>NC_044391.1:80063091-81313091 GCF_006542625.1 Nomascus leucogenys
AATCTTTCTCAGTGAGTTAAGTTGATGATCTGCTTAGACTGGCAATCATGTCACTTTACTGGCTAATTTCACAGGGTAGCTATTTCCTCTTGTGAGCTTTTGAGAAGTTGAAGTCTGATAATATGTGCCAGAATTTGGACTTTGAGTGCTGTAGTCAAAATCTGAAAGTTGAAATTTTGCCTTAGTAGGTACCTGTGTTTTATTGTAACAACCAGAAGATAGTTTGAACTTCCCAGCCACTACATGGAAGCTGAGATTCAGTAAAACCCAAAGTATATGGGTTTAGAATGCTTAAAACCCATTAGAGCCATCCTCAAACCAAGCCAAAAAAAACAAAAACAAAAACAAAAAAAACTGTAGGTTTAAGTGGCAGATCCCTACAAATAAGTAGATTCAAACTAAATGTGGATGAATTTGTACACATACAGTATAGTGTTCTTACCTTACTTGACCCCCAAATATCCTGGCTTTATGCTTTTTTCCAGGATCAACTAATTTTATGGTATACTGAGAAAAAAATGAATTTCAGTAGCAAGATTCCTCAATAGAATTATCTTCTTTTGGATCTCTTGGCATTGTTAATGAAAGCAAGCTATCTGATTTCACTTATCCTTATGATGTGCCCATAGTACAAATAGATGTAAGACTAAATGCAAATGTGTCTAAGCAAATTATAATTTTTAAGTACTGCTATGTTGTGTGGCGTTCTGATCAATGTAACTAATTAATAACAGTGGCCCTTATAAAACACTGTGGTACTGTAAATCACATGTGTAGTGCTTATGACCAAGCAACACAGTGAAAATATGTTGTAGTGGTTATTAGCCTAATCCTATTAATTCAGATCTTAATTGGAGTCTTAATCATTTGAAAATGAATGGCAGTGAGAGTAATCACAGATATTGAAATTTCAAGGTGATTTGTTTTTATGGAAAAAAATAATATGAATGCTTATCTTAGCAAAAGAAACTTTTTTAATACTTCAGAACTCCTCATTTATATGTTGACAGTTGATATTTCTACATCTCTCTTGTTTTCATTAAATTAGCTCTAAGCATCTTTTAAAAGACATTTGGTTAAGAATTTCTTAAGTAACTATAGATAGTTGAACATTATAATTCTTTGTAAAGTAATTTTTAATTTAGACTTTTCACTAAATCACACTGACCTTATACTTAGTCTGCAATATACAGTACCTTTTTTCTTTCAGTTCCTGAGAATTGTTGAAAAAGCATATTCCTCCAATCGTAGCTGTTTTAATTAGCATCTTTAAAAATCTAGCATTCTAACTAGAGTATAAACTACAGGATTATAGAGGACTTAGTATCCACAATGCCTAACACGTAGTAGAAACTCAGTTTCTTGAATTGTTGCGTGATGAATGAATAAATCAATGACCAATTTCCCTTTATTCTTTTAAATTCATGCTAAGTAGCTTATTTTGAGCTTGCAGTGGGATTCCAAATAATCTCATTGAAAGTATAACCCAACTTTGTTAAGGGCTTTTCTAAGACAGCCCATAACTATTAAGCTATTGCTCTAATAATTTAGAGCATGCAAAATTAAACCAAGGAATGTCAAAATTTGCTAAACTATTTGCTAGATTCTTTGTTGTTGTTATTTGCTTCCAAATTTTTTTCTCTTGAGTTGTCTAGATACTTGAATGCTATCAAATTAAGAGTTCTCTGAGAGTAATTAATGTATAAGCTACATTTATTTTATTTCATATAGTTAGTCTAACTGCAAATCGAACCCTTAGATCAGTATGCATGTGTGTATATAGTTCTGTATCTGAAAGAATAAAAATCCTTTATTTTCAGTCTGTAAGCCACTAGTAATTCACTCTGTCACATCCTTTATACAATTCATCTCTTAATTTCTCAGCATGCTGATATGCAATACAGAGTTGAAAGCATTGCGAAAATGTAGATAAATGTTGTCTACCCAGCTCCCTTTATCCAGTCTCTGTTATCTCAGAAAAGCTATTGTATTAGCATAGCAAGATCTGTGCCATGCAAATTCATTCTATTATGCAGTCTTCCTTTGAGTGTTCTTAAATCAATAACATAATTATGTTTGCAAGTATTGCATCCAAAATAAAAGTCAGGCTGCACACCAAAACTGGTCCAGGATGACTACTTTGCCTTCCAGCCTTTAAACAATGGGGGCCCATTTAGAGTGCACTTCATGGTCCTTATATAGTTCAGTTGATTTTTCCACTTAGTAAATATTGCTGGTACATTGGAGATAGGTGCTCACTCTTGAGCCACTAATTCTTCCCACTTTAGTTGTTATAGGAATGTTATATCTTTCAGTAAAGGTCAACTAAATATTTAAAGTTTAAGTTTACAGTGTCCCTTTTTTTCTAATTCTAGATTATAAGTTAGGAAAAATGAATAGTATTAAATCTTTCAGTTCTGTTTTCTTTCTTATTCTTTGACTTAATAAATGACTTTCTCTTTTTCTCTGTATGTGTTTGAAAATGTTCTAACTATACTTTTAACGTATATAATTAGAAAGCATTTTAACTTCTTCTGTTTCTATTATTGAATGCATTAGCATAACTGCTTGGATTTTCTGTGTATTTTTATATTTAATTTGGTATGCATTTAAGGGTGCTAATTATGTTTTAAATCCTTTGTAAGCATAGTTGTCCTTCTTTGCATTTGACTTCTCTCTAATATGAATTTCCTATTTGTGGTATAAGTATTCTTATAAATACTTATAAATTTGTGGTATAAGTATTCTTATAAATACTTATAAATTTGTGGTATAGGTATTCTTATAAATAAGAATTCCTATTTGAATTCTTTTTCCCCTTGTGTTTATTCAAAACAGCTTTACCCATCTGTTAGTTTTTTTACTTCAAATATTTTTTGTTTCCAAAAGTGTTAGGCAGCCTTTTCTAAATTATTCGTGGGAATGGTGGACAGTGGAAATATGAACATAATAAAAGGCAGTTCATGTAAAGACAGCGCAGTCCTCAAGTCTCATTTATTTAAGTTTAAACTCATCAAATCTTTTGCCAGAGCTGATTGACAAGAAGTAAAATAGATTAGCCTTAATTTATTTTTCTTTTTTCTTTCTTAATAATCATTCAGTGAAGGTGAGGTAAAGAGTACTAGTAACTGAAAGGCAAGGTGGTTGCCAGACAATGTTCTAAGTATTTTACCTATTAACTGTCTTAATCATCATGAACTCTATACAGTTTGTGCTATTATCCCTGTACAACAGGGAGGATAGGAAACAAAGGCACAGTGCTTAATAGCTTGCTCTGTAGCTAATAAGTGGTGAAGCCAGGATACAAACCCAGGCAGTCAGACTCCAGTACACATTTCCCTCTTTAAATAGCCTGCATAAATCACAACCCTTAGAATCAGTGCTCAAAAATAATATAATTCTCTCTCTTATCCTTTGCCTTCCTCTCTGGAGCCTGCCCTCCAGCTCCTAGGAAGTTGCTTACTGTAAAGTTTTCCTGTCCTAACTTAGATCTAGATCCGTACTAGGTTGCCTCACTTGAGTTTCTGGGACACCCAATAGGTGAGGTACTCCAGTTAGAGGCACATTTTGTCAGGGTGTCTGTGTCCTTTTTGCATAATCTCTATCTGCTTTTCTCCTACAGACTGCCTGGTCAATGTAAGATATTCATAGTGTGTCCTCCACACCTAGCCTTAAGAATCTGGACCAGAGCCAAACCTAAGCATCTAGTTTCTCAGGTTCCTTTCTCTGAGGTTTTTCCTGGCCCCGTGCTTTGTAGTTTCTAGCATAAAACACACTGAGCACCGAGTCTGAGCACACCCAGAGAGAGAACTGTTATAATCCCTTCTTTCCCTAAACTGTGGTTCATCACCTAAGACCCATAGACCCTAAGACCCTTTGTTCCTTCTGGATACCCTTTATAAGAAAGTAGGAGTGAAGTTGAAAGGAGAAGTTAGCAGGTACAAGGGCATCATTTAGGAATCACTATTTATTCAGTTTGCATGTAGATCCAAGTAGGTTAGACAAAAGTAACATGATTCTCCTTTCTAGCCCTCATCCTGAATTGGCTACTCATTGTTTTTTGTTTTTTGTTTTGTTTTTTTTTTTGAGACGGAGTCTCGCTCTGTCACCCAGGCTGGAGTGCAGTGGCACAATCTCGGCTCACTGCAAGCTCCGCCTCCCGGGTTCACGCCATTCTCCTGCCTCAGCCGCCCAAGTAGCTGGGACTACAGGCACCTGCCACCACGCCCGACCAATTTTTTGTATTTTTTTTTAGTAGAGACGGGGTTTCACCATGTTAGCCAGGATGGCCTCGATCTCCTGACCTCGTGATCCGCCCACCTCGGCCTCCCAAAGTGCTGGGATTACAAGCGTGAGCCACCGCGCCCGGCCCTGAATTGGCTACTCATTGTAATATGCAATATTATTTCTTTCTTAGATTTAAACATTTGAAAATCCCCCCTTCTTTATCTTACTTTATTAGGTGGTTCCATTGTAAGATTTAAAATGTCTCTTTAAGAAATTTGTGTTTCCTGTGTATCAGATTTAGTAATTCTATTAATATATGTTATAATTTTAAAATATTTCTATAATTTTTAACACATTAGCTCTAATGTTAGAGTACTGTTTTCTTTAAAAAGTAAACTGCTTAGCCTGAATACATTGCTTCATTGAATATTTTTCCTCAAGTTCTTATTTAGTAAAGAAAAAAGAAAAAGAAAATTCACTCAAGAGCACTCAGTCATTTATCCTAGCCATCTCTCTTATTTCCCTCAGCAGTGATTTGTCCTTTATAATACTCTTGATTATATGTCTGCAAGAACTTGATTGATAAATATTTTTAACCTTTCCCTTAGATTCAGTTTTTTCTATTCCATATTACATAGCATCAACCTGTTTCTCAGTTTCAGCGATTCCAGTAAATGTGTGTTAATTCATTTTTAACTTTTTAACCAAGCAAGGAATCCTTCCTTATTTTCATAGTAGCTAAGTCATAGTATTTTTGCTTTATACACATTCAGCTGTACTCTTTATGGAATTGGAAGCCAGTTTAGATCGCATTTTACTTATTTTCAGTAAGATGTTCATGTACATGAAATGCAGATATACTGATACCTATTTTATCATCATTGGGCCTCCAGTGACTGGCTATCATGTGTTTCCTTACTGATTTAAATATATTCTGTTTACTACAAACACAAATTTCAAAACCAACTCAAAGCTACAGGCTTTCTATTCAATCAGCTACTTACACTATAAATTAAACATTAGGAAGCTGACATACGTATTGAACGCCCACAGGTGTACAATCCTGAGAGTAACTTAGAGAAGCTAGCACAATCTAAGAAATCAATTGTGCTCTACTAGAAATAGACCTAGCTGACTTCCTCTGGCTGAAGTAACAGAATGAGGTTCAGAATCTCAGCTCTGCCATTTCCTAGCTCTGTGATCAAATAAATCACTTAACCTCACTGCGACTCTAAAGTGGGGAAAATGATAAAAGCTCCCTGGAATCATTATAATATGAAATGGCGATAGTATTTAAAAAGCACTTCAGGCCAGGCATGGTGGCTCACGTCTGTAATCCCAGCACTTTGGAAGACCAAGGAAGGAGGGTTGCTTGAGCCCAGGAGTTCAAGACTAGCCTGGGCAACATAGTGAGACCCCATCTCAAAAAGAAAAAAAATTAGTCAGGCATGGTTGTGCCCATCTGTAATCCCACCTACTCAGGAGGCTGAGGCAGGAGGATCACCTGAGCCCAGCAGTTCGAGGTTCCAGTGAGCTGTGATTAAGTCCGTTAAGAAAAAAAAATGTCAAGTCAAGCTCTCTCAAGTCCAGAGCTGCTCTCTAGTCTCTTAAGAGAAAAAAATACTTCATAACTAAATATAAACTATTGTTATTACTCAGAATTGCAACACAAAAGAGTATAATGATTATTCTTTTATCTTTCATCCCTTTAGTGACTTTTATCAACTCAAAAAATATTTACTGAATATTCACTACATACTGTTCCAAGCTGTATGAATAGATCAGTCAAAGAGAAAATCAAAGCCCCTATACTCAAAGAGCTTACATTCTAGAGGATAAGGTGAGACAGAAAATAAAAATGAAAACAAATCATAAAATACACTAAATTCAAATAAGGGTTATTGTTTTCACATCCTGTGTGACCTTAGGTAATCCCTTTGAACCAAGTTTCCCCATCTGTTAATAAGTATGATAATAATCTATCTACTATCTAAATATGTAGTTACGTAGTACGTATGAAACCATTTTATAGACTTTATAAAATATTAGTTACTGCTTTTGTTTGTCTGGTTTTTAGCACAATTTGGCATACTCACCATAGTATGCACCTTCAGGGATGCAGAAATGAAAGATATGGTTCTCTGTTGCTCTCAAAGAACTTACAGTCAATTTAGGAAAACATGGCAAATGTACCTGAAATGGTAGCAGAGTACATGATATAGTAATGTATAGTTATGGGCTAAATTGTTTAAGGTTACTAAATGAGACACAAATTTACATTAAAGCAAGGTGTATATTTTTTCTGTTTTCACTAGATTGACCTTACTGAAACTTCAGAAACTGTATTTTGTATGTTTCTTTCCAAGATGAGTATAAAATTTATTTTACTTGGCTAAGTTTTCTGTGTTCTTATAGTAACAATTAAATACTAGCACAGAAGCAACTCCATTTGATCATATTATTACTATTACCTGTGAGGAAAAATTATTTTCTTTTCTTTTCTTTTTTTTTTTTTTTTTGAGACGGAGTCTCGCTCTGTCGCCCAGGCTGGAGTGCAGTGGTGCAATCTCGGCTCACTGCAAGCTCCGTCTCCCGGGTTCACGCCATTCTCCTGCCTTAGCCTCCCGAGTCGCTGGGACTACAGGCACCTGCCACCATACCCGGCTAATTTTTTGTATTTTTAGTAGAGGTGGGGTTTCACCTTGTTAGCCAGGATGGTCTCGCTCTCCTGACCTCGTGATCCGCCCACTTCGGCCTCCCAAAGTGCTGGGATTACAGGCGTGAGCCACCGCGCCCGGCCAGAAAAATTTTCTACAAATACATTTCATGATCTTTTTCAAGCTAGCTCTAAGTAACTCAAGTATTAAAGCCTATACCACTTACCATAGCAGACACTTTTATTGAAAAATTTCTGTCATTAAACATGTTTTTATTTTCTCAATTTAGCAGCATTAGCTTGATTCTAATTATCCTGAGATAAAAGCACTCCTTGGTGACTACACTCCTGCTTTCTTTCAAAATCGTTCGATTCAGATGTTATTTTTAAAGAAGTTTGGGCCGGGCGCGGTGGCTCACGCTTGTAATCCCAGCACTTCGGGAGGCCGAGGCGGGCGGATCACGAGGTCAGGAGATCGAGACCACGGTGAAACCCCGTCTCTACTAAAAAATACAAAAAATTAGCCGGGCGTGGTGGCGGGCGCCAGTAGTCCCAGCTACTCGGAGAGGCTGAGGCAGGAGAATGGCGTGAACCCGGGAGGCGGAGCTTGCAGTGTAGCCGAGATTGCGCCACTGCACCCCAGCCTGGGCAACAGAGCGATACTCCGTCTCAAAAAAAAAAAAAAAAAAGTTTGGCATAGTGATTAAGAGTAATTATCTGCTGCCAAATTTCCCAGATTCAGTGCCACTTACTAGCTTTATATCCTTAACCCATGCCTCTGTTTCCTCCTCTATACAATGAGGCTAATGAAAATATTTGCTCACTGGAGTGAATGTAAAGCACTTAGAATAATGCCTGACAGGTAGTAGGTAATATTATTATATAAGTGTTTGTTCTAGTATGCTTCAACTCTCTATAAAATTGTACCTGTTTTTACCTTCACAGCATCTTAGTTTTAGTATAAAAGTATGAGATTCTCATTCTTTCTTAGCATAAAAAAAGAATTGCCTACTGAAAAAATTTAACACCTTTACAAAATTAATTAAAAATTTGATAAAATTGAATCACAAGGCTAAACAGTGGATAAAATTTTCACTAAGATTTATTCTGATAAGTTTGTATCCAAATAACAAGGAAAATATATAGGCGAAGAATATAGTCGCAATCATTATTTGGTATATTACAACTTTCTTTTTTATTTTAAAAGTTTCTGTGGCTCACTTCCTGTGTGTCCATTTCGTTATATGAAAGGGAGAATATATCACACAAAAAACTTTGATTTTGTCTATCTGTTTACTCTGACAGGTCTCACCCAACAGTCTAGCTTCTTCTTAAGGCCAGTTCTTGATAATGATAGTAACATATCATCTCTCTGAGGGAAAATACTTGTCTCTTTACTAAGCCAGGAAGACCCACATCTAGTTGATCTAAAAACTACATTATGTTTTATAGTTACTAGTGTAAAAGATGGCCAAGAATTGTAATTTTATAATAGTTACATTTAATTCAGTCATCCTGAAGTCTACTACATCTTCTAATTTTAGAAATGCTACTAAAAGAGTGCCTTTAAAGGAAACTGTGCTGCAAAAATGATTCCCATGATGCATATATGATTCCTGTCTGTGGAATCAAAAGCTGAAGATGGATCAGTTAATACCATGCAAAGTCTTATACTATACTTCACCATATTCTTTGCAAAATGAAACAGTATAGCAGAGATCGAATAGAATGGTTATAGCTAAAGGCTGTATAATATGTTTGAACGATCTACACTTATTGAGAAGAAAACTGATGTTGAGTTAAATAAGCTGGCAACACTGTCTACCCGTCAAGTTATCTTAAATTTAATTTTTAGCAGAAATAAGGAGATATATCTATTTACTAAAAATAAAAAACATACCAGTGTTCACATCAGGAAAACAAGTTGGCAAGTGCCTGAATCAGGCTCTGTTGATATAAAATGATGATGATGACTTAGCCAAAGTAAAAATATTCTGCCTTAATTACAGGACTAGCATTTGGAAATTGTAATCACCTATTAACAGAAAACAGATGAAATTCAAATATTCTTTGAAACTTACATTGTTAGCATTAGTAAGACTCAAGTCTTATTAATAACTTTAATGATGTCAGAATGTGTTCACTATAACAAATTATTAGCTCTATTAAAAGAAATTAGACCAAAACTCAGTTTGAGCGTGTGAATATTTATCACATTATCATACTGCATAATCTCTTTGCCCCTAAGATACATGGCTGTAACATATTCAGAGATCAGTACTCTAAGGATACTAAATTACTGATTACATGCTAATATGTATTTTAAATAATGAAGCCAGGTGTGTCGTTTCTAAATAGAAGATTTTATCCCCAAAAAAGTTTTCTTTCCCAATGTATATTGTTAGCATCACTGGCGGACTTATGAACTTTGATATTACTCTTAGAGGTTTAGAGTGGGTATCCAAGAAGAATTGTATTATTGAAAATTTTATGGAAAATTAGCCTTGTTTTTCTCTGCTCTTAGAAACACACACACACACAGACACACACACACACACACACACACATATGTAACCATCTTTAATGTAATTGGCCTTTTCTTGAAAGTGTATATAAATTTAGTTTTCTGGGATTATGTGGTCTGCTATGTCCTTTATTTTCTAAAACCATGTTACTAGATGATGGGAGGGAGGTGGGAATGGAGAATTAATACAACATACATGATCAAAATGTTTTCTAAACTACAGTTGTTCCAGTATAATTTAGTTGGTGTAAAATTAAGAAATTGAATGGAGAAAACAGTTTATATAAACCTTGATTGTGCAAATTTAGTATGATTTGATAACTTACCACTGTTTTAAAATAGAGAAAGCTGAATTTATGTATATAAAATCATAATCTGATCAATTTTTGACATTTCCACCCTATTACAAACTATTATAATTCAAGATAAACAGCAGGACCCAATCGAAAGCATCTCCAATGCCAAGAAAAAAAAATTATTCTCTGTCATTCCCTATTAGACTGGGTACAGTGCATTAGACAACACATAGGGCAAGAGAGGTTGAGGTAGAACCAAAAGTTAGACTGTACTAGAAGAGATCCAAAGTTCAAGAAACTCACGTAACAAGAATCAGCATCCTAGGCTGGAAAACCAAGCAGACTCTAAGGTAGAGGATTTGGACAATGTTGGACTAGAGCCTGGGCTTTAAAAGCATGAGGCCATAGAGCAAGACTATGCATCTGAAGAAGATGCATGAAATGCTGACCCTAGCCCCAAGAGGCAATGTGTTACTGAGTCTTTTGCCTTCTGAGTCAAGGGCTCTTTTTGTACTCTCCTTAAGGCAGAACTAGTCCCAGGGTGTTGCCAGTGCAGACAAGTCTGCAGTGTGATAGGTAGATTAGGACATAAACTGCAGGCAGAAACAGAGTGATTTGGATATCAACAACACTTCAGTAGCATGGTGACTTTGGGTGAATCATTCAACTTCTAAGTCTTTATTTTTCCATCCATGGAAGAATTTAAACATTAAATTAATGTATGTGAAGCCCTTATCACAGAGCCTAGTATATATTTAGCATTCGGTAGAAGTTAGCTATTGTTATTATAGCAAAAGCAACAGTAATGATGGTATACCACTGGCTAGAGAAGGAGAGATCAGGGTAATGGGATTCAGGCAGTTCCTTGCTCCCTCTTCAAAGTAACAGTATCTTGCTCTGATTTCAGAGAAAATAATTCTGCTGTGACAAAGAACATTAATTGATAAAAATACCTTTATAATTTTAAGTAACATACAACTCAGATGCCTACCATGTATTTCTGTATACTGATGGTGAATTCACAGAATTTGCTGTGAATATACAAGTTGGGATGACTCAGACTTTCCTAAGCTATAAACGACTTCTGCAGACTCATTGGGAGTGGTAAGAAATTGTTGGAATGAGAGGAAAGAATTTAGCCATCTTATTGAATCCTATCCAACCAAGGTAGACGTTATTGCTTGTGATTTGGATTAAGCCCAGCTGTAGTGCTTCTCATGCTGGCAGAGTAAACACCAAAGTCCTAATATGTATCCTCGTTGGGCTTCAGAGCCAAAATACACTAAGACATTTTAGGAAAATACCACATTATGGTTGTTTTTGTGAAACGACAAAAAATACTTTATGTAAACAAAGAATAAGTCACTCTGCAAACAATTATTTAAAAAGCACTAAAATATAGATCACTAAAAAAGAAAAACTTTATGTAATAGCAACATTCTAGGTACCTTAGTAATTTTTATTATATTTAGTTATACCCAGCCCTTGTTCCTACCTACCATATATCAAGTTGGTTTTTAAATCCAAGTTGTTTTTTAATTCCAAGATAAGATTGTTTTTTGGTTTTTTTTTCTTTTTTTTTTTTTTTTTTGAGATGGAGTCTCACTCTGTTGCCCAGGCTGGAGTGCGGTGGCATGATTTCTGCTCACTGCAAGTTCCGCCTCCCGGGTTCACACAATTCTCCTGTCTCAGCCTCCCAAGTAGCTGGGACTACAGGCGCCCACCACCACACCCAGCTAATTTTTTGTATTTTTTAGTAGAGATGGGGTTTCACTGTGTTAGCCAAGATGGTCTCGATCTCCTAACCTCGTGATCCGCCTGCCTCGGCCTCCCAAAGTGCTGGGATTACAGGCGTGAGCCACCGCGCCCGGCCAGATAAGATTGTTTTTTATTCATTATCATTTTTGAGAACTTTGCAGGTCAGAAGTGCTATTGAACAACACCTACTTTGGGGATTGAAAATAATATCTTCTCTCTGTAAAATAACTTGAAATTGCATTTTCTTAGAAAAAAGAAAATATTCTCGCAGACTTTCAACTTCTAAAGCATCATGTTTTTTAAATACAAAACGTACAAGAGGTATATTGTACTTTGCAGTCGAGTACACATGCATATGTATACAAACCTGAAAAAAATACAAAATAATACTTGTCCATTTCCAAATTTTTTTCTGATTCTATTGCATCTTCAACAACACAAAACAAAATCAACCCGCTAATGGGTCATGATGCTCAGTTGGAAAAACACTGCTCTGAAGTAGTTTTCTACTATGTTTCTTCCTTACCCAAATCACTCTCATACTGTAAAAGGATGACTGCATAAATGTCTTCTTTTGAGAAGTGTCTGTTCATATCCTTTACCCACTTTTTGATGGGGTTGTTTGTTTTTTTCTTGTAAATTTGTTTGGGTTCTTTGTAGATTCTGGATATTAGTCCTTTGTCAGATGAGTAGATTGCAAAAATTTTCTCCCATTCGGTAGGTTGCCTGTTCACTCTGATGGTAGTTTCTTTTGCTGTGCAGAAGCTCTTTAGTTTAATTAGATCCCATCTGTCAGTTTTGGCTTTTGTTGCCATTGCTTTTGGTGTTTTAGACATGAAGTCCTTGCCCATGCATCACTGGCCATCAGAGAAATGCAAATCAAAACCTCAATGAGATGATATCTCACACCAGTTAGAATGGCCATCATTAAAAAGTTAGGAAACAACAGGTGCTAGAGAGGATGTGGAGAAATAGGAACACTTTTACACTGTTGGTGGGACTGTAAACTAGTTCAACCATTGTGGAAGTCAGTGTGTCAATTCCTCAGGGATCTAGAACTAGAAATACCATTTGACCCAGCCATCCCATTACTGGGTTTATACCCAAAGGATTATAAATCATGCTGCTATAAAGACACGTGCACATGTATGTTTATTGCGGCACTACTCACAATAGCAAAGACTTGGAACCAACCCAAATGTCCAACAATGATAGACTGGATTAAGAAAATGTGGCACATATACACCATGGAATACTATGCAGCCATAAAAAAGGATGAGTTCATGTCCTTTGTAGGGACATGGATGAAGCTGGAAACCATCATTCTCAGCAAACTATTGCAAGGACAAAAAACCAAACACCTCATGTTCTCACGGTCAGAATTGAACAATGAGAACACTTGGACACAGGAAGGGGAACATCACACACCGGAGCCTGTTGTGGGGTGGGGGGAGAGAGGAGGGATAGCATTAGGAGATATACCTAATATAAATGACGAGTTAATGGGTGCAGCACACCAACATGGCACTTGTATACATATGTAACAAACCTGCACGTTGTGCACATGTACCCTAGAAAAAGTATAATTAAAAAAAACAAAAAAGGATGAGAAATGTCCTTTTTTCACCTATGATTATATTTAAACTGAAGATAGTAAATTACTTCACATGTCAATGGAGTTGTTTTAGGCAAGTTTTTAATGTAAATAAATATAGTAATATAAAATGAAGTTAAGCAATTCAAAATTAGAAGCAACTAGATTTCTTTAAATTGGCATTCTATGTGAACTCAATAAATACTTCTTAACTGATTATAGATCATTTCCTTACAAGTAACTGTGAGCTTCTAGAGGACATTAAGTATTCTTACTTAGGATATTATTGTCTATTAAGTCTATAGTTAATGTAAATTTACAGCTTTTATGTGATATGTTATATGTGTAGGTGATATATTTCTTCACAGCTTTGGTTAGAGTTTATTAAGCTAGGTCAGAAGTACCCTCCCTTGTAGCACTATTTTTCAACACAAATCACTAACCACTAATGGAATTCATGTTAATGTGAATTTGATAATGAAGCCAAATCTGGCTTCATGATGATTTAGAATACGACACTGGGTTTGATTCCAGACCATTCCGATAAAGCAAATATCTCAATAAGGCCAGTCACACTAATTTTTTTGTTTCCCATAAAAGTTATGTTTACACTGTACCATAATCTATTAAGTGTGCAATAGCATTATGGTCTAAAAACCAATGTACATACCTTAGTTGAAAACATACTTCATTGCTAAAAAATGCAAACGATCATCTGAGCCTTCAGCAGGTTGTAATCTTTTTGTTGGTGGAAGGTCTTTCCTCAGTGTTGATGGGTGCTCACTGATCAAGGTGGTGGTTGTTGAAGGCTAGCATGGCTGTGGCCATTTTAAATAAGACAACAATGAAGTTTGCTGCATTGATTGACTCTTCCTATCATGAAAGACTTCTCTACAGCACATGATGCTGTTGGATAGCATTTTATTTATTGTAGAACTTCTTCTTTCAAAAGTTGGAGTCAATCCTTTTAGCCACTTTCTCTGCTCATCTGTAAGAAGCATTCATTCTAGTTTCATGAAATTGTAGCTATTCAGTCATATCTTCAGGCTCCACTTCTAATTCTAGCCCTTCTCTTTTGCCTAGCTGATACCTACCAATCCTTCAGGTCTCACCTAAAATATCATATCTTCAGAGGAACTGAATTCTTATGTCATAGCTTGATCAAATCTCCTGCGATGCTCTATTCTAGTACCTTATGCTGTCTTTTCATAGCATTTATCACAGTTGTTGTTTTGGAGGAGAGACGGGGGTGGTTGAGACAGGGTCTTGCTCAGTTGCCCAGCTGAAATGTAGTGGTATGATCTTGGCTCATTGCAGCCTCAACCTCCCAGGCTCAAGACATCCTCCTGCTTCAGCCTCCAGAGTAGCTGGGACTACAGGCAAGCATCATCACACCTGGCTAATTTTTTTTATTTTTTTGTAGACATGAGGTCTCACTATGTTGCCCAGGCTGGTCTTGAACTTTTGGGCTCAAATGATCCTCCCACCTCGAACTCCCAAAATGCTGGGATTACAGGCATGAGCCACCATGCCCAGCACAATTGTTAATCATTCATTTTCTTCAACAAATATTTATTGAGCCACCTCCTATATGCCAGGCATTGTTTTAATCCTGGGCCTCCAAAACATGGAGTGCACATTCTAGTGGAAAGAGACAGATAATGAATAAACAAACAAGTAAATGCATACAGACATACCTTGTTTTATTGCACTTGGCAGGTAACTGTGTTTTTTTACAGATTGAAGGTTTGTAGCAAGCCTGCATCGAGCAAGTCTGTTGGTGCCATTTTCCCCAAAAGTATATGCTCATTTCCTATCTCTTTGTCACATTTTGATGATTCTCACAATATTTTAAACATGCTCATTATATCTATCATTGTGATGACTGATCAGTGGTCTTGGATGTTACTATAGTAGTTGA
Source organism: Nomascus leucogenys (assembly GCF_006542625.1). Taxonomy (NCBI): domain Eukaryota; kingdom Metazoa; phylum Chordata; class Mammalia; order Primates; family Hylobatidae; genus Nomascus; species Nomascus leucogenys. The sequence continues at coordinate 80,078,068 of NC_044391.1, forward strand.
TTTGGGGCATGATGAACTGCAACCATATAAGACAATGAACTTAATAGATAAACGTTGTGTGTGTTCTGACTGCTCCACTGACTGGCTATTCCTCTCTCTCTCTCTCCCTGGCCTGGAGGCTCCCTATTCTCTGAGACACAATATTGAAATTAGGCCAGTTAATAACCTTACAATGGCCTCTAAGTGTTCAAGTGAAAGGAAGAGTCGCATGTCCCTCACTTACATCAAAAGCCAGAAATGATTAAGCTTAGTGAGGAAGGCATGTCAAAAGTCCAGAGAGGATGAAAGCTAGGTATCTTGTGCTAAACATTTAGACAAGTTGTGAATGCAAAAGAAAAGTTCTTGATTGAAATTAAAGGGCTACTCCAGTGAACATATGAATGATAAGAAAACAAAACAGCCTTATTTCTGACAGGGAGAAAGTTGGAGTGGTCTGGATAGAGGGTCAAACCAGCTACAACATTCCCTTACGTCACAGCCAAATCCAGAGCAAGGTCCTAACTCCCTTCAATTCTATGAAGCTGAGAGAGGTGAGGAAGCTGCTGAAGAAAAATCTGAAGCTAGCACAGCTTGGTTTGTGAGGTTTAAGGAAAGATGTAGTCTTCATAACATAAAAGTGCAAGATGAAGCAGCAAGTTGTGTAAAAGATCTAGCTAAGATCACTGATGAAGGCAGCTATGCTAAACAACAGATTTTCAATGCAGAGGAAACAGCCTTGTATAGGAAGCAAATGCCATCTAGGATTGTCATAGGTAGAGAGGTGAAGTCAATGTCTGGTGTCAAAGCTTCAAAGAACAGGCTGACTCTTGTCAGGGGCTAATGCAGCTGGTGACTTTAAGTTTGAAGCCAGTGCTCATTTCCCATTCCAAAAATCCTAGGGTCCTTGAGAATTATGCTAAACCACCTTTGCCTGTCTTCTATAAATGGAACAACAAAGCCTGGATGACAACACATCTGTTTATAGCATGGTTTACAGAATATTTAAAGCCCACTGTTGAGACATACTGCTCAGAAAAAAAGACTTCTTTCAAAATATTAATGCACATTGACATGTACAAGGAGAATAATGCCTCCTAACCCAGCATTTGTTCTCCAGCCCCTGGATAAAAGAACTAATTTCAACTTTTCAAGTCTTAATATTTAAGAAATATATTTTGTGGGGCTAGAGCTGCCATAAGTAGTGATTCCTCTGATGGATCTGGCCAAAGTAAATTGAAAACCTTCTGGAAAGGATTCATTGTTTTAGATGCCATTAAGAACATTTGTGATTTATAGGAAAAGATCAAAATAGCAATATTAACAGAAGTTTGGAAGAAGTTGCCTCCAACTCTCATGGATAACTTCGAGGGGCTCAAGACTTCAGTGGAGGAAGTAACAGCCTTTGTGTTGAAAATAGGAGAAGAACTAGAAGAGGAACCTGAAGATGTGACTGAGTGACTGCAGTTTCATGATTAAACATGAACAAATGAGTAGTTGCTTCTTATGGATGAGCAAAGAAAGTGGTTTCTTGAGATGGAATCTACTCCTGGTGAAGACAGTGTGGACACTGGAAATTACAACAAAGGCTGTGGAGCATTACATAAACTTAGTTGATAAAGCAGTGGCAGCGTTTAAGATTGACTCCCAATTTTTGAAAGCAGAAGTTCTACAATAAATAAAATGCTATCCAACAGCATCACGTGCTATAGAGAACTCTTTCATGACAGAAGAGTCAGTCGATGCAGCAAGCTTCATTGTTGTCTTATTTAAAATGGCCACAGCCACCCTAGCCTTCAGCGACCACCACCTTGATCGGTGAGCAGCCATCGCTATTGAGGCAAGACCCTCCACCAGCAAAAAGATGATGACTTGTTAAAGACTCAGATGATCATTTGCATTTTTAGCAATAAAGTATGTTTTAAATTAAGGCATGTACAGTGTTTTTTAGATGTAACGCTATAGCACACTTAAAAGACTATAGTATAGTGTAAACATAACTTTTATATGCACTAGGGAAGCAATAAGTGTTACTGAGTTTGTTGCAATACTTGCTTTAGTGTGATGTTCTGGAACCAAACCAAGAATATCTCCGAAGTATGCCTGTAATGTATGAAATGAAATGACGACAGGTCACAAGGAGAACAATGGAGCATGGTGATGGGATAGGTTTGGGGGAGGGATTTTTTTTATATATATAGGAAAGCCCTATGATAATATAACCTTTGAGCAAAGTCTTGAAGTAAGAATATGAACACCTTTTGAAGTTAATACTTTCCTGTTTTCTTTTTTTTTAACAAGTTGCATTCTTGCACATCTGTATTCTTAAAATTCGAATTGTTTGATGTTGTATCTGCTTGATAATTCTTCAAAATAAGAGAGCTATGATCTCAGCACTGTACTCCAGCCTAGGCGACAGAGTGAAACCCCCATCTCTAAATATTAAAAATAATAAAAAATAAAATGCAAATATTATATCTTGCAAACCAGCATTAGTGAATTTGGATTATATAGCATCTTATCACTCCTACCACTTTGGTATTTTTTAAATTAGTATTTTCACTAGAATATTACAATCATTTTACACTGTTAGACCTACATTTTTGGGGTTTTTTTTTTCTTTCTGTTTTTTAATTCTTAAAGGATGTTGGACTTTTTGAAATATTTTTTTCTATGTCTTGTTGAGATGATCATGTGGGTTTTGTCTTTATCTATCCTACATCTGTAAACATTTAAAATAATGGTGATTTCTTTGTAGAGATAGTAGAGAGTAAAACAAGCCTGATTTATTATACTAAAACTAGATAAATTAAACTCTCAGACTTAATGAATTGAGACTGTCTTAAATAAACATCAAGCAAAAATGGAATTCTGACTATTATTCCTCTCCCCCAAAATTAAGTCTTGTTTCAACATCCATCTTTAGTATCAGTGTAGAGCCATGTCATGAGTTACTGTTTATTTGTAAGACCAACCTTGTCTATCCACAGTAAGATATCACTTTTATAACCTCCCCCTCCCTTCACTCCAGTTATTTCTTTTTCAGCAGTAACTTAAACTAATAAGGTCAAACTTGGAAAATTTTCTAAAGAGGCCAGGAAAACCTAGTTAGTAGAAATAGAAATGATTGTGAATCAGAAGTCTGGTCAGTTTCATCCCAGAAATTCTATATTTTCTTTTCAATTTATTTGAAGTCCTCAGTAATAGTTTATCAGTCAGGTGTTTACTAAAAGAAATATATCTAGGGAAAGGAGTTGAGAGTACTGTTGTATTCATTAATAAATAGAAGGTTATTGATTAAAGATAAAAGGAAAAAAAGCAAAAAAAAAAAAAACCTTGCCGATAGAAATAAAACAGACATGTAGGGAAGATGTCAACATCATATGGCATTTTATTGTTGTGGATTAATTTTTGTATGTGTATTTTTGGAATTTACCAGTGATGATAGATTTTTTAAATCAATTGGAATAATGAGAGCATATCAAATAAATAAAATAAGTTACTGCCTTGTGGACACAGTGATCAGAATATCTTTGAGGATTCTGATATCTTGAGTATGCTTTTAATATTTTGATTATGCTTTTAAATATATTTTTTAAAAATATTTTTAAAATAATATATCTAAATATAATATAAAATATAAATTAATAAAATAAAATATGGATTCCCAGAACAAAAGAATCAGGATAAGCCCAATGATTGTTATTCAGCCTGTGAACACCAACCCATAGATTGGCATTTGCGAACCATTGCCCTATTCCATTCATTTTGTAGCTAATAACATAAGATAGTATATTTTTTCCCAATGAGTTTGTTTAACATATCCAAGTTATTGTTGTCTCTTTCAATAGAGTCAGTTTTCAAGACATACAATAAGCTATAGCACCACCCAATTTTGCTTTTGTTTTTACTTTACTAAAAACCATTTAACCAAGCTTGATACCCCACCTTGTTCACCAGATATGACTCCAAATGCCTACAGAAATACTGACCTTACTCAGAATAGTTACTTTCAATATTTGATAATAATATTTTTCCACAAATGATGTCACTATACTAAACTAACAAGGCTTTTTTGTAATAAATAACACAGATTTGTTTGAGCCATCATGTTTGTGATATTGCCTGTAGGTATTAAATGGCTAATTTAACTGATCCATCATACCCTTAACATTGGCCTAATTACTAACAGATTTTGAGGCAATAGATATCAAATACTATTCCAGAAATCTTGATTACCCTTCATTTTCTCTTTATTTTAAAAAGTACAGATTTTTCTCTCAAGATTTCAGTATTTTTATTGAGAAAATGTTTTCCTTCGCAAAAGTCAAGGGTAACCATTTAGCACACCTTCAAGTCCGTCTTTCACATGCATTTGCTGGAGGGTTCACCTTTGGAACCAGACAGACTTCCCACAGCATACAAAACTACATGAGGGTGAAAGGAATCAAGGTCATACAAATAGGAAATGAGGTTTTATTCCCCTTAAAAATTAAAGTTTTCCATCTGTTAGTATATTTGGATATAGTAAAATTCTAGCTGTAGTTTAAAGAAATATGTGCTATTTTAGAAGTTTTAGAAGCAATTATTATGGAAGAATAGTGATATATCAAATTAATACAAATTATTTTGGATTTTTTTAGAAGAATAAAAAGCCCTGAAGTTCAGAAGCTCAACTAAGTGTGTGTTTTTAAAGTTTTATTCTTTTTTCAGTTATTTAGTCTTTAATCATTTAATTAATCTATAATTTAATATATTTAACATCAAAAAGACATTTCACAGATCTTTCATACATTGAAAAGCCATATTTTCAATGAAGGAAAACTTTTTACTTTTGGTTAGAAAGTGCTCTGAATGCAAAATTTGTTTTTTTCTAATTTTTATATTATGGTCTCTTAGATGGAAATTAGGTTAATTATAAACATCATGGCCCGCATATCAGTAACTGACATTTGGACATGCCTGCAGTGTACTGAAACCATATTCAGTTGTGCATTTTATATTAACTTGTCTATGATTTATTTTACCTTGAAAGTGACTATCGCACATGAAGAATACTACCGTAATTTCTCTTCCCCTGCAAAATAAACAAAAACTTTGTGAATTTTTCTAAACTCTCTTAGGTTGTGTTTAAATTTGTGACTGATTACAGAGCATCACTGGCATGTCTTTAAATGTATTGTTTAATTCATTATCATAAAGTACTATCTAGAATATTCACTATTCTTATGTGAATATGCAATCACAGGTATATTCACATAAGAACCACATGAATTTCTCTGGGGAAAGGGTATAGTGTCTCTTGGTACTGCCCATCTGAATCTAATTCAACGGAATCAAGATTTTATTTTATTTTATTTTATTATTGTACTTTAAGCTTTAGGGTACATGTGCATAATGTGCAGGTTTGTTACATATGTATCCATGTGCCATGTTGGTGTGCTGCACCCATTAACTCGTCCGTCATTTAGCATTAGGTGTATCTCTTAATGCTATCCCTCGCCCCTCCCCCCACCCCACAACAGTCCCCAGAGTGTGATGTTCCCCTTCTTGTGTCCATGTGTTCTCGTTGTTCAGTTCCCACCTATGAGTGAGAACATGCGGTGTTTGGTTTTTTGTCCTTGCGATAGTTTACTGAGAATGATGATTTCCAGTTTCATCCATGTCCCTACAAAGGACATGAACTCGTCCTTTTTTATGGCTGCATAGTATTCCATGGTGTATATGTGCCACATTTTCTTAATCCAGTCTATCGTTGTTGGACATTTGGGTTGGTTCCAAGTCTTTGCTATTAAGATTTTTAAACAAGAACATGAAAGGAAGGACAAGCCTGAGCTTTCAGAAATGACCTGCAGAAGAAGCGGAAAACCACCTTGCTATGTGAGGAAGGAGGTGCTTGAGCTTTATTTTGGTGGGCTGATTTGTGGGCCGCTAGGAAGTAGTGTCGTTTATATTGTCATCTGACTCAGCCCCAGAAGCCAATTTCCTTAATCGGCATAGCTTGTTCTTTATTCAACTTACACCTAAGTCATGTTACGTATCAAATAAAGCCTTATGATTGGTGCCCATCACTTCCTAATCCTCATCAAGCTAGAGTCAGTGATCCTGCTCTGTGTATCCAGGTTACCCTGTACTGTTCTATTTGCATAGCTAAACCCTAAACTACAGATCATAGGCAATCACTGAATAAACTTTGTGATTTTTTTAGTGTTCTCTCATCTCAAAAATTGGGAAATTGAGTCACAAATTGGTTATTTACACAAATCACAGAACAGAAACTATATCACGTAGTTGGGAAATTACTGTGAGTTTGGAATTCAGTTTGGTCAACAGCATTGAAATTTTTTGGAATTCAGTTTGGTCAACAGCATTGAAATTTTATTTTTTAATCATAGCAGCTGAATTAAGTTACTAGTTCCTGAAAGAGGTAGAGCACAGCAGCTCACAGACTGGCTGTGTCACAAACTGAAAGAAGACAGGAATCAAGCAAAAGAAAGTAATTTAAAAACCTAATTGAGGTTATTTTAAATGTGAATTTGTATACAAACAAATGTTGAAAGCTTCTTGAAGATATTTACAGTGTACTGCCTTTCTTTCTATATTCTTATTCCATTTTCTATTTGGATGAACTCCTCTGCTTTTTGTCATTTAAATGGTAATAATAATGTGGGCTCTACTAGAATGTGAGCTGCTAAGAGCAGAGACCATTTCTGTATGTAGACTTTGGTTTGCCCAGCACCTAGCACAGAGTGATTTGTGTAATGATTAGAAAATGAAAGATTATGATTCCGTAAGGAATCCTAAAAACTCAAAGAGTTCATTTTGAAAATGCAGAATTTGATTCTTTTAATCTAGAAAGGCAGTTTAATAAAGTCATTAAACTGATTTATTGTTTGAATGTACTTGTCTTTGTTTTTCCCCTCAATAAAAATAGTTTTATTGAAATTATTGAATTCTTTTTAATAGTGAATTAACTAATTAGTTTAATAAAATTCACATTTACAAAGAGAAAGCTACTACTCAGCAGAAGAAAAAACAGATAAATTAATAGCATTGCTGAGGGTCTTATCCAAAAAATAAATACCAAATTGAAAATTATAAAATCAAAATGTATTTGCATTTATGCATATTTTAATATGATTTTGTTCAGTAATCTGTTTTACCTGTGTAACATAAATCTTAATCCAGCAAATATTCTTCAACTTTTAGTTTTCACTTTAATTATTATTACTTCACTTTAAGAAGCAATCAGTTCCCCTAAAACAGCCCTTGGATTTTTCAACAGATGGAAGTTTATCTTAGATCAAAACAAAGCTTCTGTTTCAATGTAGTCCTGCCTTTAGGCAGGAATGGACAAGAAGACTTCTTAAAGTCCCCTCCATCCCTTTGTTTTATTTGTAAATCTCACAGCTCTTTAGTGAGATAAAATAGATGGAACCTCCAGTGCCATAAAAGAAAATAGAAATCACGTCATCCTCAACTATCATACTCTGTAAGTTATTTTTACCTTTATTATTGAAAAGGTAGGCCTTAGAAGTATAGTAAACAATGTAATACTTAAAGTTATTATTTCCTAACCCATGAAAAAAAGTTTTTATTTCTCCACTTTATAGTTATGGTGTCCCTACATTATTTTTATTGTAATTGTATTGCCAAATCAGGTATGAGATTAGATGTTGGATGTTATATGTAATCTGCACAGAAATCAAATTATTTAACCTCTAAGCCCACAATACCCCTTCCTGCTGGTTTGCTGTTAAATATTCAGTATTTTCTTGTCATGAATACAAATGGAGGACAAATTAGAATCTACAGACAGCTGACCTGAGCTTCAGATTAGAGACTGGGGGGCTTGTGCTATTTTAAATGTTTTAATTATCATAGTCCCAGTAGCCATTTGAAGGACACACATAAAATCATTTTCAACAAAAGAAAAAGAAAAAGCTCATCCTCCTTCTTCCTCTTAATATGAATGTTTGACTGTGATTACATTTGCACTTCCATTGGTACTATGCTAATTTACTGCATTAAATTAGGTCTATTAGTGGTAGTAATTTTTTAAACACTAAACATTCACAGTAATATTTTCAGTTGGTGTGTTTGCCTTGTTGCGAGGATGATATGTATTTCTCATTTTATTTCATAGACAATAGATCTTCGGTGTTTAAGTATAAAGCCTAATTTAAACAACAGATCTGGTAATTCCCATTGAATATGGTAAAAATATATGGGAATAATGGACTAATTTAGATGTGATAGCATGTATTTGCATTAGTAAAGAATAGAGAACCCATGTGAAATGAGCTGAAAAGATCATTCTGGGAATGAAAAATGTTTAATGTGTGACAGTCTGAGATTTATCTTTAAATATTGATGCTTACTTGAAAACTTTCACAATTTAAAGGGGTTACAGATTGCAATGTTGTATTCATTGATTAAATAAAAATGTTTATAGGTATTTATAGAGCAAAGAAATAAATGTAATTTTTAAAAAGACAAATTTAAGTTTGTTCATTTAAAAAGTAAGTTTATATTAATTTTATTCTCAAGAATATATTATTCTGATGCCTACAGTCTTGAATTTGCATTTTTTTGTTTCTTGTATATATTGGTGTAATGTTGATTTGATTAGTTACGCCTGACTAGTAAGCAGTGAAACATTTTTATATACTCTTGGGAAATAAATTTGGCAGAAAATCAGCATGAGTAGATTTAATTATCACTCTGAGACCTTTTCCTTTTCTAGCTTAGTGATCCTGAAACTCCATGTGTCTCACTGAAATCTGTGTGGACGCTAAGCTTCGCTTCCCAATTTGTTCCTCCGTGCAATGATAAGCCAAGCAATTACTGGTTTATTGATTTTTCATCATGGCAAATTTAAAGTTGATTTTTTCCTGAAAAGGCAGGGGTGATTAAGTGTTTCCCCTCGGTTTAGTACAAGAGAGCTATGTGGCAGAATCTAATATCCTGAGGTCAACCTCTGCAGGCAGATAATACGGTGTCTTGGCCACGTGTTAAAGAGAGAAATCAGGGCTACAAATGTGATAGGATATATGTGGAGACAGTTTAATTTGCTCCATTTATATGAACAAGTCATGTGGCACATGCTTGGAAAACATCATTTTGAATGGACTTTGAAGTGAAGCCCACGTGGGTAGAAAGAATAAATGAGTACAAACAAGAAAGATGTTATTGGTTATTAAGGGAATTTCACTATCATTTTTAAATGAAAATAAGTAAACCATTGGTATATAGGATGTTCAAAACATGGAGTGAAATCCACATATACCATTGTGAGGATTTGCTGGTCTGTAAAATGCAAAAATAACCTGTCTTGTAAGAAAATTATGATTAAGTTATGCATACGAGTTTTAAATATATGTATACATTCTAATCTTTGCATGCAGTTCTCTGGCAGCAGTATATTTTTGTGCTTTTGAAAGGTAGAAATTTTTAAATCAAATATTCAGTGCATGATTCCAAAGTAATTTATGACTCAAACAATTTTTGGAAATGATATTATTTCCTAGGAGTTACTAATTATAAATAAGAATATACATAAAGAGAGACCTAACTGTGGTGAACTTTAAACCTAAAAATGGTGAGAAAGCTCATCTATAACTCGACTGAATACTTACCGTAATTCTTCAATAAAATGAAATGGTTCTAGTTTTAGCTTTTCCAGTTATAACAGGAAAATATGTTTGCTAAAACATAAAATATAAGATGCAGATTCTCTACATGCTAGTTTTTCTTAGTCTATTATATGAAAGCTAAATATTTAACAAAATGTTTAACAAATCTAACCTGGTCCTAAATCTACAGAGCCCATTTTCCAACTAGTTTTATCATTTTTCATTATGGTTCCTCAGTATTTACTCATTAGCAGTTTACTTTATTCTTCCTTTATCATTATGATTCCAGAAAGATTCTAATTGTTTTCTCCTGGTAACCTAAGAATGAAGATTGTAGGCTGCTTTATGTATCTCGTTTACTAAAAAGTCCACTTGGATGTGTCATAATTACCTGAAGTTGATTGTATGTTACATTTTTGGTGAATCACTGAAATTATTCCATGGTTTTAATATTAAAATATTTTTATTTCTAAAATAAGATAAACATTGGAATCCCTTGGAAACCATGGTGCTAAAAGCAAATATTTTATTATATACACAAAACCAAGCTTACTTTAATATATCTTTTAAAATCTAACACAAAGGATATAAAATGAATATATTAAGGTAACTCATAGCATCTATTATCTCACTAGCACCAAGGCAATGTATAACACCACGGTTCTGCCTCTGATTAAGTCTTTTCCTGTGAATTAAAACCCATGTGGCTAGATTGCACTTGACATTCAGGAATCTCTCTTCCACTTAGTTTATCAGTATTTCAGCTCGGAAGTTTTGTGGTTTTTATTTTTTCCTACATGTGACACTGACTGTCTTACTACTTTTTTGACATTGGTGAATCTCCCATCTCAAAGTTACATTTAGAAACATATGTGAATTATTTTCAGTTGTGTAATAAATTTACATGAGTATATTATTTTCCAATACAGGTTGACTTTAATAAATTAGATAACTGTGATTTTCACTGACTTACAGTTTTCATTTAGACATTTTCCTCTAAAACAATAAAAATTACAGAAAATGTTCTAACTTTAATTAAAAAGAATTTTCTGCCTGGCTTGATGTGAAGTCATATGCATATAAAATATTCATATAGTATTTAAAATAATTTAGTTCGGCATGATTTTTAAAGGCTTATCTGTAAATATGAAAGAAAAAATCATAACATTTCTTCAAAAGTGCTTGCTTGACTATTTAACAGCCGTACAGATTATCATTTCTCTACGTATTTAGCAATACTCTGCCACATCCTCATCCCTTTTTTAGAACCATTACAGATATTTTCAGACTAAGAAAATGCAAATATATTGTATTACTCTTTTAAATGTTCATTTGTCTCCCAGTCTACAAGTGTTAGTTGAGCTAATGACTAATTGATAAATCACATTCTAATGTCCCTTACCTGACTTCTAGTGTTGACTGAGCAGCATTGACCTCTTACAGTTAATGGTTGTTCAAAGGGAGAGGTCATTATGGAAACTGGATCACTGCCTTGCTATTTCATTCACATCCTTCTGTTGGCAAAACCCCCTGTCTGTTCCAGGCACCATGTTAAATGCTAGGGCTGTGAAGATAAATTAGGCAAGCTTCTTGTTCTAAAAAAGTTTGCAGCCTATTGAGGGGAAGGGGGAGGAATATGTCATGTGCATAAACACGTATAAAACAAAATAGAAATAAGCTCCAATAAAGATGCTGGTAGACTGCTTGTGAGAAGGGAGAGATTACTTGCAGCTGAGAGAATTGGGGAATGCCTTGAGGAAATTGCTTACATTTTTCAAATCTGTCAGTATGAACAAGCCCGGAGTAAACATATAGGTGGTGGGGGAGGTGAGAGAACATTTTTTAAGTTCATATTAAATGCCTTTACCAGTGCTAAAACCAAAACATAGGTTACCTAATTTTAGCTCCACAACAACCCTGTGAATTATTATTCTTATTTTATAAATAAAGAAACTGGACAAGTTAAGTGACTTCCTCAAGGTCCTACAGCTAATAAATAGTAGAGATTGCACTGAAAATTTCTTTTTCTAGCATTATACTCAGAGCTCTTTTTACTGTGTTACAACCAACTAGTGTAGCCCACACAGCAATTGGATCTGGATCTTCCACAGCAACATGTAATTATACCAGTGTTTCCCAAACCTGGCATACATCAGAATCACTTGAGGGTTGTTTTTAAAATATCTCGATTGCAAACACCTTATATTTTTCTTAATTTTGAGGAGTCAGCCCAACAACCTGTGTATGTTCTTAAAGTTTCTCAGCTGATTCTTACTTTCATTCAATACTGTTGCACAGATAAGCACTTGGAAACAACTGCTTTAAGCAGTAGGGCTAACCAATTACAAACATGATTTACCACATACTACAAGAATGAATATGTAGTCATGTATCTATATTGAATCACATTCTTTTTTTAACCAGTAACTGATTTATTTAAATATTCAATTTATAATTTTGAAAGTGCCATGATTTCTGATCAGAATATTTCTGGATCTCTGAAAAATAGCAAACCATACTTCTTTGATACTATGACACACTTTTTGTTTTTCACGTTTTAACAGTCTGCAATCAAGATGCATCTTACAATTAATGTCATCTTAAAATCACTGTTAGCCAGATAGCAGCTGTGACTCTTGATGTTATTGTCTATTTGATGAACTTGGTTGTTATTCCTGGCCACATGAAAGGTCAACTAAGTCCTCAACTGGCTATCAGGAAAACATTTAAAGATCACTTGAGGAGAGAATATTATCCGTGAGTTGTGATCCGAAAACCTTCACTGGCACCTTCTGATAAAGTCAAAAAAGTGCCTGAATAAAAAACTCGCTGAATAGGCCAGGCACAGTGGCTCATACGTGTAACCCCAGCACTTTGGGAGGCTGAGGTGGGCAGATCACCTGAGGTCAGGAGTTCGAGACCAGCCTGGCCAACATGGTGAAACCCCATCTCTACTAAAAATACAAAAATTAGCCGGGCGTGGTGGTGGGTGCCTGTAATCCCAGCTAGTCAGGAGGCTGAGGCAGGAGAATTGCTTGAACCCGGGAGATGGAGATTGCAGTGAGCTGAGATCGCGCCATTGCACTCCAGCCTAGGAGATAAGAGTGAGACTCCATCTCATGAAAAAAAAAAAAAAACTGGCTGAATGGGTTTCAGTAACTTGGAAGAAAACCCAAGAGACAATAATGGAACACTCTGTTAAGAAAGACTGCCACACAAATATTCTTGATGGCAAAGAGATTATTGTGCACAAAAATGTGGACACTGACAACCCTTAAATGGCAGTCACAAGAGTGATATTCCAAGTGTGAGGGTTTACAACTATCCTAGAAAATGTGTTTCTTTCATCTTGTCTTTTTATATATGTGCAAGGGTGATGTGTAATTTTTAAAAATCTGTTATGTCTGAAAGAACTCTTTTGATAAGTATAAAAAATTCCAAATAATAGGAAAGTATTGTGCCACAATTTAATTGACAGCTTTTTCTTACTGTTATGTAAAAGAATTTTGTATTACAATTAATCACATCTTAGAATTGATGAAATATGATATTAATACCTGTATCGCATTATTTTATTGTAGTTTTATCATTTAATTTCTCTGTTGTGACCTGCCATCCATGTTCAGCTCAGACAAGAAATTCTTTGTGGCTATGACTGACAAGAGGATGTTTTTTCTCAACCAGTGCTGACCATATTGGAAATTTTAGACATTAAAGAAGAGCTGCTTAGAAATTAGAGTATATCAAGATGTTGTTAGAAACTTTAGAAACTCTAGCAAAGGGTCCATTAAAGAAATAAAATTCCCTGATAATTTTTTTAATAAAATTAATTTTCTTTTTGACAGGTGAAAGAGACCATTCCCATGTTAACCTCTACTGTTAAATGAGTAGCTTATTTCTAACTAAGTTAAGCCAGGAGATGAGTCCCTTTGTTTAACACTTCTTAAAGTAAAAGTTAACATCCTGCCTTTATCTAATTGCTATCAAAGACATTAGTCTATTTGGCTCTAGCATGATTCAATTGCATGAGGTCATGCAGCCTAGCTGTAATAACTTAAAGTGCTTCACTTGGTGATAAGGAAATATATTAAAATGCTCTCAGGTTTATTATTGCCTAAGGTCATGCTTTATGGTCAGTCCATTTACTGAAGTTTTGTTGTAATAGCACTAACCTGAACTCAACATTTTTAAGTCTTTCAATACAAGAAACATGCTAAGTTTTAAGAAATTATGCTTATATTTTAATCCACTTAAAGTTTATTGTTTTCATTTTTACCACTTGGTAGTAGAGTTGGAAATAGTTTTGTTATCTCGTCACTAAAGCATACATAAAAGGTTTTTTCCTTCAGCCTTAATTTTTGAAAACATTTTAAAACTTTAGAAAAACTCTGCTATGTGAATGGGAAGGCTTTGATTTAATTTCATTTTTACTTTGATTTCAAATCTTTCTTTATACTTTCATAAATAACCAAATTCAAGCAGGTTCTTCCAAGTCCACCCTTTGTATCCCACATGAGCATGTGCTGCTTCATTAGGCTGGCTCAACCACCTGGTGTGGAATCTTTAGCCTCAAGAGACTATCTTAACATCTGGCATTAGCTATGATCTTTGTATATATATGCTTAATCTTTTTATTGACATTTTATAAAGAAAAAATGTGGGACAAATTATGGTGGATATAGAACAATACAAAATAAAGTTTTAGTTTAGTTTATTTTTATATAATTTATGTATTTAGTTCATTTTATATAAAACAAACCAGTAAAAAACATAGATAGTATTTCAAATTAATTTATCTTCAAATTTAGTGTGATATATGTTATATAAAAGATATTTATGTAAAATATTGTTGGTTGAGTTATTACCGTAGGGTCAAATGCAGTCATCCTTAAAAAAAAATTATACACTTTGTTCTGTAATTGAATACATTGTTGTAGCTTTTTTAGTATCATTTCTAATAGAGTAAAATTTAGGATGATTTGATAGTAAAACAGGAAAAGGGATTAGTATCTTACTAACCTTCTGAAAGATAATATAGTTGAGTTTCTGAACTAGGGAATATTGAGATAATGTATGAAAGCAAATGTTTTCTTATCACAGAACAACTAAAGAACATTATCCATTATGTTCTGAAAAAAACATAAAGGGAGTTATTGAGTAAGTATAACTGAACTAGTTACAATGTAAACAAAAGTGCTGTAGCTTGTTTTTCTATGAAAATCTCTTTCTTTACTACTTTCAATTTTTTTTTTGTTTGTTTTGTTTTGGAGACAGAGTCTTGCTCTGTCGCCCAGGCTGGAGTGCAGTGGCACCATCTCAGCTCACTGCAAGCTCCTCCCCCCGGGTTCACACCATTCTCCTGCCTCAGCCTCCCAAGTAGCTGGGACTACAGGCATCCACCACCATACCCAGCTAATTTTTTGTATTTTTAGTAGAGATGGGGTTTCACTATGTTAGCCAGGATGGTCTCAATCTCCTGACCTCATGATCCGCCCACCTCACCATCCCAAAGTGCTGGGATTACAGGCGTGAGCCACCATGCCCGGCCCCTTCAATTTTTCTAAAGGATTAAAAGAAGCTAAATTATTCTTAGTGCAATTCTTTAAATTATCCTGTGTATTTAAAATGGAGCAAAACTGGCACCGTGTGCAGAAAATAAAAGTAGTATGTAGTGATGTAAAGTATCATTATTTTATTTGTATATTTATAGATATAGTTATTCCATTTAGTAGTAGTTAAATTTTTAAAAGCAAATTAAGTATGAGTTATCAAATATGGTAGAGCTGTCATTTTTATCTATTTAATTTAGATAAAGTAGACATTACACTTCATAATGTATTTACTTGGATATAGGACTATGTTGAGAATATATGTGATAGATCCGTAGGTGAATGGAGAGAAATTTGTGCTTTAAGCCCAAGAGATGGAAACTGACGCTAATCTTAATCTGCTGACCTGCTGAATGATCTTGATTAGTGTGCATATTATACACATACTGCTAAGATTGGGAAGATTGTGCAGCTACTAAATGCATTGCTATTATAAGTTAAAAGGACAAAGATTAACAGCGGTGTTTGAACACTAATGTAATATAACAGATTCACCAAGTGTAATTTTAGCAGTTGAAGACAAACTTCTCTAATAATTTGTGGAGGGAGCAGAGATGTCATTTATTATTCTGATATTTATGAGGTCAGTACATTAAACTATATAAAACTTTTGCTTTTCAATAATTATCTTTTGCTGCCCTATTTTGATATTAACTGAAACTGATAATTTTATCATGGTTTTCCCAGTTAATGTGGCTTATATGATAGCTATCTCATTTCCTCTTGTCTACCAGGAAATAGCCCAGAAGAAAGAGGTGTAAAATAAATAAAATCATAATTAAAGCAGTACACTCACTGAAAACCACTTTGCCCATTTAAGATTTTTAATTTGGCAAATGTGAAAATGAGAAGTGTTCTTCATGTGGATCCCTAGTGATCAGAAATGGTTTATGGTACCTTATGTATGGAATGATGTAAACTTGAACTGACTTTTACAGCCAGATCACTCAGTCTATCACAGAATTATCCAGGAGTATTGGAGAGGCAGGATTTTGCTTTGTTTTGGTTTGGTTTGGTTTGGTTTTTTTGGTGTTTCTTGCCTGAGTTAGGTATGGCTCTTTGGATCCCAAATGAAGAATGTTAAGGCTTTCGGTATAACTGGCTTTGTTATAATAAAATTGTATGTTTTAACTGATTGACAACTGGTAAAAGGGGACTGTAACTGAAAATTTTAGTTAAATTAAGTCAGCCATTTTGAATGTTTAACAATTTAATATTTATGGACATGTGTTTGATTATCTTTGATTATCAAATTATATGCTGGAGTAATGAAAATAAAGATAACTCAGTATGATTTTCATGCATGATTGTAGAACATACCAACAGTGAAAAACTTTTACTTTTGACACCTGGTGCTATGGGTTGGAACATTCTGAGTGGAATGTCATTAAGCCAGAGGTTTTGCCTTTTTTTATAGAATATGAAAAGGAAGGTGACGTTTCAAGGAGAGTATTTTAGATCTCAGTAGCATTTTTATGAGTTTTTTAAACCTGTGTGTATTAGTCCATTTTTCACACTGCTATAAAGAACTACCTGAGACTAGGTAATTAATAAAGAAAAAAGGTTTAATTGACTCACAGTTCCACATGGCTGGGGGAGGCCTCAGGAAACAATCATAGCGGAAGGCAAAGGCGAAGCAAGGCATGTTTTTTACATGGCAGCAGGAGAGAGAGAGTGGGTGAGCAGGGGGGAACTGTCAGACACTTTTAAACCATCAGATCTCATGATAACTCACTCACTATTACAAGAACAGCATGGGGGAATCCATCCCCATGATTCAGTTACCTCCCACCAGGTCCTTCCCTTGAGACGTGAGGATTACAATTCAAAATGAGATTCAGGTGGGGACACAGAGCCAAACCATATCACTCTAAGTTGTATATATTTAATATGAGCTTTTCCTAAGTGTTAAGTAATAACCTAAGACAGTTTTTAAAGCCATAATATATTTTCAAACAGTACTCCCATTATAAGATTAGACAATTTTGAACAAATCTGGTCAAAGCTACTATTTGACTGTTTTGGTTACAGAATGTTCTCTGGATAGCTACAGATGGTATAGGAAATTGTTCTAAACATCTTCTTCCCCCCAAGGCTGGGAGGTGGAGAAATTCTCTTTATTTTTCTCCCTCTGCCACTTCCCCAGGAGGAAAGTGCCAGTTGCTTCTGATTAATTGAGCTTTATCCTGACTTCTGTTCTCACTCTTCAAGTTTACATTTTCTTTATCTTCTCAGTGCCATTTTATTTCCTCTTTTTCCTATTTAAATTAAGTCATAAAATGTTAGAACTGTAAGGAATCGTAAAGATCATAATCTAGTTTAACTTTCTCATTGCTCTCTTTACAACTAAGAATTTATTTTCTTCCATCTCCTTTCTATCCCCACCCTGCTCCCACTCCTCCCCCGCAACACACACAGACAACCTTTGCCAGAAGAAATGTAGTGAAGGGGAAAAAGCAAAACCAGATTAAGGGGAGAAATGTGTTTCTAAGACTGTGATGCAGAGAAAGAAGCTCTAAATGTCATCTTGCTTGGGAAAGTGGCCATTTCTGTCAGAGAAAAGTGCTCTATAAGGACAGGCAATAAGCCAAAAGAGGCAGTCATAGTATTTTAATTAACTCTACCGGAGGGGGAGTGGGGATCTTAAGCAGGGTCACAGAATTGGAGGAAGTAGATTGAAGTAAAGTGAGATTTGTTAAATCTCTTTTAACAAATGCTGTAAGAAGCCCTAATCATCATCTACTGAGTTGAAGCAGTAGGTCATTGTTCACAACTAAGCAATTATTGAGTACCTTGCATTGGAGGCACCAATAAACTTTTATTCTCCCCAGTAGAAGTCTTTGAAGCAGTTTTAATCAGGTCCTGTACTCATGTTTTGAAGTTTAGACTTTTAGTTTGTTTTCTGTTATGGGGTGAGAAGGGAAAGGGGAGACTGGGTAGAGAATATTTAGGAAACAGGAAAATAGGAAATACTTTGTGCCCCATACCTCTCATTTAGAGTTACTTCTAAAACAACTTTTTGTTTTTTAAAGAAATGCTCTATACCTGAGTCAAATTAGAGAAAATAGATTTTTTGATGTACTGTTAAAAAACAAAATTAGTCAAATTTAGCATACTTCAATTGAGCTAAGAATAACTCACATATCAAGCATCCCTCAAAACCAGAAGAGGGTCAGAGAGCTTCATTCCACAATATGAGCAGGCAGCATTTATGGACAGAAGATGGAAGTGAGGTACAGAAACAACCTGATTGTTTATAGCTCAGCATTTGACTCATTTGGACATGGAATGATCAGCTGGCCATCTGTGATTGACTGAAGCTCAGCTACTGTGATAGGCTGAGACTCAGCTGGTTGTTACATAAGTATATCCTTATGTTAGGCTTTCGGTTACTTTACCTACTAAATTAGGTTCCAGTTAGTTACATAAGGACTCAAGTATGGAGACATCCTTCAGGCCAAATTTAGTTTAATTTATAAATATCCAAGGAAGTAAAAAAAAGTAAGAAAGATTAAAGACTAGAATAAACATACCTGAGATAGATTATAAAAATAAAAGTGGAGGAGGGGGCAATTTAAAAGACTAAAGCAATGAAATTATTGAAATTATTTTATCACTTCAATATTAGTCACATGCTGCTTATTGACAGGAATACATTCTGAGAAATGTCATTAGGTGTCATTTTGCAAACATTGTAGAGTATACTCTCACAAACCTAGGTGGTATAGCCTACTACACACCTCTACTATATGGTATAGCCCGTTGCTCCTAGGCTACAAACCTACAAACCTGTACAGCAAGTTACTCTGTAGGCAGTCATAACGCAGTGGTTATTTGTGTCTCTAAACATAGAAAAGCTGTGGTAAAAATATGATATAAAAGATTTTTTAAATGGTACATCTATATAGGGCACTTAACCATAAATGGAGTTGTAGAACTGGAAGTTGCTCTAGGCGAGTCAGTGAGTGGTGAGTGAATTTGAAGGCCGAGGACATTACTGTGCACTACTGTGGACTTTATAAACACTGTATGTTAGGCTATACTAAGTGTATAGAAAGCATTTTTTTCTTCAATAATAAATTAACCTTAGCTTACTGTAACTTTTTTACTTTATAAACTTTAAATTAAATTTTAAAACTTTTTAGCTCTTCTGCAATAACACTTAAAACACAAATATTATACACTGTACAAAAAATATTTTCCTTTTTATACCTTTATTCTTTAAGCATTTCCTCTATTTGCAGTTTTTTTAACTGTTTTAACTTTAAAACTTTTTTGTTAAAACTAGGACACAAACACATACATTAGCCTAAGCTTTCACAGGGTCAGAATTGTCAATATCAACGTCTTCCACCTCTATATCTTGTCTCACCAGAAGGTGTTTAGGGGCAATAACATGCATGGAGCTGTCGTCTCTTATGGTAACGATATCTTCTTCTGGAATACCTCCGAAAGGCCCTGCCTGAGGCTGTTACGATAAAAAATATAGTATAGTAAATACATAAACCAGTAACATAGTCATTTATCATCAAGTATTATGTGCTCTACATAATTGTATGTGCTATACTTTTATAAGACTGGCAGCACTGCTTTGTTTGTTTGTTTCCACCAGCATCACCACAGATGCGTGAGTTATGTGTTGTGCCACAATGTTAGGGTAGCTATGACATCACTGGGCAATAGGAATTTTCAGCCCCATTATTATAATCTTATGGAACCACCGTTGTGTATTTTATATGCAGCCTGTTATTGACCAATACATTTTTGCACATTATAATTTTCTTCATATAAAGCAAGATCCCCAATATGAATTGTTTTTTGTTTTTGTTTTTTGGGTTTTTTGTTTGTTTGTTTTGACAGTGTCTCACTCTGTCACCCAGGCTGGAGTAGAGTGGCACGATCTTGGCTCACTGCAACTCCACCTCCTGGGTTCAAGCGATTCTCCCACCTCAGCCTCCTGAGTAGCTAGGACTACAGGCATGTGCCATCATGCCTGGCTAATTTTTGTACTTTTTGGTAGAGACGGGGTTTCACCATGTTGTCCAGGCTGGTCTCAAACTCCTGACCTCAAGTGATCCACCCACTTCAGCCTCCCAAAGTGCTGGGATTATAGGCATGAGCCACCACGCCTGGCCTCCAGTGTGAATTGTTTATGCAACATTTAGTTTCTGATTATGCACACACTGCCCACAGTCACTCAGAAAACTTAAGTAATTGAAATGGTGTTTTAGTGACAGCTTAAGTCAGAGGTCAGCAAACTAAGACCAATCAGCCAAATCCAGCCCACCACCAAGTTTCATAAAGTACTGTTGAAACAAAAGCCACTCTCATTTGTTTACATATTGTCAATGGCTGTGTTTGTGCTGCAACAGCAGAATTGAATAGTTGTGACAGAGACTGTATGGCCTACAAAGCCTAAAATACTTACTGTCTTGCCCTTTACGGCAAAAGTTTGCTGACGCCTGGCTTAAATAAGAAAGTAATTCTAATACCAAAATACAATTACAAATATAATATGAAATATAATTATCTATATATACATACACACTTATGTTATATAGGTACAAGTGGACATAAAAGAGAAATTATTGGGGAATGATGTCTTCTTCTGTGGTATTTGTGCCCCTCTACTACTCTTGCCTAGCTTTTTTTGCCCTGCATATTAAATATTAGTATTACATTCTTTATAAAATATATCTAGCGGTGCAATTGGGGCACAAAATTTACTCTATGAATAGTTACTCTTCCTCTGAAGAACTGAATTTTGATTTTATGTGTTTGTCATATTTTTGCATACTTGGGAGATCGGATTTCTGTTTAAACAGGATAAACTAGTGGTTTTCAAACTTTAGTGTGCCTCAAAATCACCTGGAGACTGATTGTTCCACTCCCAGAGTTTCTGATTCAGGGGGTCTGAGATAGGGACTAAGGATTGCAGTGCTAAGAAGTACACCCAGGTGATGCCGATACAATTGGTCTGGAGAGCACACTTTGAGAACCACTGGAATAGACCTTCATTATAGTAAAAGAGTAATAGGGACCCATGGAAAGACAGCATTCACTGAGATAGCCTGAGTCTTCTGAAAATTTACCACCCTTTCCCAGAGTTGGCCTTGTGGCATTATGGACATGAATACTGTTTTACAAAACATGCTGAAGACTGCCTTCATCCATGATGGCTTAGCATGTGGAATTTGCAAAGCTGCCAAAGCCTTAGACAGGTTCCAAGCCCATGTTTTACATGTTTGCATCCAGCTGTGGTCTGTGATGAGCCTGTGTATGTCATGTTGGTGGTGGCCCTTTGTGCTGAACACCAAATCTACCTAAGTAAGGTTGATGACAGTAAGAAACTAGGGGAAGAGATAGGCCTCAGAGAGGGAAAACCCTATGAAGTCATTGGTTGCAATTGTGTAGTAGTTAAGGACTATGGCAAAGAATCTCAGGCCAAGGATGTCATTGAAGAGTACTTCAAATACAAAAAAATAAGCAAATAAAAAATTTGGCTCATGGAAAAAAAGAGAGAAGGTTTAAGTAGAGATGAAAAGCAGAATATAGAATAGAATATATACTATGAAAAAAATTTAAATTTTTTTAATTGTGGTAAAAGAATACATAAGAAATTTTACCATCTTAACCATTTTAAGTATACAGTTCAGTAGTGTTATGTATATTCACACTGTTGTACAACAGATCTCCAGAACTTTTTCATCTTGCAAAACTGAAACTCTATACCCATTAAACTATAATTCCCCCTTCCCCCTCCCCCCAGCCCCTGGCAACCACCATTAGGAGTGTACCTCCTTTTTTTTCCATAAGTTATTGGGGTACAGGTGGTATTTCGTTACATGAGTAAGTTCTTCAGTGGTGATTTGTGAGATTTTGGTGCACCCATCACCCGAGCAGTATACACTGCACCATATTTGTAGTCTTTTATCCCTCGCCCCCTTCCCACTCTTCCCCCCAAGTCCCCACAGTCCATTGTATCATTTTTTTTTTTTTTTTTGAGATGGAGTCTCGTTAAGCCGCCCAGGTTAGAGTGCAGTGGCGCAATCTCGGCTCACTGCAACCTCTGCCCCCCGGGTTCAAGCAATTCTTCTGCCTCAGCCTCCCCAGTAGCTGGGACTAAAGGCGGGCACCACCATGCCTAGCTAATTTTTGTATTTTTAGTAGAGATGTGGTTTCACCATGTTGGCCAGGATGGCCTCGGGATCTCTTGACCTCGTGATCTGCCTACCTCAGCCTCCCAAAGTGCTGGGATTACAGGTGTGAGCCACCACGCCCAGCCCATTGTATCATTCTTATGCCTTTGTTTCCTCATAGCTTAGCTCCCACATATCAGTGAGAAGATACAATGTTTGGTTTTCCATTCCTGAGTTACTTCACTTAGAATAATAGTCTCCAGTATCATCCAGGTTGCTGCAAATGCTGTTAATTAATTCCTTTTTATGGCTGAGTAGTATTCCATCGTGTGTGTGTGTGTGTGTGTGCGTGTGTGTGTGTGTGTGTGTGTGTGTGTGTATATATCTCACAGTTTCTTTATCCACTTGTTGATTGATGGGCATTTGGGTTGGTTTCACGATTTGCACTTATGAATTGTGCTGCTATAAACATGAGTGTGCATGTATCTTTTTCATATAATGACTTCTTTTCCTTTGGGTAGATAGATACCCAGTAGTGGGATTGCTGGATCAAATGGTAGTTCTACCTTTAGTTCTTTAAGGAATCTCCATGCTGTTTTCCATAGCAGCTGTATTAGTTTACATTCCCACCAGCAGTGTAGAAGTGTTCCCTGATCATCACATCCATGCCAACATCTATTTTTTTTTTTATTATGGCCATTCTTGCAGGAGTAAGGTAGTGTTGCATTGTGGTTTGGATTTGCATTTCCCTGATCATTGGTGATGTTGAGCATTTTTTCATATATCTGTTGGCCATTTGTATATCTTCTTTTGAGAATTGTCTATTCATGTCCTTAGTCCACTTTTTGATGGTATTGTTTTGTTTTGTTTCTTACTGATTTGAGTTCTTTGTAGATTCTGGATATTAGTCCTTTGTCAGATGTATAGATCGTGAATATTTTCTCCCACTCTGTGGGTTGTCTGTTTACTCTGCTGACTGTTCCTTTTGCCATGGAAAAGCACTTTAGTTTAATTAAGTCCCAACTATTTATCTTTGTTTTACTGCATTTGCTTTTGGGTTCTTGGTTATGACATCCTTGCCTAAACCAACGTCTAGAAGGGTTTTTACACTGTTATCTTCTAGAATTTTTATAGTTTCAGGTCTTAGATTTAAGACCTTAATCCATCTTGAGTTGATTTTTCTATAAGGTGAGAGATGAGGATTCAGTTTCATTCCCCTACATGTGGCTAGCCAATTATCCCACCACCATGTATTGAAAAGGGTGTCCTTTCCCTACTTAATGTTTTTGTTTGCTTTGTCAAAGATCAGTTGGCTGGAAGTATTTGGGTTTATTTCCAGGTTCTCTATTCTGTTCCATTGGTCTACGTGCCTATTTTTATACCAGTATCACGCTGCTTTGGTGACTATGGCCTTATTGTATAGTTTGAAATCAGGCAGTGTGATGCTTCCAGATTTGTTCTTTTTGCTTAATCTTGCATTGGCTACGCAGGCTCATTTTTGGTTCCATATGAATTTTAGAATTGTTTCTTTCTGGCTGGGCACAGTGGCTTACACCTGTAATCCCAGCACTTTGGGAAGACGAGGCGGGTGGATCATGAGGTCAGGAGATTGAGACCATCTTGGCTAGTATAGTGAAACCCTGTCTCAACTAAAAATACAAAAAATTAGCCAGGCATGGTGGCACACGCCTGTAATCCCAGCTACTCGGGAGGCTGAGGCAGGAGAATGGTGTGAACCCGGGAGGTGGAGCTTGCAGTGAGCCAAGATTGTGCCACTGCACTCCAGCCTGGGCGACACAGTGAGACTGTCTCAAAAACAAAAAAACAGAATTTTTTTTTCTAATTCTGTGAAGAATGATGGTGGTATTTTGATGGGGATTGCATTGAATTTGTAGATTGCTTTTGGCAGTATGGTCATTTTCACAATATTGATTCCACCCATCCATGAGTATGGGATGTGTTTCCATTTGTTTGTGTCATCTATGATTTCTTTCAGCAGTGTTTTGTAGTTTTCCTTGTAGAGGTCTTTCAGCTCCTTCATTAGGTATATTCCTAAGTATTTTATTTATTTTTCAGCTATTGTAAAAGGGGTTGAGTTCTTGATTTGATTCTCCAGTTGGTCGCTGTTAGTGTATAGAAAAGCTACTGATTTGTGTACATTAATTTGCTGAATTATTTTATCAGTTCTAGGAGCTTTCTGGAGGAGTCTTTAGGGTTTTCAAGGTAATTGATCATATCGTCAGCAAACGGTGACAGTTTGACTCCCTCTTTACCTATTTGGATGCCCTTTATTTCCTTTTCTTGTCTGATTGCTCTGGCTATGACTTCCAGTACTATGTTGAAGAGGAGTGGTGAGAGTGGGCATCCTTGTCTTGATCCAGCTCTCAGAGGGAATGCTTTCAACTCTTCCCCATTCAGTATTATGTTGGCTGTGAGTTTGTCATAAATGGCTTTTATTACATTGAGGTATGTCCCTTGGATGCCAGTTTTGCTGAGAGTTTTAATCATAAAGGGATGCTGGATTTTGTTGAATGCTTTTTCTGCATCTTTTCAGATGATCATGTGATTTTTGTTTTTAATTATGCTTATGTGGTGTATGACATTTATTGACTTGCATATGTTAAACTATCCCTGCATCCCTCATGTGAAACCCACTTCATCATGGTGGGTTATCTTTCCGAAATGTTGTTGGATTCAGTGAGCTGGTATTTTGTTAAGGATTTTAGCATCTATGTTCATCAAGGATATCGGTCTGTAGTGTTCTTTTTTTGGTTATGACCTTTCCTGGTTTTGGTATTAGGGTGATGCTGGCTTCATAGAATGAATTGGGGAGGGTTCCTACTTTCTCTGTCTTGAGGAATGGTGTCAAAAGGATTGGTACCAATTCTTTGAATATCGGTAGAATTCTGCTGTGAGTCCTTCTGGTCCTGGGCTTTTCTTTGTTGATAATTTTTTAAATTACCATTTCAATCTCACTGCTCATTATTGGTCTGTTCAGGGTATCTAATTCTTGCTGATTTAAGCTAGGAGGGTTGTATTTTTCCAGGAATTTATCCATCTCTTCTAGGTTTTCTAGTTTATGTACATAAAGGTGTTCTTAGTAGCCTTGAATGATCTACAGAAGGTCATTCACTGGTGTGAGTTTAATATCTCCTGTTTCATTTCTTAATGAGGTTATCTGGATTTTCTCTCTTTTCTTGGTTAATCTTGGTAATTATCTATCAATTTTATTTATCTTTCAAAGAACCAGCTTTTTGTTTTGTTTATCTTTTGTATTTTTTTTTTGTTTCAATTTCATCTAATTCTGCTCTGATCTTGGTTATGTCCTTTCTTCTGCTGGGTTTGGGTTTGTTTTTTTCTTGTTTCTCTAGTTCCTTGAGGTGTGACCTTAGAATGTCAGCTTGTGCTCTGTCAGTCTTTTCGATGTAGGTGTTTCGGGCTATGAACTTTCCTCTTAGCACTGCCTTTGCTGTAGCCCAGAGGTTTCGATTGATTGTGTCATTATTGTCATTCAGTTTGAAGAATTTTTAAATTCCTATCTTGATTACATTTTAGACCCAATGCTCATTCAAGAGCAGGTTATTTAATTTCCATGTATTTTCATGGTTTTGAAGCTTCCTTTTGGAGTTAATTTCCAGTTTTATTCCACTGTGATCTGAGAGAGTGCTTGATAAAATTTCAATTTTCTTAAATGTATTGAGCCTCATTTTATGGCCTATCTTATGGTCTGTCTTGGAGAAAGTTCCATGAGCTGTTGAATAGAATGTGTATTCTGGGGTTGTTGGTTGAAATGTTCTGTATATATCTGCTAAGTCCATTTGTTCCAAGGTATAGTTTAAATCCATTGTTTCTTTGTTGACTTTCTGTCTTGATGACCTGTCTAACGCTGTCAGTGGAGTATTGAAGTCCCCTACTATTATTGTGTTGCTGTCTATCTCATTTCTTAGATCTATTAGTAATTGTTTTATAAATTTGGGAGCTCCAGTTTTAGGTGCATATATGTGGTATTTTCCTGTTGGACAAGGCCTTTTGTCGTTATATAATGTCCCTCTTTGTCTTTTTTTAATTGCTGTTGCTTTAAAGTTTCTTTTGTCTGATATAAGAATAGCTACCCCTGCTCACTCTTTGTGTCCATTTGCATGAAATGCCTTTTCTGCTCCTTTACTTTAAGTTTATGTGAGTCCTTATGTGTTAGGTAAGTCTCCTGAAGGCAGTAGATAGTTGGTTGGTAAGTTCTTAGTCTCCTGAAGGCAGCAGATAGTTGGTTGGTAAGTTCTTATCCATTCTGCAGTTCTGTATCTTCTAAGTGGAGCATTTAGGCCATTTACATTCAATGTTAGTATTGAGATGTGAGGTACAGTTACATTCATTGTGCTATTTGCTGCCTGTGTACTTTGTTTTTTGTTTTGTTTCTGCTTTTTAACTTGTATTTTTGTTTTATAGATCCTGTGTGATTTATGCTTTGAGGTTTTGTTTTGATGTGTTTCCAGGATTCATTTCAAGATTTAGAGCTCCTTTTAGCAGTTCTTGTAGTGGTGGCTAATGGCGAATTCTCTCAGCATTTTTGCCTGAAAAAGACTGTATCTTTCCTTCATATATGAGGCTTAGTTTTGCTAGATACAAAATTCTTGGCTAATAGTTGTTTTGTTTGAGGAGGCTGAAGATACGGCCCCAATCTCTGCTAGTTTGTAGGGTTTCTGCTGATAAATCTGCTGTTAATCTAATAGGTTTTCCTTTATAGGTTACCTGGTACTTCTGTCTCACAGCTCTTAAGATTCTTTCCTTCGTCTTAACTTTGGATAACCTGATGACAATGTGCCTAGGTGATGATCTTTTTGCAGTGAATTTCCTGGGTGTTCTTTGTGCTTCTTGTATTTGCATGTCTAGTTCTCTAGCAAGGCTGGAGAAGTTTTCCTCAATTATTCCCCCAAATATGTTTTCCAAGCTTTTAGAATTCTCTTCTTCCTCAGGAACACCAATTATTCTTAGGTTTGGTCATTTAAAATAATCCTAGACTTCTTGGAGGCTTTGTTCTTTTTACCTATTCTTTTTTCATTGCCTTTGTTATATTGGGTTAATTTGAAGACCTTGTCTTTGAGCTCTGAATTTCTTTCTTCTCCTTGTTCAATTCTACTGCTGAGAATTACCAGAGGATTTTGCATTTCTATAAGTGTGTCCCAAGTTTCCTGAATTTTTTATTGTTTTCTCTTTAAGCTATTTCCTTTAATATTTCTCCCTTCGTTTCTTGTATTGTTCTTTGGATTTCCTTGCATTGGGTTTGCCTTTCTCTGGTACCTCCCTGATTAGCTTAATAACTAACCTCCTGAATTCTTTTTAAGGTAAAAATGATTTCAGTGATTTCTTTTTGGTTTGGATCCATTGCTGGTAAAGTAGTGTGATTTTTGGGGGGTGTTAAGGAGCCTTGTTTTGTCATATTACCTGAGTTGGTTTTCTGGTTCCTTCTCATTTGGTTAGAGAGGGAACCAGAAAACCACCTCTGTCAGAGGGAAGGTCTAGGGCTGAAGGCTGTTGTTGAGATTCTTTTATTCCACGGGGTGTTCCTAGATGTAGTACTCTCCCCCTTTTTCTATGGATGTGGCTTCCTGTGAGCCGAGCTGCAGTGATTATTGTCTCTCTTCTGGGTCTAGCCCCCCAGCAAGTCTACCCAGCTCCGGGGTGGTACTGGGGGCTGTCTGCACAGAGTCCTATGATGTAAATCATCTATGGGTCCCTCAGCTGTGGATACCAGCATCTGTTCCAGTGGAGGTATTGGGGGAGTGCAGTGGACTCCGTGAGGGTTCTTAGTTTTGGTGGTTTCATGTTCCATTTTTGTGAGGATTGGCCTCCTGCTGGGAGGTGGCGCTTTCCAGAGAGTATCAGCTGTGGTAGTATGGAAAGGAACCAGTGGTGGGCGGGGCCCTAGAACTCCCAAGATTATATGCCCTTTGTCTTCAGCTACCAGGGTGGGTAAGGAAGGACCATCAGGTGGGGGCAGGGCTAGGCATGTCTGAGCTCAGACTCTCTTTGGACGGGTCTTGCTGCGCCTGCTGTCGGAGATGGGGGTGAGGTTCCCAGGGCAATGAAGTTGAGTACCTAGGAGGATTATGGCTGCCTCTGCTGAGTCATGCAGGTTGTTAGGGAAGTGGGGGAGGGCGGCAGTCACAGGCCTCATCCAGCTCCCATGCAAACCGAAGGGCCGGTCTCACTCCCACTGTGCCCCCCCAACAGCCCTGAGTCTGTTTCCAGGTGTTGGGCGAGCCAGGCTTGAGAACTTGCCCCAGACTACCCATCTCCCAGAAAAGGGCTTGGTTCTTCCCTCACCTGTGGAGTCTGCACACGGGATTTGCGCCCTTCCCTGAGTTCTGGCCAGGAGGCTTCCCATCCCATTCAATTGTTACAGAGTTCAGCTGGAGATTTCCTTCTCCCTGTGGTGTTTTTCCCCCCAGCTCCTCTGGCCACCCTCCCGGTGGATTCCTGTGGTGTCAGGCAGGAATGTCCTTGGGCACCCAGTGAACTCCCAGGGCCTTTCTGCTGCTTCCTCTACCCCTATATTTCACTCAGCTCTCTAAATTGACTCAGCTCCAGGTGAGGTCAGAAACTTCTCCCACAAACAGACCTTCAGTTTCTCCAGTGGGGGTGTGTGTTTGGGAGAAGAGGCTCTCCCATTCTCACTTCCACAGTTGGGGCACTCACAGTATTTGGGATGTCTCCCAGGTCCTGCAGGAGCAGTCAGCTTCCTTCATTAGCTCTGTGAGTCGTCTCGCGATTGCTGGTTTGGTCTTGCAGTCGTTCTGGAGCTAAAATTCACAATCCTGCTCTGTCCATCCAGGTCGGAGCTGCAGCCTAGTCCTGCTTCCCGTCTGCCATGATCAGATCAGGCTACTATGAAAATATTTTAATGGTATAGCCAATGAATTTAAGGTAATATGCAGTGAAAATTTGTTAAGAGTAGGATAAAATGTTCCTTTGCTATTTCATATTACTTTTTAAATTGTATGACCTAGATTTACACACTGGTCTTTCTACTCACTGGGTACTGAGTGGTCTGCTTACTACTTACTGAGTGGCCTTTGGTCATATCATTTAACCTCACTGAACTTCAGTTCTTGAAGTAAAAATGAAGAAAACAGTGCTTATCTCACAGGGATTTTATAAGAATTAACTATATGAAAGCGTTTTGGCAAGTGTATCCAAATGTTAGCTGGAGGTTATATAAATACAAAATCTTGATTATTGAAGGATATAGAAAGCATACCTATTATTAAATAATCTCAACGGTAGGATAAAGGAAACCTTTTAAAGTCTATGAGAGGAAAGAGATGATCAAGACTGTCTTCACTAGTTATTAAGTGTATTAGATTCATTTGTTAGGTGTTTCCTTTAGATCTGACGTTTGGCCTTCAAATTTTTATTAACTTGGACTGTTTAGGCTTTTGAGGTTTCATTTGTCAAAGTTGTTAGTTCTTGTGTATTACTAACACAAATATTTATGTGTAGCTTTGGCCTTTTATCAATGGAAATCAGAAAATCAATAAACTTAATAGTTGTTCATTACACAGTTGATGCATTTGCAGGACTATGTTGAGTACTGTAAGTGAATAATCAATTCAGTCAAAATCTATTACGAGGTCACTGCCAGTTTTTTTATAGTGTACTATTTTATTTATGACTTTCATAGGTACTGCAGCACTTTTTTATGAAGTAGTCTTCTGTGGGATTCATACTGCTTATAATTGTGATCCTTTCACCTAGTTGGAAGCACCTGTCACCCTGGAGGTGTTCCTAGATTAGCCCTCTCTAATCTAGCCCTCTCTAAGTCTTAGGCCAGCTTTCTTTCACCCTAGGATTAATTTCATCAAGTTCATTCACTGAGCCAGTTTATATTTACTGATTCCCTACTCTGGGCTGAATACTGTGGGAGTACATGTAAGAGCTCTTTATATCATCTAGTGGGTGAGAAACTCTGTAAAACTATAATGTAAGGAGAATAAATGCTCAGTAGAGCTTTGGGAAGGTTTCACAAGGAGTGGCATTTGAGCTGAATTTTGCAGAAGTAAAATTCATTTTGAAAAACTAGATGATAGGTATTCCAAGCTGAAGGAAGAACCTGAAAGGAAGTTTTGCATGCTATAGAAGTTCATAGAAGGTTTCTAGTTGGACTTATATAGGTTCAAGGAAGAAAGTAGATTGTAAACTGAGGGTTAAGAATAAATAAGAATTAGATGAAAGGGAGAAAGGATAGGAATGTTCTAAGTAAACGGAACAGCATTTGTGAAACCTGTAAACAAGAGAATATGGTTCTTCAAATAATTGAAAACTGAATGAAATTTAACATGGCTGAAACCAAGTGATCCATGTAGGAAAATGATGTGCACCAAGCATAGAGGTCTTATCATGCAGAGATTTACAAACATTTCTTAAAAAAGCAAATAAAAATCCCAAAGAAATTTGTTAGAGCTATTGGGGAAATACTACAGGACAACGATGTGGGCAAGGATTTTTTGGGTAAGGCCTCAAAAACACAGACAACAGAAGCAAAAATAGACAAATGGGATTGCATCAACCTATAAAGCTTGTGCTCAGCAAAGGAAACAATCAACCAAGTGAAAGACAAGCTAAGAACGGCAGAAAATATTTGTAAACTATCCTTCTGAGAAGGGATTAATAACCAAAATATGTAAGGAACTCAAATGTTTAACTCAATAGCACATAATAATAATAATTCCATTAAAAATCAGCTAAAAGACCAGGCTTATGCCTGTAATCTCAGTGTTTTGAGAGGCCGAGATGGGAGTATGTGTCCCATGGAGCCAGGAATTTGAGGCCAGCATGGTCAATGTAGCGAAAAAATAATAATAATAATAAATTTTAAAAGGAGAGAGGTGGGTATTTAGAGACTCTTATTGTACAGCCTTTTTCGAAGCATGTAACTTAAAAAGGAAAAACGAGGAAAACACCAGAATAGACGTTTCTGAAAAGAAGACGACATATAAACGGCCAACAGTATATGAAAAAATGCTCACCATCACTAATTATCAGGGAAGTGCACATTAAAACCACAGTGAGATATCATCTCACCTCAGTTAAAATGGCCATTACTGAAAAGACAAAAATTAGTGGTTGCTGGCAAGGATGTGGACAAAAGGAAACCCACATACACTGTTGGTGGGAATGTAAAGTATATAGCCACTATGGAAACCAGTATGGAGGTTCCTTAAAAAACTAAAAGTAGAACTACCATATGATCCAGAAATCCCACTGGTGTGTGTGTGTATATATGTTATATATGTATATATTTATATATATTTTACTTATGTATGTTTTATGTATATGTTTATTTTATATATATTTATATATATTTTATCTATGTATATGTTTATTTTATACATATATATCCCAAATAAAGGAAACAGTTTATGGAAAAAAATCTGCACCCTCATGTTTACTGCAGCATTAGTCCTAATGGCAAAGATATGGAGTCAACCAAAGTGCCGTTAATGGATGAATGGATTTTTTTAATGTGGTGTGTATATACACAATGGAATATTATTCAACCACAAATAAAAGAGTGAAATCCTGTTATTTGCAGCAACATGGATGGAACTGGAGGTCATTAAGTTAAATAAAATAAGCCAAACACAGAAAGACAAATATCATATGTTGTCAATCACATGTGGGAGCTAAAAGAGTAGATCTCATGGAGGTAGAAAGTAGAATCATGGTTACCAGAGGCTGAGAAGGGTGGAGGATGAAGAGAAGTTGGTTAAAGAGTACAAAAATAACAGATGGAAGGAATAAGTTTTAGTATTTGATAGTACAGTAGGGAAACTATAATTAACTATAATATTTATTGTATATTTCAGAATAGCTAGAAGAGAAGAATTCTAATGTTCCCAACACAAAGAAAAATGTTGAGGTGATAAATATTCCAGTTACCCTAATTTGATAATTATACATTGTATACATGTATCAAAATAGCAGAGGTACCCCAAAATATGTACAACTATTATACATCAGTATTTTAAAAAATTGTTCAGGGCTCACAGGGCGGGTTTTTATAGGTGATATTATAAATGTTGTTCTGAAAAAAAGCATGAGTAGCAGCATCTTGAAAGTTGATCGCCTGTCTTATGTATGAAATAAAATGTGACAATTCTTGTTTTATATAACAGGATTGGGATTATTCTCTATTGTTTAAAAAAATAAAAGAATGCTTGAGTGTCCAAATTTTCACCAAAACCTTTTAATAAGAATTCGAATAATATATCAGTTTTTAATCCAGGGCATTGGCCAGGTACAATGGCTCACTCTTATAATCCCAGCACTTTGGGAGGCTGAGGCAGGAGGAATGCTTAAACTCAGGAGTTTGAGACCAGCCTGGGTAACATAGTGAGACCCCATCTCAACTTAAAAAATTAAAAGTAGTCCAGCATGGGAGCACACGCCTGCAATCCTAGCTACTCAGGAGACGCAGATGGGAGTACCCCTTGAGCCCAGGAGATCAAGGCTGCAGTGAGCTATGATCATGCCACTGCACTCTAGCCTAGATAATAGAATGAGAGAGAGTCTGTCTACAAAAAAAAAAAATTAAATTTTAAAAGTAAATAATAATAATCTAGGGATTTTTGTGGGTTTTGGTTTTGCTTTAAAAAAATTTAGTCTTTCAATGAGGATAGTTTAAATGGTTTGGAATTTGCTTCTAAGAACTGTAGCCAGTTTGAAGGCTATGGTGATCAGTTGTCTGGCACCCAGTCACAAGACCAAAGATCTTCCTATTTCTCTTATTCGTTTTCCTTTTCCTCTGTTTCTCTTTTTTTCTTCTTATTTCTCCCTCCTGTTGTTTCATCCCTTTTGTGTGTGTGTCTCTATATGTCACATGTGTCTCTCTACCCTCTCTATATTTCCTAGCCCCCATTTCTCTTTCTTAACTATCCACAAAATATAAAGTCTGTGTCATACATATCATACCTAATGAGTGTCACCTTGTTTTTCTCTTTTTTTTTTAAATGCATATGTAGCCATCCCCCCTTATCTGTGGTTTCTCTTTCTGTGGTTTCAGTTACTCACAGTGAACTGTAGTCCAAAAATATGAAATGAAAAATTCCAGAAATAAACAATTCGTAAGTTTTAAATTGTGCCGAGTAGCGTGATGAAATCTCACACCATCACACATGAACCATCTCTTTGTCCAGTGTATTCACATTGTATACACTACCGCTCATTAGTCACTTCATTGCTGTCTCGATTATCAGATCAACTTTTGTAGTATCTCATCACGTAGGCATTTTATCATCTCACGTCATCACAAGAAAGGATGTACAATAATATCTCTCGAGAGATGGGGTCTTGCTCTGTTGCCCAGGCTGACCTTGAATCCCTGGGCTCAAGCAGTCCTCCTACCTCTGCTCCCTGATTTGCAGATATTTTCTCCTATTCTGTTGGTTGTCTTTTTTATTTTCTTGATTGTATTCTTTGAGGCACGAATGTTTTTAACTTTGATGAAGTTCAGTTTATCTGTTTATTTTTTGTTACATCAGCTTATGGCGTGATATTTAAGAGGGCTTTGCCTAACCTAAGATCACAAAGAGTTACATTACTGTCATTTCTTCTGAGAGTTGTATAGTTCTAGGTTTTATATTTAGATCTGTGATCCATTTTGAGTTCATTTTTGTGTAGGATGTGAAAGATCCAACTCTATTATTTTTGCATGTGGATTATTCCAGTAGTCTTAGACCCACTTGTTGACCTCATTCAGTTTTTAACTGTTTTTATTAAGTATGACATACATTCAAAAGCCTCTTTAGAAGATATGTAAAGGGCATAAAGAATAACAGTAATATAGACACCTGCACACAACTTCCAACTTGAGATACAGAAAAATGAAAACTCTTCTGCAGAATTCTTCAGTCTTTTCTATTCTGAATTTTATGCCTATTCTTCTCTTGCTTCTCTGTATGCTTTCATCGCATCTGTGTGTATTACCAATAATATAACATTTACTTTTAGAAATGTTATATTTCTAATTTTACAAGTTTAAGTAAGCTGAGGTGGGAGGATTGCTTGAGCCCAGGGTTTCAAGGCCAGCCTGGGCAACATAGCAAGGCCCCATCTCTTACAAGATATTATATTAATATTTTACAAATTAAAAAATTACAAGATGTTATATTTTACAAAGTAAAAAATAGTATATAAATTTTTATGACTTGCTTTCTTTTTCTGTTCAACATTATGGTATACCATAGTGATAGTAATGTCTATAGTTGTAGTTTATTCATTTTCACCATTGTATAATATTCTATTTTTAGACTATACCAAAACTTATTCATTCTCTTGTTGATGCACTTTTGGTTATTTCAGATTTTTTGCTATTACAAACATAAACATTCTTATACCTCTTTCCTGGTACACACGTGCAGGCATTTTTCCAGGGTACATATATGCCTAGGAGTAGAATTGCTGAGGTATAAAGTACACACATCTTCAGTTCAACCACATAGTGCCACGTTGTTTCCAAAGTGATTGATGCCAGTCTTCACTCCCCTAAGTATTGCATAACATTTCTGATTGCTCCACATCCTTGTCATGCTTAATCTTTCCAGACATTTTGATTATTGCCAGTGTGTGATTTCATTGCCACAGGGTGATGACTATAAAATGTTATCTGATTTTGATTTGCAAGGTCATTTCCAAGATTACTAATGGGGTTGAGCATCTTCTCATGTATGTATTGGTCATTGGTATTCCTTTATCTGTGACATGTTTATTCAGGTTTTTAATCACATATTTCTATTGGTTTATCTTTTGTTCTTTGTAAATTAATATGTATTACAGATATCTTCTCTTAGTATGTCTTAATTTTTATGTATTCAAATTTATTACTCCTTTTATGTTTTATATTTTTTATGTCCTGTTTCACAAAATTCTTCCCTAAGTCAAGGTCATAAGCATATTCTCCAAAGAATTTCCCATTTAAATTCTTAATCCACCTGGAATTGATTTTTTTAATGTTTAATTTTCATGGTATATAGTAGGTGTATACATTTATGGGGTACATGAAATGTTCTGATACAGGCATGCAATGCATGATAATCACATCACAGAGAATGGGGTACTCATCCCCTCAAGCATTTATCCTTTGTGTTACAAACAATCCAATTATACTTTTTAAGCTATTTTTAAATGTACAATTAAGTTATCGACTATAGTTAGCCTGCTGTGCTATCAGATAGTAGGTTTTATTCATCCTTTCTAACTGTATTGGAATTTATTTTTAAGTCTTCATATCTAGTAAGACAAGTCCCACACTTGATTTTTCTTCTACATGAATAATTGGTTATTTTTAATCTTTGTTCTTCCATATGAATGAGTTTTTCAGGTTTCATTAAATAGATTAAGTAAATAAATTGACCAACTACAATGGTGAGAGTTTTATTGAAATTACCTTGACTCCATAGATTGATTTGGTGAGAATGATGTCTTAATGATATTGAGTATTTTTATCCTGGAGCGTGGTATAGCTCTGCATATATATTTAGGTTTTCCTTAGTATCTATTAATAAACTTTTACAATTTTCTCCCTAAAGAATTGGCACCTCATTTGTTGGATTTATTCCTAGTTGCCTTATTTTTTTTCTATTAATATTGTTATCTTTTTACAATTACATTTTCTGTTCAGGGCTGCTGTATAGAAATGAAGTTGATTCTTGAGTATTGATTTTGTACCTAACAAATTATCTGTAGATACTTTTGGGTTTTCTATAAAAACAATCATCTTATCTTTTTGTCTCTTCCTTTCCACTTGTTATGTCATTTATTTCTTTTTCTTATTGCACTGACTGCAACCACCAGTAACCAGTACCTGATAGAAATGGTGATAGCTAGTATCATCATCCTGTTTGTGATCATTAAGGTATTGCTTTTTAATATTTAACAAGTATGATACTTGCTTTATCTTTTTAATGGGGGGTGGTGTTTGTTTGGGTGGATTCCCTTTGCTTCATATCAGAGATGTTTCCTTCCTTTTTTATTTTGTTTCAATCTCAAGTAAATAGTAAGTTTTGTTAGACTTTTTTTTTTTTTAGAGACAGGGTCTTGCTATGTTGCCCCAGCTAGAGTGCAGTGGCATGATCCTGGCTCGCTGAAGTTTTGAACTCTTGGACACAAGTGATCCACCTCAGCTTCCCAAAGTGCTGGAACTATAGGTGTATACCACAACACCCAGCTAATTTTTTTTTTTTTTTTTTTGTAGAGACAGGGTCTGACCAGGTTGGTCTTGAAATCCTGGACTCAGGCAGTCCTCCTGCCTCAGCTTCCCAAAGTGAGGATTATAGGCGTGGGCCATCACACCCAGCTGACTTTAGATTTTTTAGTTTAATTTTTCTCTTTTAATCCCAAAATGTTATTAATTATATTAATATATCTTCTGTGTTAAACTAAATTTGAGGTCCTAGAGTAAACCAAACATGGTGTATTATCTATTTTTATACCATTTGGTTTCATTTATTTTTATATAAATTATGCATATGTACGTATATAAGTGTGTGTGTGTATATATATAATTTTTTTTTACTCCCATACCCTTTTTGCATCTGCATTCATGATTTGCTTCTGTGACCTTTTTTGGTACTGTTCTTGACTGGGTTTTAAAATGCAAGATTGTGCTAGCCTAGTAAAATGAATTAGGAAGTCAGTTTGTGTAACATCAAAATTATCTTTTCCTTGAACATTTGATAGAACTTTTCTGTAAATCTTCTGAGTATGGTGTTTATAAAAGATTTTTTTTTTGTCAAATGATTCAATTTCTTTATGGGTTAAAGGACTACTATAACTCTTCATTTTGGGTCATAGATTTTTTTTTAACTTCCTGTGATCTCAGCAATACATTTAATTTGATTTTTAAAAATATTTAATATTCTTGTTATGGAAGTATCATTTAGAAGTACCAGTAGAAGTATCATTTAATTTATCATATATCCATATCCTCCATAATCTAGGAAACAGAAGTCTTCATTTAACCACCATCCCTCTCCAATTTTACTTAACGTCATTCCATTAAAACTGCTTTTGTCAAAATCACCAATACTGTCTAATTTTCCAAATCTAGTATAATTTTTCTAATCACATGCAAACTCTAAGCAGCATTTAACTCAACCAACCACACCATTCTTCTGGAAACACCCTCTTTTTCAGTTTATATAACATAGTACTGAATCTGGTTTTTCTACCAGCATGGCCATTCTGTCTCCTTTTCTTCTTCTTGATTTCCAAGTGTTCTTTACAGGAACTCGGTCCTTTTCTTCTCTATCTCAGGTGAATTTATCATTTTTCATTAGTGTGAATATGTGTACTTACTACTTCCAAATTTTTATCGAGTACAGGCTCTCTCTTTTGAACTCCAGACTTGAAGACTTTTTTTTTATTTTAACATATAGTCATCTCAAAGTTATCATCTTCAAAACTGAACTCAACTCCACCCACTCAGGTCTTTCTCGTTTTAATGAATAAACCATCATTTACCTGGTTGCTTGATCCAGAAAGTTGGAAATCAGCCTTTATTTTCATAATTCTCTTACCTTCCACAAATTTATGTTAATTCTACATCCCAACTATGTCTCTGTCTCCTGTGCTAACCCTGGTCTGGGTGTTCACCATTTCTTGCCTGGACTTCTGTAATAGCCTCACAAGTAACTGGTTTCTTTACTCTTACATTAGAGTAACCAGCGGTTTCTCTACTCTCTCTTGTATTAGAGAGTGACCAGTGTTTTCTTTACTATCTCTTGTGCTAGAAAGGGACCAGTGGCTAGTTCAGACTGAGTGCTCTGGGAAGGTCTCCCTAAGGAGCTGACATTTAAGCTAAAATCTGAATAACAAGGAGGGACTCGCCACCCAAAGAACATTCTAGATGAAGGAAACAGCTTCTGTAAAGATTATAAGGTAAAAAATAAGTTTTAAATGCTTAAGAACCCTGAAGAAGGCCAGTTTGGCAAGGGGTAGAGATTTGGTTAAAGAGTTTAGCAGGAGCCAGATTATACCAGGCTTTGTAAGTAAGGGCATAAAATGTAAACTTTATTCTAAATGAGGTAAGAGGCCAATTAAAAGTGATGCTTTGAATTTTTTTTTTTGTGACGGAGTCTCGCACTCTCACCCAGGCTGGAGTGCAGTGGCGCGATCTCGGCTCACTGCAAGCTCCGCCTCCCGGGTTCACGCCATTCTCCTGCCTCAGCCTTTCCGACTAGCTGGGACTACAGGCGCCCGCCACCACGCCCGGCTAATTTTTTTTTGTATTTTTAGTAGAGACGGGGTTTCACCGTGGTCTCGATCTCCTGACCTCGTGATCCGCCCGCCTCGGCCTCCCAAACTGCTGGGATTACAAGCGTGAGCCACTGCGCCTGGCCTGATTGGAATTTAAGGGGTGAGAGAGAAGAATTGAAGATGCGGCATATGAGTCTAGAGTTTGGGAAAGATGTTAAGGCTAGAGCTAAAGATTTGAGGATCACCAGCCTACAAATGGTATTTATAACTATATGTTACCTAGAGAGAGAATATAGATAAAGAAGAGAAAGGAGCCTACATTGAACCTTGGAGTACTCTTATGTTAGAGGTACCAGTAGAGAAAAATGAGGAATTTGACCAGTGAGGAAAAGGAAAACCAGAAGTGTATGATGTCATAGAAGCCAAATGAAAAAAAAGTTTCAAGGATGAAGTGGTCACTTCTGTTGAATGACGGACTGGAGAAGAAATAGAAATAGAATCCTTCTATCAAGGTCAGCCTTGAGTAGTTTCAAGGACAGTCAAAGGTAGCTTTTAAATACTCTCTAGAAATTCTTATGAGAGGTAAAGTGTCTTCCACTTTTCCAAATTTAATTTGGAAAATTAAATTGGCCCGTTTCTATTTTGTAGCAAAATTTTAGAGTGGTTGATAACCTTTTGGACAAGATCAGGTTTTCTTAAAGCTTACAGCTTCACAGTGTCTCTGACTAGACAGACACAAAGAAATAAATATGTTCTCCTAGCAATTGGCACATGGAGGAACAATTAAACTTGTCTTATTTAGAAGAATCCTTCTTGTAGTCATCACTTTTGAGCAGACTATTTGCAGTCAGAGATTATTGAAGGTAGTACTTGGCTTTTTTAATGTGTTTACTGTAGAAGACTTTGAGAAATGGGCAGCAAAGAGACTGAAAATTATCTTTTAAATCCATTTCCTGAGTATTTGGGTCAAATGACTTTCTGATGTGTTGGACAGTAATTGATTCCAGGGAATTGTTTTTACTGTCTGCCTAATCACTGTCTTATTGCTTCTGGATTATTGACCTCCTATGTCCATCTGGCTGACAGGATCAAGCCCTGAGTCAGCCTGTAAAAACTCTTCTTGAAATGTTTCAAATTAATTGTGGATGTGCAGTGGTTTCATTTTCAAAGGTTTATGTTTATTGCAAACATTGTTATGTGATAGTTTTGTGATTATTAAATGAGTTTAAGTAGACCTAGAAGTGTGTTATGCATGTCTATGTATGTGGGTATATATAAAATTTTTATTTATAATCAGTCTTAGTCTTCATGGGTTGGAATTTTATTCCCATATTTTTTGCTTGGATTGAAATGGCATGCTTATCTAACATAACTAGTATTCCCTGGTTATTCCCTGGTTGTGTAGTTACAGATACTACAAACTGGTAAACATACCTAAGAGGTTTGCAGATTTCTCCATCTGTATGGATTAATACATTTTCTGCCCAACTTTGAGACATAACAGAATGATTGCCACTACCATCTCTCCATTCCTGAAGATCACATATTTTTAGAAGACTAGTCACCTGTTGGTGGTAGTTAATGTTATGACGCCATAAGAATTAAAATAAGTGAAATATTAATAGATTGCTTAGAAATTATGTTGTTATGGTTAGAGATTATGCCCTAGAGCCACTGTCATCCCACGCTAGTCACCAGCAGATCTCCATGTGAAGCTCAAGACTATTGTACAAGTTCTATTTGTTGTCTCCTTACTCTCCTTCCTTCTACTGCCCCACATCTTCGGAACCCCTTGTCCTGCCTTACCCCCAAGGTTTAGCACCCACACAATCCTGATCTTTCCATCAATTCCTCATCTTCTGGATTTTTCATTTGTCCAAGTTTTTCAATGCTGCAGGGCCCTGTTTTCTTCTATGAAATAACAAACTCACCTCTGCTGAAATGCCACCTCTGCCCAGAGATCATATTTGCACTTTAGTATACACCATATCTTTACTCAGAAAAAAGGATGTAAATTTAATGGAAAGACTTGCCTAAGATTATATCATTAATTGTGAAGCTAGAACTTAGAGCACTAATATTCACA
This sequence comes from Nomascus leucogenys, assembly GCF_006542625.1. NCBI lineage: Eukaryota > Metazoa > Chordata > Mammalia > Primates > Hylobatidae > Nomascus > Nomascus leucogenys. Next base: position 80,118,764 of record NC_044391.1, read on the forward strand.
GTCACTTACTTCACTTGTAAATAGAGCTGGAGTTGCCTATTATATTGCAATTTTATGACTTAAAGCATTGTATTTGTCATGAAAAAACAGTAAAAACAAATTAATGGTTAATAATAATATTATTTGTTCCTATAGATGAGTTCCTTCAAAGGTGTTGAGGAATGGGCTAAAATATGTAATCTCACTTCCCATTTGTTAATTCCTTTATCTATTTGTTTATGCTATGCTTCCTATATCTGAATGGCTCTATATATGTCTCAGTTTAATCTAGCAAATGTGGGGACTACAATGATTTGCTTTATTGATATGATAATGTATTAGAATTACGTTAAAATACAGAAACTTTTCTCTGTTTTTATAACGGGTAGGATCATTATTGATGTGAGATTTCCAGCTGAAAAGTTTGCTACTCTTTTTTTTCTTAAAGTAGAATTTTTTAAATGAAATCATTAATCTATCTCACCAGAATATTTTAATTGAAAAAATTAGCTTTGCATACAATTCATAGCTCTGACTTATTATCATATAATTTTCATAACATTGTGAAGATTTCAGGCTTCTCCAAAATAAGCAGCAATAAATAATAATCATATATATTCCTTGATACAGCTTGGCCAACTGTATTTTAACATACAAAAACACACAAGGCCTACTTTACTTTTTTTTCCCCCACTTTGAGACAGGTTTCACTCTGTCATCCTGGCTAGAATGCAATGGCATAGTCACGGCTCACTGCAGCCTTGAACTCCTGGGCTCAAGTGATTCTTCCACCACAGCCTTCCAAACACTAAGATTACAGGCATGAGCCACTGCATCCAGCCCTACCCTACTTTCATAATAAAGATAATATGGCATTTAGGGCTTGTCTTGATTAAAAGCCAAGAATATTGTTTGCATTTCTTTGAAAGAAAAAGCTGATTTGAGGATAAAGTGGTGTCAAAATGACGACCAAATGGAAAGGAGATTATAATTGCAGATTTCAGAACACAGTTTAGTATACTTATGTATATTATTTCTTAAATAATGGTTTGAGGAGTGGAGATTATTCATCCATTTGATTTGAGATCTCTCCATGCTTCTTTTTTTTTCCCCTGGACAGTTAGAATTTTCCCTCATGGTTCAGACTCTTAAATATATATACTCACCCTAAGTTCTTTAAAGTCCCTGAAAAGTTGCCTTCTCTATTAGTCATTCATTCTTTATTCTCCTTTTTGATTTTTCTGTCATTAGTGACACCTGAATACATTTTCCAGACTACACTCATTGATCAAAAAAGAAAAAACTTGGCATCAACATTGTTTTTAGTCATTTACACCATTTTGTCCTTAGATGGCAAATCCTTTATAAAGTAACATGAACATGACTCAACTTTTGGCTCTAAAATCAGAAGAAATAAAGATTTGCAATAGCAGTATCTATTTGTGAGCAATAACATTTTTATAAATTGATCCATTTCCAGACACTATTTTTAAAGTTGATTTAAGTGATAGGCATTTTTTTAAGTGTTGTACCTAGCAAACTATGAAAAGTCTCTTATTAATCATTTGTATTTCAACTTATTTCTGAAATTAAATCTTATTATATATAATACTTTGCATCCTAATGCTAAATTTCAACATAAAGTAGTAGGAACAAAGTTTCTACTCAGAGTCAGTTTTACATGAAATGAAAACAACCTTGAATAATTAAAGCAATTTTTAAAAAGAAGAGTTAGATGTCTATACTCCCTGTTTTAAGACTTACTGTATAAAATTACAGTAATCAAGACTATATATTACTGTAAGTATAGACATATGAGGGAACTTTTAAAAGTTCGTGGAAATTGAATTAAAAGATATAAAATATAAACCTTATCTCTCAATGGAAGCTCCATCAAGGTCTAGACACTTTTGTAAGCAATGATACCAGCCATGTAGTTCAACCCTAAAACACTGAGGGTCCTGGGAATTTAACTATGTTAATGAAGTCTTTTTTACATTATTAACTGAAGATGAATGGGTGCCTTTTAAGATTTTTTATGATTAGGAAACAAAAAGAAGTCAGAAGGAGCCAAATCAGGGCAGTACTGTGGATGCCTAATGATTTCCCATCAAAACTCTCACAAAATTGCCCATGTTTGATGAGAGGAATGAGCAGAAGCATTGTCATAGTGGGGAAGGACTCTCTGGTGAAGCTTTCCCAGACATTTTCCTGCTAAAGCTTTGGCCAATTTTCTTAAAGTATTCTCAATAAGTATTGTTCTTTGGCCCTCCAGAAAGGTAACAAGCAGAACGCCTTGAGCATCCCAAAAACGTGTTGCCATGACCTTTGCTCTTCACCAGTCTGCTTTTGCTTAGACTGGACCACTTCCTCCTGGTTGCCATTGCTTTGATTGTGCTTTGTCTTCAGCATCATACTGGCAAAGGCATGTTTCACCTCTGTTACAATTCTTTGAAGAATTTGATCTCACCTGTTAGTAATTTCCATTGAAATCTCTGCTGTTGCCTGCAGCTCATCTGGGCACAACATTTTTGGCACCCATCAATTGGAAAGTTTGCTTAATTTTAATTTTTCAGTCAGAATTACATAAGCTAAACCAATTGAGTTGTGGTTTAGGCTGTGGTGTTGGCTATTTGTGTTGTTAATCATCAGTCCTCTTCAATTAGGGCACAATTAAGATGAATTTTTTCCTTGAGAATTTATGTGCCTGGTCTGCTGCTGCAGGCTTCACCTTCAATATCATCTCATCCCTTCTTAAAACGATTTGTAAACTGCTGATTTCTTTGGGGCATTGTCCCCATAAACTTATCATAAGGCATCAATGATTTCACCATTCTTTCACCCAAGTTTCATTATAAATTTAATGTTTGTTCTTGCTTCAGTTTTTGCAGAATTCATATTCTGATAAGGACTCTTTTCAAACTGATGTCTTATCCTTCTTAGTCCCTCAAACTAGATCCTGTTCAGACATGTTATGACGAGTTAATTCAAGTTTATTTTGGTGCAAACGAAATTGAAATCCATACAGTATTGGGGAACCTGCCCCAGTAATCACGTAGGTTCTTTTCTATTTTCCTAAGCGTCGGCTGGCTTGGGAGATAAAAAGAGAGTACAAAAGAGAGAAATTTTAAAGCTAGGCGTCCGGGGGAGACATCACACATTGGTAGGATCCGTGATGCCCCACAAGCAACAAAAACCAGCAAGTTTTTATTGGGGAGTTTCAAAGGGGGAGGGAGTATAGGAATAGGTGTGGGTGACAGACATCAAGTACTTAACAGGGTAATAGAATATCACAAGGCAAGTGGAGGCAGGGTGAGATCACAGGACCATAGGACCGAGGCGAAATTAAAATTGCTAATGAAGTTTTGGGCACCACTGTCATTGATAACATCTTATCAGGAGACAGGGTTTTGAGATCAACCGGTCTGACCAAAATTTATTAGGTGGGAATTTCCTCTTCCCAATAAGCCTGGGAGTGCTATGGGAGACTGGAGTTTATTTCACCCCTGCAGTCTCAACCATAAGAGACAGGTACGCCCCAGGGGGGCCAGTTCAGAGACCTGCCCCTAGGTGTGCATTCTCTTTCTCGGGGATGTCCCATGCTGAGAAAAAGAATTCAGCGATATTTCTCCCATTTGCTTTTGAAAGAAGAGAAATATGGCTCTGTTCTGCCTGGCTCACCGGCGGTCAGAGTTTAAGGTTATCTCTCTTATTCCCTGAACAATTGCTGTTATCCTGTTCTTTTTTCAGTGTGCCCACATTTCATATTGCTCAAACACACATGCTGTACAATTTTTGTAGTTAACACAATTATTACAGGGTCCTGGAACGATATACATCCTCCTTAACTGACAGGATTAAGAGATTAAAGACAGGCATAGGAAATCACAAGGGTATTGATTGGGGAAGTGATAAGTGTCCATGAAATCTTTACAATTTATGTTTAGAGATTGCAGTAAAGACAGGCATAAGAAATTACAAAAGTATTAATTTGGGCAACTAATAAATGTCCATAAAATCTTCACAATCCACGTTCTTCTGCCATGGCTTCAGCCAGTCCCTTCGTTTGGGGGTCCCTGACTTCCCGCAACAATACGGTTTTTCTATAATGTACATTTTCCATGAACTTTTTAAGACCCCTTATATAGAACAATGGAGCAGGGTAGAGAGACCTTGCTCAACCCTCACGTATATGATCAATTAATTTTCAACAAAACTACCAAGGCAATTCAATTTGGAAAGGAAAGTCTTTCAACAGATGCTACTGAAAAAACTGGATATTCTTACTGAGGAAAAGAAATATTGACCCTTACCTCACATCATACATAAGAATTAGCTTTAGTTTCACAGCAGAAAAATGCAGAACCCATAAGAATTAGCTTGAAATGTATTATAAACCTAATTATAAAAGCTAAAACTATAGAACTTCTAGAAGAAAATTTTTGCAGCCTTGAGTATGCAAAGATTTTTTGGATAAGACACAAAAAGCACAAACCATTTTTTAAAATGATAGATTATACTTCCTTAAACTTAAAAAGTTTTACTCTTTGAAAGATACCATTAAGAAACAAAAAGGCAAGTCAGAATGGAAGCAAATATTAGTAATATGTATTAACAAAGGACTTCAATTCAGTATATATAAAGAACTCATAACTCAATAAGACAAACAACCAATTAAACAATGAAGAAAAGATTTCAACAGATCATTCAGAAAAGAAAGGATGGCCAATAATCTTATGAAGAAAATGCTGAATATCATTAGTCATCAGAGAAATGCAAATTAAAACAGCAGTGAAATACATTATACCAATTAGAATGGCTATGAGTTAAAAATCTGATAATGCCAACTGTTGATGAAGATGTGGAGCACCAGTAATCTTCTACACTGCTGTTGGGAACATAAAATGGTATAACCACTTTGGAAATCAGTTTGGCAGTGTCTTACAAAGTTAAACATATGTCTACCATACAACCCAACTATTTCAGTATTAGGGCAGTATTTACTATCCAAGAGAAATAAAAACATGTTCACACAAAGAGTTGTACATGAATATTATAGCAACCTTATTCTCAAGAGCCAGAAACTGGAAACAACCCAAATGTTCATCTGCAGGTGAATAGATTTTAAAAATTGCAGATATTCATATAATAGAATTCTACTAGCATTACCACAGATGTACCCAACAATATGGATTTATCTCAGAAACATTATGCTGAGTGAAAGACATCAGATATGAAAGAGTATGCAATTTATATGAAAGTCTAGAAAATGCAGACTAATCTAAAGTGGCAGGAAGCAGATCTGCGGTTGTCTGGAGGTCAGGGTAGAGATAGAAATTGACTACAGAGAGACACCAGAAAATTCTTGGTAACAATGGACATGTTCCATATATTGATTGTTGTAGTGGTAACACAGGATTAACATGTACCAAAACTCACCAAATTGTATGCTTTGATAGGCACAGTTATAGATAAATTATACTTCAGTAAAGCTAATATTTTAAGTGCAATTTGAAGTATTTGGTGGTTTCTTTAAACCTTATGATTTTATATGATGCACTTCATTATTGATATAGCAAAATACTCTGCTTTTAGAAAAGAGAAATTAACATCATCTCACATCTTCTACCATCCTCCCTATCCCACCTCTGTTTAAAGGATCAAAATTGTACATAAAATTGATAAAATAAGCACGTACAATCGTAACTATTAATCATGTAAGGTTATCAGAGATTGAAAGGCTACAGAGCAGCCTAGTGCAGTGGGAAGCATAGAGGATATTTGAAGTACTAAGACTTGGTCTCATATCCAAACTCTAGCTCTAATAGTATATCTTCAACTTAGAAATGGGTACATTACTTATTACCAAAAATTAGGATCAAGTGAAACATGCTAAGGCACTTGCAAACACAACAAATCCCTGTTCCTACCCACTGTATAGTCAGATATTAACTGCTTGCAAATAAAAGTTCTAAATAAGAATTAGTTTGATTTGCCAATGAACTCTGAGACAGCAACTGGAAATCTTAACCAGAAATCTCCAACACCTAGCCTAGCACCTGGCATAAATACATGTTAACTAAATTAATTTCCTATTTCTGAACCCCAGTGTTTTTATTGGCTCTGTTCAGAGAAATTAAGGCACATGGGGCCATAGACTATTTTCTCTAAGCTTATGAGCCAAAACATAATATGCTTACAAGAAGAGACATTAGAACTCATAACTTTATACCGACTAATGTTCAAATACAATTATGTTAGGTATCCATTTGCTTCTGACGTCATAAAAGAACAGATCACAAAAGACGGACTTAAGCTGTCTGCTTTTCCTTGCATAATAAGTCCCCTGGTTCAGGGAATCCAGTCATTACAGAATTTAGCCTAACTGCTTCTAATCCATGTAGGACTTTTTATTAAAGATGAAAACTAGTAAAGAATTAACCATGAGAGGAAATAAAAGATTAATTCAAGTCAGTCATCACCGTATCTATATCTTAAGAAGTTAATAGTTCAAAATCTTTTTTTTTTTTTTTTTACTGGTAAAAGACTTCTGAATATACTCTCCACTTCTGAATATACTCCCAGCCCCATGGTGTTAGGGGTAGGTTGCAACTATGTAACTCCAAGGTGACTGGGCTGGCACCAACATCAGCACTGCTAACATCTTCCAGCAAGTTTTAGTTCATTAATCTTAATGCCATACATGTACCCTTTCTCTAGCTAGTGGGTGGCCAGACATAAAAACTTGCAAACAGAGGCAAAGACATTAATGGGATGATGCAAGAAGAGAGTTGGAGATTTTTTTTTAAATCTCCTTTGCACATAGGAGTGACCCTAATCAATGCTTTTTGGTGAATATAAGGAGAATATATCTTGTTGCCTTCTCTAGAATAGAGAACTAAGTAGACATGTTGCCTCTGGGTTCAATATTTATTTCAGAAAACTCTCTCTTTTCATTTTACTACCATCCTCTAATAAACCAATTCATCCACTTTGTAAAATATAAGACTCTGGAGTTATTTTATGTGCTTATAAAAACACACTTTTAGATAAATGGTTTTTCCAATCTTCTGATACTCCTCATTTCCTTCTCATTGATTTTCAAGTTTCAACACAATTTTTTAAAAATAAGGATTTAAACATGAAACAGTAAACCTGGGTAAAGAACTAAGGGATTTTGAAATTCAAAGTTATTATTTCTGTTTTTAGTAGCTGTTCCACCCTTGCAAATATGTGTGATAATTAGCCACTATTAATATTCCTCTTTTCCCTAATTCATTATAAAAAGTATAACTTCTATACAGTAATGCATTACATTTTTATCATGAGAAATCATAACAATATCTTTATATTTGAACCTGAACTTCAATATGAATTTCTGAGATTTTTTATATAAATGTCTGTATTTTATAATGTATGTGGTATGTGTATATATATGTTTATTTTAGACACATTTGACTACATTTATATATTCATAGAGATTTATATAGAGGCATTAAAAAAACAGGCATAGTCAGTCATGGATGTTCGTTATATATAAAGGTTATTGGGGATGCAAAGATATAAAAGATAGAAGAACCTAGTAATTGCCTTTAAGATCAGAGCACAAAGCATTAGTTTGGATTTTACAAGGCCAGCCAGCAACAAAAGAGCAGTAATTTATGAGCTCAGCGTAAAAGAATAGCATAATTGCATTAAAAATTAATGCTAATGAACACTAAAATGGGGAAGGTGGTTATGATGAAAGTTTGTATTCATCTTTCCTGGTTTGAATGATGGCTAGTGGCTTGATTAATGGCTTAATTTCTATCAATTAGTGGGGAAAAATCTCCTGCGAGACAAGGGTAAATTGAGCATTGAATTACATATCTTGCTTTTGTGTGCTAAGAAAAAAGAGCTGCGTATCTCTGATATTAGCCACAGTGACAAATGTGGTGTGCCCTGCGATGTCTGCATTAGCTCTCCTGACAGGCAAGTTGTGTGTGGTTATGGGGTGTTTAGAGATGGCTGGCAGACAGCATTCACTGCAAGTTCCTTAGAAACATACAACTCTTCCATCTACAGAATTTTAATTAGAGTCGATAAGGATTCTAGAATTAAAATGGACAGCAAACAGCAACTGCAGAATCTGTATTCTGACCTATTAATGTGGTATACATCAAATTATATTCCTTTTTCCTACCCTATTAAGAAAACTTCCAGTAACTTTAGTTTTGTTGGGATTATGAATTCTTACCACTCTATTAAAGTGGATCTGACTATCAATATTGATTACATTTGCAATAAGCGTAAGGCAATAGTCTATATTTTGGGACTATGTAGTGGTTGTTGGTTTAACCAATTCATGAAAACCATTCTTGTTTTTTGTAACAATTGCTGAACAGTAAATAAAGAGCAACTTAAAGTGACGATTTCCTACTTAGGTTGTTTGCAGGCTTAAGGGAAAAAAATGCTAGGTTTTTAGAAACTTTATTTTTTTAATTCATTTATAAAGGTTTTCTAGATGTGAGATATATATCTATATATATATATCCCTTTAAAAATTTCAAATGTGAAAGATTCTGAAAATACACATCTGTAATCTAGTTCAAGATAATGCCAGAAGAGTAAGATATTATATAAAATATCATATATTTTATGTATGTATGTATGTGTGTATATATATATATATCTCCTACAAATAAAGCTACATTGTATTTTACTGAATGAGTAAGCATTAAAATGCAGAATAAGGACAATATCAAGAATATTTATTACTTATTATAAATGGATGGAGTGGGGAAAAAATAAATTGTTGCTTGGCAGGAGGGGGTAAAGAATTCATTTGACTGGAAGATAATGACTAGGTCACAATTTAGGGATTGAATCCCAGTTGTACCACCAACTAGCCATGTGGCCGTCACCAAGTTATTTATTAGCTTCAGTTTCTCATCTTTACAATGAGGATAACAGTATTATTCCTCATGGTCATGATATTTAAATGAGGTAATCCATGTGAAGTGCTCAGCGCAGAGTGCCTTAAATTTCTATTGCTGTTACTATTACTTACTTCTGCTACCAGAACAGCTCATCTGGCCTTTTAATGACTTAAATGAAAAATTCACTTCTATGACTTTCCCCACTGGAAAGGTGTTACATATATCAATGATGAAAATAAAAATTTCTGTGGACATATATACACCAGAACAAAATATGTTTGCTTTAAAACGTGGTTTCTACCACATAACTGTCATTTTGGGTTGTTTGTGTTATAAGACATCCATTGGGAAGTGACAAGATCTCCCATCTCTTGAGTCACTGAAGCCCGGGTAACCATGTGTCAGCAAAATACCACTTTCCTACTCAGCCCACAGCATTCAGTGAATCACGGTGGACTCCAGTGTCTTGGTCGGTGATAAAATTCAGCTGGGCCTTTTGTGACTTCTCATGGATGTGTGCAGGCCTGTCCTCCACTGCTTCCACTCCTTCTCTCTTCCTCCTATCATTTCCACATCCTGGCACACCACAGGCTTATCAGAAGATGTATGAGCTAAAGCCATTTTCTACTTGCCTGAACTCAAAAATATTGCCAGCTTATTATAAACCATACTGCCAGAAATATACAGATTTATGTAAGAACTGTTTAGCCAACTTCCATGTCGTTAGTACTGTTACTAAATTAGCACTTGTGTTTATGCTATGCTTCCTATATCTGCTACCATTTCTTAAGTGCTTTTAATGCTTCCCTATCGCTGTGTGGAGCACAGGTTATCATCTCCCAGATTTTTGTGGCTTGCTTTTTCACATCATTTTTGCCTTCTGAAATACCACCATGTCAGAGAGTTCTCTGATTACCCTATCTGAAATAGTTCCCTTTCCTCCTTTCTAGCCCTCTAGTCTGCTCTGTTTTCCTTGATGTTATATTATTTGCTTGTTTATTATTTGTCTCCCTCATTAAAACATAAGCTCATGAAGGAAGAAACTCTTATTCATTTCCAAGTCCTACTATGTGGAACAATGCCTGGTACATTGAATGTGCTCACTTATTTGAAAAGAGAGGGATAGAGGGAGGGAGGGAAGATGTGAGGGGGGAAATCTCTCAACCATCCTATGATGTTTAGGCTATTAGTATCTCCATGCCATAGATGAGAAAACGGAGACCAACACTCTTGAACCACTTGCCCAAAGCCACAGAGCCAGTACATAGCAGAGACAGGGTTTAACCCAGATAGCCTAAACCCAGAGCCCTTAAAACTCACCACTGAAAGACATTTAATTTTTTAAGTTACAAAAGCTTTTTATAATTTGACATTTTCTTCCATGAAGTTTTATTTTTTAATGGTAACTTCACTGCCCTTTAAATTTCAGTTATTCAACAAATGTTTATTGACTGCTTACTAAATAATAAAGCACACTTCACTAAGTTCTGGAGGTGACACAAAGAGGTATGTCCCCTCTAGCTGGGGAGAAGCTTTCACTCAAGAAGAGATTTGCAAGGCAGCATATGCTAAAAGCCAAATGAATTATGCAAGAGGCCCTTTTACTCACAGGTGGCAAGGGGTGGCATCATCACAAGGTGGACATCAGGCATGGCCTTAAATGACAGGGAGGATTAAGAGAAGGTGAGAGCATTCCAGGTGAGAAGAGTTGAATGAGACATTCAGTGTGGATTTTGTGTTTAATAAAGCCTAGCCTGATGCCCAGTTCACTTTCACTTATTAAAATATTTAACAGAAATTCTTCTTCTTTGGTACAGTCACATTAACATTATTCCTATTACTTAATCTGATATAGTAAGCAGTTTGAGGTGAGTTTGTCTTGGATCCCATCCAAAGTGGAGTTGCTTTCAGAGACACTTCAGGAGCCTCGTCGGCATATGTAACATGGCCCTGTAGCATAAGCTTCCAGAAGACTAATAGAAAAGTCCTATTCCACTTAAGAAGTTTTCTCATCTTTTAAATTATTTGTATATATCAGTTCTGGAAATTTGTTCTTGGCGATATTGGTCTCATGAACAATTGTTGGAGTTGGATAGATTTATAATGCTTGCCTTCTATGTGTTTTAAAAGAAACATTTAAAATGTACTGTTTTGAAAGCGAAAACAATTGGATGTGCTCACTTATTTGAAACCTGTGTTCATGAGAAATTTAAAACTTTAGAATTCCAATTAAGCTTTATGAGATGTTTTATTTGTTCACAAATTTTATTGAATACCCAGCTTTACCATACAAACATATTGTTGTTTGCTTTTTTGTTGTTCTTGTAAAGCACCTAAAAATACTTTACATTTCAAAGTTTTTTGTTATCTGTCTTGTAACATAAGAAGGAATTTTTTTAATGTTTTTATTCTTGACTAAAATTTGAGCTAATTTAATATGAAAATAAGATAATCTTTTGTATTATTTATGTATTTGTAGCAATACTCTTAGTATATATTTTTTCCTGGAATAGTAACATAAGTAACTCAGTAACTGTGGGGCCAACTGACCCAAATTTTTTGTAACATAAAATGCATCTTACCTTTGGGAAAATTCATAAAATATTAATATTTAAAAGGAGCCAGTTGAAGTTGCTGGTTGTTACTTGTCATGATCACATCTGGGGCAATAGTGCCATCTGCAGTTCTCAGCCTGGCATTGCTATTAGAGGAGATCAGTTTATGTTTGTAATCTGCAAATGCAGTATGAAAAGACTAAAATTTTCTTTTCAAATGAAAGATTGATATGGACCTTGTCATCTTTATTTACTAATTTTAAAATTTGTATAACATTTGGTATTTTAAAACTCTGTGTTATAAAATGTGCAATTGATTGTCAAATATAACTTGAAGAAGCAGGAGAGCCTAATTTTTATACTATAAACATCAACAGTACCTAATACAATTTTTTTTAATTTTTCATCACAAAAGGAAAATGATTTTCTATACTTTAAGTATTGATTGTTGTGGTCTGTAATGACTTGGCTTTCTGAGTCTATTATTTTTTATTTTTCTGTGAAGTATATATCCCTTCCATTAACATCTAGCAGACAACATATGGAAGTTATTTTATTTACCAATAATATGTTTATTAAAAAATCATCAAGTACTAATGTTATATTTCCTTTGTGTTTACCATGTAAATGTTTTAAAACATCCTATATTAATTCTCCCAGTAACTTTGTTACTTGTCTTTAATTTTACTTCATGGCTAATGAATACAAGATACTGTGTGTGTTGGGCATTTATGCAGCACATATAAACCATAACTCATTTTAAATCACATTTTCCCAATCTTAAAATTGGCACAAAATTGTTAAATGACAAATTGACATGAATAACTTAAGCAACTGAATTTAAAACAACGTTATATATATTATTGATGTGTTTTATTCTGCTTCCCAAAATGACAGGGTTATACTCAAGACATACATTTGTGGTCATTGACATTAGAATTTTGAGTAAGAAGCAATTTAAAACATTTTTATGTCTATTTTCATAGAGGATAGAGCTGAGGTACTGTAAAGCCGAAAATGTAAATCTCCCGTGAATCTTTCAAATTTTAATTTAACATGCGTTTACAACCAGTAAAATGATTCCCACATTGAAACAAAAAAGCTATGTTGGTGTATTTTCATATTGTGAGTCAGGCAAACTGGCTTTCTCCTATCTGCTCTGTCACTTTGTTAGTTCTGAAGTGATCTTTAAAGAAGCACAAAGACAATGTTGTTTTTCTGTAATCTTTCTCCTTTCCTTTATAATTTTTCCAATGCTATTTTGTTAAGCATTGGTTTTGACAAGCCTCTATGATAACACTTTTATTTGTATTAGGAGCTGGTTGTATGTCCAAATTTAAAGCTACAAACACTGCAAGCTTTAGACATCAAGTACTGTTTGTGAGGTCACCTCTGACATTCAATACTAATGATGTCCTTTGCAATTCCAAATAGAGAATATGTTTAGAGAAAAAATTCAAGAGGTCCGACATTTTATTCATATGAGACATCATCCTGAAGTCAGAAATAATGTCTTTTGGTTGGGAATTAGTGACCGTGAAATAATTCTAGTGAAATTAACTAAGACCTATACAGACAAACGTAGTTTTCATATTGACCTTAAAGTTGGATTACACAGACTAGTACCCATTATGACTTTCCTTTGCCATATTAACATTATTATATATGTAATTAATAAAAAACTTATCTGCTTGTATGGGATGTGTTAATATTAATAAATTAGCTGGGCAAAGAATCTTCTCTTGTTTCACATGCTCAATTAGTACATTGCATAATTAAAATCTAGAGGAGCTTTCATTGTATAAAGCATGTGGGACTATTTACTCTTACATGGCACTCTGACAGTGCTTGGTTTTATTATGTGGAAAGATACATTCTGCCAAAGGTGGGAGTATTGGCTGTGGTGGCTGCTACTTCCAAGCATTTCATTCTCATGTGATTATTTCTCACAAGAGAAAAGACTGGTTTCAGCTGTCAGGGACACATCTTCGTAAGAGCCATCTTTCCCATAAATAGACTAGAACTTGCACCACACTATATCATTATAAATTGTGATTGGTCAAAAATTGAGACAAAGATTTTGTCAGATAATATTTTTATTGAATGTATGAAACCAAATTTCCTTTAATACTCTTTATATTTATCTCTATAACAACATTAAACCTTTCAAGGATAAAGCTGCTATAAAAATTAGTTTGCTGCAAAAAAACTCCACCTTCGTGTCAAACCACTTATTACTATTGTTGAGTTAATGTGACTATTATCCATGAACCCTAAATCCCAAAACTTTTAAGTGCCTTCGCTGAGTATACAATCACTCCTAATTCAACTATGTCTTCATATCAGCTTAAAATGAATTTAAACAGCAAGGGTGTAAGTCATTATGTTACATTTTTTCTGCCCAGCTAGCATGTGAAAAAACTGAAATATAAAAATATGAAAATACAAAAACATGAAATTACACATGCACGTGGCTATTTATTAAAGCTGTAACTGTGAAAGCAGAAGACTAGAAACAACTGACCATGCATAGGCCATTAGTGGAAAAACCTATCATCAAACTATAAAATAGAATACTATGCAATTATAAAATAGAATGCAGAACTCTCTTAGCTGCTATGGAGTGAGAGTGAAGAAATATTAAGTGAAAAAGGTAAGATACATAGTAGTATGTAGTATGCTAATTTTATGTAAGCAAGAAAAGAATATACTTATATTTTCAAAAATAAACAATGGAGGGGTGAACACAAACTTAGTAAAAATGGTTACCTCCAGATTGGAGTGAGAACTAGGGACATTCTAGACTTGTGAATGATGTTTTAAATTTTGACCTTAGAATCATGTAAATATTTTTTGCAACTAAAAAATGAATATTAATCACAAAGCAAGACCTAACTGAAACAAGTAAACCTAATTGTATATGAAATTGATAGCATAATTATGCAAAGAATTATTTCATGACTTTAGAGCATAGTATTTTAGCATTTCAGCAGTAGAATAAATCCTAAGGTCAAAGACCATAACAAAATTTTAAACTGTGTTAATACATCTTGTTATTAATGGTAATGTTTGTCCTGTTATTTTGAAATTAGTACATACACATATTAAGAAAAACAAATACTTTTGATCATATCATTAGAGCCTAAGATTTTTAGAGTAAGAAAAAAGGTACACAAATATAAAAGACTTTCAAAATCCTAATATCTTTAATTTGGTTGGTAGTATCAGCATGAACTCATATTAACTGTTTCCTTCTAAAAGTATGTACTTCGTATCTCATGTACTGAAGAGGTTCAGAAGCATTGACAATTCAGTACCAATGAATACCCCTGGTACCCAGATTGTTGTCTATAACTATTATTCTCCATTATAAAGAGCCTGGGTTCTTTGGAGAAATGGCTAATTTCAGGTCTGAGACAGAAACTCTTCAGGATGATCCTACAACTCTTATTAAGCCATAACTACTGGGGATTATATTGAAAGGATATAGCAATCAACTTCAAGAGGATCCCACTACCCAAAAATGAAGCAACTGAAACATCAAAATCAGAAAATGACTACCATGGACTGAAGTACATTAAATAAACAAATATTCATGAACTCATAATGATCATCTTTGGTCACCTTTGGACCAAAATTGATAAATAAAAAGAAAGAATTGAACATTTATTGTGACTTTTCTATATAGGCTGTATTTCACAGTCACTGAATAGTTAATGAGGAAATATTCTTCATTATAGAAGAATCAGAGCTAATAAATGCAGGAAGAATGATAGAGTATCACCATTTTACAACCTCTGATGAAATAATGGCTCAAAGCAACAAACAATGTTGCTAATTTGCTAAGTGAGAGATTGATGGAGAACTTTCTAAGGGATCAGACTGACTCACCTTGTCCCCACTGATCAATCTTAACCACTAAAATTGGGAAACGTGCATCCTGATACGATGTAATAGGAATGACACAGCGTCACCTATGACATATTCTTCACCAAAAGAAATTGAACCTTAATGTAATTAAGCCTATATGTTTCACTGGTGGTTTACACAAAACATGGGAAATAGAGGAACATGTTAAATAATATCATGAGAATAAAATCAGCCAGATCCAGAATCTAGAAATTTTACAAGATACGTGATTCAGATTCTTCAGTAAATAAATGGCAATGAAAGGGAAAGGCCACGGACTCTAAGTGATAGAGACTTAAGGTACTTACCAACCCGGTGCAATGTGCAGGCCTTGTTTGGATCCTATTTCAAACCAACTATAAAAAGACTTTTTTACAATCAGTGAAAATTAAATATGGAATATTTATATATGTAATCAAATTAAGGAATTACTGATAATATTTTTAGTTGTGAAAATTATATTGTCAAGTTATTGTTTGTCTTATTTAAGTTCTTATCTGTCGGAGATGCCTACTAAAATATTTAGGGATAAAATGGTATGATGCCTGGGATTTATTTTTAAATATATCAGATGCACCCCAAAAAATTGAGGTGGATATAGATAGATAGATTGAATAAGAATAACAGAAAGTTAATAGTTATAGAAGCTAAGCATTGAGTACAGGTGGATTCACTGTGCCCTTATTCCTTTTATATGTATTTCCATGATAAAATGTTAAAGTTTAAGAAAAAGCCCTCCCACCGGATTAGCTGACATCATTATAGCAGTGCCCTCTTAGCAGTGTTTTAGGTTTTGAGTATGAGTCTTAGTTCATAGAAATGTTATATTTGTGGATCTCAGAACAAAAGAGTTTCTTGGTATAGCTTAATTTATAATGTCTTTTTATCCAATTAAATTTCATAAGTAGTAAAATTTCTTCATAGAAAGAACATTGCTTAGGTGTAGTGTTATTAACATGCTTATACCAAAATACACTGACATTATACCCTCTTTTTCAGACCAAGCCACACTGGTAGAACAAGTAAAAAGAGTAAAAGAAATTGAAGCTATTGAAAGTGATTCTTTTGTTCAGCAGACATTCAGATCAAGTAAAGAAGTCAAAAAGGTAAGTTTTTATTCACCCATTATGAGTAAACCTTTGGATTCTATCTGAAGAGATGCTTTATTAATGGATATTACTTAAATGTGTTTCTTCTAATAGATGAAGTGAAGCAAGAGAGGGTCAGCCATGTTGCTGAGAGAGAGACAACAAATCAGGGAGACTCAATCACTTTAATACAAGTTTAATTTGTATAAAAAATACTTTAAAATATGTCTGATGTCATTTTTATTTTTAAATTCACCAAGAAGACAAAGTAATATGTCAACAAGATAGTTCTATAACAGTAATGCACATTTCTTAACATACACGGTTTTCTTTTCAAATGCGTACATCTACTTTTTGAATTGACATTGCTAGAGAAAAGTTAGAAAAGGGCTTTAATAATAAAAACTAATACCCATATTGTCACATATATCTTCATTCTTTGCCCAGATGATTATCACTTATTTGGCTGTGGTAAAGGAGCTTTGATTGACATTTTACTTCCATTGAATATTTTATTCTTTCATTCATTAGTAGAACTGCTTTTAGGAATTAGGTTTCTATAGTAGGAAAAGGCATTCTAGGAAATACATGTATTCTTTAATAACATTCATATAATGAAAATATGGTTGTAATTAACACTCTAAAATATTCTACATCCATAAATTGTATTAATGGCTATATAATATCCTGTTGATGTCTCCTGACGGTTATTTTTCCTCTGATATCAAATAAGTAGTTTTAACTTCAGAGATTTTAAGTACATGTTTATTATCTATTTAAATAAAATTTTAAGATGGAATTACTTGTTAAAGGTTAACATTGTTTTAATACATGTTTCCAAGTCACCCTCTGAAAATATTCTACCAATTCAAATTCCACCCAAAAGTTCAAAGAGATATCTGCCCCCCACAGATATCTTGGTTAACACCAAATCCTATCAGGTTTGTCATGTTTACTGACCTAATAGGTAAAAATTGGCCTGTTTCCATTAGCACTTCTTTTGTTATTAGTGAGATTAAAGTCTTTTCAATTACCATATACTTTTTAAAATAATTTATTCAGGAGAGATATATTGAGCATATACTACATGTTAGGCATAGGACCAGATAGCCCTGGATAATCTGTGGTCCTTGCATTGCCATTTTGTTGATTTTCTTTGAACTTTTGGTAGTTTGCCACCACAACTCCTAAAAAATGGGGCTGTGAAATAGACATTCATAAATGTAGTTGCCCATTTTATTTAATCTTATTCTTAAATATTATCAGGCCATTCATATATCCTAATGGAATTACTATGATTTATTTTAAAACTTGCTTTCCTAATATTTGTTTTTGAAGTTTACCCTGACATCCCAGTTTTTATTGGACTCTCTTATGATAAACTAGCATTTTCATTCTGTGGAAATGCTTATTCTTCCACAGTCAATACACTGGGTTTTCTACTAAACTTTTTCTCACTTGGTACTAATTGTTAATTTTTCCCTTTAGACTTATTTTCAATTCAATGCCTCCAAGAAAGCATGCATTGAAAGGTAGGAAGTGATGCTAACAGGAGAATATGCTATAAAGCTTCATAAGGTGGCATTTATCTTGGTGAATATACAATAGTCTGAAGTCTTACTGGACTTTTATTAGTCACTACACTTCAGAATGATCAGAAGATCAGTGATAGTCTAACAATGAATAAATTCACACTTGACTGAAATATAGAACAAAGGGACAGTTTATTACTTTAGAAAGTGATATCCCTTCTTAGATTCTAAAATATCTGTATCTGCAATATAAGGCAAGGATTCAGGATGCCCAAGAAGCTGAATTATGTATGAGGAGATTACTTAGCAAAAGGAGGTAAATTATCTTGTGGACCCTTTTATCCAGATCATGGAAAGATATGATGGACTATCCCTGATGCATAGCAAGGATTAACTCTCTTGAGGACTGAATTACCCATGATCCTAGTTTCAACATATTTTTCTCCTGGACAGTTTTGTACACTTTGATATAAAGTTTGTATCCCTAAAAAAAGGCTTTTGTATGCTGGCCACCCCTTCAGTTGGTACAGCCTTTGTTTAGCTGTGTTAATTCCACTAATTAAGCTAGGGAGCTTTTACCAGAAAAGTGGCTATTACCAGTGACATGCTAGACATTGTGTCTCCTGCAACACATATTGATTTAACTAGTTTAACTCTCTGAAATCGTATTTCTTTTGTCTGAGTAAATAGGGAATCTGATAGTCCCTGATATATCATTGAGGAACCAAGATGCAGCTTGTTTTCAAACTTAGTATTCAACCCTAATGTTATTGCATCTGGCAGATACCCACCTGTGTTCAAAAGAAGGGTAAATAACCCTATGCAGCATGGTCTTTTGGCCTACTTGGAAGAAGATTTTAGAACTACTTTTTACAAACTAAACCACCAGGTGGCAGCGCTACTCAAAGCCATATATTTGATAGTAGCCATTTTGAGGTTTTGTTTTATAGTCAAGGGAAAATTTTATCTTACAGTTTTTCTCACTTAAATAAAAAAGCAATTAGTGGTTCTCTCTACAAATTTTTAATTGCCCGTTATTAAACAGTAACTTCCATGCTCTGATCTAACCTCTGAGAGCTTCACCTTCTATTTTGTGTAAGTACTTCTCAAAGAAATCATTAATGTACTGTGTAGGTAAAAACAAGATGAGATTGCTTGGTTTATATGGTAGAATCTTATCTCTGCTACCTGAAGAGGTGGTATCCACATCTTTGACAACTGGAATAATAGCACTGCACATATTTTTAAGGCAGTTTAACGTGAAAAGTGTCTCCTAGCTAAGCCCTATCACGCAATGGCTAAGATATGCAGAATGATATGCTCTTACAGTCTCTGTAAGGCAGTATAGACTACCAAAAATCAATGTCTTGAACCTCTTGGATTAGCGTATTTCCCACTTGCCGTTGTGCAGAATATTGGGCTTTTTAAATGTTCTCAGTTTTATAAAGGGTCAGTATAATATCACTTAGGGCCACAAACCATCTAGGCACAGTGTGTTGGAGGCATACAAATGTTTGAGACTTGGCAAAAAAAATCACTGGCTCCAAAATATAAGAATAAAGCTGCCAAAACAAATTGAATAAATATTTATTTAAATGTCTATAAAAGTTAATATTATCATTAACATTGGCATCATTAATTGTTAGATTTAGTAGTCATAAGCATCTTAACATTTGAAAATAATTTATAGAATAGATTTCTCTTACTTTGTAAGAATTCCTAAACATACATGATTGCCCAGATACCTATCCCTCAGATATCTAGCCCTTTTGTCCATGAGGGAATAAATCTTTCCTGTGAATGCTGATCAGCTTCCATTAGAATAAAAATTAAAAATTAGAGTATTTTAATTGAATAAAATACATGCCTTAAAAAAAAAGTGGATCTTGATATCATCATCCCCAAAATATCTCAGAACTTGTCTCCTCTCAACAATCCACAGCCACCATTTAAATCCAAATCATCATCTCATTATTTAACTTTTATAGTAGCCCTCTGGTTGTTCTTCCTGATTTTCGTTTTGCATTTTTCTAGTCCAGGACCCATTCAGCAGCCAAAACAATATTTTTCAAGAATAATTAGACTTTAGTGACCATCTGACCATTACAGAATAACTGGTACCAAATTTGCCCTCCCACCATAAACAGCTATAGAACTTGACAAGATGTGTAAGGCATTATTTTTAGGAATGCAACAATAGGCAGCTCAGGAGGGTGATCCTTTGGAGAAGGGAAATAAAAGGTGAGCCCCACAGTTACCCAACTTTCTGTCTGAGGGCACTTTCCTGCTATGGTGCTGGGAAGTGATACCCATGCAGAGTGGTGATGTGGCTGTGTTAAGGAAGAAATACCCCAAGTTCTGGCCTGCAGTTGTCTCACTGTCTCTTTTGCTCACTATACACCAGCCCCTCTGGCCTTTTTTCTGATCTTCAAAGACACCAAGCTGTTCTCTCTCAGAATATTTGTCTTTTCCCTCTGGCCAGAGAACTGTTCTTCCTCTTCACATGCCTGGCTCCTTCTAAGTCTTCAGGGCTTAAATTTCACCTCCTAGAGAAGCCATCCCTAGCCACCCAATCTAAAGTAGATGTTTTTCCCTTCCTGATCTCCATCATTCTTTGTCAGCACCTTGTATATTCCCTTATAGCACATACTACAATTTGTGATTATGCATTATTTTGGAATTTATTTGTCTGTCAACTCCATTAGCAACATATAATTGCCACTTGGGACAGGGACTGTATCTATTTGATTCTGCCTGTGTACCCAGTGCTTAGCAATTAGTAGTGCTCAATAAATACTGGTTAAATAAATGGATCTCCAACTCTAAAACAAATTAACCTAAGAACAGTTTAATTCATGCATATTTTATCCTCTGTATATTTTTCTTAGTGACATCTGTTTTTGGCTTTGTTCAGAGAAGTGAAATGTTCAGAAGTAGATAAGTTAAAATAAATGGAAATTGAAAAACAAGAGGTGTGGAACAAATCGGTATAAAAAAGGCTACATAACAGAATTAATCTCCTATTCATCCTGTTTTTATTTAATTTTACTTTTTAATTTCAGCTTCTCATCTAATCCATTTCGTATTATCCCTGTAACCTTGCTGCTAATCAGTCACTCCCTGGCCTTCTTTCTTAGGGAAGAAGCTATTGAAATGTAACTAAGTAAGCACTACTCTGCTGGCTCCTTCAAGGCAGAAACAACGATTTATTAGTTGTATCCCCAGCACTTGGTACAGTGTATGGCACCTGGTGAATACTCAGTAAAGGTGGAATGAATTGGGAGTGTATGGTTTGCATGATGGTATAAGAAATCCTAGAGTTTTATTGTTTGCCAAAGATACATCGTACCTTTTTTTCAAACTTTTATATATATATTTTAATATTTTAAGTAGCTCCGAGACAACCTTTGAGTTCATCAACTGGTGAATGGATAAATAAAATGTGGTAGATCCATACAATGGGACATTATTTAGCAATAAAGAATAATGAAGTACTGATACATGCTGCAACATGGATGAACCTTAAAAACATCATGCAGCTGGGCACGGTGGCTCACGCCTGTAGTCCTAGCACTATGGGAGGCCAAGGTGGGTGGATCACTTGAGGACAGGAGTTCGAGATCACCCTGGCCAACATGGCAAGACCCCGTCTCTACTAAAAATACAAAAATTAGTCAAGTGTCCGTGGTGGTGTGCACCTGTAATCCCAGATACTCGGGAGGCTGAGGCAGGAGAATCACTTGAACCTGGGAGGTAGAGATTGCAGTGAGCCAAGATCGCGCCACTGCACTCCTGCCTGGGTGACAGAGCAAGACTCTGTCTCAAAAAAAAAAAAAAATTATGCTAAGTGAAAGAACCAGCCATGAAAGACCACATATTGTATGATTCCTTTTATCTGAAATGTCTAGAATAGGCAAATCCATAGAGAAAGAAGATTAATTGTTACCTAGGATGGAAAGGTTGGAAGAAATGGGGAATGATTGCTAATGGTATGAGGTTTTGTGGGGGATGATGAAAATGTTCTAAAGTTGATTCTGGTAATAATTGCACAACTCCATGGATATGCTAAGAGCCATTGAATTATGTACTTTAAAAGGGTAAATTGTATGGTATATGAATTCTATAACTCAATACGGCTATTTTTTTTAAAGATAACCTTTGAATTTACTTTTCATACCTGAAGTGGCCAACTAAATGTTGGATATTTGTTGTAAGCTTGTTTTGATTAATAGAATTTAGATATATGAAATATATGTATATTTCAATAGTATAGGCACATAAGTACCAATTTCTTAAGAAAAATATGCTTATCATTAGAAATGATTAACATTTTCTCAGCATTTTTGTATTTGTTATTCCTAAAACAAATACAATATAGTTATTCCTATAATCTACTTCTATGTATCTATAACTGTATTCCTAAATACAGTTATTCCTAAAACAAATATAAAAATAAAATAACTATTTCTAAAACAAACAAATACAAAAAGTAGGGCCTTTTTGGAGATGGGTATCATCCCGAAGGAGACTAATTGAACAGTTGTTATTCAAAATCAGAAATATTATTGAAGTGAAACTCTAATTGTGTATTGTGTTGAAATTAATATGTATTGTTTCTTTCAGTCAGTGGAACCTAGTGAAGTGAAACAGGCAACTTCAACATCAGGACCAGCATCAGCAGTTGCCGATCCACCTAGTACTGAAAAAGAAATAGATCCTAGCAGCATCCCTACTGCTATCAAGTACCAAGATGACAATTCCCTGGCCCATCCAAATGTAATATCCTTAAACTTTAAGAATGTCAGTTGCAGTCTAATTTACTGAAATTATTTCAAACTGTTATCCTTTTGTGCTAACACCAAGGAGACCATTGGAGGAAACAGGTTCATATTTCCTTACTAAAAATAGGCATCTGGCCCCCAGTCCTTTATAACTGTTATCTATATTTGGATACAGTAGGGCCCAACTCATGTTGCCTAACCTGTAGATGTATTCTGTCTATGGTTAAGAAAAATAGACAAAGAGAAGCATTTTTTCCTTTTTTTTTTTTTTTTTTAGCTGAATTGATCAGCACCATGAGAAGTGTTTGTTTAAAAATCTAGCACTAAAAGTTCCATTTCTAACTTAGCTCTACTTTGTTCATTATCTGTGAGCACATCACTAACATCATACTTTGCTGTCTTCTATGAAATGTTGTAATTCTGCTGTTTTGGAAAAGTTGTAGGAAATAAACTTCACAAATATAAGGTACAAAATTGTTAACCAATGATGTTGATACTAGTAGTTCTTTTACTCCAAGAATTTCTGAGCATTACTAATTCCAAATAGATAGTCATCAATTAAGAGGTCATCAAGAGTTAAACAGTATCCAAATCTTGTGTTGACAGATATATTCTACAAAGGTGAGTTCTGTCATATTAGGTCAAATTCAAGTTATTGGGAGACAGTAACATTTTTTCTTTTTCTTTTCTTATTTCAGTTATTTATCGAGAAAGCTGATGCTGAGGAAAAATGGTTCAAGAGGTTAATTGCTCTCCGACAAGAAAGACTAATGGGCAGTCCTGTGGCCTAAGTAATATACGTATAGTTGGATTGGATTGTCAGCAGTAACACTGGAAATTTAGGTTTTTAAATCCCAACATCAACTTTTTACTCTTAAAAGGAATTTTGCTGATTATATATAAAGGTAGTCTCATTTCATTTGTCTCTCACGTAGGCTTGAATATTTGTTAATTTGAATTAAATCAAACACTGAAAATTAAAACATAAAATTTAAGATTGCATGAAAGTGTTATACTGTTAATAAAGCTAATCATAAATAAGTCTGTTAAAATGAATGGTACACAGTAGTGTTTCTTAGTGCAATTCAAAAAATGTCAAGATGTCATTTAAAGACACAATTTTGATTAATTATGCATATATGAGAATTGAATTACATGCTGTAAGTATGAGATTTCATCTTCCATGTGGTATTCAATCATTTTTAAATATTTTATTTCACCGTATTGCAAATTTTTAGGCACAATAAAAAGCACCCTAAACAATGTAAGCAGAATGTGCATGTTAAAGAACATATTTATGGAAAAAAAAATTTTGAAACTTAAATAAATTGATGATTTTGCTTAGAGATCAGCTTCTGCTAGATGCTCCTTTGCAACATGTTAGCAGATCTCAGCTCATTGTTTGAGAAATCACATGTTCATGCTAGACCTAACCAACTGGCCAAATACCTATGATAGAGAAATCATTTCTGAGAAAACCAATAAGAGCTCTCACTTCAGTCTTACTTAACTCACGGCTATTCCCTGTGGAGAAAGCCAGCTAATTGTTTTGATAAGGCTATCTGCCATTGTAGAATATCTTTCTCTAGTAGCTGAATGACAATCAACTATATGTTCCATACTAAACATGCCAGAGATAGGACCTTTAGGCCTTGCTTTACAAAACTGGTTTTTAACAGCTGACATGAATATTTCCTGTTTCTATCTTTTTCTTTCTTTTTTTTTTTTTTTTTTTTTTGAGACAGAGTCTCGCTCTATCCCCCAAGCTGGAGTGCAGTGGCACGACCTCAGCTCACTGCAAGCTCCGCCTCCCAGGTTCACGCCATTCTCCTGCCTCAGCCTCCCGAGTAGCTGGGACTACAGGGGCCCACGACCATGCCTGACTACTTTTTTGTATTTTTAGTAGAGATGGGGTTTCACCGCGTTAGCCAGGATGGTCTATTTTCTTCTGTTGTCCAGTCACTCTAATTTAGTCTCTGTGAAGACTGTAGCTCAGAACAAAAGATAAGCAAAATAGTCTTCAGGGTATGACTGCCAACATATAGAACATTTTAATGCCATCTTCTTTATATTTCTGAGACTATTAAAATTCAAATCTCTGTTGAAAATGAAAAATATAAAACACTCAATTGCAAACAGTACAGAAAATAAGTGATGATGAAACATTTGTTTTCATACAAACATGCTTTCCCATTCGAAACAGATGCTAGTTTTCTTTTTTCCTTGGCTGTAAATAAAAGTGCCCCAAATGAACCGAGATATGTGTGGTTTTTAACTTAGATGTATATAATTTTAGTGACTTAAAAAAGGGGTTACAGTTTATGAAATATTTTTATTTCATACTTTATATAACTTATAAACTATAGAAGTACTATCACCCTATTGGAAAGTACATTTTAATGGTCTGGGCAAGAATATGGGTTGTCATTTGCTCCACTAATGATTCTCCAGAGGACCTGGACTAGGCAGTTTTCTCAATATCCCTGATCTTCCTTATCTATAAAACAGTGAAAATCTGGTCACCTTCAATTATATTTAATACCAGTGTTCCTCTGTGGCAAGTACCCCAAATACAGAAGCTTGACCTGTGACAGAATTGTTTTTTGGGTTTTTTTTTTTTGGGTGGTGGGGGGGGCGGTGGTTTGAGATGGAGTCTTACTCTGTCACCCAGGCTGGAGTGCAGTGGTGCTATCTCGGCTCACTGCAAGCTCCGCCTCCCAGGTTCATGCCATTCTCCTGCCTTAGCCTCCCAAGTATCTGGGACCACAGGCACCTGCCACCATGCCCAGCTAATTTTTTTTTGTATTTTTAGTAGAGACGGGGTTTCACCATGTTAGCCAGGATGGTCTCTATCTCCTGACCTCATGATCCACCCGCTTCAGCCTCCCAAAGTGCTGGGATTACAGGCGTGAGCCACCGTGCCCGGCCGAAAATCAAATTTTTTTAATGAACTAAACTATGATCCCTACAGGAATTCAGTAACTACTTCCTTCCTCCCTAGTTTTCAACATGATTCATTTTTATATATTAACTTCGTTTACCTGCATTCCTATCAAAGACCACAATATTACCACACAAGCCAAATCAAATTTAATGAAAAGGACTGCATAGAACATGATGAAACATATTACCTAACTCAAGCTAGCCTTCTTTAATATCCTTATATAGTGAGTCTATAAAACAGAGTAATTCCTTTCATGTCACTTGATTAATGATAATAATTTGGACATACCTGAGACCTTAAGTGTTTTATGAAAATTGATTTCTTACAAAATGATGGATGCTGATAATACAGGTTGAGTTTTCATTTCTGACAAGTAAGTATATTCTCAAGGAAAATGAAATAAGAGCATTTTTCCTGGCACTCTGTAGTTATGAGGAGTCAAAGAGCTAAAGATATGAGCACAGAATACTTTGAATCATTCACCTTCTTTGCTTCAGCATCCTAACATGTGAAATGAGGATACTAATTGCAGACCTGCCTACTTTGATTTTTCAGTAAAATGACATAAAAGAAAGCCCTTCATAGAAACTTCTGCTATTTATGCCAAGGGAACATTTGACATGATAGACATCTTAGTGAAATGTGGAACAAATAGTTGCTATACTCCAACTTGAATGTGTTTATGTGTGTGCTTGAGCTGCCGTGGTCAATAGTTGCCATTCCAGCGATTTCCTCAGCCTTCCCTGCTCTTCTTCCCTGCCAAGGTCATAAGAAACCTTACCTGCTCTGCAAATAGTGACCTACCGTCTACTTACTTGAGAAATATCAGGTCTTCTTCACAGTCAGATTTACCCATTTATTCATGAATATCATTTTGAGTACCTAGTTCATCCTGGGCACAGTATGATGAGCTTGGGGAATGCATACCTGAATCCAGTAGAGATCCTGCCCTCAAGAGGCTTAGTTATGAAGCCCAGACATGTAAATGATGTCAGAGATATAGTACTTAGTGGCAGAGGAGAGGACTTGGTTGCAAAGAAGAGAGAAACTACTGTAAGTTAGAAAATTAAGGAAGACTTCATGGAAGAAATCAATCGAACTGAGTCTTGAAGGACAAGAAAGCTGGAGCCACAGGAACTCTCAGTCACCCACTTATATCTTCCTTATAGCTATTCTAGAAGGCTGGGAACTACTGCAGTTTTAACCTAGGACAGAGTACCTGTCATGAAATATGCAAGTGGCCCTGCTCAGTCAATCTTATCAAAAATCCAGGCAAAATTTCAGGTTCCTAGTAACCCTCTGATTCTCTTATTTCTTTCTTTTTGTGGAGAATAAGCTGAATAAGATAAGTCTGCATTTGGCCACAAGCATCAACAATCTTGCATACTGCCACTTGTCAGCCAAGACGACAGATTCTGCAATGGAGCTGAAAAGAGACTTTCAATGCCGCTAAAAAATAACTGCATCTGCCAGTAAGGGCTTGCACAACCATGTGGACCACTGTGTGTTCCATTACTCTCTGTTATTCTACTCTGTGCTGTTACAGAAAGCATCATTTGGGAACTAAAAAACACAATTCATTTGCCTGTGGTTAGGTCCCTCCCCATATTTTCCTTTGATTTGTGCATCAAGTGAAAATCTTTAAGCAAATAAGATAGTAACAAAAACTAGAAATGAAATAAGACATAGGACATTTTCAGCCACTAAACTCTAGATAAGTTTATATCAAAGGCTTGCACCCATGTTACTCTTTCCTTTCCTCCTTTCCCTACCCCAAAATTCCTTGTGAGTATTACAAGAGATTTTAAATCAACTCTTGGCCATTACTCAACTGATACAATGCTTGGATTATTTGGACAATTTTTTAATGTCCTCCTGTAAGCCTTACTCTTTGGAACTCCTTTATAAAATAATGGAAAAGTAAGTCCTCTTCATAAGATAACATTTGAGTCAGTAGAGCACAGCAGGAATACAAATGGATATAAGAAAACACTTTGTAAATTCTGCAATCATCTTAACCTTTTATCATAGGGATGGACATTGATTTATATATTCAACTCTATTGGGTGAGTTTTTTCTAAATCAAAATGCTGTCATGACATATTTCCAAGTTACTTTGGCTATCATTGTTTCCCCAGAATCTGGCCTAATGCCTGACATAGAGAAGGTCTCAATAAATATGTTTTAATGAAGAATTAATTAGCCCATCTTAAATAAGAAATCTATTTAGCAGTCTGTTTATTTACATTGCTCAAGCTATTTGGAGCCAGTGCAAAAATAAATAAATGTTATAACCAAATTATTTTGGTTTCTCTGATCTATATCTCCAAATGGCTCTGAGCTGACAGAGGCTTTTGGATGTCATAGGGAAGTACACTGTATGTGGTGTCTTCTCTATTGCATTAGAACTAAACAGTGGGGCTAGAATTTAAGCAGGGATCTTACTAGTCCTACTCTTGACCAGAATTTTTCTAGTCTAACTCTTTTTTTGTATAAATATTTCAAAATGTGTTGATGTAACCATTCTGGGTCCACCAACTGGCACCTATCATCTCTCCTTCCAAAGCTATAGGTCAGCTTTCAAGAAATAAAGACTACAAATAGAGTAAGACAACACTTTAAAGTCAACAATGTAATCATTTTATTTTTAGGTCTTGAGAAGGAATGGCAAAATGATCCCAGTGCAGTTCTGAAAGAGTGATGAACTGAACTGACCCTCTCTCCTTAGCATCTTGTACTGTTGTTCAGACTTGTTATCTCACAGTGTAAAGAATGAAGTATAGTTCAGGCTGCCTTTATAATCTTTTAAAATATTAGGTAGGTGCCGGGCACGGTGGTTCATGCCTGCAATCCTAACACTTTGGGAGGCCGAGGCAGGCAGATCACCTGAGTTCAGGAGTTCGAGACCAGCCTGACCAATATGGTGAAACCCCATCTCTACTAAAAATACAAAAATTAGCTGGGCGTGGTGGCAGGGACCTGTAATCCCAGCTACTTGGGAGGCTGAGGAGAATTGCTTGAACCCGAGAGGCAGAGGTTGCGGTGAGCCAAGATCATACCACTTCACTCCAGCCTGGGTGACAGAGCAAGACTGTCTCAAAATACATATATATATGAACATATATATATCTATATGAACTAGGCCTAGCATGGTAACTCACACCTGTAATCCCAGCATTTTGAAAGGCTGAGGCAGGAGGTTTGCTTGAGGCCAGGAGTTCCACACCAGTCTGGGCAACATAGCAATGTGTTCAGAATTTATTCCTTCCGGCAGGTTCTTGGTCTCACTAACTTCAATAACGAAGCCACAGACCTTCGCAGTGAGTGTTACAGCTCTTAAAGACGGTGTGTCTGGAGTTTGTTCCTTCAGATGTTCAGATGTGTCCGGAGTTCTTCCTTCTGGTGGGTTTGTGGTCTCGCTGACTTCAGGAGTGAAGCCACAGAGCTTTGCAGCGAGTGTTACAGCTCTTAAAGGTGGTGCGGACCCAAAGAGTGAGCAGCAGCAAGATTTATTGTGAAGAGTGAAAGTAACAAAGCTTCCACAACGTGGAAGGGGACCCGAGAGGGTTGCCGCTGCTGGCTCAGGTGGCCAGCTTTTATTCCCTTATTTGGCCCTGCCCATCCATGTCCTGCTGATTGGTCCATTTTACAGAGCACTGATTCTTCCATTTTACAGAATGCTGATTGGTCCATTTAACAGAGTGCTGATTGGTGCATTTACAATCCTTTAGCTAGACACAGAGTGCTGATTGGTGCCTTTTTACAGAGTGCTGATTGGTGCATTTACAATCCTCTCGCTAGACACAGAAAAGTTCTCCAAGTCCCCACTTGACCCAGGAAGTCCAGCTGGCTTCACCTCTCAGCAAGACCTCATCTCCAAAAAATAAAATTAACAAGGTGCAATGGTGTGTGCCTGTAGTACCACCTACTTTGGAGGCTGAGGCAGGAGGATTGTTTCAGCCTAGGAGTTCAAGGCAGCAGTGAGCTGTGATTATGCCACTGCCCTCCAGCCTGGGTGACAGAGCAAGACCCTCTCTCTAAACAATAAATAAATGAAAACTGCTAAAATCCCATGTCTCTAGTAAAATCCTTAGCTGCAGTCTGAGATTCTGTAAATGTTCTATGAAAATTGTGTTATAAACTTGAATTGAAAATCAAAGTAATTGAAAAATTAATCTTTTTTTAAATAGCACAATGGATTGAATGACTATATTAAAGATTGGGTAGATTTTTTAAAACAAATTCTATAACTAGATTGTTTATGTAGCCATATTATGGCTCTTCTCTTCGCTTTTTCTGCTACAGTAAGTCTAATTGATCTGGAGAAGATAAGGCAGTAGATGATGACTGATTTATCAGTAATTTGAAAAAAATGCTTTTTCTCAAAATGCTGTATACTTGAATCATCTGCAATCTAATTACGAGGTGAAAATGGAAGATCATCCAAAATTATAATGTTTGATATATATATATTTCATACTTGAAATGTTTTTTTAAAAAACAAATTTTTTTTTTTTTTTTTGAGATGGAGTCTGGCTCTGTTGCCCAGGCTGGAGTGCAGTGGCCCAATCTCGGCTCACTGCAAGCTCCACCTCCCGGGTTCATGCCATTCTCCTGCCTCAGCCTCCTGAGTAGCTGGGACTACAGGCACCCGCCACCACAGCCATCTAATTTTTTTGTATTTTTAGTAGAGATGGGGTTTCACCGTGTTAGCCAGGATGGTCTCGATCTCCTGACCTCATGATCTGCCCTCCTTGGCCTCCCAAAGTGCTGGGATTACAGGCATGAGCCACCACGCCTGGCCAAAAAACAAAAATTTTTATATGCCTATCATAGAGCATAAGTAGTAGCTCAAGCCCTGTATTACTTAATAGCTACTCTATCAAAAACACTTGAACCTTTAAAAAAAATTTTATTTTCACATTAATACTTGTCATCCTGTAATCATACTTGTGTTTCAAAGGTCATGTGACCCATTTTCAGCAAAGTGCTCAGAATTTTAATGTATCTTATTTATAATTAACAATATGAGAAGATGACAAGTGATTGATAACAGGTTATGGTTCACCACAGCCTAGAGAATGCCAGAGACTCTGTTTCTTTTGGAGGTCTTTAACTTGAAGTTCCAATTTTTAAGTATTTTTACCTTACTATAATAACTGCAATATAATTATCCAGAGAAATTGTTCAATTAATTTCTTTCTTCCTTGGAAAGATATTTACACAGCACTTGGAGATCTTTGAAAGTGAGGATTATAAAAATCTATGCTGCTTCTCTTATTTTTTGAAAAAACTATTTTGGAATTACCACAATCTGTGGCAAAAATTTCTGTCCTTTTACTAACAAAGGCAACATAGATTTGAAATGTATTTTTACTTTGGGAATTTTTTTTAATCTAATGTTTAAATGTCTTCAATTGGGATTTAAATATTGGATTCCAGTTTTAATATGGAATTTGTAAATTAAATATGATTGACCAACATCTTACTAAAGTAATTATCTTTCTTCTAAGTACTTAAAAATTTTCTCAGTATTTATATTTTTTCTGTAAATTATATAATGTAAGTATCCAAGCTACCAAATGGCCACATATAATTTAGTAAATCTGTGGATTTGCTAACATTATATAGAGGAAACAGCCTGATAAAAGGATACACAAAATGAAAGTTATATCCTGAATTAAGCTTTTTCTTAAGTGAGATCTTCCATATTTTTGTGATTGAGTTTTTTTATTAGAAAATACTAAAAAAACATAAAAGGAAAGGAAAGTCATCCATAGGCAACCAACTGTGGAATGTAAAGAAAGTCTGCCCCTCCTATTCTGCTGCTGCTTTTTTTCTCCCAACCAGGTGAGCATTCTGAACAGTTCTTCTCAACTTTGCCCTGTGCCTAAACAAATACATCTGTATAGAGATATTTACACATGGGCTTGCTTTTCAGACCATAACAACATACTGAGGACCATGAGAAACATATTGGTCCGCAGTTAACTTTTTTCCCTGGTTACATGCATTGGATAAATTTCCAAAGCAGTACAGCTATATGCCATATTCTTTTTAGTGGCTGCATAGATTCCTAAAAGTGGAATTGCTGAGACATAGGATATGTGCCTTTCACCTCTAAACTAGTAAACAATAAATGAACAGCAGCAATAAACCTTCAAATTATGTGATTTCATGCAAATTAAGATTATATCAGTCTCTTCTTCAAGCCACTTAAAAACTAAAAAGTCGGCTGGGTGTAGTGGCTCACGCCTGTAATCCTAGCGTTTTGGGAGGCAGAGGCAGGCAGATCACCTGAGGTCAGGAGTTCGAGACCGGCCTGGTCAACATGGCGAAAACCTGTCTCTACTAAAAATACAAAAATTAGCCTCTAATCCCTTGGGAGGCTGAGGCAGGAGGATCATTTCAACCCAGGAGGTGGAGGTTGCAGTGAGCCAAGATCGTGCCATTGCACTCCAGCCTGGGCAACAAGAGTAAAACTCCGTCTCCAAAATAAAATAAAAAAAAAGAACTAAAAAGTCAATTTGTAATTAGGATAAATTGCATGCATGCTAGTACTCTCCGTCATCCCTTCACAATCATTCTGGACTCCTCTTTCCCTGCAGTGCCCCAAGAGGCTGACTTTCACAGACTGCATCACCCAGTTTCCCTTGCCCTCTGGCTTCTGGTTGCATTTGGCCAATGGGAGGGACTGTCAGGAAATTAAAAGGAAGGAGAAAGAATTGGGTATCTATACCCCTGGAGGCCGTGTTTCAGTGTGGCTGCCGTTTTTTTGTTGTTTGTTTGTTTTTTTCTTTGAGATGGAGTCTCATTCTGTCCCCCAGGGCTGGAGTGCGGTGGCACAATCTCAGCTCACTGCAACCTCTGCCTCCTGGGTTCAAGTGATTCTCCTGTCTCAGCCTCCCGGAGTAGCTGGGATTACAGGTGTGCACCACCATGCCCAGCTAATATTTGTATTTTTAGTAGAGATGGGATTTCACCATATTGGCCAGGCTGGTCTCGATCTTCTGACCTCAAATGATCCGCCTGCCTCAGCCTCCCAAAGTGCTAGGATTATAGGCATGAGCCACCGTGCTGGGCTGGTGTGGCTGCTCTTCTGACTTTTGTAGACTAGCCTCTCTCTCAAGGATACAGCTCTCACCATGTTAAATCAACAGCTCCCTCCTTATACCTCTTCAGACCTAGGTGCTGAAATACTTTCTTGTAGCTACTAGTCCGAAATTGGTTCCTTTAACCCTGCCCACATTTCTGTATATAATGACTTCATTAAGGTTTTGAGTATGTCATCTTTTCCTGCTGAGACCAAAGCTGATTATCTTCAAAGGCATTGTATAATTTAGGATTAATTAAGTATATCAATTAGTTTTGATAACACAACAGAAAAAATGAACAGTGGCTTACCTAAGAAAGATGTATTTTTCCCTCAAGTGAAAGACACTTTAAGGTAGGTATGGTGGCTTCATATGTCAGGGACCCGGGCTTTTGTTTCACAGTTCTCAGTAAGTGGCTTCCACCATATGGTTCTAGATAGCTGCTGAAGCTCTAGCCATGAAGAATGCACTGCCTCCTTTTAAGGAGATTCCGAAATTAAAAGAGAGATATATATATTAAAATTTATACCTCATCAGCTACAACTGAGTCAACTGACTGCTCTCCTGTTGCAAGAGATATTTGGAAAGGTAGTATTTCAGTTCATCCATAGCAGAAAATACCTGATAATTATGAAGCTTTAGAAAATATTTAAATCCTGAAAAAGAACCTGGCCACATAGCACATCTACCAATTCAAATTTCCATTAACTCATGGAATACTGCTAGATGGCATAATCCCTTTCCTACCTCTCCTAAGGCTAGTAGACAAGTACTCTTTTCACAAAGTTATATTGTAATAGCAAGAATAGCTTTATGTAGAAACATTTCAAACATGAAGTGAACGAGCACATACAGTCCCTGAGAATTCCTAATTATCATTGCTCCTCAGCTCTCTATTCCATGCCAATGCTAGTTAAGAGTACCTCTCTGAAACTGAATGTATCCCTTTTAGAGAGATCTAGCATGAATGTTTCAGCTTGACTTTATGTCATAATGGTATGATCTCTTAAGGAGTGGACTCAAGGGAAAGGAGACACCAAATCATCAATTTAATTCTGGTGCCTAATCACTTCCTTGCCAATTTAATTAGTTTCTATGTCTTTACTCAACTAAACATTTCCCCTTTAAAGAAAAAAAAAAGCCTTTCATTCATCTTACATTCTAAGCACATGGAAATGGCTAATTCTACTCTAATTCTATATTTACCAACCATTCTTTGATCCATGATTTCAGTCTCCACCAGCAGACACTTCCTATCAACAAATCTTTTAATTTACAAAGGATTGGATACCAGGTGCATGAACTCCTGTGAGTGAAGCAATAAATATGAATGTTTTCAGCCTGTACTTGGTCCTGAAGAGCCAAGAGAAATGATCTATGGGAAACAAAAGGTATAGTCTGAGTGCCTCTGTCCTCCAGAGAAAAGGTTGAAAAGGGTCTGCCGATGCTTCTATTCTTCTCTGGCCAACTTATCAAGGCAGAAGACCACCTAGAAATTAGTGGCAGAAGCTCCAGCTGGTAATAGAGGTGCATTTGCCTGGAGCTTCTCCTTGCTTCTTATTTTCCTGGGAATCAAATAGGTCATCAGGAAGCAGCTGGACAGAAAGTAGATCCAAAAAAAAGGGAACTGGATAAGAACCCCATACTAAGAAGTAACAATATATAATAGAGTTGATACTCTCTGTAATGGTGCTATAAAATATGTCTGCAAACTTTTTGATGCTTCTCCCGTTGAGAGGTGAAGATCTATGTCCCCTTACATGACTCTGTCAATCTTAGTAACTTGGTTGTAGCCAACAGAATACATCTGAAGTGACACAGCATAATTTCCAAAGCTAGTTCAGTAAAGGTTTGTGCCTAATTTTCTTGGGGTGCTGATATGGTTTGGCTGTGTGAAAACAGACTCATATAGTAAATTGGTACCAGTAGAGTGGGGCAGTGCTGTAAAGATACCCGAAAATGTGGAAGTAACTTTGGAACTGGGTAACAGGCAGAGGTTGGAACAGTTTGGAGGGCTCAGAAGACAGGAAGATACGGGAAAGTTTGGAACTTCCTGAGACTTGTTGAATGCTTTTGACCAAAATGCTGATAATGATATGGACAATGAAATCCAGGCCAAGGTGGTATCAGATGGAGATGAGGAACTTGTTGGAAACTGAAGTAAAGGTGACTCTTGCTATGTTTTAGCAAAGAAACTGATGGCATTTTGCCCCTGCCCTAGAGATTTGTGGAACTTTGAACTTCAGGGAGATGATTTAGGGTATCTGGCAGAAGAAATTTCTAAGCAGCAAAGCATTCAAGATGTGACTTGGGTGCTGTTAAAAGCATTCAGTTTTAAAAGGGAAACAGCAAAAAAATTCAGAAAATGTGCAGCCTGATAATGTAATGGAAAGAAAAACCCATTTTCTGAGGGGAAATTCAAGTCAGCTGCAGAAATCTGCATAAGTAACAAGGAGCCAAATGTTAATCACCAAGACAATGGGAGAGATGTCTCCAGGACATGTCAGAGACCTTTGCAGCAGCCCCTCCCATTACAGGCCCAAAGGCCTAGGAGGAAAAAATGCTTTTATGGGTGGGGCCCAGGGCTCCCCTGCTCTGTGCAGCCTAGGGACTTGATACCCTGCATCCAGCCACTCCAGTTGTAGCTAAAATGGGCCAAGGTACAGCTCGACCTGTGGCTTCAGTGGGTGCAAGCCCCAAGCCTTGGCAGCTTCCATGTGGTGTTGGACCTGTGGGTGCACAGAAGTCAAGAATTAAGGTTTGGGAACCTCCACCTAGATTTCAGACTATAGAAATGCCTGGATGCCCAGGCAAAAGTTTGCTACAGGACTGGGGCCCTCATGGAGAACTGCTGCTAGAGCAATGCAGAAGGGAAATGTCGGGTGTGAGCCCCCACACAGAGTCCCCACTGGGGCACTGCCTAGTGGAGCTTTGAGAAGAGGGCCACCATCCTCCATTCCCCAGAATGGTAGATCCAATGACAGCTTGCACTGTGCACCTGGAAAAGCAGAAACTCTGCCCATGAAAGCAGCCAGGAGGGGGCTGTATCCTGCAAAGCAACAGGAGCGAAGCTGCCCAAGGCCATGGAAACCCACCTCTTGCATCAGTGTAACCTGGATGCAAGACATGGAGTCAAAGGAGATTATTTTGGAACTTTAAGATTGGACTGCCCTGCTGGATTTTGGACTTGCATGGGACCTTTAGCCCCTTTGTTTTGGCCAATTTCTCCCATTTGGAATGGCTGTATTTACCCAATGCCTGTACCCCCATTGTATCTAGGAAGTAACTAACTTGTTTTTGACTTTACAGGCCCATAGGTGGAAGGGACTTGCCTTTTCTCAGATGAGACTTTGGACTGTGGACTTTGGAGTTAATGCTGAAATGAGTTAAGACTTTGGGAGACTGTTGGGAAGGCATGATTGGGTTTGAAATGTAAGGACGTGAGATTTGGGAGGGTCAGAGCAGAATGATATGATTTGGCTATGTCCCCACCCAAATCTCATCTTGAATTGTAGCTCCCACAGTTCCCACGTGTCATGGGAGGGACCCAGCGGGATGTAATTGAAACATGAGGGTGGGTCTTTCCTGTGTTGTTCTTTTTTTTTTTTTCTTTTGAGACGGAGTCTAGCTGTGTCGCCCAGGCTGGAGTGCAGTGGTGCAATCTCGGCTCACTGCAAGCTCCGCCTCCTGGGTTCACGCCATTCTCCCACCTCAGCCTCCCGAGTAGCTGGGACTACAGGTGCCCGCCACTGCACCCAGCTAATTTTTTGTATTTTTAGTAGAGACAGGGTTTCACCATGGTCTCGATCTCCTGACCTCATGATCCACCCGCCTCGGCCTCCCAAACTGCTGGGATTACAGGCGTGAGCCACCGCACCCGGCCTCCTGTGCTGTTCTTTTGATAGTGAAAAAGTCTCACAAGATCTGATGTTTTTAAAAAGGGGAGTTTCCCTGCACACATTCTCTGTCTTACCTGCTGCCATGTAGGTTGTGACTTGTTCCTTCTTGCCGTCTGTCATGATTGTGAGCCCTCCCCAGCCATGGAGAGGACTGTGAGTCAATTAAATCTCTTTTCTTATAAATTATCCAGTCTTGGGTATGTTTTTACCAGCAGTGTGAAAACAGACTAATATAGATGCTCACTCCTGGAGCCCTGAGCTTTCATACAAGATCACCAACTACTCTGAGGCTGCCACATTCTGAGAAAACCCATGCACTATAGACAGTGTGGATTTTAGTGTTCTAGCTAACAGTCTCAACTAAGTTTCTAACCAATAACCAAAATCAACCACCAGACATGTGAGTGAAAACCCCTCTAGCCATAGAGTCTTCCCAGCTGAGGCTCTAGAGATAAGCCATCTTCATTTCCCTGGCTAGATTTCTAACCCATGGAATCTGTGAGCATAATAAAATGGCTCTTTTATACCACAAAGTTTTGGGGGTAGTTTGTTACACACAACAGTAACCAAAACACCAACTCTGTTGAGTCCCTGAATATCTGGTTGAACCACATACTGATAAATACTGATGTTCATATAAATGCTGTGTACATGCTGTGTAGCCTCTCTACTAATGGTAGTGATCACTCAGCTTCTTAAAGCTTCTTAAAGCTGGGTGATCACTGCCATTAGTAGAGAGGCTACATAGCGTGATGCTATGAACATGAGGTATAGAGCTAAATTTTGGCAAGCTACCTCCTGAACTTCCATGTCGTGATCTAGTAAACAGGAATAGCAGTTTCTGTCATGCAGAGTTCTCATGTGAATTAGAGTTGATGTGAATAAAACACTTAGCACAATGCCAAGCAAAGAAGCAGAACCAATTTTTAAAATAGTTAAAAATAACAATACTATAATTTTCTGATTTTATGTTCCCTTTATTTTATGAAGCTTTATTTTGTAAGTGATTTCCTTATTTTATGAATGATACTCACTATATATTGCTAGGGATGGACATACCTTTAAGAGTGTTTGGGTTCAATGACAAAGATAATTAGAAAATAAGCGTGCCATGAAAAACAAATAGAGGGTTATTCATGCCTTTAGCTGGAAATCAGCATGTCCTACCAAGCTGACTGCTATGAGTAAGATTGAATGAGCTGTGATCATCAGAATGACTGAAAATTAAGAAAGAACATTAATTCCCAAAGGAAATCACTGTAGATCTCATTATTTCAGGAATAATCTACCTTAGGACTTTAATTAAAAATAATATTTATTCAAAATAAATGAGTGCTGGCAGATTTCTGCAGAATCTGTAATCTTGGTTATGCTAAATTTTCTTATATTAAGGCAAACATCATTAATCTCATTTGAGATGCCCTCCTGTCTGACAGTCCTTACAGCACTGGGGCAATTTGCAGAAGCCTTTTTATCTTCACAAAAGAGTTATAACTCATGCAGATACCTAGTGTGAAAAGGTCTGTGCAATTACAGCCTTCACTTTGAGATCTACACTGGCACTTTATCATGTTAGCAAGCATCTCATAGTAAATTTGCTCTCAGAAGGAGGCCAATATCTCAACATTACCATAAAATTAACAGTGGTTATTTTATTATTTTATTTATTTATTCCTACCAATCTTTGTTTCAGAAAAGCTCCAGGTGTTTTATCAAAATTCATAGAATATGACCAGATAAAACAGAAATTTCAGCAAGCCAATGGAGGAAATGAGACAAAAGAAAGAATGAAAGTAGAATAGTGATAGGATTTGGCTGTGTCCCCACCCAAATCTCACCTCCAATTGTAATCCGAGTTGTAATCCCCACATGTCGAGGGAGGGACCTGATGGAAGGTGATTGGATTGTGGGGGGAGATTCCCCCATGCTGTTCTCATGAGTGAGTTCTCACAAGATCTGGTTGTTTGATAAGTGTCTGGTGCTTCCCCCTTCTCTCTCTCTCTCTCACCTACCACCATGTAAGACATAACCTGCTTCCCCTTGGCCTTCCACCATGATTGTAAGTTTCCTGAGACCTCAGGTAGTATCTTTATAGGAGTGTGAAAACAGACTAATACAGAACATTGGTACCGAGGTAGTGGGGCATTCTTATGAGATATCCAAGAATGTGGAAACAACTTTGGAACTGGTAACTGGCAGAGGTTGGAGCAATTTGGAGGGCTCAGAAGAAGATAGGAAGATGAGGGAAAGTTTGGAGCTTCCTGGAGACTTGTTGAATGGCTTTGACCAAAATGCTGATAGTGATATGGGCAGTGAAGTCTCGGCTGAGGTGGTCTCAGATGGAGATGAGGAACTTATTGGGAACTGGAGTAAAGGTCATTCTTGCTATGCTTTAGCAAAGAAAGTGGTGGCATTTTGCCCCTGTCCTAAAGATCTGTGGAACTGATGATTGGATCATGAGGGTGGTTTCCCCCATGCTGTTCTCGTGATAGTGAATGAGTTCTCTCAAGATCTGGTTGTTTGACGAGTCTCTGGCGCTTTCTACCCTCTCTCTCTCGCCTGCCACCATGTAATACGTGCCTCACTTCCCCTTTGCTTTCCACCATGATTGTAAGTTTCCTGAGACCTCCCCAGTCATGCAGAACTGTGAGTCAATTAAACCTCTTTCTTTAAAAATTGCCCAGTCTCAGGTAGGATCTTTATAGCAGTGTGAAAACAGACTAATGCAAATAGGTAAGAAGGTGGAAGGAATGAAGTTAATCTCCACTATGTGTACTGTAAAATTTTGTAAAGTCATATACTTTCAAGTTTGCCAGCTGATTGTTGGGTCGTATTTCAAGTCTTATATAACAATTAACACTGATAATTTTGTTCTGCAGCTATTCTGATTATTTTTGTACAAGTTACTAATAGATACTCATACTGGGTTAAATAGTACCCTCCCTTAAAATGCACATCCACATGAAAAATGTGAATGTGACCTTATTTGGGAATAATGTCTTTGCAGATATAATCAACTTAAGATGAGGTCATAGTGTATCAGAGTGGGTCCTAAATCCAGTGACTGGTGTCTTTATAAGGAGAAGGAGAACTGGACTCAGAGACACACAGGGGAGAAGGCCACATAATAACAGAGGAAGAGATTGGAGTGATACAAGGCAAGCTAAGTATCAACAACCATGAGAAGCTAGGAAGAGGCAAGGAAGGATTCCTCCCTAGGGCTTCCAGAGGAAGCACAGCCATGCAACAGCTTGATTTCAGACTTTTAACCTTCAGAGCTGTGAAAGAATAAATTTGTGTTGTTTTAAGCTACCAGGTTGTGGTACTCTCTTAAGGCAGCCCTAAAAGACTAATAAAATGCTTAAACAATTTTTTTTCCTGAGAACCTAGAGTACATATTCAATATAAATATAAAGGCTTGAAGGAGAGAAAATAAGGTAAAAGAAAGACTCTCCTAAAAATATTGCCTAGTAAGTTTTTTGTTTAACACCTATGACTCTACAATAGGTGACAAAACAAGTAACAAGTAAACAAATGACTAATATTATCAGAAAAAAATTTGGAAGCAGTCAGTCACCTTTATAATAGATTGTTTTTATATGGAAATATGGGCTTTGATATTTTATTATATACATTATTAGAGTCTAATTTTGCAAAGCTACACAGGGAGGACTGTCTTCATAAATAAGAAATTGAAAGGCAGGCACTTTGAAGCAGAGACCAAAATGATGTCAATCTATTTTAAGACTGACTAAAGAGAATTAAAAGGGTAATAGAATACCCAGAACCTG
Source organism: Nomascus leucogenys (assembly GCF_006542625.1). NCBI lineage: Eukaryota > Metazoa > Chordata > Mammalia > Primates > Hylobatidae > Nomascus > Nomascus leucogenys. Next base: position 80,159,254 of record NC_044391.1, read on the forward strand.
ATAAAGTTATGCTAACCTTTTGTGGTCCAAATGAAAAAATGAATCTGTAATCTAAATATCCTGCAGAAATAAAACAACTATCTCATGGCCCTGGAATTTTAAAATATGACCCTTCACTGATATGGTTGGTAACTGGTGTCCACTCACAAAGACCTACTGCTAGGAGTCAGGGCGCTTTGCTTCTCAGCTCTCACAACACAAGACCTGCCATCAACATAGTTTTGAGTTACACTCAAAAGGCAGTATGTGAATGTTACCGGGATCACGTGTCTCTTTCATGCCATGAAAACTCACTCTAACTAGATCATAGGCTTGCAGCCTATGGGCCAGGTTCACCCAAAGATTTGTTTGGCCTGCTATTTTGTTTTTAATTAATTGTTACCTTTAAAAAATTAGATTTCATATACAATTCCATATTACCAGTGGGCATGAATTTCTTCAGGGCAATCATCTAGAGCTGAGTATTCCTTCTGCTGGAGGCAAGCCGCCTGCAGTGCTCAACTGTGCCCACCATGCCAGGTTCCTGTGAATATACAGCACAGTGATAAGAGCTGGGGTCCTCTGGCTGTGTGACCTTGAACGAGCAGTTTTTCTTCTCTGACCTGTGTCATCCTCTTATACACAATGGGCATACTTAGAGTGTTTATCTCATTAGATCACTTAGGGGATTAAGAGAGTTAAAATTTGTAAAGCACTTAGAGCAGTGCTTGGCACACAGTAGAAACTCAACAAATGTTAGTTTTTATTATTATTATTATTATTGTTAACTCTTTTTTTGTTTGTTTGTTTATTTGTTTGTTTGAGACGGAGTTTCGCTCTTGTTGCCCAGGCTGGAGTGCAATGGTGTGATCTCGGCTCACCGCAACCTCCACCTCCCAGGTTCAAGCGATTCTCCTGCCTCAGTCTCCCAAGTAGCTGGGATTACAGGCATGCACCACCATGTCCAGCTAGTTTTTTTGTTTTGTTTTGTTTTAATCTTCAGTAGAGACGGGGTTTCTCCATTTTGGTCAGGCTGGTCTCAAACTCCCAACCTCAGGTGATCCGCCTCCCAAAGTGCTGGGATTATAGGTGTGAGCCACTGTGCCTGGCATTATTATTATTATTAATTCTTATTCTCCTTATCATCTTACCTAGTTCACTTGCCTCACACTTTTACTTGTCTGATCCCTATTGGTGTCTGTGTTTTTGATTCCAACTCTAGGTAAAGCCCTACCCTCAACTGGAGGTAAAGAAGACAGCTAGTCTCCTGTGTGTTAGGCAGTGGGTGGGGCCAGCTGAGGTTATACTCAGTGATTAAGAGCCCAGATTCTACAGTCAGACAGCCTGAGTTCCAATCCCAGTTCTTCCACTTTCTGGCAATACAGCCTTTTGCAAATTAGTTAATTCTCTCAAACCTGTGTTCGCTTGTGTAAAATAGTAATAAAACTGTTGTGAATTGCAGGAACAGAAAACCAGACAACACATGTTCTCACTTATAAGTGGGAGCTGAACGATAAGAACACATGGACACGTTGGGGGCAACAACACACACTGGGGCGAGGGGAGGGAGAGCATCAGGAAGAATAGCTAATGGATGCTGGGCTTAATACCTAGGTTGTGGGTTGATTTGTGCAGCAGACCACCATGGCACACATTTACTATTTAACAAACCTTCACATCCTGCACATATACCCTGGAACTTAAAGTAGGAGTTGAAGAAAAAAAAAACTTGTGAATTAATGTGCCTAGTACATAGGTTTTAGCTTTTATTATTAACAACCTACAGCAGACCCCAATATTCTCCACCCCGCCCCACCCCCACCCCGTCCCCGCCCGGCAACCTCTGGCCTTCGCTGTCTTGTTTCGCCCAACAGGCTGCCAGTGCCATTCAGCAGTGTGAGCCTTCCTGGAGGCTGTTTCCCAAGGGAATTTCTAGGTCTTTGGGAGATATGAATTGGAAGGAAATCAGGTACAGGTTGGAGCCACTCATTCTCAATTCCCTAGCTCCCCTTTACGTTGTTACCCCAGAATATATATCACAAATGGCATTAAAACTTACATGGCCTTACAATGACTATTGTGTCCTTTCTAGCTTCTTGAAATTAAAAACAATTCTTCTGTGATTATTCCTACTATTTCAAATAGTAAAGACATCCAAGCATATGACAAAGAGATGAAGGCATTTCAAGTCCTTAATGTTTTCCAAAATAATTTACTTGTCCTCTGGACAGACTTCAGTTGATTGCCTTGGCAGTGGGGCCTCCAAACTACAGTGTGAACTCTCTTCAAATCTTATCAAGGATTTAAAAATAACACTCTAGGCAGCCACATTAAAGTGTTCCTGAGAACAGATGACCTCAACAGTATTTTCTAAAGAGTGCTTTCTACTATTCAACTTGTTTTAGGCTCTATAATTCTAAGATTTTTTATTTTTTAAAAGAAGTGTTTCTAAGACAGTAGCAACTATCAAGGTGTTGACTCAACAGAAAAATCTTTCTTAAAAAATTACTGTCTGTAGAAAAAAGGTTTCAGAATCTCAATGACAATAAAGATTCAAGAATAGCTGAATGTAAGTTGATTTTTAAAACTTAATCAGGAAAAACACAAGTATGATCATAGTTGCCTTATTTTTTAAGCCAAAAAAAAGAACAATCAAAAAATCCATCAACAGTAGATGGGTAAATTACTTGTGGCAAATTCATATGCTAGAATACAACAAAGAAAAAGAATAAACTGTTGCTACATGCAATGACAGCAACGACAAGGATGAATTTTGCAGACATAACGTTAAGTGAAAGAAACAAATCTAAGAATAGTGGTTACCCTAGAGGGACATGGATGGGAAAGGAATACAAGGGAATTTTCTTGAGTATTGGAAAAGCTTTATATCTTCAACTGGGTGTTGTTTACATAGGTTTACACATATGTAAAAAGCTATTGAGCTATACATTGAAGTGTAGTAGACTTTACCATGTTTAAGTTATACCTCAATTTAAAACGTAAATTGTAAAGACTAAGCAAGCTTTGGATGTGGACTTTCATTCATCAACTGCACATGAATCCATTACGGGCTGTGTGGAAAGTTGGAGTTTTGTCACCAAAAAAAATTGGTATGTTTGTATTTGACATTGCCATTCAAATTATTTGTCTTTAAAGTAATAGCCTTTGTTTTATTCATTGAATGATAGTTTCAGTGTTGTTTGTTTTGTTTTTCAGGAAAATTGAAAAACTTCTTTATGTACTTAAACCAAACAACCTAAGTTTGGATATTCCCAGCAGCTTTACGTTTATGTAATTCCACACCATCAAGTCCTTTTTCATTATCATGAGAGTTGGCTATGGGTGCAGTGAGAAGGGAACGGCCTTCAAAATGGTCAGGTCTGGATCAGAATTCACATTAAACCACTCACTAGCTAGAAGACCACTTATAGTTGAACCATACAAGCTAAAAATCATTTCCCCTACCTGAATCCGTGTTCGCACACACAAAATGTAAATAATGCCTCTCTCATAGCATTATTGAGAGAATTAGTTGGGATAAAAGTTTACAAAACTCTTGGTAGATACTTTGTTTCTCTCTCTTTTTTTTTTTTTTTGAGATGGAGTCTTGCTCTGTTGCCCAGGCTGGAGTGCAAGGGCATGATCTCAGCTCACTGCAACCTCCGCCTCCCAGGTTCAAGCGATTCTTCTCCCTCAGCCTCCCAAGTAGCTGGGACTACAGGCACGTGCCACAACACTCGGCTAATTTTTGTATTTTTAGTGGAGGTGGGGTTTCACCCTATTGGCCAGGCTGGTCTCGAACTCCTGACCTTGTGATCTGCCCAACTCGGCCTCCCAAAGTGCTGGGACTACAGGCATGAGCCACCATGCTCGGCCCAGTAGATACTTTTTAAACAGGAACTATTACTGAATAGAAATTAGCACTTATCTAAATCATTATTTTATTTCATTTATTCTTTTCAACTTTTATTTTATGTTCATGGGGTACATGTTTATTACATGGATAAATTGTGTGTCACGGGGGTTTGTTGTACAAATTATTTTATCTCCCAGGTAATAAGCATAGTATCCAGAAGGTAGTTTTTCAATCCTCACCCTCCTTCCACCTTCCCACCTCAAGTGGGCCCCAGTGTATATTGTTCTCTTCTTTGTGTCCACGTGTATTTCATGTTTAGCTCCCACTTATAAGTGAGAACACGCAGTATTTGATTTTCTGTTCCTGCATTAATCACCTTAGGATAATGACCTCCAGCTGGATTCATGTTGCTGCAAAAGACGTCATCTCATTCTTTTTTATGGCTGTGTAGTATTCCATTGTGTATATGTACCAAATTTTCTTTATCTAGTCCATCGTTTATAGGTATTTAGGTTGATTCTATGTTTTTGCTACTGTAAATAGTGCTGCAATGAACATACATGTGTATGTGTCTTTATGGTAGAAAGTAAAGGATTATTTTTAAAAGATTATTAAATACATCCCTAAGTATCCAAGCCTCAAAGATGTACATCAAAGAAATGAGGGAAAGGCCAAAACTTTTGCTTATGCTTATTAAACAGTATAATCTTTGGCTCAGCCCTGACCCAATAGCAGATCTTGACTTCCTCTCCAGACTTTTCTGTCATCCTCACCCACTCTGCCCATCCATCACTGAAATAGAACATTCCTCTGCTTACATACACCCTCACTGCCACCTGAATTCTTACATACTCCCTTACTACCACCTGAATTCTAGGACCCAACTCCAGGGCCCAGAGCCCCAGCTTCTTGCCTCTAGCATCTTTTCACTAAAGCCAATCTCTTGTTACCAACCTCCCCAAAAGTGGTATTTACTCAATAGTTTTCAAAATAAAATATGCCTCAATTATAATTTGTGCAAAACAAACCACTAGTCATAGGCATACACATCTACAGATAAAAGCTGTAAAAGTAAATACAACTTTAAAAGTCTGCCACTTTTTCCCTTTGTTAACTCAATTCTTTAAATTTTTATTTCACTGGAGGAAATATTTGTTCTTCTTTAAATTTTTATTTCACTGGAGGAAATATTTGCTCTAGAGAGTGTATTTCTTAAAAGGAGAGGACTGCTATTGGTATTTAGGGAAGGACGATTCATTGTGCCAGACCATGCCACACATAGTGAGATGTTTAGTGCCCTTGGCCCTACCCAGTGAGGGCAATAAGGATGACTTCAGGAATGCAGCATGGCTAGCAACCAACTACACCTTGGCATTGTCTCCCTGGAAGAGGAAATGGGAGTGACTCCCAGTGGAATGTAAGCCCAGAAGATAAATTAAGGTTGATTGCAGGAAAACAAAATTACATTTCTTGCACATGAGTTTGGGAGTTTGGGGATGAAGCTTGGCACTCAATTAACTCCTATGTAGCAGAAAGAATTGAAGATTAGGAACAGCGCTGCCATGGACATGTATACAACACCTAAGCAAGCACCAGTCAAATCATATACATTACAGCCTTGTCTACTTATTAAGACAAATTTCTCATTAATGGAAGTATCATGAGAGGGAAGCACTTATTCTAATTTGAGCAAAGATGCCATATGGACTAGAGGCAGCCCTACTGGGAGTTTGAAGACCTTGGGATCTATGCTCTTATAGGTCACTTAATTGCTATGCACCATTTTCCCATCTTTCAACAGGATATAAAGCAAAACTGTTAGAGAACTGGTAAGTCAGCTGACTGGAAAGAAGATAAACACGAAAAATAAAATGAAACATATTTTTTAGAAAATGAATGCATGATATTTTAAATTTCTTTTTAATTTGAAAGAAAGATTGTGGGGTTAGACAGAGGTCCCCAAACTATCTTAGTTTGTGAGCCCTTAGTTCCTCAGTAATTTTTTCATTGTGCCCCCTAGGTCTAAAGAAATACTGAATAGGTCCGTTATTATATAATTTAGATACAAACAGCATATTTCTGACCTAAAAACTCAGTAACTTTAAAAAATAATGCACATAAATTGAAAAAAACCATATTTTTGTATAACTCTTAAATAATCATACTAACAGATGGGTGCCCGCCTAGCACAGCACAATTTTTCAAACTTTAGAAACAGACTGAATGTTGCCACCAATCTTTCCTGTTCCACATTGAGAGGTACTTCATTTTCATCATAGTAACTTTCAAAAACCTACCTTTCCAATGATATGACATCATCTAAAACAATGTAGTGCAATCTGATATTGAAATACGCGAACTGCCCTAAACTAGCACATTGAACAATGTCTAACACATGCCAAGTTTCTCTCAAAATTTGTCCCATAACCCCTTGTGAGTTCATTATGGCATCTCATTCTCAGAAGGCCTCTGTGCACTGTTTAAGACAAAGGGATTAGGACAACGAAACCCTAGACACATTGAACTTAATTGTGGTAAAAGTGTTTGTAATGGCCTAATACTCATGGCTCTGGAAAGCTATAATTAAGTTAGCAGTTCAGCACTCAAGAGCATGTTTATTTTCTTTTGGGCACTTGAGATAATGTCTTCAGAAACATTATGAAAATTCTGAGGTGCTGTAACAGTATTTGTAAAATTAGCTGGGGAAAGAGCTGTCCACTAGAGTGTAAGTTCCAAAAGATCAGGGAGTTTTGTAACCTCAATGTCTAGAATAATGTCTGGGATATTACTAGTCCTTAATAAGTATTTGATAAATTAATGAAAGAAACATGAAATCACTTACATATTGAAGTCTTGGTGTTTGTAATAGAGTTGCAGAGTTGGCTTGGATTTCATACTTTTCTCTGTTTTTCCTTAGTCAGTGTCCTTCCAAATGAAACCTAAGCAACAGTGTAGTTACAGATTATAGATGTAAAATAGTTTACTGCAAATATTTGCTCCATAAATAGTTAATTTTTAAAATACGGAGGCAAAGTATGGATGGTAGTGGGAATACAGGCTTTGGAGTAAGACAAATCTGGGTTTGAATTGAGTGACATCGAATTTCAATTATCAAAATTTAATCAAATTATCAACTTTCAAATCAATTATCAAAATTCAATTATCGAATTTCTCTGGGTCCCAGCTTTTTTATATGTAATATAGGGATAAGCATAATATTAAACATGGTTGCTGTAAAGGTTAAATGAGAAAACATATGTGAAGCACTTACTGCAATGCTTGGAACATAAGAAGTGTAAATGAAAGCTATTACCCTATTAGGCAATTTTCAGTTTACTTGGCTCATCTCATTCCTCACTCAGAAGGTGAGTTTTAAGGCATATGAGTAGAACTGTACATTATATATACCAGGCAAATGCTACTTTAGGATTTCACTGGTCTGGGATGCTTTTCCACTAGACATCCACTTCCTTCCTGTGGGTCTTTGCTCAAATTCCCCCTAGTGAGGGGAAACTTTCAAAACTTGCTATTTATAATTGCACGTCTCCATACTCCTAACCCTGATCAGCTTTTCTCCCTAACGCTTATCACCTTACAATATGCTATTTTATATTTTGTTTATTTTGAGTCTGTCCTTACAAGAATATAAACTCCAGCAAGGCGGAGATTTTTGTCCGTTTTGTTCAATGATGCCTAAGGTTGTAGATCAGTCCCCAACACTGGGTAGTCACTCAATAAATATTTGTAGAATTGAATTTATGTGATGTGAATATATTCCCACGGAATTTTGTACTTTTTAGTTTGGGTCCATTTAGCTTGTCAGTGTGATTTTGAAAAATGATTACCTGCTTTCATCTTGCATCTTTAAGTATGACTCATCACTCACATACCATATAACCAGCACTCACCGAGGAAAGCTCCAGGTACCCAGCTCAGTTCAATTACTAGCTGTGTGAACCTTGGCAATTTATTCAGCTTCTCTGTGTCTTGAATGCATCATCTATACATGGGGATAAAAGCCATCTCTACTCCATAAAACCGTTAATGAGGATTCAATGAAGTAATGCATATGGAGTGCCTACAACAGTGCCTGGCACACATTCAATAAATATTAGCTATTATGATTATATTTACAACCAAGTCCAGGACCCTCTCCTCTCAGTCCTGTTCTGAATCTCTATTCCTCCCATGCTGGAGTATTCATTCTCTCCCGATCCACCCTTTCTTTCATTTCCACCTCTTACCCATCAGTTCTGAAAATGATGTCAAGGTCTCTTCAGTGCCAACTCTGCTCTGCCCTCCTTTTTTTTTTTTTTTTTTTTTTTTTTTTTTTTTTTTTTTTTGCATTTGTCATTAGATCCAAACTGCTTTCACAAGCTTCAGCTAATTCCCTGACTAACCTGTGCCTGGACTAAAGCTTTTATAACAATGTGATTCTAAAAAAATTCCCACAGAAACTAGAGGGTAACATTACAAATTTACTTGGCCTTAATCCAGAACTATTTTAACACTATCTTTTATCACATAACTTACTTCATCTCAAGTTTTTTTTTAAGTGTGGCCTCCTTCACATCTTCTGCTTGTACTATTTTAAAGAGAAAAACAATTAAGATCTTGTAAAACAATTTTGTTTGCCTTGAAATTTATTTAGAAATTTTAGAAATTTTGTGTATATGCTCTCTGAGCTTTATTCTGAGTCCAGAGGAAAAGAAAATATCCTCTTTCCTGGATGGACTGTGCCATCTCATCTTGGGCTGTGAAGTCTGCCCTGCCCCATGCCACCAGTCTCAGGAGAAGGAAGCTGCCAGAGAACTTGGCTAAAAAAGGGGGGTTGGGAGTAAAAGATCCAAAGGATTAAATTTCCAGCTCTCAAAATAACCCCTGACTACTCCTGTCACCTCCAAATCAGGGCTTGCACACTTCTTCATGCTGGCAAAGTGCCACCCCTTTGGCCTGATCCCAGGGGGCTCTGATGAGCTATGGACTCCCCTTTGTCTCTGCAAGACAGCCACGTAGAGAAGCTGGGGAGCTCACTGAATTAAGGGTGGACATGAAAGATGTATTTTCTCTTTTCTTATACTCTTACCATTCTTCTCCTTAATCTCTCTTCTGTCATCTCCTCCATCTGTCTCCAGGCTCCTGAAAGGCCCCGTGATAGTGTTTTCTAAAACTTAGTAATTTGAGTACCACTATCACGATGTTCCCCTCCCCTGCTCTGCCTATCCCCCCGCCCCACCATATCCAAATCCCACCTGTTCTATTTGATAGCTTACTTTTTCACTTAAAAATGCAAAATCTAGCACTTGATATATAGCACTGATTTAAATTTAAAATCAGTTACCTTGCCATAAATAGAAAGCTCCCTGATAAATGTAATGCAAACAAAAATATATAGTAGTGGAATTTTAGTTGGATATGGCTGCTTGCTGCAGGCCTGTGCCTGAAACCTGCTGTTAGGTTAAGAAATGCTGGAGAAGTGTTAAAAACATATCAGCGTCGCAGTGAGACTTGATCTTTGAAAGAGAGACACAGAAAGACAACCGAAAAGAGAACAGCTTTCCCAAGAGGTAAACAAGTTTGTTGAAATCTGATAGGCTTCATCCCATTTCCTTCAACAACTGAGTACACTATTTGCTAACTGTACTAAAAAACGTTTTGCACATTTTTTTCTTATTATTTGCTCACAGCTTTTGACTACCAGAGAATGTTTCGGATACAGGACTAATTCCTTGGATGACAGAATGCGACCGTTGAATGGGACATTGGGTGTCATCTGGTCCAAATCTTGACCCCTTTTCATTTTCCCCGAAAAAAAGACTTGCGGCTCGGAACCGAGGGCGGCATGCCCAAGGTCACAGAAAAGGTGGTCTAATGTTTTGGTTCCTGCAGCCCAGAGAACAAGCTATCCCATCTCACAGGAGCCTTGGCGAAAAGCTGCCCGGCCGGCGCAAGGCCAGACTTCTCGCCTCCACTGTGTTGATTGCGGTTGCCAGGGCAGCGGCGCATTGCTCCCCGCCCTTCGTCCTGGTGACGTCACAGAGCAATGTCCAATGGAAAAGCAGCTCGGTGACACGCACCTCCTTTCCCGGCGGGCAGCGCCTGCGCTACGGCGAGTGAGGCGTCGTCCGTGCTGGAGGCAGGCTCCGGTCGCGGCCGCGGCGAGTTAACATCGTTTTTCCAATCTGTCCGCGGCTGCCGCCGCCCAAGACAGAGCCAGAATGTTCAGGATGCTGAGCAGCAGTTTTGAGGATGACCCCTTCTTCTCGTGAGTTACGGGAGCCAGGAGTCCGCGGTCGCGCGGGAATTAAGGAATCGAGGGGAGCTATTTTAAGGGAAAAGAGCGAGTTTTAGAGGGCGAGAGAGAATTCGGGGTAACTCTGGAGGCGGTTTGAAGGAGACAAGGATTTAGAGGCCTGGGAGGGAAGAGAGAGGAGGATTTAGGGGTGTGTGAGAGGGAAGAGACGGATTTGGGCGCATGAGGTGGAGAGAGGAGGGTTTGGACGCGTGAGGTACGCAGAGGGAAGTTTGGGGGCGTGAGGTGTGGGGAGGAGAGTTAAGGCCGGGAGGTGGGGGGAGGAGAGTTGAGGGCGTGAGGTGGGGAGAGGAGGTTGAGAGCGTGAGGTGTGGGAGGAGGGTTGAGGGTGTGCGGTGAGGGAAGGGTTTGGGAGCATGAGGTGGGAGTGAGGAGGGTTGAGGGCGTGAGGCGAGGGGAAGGGTTGAGGGCGTGAGGTGAGGGGAAGGGTTTGGGAGCGTGGGGTGGGAGGAAGAGGTTTTGGGGGGAGTAAGGTGGATGGGGGAGGGTTGAGGGGGTGAGATGGACGAAGGAGGATTTGGGGGCGTGAGGTGTTTGGAGGAGGGTTGAGGGCGTGAGGTGGGGGGAGGGTTTGGGAGCATGAGGTGTGGGGGAGGTTGAGGGTTTGAGGTGAGGGGAAGGAGGGTTTTGGAGCGCGAGGTGGGGGGAGGAGGTTTGAGGGCGTGAGGTCGGGGGACAGTTTGGGAGCATGAGGTGCCGGGGAGAGTTGAAGGCATGAGGTAGGGGGAGGAGGGTTGAGGGCGTGAGGTGGGCGGAGGGTTTGGGAGCATGAGGTGCAGGGGAGAGTTAAGAGCTTGACGTGCAGGGACGAGGGTTCAGTGCGTGAGTTGGTGGGGAGGGTTTGGGAGTGTGAGGTGCAGGGTAGGGTTGAGAGCTTGAAGTGCAGGGAGGAGGGTTGAGGGCATGCGTTGGTGGGGATGGTTTGGGAGCGTGAGGCGGGGGTAAGAGGGTTGAGCGTGTGAGGTGGATGGAGGAGGATTTAGGGGCTGAGGAGGATTTGGGGGCATGAGGTGTGGGAGGAGGGTTGGGGAGGAGGATTGAGGGACTGAGTTGGTGGGGAGGGTTTGAGAGCATGATGTGGGAGGAGGGTTGAGGGCGTGAGGTAGGGGGAAGAGGGTTGAGGGTGAGAGGTAGTGGGAGGAGGAAGGGTTGGGGCGTGAGGTGGAGGGAGGAGGGTTTGGGGGCGTGAGGTGTGGGGAGGAGGGTTTAGGGGCATGAGGTGTGAGGGTAGGAGAGTTGAGGGTGTGAGGTGGACAGAGGAGAGTTGATGGCGTGCAGTGGGGGGAGGAGGGTTTAGGGGCGTGAGGTCGGGGGAGGAGGGTTGAGGTCGTGAGGTAGAGAGTTGAGGGCCCCAAGTAGGGGGAGGAGGATTTGGCTGCATGAGGTGGAAAGAAGGCCCTCCCTCCCACTCCCGGGATGCCTGCTGCTCTCCACTTGGCCGGACTTTGGGTGCCCGTCATGGCTTCCTGTGTGCAGAGTTGGCCTTTGCAGCTTCAAGGGCTTTGCAGGTGACATAACTACCATTTCGGTGAAACTTATGGTGAGAATTATGTTCACATAATTGCAAATGGGAGCAGGGAATATTTTATAGCTCCTCTTTAAATTCCAAATAGGAGCAGGTAATATTTTATAGCATGACAGTTCATTGAAAAGGGGAAGTTTTTAAAACAGCATTTTCCATGTGAGTGGGGAATGTGTCTATGAGAGCACGACAAAGTTGGAGAGTTGTGCTCTCTCTTCGAAGTTGTTGGAAGTTGCCATGCCAAGTTCGCTGTTTTCTTTGCTCGCTTTGTTACAGAGCTAACCTTGTTTGTGAAGGGACTCCTCTTTCTGTCAAAACTAGAAATAGGACAGGGAAGCTGATAGGGCGGGGCGGGGCGGGGGCGGGGGGGGAGGCGCGGCGGGGCGGGTGTGTATTTAACACGTCAGGTAAGCAAGTGCCATTCATTGCCTTTGAAGGTTCCCAGTGAAGTAATGTGATGCCCTTGGAAGAAGGCATCCAGAAATTAGTTTCACTATTATTTATTTTTGAGTTGTGAGGGTTTTTTTCCTTTGTTCTAACTTTGGCCATTGTTAGAAACACATTGACATAGGCTAGTTGTATCCCGAAGAGGGGAAATTTGTAATACTTTTTAGCCCAAGTGTTTTTTGCCAGTTTGAATTTTGATTTCAAGTCTAGTTTATTTTGATCCCTCAAATTTTCTAGGTTTGCAATTTGGACAGCATTTTTTAAAAAGGTCTTAAAATAAGAGTTTATTGCACATATTTTTCAAACAATATCTGCAGGGGGGCGGTGTTGTGCGTGTGTGTTTGTTTGTTTGAGACAGGGTCTCACTGTGTTGCTCAGGCTAGAGTGCAGTGGCTTGATCTCGGCTCACTGCAGCCTCTGCCTTCCATGCTCAAGCGATCCTCCTGCCTCAGCCTCACAAGTAGCTGGGTCCACAGGAGGGAGCCACCACACCCTGCTAATTTTTTTTGTAGAGAGGAGGTTTCGCCGTGTTACCCAAACTGGTCTCAAACTCTTGAGCTTAAGTGATCTGCCTGCCTCGGCCTCCCAAAATGCTGGGATTACAGGCATGCGCCACTGCACCTAGCCAATGTTGTTGTTTAAATAAATGATTGACTTAAATGTGTTAGTACTAATTTAAAGCAAAATAACATTAATAAAAAGACAATGAACAGTGGGAAATGAAATGATTAATATAGAAAAATAAGGCCGGGCGCGGTGGCTCACGCTTGTAATCCCAGCACTTTGGGAGGCCGAGGCGGGCGGATCACGAGGTCAGGAGATCGAGACCACGGTGAAACCCCGTCTCTACTAAAAAATACAAAAAATTAGCCGGGCGTAGTGGCGGGCGCCTGTAGTCCCAGCTACTCAGAGAGGCTGAGGCAGGAGAATGGCGTGAACCCGGGAGGCGGAGCTTGCAGTGAGCCGAGATTGCGCCACCGCACTCCAGCCTGGGTGACAGAGCGAGACTCCGTCTCAAAAAAAAAAAAAAAAAAAAAAAAAGAAAAATAAAATGATTAACATTTTTTTCTGAAGGTTATTTATTAAGGCATACATGAACTCAGGCAAATTTTTTATGCCATTTTAGTTAGCCTGTTTAGGAGCTGTTGGGATATGGACAGTGTTATGTTAACAGGTTTAAATTTTTTTATTATTGTGATTCTCTTTTGAAAGCCAGAGGCGAGGCTTGGTGGCTCACGCTTGTAATTCCAGCACTTTGGGAGGCTGAGGTGGGTGGATCACCTGAGATCAGGAGTTCGAGACCAGCCTGACCAACATGGTGAAACCCCATCTGTACTAAAAAAGAAAAAAAAAATACAAAATTAGCCAGGCATGGTGACGCACACCTATACTCCCAACTACTTGGGAGGCTGAGACAGGAGAATCACTTGAACCCAGGAGGCAGAGGTTGCAGTGAGCCGAGATTGCGCCATTGTACTCCAACCTGGGCAACAAGAGTGAAACGCTGTCTCAAAAAAAAAAAAAAAAGAATATTTAGCCAGAGAATATTATTTTGTAAAATCCATAATTTTATTATTTTGTATTACATAAGCTCTGGCTTTCAAGAGAATCACAGTACTACAAATCCATAGATTATTGAGGTGTTGAAGTCATTCATATGTAAATATGACATCATACAATTGGTAACAGCTAAGAAGATTATGATAGACAATTTTCGAGTCGTATTATATCCTTGATTATACCAAAAGTTGTTTTATATCCTTCATTGTTAAGGATTCCATCCTTAACTAAACTGTGAATGTGTAATGAGTATATGTTCTTTAAAATGTCTAGCGGAAGTGTAATTTAAACTCTTGGGTGATTCTGAGCACAGGCAATGAATTCAAGAGTCAAGGTCAGAAATAGTAACAGACTACAAATAGTAAGCATACAGAACTCTTCCTCTGTGCTTAGGATGAAAAGGACCATCAGTTACTCTTTCAGTTATCACTATCTATAGCCTTTTTCAAATGCAAGGAACCATATCATAAAAATTTAAGGTAAAATTGTTGCAGTTAACATGTTTTTAAGCCTAATCTCCTTTATTCATCACAAAGCTTTTGCATAGACCTTTTAAATATACAGAATAGTGGCCGGAACTCTGCTTACAGACTACCATCTTTCATTATCACCATATTACAGTTAATTTTATAAAATTGATTAACACTTAACAATTTCTTTTCTCCACAATGAATTATATTTAACACATTTTTGGGAACAAGGGAGAAAAAGAATGTGAGTTTATGTTTATTTCAGGTAATCTATTTGACCCACCCCTTTTACCTCAACCCCCAAGCAAAATGAGTATCCATTTCTTAAGTTAAACATAAAGGATTCATAAAGGTGACAAACTCCTTAATGAATCATCCACTGACCTTAGGAACATAGAGATGGGAAACACATAGCCCATGCCCACTCTCTTTTATATAAATATTATCCCTGTTGCTAACATTGTGGTGGGTGGGTCATAGAAAAGAGTCAGTAAATATTGTTTAATGGTGAGTTGGTGTCCTTTATTCTTTTTCTTGTAGTCAATCTGGTATTTAGTTGATTGCTGAAAGTAATTATCAATTGCATTCAATAAATAACATTGTTGATATTAGTATTTTCTAATTAGAACATTACCATTTTCTAAATAGTCCATTAGAGTTGCTTATATTGTTCACAATCAAGGTTATTCAATATAAGCAAACTCTACTGATTTACTAATTATTCAAAAATGGACAAAAAATGTATACTTCTTTGATATAAAAATAGAATTACTAGATACTACGATACTGATAAGATGCTGTGGTTAAATTGTTAATTGCTTACAAAATTTAAGTAAAAAGTAATTAAAATCTGTAGTTTTGAATTCAAGTATATTCAGTTTCAATGTTTACCTTATTATAACAGTGCATCCTAAATGTTTCTTCAGAAAAGTAAATGTTAAAAGTTATATTTTAAAATTTGGTGTTTTATTACATACTTGGGATTTTTAAACTTTGGTATCTTATTATGTCTCAGGGCTGAAGTTATTTCATTGAAAATTTACATTACAGTATATTCAGATATACCTTCTTAAACAATATCTGTTACTTGGTTAAAAACACAAAGATTAAAAGCTAGCACTCCCTGGCATGCAGTTTTCTCAAGAATACTATCTCTCACAGCTGTATTTGCTAACAATATGCATATTGTTAAGTAGATATGTATAGACAAGAGGATTTTGAGGTTAAATGGTTTTGGCATCCTGTACCCTAAAAAACATTGATTATGTAGTATGAAAGTTTATAAATATCTAGTACGACCCAGAATTTTCTATTTGGTACGAAACAGGAACTTTGAATCTTCTGAGCTACAAAAATGTAATTCTGATCGAGCAAGTCTACAAAGAATAACTATGTTACCACTTACCAGCTATTGGAGATAGAAAGCTCAGAAGCAGGCTGGCAAACCTGTCAACCTTAATTTTTTTGTGTGTGTGTGTGAGACAGAGTCTGGCACTGTTGCCCAGGCTGGAGTGCAGTGGTGTGATCTCGGCTCACTGCAACCTCTGCCTCCCAGGTTCACGCGATTCTCCTGCCTCAGCCTCCCGAGTAGCTGGGATTACAGGCGCACACCACCACACCCGGCTGATTTTTTGTATTTTTAGTAGAGATGGGGTTTCACTATGTTGGCCAAACTGGTCTTGAACTCCTGATCTCGTGATACGCCGGCCTCGGCCTCCTAAAGTGCTGGGATACAGGCGTGAGCCACCACACCCAGCCAACCTTAATTTTTAATCATAAATTATTGTTATCTCTTCTTTAAGCCTCTCAGCTCTCCGTATGAGCATCATGTATCTGATGACCAGTATTTGGTTGAAGTACTGCATATATTCACAGGATGTTGCTTCTTCTATCTCTTTATATGTATAATCTCTATTTTAAAAATTTTTACAAATTTGTATTTATTTTATACTTGGAAGTAGTTGGATTTATTAAAGGACATTGCTTTGTCCTATCCACTGATGGAGTTCAAAGTGAATGTATTCTATGTACAAGATGTGGGTTAACTTTTTTATTCATGGAAAACATTCTCATTGAAGGAAATAAAACCACCTTGTTAAGCTTTTGGAAACAGTATTCAAGGTTACTACGTAAATACTTGTTCCAGATGTACAGTCTGAGGTAGAGTCCTCGCCAAATTGTCGTAGCTTGGCTCTAGTTAATATTCTGCCACATATACCTCTCATTCTAAACAGTTAATAAAAGTAGCTTGAGAATACTCAGCTAAAATTTAAGTTACTGATTTTCAAGGTCCCACTTTATTCTAAGACCCTGAATACCTACTGTGAAATTACCTACTATAATTGTTCTTAGGAATATTTTAATATATAAATTTCTTATAAATGAACTTTGCAAATTATGAGATCATATTTGAAAGAATAAGACACTGTAAGCCTTGTGCTGAAAGGATTTCTAAGGTATACTATTCATTTGGGGCATTCTTTGGTTCATGAGGTAAACACCACTGAATTAGGAGCCCAGGAACACAGCATGACTAGGACATGGTTGCTGGGTCAAAAATGCCATACAGTAGCATGTACCCACAAGATAATTACTACTTGTGCCAATTAATATTGTAAATATCCATGAAAAAGGAGCGAACTATTTATAGAATATCAGGGGAGCATAATCATTTTCACAATTTTTTTTATATCAAAGGCTTTTGCCACACCAACACTTTGTACTTCAAGACAATGGAAAAATAGAATTGCTTAATAGAAATGTAATTCATTCTTTAAATATTTCTTCAGTTTCTACTATAGGCCGAACCCTGTGGGTTCTCTTTTAAATTTTTAGATGTCTTGGTTCCTGCCCTCAAGATCCTTCTTTGAATGTTACATGCATTATTTCTAGTATCAAAACATGGATCTTCTGGTCTATTTTCCTTATAGACCAGTCTACCTCATTGAAACTAGGGGACATTTCTTTGTGATCAAGAGAACCATAACTATCTGCTGGCTAAGCTTTTGCCACTACCATGTATAATGGAAGGGAGGAATTTCCCTTAATGAATGAGCCTGCCATGTCAGTTATCTGAGAACCTTATGTAATAGGTAATGCTTTTTGCTTAGAAGCACAAGTATCTATATTCTTATAAAGATGAAAGAGAAGTGTAACTTAGGCAAAGTAAGTGTGTGTGTGTGTACATATGTATTTGAGAGAGTTTTAAAAACAATAAATTGTTCTAAAGGGAGACATTACTAGCCTTTAAACACATGTATGTACATATATACATACATACATACACACACACACACACACACACACACGTACACGCTATGTTGAAATCATTCCCAAGTGACCTGGAATCAATCTAAGAGTTAAGACATAAACACTTTTGAAGGGGAAGTAGGCAACAATTTATTTTTCCTGCCTTGTGATATATGCTGAAGGTAAATAATATAGAATAGAAAAAGTACGTTTGAGACCAAAGTTTATTCAGTTTGGTTGTGGCTTGTGTGAGCAATTCTAAAAGAGGTAGTATATAGTCATCATAGTGAGTAAAAGTACATTTTTCTTGACCTAAATGAAAATACATCCTCATGGAAAATCTGAAAAGTGTAGAAAGTTTGGTAGCAGAAATAATGCAACCCATTATTCTGTTGTATTTTGTTTCAGATGTCCACATGTGGATTTTTATTTTCCAAAATTCGGACCACACTTTATGGTTAATTATTCAATGCTTTTCTGCAACATATACCATGAACGTTTTCCTGGTCTTTAGATATTCACTAAAGCATGACTTTAGAGTCTGCAAAATATTGCATCCTATGAACATACAAAGCATATTTCTCACATAAATCTTTAACAACATTTTCAAATTATTATCTTAGACTCTTTTGTGTACATGAGATGACTAGTTTGTATAGTATGAGCTTTTTAAAACCTCCTATTTCCAATTTGTTTTCCTAGAAGAATGAAATGTTTATTTTCAAAAGAGAACATTATGAATGGGCTAAAATTTTTCATTTGAGAAAAAAAGTCTAGGTTAATTTTAAAAATATTAAAACAACTATGTGCTACCATAGAGTTTTTTTTAGCTTTGATAAAAGTGAATTCAAACTTGGGCAAGAGAAACATTAAAGCCTTATCTCCAAGCAGCTGCCTTTTTGGGTAGACATGAATTAAACTCACTAGAAGTTTCAGCCAGATTTCTTCCTGAATGGTTCAGACAGGTGCAGACACCAGACTATAGGCTCACTTTTGTTTAATGCATCTTCCAACAGGCAGTCATTTGTTCATGTCACTCAAAAAAATAAAATTTTTAGCATTTCCTGAACATACACATATTCAAATAAATATTTAAATATTCCCCTACTTCTATATAAAGAAAGAAAAACCTGGGCAAATTTTAAATGAGCCATATTTTGTTGATTAATTTTTAGCCCAATTATAATGCAATGAGAAAAATTAATTTTACTAAATTTCGTTTCTGTAGAAAAGTAATAGCTGTTTAGCACTCCCTTATTCAAAGAACAAATTTAGTATTTCTTGAAATACTTTTCTTCATTGTAGTCAAATCACATCCACATATCTAAAGGAAAAGTTGACTGGTTTTCCTAAGTAACTATATATTAATAGGAACAAGCATTTTAGTCTCCATACTTTAACCATACTCTAAGCTATAAATGTCCAGTGAGTTTGGAGCTGTAAGCAAAAGGACCTCCTTTTGAAATGCCTATTTTAAAACATCAAATGGTATGAAATCCTTTAACCTCATGTAGTTACATTTATTATGAAATATTTCAAACATACTACAAAGGTATAACAAATACTTTGGAATAATCTGGTTTTTGAGGTAGGAGTTAGAAAATGTTCCATAGGTAACTCATTTATGCATCTTAGAACTACTTGAAACTCTGTACCTTCAAATAAAAAGTAGAGTGGGATGGAGGGAGGGAGAGCATTAGGAAAAATGGCTAATGCATACTGGACTTAATACCTAGGTGATGGGTTGATAGGTGTAGCAAACCACCATGGCACATGTTCACCTATGTAACAAACCTGCACATCCTGCACATGTATCCCGGAACTTAAAAAAAAAAAAAAAGGAAAAAAAAAAGAAAGATTTTGTGAGGTGGAAAAAAAAGTAGAGTGATACATATACCAAATTTTGAATTATTAATTTTAAAGTAACTTTTGTTCTTCATAATTTGATTTTGGAAAACACAAAATGACTCCCTTTCTGCCTTCTAGTGTGCTAAAACATGAGCTGCTCTATGTGTACTATTGATCTGTACACACTGAGATTTTAAATTAAAATTAATTTATAAATTGTCACAACTTCTTTATAGTGCTCGTTGCATATAATTCTGCTAGAATAGTGATTCTCAAACTTTTAACAGGTAGGAAATCTAGGAATGGTAGTCTTAAATTTCCTTTGCCCCTCAAGACAAAAATTCATACTAAAAATCGTACAAGAATCTGGTATGTGGCTGGGCATGGTTGCTCACACTTATAATTCCAGCACTTTGGGATGCTGAAATGGGCAGAGCCCAGGAGCTCGAGACCAGGAGCTTGAGACCAGTCTGAGCAACATGGCAAAATCCTGTCTCTACGAAAAAAAAAAAAATTATCCAGGCGTGGTGGTGCATGCCTATAGTCCCAGCTAAGGAGGCTGAGGTGGGAGGATCAATTGAGCTTGGGAGGTCAAAGCCGCAGTGAGCCATGAACATGCCACACTGCACTCCAGCTGACAGAATGAAACTCTGTCTCAAAATAATAATAATATGCCATGTAAGAAGCTTAAGGTTACCACTTCACGCTAATAAATTAAAAACTGAACAACCTGAGAAAACAACAACTTTTCTTGTATCTAGCAGAGAATTGAGGTCACAGGGCAAATCTCTGCCCCCACAATTGGAGATAGGCAGATAGAGAGAATCACAACTTAACTGGTGCAGAAACCTCTTCAGGACCCAGCGCGAGGGTAGTAGGAAAACCTGACCTGTAGTTGACAAATTACTGGAGACTCAGAGTGGACAAGTGTCAGAGTTAAAAACTCCATGGTCCCCCATAATTTTGTGAGTTTTACCTCCAGGAGCTCTGCCAGGTTCTCACAGTAAATATTGGAAAAAATCTTCTCATGCTTCCAGCAGAACAGAGAGGGGTGGAAAGTAACCATTAAATATGCCAGAGCATTCTGTTTTTCTTAGCAAGGTCTGCAGTGAAGAGAAACTTTTTTACCAAAGCCCAGTCTGCCTGGGGGAAGGGAAATACCCAACTACAGCTCCTCCAGCCATGTTATCACACTGGAGGAGGACTAAGGCACACTGGTGAAGTTTACAAGCCAAGGCTAGGCTAAGCAAAAGACTGTGAGTTAATCTTATGACTACAGAACACTTTGCCTCCCCCAAAACCTTATCACTACATTACTAAAGGTCTATTTACTGCAGTTCCCTTTACCCAGTAAATATGTACTACTTTCAACAAAAAATTACAAGGCATACTAAAAAACAGTTTGAAGAAACTGAACAAGTATCCAAACCATATTTCTAGCAAGGAATATTGGAATTATCAGACCAGGAATTCTTTTAAACTATGATTACTGTGCCAAGGGCTTTAATGGGAAAAGCAGACAATGTGCCAGAACAGATATAAGCAGAGAAATGGAAATTGTAAAAATAAAATGCTAGAGACTAAAAGCATTACAACAGAAGGCCAGGCGTGTGGTGGCTCTCGGCTGTAATCCCAGCACTTTGGGAGGCCGAGGCAGATGGATCACCTGAGGTCAGGAGTTCAAGACCAGCCTTGTCAACATGGCAAAATCCCGTCTCTACTAAAAATACAAAAATTAGCCGGGCGTGGTGGCACATGCCTGTAATCCCAGCTACTCGGGAGGCTGAGGCAGGAGAATTGCATGAACCCGGGAGGCGGAGGATGCAGTGAGCTGAGATCGTGCCATTGCACTCCAGCCTGGGCAACAGAGGGAGACTGTGTCAAAAAAAAAAAAAAAAAAAAAAAAAAAAAAAACACAGAAATGAAGGATTCCTTTTATGGGCTTGTCAGTGGACTATGAACAGCTTAGGAGAGAATCTCTGAGCTTGAGGATATGACAGTAGAAACTTCCAAAACTGAAAATCAAAGAGAAAAAAGACTGGAAAAAAAACCCCATAGTATCCAAGAACTGTGGCAAGAACTGTAGGGCAACTACGAAAGGTATAACGTGTAATGGGAGTACCAGCGTACAAAGGAACAGGAGCATTATTTGAAGACATGAAGACTAAGAATTACCCCAAATTAATGTCATACACCAAACCACAGATCTCAGAAGTTTAGAGAACACCAAGCAGGATAAATGCAAAAAAAAAAAAAAACTAAACCTAGGCATGTCATATTTAAACTGTAGAAAATCAAAGATAAAGAAGAAATCTTGAAAGAGGCTAGAGGGGGGAAAAACCTGTAGAAGAGCAAAGAAAATAGTTATATCTGACTTCTCTTCAGAGACTATGCAAGCAAGAAGAGAATGGCATGAAATATATAAAGTGTTGAGAGGAAAAAACCCACCAACCTAGAATTCTGTATCCTGCAAAATTATCCTTTAAAAGTCAAGAAGAAATAGACTGTCTCAGACAAACAAAAATTTGGTGAATTTGTTGACAGTAGACCTACCTTGCAAGAAATGTTAAAAGAAGTTCTTCAGAGAGAAGGAAAATCATACAAGTCAGAAACTCTGATGTACATAAAGAAAGCAAGAGCATCAGAGAATAAGTTAAGGTAAAATAAACACGTTTATTTTTCTTACTCTTAATGGATCTAATAGATAACAGTTTGTTCAAATAATAATAGGCACACACACATTTAATGGATTGAATGCCAATCTACCTCTTATATTCTTCTCCTTCCCTTTCCCCCAAGTATATCTCCCGGCCTTAAGTCTGCTCAGTAATTTCCGGCAGCAAAATGTTCTTTTCTCCTTTGTGTTGCTAGTTTAAAGCAGTAGTTGAAAATGACTGTATATGACAGGGGAAAAATTTAATTTGCAGTCACTCCACTCTTCCCCTCACTTCCTTTTTGGATGATAGATTATTGCCCCCAGGTGCTATTTTGCTGTAGGGAATCTCAGAAATAAAGGAACTAACAGAAAGGATAATGTGAGGACACAGCAATCTGCAGGTCAAGGAGAGAAGAGGCCTCAAGAGAAACGAACTTTGCTGACACGTTGATCTCAGACTTCCAGCCTCCAGAACTGTGAGACTATAAATGTTGTTTAAAAAAGAAATAAAGGGAAAGAAAGAAAGGGAAGAAAAAGAAAATTAGCTAGAGAAGCTAATTTAATAGAAAAAAGATATGTCTATTCTCTCTTATAATTAAAGAGTTTGGGAAGCATGTAAAAACAGGAAAGCTACTTAAAAAACAAATAAAAGGGCAGTGCACGGTCTGAGAGACAGAGATGGAAAATGGAAGTCTCAGATATTGAACCAAACTGTAGGACCAAGTACACATACAACTACTCCCCCCAATTCAATTCTATGGAAGTAACTTTACTTTTATTCATTTCCTGACATACATTAATTTATTTTATTCTAAATATATTATTTCAAACACTTGATAAAAACTGACACCATGAAAGACAGAAGCTATGCTAACCAAACAGAAGAACCAACACTTAAGGAATCAAAGTTAATGAAACAAAGAAGATTATAGAAAATAGTGTAACTAAAATCTTGAGGAGACTTTCATTTCTACCCCGACCAACAGAACTCCAACTGGACCAACTCTCTTGCAGATAACTTTATAAGCCCAGGACGAAATACAAAAACAACTTACTGGAAAAGATGCTAGAGAATGACCAAAAGCAGATATATGCTGGAGAGGTCTCAACAGTTGAACAAAAGGAAAGACAATTCTAGCCTAATTGTCTTATATGTAGAGTGACTAAAACTGTTCGAAGATCTTTAAAGTCTTTTTGACCTAACAACCAAAGACAGAGTTCAGTATAACCACAGTCACTGGAAAGGGAGGGAGAGAAGTCCCCAAAAGGAGAGAGCCAGAGAAGAGTGAGCACCAAATACTGTGAATAAATTCTGTACAAATCTCTGTCTAAGGCTTAACCACATATGCATATGACAGACTCAGAGCAGTTCAGCTAAGAAGGATAAATGAACTAAATGGAGATTTGAGCTACCACCCAAGAGACAGAATTTGACCTTTAAGGCTAACCAGATTAATTACCTACTTAAAAAAAATCAACATTCTGGAGGAATATATCAAAATCCAGACCCTATACAACATAATATCCACAATGTACAGATATAACCCAAAATTACTTAACAGAAAAATGTGACCCATTCTCCAGATAAAAAAAAAGACACTGATCCTGAAAAGACCCATATGTTAGAATTAAAAGACAAGAATTTTAAAGCAGTTGTTATCAATTTTGCCCAATGAAGTAAAGGAAAATATGCTTGCAAGGAATGAAAGGATATTTAATCTCCATAGAGAAAGAAAGTGTGTGTGTGTGTGTGTGTGCGTATACACTTTTTTATGTATATACCGCCCCCACCAATAGAAAGTCTAACAGGGGTGTCCAGTCTTTTGACTTCTCTGTACCATATTGCAAGAAGAACTGTCTTGGGCCACACATAAAATACACTAATACTAATGATAGCTAATTAGCTAAAAAACAAAATCTCATAAAGTTTTAAGAAAGTTTATGAATTTGTGTTGGGCTGCATTCAAAGCTGTCTTGGGCTGCATGTGACCCTCAGGCCACGGATTAAACAAGATGGGTCTAGAATAATACAATATTTGAAAGAGAAAATTCACTGGATAGGCTTAACAGCAAAATGGAGATGACAGATGAGTCATTAAAATTGAAGATAGATAAATGAAAGTTAATCTGAAAACCAGAAAAAATTTGGGAGAAAACCCTTTAGAAACCTATATGAAAATATCGAAATGTCTAATGTTAGGTGTAATTGGAGAAGAGGGAGAGAAAGGGCATAAAATTAGTTGAAAAATAATAATGGAAATTACCCAATATGGTAAAAGATAAAACTTTCGAGAATCAAGAAGCTGTAAGTAAACCTAAGCAGAATAAATACTAAGAAAACTATGCTTAGGTTCCTCATAGTCATACCTCTGAAAGCAAATGATAAAAAGAAAAATCTTGAAAACAGCCAGAAAAAATGATACATTGACTGGATACAAGAGAAAAACATTTGAATTACCTTTGACTTATCACCAAAAGCAAGAGGCCAGTAGATAAAGCAATAACATCCGCAGAAAGCTGGAAACCATCATTCTCAGCAAACTATCACAAGGACAAAAAACCAAACACCGCATGTTCTCACTCATAGGTGGGAAATGAACAATGAGAACACATGGACACAGGAAGGGGAACATCACACACTGGGGACTGTTGTGGGGAGCGGGGAGCGGGGAGCGGGGAGGGATAGCATTAGGAGATATACCTAATGCTAAAGTTAGGTTAATGGGTGCAGCACACCAACATGGCGCATATACATGCGCCATATGTAACAAACCTGCACATTGTGCACATGTACCCTAAAACTTAAAAGTATAATAATAAAAAAAAATTTTAAAAACTGTCAACTTAGGTTTTTCTCATGAAAATTTCCTTTAAGAATTACAAATGAAATAAAGTATTTTCAGGTAAAGAAAACAGAGAATTTATTGCAATCATATCTACAGAACAAGAAATGTTAAAGTTGTTCTTCAATGAAGGGAAATTATACTAGATAGCAATTTGGACACTAAAGAAGGAAAGAACAACCTTGAAAATGTTAAATATGTGGATATATATGAAATATCTTGCCAGGCGCGGTGGCTCACGCCTGTAATCCCAGCTCTTTGGCAGGCCAAGATGGGTGGATTGCTTGAGCCCAGGAGTTCAAGACCAGCCTGAGCAACATAGTGGGACCTATCTCTACAAAAAAATACAAAAATTAACCAGGCACAGTGGTGCACATCTGTAGTTTCAGCTACTAGGGAGGCTGAGGTGGGAGGATCACTTGAGCCTGGGTGTTTAGGGTTGCAGTGAGCCGAGATCATGCCACTGCTGTCCATCCTGGGAGACAGAGCAAGACTCTGTCTGAAAAAAAAAAAAAAAAGAAAAAGAAAAATACCTTGCTATAGCTCATATGTTGAGCTATAGCTCAACCCTCAAAATGTCATGTTGAAATCTGATCCCTAACGTTGGTAGTGGGAGCTAATGAGAAGTGTTTGGGTCATGGGAGGGTGGATCCTTCATTAATAGATTAATATCCTCTCTGGGGGTTAGGGTGAGGTGATAAGTGAGTTCTCACTTTATTGGTTCCCCAGAGAGCTGGTTGTTAAAAAGAGCCTTTCACCTCCCCACCCCTCTCTTGCTCCCACTCTTACCATGTGATCTCTGCACATACTGGTTCCCCTTTACCTTCCTCCATAAGTGGAAGCATCCTGAAGCTCTCATCAGAAGATGATGCTGGCTCCATGATTCTTGTCAGTCTGCAGAACCATGACCCAAATAAACCTCTTTTCTTTGTAAATTACCCAGCCTCAGGTATTCCTCTATAGCAACACAAAAATTGACTAAGACATATCTTCAGAGTTGGGAGTGGATATTATCTTTAGAGATGTCAGAGGGTAATGCAGCCATTTAACAAAGAACCAGAGATACAGAAATTAAATTTTTTTTAGAAAAATGAGTTAAGCAGAATGTTCACAAGCAAAGAGTAAATTAGTAAGCTTGGAAATTGAGCCAAGGAATTTCTTCCAACATTCAACACAGAATCACAAAGGATAAGAAAAATATGCTTTAAAAAAAGTTTGACAAGGAAGGCAAACAGATAGAAATAAGGTAATAGTAAATACCCAAAGAAGTAATTTAAGAACAATTTCTACAATTAATGAAAGGCTGAAGTGTTTTGGAACTCAGATTGAAAACAGCAATTTAAGCTGGGCGTGGTGGCTCACGCCTGTAATCCCAGCACTTTGGGATGCTGAGGTGGGTGGATTGCCTGAGGTCAGGAGTTCGAGACCAGCCAGGCCAACACAGTAAAACCCCGTCTCTACTAAAAATACAAAAAAAATTGTATGGCGTGGTGGCAGGCGCCTGGAATCCCAGCTACTAGGGAGGCTGAGGCAGGAGAACTGCTTGAACCCAGGAGGTGGAGGTTGCAGTGAGCTGAGATTGCACCATTGCACTCCAGCCTGGGCAGCAAGAGTGAAACTCCGTCTCAAAAAAAAGAAAAGGGCAATTTGGTGGTTGTTGGGATAATTTTTTTTTTAATCTACACTTGGACCCATGAAAGTGCAATTTTGATACATTAAAAATATAGATAAAAAAAAACCCATAAAGCATCCAGAGAGTAGATCTCTTAGAAAGAATGAGAACTAGATTGTCATCAGACTCTGTTCAGCTACACTAGATGTAGGAAGATGATGGAGCAATATTGTCAAAATACTGAGAGGAAATAATGGAGATTTATATGCCCAAGCAAGCCATGGTTTAAGTTTGAGTGTGAAATGAATTTAGACGTAAGACACTAAGAGTTTACTGTTGTTCAAATGACTAAATGTTAGAATCCAGGAAGGAATTAATAAGATAGAAGAAGCAGTGGTAATTCAGAAGTAAACCATCGTCAACTTTTCTTGATGGAGAGATACTGAACTAGAACGCTATCTCTTCCCCTATTCTTTTAATGGAATTGTTTCTCACCATTTTTCCATTCCTTGGAGCTAGCACAGGACAGATTAAAAACCCCCGACTAGCTCATACCTGAAGTTTTGAACCTGGGTGACTTGGAGTATAATGGTTGTGCCTTTAGTAGAAATAGAGACATAAAGAGGAAAAGCTGATTAAGGAAAAAATGTGGAAATATAATAAGGTTTCAAGTTACTAGAATATAAAAAGGCAAATATTTAATCATAGCTTTATCATTATTTGTAATTTATATTCTGAGTACTTTGGAAAGTATGCCAACTTCTTGGCCAATAGGACATTGAAAATTAGCTTTAGACCTCCAAAGTTCAGGGCTCTATCCCCACTACCTGGAACCATGCCTTTTACATATGTGTTTATTAAATATTTGTTAAATAAATGAGACAATTTGCATTAAAACAAGAAATTGAATGCAGATTCCTGATAATATTGTTGGATAGATTGAATGCTTGCTAAAATGCAGATTAATGGGCCATGCTTGGGATATACTGAATCAAAATTCTAGGTGTATGTCTCAGGAATCTGTAATTTTAATAAGTACCTCTAGTGATTTTTCAAACATGTTCAAGTTGAAGTAGTCCTTAGAGGACAGGCAAGAGAACAGATAATGGATTAAAACTGGAGAAAGCATGTCTTTAGGGGGCAGTGCTTTTTAACATTTTAATGTCATTCATTTTTAAAAGGCGTTTGCCCATGTACTTGGGGTACGAGAAGGGACAGAGACCAGAGCGTAGGTAACCAGCTCCAGGGCTCAGTCCTCACTGGCTGCCCCAAGGCTGAGAGTATCAACATTTTGAGATACCAGAAACCTATCTGTGATACTCAGAAGCTCTGTAAAGGGCCAGAAGGAAAAGGAACAATTAAGGAGAAGTTTATCAGTCAGAGTTCAAAACAGTGCATTGCCATCAAAGTTAGAGATACATGCTGCTGAAATTGGAGGAGGAAGAAGAATGACCTTTGGGTTTCAGTAGTTGGAAGGTCAAGGGAATCCTTGCAGTTTTAATGCACAAGTGAAGGGAAGGAAAAAGGCATCATCACATCTTTCTGACTTTCATGCCTCCTTCTTCCAGATTTAAAGGATCTTTAATTAAAGGAGCCCTCCTGGATAATCCAGGCTAATCTTATTTTAAAGTTACCTGAACAACAACCTTTATTACATCTGTAACGTTAATTCCCCCTTACCATGTAATGCAACATATTCACCGGTTCTGGGGATTAGGACATAGACATCTTTAGGGAAACCATCTGCCTACCACAGATATGTTCCTTAAAAATAACATTATTTAAAGCAATTTCTAGAAAAACCATCCAGCTCTTACTGTCCAGTCTACATAACATAGTTTCAGAAGTGAAGTGCTGTAAAATACAGCTTTTTATTAACCTGGCACTATTATGTTGAATGGTATGTCTATGAATGATGATTAAGAGAGTGATAGCTTGAAGAATACAAGCTTGAATTAGGACAAGTCAAAAAGAGATCTTGAAAGCATCAGCTCTTGAAGAAGTATCCATCCCAATGGCAGCATTCTGTCTATACTAATGGCCTGATTTGTAACTATTATTTCCTGTTATAATTCAAAGAAATTTTTGAGTTTTTTTCTGGGACTATTGAAAGATTACGAAATTAAATAAATAATCAGAATTTATGACATCTATGCCAATGAGAACTGTTTTAATCTAGCAAAGAAAGGCTTCTCATATACATTCCCTCCCTCTTCCTAAAACTTTCTTGATACGCAAGCTATTATCTTTTTTCCTTTAGCACTGGAAAATCTTCAAATAGTCATCTGTATGTGTCATTTACTTCCTTGTAGCTCGTTCACTTATTTACAAATTTAAAAAAAGAATAAATTGTGTTGATTATTCTAATTTACCTTCTGAATTTCCTGTCTGAACGTTTGTTATCTTAATATCATCTAATATCAATATTTATTTATGGCATGCTGCAAAATGTACTGATATTGTTGAGCTTAATTTTAATTAAGAATATTACAAACTTGATTATATATGTCTCTGGTAAGCTAATGAACCTACTAATTTATGTGTGGTAGACAGCTACTAAGATAGCTTCCAGTGATCCCCACTCCCTGATATTCATGCCTTTATGTAATCTCCCCTTGAACATGGGCTGAGACTTACTAATTTGTTTCTAATAAACAGAATACAAAAGAAGAGATAAGATGTCACTCCCAAAATTACATTTTTAAAAGAGCATGGGTTGGCCAGGTGCAGTGGCCCACACCCGTAATCCCAGCACTTTGGGAGGCCGAGGCAGGCAGATCATAAGGTCAGGAGATCGAGACCATCCTGGCTAACACGGTGAAACCCCATCTCTACTAAAAATAGAAAAAAATTAGCCAGGCATGGCGGCGTGCACCTGTAGTCCCAGCTGCTGGGGAGGCTGAGGCAGGATAATGGCGTGAACCTGGGAGGTAGAGCTTGCAGTGAGCAGAGATCGTGCCACTGCACTCCAGTCTGGGTGACAGAGTAAGACTCCATCTCAAAAATAAATAAATAAATAAAATTAAAGAGCACGGCTTCTGTCTTAGGTGTTCTCTCACACATGATGGCTTACGCTGGGGAAAGCAGCTACCATGATGTAAAGCAGCACTGTGGAGAGGTCCACCTCAATGAGCTTAGAAGCAGATTTTTGAGACTAGCCAATAGCTGTGTGAAGGAACTTGGAAGTGGATTCTCCACCAGTCAAGACTTGAGGTGACTAAAGCCTCAACTGATAACTTCACTGCAGCCTACAGAGAGGCCCTGAGTCAGAACTACCCACCTAAACTGCTCCTGATTCCTAATCAACAGAAATTGTGACATAACAAATGTTGTTTTAAGCTGCTAAGTTACAACAGCAATAGATAACTAATACATGTTATGTCACAAGAATAGCACATTGATTGAGACCATCCTGGCTAACACGGTGAAACCCCGTCTCTACTAAGTACAAAAAATTAGCTGGGTGTGGTGGCAGGTGCCTGTAGTCCCAGCTACTCGGGGGGCTGAGGCAGGAGAATGGCGTGAACCCGGGAGGCGGAGCTTGCAGTGACCCGAGATCGCGCCACTGCCCTCCAGCCTGGGCAACAGAGCGAGACTGTGTCTCAAAAAAAAAAAACAAAAAACAAAGAAAAAAACTGCCCTCATTCTAAGTCATCAGTTTTGTTGGTTTCATCTAAAGGCAGGAAAATGAACTACAAATCTACAAAAAGTTTATACGTGTGTTTCTGCATCATAAGAAACAGATACTTATAGATATTCGCAAAATTTTGAGACCACATTCAGGGTGGCCTCAATTAAGACATAAGCTTCTATGGCATAAACAAACCTCATATGAAGGTGGTGTTTCTCAGACATACAGGTGGTCTTACTCTGCAGCAGCTGAAACTGAAGCACAAGAAGCCCTTGGAACTATTATCAGGACATGTAAGTCCCATGTACTAAAATACTTGGGCCAGAGAAAACCAAGTATAGTTTAAATAGGAGTTTCCCCTCCCCTAAAATCAAAAGTCACTAAGGAGGAACTTCAAGACTGCAGGCATTGGTTGCAGTGGAGATTTTTCTCTGTGTAGCAAGCACCAAGGTGAGCAGAACCTTTAATTAAGAAC
Source organism: Nomascus leucogenys (assembly GCF_006542625.1). Classification (NCBI taxonomy): domain Eukaryota; kingdom Metazoa; phylum Chordata; class Mammalia; order Primates; family Hylobatidae; genus Nomascus; species Nomascus leucogenys. Next base: position 80,189,715 of record NC_044391.1, read on the forward strand.
AGTTAGTAATTTTGCCAAGAAATGGTAGGGGGGACCATCTGATATATAGGATGGTTCAAATTCCATAAACATTATTTATTTATTTATTTTGAATTTTTGTATTTTATTTTATTTTGAGATGGAGTCTCACCCTATTGCCCAGGCTGGAGTGCAATGGCATGATCTTGGCTCATCACAACCTCCACCTCCTGGGTTTAAGTGATTCTCCTGCCTCAGCCTCCAGAGTAGCTGGGATTACAGGCACCTGCCACCATACCCAGCTAATTTTTGTACTTTTAGTAGAGACGGGGTTTCACCATGTTGGCCAGGCTCTTCTCAAGCTCTTGACCTCATGATCCACCCACCTCGGCCTCCCAAAGTGCTGGGATTACAGGCGTGAGCCACCGTGCCCAGCCCTCCATAAACATTTAATAATGTATACTGTATGTCAAGCACAGAGGTTGGTAATATGAATGAATAAAGATACAGTTCCTAATCTAGAAGAACTTATACTCTAAAAGAGGAGTGAGACTTTTGTATATTTTAAAATTAAAATTTAAAAATTTGTATTAGTTTCCTATTGCTGCTATAACAAATTACCACATATTTAGAGACTTAAAACAACAAATCTTCTTACAGTGGGGATCAGAAGTCCAAAATGGGTTTCCCTGGGCTAAAATCAAGGTGTTGGCAGGGCTACATTCCTTCTGGAGTTTATAGGGGTGAATCTGTTTCCTTGTCTTTTCTAGCATCTAGAGACTGCTGTGTTCCTTGGCTTTTGGCCTCTTCCTCCATTTTTAAAGCCAGCAGTGTAGCATCTTCTGATTATGTCACTACTATCTCCTTCTCATAAGGACCCTTGTGATTACATTGGGCCCATTGGGATAATCTAGGATAATCTTCCCATCTCAAAATCCTTACACATTAGCAAAATGTGGTAAAAACTGAAGACCTAACAAAGATTCATGGTTGTGTGGCTGAATATATTCATGTTAAGAGAATGAAAAAGGCAAGTCCAAGACTGGAAAAAAATTTAAAACCTGTATCTGATAAAAGTCTGTGTCCAGAATATATAAAGAACTCTTATAACCTGATTTTTAAAAATGGGGAAAGTATTTGAAAAGACAGTTCTATCAAAGAACATACATGAATGACAAATAATACAAAATAAAACCACAATGAGATGTTATGACACTACCACTCAAATGGCTACAGTTAAATATCCGACTATCCTACATTTCATCAAGAATGCAGTGCAACTGGAACTCTCAGTTACAGTTTTTATAAAATGTACATACTCTTCTAATACAAGCCAGCAGTCCTTGCTCTTAGGTGTTTACTTAAGTCAAATTATCTATACACAAAGACTAGTACATAAATATTCATAGTAGCTTTATTCATAATAGCCAAAAACTAAAAACAGTTTTGTGATTATGATACTGATATACGTATGAACTTAGCAATAAAACTGAATGAACTGAAATAGAGAACAACATGGATGAATCAAAGAAGCATTATGCTAAGGGAAAGAAGCTAGACACAAAAGATGACATACTATGTGATTCCATTATATGAAATCTGGAGAAGACCAAACTATAATGACAAAAAGCCTATTCGTGGTAACTAGGGCTAGGAGCAGGTAATTATCTGCAAAGAGACGAGGAAGCTTTTTGGAATGATAGAAATGTTCTACATCTTAATTATGGTGGAGGTTATGACTGCACTTTTTAAAATTCATCAAACCGTACAACTAAAATTGGTAAATTTCGTTGACTGTAAGTTATGCCTAAACAAGGCTACATGAAAACATCTGTCTATACACACAAGCACAAATCCAGTTAAGCAGTTTGCTGATCTTAAACTCACACTTGGAACAATTATGCTTTTTTTAACCTCCAAGGTAATGTGTGAATAAATCTGAGCTCTTTTGGAATAGGTTTATGTATACAAATACTATGAAATTCAGAGGAAAAGCTCTTTCTACTTGGACTTACGAGCAGAAGACAGAATTTTTGAGCTTCCTCCTTTGAGCTGGAGTTGCAAGGAAAATTTCTTTCTTTTTTTTTTTTTTTTTTTTTTTGAGACAGAGTCTGGCTCTGTCACCCAGTCTGGAGAGCAATGGTGCAATCTTGGCTCACTGCAACTTCTGCCTCCCGGGTTCAAGCAATTCTCCTGCCTCAGCCTCCCGAGTAGCTGGGATTATAGGCGTATGCCACCACACCCAGCTAATTTTTGTATTTTTAGTAGAGATGGGGTTCTACCATGTTGGCCAGGCTGGTCTTAAACTCCTGACCTCAAGCAATCCTTCTGACTCAGCCTCCCAAAGTGTGGGGATTACAGGCATGAGGCACCACGCCTGGCCAAGAAAATTTTTTTAAAAACTTTCTAGCTTCTTTATGATGACATCAGAGGATTGGAATTAGAAGGGGGAAGGGTGACCTAAGAAGAATGTAACTGAAGTGGAGAATCTGAAAGGAGGCCAGACTGTTGGAGAGGGAGTTCCACTGGGCTGCAGGAAAGCATAAGATTGCCTTGGTAAAGTGAGCTCCATTCATGGTGTACCTTAAGTTCTAGAATGAGGAATAAGGAATTGATTAGTGGGTCAGTAACTGTCCAACTGGAACAAAGTTGGGAAACCATTGTGGTAAGGTAAAAAAAAAAAAATTTAGGTTATTTAATGAGACTTGTGATCAAAGGGTAAACATCAGATTATAGTGTTGATATTTTTATGCAATATGGGAGAAATAAAGGTGTGGTTTTTATTATGCATTAAATGAATTATTATTGGATAACAATAACAGGTTTTCATTAATTTTATTTATAACTACAGATGCTTCTCAACGATAAGATTACATTCCAATGAACCCATCGCAAATTGAAAATATTTTACATCAAAATGCATTTAATACACTTAACCTACCGAGTATCATCAGAACATACACATTAGTTTACAGTTGGGCAACATCATCTAACATAAAGCCTACTTTATTTTAAAGTGTTGAATGTCCCATGTACTTCATTGAATACTATACTGAAAGTGAAAACCAGCATGGCTGTATGGATCATTGAAGTACTATTTCTCCTGAATGTGTAGTGCTTTCATACCACAGTAAAGTCAAAAAACCTTAACTTAAACCATTGTTAAGTAGGGAACCATCTAATAATGGATCTTTATGAGATAATTTTATTCTATTTGTGAATAAAGTAGAATTCTCTTCGACTCTTATTTTATCTAACAAACATATTAGCCCAAAATAATTCTTTATAGTATTTAGCTGCCTACTTACTATTTAAACTCCAACACTGAATCTTCCATGATTATGTATATTTTCAACAGTGAGTCCTTTCTTGCACACCGAGAAAATATGCAACAGATGATGAGAAGTTTTTCTGAACCCTTCGGAAGAGACTTGCTCAGTATCTCTGATGGTAGAGGGAGAGCTCATAATCGTAGAGGACATAATGATGGTGAAGATTCTTTGACTGTAAGTTCTTTTTTTTAAGACAGTGAGAAGGCCCTGTAGGAATTTGAAGAAAAGTATTACAGAAGTATATATCTATAATGATAGGATATGACTAATATTCTTGTTCTAGAAATCACTATAATATAAAAGGGGGGACCTTTGGAAAGGTGAATCCTGAACAGTGACTTGTCAGCTATATGGAATTCCACTATGCTACCAAAACTTTTGGGTCCATAGAAGCATATATTAGAAGCAAAACTTAAACCATTATTTTTTATATTTATGTATACATTTCTCACCTTATAACTTCCTCTGATATCTGAAATTAGAACAGGCAAGGAAATATCCTTTCTCTCCCATACTCATTGTTTTAATACTTGAAAATAGTATCAAAAGCTACAAAGGATTGTCTTTATTGGACCAGGAAACACTAATCTTCTATATGGTTACCTATGAACCTTCAAAGCTTAGATTAACCTTTAATTGTATCTCAAAAGCTTTACAACTGAAATATATTTTCATATGTCTTGCTTTAGAGCAAAGCTAGAGGTTACAAACATACTCAACTAAAAATTAAAAAAAAACAGGATATTTATATATCGTAACCATTTTCTTTTTTGCCTCTTTTATTTCTTTTGCTTTTTCAGCCTCAGGAATGATAGTTCTAAGATAACAAGCCCTCAGGAGTTTCTATAAAGATGAATCTCAACAATTGAAATGTAGATATTTGAAACTCAGTAAACATTTAATTGGTAAATTGAGAAACTTCTCTATAATAAATGTCATAATCAAACGAATTGGATATTATTTTTCCAGGCAACGAGTTGTTCTCTTGTGCCTTTTGGCGATTTTGGTAGTATGGTTCGTATCTTAAGACAGAAATCATTTTAGCAATATTTTCTGACAAATATTTATTTTTCATTAACTGAAGCTGACTAAATTGGCACGCAGCCCTACTTTCATAATGGCTTTTTAATATTTGTACTGAAAACCTCTGTTTCAGGTATCAAACTTACCTTAGAAAGTTTAGGCACATGTTTCCTGAAGTAAGTCATTTCAACATATAAAAAATTCATCTTCAAAAATAAAAAGTAGATTTTATTGAATGAATATTTGCTTGCTTTACAAAAGAGATCCTCATAGTTGTGTTTGAAAGTTGGGGACTTCCACATGCTTATGATTACTTTCCAAAAGGTTTTTAAAAAAGTACTAAACTGTAGATAGATAAGCACAACATTTGGAAAAGCACAGATTGACTGCTTTCTCTAGGATTTTGTTGCCACCTTGCCCATGCAGCTTTTTCTTGTCTGTTCTTAAGAATGGCCACTCTGCAACCAGCGTTTCTACCACCTGTTTCTTAGGGTTTTTGTGCTGTGTCTGTGATGCTAGCTTCCAACACACTAAAAGCATTCTGGGGAGTAGCAGAAAATAACATGAATTTGGAACATTTGTATCTACAGTCTCATAAAAAGGATTTTTTTTTAATTATTTTGTGCTGCAATTGAAACATTTGTTTCCTTGAAGTTTGGCATACAGGTGTAACATTTGTCCCTCCTGACCAGAGTATTTAGTAAGACAAATGACAAAAAAAAGCAGTTATAACACAGAGTTATGAGTAAAATGATCAGGAAGTTCAGCATGCTATGGGAGCACAGATGGAAAAAAGCACCTTTTGAGGTGGGGTGGGTCAATCCAAGTAGATTTCTTGAACTTTAAGGATTAGTAGAAGTTAGCCAGAAAAGGAGGGAGGGGAAAGGAATACTGTTCAACAGAGAGGGAACAGCATGTGCAAAGACCTGGAGGCTAGGGAGCTAAAACATGTTTAGTATCACTTAGCCCTAGAGTATGAGTTGAACAGTAGATATTGATGAGGAAGAAGAGGTAACCAGAGACTTCTTTAGGCCATAGTAAGGAGAGTAAACATTATCTTAAGAGCAGAGGAAGCAGTGATGACTTATGTCAAAGTGGTAATAGAGTCAGATTCTTGAAAGATTAGAAGAGACCATAGTGGACGCAGGGAAGCCAGAAGGCTGTTGAAGCATTCTTGGTAAAGTATTAGTGATGGCTTACTTCTACTAGGTAATGTCTGTGGTGATAAAAATGAATTACCTCATTTGAGAGAGAGTTAAAAGGGCGAATGGATGGAACTTGGTGATTGATAGGGTTGAAGGAGCAGTAGAGAGGGAGAAGGGAAGTATCACACCCATTTTTCTGGCATGAAGAATAAGGTAGATGGGAATGCCACTGAGATAAGGCATTGATTCAGTACAGATACAGGAGTGAGGTGGTCAAAACAATCATTTTAGTTTTGGATATTTGGCATTTGAGGCATCTGTGGGTTTTCCAGGTAGATTTATCTGGTAAACTGTTGGATATATGGATTTGAGCTGAGCTAGAGATAATTTATTCATTCATTCATTCCACAAATATTTATTAAACCCTCTTAAGTGCCAGGAATTATTATATATGTATTGGGGATATTGTAGTAAATAGACAAAATCACCCTGCCCTCAGAGAGATTATTTTTATAAAGTGGGAAGACAGACAATAAACAACAAAATAATTTCAGATAGTCACAGTACCCTGAAGGAGATGAAACAGGGTAATGATACAGAGATGGGGGGAAGTGAAGGAGGGATTAGACAGGTGACCAGCAGTGGCCTTTCTCAGGTGGTGATACTTGAATCATGAGAAGGAACTAACTAGGTTTAAAGTCAGGAGGAAACATTTAAGGAAGAAAGAGGAGAATGTGTACAAAATTTTTGAAGGCCTTAAGGGCCCACTGAAGTCTCAACTACATTTTGTACCCCAACTTTTTGTCACTCCAGTGTGTTGGGTCACCCCAGAGCAAGTGCAGATACATCTTTTGATGGTTGATTTGAACATGAATTGAAAAGAGGGCAGAAATACCCAAATGTCTAATCTTTTCCTCTCTCTCTTTTTATCCTTCTTTGGGTTAACCCTTCCATATCTCATGAAATAAGAACGGATTCTCAATCTAGTGTTAAAGCAAATATTCAGAATATTCCCTGAATTGTGTTTGCCTCTCTGAAATGCAGAATTAATTCTACTTCAGTCCTTTTTTATCCAAATATATATATTAGTATTTCCTAAATGTGCCTTTGTTGTTCCGTACAATATTAAGTGCAGGTTCTAAGGAGGAATTTGGTTTTCCCACCTGTTTTGCATTATTAATATCTGTAAAAATCCAATAGCAATAGAACGCAGAGACACAAACAGAACTTAGAGGATTCAGAGCTCTGCTTGGTTGAACAGAGAAGTTCATTAAACCAAGCAACTCATTCTGTTTTATAACAGATGATTTACTGGCTAACACATTGGAATGTGTGCCTGACTCTTATTTTCTGGTGAGTCTTCCAGTGATAAAACCTAAAATCAGTGGTAGATTTTAAAACCTAAAATCAGTGGTAGATTTTCCTAGAGCAAAGTTTTTCAACCTCAGCCCTACTGTCATTTTGGGCTGGGTAAAATTCTTTGTTCTGGGAGACTGTCCTATCCGTTGTAGGATGTTAAGCTGCATTCCTGACCTCCACCCACTAGATGTTATATGCTCTCCTCATCTGTGACAGCCAAAAATGAGTATAGTTATTGCCAATGTCCACTGAGAGTCAAAATCAATCTTGGTTGAGAAACTACTGTTTAGAGGAATTCTTAACTGTTTTTCTGAAGACGCATACCTCACGCTTCAAGGGTATAGCCTACTGACCCTTCAGTAGGCAGCAAATTGAAGGCCTATTAGTAAGGTGAATTGATTTCTGTCACCCGGATCCTACTATGATGAGAGGAAGCCTGGCTACTTACTCAAGGGGCAACTTCTGTCAGCCATATGGTACTGCTGGAGGTGACACTGGCATCTTATACCCAAATTTAGTTATTTGCATGGTGGAGTATTGAGAGATAAGGAAAACTATGAAAACTATCATATGCTAGAGAATATATCACTTAGTATTTAACATACACCAAATTATGTTTTGAAAAAATGAGTAATGAGTGATTAGATGTGTATGTGTTTTTATATATACATGCACATATATGTATTTATAATGTACAATTCTCTAATTATTTGTATGTTGGCTCTTTGGGATTTTATGTATGCTTCAATTTTCTCCTTAACTAATCACTGTTACTATATCCTCTTTAAGTTATCTTTGTCTGGTTGATTACTGCATGAGATTTCACTAAATGAATTGGAAAAAAATGTTTTAGCTGTTTTGGAAGATGTATTTGCATCTTTTGTGTTGTTACCTATAGTTAATAACATACTTCCTGATATTCTGTAGCATACAGATGTCAGCTCTTTCCAGACAGTGGACCAAATGGTGTCAAATATGAGAAAGTATATGCAGAAATTAGAAAGAAACTTTGTAAGTACTTTTGAGAACATTGTATATACTTTGGTATATTCTATTTCATAGTGGCTTTCAAACACTTTTTTAAACATAGTGGTTAAAAAAGATACCTTACATGATTAACCCAATAAGCAATATTTGTATACTTTATAAATATATTTGAAGCAAAAGTTTCATGAAAAAATGACTATACTATTTACAGTATATACAGTTATTTTCTAGTCTATTTCATGTTTTAAAAATCCTGGTTACAACCCACTAAATTGAGTTCATAACCTCCAAGTTTGAAAAATAATGTTAACTTTCAAAATTTTTTAAAAATTGGAAAAAATTAACCTCAAAAACATTGATTCTATTGAAAGTCACTATTGTAAATGAACATTTTATATGAATTTGCATAATTTTATTATTAATAACCTGTCTGCTTAAAAGGATTTGTAACATCTAAAGAGTTTTAGGGTTTTATAAACAACTCTGAAAACAGAAATTTTAGGAATGATGTTTAAGTATAGATCCCTAATAGTCCAAATAAACTAGTACTATAATAATACTCTCTATATTAACATCAAAACCAGTCAGTTGATTTGATCTGAAGAAGACCCATAACATTCTAGTAATCCAGTTTGAATTCTATGGATCATTTCAGAATGCCCAAATAATCTAGGGCATTATTGGTTTTAGTAATGTAGCAATCTGGTACCTACAGGAGGAGGTATGAAACTTGATGTGTAACTAATTGATTGGCTTGATGTTGGCAAGATTATGCACAAGGGTCAACCACTGACTATAGAAGTATCACAGGTTTGGGGGCATAGCATCTTTATTGAAATCTAAGCCACGAGCACCCAAAGACTTAAGGATCTCTGAGTGAGTCACTATTAGTCTTTGTAACGAGAGTGGGATAATGGTACCTAAAATGGATGACCGTTAGGACCCTCTAGGGGTGACTTTTTTTGGGTGGAGGTAATTTTTCAAGTAACTTCTCACTTGAGAACCTGGGTGTGCCTTTGACTACACCATATTGGTAGTTTAGTATCCTTAGTAGAACTTACAGCTAGTGTTGTTACTTATTTGAACTCTCTGGCAATAATTATTTATATTTGACTTGACTGAATTTACAATTTGTTTACCTGTAGGGTCAACTTTCAGTGGATCCAAATCGACATTCATTTTGTTCTTCCTCAGTTATGACTTATTCCAAAAGAGGAGATGAACCGCCAAAGGTTTTTCAGGCCTCATCTCAAACTCGTCGAGCTCCAGGAGGAGTAAGTTTTCTATAAGCATTCCTAAAGTTTTATAAAGTTAGGGGATGATAGACTGTCTAGATCAAATTTAACTATTAAAATTTAATCTGGTACAAGATGGCAGGGGGACAGGAGGGAGGTGTGGGGGTTGGGGGTAAGGTAGTCCTCACTGTGGAAACCATTAAAGCTCAACTGTATTTACTTAGTTTGTGGCAATTTTTTGTAGCCCCCCCATCCCCCGTGAGGGTGCCTTTTTTCATGTAAATATCTATGGATGTTTATTACCTTTACATGTTGACAAGGTAAACAAAACACGAAAAGAAGCCTTTGTTTCATGAAATTGATGTCTATTTTTAAGTTTACATTTGAAGTGAATTAATTTTTTAACTCATGAAATATTTCAAGTGTACAGAAAGGATATACAGAATAACATAAGTGCCCATATTCCTGCCACCCAGTTTAGTCATATCATAACATTTTTCTCTATTTGCTTCAAGTTGTCTCTTGCTTTGTTTTCTTTTTAAGCAAAAATGTACAGAGGCAGTTAAACCTTCTAATACATTCCTCTGAGATCTGTTTTCCCTTTCTCCCCTTCTCAGAGATTACCATTTTCCTGTATCTGGAGTTTATCATTTTCACACATGTTTTTACAATTTTATTACTTAACTTTTCTATTGTTAAAAAAATGGATTATTTTCCAGATTTCCCAACATTACATAAAGGGTATCATATTGCATGTGTCCTCTGCAACTTGTCTTTGCTGAGTAATATGCTTCTGAGATTTATTCAACTTGATACATGTGGCCCTGGTTTCTTTAACTTCTATGTAGTATCCAAAATATGAATATATTATGATTAATACGCTTCTGAGATTTATTCAAGTTGATACATATGGCCCTGGTTTCTTTAACTTCTATGTAATATCCAAAATATGAATGTACCATGATTTTTAAATCATTTTCTGTCGATAGATATGTAGGTGAGTCTAATCTTTCACTAATCTTTATACATGGGTCCTTATACAAAGAGTCTAGGAGTGGTATTGCTGAGTTGTAGGGTATGTGTACTTTCCTCTTTACCTAGCATTTCCAAGCTACTATCCCAGTGATTGAAACTGTTGGCTTCCAAAACTGTGGCTTGTGAGTTTCCATTTCTCTACTTCCTTGTTAGTACTTACAGTAAAAATTTAGGTTTACCAATCTAATGAGTGTGAAGTAGTACATTTTTTAGTTCTTACATATAAAGATGAACCTTTTAATGATGCTCTTGCCATAGTTCTGCTAATTAATCTCAGACATTTTAATTTTAACTTTCTAAAAGTGACAATCTTAAATGTAAACAGAATATAATGGTAGATGTCCCACAGTAAATCATGTTAGTAGCTATCAGAAATATTCTAATAATACTTCCATAGAGTTGATAGGCGGGAATCATGAGATTCAAGCCAATCAACATGACTGATGAATAACTAGTTGCCCTTACTTGTAGGAATCCCACCATAAACTTCCTTCTATTACATTATCTAAGACAGTCTTGAAGGCATTAAACTATAATTGCTACTTTTGTTTTAATATTTGATTACAATTTGGAAAAAGGTTAAATTGTATGGGTTCTGTTTGTTCTAGACATTTTCATTTTAAGGAGTTCAGGAAATACCAGAGTTATTACCACAGTTTTACCAAAGTTAATAGTGGAACTGAGTACACATTATTTTTAGAGCAGTAGATCTATGGCCATATCTCTGTAGGTAAGCTGGCCCTGAGATATACATTCTATATATATTTAAATAATATTTATTTATTTTTACAGATAAAGGAAACCAGGAAAGCAATGAGAGATTCTGACAGTGGACTAGAAAAAATGGCTATTGGTCATCATATCCATGACCGAGCTCATGTCATTAAAAAGTCAAAGAACAAAAAGACTGGAGATGAAGAGGTCAACCAGGAGTTCATCAATATGAATGAAAGTAAGTTATCACAAAAAGATAGTATTCTTTCTCATAAAGTTAAAATAACAGCTGTACTTGACATTTTTTTTTTAGAAACATGTCATAAGATGTAGTTTTTGAATAATATGTGTAGAGAATACCTCGTCAAAGTAATAGGATTGTGGTTTCATCCTTTCATAGGAGAGCTCTTTTTTACAGTGATTTTTGGCAGTATGGGATATTACTTTATTTTATCCTTGGAAAGTGGAATCTTTTGAATTGTTATTTAGTAATATTATCATTAGGCAAAATGCGTCTTTAAATATTTTTTCTGATTATCAAGAAAGTACATTTGAAAAGTATAAAGACAAAAATCATCCATAATCCAAACTCAAAATGCTAGTAATATTTTAATGTATTTCTTCCTAATCATTTTATATATATATAAACATACTTTTTTCTCAAATTATTATTTTACTTTTATATAGTTTATATTGTGCTTATTTTAATTTACCATTATAATTGTAAAGTTACTTATGATGCTGTTTTTCAAAAACATTTTAAGTGGTTACCTTAAAGTTTTATTGTAAATAAGCCATAATTTTTACTTAAATCATTCTGTACTGTTCAGTACTTAGGCTTTTGTATAGATAAGATTTTAATTTCTGTTATATGTTAGATTACATGTATGTCTCTCTCTCTCAAGTAAATCTTTTCTTTTTCTAGATTTTATATTTATTCTTCAATGCATTTACATCCATCTAGTGTCCTAACTCTTCTCCCTGTAGTTTTTAATTATATTACAATTTATTAACAAATTTAATAATTAAATTTAAATTATTTTTATTGATTTTTAAATCAATATTAAGCTTTTATATTTAATTAATTGTATTAATTCAATAATGAAATTATATTAAAATTTAGTTGGATTCATCTCCTAGTTTCAGAAAGTATTTTGAATAATGTTTTTCCATAATAAAATGTTTAAATTTTAAATTGTATTAAAAAAGAAATTCTGGCCGGGCATGGTGGCTGATGCCTGTAATCCCAGCACTTTGAGAGGCCGAGGCAGGTAGATCATGAGGCCACCAGCCTGGCCAACATGGTGAAACCCCATCTCTACTAAAAATACAAAAATCAGGGCCGGGCACAGTGACTCACGCCTGTAATCCTGGCACTTTGGGAGGCTGAGGCGGGCGGATCACGAGGTCAGGAGTTCAAGACCAGCCTGACCAACATGGTGAAACCCCGTCTCTACTGAAAATAGAAAAATTAGCCGGGCATGGTGGCGCTCGTGCCTATAATCCCAGCTACTCGTGGGGCTGAGGCAGGAGAATCGCTTGAACCCAGGAGGCAGAGGTTCCAGTGAGCCGAGATTGAGCCATTGCACTCCAGCCTGGGTGACAGAGTGAGACTCTGTCTCAAAAAAATAAATAAATAAAATAAATAAAAATACAAAAATCAGCTGGGCATGGTGGCCCGCACCTGTAATCCCAGCTACTTGGGAGGCTGAGGCAGGAGAATCTCTTGAACCCGGGAGGCAGAGGTTGCATTGAGCCAAGATCACACACTGCACTCCAGCCTGGGCAAAAGAGCAAGACTCCGTTTTGGGTGGGGGGAGAAATAAATTCTATTAACATTGGGGTTTGATAAAATTATTCTTTTTTTTTTTTTTCTTTGAGACGGAGTCTCGCTGTGTTGTCCAGGCTGGAGTGCAGTGGTGCAGTGGCGTGATCTCGGCCCACTGCAAGCTCCGCCTCCCGGGTTCACACCATTCTCCTGCCTCAGCCTCCCGAGTAGCTGGGACTACAGGTGCCCACCACCATGCCCAGCTAATTTTTTGTATTTTTGGTAGAGACAGGGTTTCACCATGTTAGCCAGGATGATCTTGATCTCCTGACCTTGTGATCCGCCCGCCTCAGCCTCCCAGAGTGCTGGGATTATAGGCGTGAGCCACCACACCTGGCTGGGGTTTGATAAAATTATTCTTAGGCAATAAGATAGAAGCCACGATATTGTGACCTGTGTTTATTTGTAACCTCTGTAATGTTATCACATTTATATATATACTGAGTATTTCACAATAATCAACATTTTGATGAAAAATTTAGTGAAGGAACATAATATTTTAAAGCAGTCTTAAGTACTATCATATCTCTATTGTTGCTATTATGGAAGTTAGATTACTTCATAACAACATGAATTGACATTCTAGCTGAGTAACCTGTCTTAGGAAATTGACAACAGAAACTTGTGAGGTCAAGTTACATAGAAAGATGGTTAGGTGAATAGAAGTGCTAGCCACAGAAGTATACACTATACAGGAAGAGTATATTCACTGTGAGATGACCCAGGAAGAAAAACTGTTAGTTAATATAATTGGGTCGGCTGGTCCATTGGGTAGAATATCCAGGCAGGTGAAAAAATAGATCATCAATAACTAGATCATCAGTAGGAATAGGAGAGGAACAGACAGGAAAAGAAATACTACTTTTGTCAAAGACCCTTATATTTGAAGCAGCTTCCTGCCTCTATATTGAGGTTACACTAATGAAAACACCAGACTAGACTGAAATATGTGGGAGCAAGGCAGTTACTGACAGTTGATACCTTAATACTTATTCCCGTTATTTTTCTGTTTAACATAGGTGATGCTCATGCTTTTGATGAGGAGTGGCAAAGTGAGGTTTTGAAGTACAAACCAGGACGACACAATCTAGAAAACACTAGAATGAGAAGTGTTGGCCATGAGAATCCTGGCTCCCGAGAACTTAAAAGAAGGTAAAAGTTGTTTCTAAAATAGTTTGGTTTTTTAAGAAGAATTTGAAGTAAATTATGTAATTTACTTCTGTTATCAGAAAGTTTTGATGATCATCCAAGTCGTATCCACAGTATCTTTTGTGAAAGATGTAATAATTTTATGTTAAAGCTGATTATTCCACACAAATTTAAATTTATATCTAAAAATCAATAATAGTTTAGGATTTTATGGTTAGTAATTCACTAGTAAACTATGTCTCAGAAGATAGAGACCAAAATCCTCTTAAGGAAAACTGATATCCTATAGTGTAGTTATTCTTGTAAAACAGATTCTAATATGGATATAGATAGTCATACATTTCACACTGGTAAAGATATCTAGAGATATGATAAGGGGAGAGGGGCTGTATTTGGAAGACTTAACAACTTTCTTAACAAATCAAAATTTAGCATTTAATAGTAAATTTCAGACACTTGTATAATATGTAACAGTACGTGAATACTGTATTCGATGTGTATTAGATATTTTGGAAGAATTTTGCAAGAACATTAGCTTCTTTTAGAATTCCCTTTTAGAATAGCTGAGAAAAATAAGTTTGCTGAAACCACATATTAAAGATTATAGAGATTTCTGTCTGGGCATGGTGACTCATACCTGTAATCCCAGCACTTCCGGAGGCCGAGGCAGGTGGATCACTTGAGGTCAGGAGTTCGACACCAGCCTGGCCAACATGGTGAAACCCTGTCTCTACTAAAAATACAAAAATTAGCTAGGTGTGGTAGCACACACCTGTAATCCCAGCTACTTGGGAGGCTAAGGCAGGAGAATTGCTTGAACCTGGGAGGCAGAGGTTGTGGTGAGCCAAAATCACACCACTGCACTACAGCCTGAGTGACAGAGCAAGACTCCATCTCAAAAATAAATAAATATTATAGAGTTTTTTTTAATACATTTTGTACATACTCTTGAGCTACAGTTTAATGTGGTTCTCAGGGGAGTAAATGGATAATAATATCTAATTCCTGTGAAGTTACACTCAAAGGCCTCACCAGACCTTAAATAGAAATCTGTTCTAAGCTATAAGAGAGTGGAGAATTGCTGCAGAAGGTGGAAGCCTTCACAGAACTAGCAGTGGACATGTGGGTATCAAGTAAATCAGAAGCCTTATGCAGAATTTCATATGCTAGGATCTTTTCTTCTAAAATGCTTGTTTAGGAATTTAGAGCCCTAGTATTTTCTATTGAATTGCTTGAAAACTTGCTCCCATATTCATTATAGATATTTGCCTCATTTGAAAAATGTATTGATTAAAAACCTGGCAGTGCCAAGTTTGAATAGGAAATCCAGGTCGCACTTAGAGAAGGCTTGCTCTTTATGGATGACCTATAAATTTCTGGCCCTAACAGTGGCATTTTCTCTTAACCAGCACTGTCCAATGGCATTTTCTGAAATGACTTCGATAATGACAAAAATGCTGTATATCTATTCTGTCCAGTGTAGTAATCACTAGCCACATGTGGCTGTTGATTCACATTTGAAACATTGCTGGTACAACTGAAGAACTGAATTATTTTAATTCAAATATAAATGTGGTTAGTGGCTACCATACTGTTAACATTAAACAGTGTTTAAACTATAAACAGTTAAATCTATCTAGGGAAACAGCTGTTGCTGTCTTAAATTCACTGAAATAGTCTGCCTTGTTTTCCCGTTTTTTTGTTGTTGTTTGTTTTTTATTTTTTGTTTTGGGGCGGGGGGACAGAGTCTGGCTCTGTCGCCAGGCTGGAGTGCAGTGGCGCAATTTCAACTCACTGCAACCTCCACCTCCCAGGTTCAGGCAGTCCTCCTGCTTCAGCCTCCTGAGTAGCTGGGACTACAGGTGCACATCACCACGCCCAGGCTAATCTTTGTATTTTTAGTAGAGATGGGGTTTCATCATGTTGGCCAGGATGGTCTCGATCTCTTGACCTTGTGATCTGCCCGCCTCAGCCTCCCAAAGTGCTGGGATTACAGGCATGAGCCACTGCACCTGGCCAGCCTTGTTTTTCAAAGCTATTAAGGAATTTTTAAGATAAAACTTTTCTTATATTACAGTGGTTTTTAACATGTTTGTATTGATTTATAAACCATTGGCCATTTTTTAAATGATATTAATATTCACATGTATATTTCTCAGGGAGAAACCTCAACAAAGTCCAGCCATTGAACATGGAAGATCAAATGTTTTGGGGGACAAACTCCACATCAAAGGCTCATCTGTGAAAAGCAACAAAAAATAAATAGCCGTGCATTTGATTTGTTTAGTTTTGGTTGTTTTAACAGTTAGTAATGGTGCTGGGTAATAAGCATAAGACCAATCTCTTGCTGTTAAATCAGTTCTGTCCTTGGCAACTTTCTTCTGATATCTGAGTGTTCATGAAGGTCCTAGCTTTACATTGTCCCTCTTTTAGGAATAAAATTTTGATTTTCAGCAATGTGAGTAAATTGTGAAACAGTCTATTTAATATAAAACTCTTTAAAACATACTAATTTTTTAAAGCTTATATGCTGATTTTGCTTCCCCAGTTGTTTTTGTGTTGGCTAGGTATTCTTTTATATTTATCAAGATTGATTGCAGAGCAGTTCTATCACTTATTATTAGTTATAAGAAATTATAATGTTAAAAAAGTCTCAGTTTTTATAACACTGTACTAGGGTGATATTAATAAAGGTTTAAATAATTTATCTCTAATTTTATAATGTGTTGTAAAGCCAGCTAGCTTAAAACTTTAAAAATAATAAAGCAAAACTACACTAGTACTCTTTTATGAGAAAATAATTATTATTTTGATAAAAGGGCAAGAATAATTAAATAGTTCATTTTCAGAGAAAAATATTTTAAATTGCTAGTGTACATGATTGTTTTGGTTATAATTTATTTATAGAATGAATCTTTTCTATATTACATTCTTAATATTCAGCAGATATCATATTGACCATTCTCTTTAACTTCTTAATGTGGCATATTTCTACTCTCCTTTCCCACAAACAGCTTCATCTATGTCCAAGGTTAACATTCTGAAGCTGGAGAGTCCTTGGAGAAACTCTGCTCAGCTTTTCTGTGACATTTAGAAAAATGCATTTGGTATTCTCCAAACCAGAATGATACATTGTCTCAAAATTTGTTAGACAGCTGATGGGTGTTTTTGAGCAACTTCTTAATAATTCAGTTGTTTCTGTTTTAATTATACCATTAAAAATCAGCTTTAGCTTTTTAATTCTAGAATTTAAGCATCAATCTGTTTTTATAAAAGTTAGGTTTGAAGTTTATAAGAATATAAAATCTTAACTCATATTTGTTGTTTAATATTTCTATCAAGGAAAAAAGCCCCAAAAAATTGCTATCACTCTATAATCCTAAGTATTTTTCTTTTCAATTTCGTAAGTAAAATTATATGACTATATTCATACTTCTCTAAATTTTTATATAATATTTTTGTTAATTTTACTAGTTTGTGTTTTATGCCTTTAGTCATTAAAATAAAATGCAAATATGTTAATTCATTGTTGAAATTGAGCATGTATTAGTTAAAAATTTCCTTTTAGGCATACTTTAGTATACTCCTAACATACCATAACACATTGGGAAATTGTCATAAGGCACAAATTTTAAATAACATCTTGATATAAATTAACCTGATAGAGCAAAGTCTTAATAAAGTACATACTTTATTTTCCTTTTGCCTAAATCATTACACTGATGATAACTTGAATCATTGTAGTCAAATATAAAAACTCCCTTTAATAAATCATAAATCATGTGTTTAACAGTATGATTCCTATACATCAGATTGCAGTTAGAGATTGTGGTGAGGCAGAATTTGAGAT
Source organism: Nomascus leucogenys (assembly GCF_006542625.1). NCBI lineage: Eukaryota > Metazoa > Chordata > Mammalia > Primates > Hylobatidae > Nomascus > Nomascus leucogenys. The sequence continues at coordinate 80,207,330 of NC_044391.1, forward strand.
AATAGTACTGAGAAAAGTTCTGTTTCTTTCTTAAAAGTCAACTCTATCTTTGCACCATAAAAAAGTAACTATCAATATCTATACCCCAGAATAATATTTGTTTGCAACAGCTTCTTATGATGGGTGTTTAATACTGTTAGTCTGTAAATCGAAACTATTTAAAACTATATACATGCCGGGCGCAATGGCTCATGCCTGTAATCCCAGCACTTTGGGAGACTGAGGCAGGTGGATTGCTTGAGGTCAGTTCAAGACCAGCCTGACCAACATGGCGAAACCCTGTCTCTACTAAATATACAAAAATTAGGCGGGTGTGGTGGCGGGCACCTATAATCCCAGCTACTCAGGAGGCTGAGGCAGGAGAATTGCTGGAACCTGGGAGGCAGAGGTTGCAGTGAGCCGAGGTCACATCTCTGCAGTCCAGCCTGGGCAACAGAGCGGGACTCCATCTCAAAAAAAAAAAAAAAACCTATATACACATACTAGGTAGGATGGTTTATTTTTAAGATTAATATTTTATTTCCACTCCTTTTATGAGCCAATGAATTATTTTACATGAGTTCATGAGGTTTTTTAATAAAATAAATAGAAGCTTGTTTTTCATCTGTATATTCATTATTGTTAATTTCATGAGAATGACATTTGTTTTTATTCTTGGAAGTCTTCTACAGGAAGAACTATATTTTTTCTTTTCACTGTGCTCTGTTACAAGGTGTTTTAAAGTGATGTACCTTGTGCCTACTTAAAGAGTCTGAAGGCTGGGCGCAGTGGCTCAGGCCTGTAATCCCAGCACTTTAGGAGGCTGAGTCAGGCAGATTGTCTGAGTTCAAGAGTTCAAGACCAGCCTGGCCAACATGGTGAAACCCCGTCTCTACTAAAAATACAAAAATTAGCTGGGCATGTTGGTGGGCACCTGTAATCCCAGCTACTCGGGAGGCTGAGGCATGAGAATCGCTTGAACCCGAGAGGCAGAGGTTGCAGTGAGTGGAGATCGCGCCATTGCACTCCAGCCCAGATGACGAGCAAAACTCCCATCTCAAAAAAAAAAAAAAAAAAAAACAGTCTGAAAAGTCAATGTGTTTAGATCTATGAAATTACTTTCCACGTAATTTGCTAATTGTAAAAAAAAAAAAAAAAAAAAATCCAGACTTATAAAACATTAATGGCTAATCTTTTGGAAAATGTTAATCCTAGAATTAAAATAAGGAACAATAGGTATAAATTGGAAGAAGATAATCAGAATTAAAATTTTCTAAGGTCATTGTATTCTTAAAGTTCAAGGTAAAAATAAATGATTAACTGATGACTGTGTTAAGAATGCTTGTCAAAATAGGTTAGCCACTAAAAGAATAGACAATAGAGTGTATACCTTTGAAGGAGATAAAATGAATTCAATCTCAAGACAAGAAATGAGGAAAAGGTAAGTACAAAACATAAAAAATTGATGAGAAATGCAAATATGTATATAATTAGTGACAAAAAGATTAAAAAGCAAAAATTGTCCGTTCAAATTTTTTAAAAATCTAGCACTATACTGTTTCCAAAAGTCATATTCAAAAGACATTAAAAGGTTGACAGAGAATGGAAAAGATACAATGGCAAATATTAGCCATAAGAAAGTTAGTATATCTATATTATAATAAAACATTTAAGGCAAAAAGTGACTACTAGATTATAAAGGGGGACCCTGCTAAATAATAAAAGATTTGATTGATCAGGAAGATAACATCAATTCTAAGCCAATTATACCTAATAACAGCATTAAAATATAAGAAGCGATATTTGAGAGAAGAGACTTCTGGTTCTAAACAAATGGAGCATACATATTTTTTCTTATTCTTCCCACTAAGTACAGCTCTGGAAATAATTCTTAAACATTAGAGAAGAGAGAAAAAGACTAGCTAGGGACTTTGGTACTTGAAGAATGATATGGTGTGAAAGGAGTGGAAATAAAATATCTGAAAAGTATACAACATGTCACATTGTGTATATAGTCTTAAAATAGTTTATAGACTATCATAAACTGATACATACAAATATGATTGTGGGATATAGACATTAATAATCCTTTTTCTATGGTGCACAGAGTTTATTTTTAAGAAAAAAATGGCTTTTCATAATACTCCAGCCTCAAATTTTGCCTCACCAGAATCAGTGTGTTTTCAAGAACTGGAACTTTCTCAGGATGTTTTCCTTTTTTAAAATGATCGCCTTGCTATTTGATTTCATTTATTGTGGAAAATGTAAATAAGCAGAAGAGTGCTAAAATAGAAAGTACCCATTATCCCATCATCCCCCAAACAACAGAAGATTTGTGTATTCATTTCTAGTCCTTTTATGTGGATATATAGAATTTTAAAAACAAAATACTGTAAAATTATATCCTGATTTTTCACATTTTGGAGTAACCATTTCTTGAGGACAATATTCTTTGAAAACATGATCTTCAGTTTCATTGTTTACATCAGAGTCTAATTATAGCTGTACCATACTTTACCTCCAAATATTTGGTATTTCAGATTGTTTTAAATTTTTGCTATTGTAAATTTGTATGAATATAATTTTTATATATAACTGTATTGCTGATAATTTGTTTAAGATAAATTACGAGAATAGAGTTACCAATTCAAACAGTATAGCTACTTTTAAATTTTCGATACATTTTACTAAATTACTTTACAGAAAGATTGTACTTATTTATAGTCATACCAATGAATGTCCCAGAAATGTCCATTTTTTTCATATCCCTTGCCCAAAGAACACAGTGGATGTTACCACTCAAACTTTTATTTTTACAAATTTTAATAGAGGTAAAATATTACCTCGTTATCTTAATTTTGCACTTTTTCTCTGATAATTAATGAAGTGTGATCTTTTTCCATATGTTTACAGCTGATTTGCTTTGCTTTTCTGTATATTTTAAGCAGTGGTCTTGTAGGAGCTTCCAACATAAGCAATTTCTTGTCATATCGTTAATTCTTCCTAAATGAGCAAGACATGAAACTGCATGTATTTATCACATTATTTCAAGTTAAGTATCCCAATGTGACTGAAATTATAATCTTTTCTCCTGGGCAGCCATGTTATTTTAATGTCTTGTAGTCTAACAAAATTAGCTCTTATTCTTCACATAATAAAGAGGTTTTGAATATTCCATGAACCCTATATGTGATATGATAAGTGAAGAGTAAATTTAAGATCTTATTTGCATTTTCTGTCAGGGTCTTCAAAACTCTATTAACTGCGTATTCATGCTCCTTATAGCAATCACTGTCTGTAGCCATGGCAATGCTGGTATAGTAAATTCCAGCTTATTCCCTCTAGAATTCCACCTCTGGATTTGTAGTCATATAATATCCACCCCTTCAGTATAGAACAAGAATATTTCTGCTCAGGAGCTAAAACAGAGGCCTACGTTTGTGTCCGTTGTCCCCTTTGAGTGACATCACAGTCCTAGCTTCTTGGCAGTTGCAGAGAACCTCTTTAGTTTGGGGGCAGCTTGGTTTAGGCTTTGGAATATGGCACAAGAGTGACTCCTGTCATAGAAGATTTGAGAACTTACGATTGTCCTGTCAATGAACTGATCAATAATGATATCACCAGGCTGAAATTTCTTCTTTTACATATGTATAGAAATCTCCTCCTTCAAAGCCCAGATGTTTGCTTGGGTGGTGACCAAGAGACTACACCTGGCTGGCCAACTACAGGGGATTTAGTTGATAGAGGGGTTGGCTGGCTGTGGTCTGATCCATCTGTGCATTTTCTCTGAGAACAGTCTTCCCATGGGCCGCTCCCAGTCAATGACTAAGTCCTGCAGGGATAGGTCTGTTCCTGAGAGTTGTCGGACTCTGACATCTGACTTTGGCTCAAGAACTCCCCAGTGGCCTTGCCAAAACTTCTGGAGAGTGAAAGGCAATATAGGATGCTTTCACCAACTCTTCCTTCCCTCTCTCTTTCACTCAGGATCAAACTTGTATGACTGACTGGTGGCCCTCTCAACCTTACCTAGCTACCTCCATTTTCTCTCTCAGGTGTTTCTCCTAATAAAATCTTTGATCGTTTAATCCTTTCTTGGCATCTGCTTCTCAGAGAAACCAGACTAATGCAGGTTAGTAGTTGACTTCGAAAAACAAAATGGTTTTCTGCCTCTCATACTTTGCAAGAAGAACGTAATCAACATTTTATATTTTCTCTAAAATTAAGGCACTGGATGGCTTGCCATATGGATGGTCACATATTTTTCAGTTCTTTCTCTAAAGTTTCTGGATCATCCAGGCCCATTCTACCAATTATTTTAATCCAGGGTCATGGTAGTAACATCTAAGTTACATACAAGAGACAGGAGAGGGTCTTTACCATGCATATGGAGGCTAACACTGGGAGAAGGCTGTGGTCAGAGCACAGGGAAAAATGTGCAAAAAAGTAGACAGCAGTTCAAAATGCAGTGTGGAGGTGAGAAAAGCAGAGTCTAAAGGAGCAAGCTTCTTATGCCCTGGAATAGTTGGATTGTTTGGTTGTATTCAAATTCATTTTTTAATTTTGACAATGTGATGTTTTGATACATGTATACACTGTGTAATGATCAAGACAGGATAATTAGTATACTTATCCCTCAGATACTTATCAATTCTTTGTGGTGAGAACATTCAAAATCCTCTCTTCTAGTTACTTTGAAATATACAATCCATTATTGTTAACTGTAATCATCATACTGTGCAATAATTAGAACTTCTAACTGTAACTTTGTACATTAACCAACCTCTCCCCATTTTCCCATCTTCCCTACTGTCCCTAGCTTCTGGTGACCCACTATTCTACTCTTTTCTTTTTTTTTTTTTTTTTTTTGAGATGGAGTCTCACGCTGTCTCCCAGGCAGGAGTGCAGTGGCACGATCCTGGCTCACTGCAACCTCTGCCTCCAGGGTTCAAGTGATTCTCCTGCCTCAGCCTCTCGAGTAGCTGGGATTACAGGTGCCCGCCATCACGCCCAGCTAATTTTGTATTTTTAGCAGAGATGGGGTTTCACCATGTTAGCCAGGCTGGTCTCAAACTCCTGACCTCAGATATCTGCCTGCCTTGGCGTCTCAAAGTGTTAGGATTACAGGGGTGGGCACCATGCCCCACCTACTATTCTACTCTTTATGAGATCAACTTTTTTAGATTCCATATATGAATGAGATCATGTAGTACCAAATTCATCATTTCAAATATTCTTCTGTATCATCAATTTTTAAAATATTTTCCCACAATATTTTTGCTCACCATCCTTTTTTTGTACCCCAGACTGTCCATCTGAGATCATTTTTTTTTCCTGCCTGAACTATATTCTTTGTTTTTTATTTTCTTGAGAGTCCCAGCCTCTGGAGTAGCTGGGACTACAGGGAAGTGCCATCATGCCTGGCTAATTTTTTAGGCATTTTTGTAGAGACAAGGTCTCATTATGTTGCCCAGGCTAGTCTTGAACTCCTGGACTTAAGCAGTCCTCCTACCTCAGCCTCCCATAGTGCTGGGATTACAGGCTTGAGCCACTGTGTCTGGCCTGAACTATATTCTTTGGAAGTTCATTGAGAAAGGGTATATACCCAAAGGATTATAAAACATGCTGCTATAAAGACACATGCACATGTATGTTTATTGCGGCACTATTCACAATAGCAAAGACTTGGAACCAACCCAAATGTCCATCAATGATGGACTGGATTAAGAAAATGTGGCACATACACAACAGGGAATACTATGCAGCCATAAAAAATGATGAGTTCATGTCCTTTGTAGGGACATGGATGAAGCTGGAAACCATCATTCTCAGCAAACTATCGCAAGGACAAAAAACCAAACGTGGCATGTTCTCATTCATAGATGGGAATTGAACAATGAGAACACATGGACACAGGAAGGGGAACATCACACACCAGGGCCTGTTGTGGGGTGGGGGGAGGCGGGGAGGGATAGCATTAGGAGATATACCTAATGTTAAATGACGAGTTAATGGGTGCGGCACACCAACATGGCACATGTATACATATGTAACAAACCTTCACATTGTGCACATGTACCCTAAAACTTAAAGTATAATAAAAAAAAAAAAGAAAGACTATTTTCACAGTTAAATTGAACCAGGTTTGAAGTGGAGATTATCTGAAATTGTTGTTATTTAACCCACTAATTGAGCAAAACTATTGGTAATGGAATTGTAATTTTACAATAGTTTTCTCCCAAATAATACTAAATATAGTACTTCCTTGGTGTTTACATTTCACCGTTGCTCATGAAAAAATATGCAACCAGTATGGTGGTGTTCCTCCTTAGAGGATTTATCTTTTTATTTCTGGCAGCTTTGCCGATATTTATATATATATACATTTTTTTTGAGATAGCGTCGCGCAACGGTGCAATCTCGGCTCACCACAACCTCCGCCTCCTGGGTTGAAGCAATTCTCCTGCTTCAGCCTCCTGAGTAACTGGGATCACAGACATGTGACACCACGCCTGGCTAATTTTGTATTTTTAGGAGAGATGGGGTTTCTCCATGTTGGTCAGGCTGGTCTCAAACTCCAGACCTCAGGTGATCTGCCTACCTGGGCCTCGGAAAGTGCTGGGATTACAGGCATGAGCAATCATGCCCAGCCTCTTTGCCGATTTTTTAACTTGTCTTTGATGCTCTTCACTTTTTTTAAAATTGGGATATATTTAGGTGTGGATTTCTTTTTATTTATCATACTTAGGAGTCATTAAGATTACTGGGTTTGAGACTTGATGTCTTACCAATTCTGGAAAATTATCAACCATTATTGCTTTGAATAGGGCTTCTAATTCTGTTATCTATTTTTGGAACTCCCAAAAGATATCTGTTAGATCTTCCCACATTATCTGCATCTTAGTTCAGGCTGCTATAACAAATTATATAGTCTGGATGGCTTAAATGACAAACCTGTATTTTTCATTGTTCTGGCAACTGGAGGTCTGGCAACAGGATGCCATCACGATTGGGTTCCGGTGAGGGCTCTTTCAGGTTGCAGATTGTCAACTTCTTCTATCTTCACTTAGTGGAAGGAGCACTAGAGAACTCTCTCTGGCCCCTCTTATAAGGGCATTAATATTCATGAGGGCTCCACCCTTATTAGCTCCCACAGATCCACCTCCTAGTACCATTATATTGGGGATTAGGATTTCAACGTACAAATTTCAGAGGGGAGGTGAGGAGCAAACATTCAGTCCATAACATCCTCCATGTCTTTTAATCTTATTTCCTACCTCTGTCTTTTCAGGCTGCATTCGGGATAGTTTCTTTAGCTCTACTTATCACTAAAGTGATATTCTCTCTTTAGCTCTGTTTATTCCTATTTTTAACTCTTCTGCTATGTCATTAGTGTCAGTTATTTTTCATTTCTACAAGTTCTATTTGGTCCTTTTTCAATTTTGCTTGGTGTCTATAGTCTCTTGTTTCCTGCTCAAATTTTCATTTTGCTCTTTTATTACTCTTAACATAAGTATAATATTTTCTGTGTCAAATAATTCTAATTATTTGAAGACTATTTCTATGTTTGTTGTTTCTACCAGTTTTACTCATGTTGCTTTTTTCCCTGTGTTTTGTAGTTTTTTCTTTCTTTTTTCTTTTCTTTTTTTTTTTTTTTTTTGAGACAGAGTTTTGCTCTCGTCACCGAGGCTGGAGTGCAGTGGCACAATCTTGGCTCACTGCAACCTCCACCTCCTGGGTTTAAGCAATTCTCCTGCCTCAGCCTCCCAAGTAGCTGGAATTACAGACTCCCGCCACCATGCCCAGCTAATTTTTGTATTTTTGGCAGAGATGGGGTTTCACCATGTTGGTCAGGCTGGTCTCGAACCCCTGACCTCAAGTGATCTGCCCACCCAACCCCCCAAAGTGCTGGGATTACAGGCGAGAGCTACCATGCCTGGCCTGTAATTTTTTTCTATGAACTCATTTTTTTTTCCCTTGGACTTTTATCTGTGGGAATCCTTTTTTTTTTTTTTTTAATTTTTTGCCACCCAGGCTGGAGTGCAATGATGCAATCTCTGCTCACTGCACCCTCTACCTCCTGGATTTAACGGATTCTCCTGCCTCAGCCTCTGAATAGCTGGGACTAGAGGTGCCACCATGCCTGGCTATTTTTTTTTTGTTTTGGCATTTTTTGTAGAGACAGGATTTTGCCATGTTGCCCAGACTGGTCTCGAACTCCTGGGCTCCAGTGTTCCACCCACCTCAGCCTCCCAAAGTGTTAGGATTACAGGCATGAGCCACTGCACCCAGCCAAGAATTCTTTAGTCCTGTGTTGAAGATTTTTTTTTCTCTCTCTCTCTCAAAATAGATTTCTATGTTGTTCTTCTAGCTGCGGTTGCTTGGGGATAGCAGTTGGTCAACATGGATAATCTTGAATTCAATTATCTGCATCCTCTCCAGCATTTGTTACTGTTTGTCTTTTTAATAATAGCCATCTTAACAGGGGTGAAATGATACTTTATTGTGGTTTTGATTTGCATTTCCCTCATGATGGGTGATGTTGAACATTTTTTTTCAATTATTTTTTGGCCATTTGCATGTTGTCTTTTGAGAAATGTTTGTTCAGATTATTTGTCCATTTAAAAATCAGATTGTTTGGGTTTTTTGCCGTTAAAATGTTTGAGTTCCTTATGTATTTGGGATGTTAATCCCTTGTCAGAGGAGCAGTTTGCAAACATTTTCTCCTATTCTGTACATTTTCTTTTCACTCTCCGTTTGATTTGTTGTGCAGAAAATTTTTAGTTAGATATAATCCCATTTGTTTACTTTTGTTTTTGTTGTCTGTGCTTTTAATGTTTTATTCATAAAATCTTTTCCCATACCAATGTCCCGAAATGTTTCCTATATGTTTTTTGCTATTAATAATAGTTTTATCATTTAGGTCTTACATTTAAGTCTTTCATCTGTTTTGAGTTGATTTCTAAGGTAAGAGGTGGGGGTCTAGTTTGATTCTTCTGCATATGGGTATCCGGTTTTCCCAGTACCATTTGTTGAAGAGACTGTTCTTTTCCCAATGACTATTCTTGGCAGCTTTGTCAAAAATCAGTGGCTGTGCGTATGTGGATTAATTTCTGGATTCTCTATTCTATTTCACTAGTCTATATGTCTATTTTTATGCCAGTGTCATGCTGTTTTTGTTACTACAGCTTGTAGCATAATTTGAGGTCTGGTAGTTTGGCACCTCCAGCTTTATTCTTTTTTCCTCAGAATTGCTTTGGCTGTTCAGGGTCTTTTCTAGTTCCACAAGGAATTTTGGAATTTTTTTTTTCTATTTTTGTTAAGAATGTCATTGGTATTTTAATAAGAAATGCATTGAATCTGTAGGTTACTTTGGGTAGTATTGTCATTTGAACAGTATTAATACTTCCAATCCATAAGCATGGGATGTTTTTTCATTTGTTTGTGCCCTCTAATTTTTTTCATCATTGTTTTATAGTTTTCCCTATAGAGGTCTATTATTCCCTTGGTTAAATTTATTCCTAGGCATTTATCTTATTTTTTAGAGCTAAATGGGGTTGCCTTCTTGATTTCTTTTCAGTTAGCTCACTGTTTGTGAATAGAAATGCTACTGATTTTTGTATATTAACTTTGTATCCTACAAGTTTACCAAATTCCTCTATTAGTTTTAAGAGTTTTTTGGTAGAGTCTTTAGGTTTTCCGTATGTATAAGATTATGTCATCTGCAAACAGGACAATTTGATGCCCTCCTTTCCAATTTGCATGCCCTTTATTTCTTCCTCTTGCCTAATTGCTCCAGCTGGGACATCCAGTACTACGCTGAGTAAGAGTGGTACGGCTGGGAATCCTTGTTTTTGTATCAGTTCTTAGAGGAAAAGCTTGAGCTTTTCCCCATTCAGTAAGATGTTAGCTATGGGTTTTTTTTATATAGCCATTATTACATTAAAATTATTTCCTTCTATACCCAATTTATTAAAAGTTTTTTATCATGCAAGGATGTTGAAGTTTTCATCAAAAGCTTTTTCTGCATCTATTTTGATGATCATAGTTTTTGTCCTTCATTCTGTTGAAGTGATATATGGCATTTATTAATTTGCAAATGTTGAACCATTCTTGCATTTTTATGTAAATCCCACTTCATTATGTTGTATTATCTTTTTGATGTGTTGCCAGATTTGGCTTGCTAATAGTTATGTGGAAGATTTTTGTGTCTATGTTCATGGAGGATATTGGCCTTCATTGTTTTCTGTGCCCTTGTCTGGTTTGGTATCAGAGTTATGCTGGCCTTGTAGAATGAGTTAGAATTAGTTAGAAAACATTGCCTGTGCTTCAATTTTTTTGGAATGGTTTGAGGATAATTTGTATTCATTGTTTTTTAAATGTTCAGTAAAATTCAGTGGTGAAGCCATCCAGTCCTGGACTTTTCTTTGTTGGAAGATTTTTTCTTTTCTAACAGATTCAATCTCATTACTTATTATTGGTCTGTAGAAGTTTTCTATTTCTTCTTGGTTCAGTCTTGATAGGTTTTATATGTCCAGGAATTTTGTCATTTCCTCTACATTTTCAAATTCATTAGTGTATAGTTGTTCACAATAGTCTCTAATGATCCTTTTTATTTATCTGGTATCTGCTTGTGACTTCTTTTTCATTTATGATTTTATTTATTTAGGTCTTCTCTTTTTTTCTAAGTTAGTCTAGCTAATGGTTTATTAATTTTGTTTAACTTTTCCAGGAACAAGCTTTTTGTTTCATTGATCTTCTCTATTATTTTTTAGTCCCAATTTTATTTATTTCTGTTCTAATCTTTATTATTTATTTCCTCCTGTGAGTTTTGGGTTTTGTTGGTTATTGCTTCTCTAGTCCCTTAAGGTGCATTGTTAGGTGCATTTATTTAAAAATGGTTCATGCTGGCTGGGTGCAGTGGCTCATGCTTGTAATCCCAGCACTTTGGGAGGCCAAGGCAGGTGGATCACGAGATCAGGAGATCGAGACCACGGTGAAACCCCGTCTCTACTAAAAATACAAAAAAATTAGCCAGGCGTGGTGGCGTGCGCCTGTAGTCCAACTACTTGGAGAGGCTGAGGCAGGAGAATGGCGTGAACCCAGGAGACGGAGCTTGCAGTGAGCCGAGATTGCGCCACTGCACTCCAGCCTGGGTGACAGAGCGAGACTCCGTCTCAAAAAAAAAAATGGTTCATGCTGTTTTTATTAGGGGTTATTGTTTGGAAAATTAAGTCTTCTCTCTCAAAAAAATGAAGATTTTTGCCTTTTTTTTTTTTTTAAATCCTTGCGAAATTGTTTGGCTGTGTCCCCACCAAAATTTCATCTCACAACAAACAGAACTTGAGGGGAAAAAATTATATGAGCTGAAAATGAGTTGAAGGAGAGTGTTACTATTTCATGCCCTTTAAAAAGGGAGAGAAAACTGAAAACAGCAAGATGCAATAAAAGTTGAACTTTAGGTTAAAAAAATTAAAATCTCTTATAATTTATTAAGAGTAAAACAATCCTGGCCGGACACAGTGGCTCATGCCTGTAATCCCAGCACTTTGGGTGGCCAAAGTAAGTGGATCATGAGATCAGGGGTTCAAGACCAGCCTGGCCAAGATGGTGAAACTCCGTCTCTACTAAAAATATGAAAATTAGCCAGACATAGAGGCAAACGCCTGTAATCCCAACTACTCAGGAGGCTGAGGCATGAGAATCACTTCAACCCGGGGGACGGAGGTTGCAGCAAGCCAAGATCACACCACTGCACTCCAGCCTGGGTGACAGAGTAAGACTCCGTCTCAAAAAAATGAAAATAAGAGTAAAACAATCCTGTAAGAGAATTTCATTGTTCTAATCAATTATTTAGTGTACAGTGTTTTTTTTACATCAAACCCAATCTCTAGAAAGACCATTATAATTTCCCTTTAATTACAGACAACTTGATCATTATATTTGATTATATACAGCTTGTTTTGTTTTTTTTAAATCCTCCTATTGTGACTAACACAGACCATTCATGACATGCTTGGACTTTCTGGCTTGTCCTGAACATCCCTCTTTCTTAAACAACCAGTCATTTTATTCAAGGACTAAATTTACCATACAAGATTCTTTCTCATATAAAATTATTTTTCCTTAAGCTTTCTTACCAAAAAAAAACTTCTTTATTTTTATAACTTTCTTTACATCTCTGTTATTTCCCAGTTCCTTTTGCCTTGTTTTATATATAACAAAGTTATTTAAAAATAAGCTTTGAATTAGGCAAAAATTCTTCACTTTTTTAAGAAGGACACACTTTTTTTGTTTTTAGAAAGTTTTTCTACAGTATGTTTTTATTGGAAAATACCCAAATAATGAAATATCTGTTATTTAATATCACATTAGATTCTAAATTATGATATGTGTGTCTACAAGTATTTATCCCATTATATTTACCTAATTATTTTAACCATTTTACCTAGATATTTTATGAAAACTGCAATAGTCATCATTTAAAGTTATGGAACCACCATTGCAAAATTATAGCTGAGACAGTGAAAAAGATCTGATCTAACTGACTCCATCTTGTTTCTAACCTCCAAGCTGTCCTTGTTCATTCCTGGGCACAGGCCAAAGTAACTTTGGGAATAACTTAATTTATAGTTTAGCTTTGAAACAAAGATGATAACTGCCCTTTGCCAATACAAACCTTACCGCCTTTGGACCAGACTGCCTAAAGCCACAAGATTAGAAGTTATGCTAATCTTACTGAATTCAAGATGTAGCTATTTTCATTAAACCAATATCAATGTCTTATTTATTTAAAATTACACAAGCAAAGATCATTCTATTTTGGACCAGGTTTACAGTTTTGTAACCCCTATCCCAAATTTTGACACCTTATAGTATTTGGCAGGGATAAGTATAAAATTGCTTGATTAATAAATGTAAACAAAAGGGTATACTGGCAAATCTTAAGACATTTCTAATATTACTTTACCAATAATTTTAAAGCTAGCTTATTTATTAAAGATTTTACTTAAGTTACATAAACTTGAAAGAGCATTTAACTAGTCTTCTCTTTTTTCCTGATAAAGTATTTCATTCAAGTGCTTTTATTTTCTTATGCCAATTAATTAGAGCTCTTACATATATTTTCAGTAGTGAAACATTGTGTACACAACACATAAAACATAGATGTATTAGGTATGCCAGAAGTACATCTTATAAATTCATAAAGACCCTTATTTTTCGTATCTTAGACTTTCAAATTCTTGGTAACCTATTTCACCACCCTAGACAGTTGTCAGCTAAATAGCCCTACATTTGCATATTAAAGGAAACAACTCAGGTGAAAATCAAATAGCAAAATTTATATCATGAGGTACAGACGGAAAAAGTCTGGTGTGTTAGAGGGAAATTAAAATGGGTTTAATTGCCAATTAAACATAAAATTATAGAAATTATGAAGGCCTTTTAAATACACACACAACACACACACACACACACAGACACAAAGACCCTAAAACATTTACTTCTGAACTTTAGCCACGAGATAAATACAAATTCACCAGTTTGCGAATAAAAAAACTTGTTAGATCCAAACAGTGATTTTAATCTTTGTAGAAAAATAACAGCAGATTTAAAGCATGCAGAAAAGAAAGTAGAAAAAAAGAGAACTTAGGAACTCCACAGTTTGCAGGTCAACCTTAGGGCTCTTTTTCCTTAATGTAAATGTTCACAAATACCGTATTACTTCCATTTTATGTAAACTCCGGCAAGTAGAGGTGCCATAAAACCTATGGAATGTTCAAAAGAGGGTTGTTATCCTTGTTTTCTCCTCATTCTTAGATTATTTGTTTCCTATTTTTCTTTTTTTTTCTTTGAGATGGAGTTTTTCTCTCCTTGCCCAGGCTGGAGTACAATGGCACAATCTCGGCTCACTGCAACCTCCACCTCCTAAGTTCAAGCAATTTTCCTGCCTCAGCCTCATAAGTAGCTGGGATTACAGGCATGTGCTACCATGCCTGGCTAATTTTGTATTTTTAGTAGAGACAGGGTTTCTCCATGTTGGTCAGGCTGGTCTCAAACTCCCGACCTCAGGTGATCTGCCCGCCTCAGCCTCCCAAAGTGCTGGGATTATAGGCATGAGCCACCACACCTGGCCCTACTTTTTTTCTTAAAAGGAAGAACTGAGCTGTAGCTTAGGGGTTGTTTGTTGTTGTTGTTGTTGTTGAGATGGAGTTTCATTCTTGTTGCCCAGGCTGGAGTGCAATGGCGCAATCTCAGCTCACCGCAACCTCTGCCTCCTGGGTTCAAGCAATTCTCCTGCCTCAGCCTCCTGAGTAGCTGGGATTACAGGCATGCACCATCACGCCTGGCTAATTTTGTGTTTTTAGTACAGACAGGGTTTCTCCATGTTCGTCAGGCTGGTCTTGAACTCCTGACCTCAAGTGATCCACCCGCTTTGGCCTCCCAAAGTGCTGGGATTACAGGTGTGAACCACCATGCCTGGCCCTGGATTAGAGTTTTTGTGTGGTGGGTCAATGTATGCTGCTTATGGGCAGGACTCCACAGTGTGTCACCACTGAGTTGTTTCCACCCCTTACATGTCTCAGTTTCTCTCTCCTGAGGTGAGGGCTCAAAATGTTGGATAATCAGCCCTTATATGCTTTTCCTGGACAAGACTTTTTTTTTGTCTCTGTCACCCAGGCTGGAGTGCAATGGCATGATCTCAGCTCACTGCAACCTCTGCCTCCCAGGTTCAAGTGATTCTTCTGCCTTACCCTTCCAAATAGCTGGGACTACAGGCGTGCCCCACGACCCCTGACTAATTTTTGGATTTTATTTTATTTTATTTAGTAGAGAAGGAGTTTCACCATATTGGCCAGGCTGGTCTCAAACTCCTGGCCTTGTGATCCACCCACCTCAGCCTCCCAAAGTGCTGGGATTACAGGTGTGAGTCACCGTGCCCGGCTGCCTTTTTTTAAATCAATTTTTGTTGGGGATTTCCCTGTAGGGCCACTGCATGTTGTGAGGGGCTGCCGCAGACCCTGGTGGACTAAACAAAGGAGGATGAATGCAGGAATAAAGACAAAGACAAAAGTGTATCTTCGGAAGAAGGGGTCAGGGGGTTCCTTGCTTCTAGTGAACAAGGGCCCTGAGCTTCTAGAGCCCTTCGTATTTATTGAGTAAAGGAGATAGAAGGGGGTGGTTGTCAGTCAGCTGCTTGGCTTAGGGCAGGCCTGCATGACTGCATTCTTTGAACAGTAGGCTCCAGATGTCTCAGTAGATAACCTCAAGGAACATGGTGCCAGGAGTGATTACCCTCAGCATACCTTCTGGCAGCAGGTGCAGATGTGTTTGCCCACATCCTGCATTCATGATAAACAGTTTGCTGTTTGATCATACAGCCTCCAGTGGAATGCTGAGTTGGTCACAACCCTCAGCCTTTCGGCTCCCAACAAGGGGCCAACCCCCTAGATACTCCCAGAAGGCCCCCAGTCACCCAGGGGTGCCTTTTGGCTGGGAGGAGCAAAATGCCCTTTCTCTTCGGAGCTGAGAAAACTCAGTGTCTCATTTACCTGTGAAATGAACATTAGTTCAGTTCCTCATGCAAATATGCACCAAGAAGCCAAATCAAGATTAATTTTCAGAGAAAAAGCAATAGAGAAGACCCTTTAGGATGCATCTCTGAACTAGAATTAGGATTGTTAAACAACAACTTCCTAGGAGAAAAAAAAAAAACCAAAAAACAGCCAAGACCACTTCCTGTAAACTGTGCTCAACCACCCCAACATTGTAGTTCTTGTCTGCCATTACACATGCCTCTCACAGTACAAGGTCATCTCTGGTACCCCCAGAGCCAAAGAGGTCAGGGCATTCAATACAGGAAAAAAGAGCTTTAGACCTAAGAAGAGTCTGCCCATGATTCTTGAAACTCCACAAAGAAAACAGAACACACCAAAAGAGGTGAGTGGTGGCTTTGTTCTGAATTCTTTAAAGGGGTTCAAGTCATTAGAAGCCTTCTCTAGATTTTTTTTTTGGTACTGCAGATGGCAAAGCGGGAAGGAGGTATAGGGTGGAAGAAAAGTTAATTAAAGAACATTTGGTTTTTAAGACAGGAAGCAAACACAGAAACCAATTGCATCGTATTTTTTGTTTTGTTGTGTTGGGTTTTTTTTTCCTCTTTTGCAGCTGTGAGGAATTTTAGCCAAATTAGAGAGGCTTTGTTACCCATAATTTGGAATTCTCACTCAGATTTAACCAAGTCAGGTAGAGTTGGACAAATCTGATGAGGGAAAGACCAGAACAGACAACAACCAAAAACTCAACAATATGATCACTGAGCACTCTAATGGTAAGGAAAAATTAAGACCAGGTGGTTTTTAAGCTTAGCCAAGTTTAAGTTTTAAGTTTTTAACTTTAGCCAAGACAAAACCCCAATTCAGCTATTTACCTAGGGTTGGGTCTCAGGCTGAAGACTGCTTTACCGTCCTACAAGCAGTAAAAAACTCAAACTTGTCTTTCTGCTTAGCAGTAAGCTCAAACTCTGTTAAAGGAGTTACCTGCCTTCCATCATCATGGATGCAGGAAATCTTGCCTTCCTTGTTGGAAGCAAGTAAAACTCTAAAAACAGGAGTTGCACAGCAAAATAAACTTTAGATTTCGACCAAATTTTGGGAGATTAGGGATTCTCTGGAGGGGGTGCTCCCAGACCTCAGCAAATTGTCCTATTGGTTTGAGCCATAAAATTAGCTCATGCTGGTACCAAGCACTGATAAAAGATTTGTCAAAGATCTGTTGGATATAAAATGCTCCAGGAATAAATGCTTGGTGCAGCAAAGTAAAACCAGCACCCAGGCAAAAGTTTAGTTCTCTTGGCAAGGCAATTTACTGTTGCAAAAGTGTGCCACTTGTGTCAATCAAGATCGCAAGTGCACAGAGAACAAAGGAGACCAGAGGGTTTTTATCCTTAATGCAGTCCCTATCTCTGTGTCACTCCCCCATGGGCTGAAGTTGGACTGCACAATCTGAGCTGACCCAATTTGCTACTTGTATATATTTTCCTAAAGATACAAGGGGAGGGGAACATGAGGTACAGAGGTGGAGCGGGTAAGACATGCAGTTTCGGGGGAACAGTGGATACAGGTAACCAAAAGAACAGACGTAAGTTATTGATTAGAGCTGATGGGAAGTGGGTAGGCTGTTTATGGTAACTAAGGGCAAGGAAGAACAAGGGGGTTGAGTTTGACAACAAAGGATAAGGAAGTTAACAGGCTAAACCCTTTGAAGAGAAACTCAAAGATTTATTGTATCTTACAATTCCTCCCTTTTAATTTTCTTACGGTTCTTTCTCTTCAAACTTTTATAACATGTCTTGGCTTTGCTGTTTGATTTTATCTTCTAAAAGGAAAAGCTTACTTGAATAAGGTGGAGGAGAACTAAGGGAGGCTTTAGTAAGTGCTGTTTGTACATTTCTTTGTATTAGCCCATGGATGTATGGTATGACACAACACCTAACGAGAATGAGTACACCTATTATGACTGCAAGGGAAATAAGAATTGAGACCATGATTCCTTTCTATTTGCCGAACTACTTTCCTAGCCATCCTGAAATGGGTCATTGACTCCAGAATTTTTAGCTAATTCATTGGATAAAGTGGTAAGTCTCTGCAAGGCCTTTGTTATGCTCCCATCGGGGGCAGTGTTGTTTGGGATGAAGATACAACGTTGGGTTTTAACCATCACACAAACTCCACCTTTTTTGGCTAATAACATGTCTAGAGCTATTCTGTTTTCCTAAGTCATTTGGCTAGTAGGCCTTAATTGGTCAGCTATTCTTTTGATAGCATCCCTGGTGTAATTAATAAACTGCTGCTGATTATAATAGATTTATATATAATAGCTATATTTTTATTAATAGTTATTCATGGAAATATGGATTCAAATCCTGCAGCTATTTGGTCTCGGGCTTTGCACCTGTCAGGCACTCCTCGGGGGACTCCAATGGCACCTGTGCAAACTTGAGAGTCAAAAGACCCATAACGGTCTTCTCTTATTTTTTGGTGTTGTGGTTTTTCTTTTTCTGGTTGATGAAATGCCAGGGTGAAAGGGATAGCCAATTGGACAAGAGCACAAGTGCCGCTCCAGTTACTTGGCAGAGTATTCAGTAAGGGTCCACTGCAATACCACCATACATATGCTTGAGGATGACTAAGGGGAGACTGATGGGTAAACTCTTGGAAGGGCTTAAGCTCACTGCATCCTATTAAGCAAATTTTCCCCCTGTCGTGAGAGACATGAGGTGAAATAGAAGCTGGGAAACGGAAGCTGGATGGCCCTCAGGGGCTGACCTGCAGGGTGTTGGACTACAGGATATAGCAGAGAGAGAGTCTGGCATGATTTGTTGCCCCAGACTGCGGAATCCTGGAAAAGAGCTGCTATACAGCCTATGCCTGGTTGATTGAAGGACCATCCTAGTGGAAAGGGGACAATCTGTGCCTCTGGGCTGCCGTACAAACAAGCATAACAATTGCTTTTGTTTAACGTGCAGAAGGAATATTGAATCCATTCCAACCAGGCATTTACATCTTGATATCCTGTCTCAATTGTTAGGGTTTGTCTTAAATCTTTTACTTCTGAAATATTTACTTTGACGTTGTTAGGTAGGGTAGAAGGTTCAGATGGAGAAGAAGAAGAGGGGTCAATAAAGCGTATTTTAAAGAAGCCTATATGGTAATATCCATTGACCTCTGCTCCTAAGCCGTACAAGTGTTCTAAAGGGGGCGCAGGGTTGGTGGAGGTAGGGGCATTAATAAAGATAGTTATGGGTTACAATGGTCAAGTTGACAATTACAGGGGGTGGTTCCTTTGGTAAGGCGGAGGTAAGATTTTAGGTCAGTACAGCCTTATGGGGAGGTCCTGCCATGTGCTCTGGTAGTTAGGATGACATCTGCACATTGAGAACATATCTCCTAACTTAGGGTGCCTTGGTACCCCCGCCATGAGCAAGGTGGGGGAGTCAATGGCTTCTCTGAAGGAGCAGAAGTATTTTTCTTAAGTAGAGACATATCTTTGCCAGTATTCATCCTTTTGACAAGGCATGACAAGGCAAGCATCAAAAATAATGATTTGGGGTGACTCTGACCTAGTTACATTGATAACAAGGTCAGCAATATAATGAGGAAAGAAGAAAGGGTAGTAGAATAGATAAAAGAGAGTTAAACTTTTCTTAACCTTAATTTGAGGAGACTTTTCTCTTGGATAATGACCCATGACTTTGGGGATGGCGGTGCTTTTTTTTTTGAGACGGAGTCTTGCTCCTTCGCCCAGGCTAGAGTGCAGTGGCACTATCTCGGCTCACTGCAAGCTCCGCCTCCCGGGTTCACACCATTCTCCTGCCTCAGCCTCCCAAGTAGCTGGGACTACAGGCGCCTGCCACCGCACCCAGCTAATTTTTTGTATTTTTAGTAGAGACGGGGTTTCACCGTATTAGCCAGGATGGTCTCGATCTCCTGACCTTGTGATCCACCCGCCTCGGCCTCCCAAAGTGCTGGGATTACAGGCATGAGGCGGTGCTTTCTTGACTTGGGTATGATGGGTCCATCTTTTCTTGCTATTTGGACTATGGTTTCAGTGGTTAGAAGCACTAGGCCAGCTCCTCAGGCTGGTGTCAATGTACTGGAAACTCTAGGGGCGATGCTTGTACTGGAAAATTGTGAGTTCTGAAGGAAGAGAAAGTAGAAGATAAACCAAGTATGTAGGAATGCTGGATTGCTTTGAGAGGTAGTTCGGATTCTTACTAGGGTAATAGGAAGTCAGAAGACATTTGATTTTTGGCAACCAAGTCTCTAGACTTCTTTGGCTAAGGTTATAAATTTCTATACAGGTATAAACTTTGACTGTGCTATACATGGCTTGGGGTCTTTAATGGGTCCTCTAATGTAGGTGGGATAGGACTTACTTCATAAAAGGTTTGAATAACATTTCTCTGAGTTCCCTTTAGCACCTGCAGGAGAAATGGTGGCCGGTCCAGCTTATCTGATTTGCTAGGTTATTTTCTTGACTCTTGGAAGACAGGCTTTTTGGTGCCTGGGGACATGGACAATAGCTATTTTTTCTTTTCTGGTAACTGAAGGCTATTCAATACTTGGGTGATTAACTCCTCATGAACAAGGCTTTGACTTTTACTATTAATTCAGTCTGAATTTTTCTAAATTTATGAGCCACCGTAAAGGCGTATTTAGAATTAGTGTAGATGGTTCTCTCCTGATCTTGCAGATACTTTAAAGCTTGACTAAGTGCAGACAGCTTATAAATTTGGATAGACTACTTATTAAACACTTTGATTTTATCTCTCTAGGAACTTTTTTAAATCACTGAACACTTGTTGCGTTCTTTTTCCCTTAATCACTTTTGAGAGGGTTTTTTTTTAAGTTTGACCAGATGTTTGTATGGTAATCAGTTAAATCTAAACATGTGTGCTTTTAGATTTGGATCTCTCGTTAAGAAACTTCCTAGGTTAAGCGAATTATCAGTAGTTAATGTTAAACCATCCTTTTTAACAGAATAGCCTCATACTTATACACATATAATTCTTTTCTGGTGGCAGGTTTTAATATAAAATATAAATATTAACATATAATATATAACTTAATATATAATATAAATATGTATAATATAAAAATATATATAATATATAAAATATAAAACTTAATATATAATATAAAACTTTAAAGAATCAAAGTTCTTTCCTGGTGGATATTTTCACTTTTAACACTGGCCTGACCGCAATAAATGCTAGTGGATATATCAGCTGAAAGATTATCTACTACCTCCTCAGGAGACTTAGCTGCAGAGATGCCTAGCTGCTTGGAGCTGCGGCTGAGGCCCGGTATTACTTGGCCCTGGCAAAAGTAAGGCAGATGTCCCATAATGTAGTCTGCTCAGGGCATAGGCTGGGACCTGGACTATGTGTCTTGCAGAGCTGCTGTCAATATGGTGCCGGGACCTTGGACCAGCCAGGGGGCAGGAGCATGGGCTTTGCCTGCCGCTGGGGCGTACTGTGGGCTGGATGACGCCGACAACATGTTGCAGCTGATCCTTGATGTTGCTAGCCCGGCAAAAGCCACCTGGCGAATTAGGAGCCTGGAGTTCTTTTGGGGAGGGGGACTTAGGCTGGGCCTGAGGGAAGGGTCGGGTGTGTATCAGGTGGGGGACTAGGCTATTAGGTGGAGGATGGTCTAGGGGAATCCCATGTGCTGTTCTCATTTGCCAGGATCCCCTGAGCCTCTTCCCTCACTGGTTCTACAGTAGGGGCAGGGGCATAAGGGAAAAGGGAGGACAGGTCTTTGCCTCTAACAAAGAGCATAGACCAGTTCTTCTTGAGAAACTGGGCTTTTATTATTTACATGGTTGAATTAAAAGTTGACATAGTATATCCTCAGTCGACTCAAACATTGGCCGGAAAATTGAGGGATTGAGGATAGGTCTTTGAGTCCAAATAGAACAGCAATATTTTATCATTTGTTGCTTTTTCTTATGTTTAGTTCTTTCATTATCTTCCCAACCTTTTAGCATGAGACCTAGAGGGCTATCAGGTGGTATATCTTTGAGACCTAGGGGACTATCAAGGGGGATATCTTTGTTGCTAACTTCATCTCTTTTGCTTGTAATATTTTCCATACTGGGTCCTGGCTAGGCTCAATCCCTCTTATTAGGAATCTCTTGCCTAGCGGGGTCTTGCTGTGGCTCAACCTCTCATATTAGGGATCTCTTGCCTATTTGGGGAGTTCCTTGTGGCTCAACCACTCATATTAGTGGTCTCTTGCCTATCCTTCAGTGGAAGCTTTGCTAAGGCTTAATTTGCCTATCTCCACCTGCTGGAGGTCCCTTGAACCTTTCTTTTGCTTCGTCTGCTCTGGCCACTTCCCTCTCGGGAATGTTTCAGGTCCCTCTTAGCATTGATGGCGGGTCAGTATAAATCCCTGGTGGGACCCCCAAAAGGCCTCCCTAAGCCATATGAGGTGACCACAGAACCGCAGATTGGACTCACTCACTCTGCACAGCAGTAGTGCTTGTTACCATTCACGCACTTTCAACCTCCAGAATGCCCCGACCACCCCCTCCGACCACCAAAGAAGCACTTTGTCTCCCCTGTGACGATTCCTGCCTTGGTCTGTGCACAGAGTTTACCTGGTCGCCGCGGTATTGCAAACCTCTCCTTCCCATGTTGCTGAGAGTCTGGGTTTATTCGTCACCACGGGTGGGTCTTGATCTCCCGTCCCTGAGGCCACCGCAGTGGGGCAGTGGGACGTGTTTTGCCTGGGTAAGGAAGTTAACAGGCTAAACGCTTTGAAGAGAACTCAGAAAGATATATTGTATCTTATAGATCAGAGGTACCTCCACTCAGATTCCCTTCATGGTTACCAAAATGTGAACCCCGAATATCTGAGACAGGTCTCAGTTAATTTACAAGGTTTGTTTTGCCAAGGTTGAGGACACATGCCTGTGACACAGCCTCAGGAGGTCCTAACAACATGTGCCCAAGGTGCTCAGAGCACGGCTTGGTTTTATACACTCGGAGACATAAGACATCAGTCAACATATGTAAGATGAACATTGGTTCTGTCTGGAAAGGTGGGACAACTCAAAGCAAAAGCGGGACAGCTCGAAGCAGGGAGGGGGCTTCTAGCTCATAGGTCGATAAGAGACAAGTTGTTGTATTCTTTTGAGTTTCTGATTAGCCTCTCCAAATGAGGCAATCAGATATGCATTTATCTCAGTGAGCAGAGGGGTGACTTTGAGTAGAAGGGGAGGTAGGCTTTGCCCTAAGTAGTTCCCAGCTTGACTCTTCCCATTAGCTAAGTGATTTTGGGTCCTCAAGATTTGTTTTCCTTTCACAAAAATGTGTACTCATAAAAATTTCGCTAGACATTTCATAGATTTCTGTGTTCTATTTTTCTCTTTGGAGAAAGCAAAAGTGGATTACTTTGATTAAAAGTGGTGATTAATAACAATAAAAATATACTTGGTATAATAATCATGGAAAAATGAATATATATACACACAATAATGAATATAAATCTTTACTAAGGAAACAGTTCATTAAAGTGTTAATTTCAATATAGTAGATATACAATCTTATTTAAGATTAGTTATTTGTGTACTAAATTAAATATAAAATTAAAAATTAAAAACCTTTATTTTATATTTACATAATTATGTATTTTAAAATAATACTTATAAAGGTATATAACGGCTAAATTTTTAGAAGTCTAAATAGAAAGTTCATTTAAAGTATTTGATATGGTTTGGCTGTGTCCCCACCCAAATTTCATCTTGAATTGTAGCTCCCGGAATTCCCATGTGTTGTGGGAGGGACCTGGTGGGAGGTAATTGAATCATGGGGGTGGGTCTTTCCCATGATGTTCTCATGATAGTCAATAAGTCTCACCAGATCTGATGGTTTTATAAAGAGGAGTTCCCCTGCACAAACTATCTTTTTGCCGGCCACCATGTAAGACATCCCTTTGCTCTTCCTTTATCTTCCACATGATTGTGAGGCTTCCCCAGCCATGTGGAACTGTGAGTCAATTAAAACTCTTTCCTTTCTAGATTACCCAGTCTTGAGTATGTCTTTATTAGCAGCATGAAAACAAACTAATACAGTATTTTTAATGTTAATGGATTCATTCATTAAAGTGGCTTAGAAATCCTTTATTGCATATCACTACATGGATGATATACAAAAAGTGAGTTTGAAATTCATCATTGAGCCTCTCATTTTCCTTTTCTTGTCCCTTGTACTGATTTCAATTTACTTGATCTCATTCATTCATTCATTTAACAAATATTTATTAAACACCTCAAACATGTACGGAGACAGAGTAATGAACAAACAAAACTGTTGTCCTTATGAAACTTACATTCTCACATGGAGAGTCAGACAATACACAGATATGTATGCAAAATGTCTGAATTTAAGAAGTGCTCTGAAGAAAAATGAATCAGAGTGAGAAGACAGAAAGGGAGGGAGGAAGGCCAGGTGTGGTGGCCCATGCCTATAATCCCAGCACTTTGGAAGGCCAAGGCAGGTGCATCATGCGGTCAGGAGTTCAAGACCAGCCTGGCCAACATGGTGAAACCCCATCTCTACTAAAATACAAAAATTAGCTAGGAGTGGTGGCAGACACCTGTAATCCCAGCTACTCGGGAGGTTGAGGCAGGAGAATTGCTTGAACCCAGGAGGCAGAGGTTGCAGTGAGCTGAGATCACGCCATTGTACTCCAGCCTGGGTGACAGGACTAGACTCTGTCTCCAAAAAAAAAAAAAAAAAATGTGAAGGAAAAAACCATGCTGATATCTGGGGAAAAGCAAAGGCTCTAGACACATGAGGATCAGCAAGGAGAGTGTATTAGCCGGGGTTCTCTAGAGGGACAGGACTAATAGGACAGATGTAGATATGAAAGGGAGTTTATTAAGGAGTATTGACTCACACAATCACAAAGTAAAGTCTCACAATAGGCCATCTGCAGGCTGAGGAGCAAGGAAGCCAGTCCGAGTCCCAAAATCTCAAAAGTAGGGAAGCCAACAGTGCAGCCTGCAGTCCGTGGTCAAAGGCCCAAGAGCCCTGGCAAACCATTGGTGTAGGTTTGTGAAAGGAAGTTAAATTTTGCGACCCCAAACTCATTTAACCAAAGAGAAAAGTCAAGCAGGGAACTGGGTCACGCAAACCTGCCTCCCCCTTTTGGTTCCCAAATAAGATGGCTACTAGATGAAAAGCTACATACCTCCCCCATATTTTTCCCACAAGGAAATTCCTAGTGAGCTGTTAAAATTTCTCCATGCAATGCAAGTCGATAGCTTATCTTTTACAGGTGCAGTCAACCTGGCCCGCCAGACACAAATGTGTATGTGATTGTTCCCCTACCCCATTTTGGCTGTGTTATCTTAGGTAAAATGCAGATTCCCCACATTTTTCCTCTCCCCCTTTTGTTTATGTGAAAACTGTGTGTTTCTCAATATCCTGCCCTTTCCCCTTTAAATTTGAAACCCTCAAAATCATCTTCAAAGAAAGGCATAGATCTGTCTCTCGGGTGCGTTGTTAACTTTGGCAAATAAATCTCCTAAAATGACTGAGACTCGTCATTTTCCTTGATTGATAATGTCAAAGAAAAGACTCGAACTCTGTAAAATATTTGGAGAGATTTATTCTCAGCCAAATATGAGTGACCGTGGCCCATGACACAGCCCTCAGGAGGTCCTGAGAACATGTTCCCAAGGTGGTCGGGGCGCAGCTTGGCTTTATACGTTTTAGAGAGGCATGAGACATCAATCAAATACATTTAGGAAATACATTGGTGTGGTCCAGAAAGGTGGGACAACTCAAAGCGGGTTGGAGTGCGGGCGCTTCCAGGCTGTAGGTGAATTTAAACATTTTCTGGTTGACAATTGGTTGAGTTTGTCTGAAGACCTTGGATTGATAGAAAGGGAATGTTCAGGTTAAGATAAAGATTGTGGAGACCAAAGTTCTTTTGAAGTCTTATAGTGGCTGCCCTTAGAGAAAATAGATGACAAATGTTTCTTATTCAGATATTAGTTAATATCTTAAGGATTGGGAGGGTCTGGAAGAAAAAGATCTAGCTATTTAATACAGATTCTTTACAGATGCACATTTTCCCCCACAAATAACAGCTTTGCAGGGCTATTTCAAAATATGGCAAATAAACATGTTGTGGGGTAAAATATTTTTATTTTCTTCCTTGTCTCGTAATGTTATGCCAGGGTCAGGTTGGAAAATAAGTCATGACATACAGGGTTAAATAAAACTCATCTGATGAGAATTTATGGTTTGTAGGGCATAGGGTATTACGCCCCAGACCCCTTAGATAGGAATTTGGGCAAGATAAAAATAATCAGAGTTTAGTCCTCAACAGCTTCAAGAGTCCAAAAGCTGAAGAACTTGGAGTCCTATGTTTGAAGGCAGGAAGCATCCAGGATGAGAGAAAGATGCAGGCCAGAAGACTTAGCCGTCTAGTCCTCCCATGTTCTTCTGCCTGCTTTTATTCTAGCCACGGTGGCAGCTGATTAGATTGTGCCCACCCAGATTGACAGTGGGTCTGCCTCTCCAAGTCCACTGATTCAAATGTTAATCTCCTTTGGCAGCACCCTCACAGACACACCCAGGAACAATACTTTGCATCCTTCAATCCAATCAAGTTGACACTCAATACTAACCATCACAGAGGCCAATGTGGCTGGAGCAAAAGGGGCAGGGAAGTAGGAATTCCTTGCGATAAGAGCAACAATAAATTCACTGGATAGCGTGTCTTTAGCAGACAAAGGACCTGGTCTGACTTAAAAGGATCCCTTTAGTTACTGTGTTGTGAATTTGAGGCAGGATAAATAAGGTTAGGAGGCCATGCTAAGCAGTTGTACAGGATACCAGCCCACTGTCCAATGGTTACAAGTTCCTGACACCCAATACAGCCGGGAAAGAGAACAAAAGCCTTTATTCATATTGTGGCTTCCCCAATTTCCAGCCAATTAGCATCAAAACCCAAAAAGCTATTAGCTACAAATTCCGGCCTTGAGTGAGTGGCAGGGGGAGGGGGACTGGGTGGCTAGAAACTTTTTCAGGTTCCTGCATGTGTAGCTAGGCTCAAAGTTTAGCTTATAATAGTTTTTTCCTTATTTTAATAGTAAAAATCACACTGCCAGGAAGAGATTTTATATGGAAATGATACATGCAATGCCTGTTAGAGCAGTGGTCACCAACCTTTTTGGCACGAAGGACTGGTTTCTTGGAAGACAATTTTTCCACTGTTAGAGGGTGGGGGGATGGTTTCAAGATGATTCAAGCACATTTGTTGTGCACTTTATTTCTACAATTTTATCATTTTCATTATATATTACATTGTTATATATAATAAAATAATTATACAACTCACCATAATGTAGAATCAGTGGGAGCCCTGAGCTTGTCTTCCTGCAACTAGACATCCCATCTAGGGGTGATAGGAGATGGTGACACTCAAAGTGTTTTGCTTATGTCCAGTCTACTCCATAATCTCATTTTGGTTGCTGTCACCGCAGAAAATGCTACTTCACAAAGATAGGATGTTGGAAATGAAAGCAGGCTTTTCAATGCTTTTTAGGCAATCTCAGGATATTCTGCCTTGACTTTAATCCAGAATGTATGGAGATTTGAAGTTGTCTCAAACATACTTTTAAGGCCACTGTTATTTGTGATCTCAAAGCTTTGATCCTCTTCTAACAAGGACAAAGTTGATTCACAAATAATTTATTCACAAATGTATCAGGGGAACCAGCCCCCAATATTTCAATGTAGGTTCTTTCTATTTTCCCTAAGTGTTGGCCAGTCTGAGAAATAAAAAGAAAGAGTATAAAGAGAGAAATTTTACAGCTGGGCCTCTGGGGGTGTCATCACATATTGGTAGTACCGTGATGGTGACCTCGAGCCACAAAACCAGCAAGTTTTTGTTAGGGATTTTAAAAGGGAAGGGGGTGTATGAACAGGGAGTAGGTTACAGGGATCACATGCTTCAAAGGGCCATAAAGATCACAAGGCAAGGCAAAATTAGAATAACTGATGAGGTTCTATTTCCCACTGTGCATACATTGTCTTGATAAACATCTTAACAGAAAACAGGGTTGGAGAGCAGACAACTGGTCTGACTAGAATTTACCAGGCTGGAATTTCCCAATCCTAGTAAGCCTAAGGGTACTGCAGGAGACCAGGGTGTATTTCAGTCCTTATCTCAACCACATAAGACAGATACTCCCAGAGAAGCCATCTATAGACCTACCCCCAGGAATGCATTCCTTTCCTAGGGTTTCAATTATTAATACTCCTTGCTGGGAAAAGAATTCAGTGATATTTCTCCTACTCACACGTCTGTCTATAGGCTGTCTGCAAGAAGAAAAATATGGCTGTGTTCTGCCAGACCCCGCAGGCAGTCAGACCTTATTGTTATCTTTCCTTGTTCCCTGAAAATCGCTGTTATTCTCTTCTTTTCAGGGTGCACTGATTTCATATTGTTCAAACCCATGTTTTAGAAATAATTTGTACAGTTAACGCAATCATCACAGGGTCCTGAGGTGACATACATCCTCAGCTTACGAAGATGATGGGATTAAAAGATTAAAGTAAGACAGACCTAAGAAATTATAAAATTATTAATTTTGGGAACTGATAAATGTCCATGAAATCTTCACAATTTATGTTCAGAGATTTCAGTAAAGATAAGCTCAAGAAATTATACAAGTATTAATTTTGGAAACTGATAAATGTCCATGAAATCTTCACAATTTATGTTCTTCTGCCTCGGCTCCAGCTGGTCCCTCTGTTTGGGGGGACCATAACACAAATGGGTCACAGATCCATTACTTCCCAGTTCAGGGGTCTTTTGTGGTTGGGAAGTAATGCTCAAACTCTTTTGAAAGCTAAGATAGGTGATCATGCACTAGCTGGGAGAGAGAAGGCCCTGGCCTAGTCTCTTTCAAAATCTCTGCTAATGTTCAAAACA
Organism: Nomascus leucogenys; assembly: GCF_006542625.1. Lineage (NCBI taxonomy): Eukaryota > Metazoa > Chordata > Mammalia > Primates > Hylobatidae > Nomascus > Nomascus leucogenys. The sequence continues at coordinate 80,235,829 of NC_044391.1, forward strand.
TGTTAAAAATCCCAGTGTTAACTCATCACCCCCATAATTCCAGTTTGGTTTTGAATGCAGCCACTTTATCTGCCAACTTGAACGCAGTTGTCATTCTCCCCTGACGTGACAGATGAGTTAGTTCATTGAGCAGGTTAAATATGTCACATGACTGCACAAGTTTTGTGACCCATTCTGTGTCACTGAAGTGTGCTGCCAGTGGTGACTGTTTTTCTAAAAGAAATCTGTGGAATGACTCTCATAACTCAGAAAGTGGCCAGTGATCCACCTTCAAAAAGCCATCTCATTTCTGTGTATAAGAAGGTGTGTGTGTTCTGAGTGCATCTCCTCACAGAGCTGCATGAACAGACATGAGTTAAGGGCATGTGCTTTAATGTGGTTGATAATTTTAATCACATCCTGCAAAATGTTAAGTTCATTTCATACTTTTCGGCTAGCTGGCATTTCTCTATGGACGACTCAGTGTGTAGATTCACATTCAGAAACAACCTCTTTGACCCAAGTAGTGAAACCAGAAAGCCATCCAGTCATGGCAGCTGCTCCGTCCGTGCATATACGGACACAAAATAACCAATTCAGTTTTGCTGTGTAATCATTCAAAGACTTGACTAGTTCTGCCGCTGTGGTGTTGGTCGGCAACAAAAGTGCACATAACATATCCTCATGCACATCCTCCTGAAAAATCACTCAAAAGCAAGCATTGTTGCCTTGTTGTCAACCTCGGTAAATTTGTCAACCTGGATTTTGTACCAGAGTGACCCATTAATCCTTTCTTTTCTTTTCTTTTTCTTTTTCTTTTCTTTTCTTTTTTTTTGAGATGGAGTCTTGCTCTGTCTTCCAGGCTGGAGTGCAGTGGCACGATCTCGGCTCACTGCAACCTCCACCTCCCGGGTTCAAGTGATTCTCCTGCCTCAGCCTCCTGAGTAGCTGGGATTACAGATACATGCCACCATGCCTGGCAAATTTTTGTATTTTTAGTAGAGATGGGGTTTTACCATGTTGGTCAGGCTGGTCTTGAACTCCTGACCTTGTGATGCACCCGCCTTGGCTTCCCAAAGTGCTAGGATTATAGGCATGAGCCACTGCGTCCAGTCCCATTAATCCTTTCTAACAATTGTGCCTCAATATCCTCTGCTATTTCATCATTTCCTCTAATTATGGTGCTAGCCCAAAGAGGCACACGTGCCACCTTTTGAACTGCAGCATCTCCTAAAAGTTCATGACAAATGTCCTTAGCGGCAGGCAGATTCAATTCTTCTGCAATAGTAAAGGGCTTCTTAGCTTTAGCAATGCTGTTAGCCACTAAGAATGATGCTGTCAATGCAGACACATTTGATGCAAGTGGCGGCCTTCAATAATTGCTTCTGTTCTTCATGTTCATGTTTTTTCTTTTGAAAAACTCCAAAGGCTTCTCTTTCAATGTAAGGTGCTTGGTCTCCATGTGGTGAAGCAGTTTTGAAGGTTTTCATGGGTTTGTTGGATAGCTGCTTGCCACATATTATACAAAGCAGGCTTGGAGAATGTGAATCACCTGCTGCAGTCAACCTGCAATTTAAGTAGGACTCTAGGTATGTTCTTTCACATGCAGCTTTCCTTTTATTGGCAGTCTTAGAGTTTTCCATTGTCTCATCATTGGGTCTTTCCCCATTTTCAAAGAAGCTCTCCAGTGACATTTATTTTTTACTCATTTTGGCTAGAGCTAGCTTGTGGGCTTACCAAAACTGTGACTGAGACAAGTGCTCAGTGTGGGAAGGAAGCGCGGATGGAAGTGGTAAATAAAATAATGGGCAGGCCATGCAATACTTTAAAGCCTGCCATCAGATGCAGCGGTACAATTGAAATACATCAACCCACTTGCCACTATAAAGCTTGCCATCAGTGCAGCTTTTGTCACTTGGCTACTCACTGATAGGGTTTTGATATGAATTTGCAAGCAATTGATTTATTATGGTCTCTGTGCAGTCACACCTCTTTGCTAATGTTAATCTGTATTTGCAGCTGTTCCCCAGCACCAGCAGCCCCACCTTAGCTCCACCTCAGGTCATCAGGCATTAGATTCTCATAAGGAGTGCGTAACCCAGATCCCTTGAATGGATAGTTCACAAGAGGGTTCACACTCCCATGAGAATCTAATGCCACTGCTAATGTGACAGGAGGCAGAACTCAGGTGGTAATACAAGTGATAAGGAGAGGGTGTAAATACAGATGAAGCTTCACTCGTTCACCCACTGCTTACCTCCTACTGTGTGGCCTGGTTCCTAACAGGCCATGGACTCGTACTGAACATGTAGATGCTGAGTACATGTGCCAACCACAGGTCCACCTTTGCATACTTGACCTTACCAGTATTTTATGAATATATATGTACAGCTCCCATGTCACCAGTGAAGGGTCTTGACTATGAGTCATACAGGTTCTTGGCATTTGCACAAAGAATTGGGCAAAACACACAGGCAAAGCAATGAAAGAATGGAGCAATGAAGGCACAGATGTATTGAAACAAGAGTACACTCCACAGCTCAAGAGCACCTGCTACAGAATTTTCTGGGATTTAAATATCCTCTAGAGCGTTGCCATAGGTTACTTGGTTACACCCTATGTAAATGAAGGAGTGGCCCACAACCAGCCTGCTTGGTTGCAGGAGGTGGCCCAATCAGAGGCTGAAGTGAAGTTACAGAGTTACACATGAGGACTTGGCCTGCCACCCCTCTGATTATTTGCCAGAGGGGACCGGTCAGAGGTCCTTTCCATTTTTTCATCTGCAATGCAGTGCATTGGGAGTAGCCTCTGATCCTTTTGTTACTTGGGCATGGAGAGGTGGGGTTTTCCTTTTGATTCAGCTCTAGGAAGTCAGCAGGACCTTCGGTTCCCTGCCTCCAGACCCTGTTCTCCTGCCTCATCCATAAAGGGAACTCCCTAGAGACACTAAAGGCTGTCTGTCTCTCTGTCTCTGAGCAGCCCACTCTGCCTCTCAGAGTGTACTTTTGGTTTACAATAAACTTTTTCGCCTACTCTTACTTTGTACTTGCTTTCAAATTATTTTGTGTGGTGAAGTCAAGCAGCTGAACAGGCCCACTGACAACAGCAAGGATAGAAGCAGTGCGATCGGTTACACGGCTATTACAATAGTTCCCTCCAGAAATGGCAGTACTGAGAGGTGGGGAGAAGTAAGTTCTGGATTTTTTTTTTTTTTTTTTTTTGAGACAGAGTTTCGCTCTGTCGCCCAGGCTGGAGTGCAGTGGCACAATCTCGGCTCGCTGCAAGCTCCACCTCCCGGGTTCACGCCATTCTCTTGCCTCAGCCTCCTGCGTAACTGGGACTACAGGCGCCCGCCACCACGCCCGGCTAATTTTTTGTATTTTTAGTAGAGACGGGGTTTCACCGTGTTAGCCAGGATGGTCTCGATCTCCTGACCTCGTGATCCGCCCACTTCGGCCTCCCAAAGTGCTGGGATTACAGATGTGAGCCACCGCGCCCGACCCTAGATTTTTTTTTGAAAGTAGAGCTTACAAGATATGCTGACTATTTAGACTGGGGATGTCACAGCATGGTGTCAAAGCGACTAATATATTTGGCTAGCGTCACTAAAGTTTACATTTATGAGATGCAGAAGACTGTAGAAGGTTTGGGGAAGAAGATCCGAAGCTCAGTTTTGGACCTGTTAAGTTTAGCATGCCTCTTAACACATCCAAGCAGAATGGTCAAGGATGCAGTCTTCCATATGGACTGGACATGAAATGTCTGACATCAAACAGTAACAAAGAACATTTTGAAATGAGGAAAAGTATTTGTAGTTGTAATTGATAGTTCATTCATTATAATTTGTCCACGTTCTTTTTCAGGCCATGTCATATATATATATATATGTACATATTAATATTAATATTTATAATAGACAATTTTGCTTTTTTTCTACTTAGATTCTGTTATATACATTTCTCCACATTGCTTTATAGGCCTAACAACCATGTTTAAAGGCTGTATCTTCATACAGAGGTAATATTTAAAAAAGAAGACGAAGACCAAAGAAGGACTCCCTTCCCCCACCTATACACCTGTGTCGTCTTACTGGGAGCAAACACTTTTTTAGCTCCACAAAGCGATTGCACTTTCTCTTCCAAGTCGGCAGACGGCGCGCGAGCAGCGTAGGCATTGCTCCGCCTCCAGTCCAGTTGCTCTTCTTTCTTTTCCTCTCTTTTTCCTCGCGTCCTTTGCCCCGGAAGTGCTCTTACAACATTGGCTGCCGGCGTGACTTTGACCGCTTCCCGGTGCGTTACCGGCAGCTGAACCCACTCGGAGCCGCGGGACTTTGACGCGTGCTCTGCGCTTGCCATGAGACTCCTGGGAGCCGCAGCCGTCGCGGCTCTGGGGCGCGGAAGGGCCCACGCCTCTCTAGGTTGGCAGAGGAAGCAGGTACCGGAGCACAGAGAGGCCGAATCGGGACCATTCCCGGAACCTTGTGATCCCTTCTGGGCAATGGAAGGCAGTGACACCCCTGGGTCCTCCTGACTGACAGCTCCGAATACTGGTGGTCGCGCGTCAGTGCTGAAAAGCACCTCGGTGCCTGCACATTAGCTCGTTAACTCGTTTGTTTTGCTCTCTGGTACCCTGGGGTTTAATCAACTAAAAGTGCCTGTCACTCAGATACTTTGATATTTTATCCACCTTTTCTAAGGTGTTTTTTTTTTTTTTTTTGGCCTCTCTTTTCCCATGAATAATTGTGTATTTTGGATGTGCAGTCCTATGGGGAAAGGTTTATATTGTATCTTAATTCCATCTAATAGGGATCCCCATCCCCTGCCACCAGAGTAAAGTTAAAACAAACTTCATGAATTGTTTTTGTTTCGAGGGAATTGGAAATCTTTTGGGGCTGCCTTGGAGCTATTAGCATCACTGCATAGAGCATATACGTTCTCAAACATATTTGTCATCTGTGAACTACAATAAAGGAGAAAGAGGAAAAAATTAAGTTACATTTAAGCTAAAATTTGTATTTTCTGTTAGTTTTTGGAGCTGTCTTTGTGATTTTATCTGCCCCGGTATGTATCTTCAAATCTGTGTAAAAAGTACCTCCCATTTAAATTAAATTAAGTTTATTCATTAATTAAAAAAATACGTCTTTTCTGTCTTGTTTTGTAGTCTGTTCTCTGATTACAAGAGTTCCAGGCTTAAACGTTTCCCCTGGTGCCTAACTCCAGCTATCTCATATCCAGTGAGATTTCTTGGAGGAATAATGTCCAGCACACTCGTTTTAATTGTCTGTTGTTCTCTCTTATAAAAGGTGCATAGAATTGAGCTCTCGTATTTTTTTCAGGTTAATTGGAAGGCCTGCCGATGGTCTTCATCAGGGGTGATTCCTAATGAAAAAATAAGAAATATTGGAATCTCAGCTCACATTGATTCTGGGAAAACTACATTAACAGAACGAGTCCTTTACTACACTGGCAGAATTGCAAAGATGCATGAGGTGTGTATTCATGGTTGATTCTGGATTAATTAGAACGTGATTTTAACTGTTTTGTTGCTATTATTTAATAAAGCTTATAAACCTGAAAGATTAAAACAGTGGTAACAGCAGACTTTTGACAGTTAGGCTTATCTGAAAGTAGCTTAAGTATCTGTGTTCTGGTTTTCTTTTTTATTTTTTATAGATGAGGTCTCACTTTGTTGCTCAGGCTGGTCTCAAACTCCTGGGCTCAAATGATCCCCCTGCCTCAGTCTCCCACAGTGCTGGGATTATAGGCATGAGCCACTGCACCTGGCAACTGTTTCCATTTCAGTTAAGATTTCTTTCCTTCTTGGAATGCAGGGACAGCGAAAGTCTGAATTGCTGTGCTTGTGTTTAGGTGAAAGGTAAAGATGGAGTTGGTGCTGTCATGGATTCCATGGAACTAGAGAGACAAAGAGGAATCACTATTCAGTCAGCAGCCACTTACACCATGTGGAAAGATGTCAATATTAACATTATAGATACTCCTGGTGAGTTGGATTCTTGGTTTTATTGCAGCTTCTTTTGGCAAAAGCACATTTGGTTCTTTCTCTTACTATGACCCAATTAGTTTTTGAGTGTCAAATACTCAAAAGTATAACACTGAATTCCTATTAGAGAAGACTAACTTAGGACCTAGAGCACTTCATCCTTATGTAGTTTTCTTGAAAATTTGTGCAAGTAAATTGTGAGTAGGCAGATTCTTGCCTTTCACATATTCTAGCTGATTCTAAAGCTGCCTGTGCCCTAGTATTTTCTTGAAGTGATCTTGCCAGGCCCTGCACCTAAGGGTTGGTGAATAGTATTGGTGTGCTCAGTGATCTACATTCTAATTAGAAGACTTATGTGATGAGCAGAGATACAAAAACTTCTAATAGTGCATATATTAAAAATTCAGATTGCTCTTTAAGACCCTCTCATATTTCATCTTATTCAGGGCATGTGGACTTCACAATAGAAGTTGAAAGGGCCCTGAGAGTGTTGGATGGTGCAGTCCTTGTTCTCTGTGCTGTTGGAGGGGTACAGTGCCAGACCATGACTGTCAATCGTCAGATGAAGCGCTACAACGTTCCGTTTCTAACTTTTATTAACAAATTGGACCGAATGGGCTCCAACCCAGCCAGGGCTCTGCAGCAAATGAGGTAATGAGCCTTAGAATGAACAAAGAGGATGTGATGATCTAGACAGCAAACCTTATATCCAGAAGGATGATTAATTCACTGTCATTAAACTTTATTCTTAAGTTTAGTTTTTTAAATGTATTTATGTGAGTTACTTAGTAAGTGAAACACTGATTTTAGTAAATTGGCTTGTGGTATGATCTCATCAACTACCTTCTCTGTAAAATGGGGACAATATTACTGAAATTCTAGGGAGGTTGCAGATGAATTCAGAAAACAGTCTGACCGTTTATACTGTTTTGCTGTTCGTAGAGAAGTTATAATCTAGATTCTAAAAATACCTTGTGTTTTATTTAGACAAAAGATCATCTTTGGTTTTAATTTTTCCTTGAAGCATTTTAATTAATGCCCTTAAGTAGTTTGCCATAGAGATGAGATTTTCTTGTTTTCGGACGGAAACATATTTTCTAGGACGACAGTAACACTTCCTTTCTGTACCAGATAGAACCAGTAGTATTTATAGCATTTTAAATTTTACACAATACTATATATTTCACAAAGCCTTTAAAAAGAGTCAGAATTTCACTTTTCACCTTTTGTAGATGTGCACGTGTAGCTCTAGAGCTCATACTTCTGTTTCACATCGCATAGTTGATGGATATGTAGGTGTAAAGTTTATGGTAGTGGACAGGCTGAGAATGGTGTGTCTGATGACAAAAAATCTGATGGAAGTGATATATTTGATGTGAAAGTAAACATTTTCTTAGTTGGGTGTTTATATCTTTTTTTTGGTAAAATGTTTTTAGTTTTTGTCCTTATTTTACTTGTGCTTGGCAATAGATGGACTTTTTTCCCCAAATCTTCTTCTGAATTCCAAGGAAACACTGTTTTAGCATTTATTTGATTACTTTGGTTCATTGTTTTCTCCACTGCCATTTATTTGTTTTCCATTTCGTAACTTCTATAAAGCAGATAAAAATCTGGAACTTCTAGATCTGACCTTCATGTCTTATCTTTTCTGTGGTACTTATTCTTTCTGTCTCCTCTCATTTTGGATTGGGCTTATGAGAGAATTCTTGGAGTTGATCTTCCAGCTCACTAATTTGGTATTCATTTGTGTCTCTTCAGTTATTTAGCTTGCCTTAAAACTTTTTTTTCAGCAATTATGTACTTAATTTTCATAAACTTTCTCTTTCATTGCAGCATTTTTATCAGTAGAGGTAATCGTTTCTCAAATGTTTACATTTTATTTTCTTTCCTCTAGTAACTCTTCTTGGAGGTAAGTGCTATTAAGTTCACATTTCTCTTTCAAGCTTTTGGTTTCCTTCAAATATTTGGTGATTCTTAGATCTTTAACCATAGTTATAGATGGGAGTCTAGAGTCTAGACTAAACAGTGGTAGCTAGAGCATATTCTTTTCCAGTGAGGATTCTTGCCAGTGAATGCAGTTTCTATTCAGTTTTGAGCCTGGGCCAGGCGTGGTGGCTCATGCCTGTAATCCCAGCACTTTTGGAGGCCGAGGCCGGTGGATCACCAGGTCAGGAGTTCAAGACCTGGCCAACATAGTGAAACCCCGTCTCTACTGAAAATACAAAAAATTAGCCAGGCATGGTGGCAGGCGCCTGTAATCCCAGCTACTCAGGAGGCTGAAGCAGGAGAATCGCTTGAACCCAGGAGGCGGAGGTTGCAGTGAGCGGAAATCGCGCCATCACACTTCAGCCTTGGCGACAGAGCGAGACTCTGTCTCAAAAAAAAAAAAAAAAAAAAAAAAAGAGGTGGGCTCAGCTATCCTACTATTTAATTTCCTAGCTAGCCCCCCTATTATCTGTTCTTCCGCTTTCTGCTTTTGATCCAGTGTATCTGGGGATCTGATGGTAAAACAGTTATTTTGGAGTTCTTTTTGTTGCCTAAATGGGATTGTGGCTTCCTGAGCTCCTTGAGTTATGTTGTCAGTCTGTTCCCAACTGCTTTATATTTTCTGTTCTGACCTGATGGTAACACCCTTCTCAGTTCTCCAGTGTCTGCCACGGATTTTTTAAAATATTCATTTTTGTCATTTCAAAGGGATTAGGGGAGAAGAAAAAAGGTAAACAAGTGTATTTTTATTTTTCAGGTCTAAACTAAATCATAATGCAGCGTTTATGCAGATACCCATTGGTTTGGAGGGTAATTTTAAAGGTATTATAGATCTTATTGAGGAACGAGCCATCTATTTTGATGGAGACTTTGGGTAAGTGCTAAAAATACATTATTAAAATTTTAAATTTTAAAAAGCATTAAAAAGAAGGGATAAGTTCGTCAAACTCAGAGTAACTATCTTTTTGAAATGCGACTGGAAGAATACTCTGAGATGGTTTTGTTTTAATACGTGTAATCCTAGTTGCTCCCCATTTTATTTAGTATTTATTCTGCGAGAGACTATGTTACTTTTTGGGTAATATACTCATATCACATTATGGCATGCATGGTGTGGTGGAAGGAGCCTTCAGTTTGGGTTAGTAAATTTGGGTTAGTAAATGTATTATATCTTTTTGCACTTCTTCATTTATTCATTCATTCTGTGGACTTTTATAGAGCAACTGCCAGGTCTGGGGTATTGAGATAAAAATTAGGAAGAAAATAGGGATCATAAATATTTGCTCTTCCTGCTTTATAATTACATGGACAAAAAAGATTAATTAAAACAGTTAAAGTTGTACAAATGTGGTTTGGGAAATGCAAGAAATAAATTGGTAACTTTTTGATGTGGTATTTGGTCCATCAGCTTTTGAGTGACCTTTACCTACAAAGTACTGTAATTGCCTGGTGGTTATCAAACCTTAGCATTCATAACAATCCCCTGGAGACTTTGTTAAAAGACATAGTCCTGGCTCTACCTCCAGAGATTCTGATCAGTAGATTGGGGTGGGGGCCCGTAGTTTGTGTTTCTGGAAGGTTTCCAGTTGATGCTGCTCTTACAGGTCTGCAGACCACACTTTGAGTGACACTGATCTAGACAATGTGAGGAGTCATAGATGATCCTTTGTTCTGAGGAGTGACCTCTGTAGCCTGGTAGTTTGTCCACAGGCACTTCCTGAGGGGTTTCCTTCCTCTGCTATGGAATTGGGATTGCACGTCTGGCAGGTGGGCGATTGGCATTGTGATCAGTGAACTATAGAATTTATCTTCATCAGCCATCTTGTAAGCAGGAAAAGGATGGAGTCTGTCTGGTGGATAAGGTGTTTCTCTCACTTTTTATGTGACAACTGAGTAATGACAACAAAGTTTACCTACCACTCCTTAGGATATAAGGCCCAATAAGGCAGAGTTTTTATTTTTTCCTACTTTATTCACTGCTATGTCCCAGCCCCTAGGAAAACTAGTTACAACTAGTCAGTTGTAACTGCCTAGTACATAATAGGGACTCAAAAATATTTGTAAATGAATGAATAAATCCACTTTCCCAGAATTACCAAGGCACATATTTCTGTTGTCAGAAGTAGAGACTCTTAAACTTTGTTGTACATCAGAACCACAGATGCAGCTTCTTAATATACATGTATCCTTCTCCAGCCCTAGTTTACTGTATGTTTATTTGGAAAGGAATCCACAGATGATTCTGACACGTGAAAGGCTAAGAAGCAGGGAGCTTGCCAGGAAGGTTGAAATTAAGATCTGAAAGCTGTGGGGAGTCTTAGAATATTAAGTGTTACTTTTTGTTTCCTTGGAAATGGCTTCTTTTGTCTTTATTAAAGTTAGGAATATGTTTTCTGAAAAGCTTATTTTTTGATATTAATTTCTATTTTTAAAGAAATACCTTGAGGCCGGGTGCGGTGGCTCACACCTGTAATCCCAGCACTTTGGGAGGCCGAGGTGGGCGGATCACGAGGTCAGGAGATCGAGACCATCCTGGCTAACACAGTGAAACCCTGTCTCTACTAAAAATACAAAAAATTAGCCGAGCATGGTGGCAGGCGCCTGTAGTCCCAGCTACTCGGGAGGCTGAGGCAGGAGAATCACTTGAACCTGGGAGGCAGAGCTTGCAGTGAGCTGAGATGGCGCCACTGCACTCCAGCCTGGGCGACAGAGTGAGACTCTGTCTCAAAAAAAAAAAAAAAAAAAAAAAACCTTGAAAAAATTTCAGACTGCTTTTAAATATCATATCAAGTATGTCCATTTTAGCTTTGAACATTTTATTTTACCCATTCAACCTCTGGAGGAATGGAGAACTGATGTCACAGATTGAAGAGTCTGTCATATTTAGTCACCCTTTTTTTAGACTACAAATTGGGATATTCTTTGTTAAAAAGTGTATGATCAGGTCTGTTATTAATGGAAAGGAATAGAGTAAGGTCTTCCTAGTACTGCTTACTAGAGATTGTTATGTTGTGATTAATAAGAATATGATTAATAGCATTTTCAAGAACTCAGATGGGCCCCAGACAGGTTGGCTTTGAATCTTACCTCTTCTGTTTACTAGTAGGACAGCCTTCGGCAAATTACTTTGCCTGTGTAAGTTAGTTTCCTGATCTGAAAATGCAGATAATAGAAGCTACTTCATATGTGAAGATCAAATAAATAACTTGTCAGATATTTAGTTTAGCGCTTACTGCATTGTAAGTATTCAGTAAATGGCTGCTGTTATTACTTTGCATGCTTGCCAGTTTTAAAATAATTAGAATACAGTAAAGACTACACTGAAGAGTTTAAACTTTGATTTAGGTGATACTTTGTCAAGTCATTGTTTTGAACTTGTATTTTACTGTATATTGAGTAAGGATAAACCAGGTTGCATTAAATTGGGAAGATTTTGTATTATATATTTTATCATTATCTTCTGTAAAACTTGATATGCAGAAAAGTAGAATGTGATGTCTATTATAAAACCAGAGACTTTTTTTTCTCATTATAGTGGACTGTTTTAGCTCTTCCAGTTACTGGTAGTACAACCTTGACCTTAAACTTGCCTGTTTCAGTATATTTATCTACTATTCTGTGTACATTTTAAAGGTATACATTAGTCTTATTTGCCATTTGAATGCAAATGTATCAGAGCTCTTTCTTACCTAAAAAAATGTTTTAACCATTAATCATATATTTTTCATTAGTCCTTCATATATCAAGTTGAATATCCTTAAAGCACCAAAATATTTGTTTTCTTAGTCAGATTGTTCGATATGGTGAGATTCCAGCTGAATTAAGGGCGGCGGCCGCTGACCACCGGCAGGAGCTAATTGAATGTGTTGCCAATTCAGATGAACAGCTTGGTGAGATGTTTCTGGAAGAAAAAATCCCCTCGATTTCTGATTTAAAGGCAAGTGCTTTCAAAATAAGTCTTATATTAACAACAAAAAGAAGTTTTTTGTTTTTTATAGGGAGGGGACATGATGCTTTTATGTATGGGCTTTATTAATGAAATCTCAGTACGTTTATTTAACATAATTGGCTTCCTCAAAAAATACTTCACATGGTATATTTTTTTTAAGTGAGGTATGTAATAACTTCAAATGAGAAAAGTTATTGAGGACCCTTAAATTACTGGGGACCTGATTTTAGTCTCTATTAGAGCCAGCACTCCAAAGAGTGTCAGTTCATTTTATTCATTTGTTGGTTGTGGCCACAGCATTATTGTTGGCCTCTTCCAGCTGCTAGAGCTAAAGCTCCACTATGTATTCTCTGAGGCCTGCTCAGCCAGCAGGACACATTGATGGTGTTTGCACTAAGGGTTGGGGCAGGACCTGGAGCTGCTACTGTCATGACCTATAATTTATGAGAGATTTGTACCGTTTGGTTTCCTGTGTATATGTTCTTTACAAAAAGAAAAAGATAAGTGTTTCTTAATAGAGCATATGTTCATATGGTTTAAATATTTAAAAGGTATACAAAGGTAAACAGTAAACACCCTTTTATTTTTTTCTTCCATCTGCCCAGTTCTCTTCCCTGTCCCTGAAACAGGTTACCAGTTAATAGCTTCTGGTGTACCTTTCCATAGGCTTTTGGTTTTGCATATATATTACTTTTTCCTCTATTTTATACAATTGTAGCGTACTGTTTGCAGTGTTTTATTAGTGTGTCTATTTTCTATGTGTATATGTATTTTTTTTTTAGCAAATTGAAAATTAGTGAGAATTAGTGATTACAAGAGTGTCGAAAGCAGTTGTATAGTAAATCACTTCCTAGCCCTGAAGAAGAAAGTGATTTTTTTCTTTGTATTTTGACCTTGAGTTCATTGGAGACCTGATTTTAGTCTCTAATAGAGTCAGCACTCCAAAGAGTAGAGTATCAGTTCGTTTTATTCGTTTGTTTGTAATTGACTTGAAGCACAACATGTAATTTTAACATTAACTGCCATTAAATTGTTTTCTTTTGTAGCTAGCAATTCGAAGAGCTACTCTGAAAAGATCATTTACTCCTGTATTTTTGGGAAGCGCCTTGAAGAACAAAGGAGTTCAGCCTCTTTTAGATGCTGTTTTAGAATACCTCCCAAATCCATCTGAAGTCCAGAACTATGCTATTCTCAATAAGGAGGAGTAAGTCTTGAAAATTGAATCTTAGTTTATGCAGAAATACTTTCGTATTTATGCACTGTGAAGGAATTTAAGGATAGTCCTTCTAGTTATGTCTGTGATTTTTTTTCATAATTTACAAACAATCATGGTTTTTATTTGGGTAACAATTTTGACATATAGAAAAATATTTATTATACCAGTTCCTATATCATATTCTGTTTGACTTAAAAGTATGATTTGTTTTACTATCTCTCAAGGTTTACATCATTAGAAAATTTTCTCATTTGGGACTAGCTGTTTTCAGACATACTGTTAAAAAAAAAAAAAAAGGTTTAAGAAACAAACTTCTGCCAGGTGCAGTGGCTCACGCTTGTAATCCCAGCACTTTGGGAGGCCAAGGCGGGTGGATCACCTGAGGTCGGGAGTTTGAGACAAGCCTGACCAACATGGAGAAACCCCGTCTCTACTAAATATACAAAAATTAGCTGGGTGTGGTGGTGTGTGCCTGTAATCCCAGCTACTCAGGAGGCTGAGGCAAGAGAATCACTGGAACCCGGGGGGCAGAGGCTGCAGTGAGCTGAGATTGTGCCACTTCACTCCAGCCTGCCTAGGCGACAGAATAAGACTCCAAAAAAAAGAAACAAACTTCAAAAAAAAGCTCATTGGTTATTTCTTTTCTTTCCCTATGAGACCATTTCTGTGTTTTTTAGTGTACTCTTGTCCTATCACTATGTGGTAACTAAGCTAAGCTCTAAAGACCGTTTTTTTTTTTTTTTTTTTTTTTTTTTTTATGAGACAAAGTCTTGCTCGGTTGTCTAGGCTGGAGTGCAGTGGTGCAATAAAAGCTCACCACAGCCTCGAACTCCTGAACTCAAGTGATCCTCTCACTTCAGTTTCCCAAAGTGTGAGGATTATAGGCATGAGCCACTATGCCCAGCTGAGAACTTACTTCTATTGATCTCTTTCAGTGAAATTTTACTTATGTGTGACACCAGTAATATCCCACACACGTGCTTTTTCTCAGATAATACTTCATGATGAAATAAATTGATATAAAAGAAATATCAAATATTACATCTCATAGATTTATATTTCTTTTATTTTAAGTGACTCAAAAGAGAAAACCAAAATCCTGATGAACTCCAATAGAGACAATTCCCACCCATTTGTTGGCCTGGCTTTTAAACTGGAGGTAAGTTGCTTTCTAATGTATTTAACTGCTATCTGTAGAATGTTTTTACTTCTAGGCTTTATTCCTATTACAGAATGACTCTGACCTTTATGAAAGATTTGGAAAATAGGGAAAGTAGAAAGAGCAGGTAGAGAATTTCCAAAGCTCTGACATGACAGTTCTTTTGTTATTACGTGCATTTCTTTCTAGTCTCTTCTCTTTGCCTGAAGAGTGTAAATTCTTACCTAAATCATACTACCTGTATAGTTTTGTTTTGCTTTTTTTTATTTAATGTCACAGTAGGTAATGGTCCGTGTTTCTATAAATAGTTTAAGCATTTTAAGTAGTAGCATAACAGTGCATCAAGTAGATACACCAATTTGCTTAAAATTTCCTAATTTTTAGATGTTTATATTGTTTCCAGGTTTCTACTGTTATAAATAACATTGGGTCCATTTCTAGAAATATGTCCTAAGGAACTAATGAAGGGTAGCGAGTTAATGTTAGCTTCAGCTCACCTTATAAAACCAAAATCTCACAAACAATTGAAAATGCCCAGCCAGTCGCAGTGGTTCACACCTGTAATCCCAGCACTTTGGGAGGCCGAGGTGGGCAGATCAGAAGGTCAGGAGTGAGAGGCCGAGGCGGGCGGATCACAAGATCAGGAGTTCGAGACCAGCCTAGCCAACATGGTAAAACCCTGTCTATACTAAAAATACAAAAATTAGCCGAGTGTGGTGGCGGACACCTGTAATCCCAGCTACTCAGGAGGCTGAGGCAGGAAAATTGCTTGAACCTGGGAGGCGGAGGTTGCAGTGAGCCGAGATTGCACCACTGCACTCCAGCCTGGCCGATGGAGTAAGACTCCATCTTGGAAAAAAAAAAAAAAGAAAATGCCCAGTAATTACGATTTGATAAATAAACTGAGGTACATTCTTATAGTACAACATTATTCAGACTTTAAAAATTATGTTGAAATGCCTATTTTTGACACGAAAAGATGTTTGTGATTTAAAAAGAAACAAACTTACTTATTTTAGAATATTTTAAAGAAAAGTTATGAAGATAGTCCAGAGAATTCCTGTATATCCTGCACCCAGTTTCCTCTATTATTAATACAAACTGTCACAACTAATGGGCCAATACTGATATATTATTATTAACTAAAATCTGCACTCCATTTGCATTTCTTTAGTTTTTGTCTAGGTCCTTTTTCCGTCTCACTAGACAGAAGGACCACAGAAGGCCCATCCAGAGGACCACGTTATATTTGATTGTCATGTCTCCTTACGCTCTCCTAGGCTGTAATAGTTTCTTAGACTTTCCTTGTTTCTCACGAGATTGACGTTTTTGAGAAGTATTGGTCAGCTCTTTTGTAGTGTCCCTCAATTTGGGTTTGATGCTTTTCACATGATTAGATTGGAGTCATGTGTTTTTAGGAGGACTACCATTGAGGTGAAGTGTTATTATTGTCACATCATATCCAAGGTACAGACTTGCAGCATGATTTATCATTGTTTTTGTTTTTATTTATTTTTTTTTGAGATGGAATTTCGCTCTTGTTGCCCAGGCTGGAGTGCAATGGTGCAATCTTGGCTCACTGCAACCTCTGCCTCCCAGGCTCAAGCGAGTCTTCTGCCTCAGCCTCCCGAGTAGCTGGGATTACAGGCATGCGCCACCACGCCTGGCTAATTTTGTATTTTTAGTAGAGACGTGGTTTCTCCCTGTTGGTCATGCCGGTCTCAAACTCCCGACCTCAGGTGATGTGCGCATCTCGGCCTCCCAAAGTGCTGGGATTACAGGCATGAGCCACTGTGCCCGGCTGATTTATCATTGTTAATGCTAACCTCAATCACCACACCTGGCTGAGATAGTGTTTGACAGGTTTCTCTGCTATAAAGTTACTGTACTCTTTTTATTCCCCTTTTCATAGTGTACTTTTTAAAAGGAAGTCACTTGGCTCAGCCAACACTTAAGGGGTGGGGAATTATGTTCCACCCTCTTGAGGGGGCACTGTCTACATAAGTTATTTGGAATTCTTCTGAAAGGGAGATTTGTCTTTCTTCCCTGCTTATTTATTTATTTGGACAATCATTTAATATCAGTATGGACTCATGTATATGTATTTTGAACTTTGAGTTATAATCATGACTGTGACTTTGAGTATGTCATTTGTTGTTCAGATTGGCTGGGTTTGGCGATTGGCAACTCTCAGTTGGCTCCTGTGTTCCTTTAACAACTTCCAGTGTTTTGCCTTTTTGAATACTTCCTTACTTGCCGGCACTACAAGACGCCCCAGGCTTATCTTGTGTATTCCATGCCCTAACCCTAGAATCAGCCGTTCTCCAAGGAGCACTGGTTCCTTTTTAAGTAAAATGGTATTAGAAACCAAGATTTGGGGACTGGATGGGCTTTTTGTTGAAATGCTGTTGCTTCTGTACATAATATTTTAAGTGGGGAAAAATGGTAGATAAGTTGGAAGTGTTAAGAGTGGTTATTTCTGGGATGGGATTATATTTTGGGGGCTTTTTCTTTAAAAATATTTTACAGTATATTTATTACCTCCAAAATGAGGGGAAAATTTTTTAAATTAAAAAGTAGAAATAACATTACAGTAAAAATTTTCACACATAAAGCTTTTAAAAATATATATATAAGAATATTTTCTTAAGATTCCCAGAATAGTGATTATTGAGTTAAAGGCATAGAATGTTTTCATAGTTAATGGTTTATATTGCCAGATTGCATTCATACTCTCCAAATGAATGTATTGGATTATTTCAATGAATATCATCATTGAGTATTATTTAAAAATCATTACTGATTTAACAAATGAAAACTTTTATTGTAATCTTTCATCTTGATGAAATAAATTTTGATTTTTAAAAGCAATCAGTGCTTTGAAGTTTGTATAGTCAAATATGTCAGTCTTTCTGTTTAGTCATTCTTTAATTTTTAATCTTAGCAACCTTTTATTTGTATATATTTTGTTAATATTTACTTTTGTACCTTCTACTTTTTTATGTTGTTTTTCTTTCCCCATCATTAATTCAACTGGAATTTGTTTTGGTGGGTAGGATCTAAATGTATCTCCTCTGTCTCCAAATAGAGTATCAATTGTCCAGTTAGTACTTTATGCACAATCCTTTCTTTCTTTTCCATTGATTTGTCATGTTTCTTTATCATCTATTGACAAGTATATTTTATACTTTAGATTTTTGTACTGTACTCTGTGGGGTGTTTAGTCTAATTTGTGCTGGTTCTGAATTTTCTGAGGTTCAAGCATTTTAATATGTTTTTATATCTGTCAGGGTTAGTTTTATCTTACCATAGTTTTTGAAAAATTTCTGTTTTTACCTATTTATTCCTTTGAATGAATTTTAAAATCACTAATCACATGTTTAAAATTTCCTGTTGGGATTTCGATTGCTATTTTGTTAAGCCTATAATTAACATGGTAAGAACTGGGAACTTTTAAATATATGTTAATTGGTCACTGCTAGTATATTCAATCACTTCACAGAACTTTTTTTTTTTTTTTTTTTTTTTTTTTTTGAGACAGAGTCTCACCTACTCTGTTGCCCAGGTTGGAGTGCAGTGGTGCGATCTGGGCTCACTGCAACCTCTGCCTCCCGGTTTTAAGCAATTTTCCTGCCTCCGCTTCCCGAGTAGCTGGGATTATAGGTGCGCCACCACGCCTGGCTGATTTTTGTATTTTTAGTAGAGGTGGGGTTTTGCCATGTTGGCCAGGCTGGTCTTGAACTCCTGACCTCAGGTGATCTACCCGTCTCGGCTTCCCAGAGTGCTGGGATTACAGGTCTGAGCGACCAGCCCAGCCACAGAACTCTTACTCGCATAATTTTCCATGTGATTATCAGAGATTGTGTTTTAGATGTATAGCACACACCTGCTGTTTCTAATGGTATCTTTGTTGTTTTTCCAATTATACCTTCTTTTTGTTTTATATCTTATTGTATTAAACTTATGAAATAATGTTAGAAAGCAAAAGATACTTCCTTATTATGTAAACAATTTAAAAATTTTGTTCTAATACTAATAGCTTATTTCAAAGGAAACAGAAATGTCTTAGATTGTGATACCAAAAAGATTGATGAATAACAGCCATTTATCTTATCTGTGTTCAAAGCTAGTATTAGTTTATGACAATAAACTGAAATATGTAAGATAGATTACTAAAATTGGTAGAGAATACTTGGAGGGAGTTATGAAACTTTCCTCAATACTTTATTATGTTTCTTTTTATTCTTCTTGCCCTTACCCAATCTTCAGGTAGGTCGATTTGGACAGTTAACTTACGTTCGCAGTTATCAGGGAGAGCTAAAGAAGGGTGACACCATCTATAACACAAGGACAAGAAAGAAAGTACGGTTGCAACGGCTGGCTCGCATGCATGCCGACATGATGGAGGCAAGTACAGAGTCATTATGAGATTAGAAATTCCTCTAATATGGGTGAAATAGACCCTTCTTGGTATCCTGAGCCCCACTAGAAAATTAATTCTGGTTAAATGTATGTTTCTAGTTTCTTCCGTTTTACTTAAATGTGTTGCAGCTCTGATCTAGCACTTTGCTGTAAGATAAATTAGCAGATGTTAACTCATTTTTTTAATACCTCTAGTTGTGAATTAGCTATATTTTCTCAAGGGCCAAGGTTAAGGAAAAGAGACAGTTCCCTAACACTCAGAATACAAGATTCAGCACTTTCCTCAAGAACTATTATTACAAAGAATGTAATAGGCATTTAAGACTGTGGAACTGTGATTTTTAAAGATAAGAGAATAATAAATTTACACAGTTTTCCACATTGTTTTATTTACCTTCTGAAATACGGCAGGCACAAAAGCCCTGTTTAACCCTAGAGCTTTTATTCCTGTTGTAGAACCCACTGCAGAACCATATTGGGGCCAGAATCCGCCTGAAGATTTAAAAGCTTCAAGGGCTGATCTGGGAGATAAACTTTGACTTATGCCTTAAATTCTTGAGTTGGCTTGGAATCTGCTATAGCCTTCTGTAGTCCTTATGGTTAGGCCTTGGAAGGAATACTGAGTGCATGAGTTTGTCCCCTACCCCCACCCTCTCCCAATCCAGCTATATATTCCTGGAGAAATTTATCAGTCTAAGCAAAATCTTAACGAATTTTTTGGTAGCCATAACTTTTGTTTCTTCTAGAAGAGTAATTGTCAGTCTCAAAACCCAACAGCATTGCTGTTTTGTGAGATAGGCAGCAGGGGGCAGGCTAAGTGATTGTCATAGCTGTTTCATGGACCAGAAGCTGGAAGATTTCTACAGCTGTGTCACCATTAAAGAAAGACATGCTTACTCACAGCCACAGCTGTTGTGAATGAACTGTCAATGTAAAAGGACAAAAACTAGGAAGCTTGGAGGCACCAATGCTTTGTTCTTAGATTTCCTGTGTTTTCTTGACTGCTTGCATCTGTGAGAAATTAAAATTATTTTTAGTACAGTGGGCTCCATTCTCCTACCTTTGTTTTCAAAACTTCCTTTACAGGTTTCCTGTAAAGGAAGAGTATGTATGACAGAGTAGATCTTTGTCATACACAATCTCATTGTCTAACTGCGGCAACATATATAGTACATGCCTTTTTTTTTTTTTTGAGACGGAGTTTTGCTGTTGTCTCCCAGGCTGGAGTGCAGTGGCGCGATCTCGGCTTACTGCAACCTCTGCCTCCTGGATTCAAGCGATTCTCCTGCCTCAGCCTCCCTTGTAACTGGGATTACAGGTGCCCGCCACCATGCCTGGCTAATTTTTTGTATTTTCAGTAGAGACAGCGTTTCACCATGTTGGGCAGGTTGGTCCTGAACTCCTGACCTCAAGTGATCCACTCGCCTCGGCTTCCCAAAGTGCTGGGATTACAGGCGTGAGCCACCATGCCCTGCCAGTACATGCCTTTTAATTCCATAGAAATAACTTTAGAACTTTGAGGCACTGTGTTAGTACTGCACATCCTTCAAGTAATGAGTTTTCTGTTTAAAGTAAAATCTTGTCTATTGATATATGGTTTAAATGAAGGCCTTTTAAAAATACGTCTTAGCATGGTTGATTATTGTATTGGTTCTAGCTAATTCACTATAGAATTCAAGCTGAGAGATTCTGCCATGCTTATTTATATACAATGTGTGTACTGTACAGTTACTTTTTAGTTACCACATCTTTATTTGTATTACTTGCAAATATCATTTTGTGTTATTTGTTTTTTTAGGATGTTGAGGAAGTATATGCTGGAGACATCTGTGCGTTGTTTGGCATTGACTGTGCTAGTGGAGACACATTCACAGACAAAGCCAACAGTGGCCTTTCTATGGTAAGCCATTTAATTTCAAAGGTACTTATCACTAGAATTTTAAAAGTCTGTGTTTTTATGTAGTGCATTTAATACTTCAGAAAAACAACCACAGAAGTTTTCGTTGAGTACCACAGTCATCAAGTTAGTTGTGGCTCTTTGAATGTTGGTTATAGCTCTTTGAATGTCAGTTAGACAAGTGCTCTGTAAGCTAACTTACCTGGTTTTTCATAGTAAAAAGGAAAACTTAGAGGATCTACAATCCTCTGAAGTTTAGCAAGAAGGAAATATCTCCACCAGATGGTATTTGGACAGTGTGGCTCTGATTCCTCCACCCTGAGACCTGCTTCCACACTTGGGGTGCATTTCTAATTGTTACCACTAACATCAAGCTAGTTTCAGTGCTGTTCCCTCAATCCCTTGTGAGACCAGACTGTAACATTTAGACTAGACTTGGGATAACAGAACATAACCAGGCTCAGAAGGCAATATGCAACTACACAGTCTGACTTATATAAACAGCCTGCCCTTTGGAACTCAGAAGTCCCTTTTTATCATTGAGGGATTCTGAGGGAAGAGCATGCACAGGTAGTTCCTGCCCTTGAATTCTCTTCACTCACTCACCTATTTTGCCTCTGTAGGAGAGCAAACTCTTACATTATAACCATTTGTTTATGAGAGTGATCTCTTTCATGAATTCAGTAAAGAAAGCATATGATGAGTACATAGAGTGACAGGTAATTTGCAGTGGGTCATTTACATAAGTACTGACCCAACTCTAACAGAGTAGCACTGTAATATTTCCTGCTATCTAATGATGAATTCATGATTTTATAGTTTAGTTTTTTTGTCTATAATATCCTGTAATGTGTATAGTATTACCTGTTGATTTAAGACACTACAAAAAAAACATAAATCTGTACAATTTTTGTTTGAGATCTAGATAAAAGGAATGTTTTCTAAGTATTATTGATAAGGCCTTCTCTAAGTACTTGTCATTAGCAACATGAAGTGATTGGTAGTTGTGGGAAGTGCTTACCAAGGCTTTGAAACAAATAAGCCTTGGTTAGAGTCTCACCTTTGCCCTGTACTACCTACTGGCCCTTAGCCAATTTGTTTTACCTTATTTCCAAGCCTTTGGTGACTGTATTCGTAAAATGGGGATAATACCTGCTTCTCAGAGTTGTAATTCATTAAATGAGGTGTCATGGTTATGAAGAATTTGGTGCCCTTTCTCTGTTTGCCTTATCAGTAATTGTATTATATTTTGATTAAATAAAATAACTTAGAAGATTGCAACAGCCACCAAGCAATAAGAATTTCACATCTCAGTATTTGGATTAATTGTAGTGATTATGTTAAACAGGTAAATAAATACATTCATTAATTTTATTTTGGGAAGGAGGAACTTATATAAGCAGATAGCTTTATTTATTTATTAATATGTTGTATTAATGTACTTATTTAATGCAAAACAGATCAAGATATATATTGTCTAGCCTAAAGACATTGGCTACTATTTATCCTTTGTTCTGTTGTAAAGTGACACATTAAAATTAATCTATCCCTGACCCATATGGGTCTGTTTTTGAATTCTTCTGTTTTCTTTTAAAAAATATTTTAGGAGTCAATTCATGTTCCTGATCCTGTCATTTCAATAGCAATGAAGCCTTCTAACAAGGTAGGAGTTTGATTTAAAGCTCAGTATATCACAATTAAAACTTGAGCTCTTTTTCATCTATCTCTACAATGCACTTGATATCTTGTAATAACCAGCAGTCTTATGGTCTCTATTTCCTCTGTTGGTATTGAGATCTTCTTTTTAAATTTACCAGTCTGTTCCTAATGATAACTCCTCAGTATATTTGAAGAAATGGATGGTATTAAAATATTCACCTGACTGTATTTTATAACTCTTTATTGTTGGCTTCAGAGTGTTAAGTGTAACTTCCCAGATTCAGATCATACACAATTGGAAAAGGGGAATCAGGGGCATTTCTCCTAAGTTGTAGTAAAACCCCCCTATAAAGTACTTTAGAATGTTGAACTGATTAATTGACTCATGGGCTATAATATAGCTCTAGGTTTTCTGGTAGTTATGAGGTAAATGTCTGAGTATTGCATGGAAAGCCTGTAAATAAGACTTTTTTCCACTTTGAAATATTTTTTAAGATAATTTTATACTTTATAGTTTTATAATTGGGTTTGATGTAATTTAGCTTTTAATAAATCCAAAATTGCATGATTAGGTTTTGCATTTCATTCTTTGCCATGGGAATTAGTCTGATCTCAAACCATAATTTTTTAGTTCTTAAGTTGCCTTGGCATTCATAACAATCATGTTAATGTGGTATATTGAAATACACTTATTCATACATTGAGTGAACATTTTATGATTTGTTATACAGAACTTATTACAAAACATACTCTGATGAATTGTCATGTGTGATAATATCACTAACAGCTGCTACTACTACATCTATTTTGAGGAACCTTGAGATTTTCCAGACCTTTTCTCAATATAGACAAGAGAAAATTGAGGTGGCAGGAAATATTAAATTATTCCATTTTCTCAGGAATTTGAGGAAAGGTGAACCTTACATCTTAACCTCAGTAGGATGCCATAGTTTATTCCAAGTACATTGTTAAAATTGCTTGCTTTTCTCTTTGGAAGTATGCAAGGTTAGAACTTAATGCTTATGTATTATGCTTCTTCATTCCTAAATTCAGAGTTTGTTTAAGACATTTAGCTGTTGATAATTTACAATAAGGAGGGAAATCAATGCTTCAATATCCAGAAGGCTTTTTGGTGTTTTGGGGTTGTGTATGCATTAAAAAGTTTAAAGATGGCTGCTTGCTGGAGTAAGTTAAATCAAATAATGAAGTCTCTGTGAGTCTCAATAGTGGGGGCAGGCATGATGTTTCTAATTTGAGAGTATCTGGCTTGTGCAGGAAAAAGGCAAAAGACCTAGAAAGACTAAACTGGGATTCAGTCCCAGCTTTGCCATGCAATAGCTGCGTGGCCTTGAACAAGTCAGTTAACCTCTCTGTACCTCATTTCCTCACCTGTAAAATGTGGATAATTCTGCCTTGCAGCATTGTAGTTGGGATTTGAGAAAACATAGGCAAAACACATACCATAGCTCCAGGTATGTGGTAAATGATAGCTGTTAATGTTGGTTGTACTGGGCGTGTTAGTTTTCTATTGCTGACATAAGAAGTTACCACAAACGTAGTGGCTTAAAACAACACAAATATATACTTTTATAGTTCTGTGGATCATAGGCTGATAACTGTTCTCAAAAGGCTAAATTAATCAAGATATTGGCAATGCTCTTTTCCTTTCTGGAGGCTCTATGGGAGAATTTCTCTCCTTCTTACTCAGGTTATTGGCAGTATTCAATTCCTTCTGGTTGTAGGATGGGGGTCCCCATTTCTTTGATGACTGTTACCTGAGGGCTGTTCCTAGCTTCTAGAGGCTACCCACCTTCCTTGGCTTGTGGCCCCCTGCCTCCATCTTCAGTGCCTGCAACAGCTGGTTAAGTCCCTTTCTTGCTACAGATGTCTCCTGCCACTTCTTCCTTTATGGAATCCCTCTGAACCACCCTTCTGGCTTCCTCCTCCATGTTTTAAAGGCACACATGATTATGTTGTATTCACCTAGATAATTGATAACAATCTCCCCATCTCTAGGTCTGTAACCTTAGTTACATTTGCAAAGTCCCCTTTACTATGTAAGGCAGCATATTGTCAGATTTGGGAGGATTAGGTATCTTTGGAGGGCCATTACTCTGCTTACCACGCGGAATTACATGGCATCTAGGGAGAAAAAAGGTGCATCATACCACATCCAAGCAGATTGTTTTGAAAGGGACAAGTCTCATCATGGTATTTGCCTATTTGTTGGCCTTAAGTATCCTGCTTGGATCTACAGTAGTGTCTTGGTAAACATGCTGATTCCTTTGATTATGTATAGGATTTCTAAAATGTAATACAGATTCCAATTTCTGCTTTATGGGCAATTTTCACAAAAGGACAGTGTGTCAGTGTAAGAGGAAAGGCATAGAGTTAAGTCTTGGACTCTTGTTTTCTATCTTGGTATGGAAAGAAAATTCTGTTCAGTGAGCTATTCCCTGCTCTCTTGGCTGTGCGGTATCCAAGCTCACATTGTTTTTAAAAATGGTGTGAAGTAGAACTAGATATGTATCATTTTTATTTCTTAACCGCTGATATATTTTATTTCATTCAGTAAAGTTTTTTTCTAAAATCCCATTGCTTATCATGCGCAGTAAAACATATAGTGACTTTCTTCTTCTTTTAAAGAACGATCTGGAAAAATTTTCAAAAGGCATTGGCAGGTTTACAAGAGAAGATCCCACATTTAAAGTACACTTTGACACTGAGAACAAAGAGACAGTTATATCTGGAATGGGAGAATTACACCTGGAAATCTATGCTCAGGTAATGAATAATAAGGAAGTTAAGTTGAAATCAATTTATTACTGTTTCATTAAAAGTCAATAATTCTCAATCTAATGTCTGTAACTATGTCTGGTTCCTCATGCTTCACTCTGGTTTGTATCCAGATGTGGTCTACTGCTTCCTCTACTATGTGTTACAAAATAATTATTTTTGATCTCTAAATCTTTTTAGTTGTAAAACGTTCTGGACTCCTAGAATCAAGGCTCAGGGGATTTGCAACAAGAATATCTGTCCATCCCCAGGTCTTGGGTAACTGGGTCAAGTAAATCCTGGTCCAAGCCTTAGGGAGACAACCTGTGGTAGTACCAACTCTTCAGGCCATTTCTTCTCAAGTCAATACTTGAAGATCATTATAATATAGAAAGGGATGATGGGGCCTATACCTTCTCAGGAAAGGTCTTGTATGTATTGATATATAAGTAAAAACCAAAGATAACGTGATTAGAAGTTTTGGTGAGATCGTATCTTTGAAGTTGAGATAGAAAATCCTGACAACAGATTTATATATTATTCCAGTGAATATGTAATAATATGCAACAATGGTGACGTTTTAGTGGGTAGATTAATTGGAGGTAAATATAAATTAACCAATGTAACTTAGAATTCATTTATATAAAATCTGTAAAAGCAGTTTATATTAAGTATCACATACCTAATTCTTATAAGATACTAAAATGATTTAAGATTTGTTTATCTATTATATTTAAATGAATGCTACTAAGATATATAAGATGCTTAGGAGGTTTTCTTTCAGTTTATTTTTTAAAATTTAAATAATATTTTCTCCACTCTTTTTAGAGGCTGGAAAGAGAGTATGGCTGTCCTTGTATCACAGGAAAGCCAAAAGTTGCCTTTCGAGAGACCATTACTGCCCCTGTCCCGTAAGTATGCAACGTAATTAAACATTATGAGGCTGAAATTGAAGCTTTTTATTTTGGATATACATACCACTATTACTGTTGTAAAGACATTTTTATATAGTGATACTTTGTATTATGGACTCTATAAAGTTCTATACTGTAATCAAGACATTTATATAAAGTGACACTTTGGGATTATTTGGCCTCATAAGCTAGATGCCAGTGAAATTGGCATACACATCATTAATAGACATGTTTACACTTCCAGTGTTAGGGTTTTTGTTTATTCCAGTTGTACTTCCTTTGGCAGACGGCTATTATGTTTTACTTTAGTGCCGTATTGTGGATGCCAGAGAACTTGCATTTGCCAGGGAATAATCTCCTGCAAGTGAAGAAAATTAATGCCATGATAAAATTCAGAAAACATTTAGGAAAATGTAGTTGGGTTTATATTTTGTTAGAGATAAAACAGTCTTCACAAAGAATAGTACTTTTGTTAAATTGCTACAATTATACTTAAATCTGGTGCCTATCTGGATTTACATGAATTCTGATTTAGAGTCAAAATTAATAAAGCATACCGTGGCTATACAAGGAGTCTCAGTTTTCAGAATGGCATCAAATAAAGGTAAATTATACTTTACCTGAGATGCTATATTATGAAGTAGAATGGTGTAGTCTAATTCAATAAAGTCATCATTTCTTTGCTATAACAAAAAATAAAAACGTGTTGTTTAAAACTTAATATCTTTGGCAAAAATTACATTTAATTTTGAAAATCATCTTTGATTAGTAGATGAATATAATATTTCCATTTAGGTAAAAATAAAAATTGAACGTTATAATTTCAATTTAATGTGACAAAATCTATTCTCTTATACTAAATAAAGTGTTCTTTCAAGATGCATTTTAAAATCATGATCTTATATTTGTTCCCCAAAAAATGTTTACCTGTTTTTAGTTTCCAAGTTGTGGTGGCTACTTAAGAGAATTACCAAGTGTAGCTTGTTATTTAAGAACTCTTCGTGTTTCCATCGTACAGAAAAGCATAATTTATGGGATAAGCTATAGCAATGGGTGTTTACATTGAAAGAATCCAATTTTATAACAGAAATTCTCTTTTTGAAAACTGAACATAAGGCCGAGCACAGTGGCTCACACCTATAATCCCAGCACTTTGGGAGGCTGAGGTAGGCAACTTGCCTGAGCCTAGGAGTTCAAAACCAGTCTGGACAACACAGTGAAACCACATCTCTATGAGAATAAACAAAAAATTAGCCAGGCATGGCTGGGTGTGCCTGTACTCCCAGCCACCTGGGAGGCTGAGGTGGGAGGACCGCCTGAGCCTGGGAGGTTGAGGCTGCAGCGAGCCATGATCACACTAATGCACTCTAGCCTGGGCGACAGAGTGAAACCCTGTCTCAAAAACAGGCAAACAAACAAACCAGAAAACCTGAGAATAGTAAAATGTAGTGAGTGTAGTTGTGTGATTGTGTAATTAAAGCTTTTTTCTGTACTGTACAGTAGAAGGAAAAAACAGATAGTTTCAGTATGGCATGACTATAGTAATTTGAACACAAAACTTAGATTGCTAAGGGAAATAATCTGTACTAAGCTGAGCACAAAAGCTATATGTTGGATTATAACTCAAGACTTCACTCTTCTGAAAGCACAGCTTTGCTTGTGACTGCCATAAAACGTGGCCCTGAGGATCTCTATAGAGCAGATTAAAGGTGAGGAGAGTCATTACAATTGTCCCTTAGTATCCATGGAGGATTGGTTCCAAGATTCCCCTCAGATACCAAAATCCACGGATGCTCAAGTCTCTGACATAAAACAGTGTAGTATTTGCATATAACCTGTGCATACCCTCTCATATACTTTAAATCATCTCTAGATTACTTATAATACCGAATACAATCTAAATGTAAGTAGTTGTAATATTACTTAGGGAATCATGACATTTTTCCCCCAAATATTTTTGATTCTCGGTTGTTTGTATCCATGGATGCAGAACCCATGGAGAGGCCTGACTGTATATTGTACACCTGGGATTCTGTCTTGCTGCTACTAATAAAACTCTCTCAACCTTTTTGTTCTAGAAGAGGGTTTGAGTAAAGTATCATAGTTAAATCTGACTTGACTAACCTGAAAGATTTAAGAGCTACGATTACCATGATGCTTTTTGAAAGTGCAGTCTAGATACTGTGTATTAACAGAAAGTGTTTCATTGAAATCCTTGGCTTTGCCTTGCTTTTATTATGCTTCCTAGTCTGTATGTTCCCAGAGAATGCAACTAACGAAGCACAGTTATTAGGCCAAGTTTGAGGCAAAGGAGGCCTGTGGTTTGCATCTCTCAGCCAAATCAAACAACTTTTTAGACCAGTTACTGTTGCTTTGGACTCTTGCTACAATTCTTCACCTTCTCTAATCTTGATTGTACGTGACCTCTCCTTTGAAATCCCAGGTTTGCTATTAAATACAAAATGACTATAGGGATACTGTTTATCCAATTATGAATTACAATACTTTTGATAAATATTAACCCCATTAATAGTGTATTTCATAGAAACTACTTACCACTTGCTTGACAGTTTGAATTTTTACCATTTTATACCATGTGTCTTCAGTAGAATTTTGCCATATTATATAACCACAGGCAACCCAGGCTAAATGTAGAACGAGTGTCATTTCTGGAGATACATTTCCAAAATTGTCTGGTAGGAGAAACATTTATATGATAATTATATATATAGTATTAACCTTTTAAAACAAAATCGAAATTCTAAATCATGTCTTAGTTTCCTTCAAATGTGTGCAGAAAATAATTTAATTAAGCTATGGATCTATAAAATTTCTGAGGCCTCTTTTTTGTTGGATTAGATGAGAAATGAGTATTTTTGCAAAAGCCTGTATGTTTCTAACATACTTAGCAACTAACAATTTTAAGCATAGATAATTGAGATTGATTTTAAGTTTGAAACAAACAAATGGTTTTCATGCCGTATTTATATACCTGGAATATTTTGTGCTTCTAGCGGTTCCTTCATGGACTTGAGTCTTTGATAAAATGTGTTGTCTTCTTCATCTGGATTCTTTCCAGTTTCTCCTTCAAATGTGAAGTTGACTTCTGGTGCAGTTTCTTGTCCCGTTGAAGGGTAAAGTACTTCAGCTGTGCAGTTCACCTTAACTTGCTGTTTGAAATTTAGCAAAATACCCTTATATACAGAAGGCTATTCATTATTAATTATCATCTTTGAGATATGATTTAAAGCATAGGCCCCTAATGGTGTTGTTTTAGACTAGACTTCAGAGTGCTTGTTTTCAGAGGTATCTAATTGGGCCTGGCCTGTTAATATTCTAGACTTATCATGTGAATACCCTAAAATAGATAACTTTATAAATGATACGGTGTCATAATCTTATAAATTCTAGTCTTAAAACTTTCAGTATATTTCAGTATTAACGGGGTGTCCATTTGCAAGGCCAGATTTTAATCTGACTTTATATACCAACTCAAGACTCTGGTTACTTTTAAAGTTTTTCCATTACCCTTACTCTTTGCTCCTGAAATAACAGAAAGTTTTTGAAATGCAGAGGCAGCAATCTGTGTCTGGATATAAAATTAGAAGATTATGACATTGGGTTATGCTTTGTAAAGATGGCTGTCTAGCAGCTCAGATGCCTTTTAATGAATCTCTTTATGAATTATGCTCAACAGAAAGGCAAGCTTTTTAAAATTTCAAGATGGCTGTGGTACAGATTGCAGTTCCTTTAAGTTTGTCTCATTAATAATTTGACAGTTGTGTATAATCTTTAAAATTTCCCTTCCCTATTACTGAAAGATCTTCATCTGAATGGTGGTATCAGCTGGCATTCTATTGCTTGTGAATATCTAAGAGCACGTTCTTTGTCTAAAAACCCAATGAAAAATCAAATGAGAAAAGCAGACGTAAGAAGATGATTGACTGGGGAATAAATTACTTCACTCATTTATATTAGGCATAAATTCAGACTGCCCTAAGAGTATGTAACTTCTTAAGGAAATTCATTGGAACTGAAGTGTATAGTCTTTTTCTGTGTAGTTGGGTAGAAATAATTCACATATCTAGTAATACCCAAAGATAGTAAAGAACTGATCCTTGTAAACTTTGCCCATATGGTCAGTATTTTTTAGAGGCAGGGATTTCACAACAACTTTTTAAAAAGAGGTAAAACTAATCAGTCTTACGGATTTGATCAGCAAAGATGATCTGGAATATTTAGAATTAAATTTGTTTAATAAGAACATTTTGGCTGGGCATGGTAGCTCATGCTTGTAATCCTAGCACTTTGGGAGGCAGAGGCAGGAGGATCGCAAAAATTAGCCAGGTGTAGTGGCATGCACCTGTGGTCCTAGCTACTTGGGGAGGCTGAGGTGGGAGGATGGCCTGAGCCTGGGAAGTTGAGGCTGCAGTGAGCCATGTTCCGCCACTGCACTTCAGCCTGGGTGATAGAGTGAGACCCTGTCTCAGAGAAAAAAAAAAAAAATTTAACTTACTTTTTGTATAATTTCTTCAACAGCAAATTTAAGGCGATACTTATGTCCTCTTCCTGGAATATCCTAAAATTAAGAAAATGTAATGGAGACAAGAAAATATAACAACATTATACTTGCATTGTCAGAAGCATCCATCTCATTTGGTTGGAGGGGCTGGCTGAAGGGGAATGGTGAAAGCCTTAGGTGTTGAAAAAGGCATGTCGCCATGAATGTAACATCTAATTTAGCAAGTCCCCTATCAAGTTTATTTTGGATGAAAACAAAAGAGTAGGATAAAAGCATACAAATTGGGCACTACTCACTTTCAACCATCAGAAGACTTTGTTTAACCTCTGGATCTGTGATCTTAAAGTCTCTACATAAGAAAGTTTGAAACTGTTTATTCTAAAGATGACAAATAATATCACCTTTGAAAAGATTTTTTCGTAAAGTTCAGTGTACCCTCCAAATAATGTTCAGTGAATGTGAATTTCATTTTGAGGCAGATTACTGCAAAGCAATTGGAGACTTAATACAATTAAGTATTGTTTTTACTTGTATATTAGTGGAAATGCAAAATGATTAACACATTTTATAAGACTAAGAAATTGTAATTCACTTTTAAATCAAGATACAGATTGAAAATTTATACCTAATTATGTTATGTGGTACAGTTTCAAAATAAGATCTACTGTCTGTCACCTCTAAAAGACTGTTAGCAGTTAAAATTCTGTCAGATAAATAAGGGATAATGTCAAAGCCAGTAGATTTTAGTAAAATGAAAACAAACCTCGTTAGTGATTGCTGAGGCCTTAAACATTTAATTCAAGCCTTTAGCAGAGGGTGCACATCATTTAAGGCAGTCATGTGGTAGCAGTGTTTAGGTGGCTAAAGGCCAGCGTCAGCCCACAGTGCTTTTATTCTTTGACTTTGATTGTCAGTTTCTCTTGCTGTTTGTTTCCCCCTTCATTTTGGTCAAAGGATCTGATAAGGATTTGTCTTAAAATGTAGGCAGTAGAGTCGTTTGGAAGATGGGAGCTTCTGTTGGTCCAGATCAGAGTAGCAGATGAGAAACGTGGCAGCCTTAGTAGTCTTTTGAATGGTTCCTACAGGTTACACTTAAGGAAAGTGCTGCCCCTTACTTAGAGCGTGTTCCCATTTTCTTGTAACTGTGTGCGTAAAAACTGTCTCTGCCTTAAGGTGAAAACAGTCCCGGGCTGTCTCCAGAGACTAGAGTATAGACATTTCCCCAGAAACCTTAATATCTCAAGACCAGATACCAGCAGTGTGTCCTAAAACAGAAGGGGGGTAGGGGGTGGCACGGAGTGTCTGCACCCAAAGACTGAGACTGCGGGTGAGTGGAGGGAGCGCAATCCTGAAGCCTCCGCTGCCCACCACCCCCTGCTAAACTCACCTCCATGCTGGCTTGTTTGACCTTCTGCACCTCAAACACCCTGTGGGGGGTCCCCTGCTGGTAGTTGATGTAGTTCTGTGCCACCAAGGCCGCCCTGGAGGCTGGGTAGTTGGTCGGCGGGATTTCCATTCTGGATGAGCAGTGACTTCAGGGCTTGGGCTACTCAGGCTTAACGGGGCCAGTAGCAGAGCGCCGCCCGTCCTGCTTGCTGCTGGGTCCGGTTGCCAGGAAAAGTCGCAAGCTCCTTCAGTCTGTTTTCTTCCTCAGCTCCTTCCGACTCCGGAAGCTGCTGTTTGGGCCCAGGCTCCCTGCGTCCGAGCGCCCTGGGCTGACTGCTTCTGAGGCCCCGCCCCGCTACTGCTTGCAGCCGGCTTCCTTACTCCGCCTGCCGGTTCCTACTGGAGAAGAGGCCAGCATGCTGTCAGGCACCAGCAGGTGGAGGTGTGGGGAGGGCGTCAGTGGGCTAGGTTCGCTGGGATTGCATCTTTCGTTTCATTAACCTTTATAGAAGTGCAGGGTGGGGCTTTCTCGCCTTCACTTATATAGGACATCTGTGAAACCTCCAGTTTCCTGTCCATGGGAAAAAAGTCTGGTTGCTTCGCTTACATACTGGAGCGAAGCAACCAGTATACACCGCACGCAGCGTCCCTGGCAGGGCAAGGTACACAGTACTCCAGGTAGTGATTCGATTCCTTCATTTCCCTTCCCCTTATGAGAGTCCAGGAAGAGGCTTGCTCATCCTCAGCTTTTTGTGGGTTTGGACCAGTTCTGCCCAAATCAAAGTATGAGAATCTGCAAACTATAGTATTAAATTGGGAGATTATGTAATTTGGATCAGGAGAAATAAAAAAAATGCACCTGTACCCCTTTCCTTTACTAATCTTAAAATGATAAGTTTTGATGTAACTCCATGCTTCCAACTTGAGTCATTTTGAATATTTTACTTCAAGGTTTAAAAGAAACTTAAAAACTGAACTTATACAAAGCACTATCTCTGGTATGTGGTCTACCTCATTGAAATGGGCCTCTAAACCTGACTTTGTAGAAGTACAGGTTTATCCTTGGTGGTCTTAGGTTAATTGGGCTAGGATAACTTGGAGATTCTACCAAAGTTTGGCCAAGGTCTTCGCTGCCTGGATTGAGACCTTTTTTTCTTTTCTTTTCTTTTTTTTTTTTTTTTTGAGACGGAGTTTCACTCTTGTTGCCTAGGCTGGAGTGCAGTGGTGCAATCTCGGCTCACTGCAACGTCCGCCTCCTGGGTTCAAGCAGTTCTCCTGCCTCAGCCTCCAGAGTAGCTGGGATTACAGGTGCCCACCACAATGCCCAGCTAGTTTTTTGTATTTTTAGTAGAGACGGGTTTAGGCTAGGCTGGTCTCGAACTCCTAACCTCGGGTAATCCACCCACTTTAGCCTCCCAAAGTGCTGGGATTACAGGCATGAGCCACCGTGCCTGGCCAGGACCTTTAACTTGGTAGTAATGCACACACCCAAGACTCTTGAGGTGTCTCTCTTTCTGATTATGTAGATTCTGCAGTAAATCTGGATTCTGGACTTTGGCCCCAGTTTCATGCTTATTATTGTCTCCTGGGATTTGGGGGTTCTGATTGACTTTGCCTTTAAATACCATCTGTCTGCATGCCTATCATCTTATATCAAATGTCAGTGAAACTTTTCTCAGTCTTGTCTGTGTATGAGAAATTTGCTTTGGGAGACACTATCTTTCACACGTGACCTTTTTTTCTTTTTTTTTGAAGACGGAGTTTTGCTCTGTTGCCTAGGCTGGAGTGTAGTGGCGCAATCTTGGCTCACTGCAACCTCCGCCTCCTGGGTTCAAGCATTTCTTCTGCCTCCGCCTCCCTAGTATCTGGGACTACAGGTGCGCTCCATCACGCCTGGCTAATTTTTTTGTATTTTAGTAGCGATGGGGTTTCACCGTGTTGAGTTCGGGCAATCCTCCCTCCTCTGCCTCCCAAAGTGTTAGGATTATAGACATGAGCCACCATGCCCAGCCTCTCCACGTTTCTTAGTTCAGCATTCGTTAAACCCTGACCCACCCATAGCAATATTTTTGCAAAGACAGAATATCAGCCAATTTTTGATGGGGTTGTCAGATACGAACTTACATTGTCTCCTGGCATAAATTTACCAAGAATTGGTGAAATTTGGGGAACTTTGACATGAAGAAGACTGTTCATTTGAGAGACACTTTAGAAGAACACCAGAAATAAAAAAAATAAGACTTTCGGAGAACAGTATTTGTCTTATTTGTCTAAGATCATTTTAAGTAGAAGACTGTCCATATTTTATTTCCATACTTCAAGGTTTTTTATTAATAACGTGGCTTATCGTTAAGCTTTTTCGTCTCTCCTTGAAAAGGAAAGATAATTAGCGTTTTACAGTGATAATTTCATATTTGTCTAAAACTGGCTTTAGCTCACCTTTTCCTGTTTCTCATTTTCTTCCATTAAAAATTTGAAAGATGATTCATGAGACTAAGTCATTCTGTAATTATATGTGCAGTCCAGGAATATCTAGTCCAAATAAACAGCTAAAAATGTCTAAGAAAAAAATCATTGTGCTTTAAAAAATGTGTAAAAATAAATGTGGTCAAATGAACTTAAATAGCCTTTATTATTATGTTTATAAGGAGCAAGTTTATGGCCGGGTGCGGTGGCTCACGCCTGTAATCCTTGCACTTTGGGAGGCCAAGGCAAGTGGGTCACGAGGTCAAGAGTTCAAGACCAGCCTGGCCAATATGGCGAAACCCCGTCTCTACTAAAAATACAAAAATTAGCCGGGCATGGCGGCGGGCGCCTGTAATCCCAGCTACTCGGGAGGCTGAGGCAGGGAACTGCTTAAACCCGGGAGGCGGAGGTTGCAGTGAGCTGAGATCACGCCACTACACTCCAGCCTGGGTGACAGAGTGAGACTCCATTTCAAAAAAAAAAAAAAAGAGGCAAGTTTTCAAGATAAAAGAGGAGCTCTTAAATATGATTTAATGATTTTTGAATATAAAGTTTATAAATTATATTTTTAAAAATGTATAAAATATTTCTGATTAATAGATGAATTTGGGTGAGTGTAACAAAATAATATTTATTTAAAGTTGATTATATGTCTTCCAGGTTTTATTACATAAAATTAATGCTGATAAAATATTCCAAGTTTATATAAAACTGAATTTGATCTTTTCATGATCTAAACTTTCTAAATTTTATATATTGATCAAATGGGCCAAGTAAGTTACTGATTCGATCAGTTGTATAAGATTACAAAATATAAAATGGTGTTTAAATAAAATTGTAATACAGATGTCTTTTAAAGGAGTTTTGATCTTATAAAATTATGCTTCTATTATAAAGACCAAATGTGTTAACTAAAATTATAATTTTTCAGATCTTCAGTTAACTTTCAGGCCCTTACATAATGTCAAATTAGTCCTGGGATAATTGGACAATTTCTGACTAATACATGATACAGAGCTTTGGTTACTAAAGAGAGTTTCAATTTACCTTTATTCTTATACATTATAAAATGACTATGAATTAACACAATGTGCACATACTTTGGTTGTTATATATGTGTTGTTTTGCCACCTTAAAATTATAGAAGTAATCTAAAATTTGTATTTATAAAAATTTAGCTAACCAGGTGCAGTGGCTCACACCTGTAATCCTAGCACTTTGTGAGGCTGAGGTGGGAAGATCGCTTGGGCCCAGGAGGTTGAGACTAGTCTGAGCAACATGGCGAAGCCCCGTCTGTAAACTACACAAATTAGCCAGATGTGATGGCATGTGCCTGTAGTTCCAGCTACTGGGGAGGCTGAGGTGGGTGGATCACTTGAGCCCAGGGAGGAGGTTGCAATGAGCCGGGATTGCGCCAGTGCACTCTAGCTTGGGTGAAAGAATCAGACCCTGTCTCAAAAAAAAATTTTAGCTTGACATTTCTTGGTTTTCTGTCTTCTGGTTTTCTCTTTGGGAAAGCAAAAGTTGATTACTTTGGTTAAAAGTGGTGATTAATAAGAATAGGAATATACTTGGTATAATAACTACAGACAAACATGAAAATAAATATATATTTCTATATATACACACAAGATATGAATTTTATTAGTTTGTTAGAATGGTAATTTCAATGTGATATATATGCTGTTTTATTTAATATACTGATAAAGTGAGTTGTCAGAATATTACATTAAATATAAAATTTAAAATAAAAAACCCTAATTATATTTTCCATTTACATAATTATATATTATGTATTTTTAAACAGACATACCATTTTATTCAACTTTATTGTGTTTCACAGATAGTATGTTTTTTACAAATTGAGGGTTTGTGATAACCCCA
The DNA here is from genome assembly GCF_006542625.1 of Nomascus leucogenys. Taxonomy (NCBI): domain Eukaryota; kingdom Metazoa; phylum Chordata; class Mammalia; order Primates; family Hylobatidae; genus Nomascus; species Nomascus leucogenys. The sequence continues at coordinate 80,272,043 of NC_044391.1, forward strand.
TGTGGAACAAGTCTATCAGCTCCATATTTTTCTTTCTTTCTTTTTTTTTTTTTTTTTTGAGACAGAGTCTCACTCTTGTCACCCAGGCTGGAGTGCAGTGGCACAATCTCAGCTAACTGCAACCTCTGCCTCCCAGGTTCAAGCGATTCTCCTGCCTCAGCCTCCCAAGTAGCTAGGATTACAGGTGCCCGCCACCATGCCCGGCTAATTTTTGTATTTTTAGTAGAGACAGGGTTTCACCATATTGGCCAGGCTGGTCTCGAACTCCTGACCTCAAGTGAATCACCCGCCTCGGCTTCCCAAAGTGCTGGGATTACAGGCATGAGCTGCCACGCCCGGCCTCACCTCCATTTTTCTAATAGCATATTCTAACTTCACATCTCTGTGTCACATTTTGGTAATTCTTGTAATATTTCAAACTTTTTCATTATTATTATATCTGTTATGGTGATCTGTGATTGGTGATTTCTGATGTTATTGTAATTTATTTTGAGGTGCCATGAAACCTGTCCATATAAGATAGCAAACTTCAACCATATCATTGTATGTGTTCTGACTGCTCTACCTACCAGTTGTGCTTGCACATTCTCTCTCTCTCTCTCTCTCTCTCTCTCTCTGTCAAAGCTTAATCCAGAGCAAGGCTCTAACTCTGTTCAATTTTATGAAGGCTGAGAGAGGTGAGAAAGTTGCAGAAGAAAAGTTTGAAGCTAGCAGATGTTGGTTCATGAGGTTGAAGGAAAGAAGCCATCTCTAACGTAAAAGTGAAAGGTGAAGCAGCAAATGCTGATGTGGAAGCTGCAGCAATGATCAGTGGTCTCCTAAGATCGTTGATGACGTTGGCTACAGGAAACAACAGATTTTCTTTTTTTTTTTTGAGATGGAGTTTCACTGTGTCGCCCAGTCTGGAGTGCAGTGGCATGATCTCGGCTCACTGCAGTGAGCCTTTGCTTCCTGGGTTCAAGCAATTCTCCTGCCTCAGCCTCCCAAGTAGCTGGGATTACAGGCATCCGCCACCATGCCTGACTAAGGTTTTTTTTTTTTTTTTTGAGACAGAGTCTTGCTCTGTCGCCCAGGCTGGAGTGCAGTGGCGCAATCTTGGCTCACGGCAAGCTCCACCTCCCAGTGCAGGACGCCATTCTCCTGCCTCAGCCTCTAGGGACTACAGGCGCCTGCCACCACGCCCGGCTAATTTTTTTTGTATTTTTAGTAGAGACGGGGTTTCACCGTGGTCTCGATCTCCTGACCTCGTGATCCGCCTGCCTCGGCCTCCCAAAGTGCTGGGATTACAAGCGTGAGCCACCGCATCCAGCCATGCCCGACTAAGTTTTGTATTTTTAGTAGAAACAGAGTTTCACATGTTGGTCAGGCTGGTCTCAAACTCCTGACCTCGTGATCCACCTGCCTTGGCCTCCCAAAGTGCTGGGATTACAGGCATGAGCCACCACGCCCGGCCAAACAACAGAGATTTTCAATGTAGATGAAACATCCTTCTTTTGGAAGAAGATGCCATCTGTGACTTTCATAGCTGGGAAGAAGTCAGTGCCTGGCTTCAAATCTTCAAAGTACAGGCTGTGACTCTCTTGTTAGGGGCTAATGCAGCTGGTGACTAAGTTTGAAGACAGTGCCCCTTTCTCATTGTCAAAATCCTAGGGCCCATAATAATTATGCTAAATCTACTTTGCCTGTATTCTGCAAATGGAATAACAAAGCCTGGATGACAGCACGTCTGTTTATAGCATGGCTTACTGAATGTTTAAAATCCATTGCTTAGAAAAAAATGATTCTTTCAAAAGATTACTGCTTATTGACGATTCACCTGTCACACAAGAGCTCTGATGGAGATGTACAAAGAGATTGTTGTTTCCATGCCCGCCAGTACAACATTCATTCTGCAATCCCTGGATCAAAGAGTAATTTTGACTTTCAAGTCTTATTATTTAAGAAATACATTTTGTAAGGCGATTGCTGCCACAGGTTGATTCCTCTGATGGATCTGGGCAAAGTAAACTGAAAACCTTCTAGAAAGGGTTCACCATTCCAGATGCCATTAAGAACATTTGTGATTCCTGGGAGGAGGTCAGAATAACATTACCAGGAGTTTGGAAGAAGTTGATTCCAACCCTCATGGATGACTTTGAGGGGTTTAAGACTTCAGTGGATGAAGTAACAGTGAATGTACTGGAAATAGCCGGAGAACTAGAATTAGAAGTGGAGCCTGAAGATGTGACTGAAGTCTTACAATTTCATGTTCAAACTTGAACAGATGAGGAGTTCCTTCTTCTATGGATGAGCAAAGAAAGTAGTTTCTTGAGATGGGATTTACTCCTGTTGAAGACACTGCAAACATTGTTAAAATTACAACAAAGGGTAAACCTGGTTGATAAAGCAGTGGCAAGGTTTGAGAGGATTGACTCCAGTTTTGAAAGAAGTTCTACTATGGATATAATGCTATCAAACAGCATCACATGCAACAGAGAAATCTTGTGAAAGGGAAAGTCAATCGATGTGGCCAACTTCATTATTGTCTTGTCTTAAGAAATTGTCATGTGACTGAGTGAAGTGGTTCACACCTTTAATTCCAGCTACTTGGGAGGCCGAGGCAGGAAGATCACTTGAGGCCAGGATTTTGAGACCAGCCCTGGGCAACATAGTGAGACCTATCTCTAAAAAACATTTTAAAGAAATTGCCACAGCCACCTCAACCTTCAGCAGCCACCACCTTGATCAGTCAGTAGCCATCAGCATCAAGCCAAGACCCTCTAGGCTCCTAGACCTTCAGTCTCTGCTTCTAATTCTGATGCTGATGTTTCAGCTGATTGTTAGCATGTTTTAGCAATAAAGTATTTTTTAATTAAGGTATGTATGGTGGGATTTTTGTTTAGACATAATGCTATTGCATACTTAATAGACTACAGTATCGTGTAAACATACACCTTTTATAAGCACTAGGAAAACAATTTGTGTGACTTGCTTTATTGCGATATTAGCTTCATTGCGGTGGTCTGGTACTGAACCCACAGTGCCTCCAAGATATGCCTGTGTGTTGTGATGCTTTGAAAAAGAAAATGAACAAAAATGTATTTGTAATGTACTATCTTCCTCATAAACTGTTTTGATTTATTTATAAATACAGTGTTTCTTTGGACTAAGTAGCTTTAAAAAAAAAATAGCAATACAGCATTTCTCATCTTTTCTAGTTATATTAGCCAGCAACTATAAAGTAACTAAAGGATGAAATGGTTAGTTCTCTTAAGGCTTTTTCTAAGAAGTTGGAGGAATTTTTTTCTCTTAATTTTTTTTTCCTTTTGATGAGTCATTTATCTGTGGGTCAGCCTCTTAGGTTGTCGTTGTGTGTGTGAGTTTTTTGAATAGGTCCTCTGTTGATAGTGTCCAGGAAAGTGGCTGAGTACATTCTGATAACTCAGAGCTTTTTGCTGATAATGAAATTTTAAGTTTCACAAGTTGCTAGTTAATATCTCCTGTGTTACCACCAGTAGTGAGAAATACAATATGTGAGCTTCCTCAAGTCACCATTTTGAAGCCTTATGAATGCAGTCACCATCTCTGTATATCAAAGCTAGTAACACAGGTTATGAGATAATAGGCATTTAAAAGTACACATACCAATTTAGGCTGTCTTAAAAACATAATTAGTAGAAATGCCCATTGCTTGCAACTTTGTTGTGACTCTAAAGTCAAAACAAATCTGCAAATTTGAGGTAAACAACAGAGCCAACACAGTTCTTACATATCTCTCTATATATTTTTTCGTTGTTGAAAACATTGTGGCCCTGACGTAATTTTTCTTTTTCAATTAAAAAAAATAGATTTAGTGGGTACAGGTGTAGTTTTGTTACATGGATATATTGGATGATGGTGAAGTCTGGGCTTTTAGTGTAACCATCTGCCAAATAGTATTCGTTGTACCCAGTAGGTAATTTCTCATCCCTCAACCCCTCCCCACCCAACAATTCTAATGAACGTTCATTTTAATGTGACAGATGTTTTGCCAAAATGAAATTGTCTTTCATAATGTGACATTTCTTTCACCTTCAGCATTTCTATTTAGCTGCCTGTCAAGCTGTCTTAGTTCTTCTACCTTTTCTTTTTCTAAACCACTGCAAAATCTGTCTTCTTGTAGCACCTTCTGTTAGCTTTTGAAGTGAATAAACTAACCCCAGCATTTGTAAGTTAGTTTATATCTTTTTTTGTATTAGCCTTCTAGAAGAATGTTTAAGATCCTTGGTTTTAGAGCAAATCCTGACTGCCACTTAATGCTCTGTCACATTGGGCAAGTTATTTAGTCTCTCTGTCCCTCAGGTTTCTCGTCTGTAAAATGGTGATAAAAGTAATACCTGCTTCATGGGTTTGTGGTAAAGAACAAGTAAGACAATCCATATAAGGTGCTTAACATAAGCCTGGTGCATAAGTATTCTGTTGTTTGGCACTCTCTCGATTATAAATTCAGATATGGTTCCTGAAACTGTGGAATTACTCATTTGTGATTTGGTCCTTTAGAGCAGTGCTGCCCAATAGAACTTGGTGCAGTGATGGAAATCTTTTAATTTAAATGTAAACAGCCATGGTTAGTTATTACCATATAGACATCACAGATCTAGAGTACGTTTGTATAGATGTTATATTGTTGGCAAATCGAAAACACGATTTAAAATGTCTCATAGAGAACTTTGTGTATACTTGAGAATATGTCAGCGTTCCACAGTTTTGGAAATTTGCCTGTTGTAAGCTGGCATCTCCTACCAGCTTACAACAGGCAAATATTGATATTTGCTTTTTCCAAACCACTCTCAGATTTGTATGCAGGAACGTGCACTCATTAATGTCTATTTTCTTATGTGCTAATAATTTTGAAAGCAGCTGGCCTCTTCCATCTTGTGGTCTTGAGGAAGATTTCAATTTAAAGGAAGAAATCCTTGCAAACAGTAGATACTCAAATGATTTTTCCAGTGAAACAGTAGCCTGTGTTTACATATCTTTAGTATATATGTAAAGTGCTTATTCTATCATATTAATGTTGCCATTAGTGGTTTGAAGTAAACACTGAACTGTGTTTACATATCTTTCTGTGTCTTTTGAATGACTTACTTATGTTAGTCTCTACTGTTTTGCCACTGATCATTTTCAGATATTAATTATTTCACTTGGAAATCCCTTTTCTTGTATTGCCTGAGTCTATAATGCCCAAGGAATAAAATAAATAGGAACTATCTGAATAAATTAACTGTAGCCATCAAAGGTCCTATTTTCAAGTAGCTGTCTTTGGTTACAGAGATGTAAGGAAAGAACACTGTGTTCCAGGGAAATGGGCAGGGTTTTCAGAATATAGATTATTAGAACAAGAACCGTAGACTGACCTTTTTCTTTTAATTACTCGACTTTTACTTTTTTGTTTGTGAAATTTATCTGTGTATTACCTTGGGTAGTATATCCCACCCTCACTTCAAGTAAGAACAGAAAACAGAGGGTTCTTTTTAAAATAAATTCTACAATAAACTTTTATAGCAAGACCATCATATACAAATGAAAAAGTAAAAATAATCAAATGTGTTCTTTTAAATTAATAGGAGTTATTTTATTTTGTAATTACATAATGCTCCATTTTTTTTTTTTTTTTCCTAAATCACTTTCAGGTTTGACTTTACACATAAAAAACAATCAGGTGGTGCAGGCCAGTATGGAAAAGTAATAGGTGTCCTGGAGCCTCTGGACCCAGAGGACTACACTAAATTGGAGTTTTCAGATGAAACATTCGGATCAAATATTCCAAAGCCGTTTGTGCCTGCTGTAGAAAAGGTAAATTTTTAAAAAGTGTTTTTGCATTTTTACTTACTAAAAACAGTTTATCAGGTATTAAATCATACTTTATCTTCCATCATGTTGTCTATCACAGTTTGTTTTAGTTGCAGTCCTGTTTCTCTGATTGTTAAGCTTTCCATCTGATTTAGAATCTCTAATTCATTAAGTAGAAGAGCTGTAAATCCATGCTGTGACAATGATGGGAAATTATTATGTTTCTGAATCATAGTTACATTTTTCTTAATAAATTGAAGCTACTATATTGATTGTAATCAGCAATTTGTAGTAGTTCTTAGGGATTTATAAGAGTTTTATGTATACTACTGTAGCAGAATGATCATTCTTTAGATTCCCAACACCTGGGTGCTACTGTCTCATTTCTACTGCTGATTAATATGCTTTGTTAAATCAGTATTCAGAACAGTTTCTTCATTTGTAAACTGAGAGAAAATACTTAAACCTGCACCCCTCACAAAACTGAGGATCAGATAAGACTATGTGATATTTCCTTGGAGAAGTGCTTTGCATATATGAGGGGTTAGTGCTTTGTTCGCTTTCCAGTCATTTGCTTTATGACTGTTGTAGGCCAGGCACGATGGTTCACGCCTGTAATCCTAACATTTTGGGAGGCTGAGGCGGGCAGATCACTTGAGCCCAGGAGTTTGAGACCAGCCTGGGCAACATGCTGAAACCCTGTCTGTACAGAAAAATAAAAATAGAAAAAAAATTAGCCCGGGTAGTGGCACACACCTGTAGTCCCAGCTGCTCTGGAGGCTGAGATGGGAGGATTGCTTGAGCCCAGAAGATGGAGACTGTGGTGAGCTGTGCACCACTGCCCTCCAGCCTAGGTGACAGTTAAGACCCTGTCTCCAAAATGGAAAAAAAAAAAAAACAAAAAAAAAACAAACTGTTGTAAACCCTTAATTAATTCATATAGACTGTGGTTTTTGTTTTTAACGTTTTAACTTAGAAGATCTTATTAACAGGTTATAATTTTGGTTTCAGTGGTGGAGCATTTTTCATTAATGTATTCTATTTCAAGACAATATTTTGTCATTCACACACTTTAAATTCTTATATCCACTAATATTAATGTAGATGAAGGAGAATTTAGACATTTTACAGCATATATAACTTACAGTTTTGAAATGTCAAGAAATATTTTGTGCTATCTGTGCAGCCATGTTATTGTGTTGCCAAGAAAAACTAACTAAAGTGGTAGGAGCTCTACAAGTATTTGTTAAATGACTGAATTAATAAAAATTGCAAGCTCATCAAATGGTACTCTTTAAATATGTACAGTTTATTGTATATCAGTTATACTTCAACGAAGCTATTCCTTTTAAAATAATTAGATTTGAAAAAATGGTGAATTACTCTTTAATTCTAGTTCTTACTGACATTTTGTAACACCAGAGCTATAATGTAGTGATCTGCCAACAAGGCAAAGCAGTTAGAGGTATGCAGTAGGGGCTCAAGACACAGCTAGTGAATAAACACCAATTTTGGTGGGGATTTTCTTTTAAGGAGTTTCTTAGTTTTGCCTTTCCACTGTTTCCTCATTGTAAAATTAAGATCATGCTGTCTCTATGATGGGTTATGAGTAATTGAGTTGAGTAATTCTGAAGATGAGGTTATGAGAAAGTGATTGTTAGCACTCTAAGCATTGCTTTCAAACCAGCCTACGCCCTTAACTAATATGCTTTTCCAAGGAATTGTTCATCTAAATGCCATGATAATAACATTTAAATAGTAAAGTTGTACTATTTACAATAGCAAAGATACTGAATCAACCTAAATGCTCATCAATGATAGACTGGATAAAGAAAATGTGGTACATACACACCAATACTATGCAGCCATAAAAAAGAACAATATCATGTCCTTTGTGTGTGGGGGGGGCATGGATGGAGCTAGAGGCCGTTATCTTTAGCAAACTAACACAGAAATAAAAAACCAAATACCACATGTTCTCACTTATAAATGAGAGCTAAATCGTGAGAACATATGGACACATAGAGGGGAACAACACACACTGGGGCCTATTAGAGGGTGAAGGATGAGGAGAGGATCAGGAAAAAATAACTAATGGGTACCAGGCTTAATACCTGAGAGATGAAATAATCTATACAACACACCCCCACAACATAAGTTTACCTATGTAACAAAACTGTACATGTACCCCTGAACTTAAAAGTTAAAAAAAAATAGTAAAGTTGTTAAACAGTTTTAAAAAGTTCTTTTTGAGCGGTGAAATACAGCACACATAAAAACGTACACTTCTGAACAGAAATATTTTGGGGTTCTTGATAATGTATCTGCAAGTAAAATCCACTCACTCCAGAAGTTGTGTTCATTCATTAACAGGGGTTTTTAGATGCCTGTGAGAAGGGCCCTCTTTCTGGTCACAAGCTCTCTGGGCTCCGGTTTGTCCTGCAAGATGGAGCGCACCACATGGTTGATTCTAATGAAATCTCTTTCATCCGAGCAGGAGAAGGTGCTCTTAAACAAGGTATGCTGGGCCCGGGCACCTTAGCGTGTCTATTTTCCTGATAGATCATCATAGCCTCAGAAGGCAACACTGTTTTCAGTCATCTTCACCCAGAATGCTAGGCACCACAGGGAATATTGTAGGTAGTGGGCAAATCTTTATGGACTTGAGATCAAGGTAGATTATTCTCTTTCTTGCAAAACTAAAAGACTACTGTATTCTCCTACATTCTCTGGGGTTTCCTTTCATGTATTTGAATTCATAGATAATTTATCAGTTCTGTTTTTAATAGGGAGGACTGAAATGTTCAGAATTCTAAGAAATTTTTAAAAGGTATCTTAACTACAGTCTTGTTATTTCTAGTGACTTATTCAAATGTCAAGAAATCCATAAATTTGTAAGTAATCTCTTCATTATGACATTGTATGCTTTTAGGCATTTTGAGGATGGCAAAGTATTTTGAAAGAATTTGGTAAACCTTATTCACAATGCAGATTTCTTGCAAAACTGCTAAAATTGTCGACATTTCTCACAGAATAATATTTGTATTTAAATGCTGATGAACTAGAACCTTATGCAGTTGCAAACATATCTGATTCTTTGCTTTTAAGAGAAAAAAAGCTAGTGACAACGTAGCAGTTTCACATCAGGATTATTCAAGAAAGGAACTTCAAAGCCATTTCCTGAAGTCAGAAAATTCCATTCTCTTTGTCATCTTTTCCATGTCCTTTATGTGAAAATACATTAGTAATGTCCACTGGTGTCTTTACACAGTAGAATTATGATTCACAAAACATTTCAGAAATATCTTTATCAAAGAGGATTAAAATGGACAGTAGAAACTTTAATCCTAATATTTCCTAAACATTCTGTAGATCAGGATTTATTGATTCTGTATGAATTTGAGCTTTGTGGTGTTTTTGGTCACACTTTGCATCTGTGATCAGGTGTGGGGCAGTGGTTGGAGAGGGTTGCTGATTCTTTATTTTACTTATGTTTCAGTTTCTCAGTTATGAAAGGGAGATTTCCTTATGTCAGCTGTCTATTAAAAATGCAGTTGAAATTTATGACACAATCTTGTCACAGTCTGAAGATTGTGTAAATAGGAAACAGGTAAATAAAATGACAAAGAAAATGAGACTTTATTAGGCATCACTCACATTAAAATACTTGTCTTTTTACCTCTGTGTGTTTATCACTTTAGTATGTCTTAAACTGAAAAGTTAGTTATAATCACTTTATATACTTTTTAGAAGTACAGTTAAAACAAATTAGAAAGTACTGATTGTTCTATGCTGGTTCTTTACTGGAAATTGGTAGCTTTCCTGGAAATAGAGGTTACATAAAGCCAGATAATTGATATGGTTATCAATTAACAAGGAGCTTCATCCTTTTTAACTGCTCCTACATTTAAATATAAGTAAATACAGATCTATGTGGCCATATATATACATAGATAAATAAAGTGGCCACATACATTTTCCCACAGGATATATATAATATGTTATATATTATATATGCATATATATATTTATAGATGTATTTATATAAAATACATCTATAAATATATATATGCATATAATATATGTGTATTATATAATAGATAAGATACATAAAGTATAAAATATATGTAAACTATATATAAAGTATATATATAAATGTATAATATGTATAATATACTGTGGGAAAAAGATATATATATAAATATATTCTGTGGAAAAAATGTATATGGCCACTTTATATATAAAAATAAAATATGTATATATATAATATATCTTTTAGGACTTTGATGCAATGTGCCATCCAAAAGTGGCAGGGTGAGTTAGGTTTGGAGCTTTGTCTCATGGTCTAGGGTTAGAGGAAGGCATGTGTAAGGGTAAGATTCATTTGGAGCTAATATATATTTCCTGTGGAAAAAATGTATATGAATATTAACTAAACAGTTGAATATGTACCATTTAGTTTTTTATTATTTAGGTATAGTATATATATTATTAAGTATGATTAATTGCCTATTAGATATACAGGGGAAAAACACTAGATTATAATTGAATTGAGGTTTTTTTGGGTTTTTTTTGTTTGTTTTGAGACAGAGTCTGACTCTGCTACCCAGGCTGGAGCTGGAGTGCGGTGGTGCGATCTTGGCTTATTGCAACCTCCACCTCACGGTTTCAAGCAATTCTTATGCCTCAGCCTCCCAAGTAGCTGAGATTATAGGCATGCACCACCATGCCCAGCTAATTTTTGTATTTTTAGTAGAGACAGGGTTTCACCATGTTGGCCAGGGTGGTCTTGAATTCCTGACCTCAAGTAATCCGCCCACCTTGGCCTTCCAAAGTGCTGGGATTACTTTTCTATTTTTGAGACAGGGTCTTGCTCTGTCACCCAGGCTGGAGTGCAGTGTTAGGATCTTGACTTACTGCAACCTCGAACTTCTGGGCTCAAGTGATTCTCCATTTCAGCCTCCTGAGTAGCTGGGAGTACAGGGGCATGCCACCATGCCTGGCTAATTTTTTATTATTATTATTTTTTGTAGAGATGGGGTATTGCTTTGTTGCCCAGGCTGGTCTCAAACTCCTGGGCTCAAGTGATCCTCCTGCCTCAGCTTCCCAAAGTGTTGGGATTATAGGTGTGAGCCATCATGGCTGGTTGAGTAGTTTTATTTTTTACAAAATGTACTGTGCAAACAAGCAGGATGCTAGCGTGAGAAATAAGTTATGTTGCTGTTTCTTCATCTGATTTTTATTTCTCCATGATTGAAAGACAGAAATCTTCAAAACATCACACTGTATCCCCCAAATATATACAATTATTATTATTATTATTATTATTATTTGAGATGGAGTCTCACTCTGTTGCCCAGGCTGGAGTGCAGTTGTGCAATCTCAGCTCACTGCAACCTCCACCTCCTGGGTTCAAGTGATTCTCCTGCCTCAGCCTCCCAAGTAGCTGAGATAACAGGTGCGTACCACCACACCCAGCTAATTTTTGTATTTTTAGTAGAGACAGGGTCTTACCATGTTGGCCAAGCTGGTCTTGAACTCCTGACCTCAAATGATCCACCTGCCTCCACCTCCCAAAGTGCTGGGATTACAGGCGTGAGCCACCACTGCGCCTGGCCTATATAATTATTATTTGGCAATTAAAAATTAAAACTTTTTTAAAAACATTAGATTTGAAGTAAAAATAAAAATTAGCTTTTTCTATCCTGATTAAAAAAAAGACAAAAATATAAAAGTCAGGTGAAAGGAAGTTCTTGCCACACTCAGCAAGAAAATCAACTTTCTTTTTTTTACATACATGTCTGTTGAATGCCACATTTGAGTTTTACAGTGAAAATGTTGGTAAATGAGCTTAGTATAAGAATAGCTTATAACTGTAAGATATTATAGTTATTATAATAGTGTACTATTATTATATATCATCAAAATTGGAAGAACAATAATTCAAATTCTCCCATATTCTTGATTTAAAAAATGAACACTAGAATTCATTTGAGCCTAATTTTAAATGTTGTTCATGATACTGATCAGTGAGGTAACCTAAAACTGAAAGGTGAAATTGACTACAGATCTGCTGGAGGAAAAATTTCTTTTAGGACTTGGATGCAATGTGGCTATTGAAAAATGGCAGGCGAGTTATCTTTGGAATCTTATCTCATGGTATAGGATTAGAGGAAGGCATATGTAAGGGTAAGATTCATTTGGAATTAAATCAGGGAGTAGATTTAGAGAGTTACAAGGAAGAGAGCAGGGTAAGGGGATGTGAAACAGAACCAGAAAGGCTGTCCTCAATAATTGAGTGATGGACACCATATACTTGCCTCTTTCCTTCCCTTTACCCTTTCACAATCTGGATGTTTTACATTACTGTCCTATTGAGAACATTAGATAATGTGTAACTAAATCTAGCTATATCTGCTCACATCTCTCCTTCTGGGTGCTTTTTTTCATATTAATTACATTTCTTTAGAGAGCCAAGGAAGCTCTCCTGTTGTAAAGAAGTTATGCAAGGAATAGAACTGTTTCTACACTCTAAAATTGTTAGTTTGATTTAGATGTCCATGTAGGTTTCTGCAGGGCTTAGCCAGTGAAGCATAGGAGTCTGCAGTATCTCTTTGAGTTCAGTTATTTCTCTTTCAGAACAAAATTCACTCATTAGAATTAATTAGTCGAGGGCAGGTGTGAGCTAGGATATGATTTAAATTTAAAAATATTTCTAATTACATTCCTATTGTCATAATTATTGCACTTAAGCTATACTGTCTCTAGGAGAAGCACTGAATGACTATATAAGAAAAATTGTTAGTTTTGGTTTATTATAAACAAATTGATGCTTCTGGAAAACCTGTGATTATATTTAAACAAAATATTACCCTTGTCATCATTGCTGTGTTTTGCTGAGAGCCTTTATTTGGAGATAATTTAACAAACCTGAGGCTAAAGTATTTATCACTATCACAACTTCCAAATTAAGTGTAAGTGTTTGAAGTTTTATTATATTCTCGCCATATTGTTACATTTAAACATTAGCACTTTAACAGAAAGAAGTGTTTTGGTTTTGTATTAAATGGGATAAAAATAAATACAAACACACTGAGTTTTAGTGTTTAAATGGCCCAATTTAGTCCAGAATCCTTATTTTGTAGATGAAAAAATTTGAGACCTGGACAAATTGTATTTTTCCAGAAGGCATATAAGGCTTCTTTGAGGTAGAGCAAAAACTAGAAACTTGATCTTCTCATTCTCAATCAGGTGTTGAAATTGTTCAGACTAGAAAAGGAAAGGCAGATCGTAGGCGTGGCTTGATTCTTGTTTCTGAGTATAGGAAGGGTACCCTCCACGTCCCCTCCTGCCCTGTGACAAAAGTCATTTTCTTATAATTAAAAATAACTGTCTGTCAGGGACCACGAGAAAGCCTGGCCAACATGTCAAAAGCCTGTGTCTACTAAAAATACAAAAATTAGTGGTAGCAGACGCTTGTAATCCCAGCTACTTGGAGGCTGAGGCAGGAGAATTGCTTGAACCTGGGAGACGGAGGTTGCAGTGAGCTGAGATTGCCCCATTGCACTCTAGCTTGGGTGACAAAAAAAAAAAAAAAAGGAAGAATGGGTTTACCTTGGTCAAATTTGGAACAGTTATTATGTTTACCCCTGACGATTTTCAGAGAGAATAAATAACTCAGCTGGATAACTTAGATGGTAAAGGACCTGATCAGATGTTAAGACCCTTTTGTATTATTCTCTGCTATTTAATGAGTTTTAAGGATAAAAATATGATAATGGAAATACCAATATTAAAATTAAATGTTGGAATTTCCATTTAGAAGAGTGACTGTTATTACTACAGGAAAAATGAGTCTAGGTCAAATATTTTAACCTTGCCATTTGTGTTTGTACCTTTGGGAAAGCATCATCTTTCTCCCTTTTTTATATCTGGACAGAAGACTTGTAGTTTGTATGAAGACTAATGAACTTTTTTTTTTTTTTTTAACCCAGCCTTGGCAAATGCAACATTATGTATTCTTGAACCTATTATGGCTGTAGAAGTTGTAGCTCCAAATGAATTTCAGGGACAAGTAATTGCAGGAATTAACCGACGCCATGGGGTAATCACTGGGCAAGATGGAGTTGAGGACTATTTTACACTGTATGCAGATGTAAGTACTGTTGGTCATTGACAGTCCTGCTTTTATTAACCATAGAAGGAAATCCAGATTAGCTTTTGTTTTTGCAAATGGACACATTTCCTTGCTGAATTTGTGGTTTTACACATGTGGCATTTTCTGTAATTTGCTATTAGAGCAACTCTTAAGTGCAGAAGTTAAAAATAAGATTTATTTTATCTTGACCTTTTGTGAATGTGTCATTTTCTTAGATGTATATTATCTCTCTTTCTGGGATAAGCACAGACAGACAAATTAAAAAGAAAAGGAAAAATAAAATAAGATGTATATTATATCTCTCATTTTAGCTTTATTTGCATAGTTACTTTATTGTTCTCTTTGATTTATCCCTTTTAATTACCTTGCCTATACCTTTCTTGACTTAAATCTCAAGGGAGAAGGTGTTTATTACATTTCATAAGGCCTCCTGGAAAACACTACTCTCAGCATATCATTAAGGTGTCCAAAGGAAAGTCATATTCACATTTTCTCGGAAGAAACACTTCTGAGTGCTTGAGCTGGGGCTACAGAGCAGAGTGGGGATGAGGAGGGAAGGCTGTCAATGGTGTTCACTCCATGAAATGGAAAGATTTGGTTTCTGGTTGCGACTGTCAAATGAAATAATTTTCAAATAGGATTTCCACTTGGAATAAAACAAAAATGTTTCTCTTTGGCTTTTAATTATTTTAAACTAAGAGTAGTGAGTAGAAATCTTAATCTAAAGGAATTAAATGGCTAAAATGCATCTGTATTTTTCTCAAATATTTTCCAATAAGCAATGCTAAAATATCTACTGTGTTTGTTTTCAGGTCCCTCTAAATGATATGTTTGGTTATTCCACTGAACTTAGGTCATGCACGGAGGTAGGCAAGTTTAAACTTTACTGTCATACCCTTCAAAAGACCACCCTGCAGAATGATCATACAAAATCTTGACCTTGCATGACTTTTACTTGATAGTTTAAAAAAACAAAAACAAAAACCTCTCTTTTTTAAAAATCTCTAGGGAAAGGGAGAATACACAATGGAGTACTGCAGGTATCAGCCATGTTTACCATCCACACAAGAAGACATCATTAATAAGTATTTGGAAGCTACAGGTCAACTTCCTGTTAAAAAAGGAAAAGCCAAGAACTAACTTTGCTTACTGTGATTTGACTGACTTTAATTGAATCTGCGTGGTTTCGATACTTTGATGGATTCCAGTGGAATAAACTCAGGCTGCTGAAACAAGAAATTCTGAGCCCAGGAAGCGGGCTCTTCTTTCTTCAAAAGAAGCCCTTCTTGTTCATATTCAGGAGCTTCTGTTACATTCAAAGGTAATTCTATGTCTATCTCAACTCTATTGATTGGTTTTATAGTTTATTGAAAATCCTCAAATAAAATATAATTATTACTGAAATATGTTTAATATTTAAGGGGAGAAGAGACTAATTTCGGTTATACTTTTAAGCTTAGAATATATGTTCATTTCCAAATTTTGTATCATAAGAGTTTTCAACATAGAGAAAAGCTGAAAAAATGCAAAGAACCACATACTTTCCATCTACCTTCCTTTGTCAACAGGTTGTTTATCATATAATAATTTGTTTTGTCATATTTGTTTTCACTGTCTATTATCTGTTTAAGTCTCATAACTCTGTATTTTTAGTTTGCTGAAGACTTGAAAGTGAATCGCATACATCATGACACTTCTTGGAGTGTCGTTAATGGGTAGGCTTTTCTGTTGAAGAGTGGATTCTGTATGATCTTCATAGAGAGTGTTTTTCAGATTCTTCATTGGGATATTAAAATATTAGCCAAATTTCTCTCTGTTTTATATATGTCTGATTATTTCAGTTTGTGGTTTCTGCAAATTTGTAACTGCTTCTGTTTTAGGAGTATAAGTATTACTTCCTTGTGGTCTATTGTGAATTAAAAAGTAGACCCTTGCATATACTATTCTTGTTTGTGTTCATCTTAATGTTTTTGTACAGCTAAATCAAATGTAATTTATAGAGTTAGTTTCATCAACCTAATGAATGCTAGTTAAATTTGAATTCCTTGGAATTTATCGTATATTTTATTCGCTGAGATTGTGAAGGGACAAATGTTAATCTTTTGTTTCCAGAAAAAGTTGGGCTTTCCTAAGCAGTTCTATTACCCAGTTCAGAATTGCTTCATCCAAAAACATCTGATGGTGTAGATGGATCCTAGTCCTTTCCATTACCTGATGGTAGAAATAAAATAATTGATTTTAAATTCCTTTGCTTTTCTTGACTTATAGACGTGGCTTTATACTTTAAGGTTTCTTGGGAAAAAAGATCTTTAAAAAGTATTGAGCACATGTTTTCAAGGCATTTGCTAAATACTTTTTTTTTAAAAATTTTTATTTTTTTGTGGCAGGGTCTCACTCTATGCCCCAGGCTGGAATGCAGAGGGACTATCTCTGCTTACTGCAACCTCTGCTTCCTGGGTTCAAGCAGTTATCCCATCTCAGCTGCCCAAGTAGCTGGGACTACAGGTGTGCGCCACCACTCCCTGCTAATTTTTGCATTTTTTGAAGAGATGGGGTTTTGCCATATTGCCCAGGCTGGTCTCAAACTCCTGGGCTCAAGCTCTCTGCCTGCCCCAGCCTCCCAAAGTGCTGGGATTATGGGCGTGACCCACCATGCCTCGCTGCTAAATACTTTAAATGCATTGTATAATTTCATTCTCACAACCCTGAGAGTAAGTACTATTATTATGTCCATTTTGTAATAGAGGAAGCACAGATAAGGTAAATAACTTTAATGAGACCACAAAACCTAAGTTTTTAAATTGATACTTTAATTACAATTATTCACCAAGTGCATTTCCCCCATGAATGTCTGTTGCTACAGTAGCATCAGGTCTGAAAAAATGTGGTTGCTTTGGCATTGCATCAGCATCTTGTGCCATTCACAGTAACTTTGAATATTGTTCCTAATGAGGAAATACATTCTGTGTACTTCATGGAATTCAGCGTGATTCCTATGGCTATTGAGAATAGTCACAACTACTGGAACTAACCTGGATAAATAAGTAAAAAATTTACATATTTTTAATTTGTAAAACATCCTGGTTATAATGTTACAGTGTTAGAAAAGGTCCTAGATATTTAATCCAACACCAGCATTTCATAGGTGATGATTCAGGCCTAGCTGGTGGGAGTAATTAGAATAGGTTCACAAATGGACAGATGAGGACTAGAACCCACATCTCTTTCTAAATCATTAGTTATAATTGGCAAAGATCACATACTAACCAAAGTCTGTAGCATGGAAAAAAATTAATGAGAATATTCATAGGTGAGGGTTGTTCATACTACTATCAAGAAGGATAATTGTTGGCTAATTCAAATATTACATACTTGTATTGGACAACAGTAGCAGCACTAGGTAGTATTGTACTGATTCCCAACCCTCACTGTACTTTAAAAATCACTGGGGGAGCCTTAAAAAGAAATACCTAGGCCTACACCCAGATATTTAGATTATTTGGCTGGATCAAGATAAAAACTTTTTTGGGTGATTCTAATATGCAGACAAAGTTAAAGACCGCTGAAATACCGCCTGCACTGTGCTTAAGCCCAAGACATGAAATGAAAAATTTGTGAAATTCAGAAGTGTCATATTGTATTCTTTTATGTGATATTAGAGTTTGTTTTTTTTAACAAATTTTTTTTTTTTTAAGAGATGGGGTCTTCTAAGACAAAAACCATCTGACTCAGCAATACCATTACTGTATACCCAAAGGAACGTAAATCATTCTGTTACAAAGACACATGCATGCACACATTCATTGCAGAACTGTTCATAATGGCAAAGATACGGAATCAACCTACATGCCTATCACTGATAGACTGGATAAAGAAAATGTGGTATATACACATTGTGGAATACTATGCAGCCATAAAAAAGAATGAGATCAAGTCCTTTGCAGGGACATAGATGGAGCTGGAAGCCATTATCCACATCAAACTAACATAGGAAAAGAAAACCAAATACTGCATGTTCTCACTTATAAGTGGGAGCTAAATAATGAGAACACACAGACACACAGAGGGGAACAACACACACTGGGGCCTATTGGAGGGTGGAGGGTGGGTGGAGGGAGAGGATCAGGAAAAATAACTAATGGGTACTAGGCTTAATACCTCGATGATGAAATAATCTGTACAACAAACCCCCATGACACAAGTTTAGCTACGTAACAAGCCTGCACATCAACCCCTGAACTTAAAGAGATGGGGTCTCGCTATGTTGCCCAGGCTGCTCACAAATTCATGAGCTCAGGCAATCCTCTGGCCTCAGCCTCTGGAGTAGCTGGGACAACAGGCACACACCACCATGCCTGGCTTGATAACTTTACCTTAAAAAAAAAAGTGTTCTTGTTTTTTGTTATTTCTTTCCTCTGCTCACTCTTAGATTGTGTAGTTGTAAAATCACTAAAAGTTAATCAACTCCAAAGTTTAGGATTTTTCATATTTTAATGTTTTTGAAATCTGGGTGAGTCTCAAAATTGATAGCCAACCCAGCAGGAGTAAATCATGATATGTTGGAATGTATCCTTTTGCACGTGATAGCTATTTGCATTGCTAAAACTGTAAATTGTTGAACTGGAGCTGTAATTGCCACTGAAAGTGTCTTCAAATAACATTGTAGTGCATCATTGAAATAAGTTAATTGTATTCAAGGAAAATTTATTGTGAGCATTCATTCATTTATCCATTCCAGTAAGTCTTAGGCAGCATGTTAGGTGACTATAGTACTTTGAAAACTAGGAAAGATCACAGAACAGGTCAGAATTTTCTAATTTGAGAGAAATTGATGTAATAAACTAAGATGTCATGAATGACTAACATTCAAGTGCAAATATGTAAGCTTCCAACTGACTTTCAAAAGAACTTGTTTCACTTCTAAAAATTCGTAATTCGGGTAGGAAGAAAATGAAACATGAATAAAATAAAATGGAATGTAGACAAAATCCCTGATATTATTTTATGTCTTAAGAAAGTTCTAAAGGGATTAGGAAAATGAATGTCATGCTGTATGTAATTGTAATTAGCTAAGAGTGATTCAGAATAATTTAGACTCTTAATGAAAAGAGGACATAGGGAATAGGTTTTCATTTTATGCCAAGTGATTTTTCTGTTGTTTATTAGCTAGTGAAACCAATGTTGGTAAAATTAAGTTAACAATTTTAGAGTTTGTGCTAGAAAAGATGTTCTGAGGCCGGGCATGGTGGCTCACGCCTGTAATTCCAGCACTTTGGGAGGCTGAGGTGGGTGGATCATCTGAGGTCAGGAGTTCGAGACCACCCTGGCCAACACGGTGAAACTCCATCTCTACTATAAATACAAAAATCATCCGGGCGGCGTGGCTCACGCCTGTAGCCCCAGCTGCTCAGGGGGATGAGGCAGGAGGGTTGCTTGAACCCGGAACGCAGAGGCTGTAGTGAGCTGAGAGGGCACTACTGCACTCCAGTACTCCAGCCTAGGCAACAGAATGAGACTGTGTCTCAAAAAAGAAAAGAAAAAAAAAGAAAAGATGTTCTGACGGTGATACTGATAAATTTTTAGTTGGTTTAACTTTTTGGGTTTTATATTAATAAAATTATTATTAAAATTAATAAATTAGGTAATTGTGTTTGTATATTATTTGTATGTATAGAATTCCCCTTCATAATCTGTTCTACTGTAATAAATTTGCTAAAGGGTTACCTTAGAATCATTACCTGGTTGGATTATGGATGCGTTTGTGAGCCTAATCTCAGTAATGAGAAATGCCTTTAGTGGCTCATGCCTGTAATTCCAACACTTTGGGAGGCCAAGGTGGGAGGATCCCTTGAGCCTAGGAGTTTGAGACCAGCCTGGGCAACATAACCAGCTGGTGTGGGACATCCTGGGATAGATAACCATTTCCTTCCAAAGTCAAGATAGCTACCCAATGAAGATCAAACAAAAAAAAAAAAAAGGAAAAAAGAAAAATACATTTATGGGGGTGAGGACTTTGAGAAAGCTCTGACTCTAGAAAGCTGAAACACCAAGTAAATGCCCTTTTCTAGTCCTTAATGTGACACTAAAAGATTGATTAAATATCATAGGACATTGAATATACTGTTGTAATGCTCTTAGGTCTTTTTTTGAAGATCATTTGGGGAACTTCAGTTACAGAAATTTATCACTTGATTTTGGCATAATTTAATCATTGTGGATTATTTCTGATAATTTAGAAAAAGTATCTCTTCATTATCACATAGGTGGGAGAGCTGATGTGTCTTTTAAATGATTGTTTGCAGTGCTTCCAAATACTTACAACTCTTTATTTTTTGTATATATGTGTATTTTTTAAAATTAAGACTGGATTTCACTGTGCTGCCCAGGCTGATCTTGAACTCCTGGGCTTAAGTGATCCTTCTGCCTTTGGCCTCCCAAAGTGCAGGAATGAGCCACCACACCCAGCCACAAATCTTTAAGTCATTAAACTTTTTTAAAGAGATGGAGTCTCACTATGTTGTCCAGGCTAGTTATGAACTCCTGGGCTCAAGTGATCCTCCTACCTCAGCCTTCCAAAGAGCTGAGATTATAGGCGTGAGCCATCACGCCCAGCCGTTTTTTTTTTTTTAATTAAAAAAACTTTTTTTTAATTGTAAATCAACTGGATTTTGGGAAGATAAATGCAAAGCATAGAGTTTTAAGTAGAAAAATATATAAACTAGATCAGCTTATTTTATTTTGTATGAGTTCATGCCTTCTTTAGTGTAACCTTTTCTTATTGTCTAACAGTGCACACTTAGAAGTAATATTTTGGTATATTTTAAGGCTATTTCCTAATCAGTTACTGACTACAGAACCTGGCTCAAGGTTTTTACACACCAACGTGAACATTCCATTAAGTGATACTAATTTTGAGAGGCAAATGATGACAACGTTTCCTGGATCAATGTCTCCTGCCTTAAGGAGATACTCCACTGAATTTGATTATGGTACATACTGTGTTTGCTTTTATAAATTACTTAGGCCAACACTCGGTCCAAGTTGTCCTTGTAAATGAAAATTGTAAATATTTAATATACTTTCAGTTACATCAGTGTTTCTTTTGATGCATGTTTGCAGACAGCTTTATCTGGTGAGACAGACGTTCTATTATTTGTAAAATTTAAGTTAAGCAATATTACCATTTCATTTAATTCCAGTTTAGCACAAGTTTTTCCTTTGTATACAAATCTCCACGAGAACATTCAACACATTTCATTGTTTAAAAATGTAAACATTTATTTAAAAGTAGGTAGCAAGTTAAAAAGGAATACTTGCCTGAAATCTTAAAACATAATCAAGTTCCTTTTAAAACAGTTAATTTTTTTCCTATAATTTACTTTCATCGAAAGTATATTATCTTTGTTTAACATGCTAGATAGAAGCAATTTAGCAACATAAAATATATTAGCTATAGTATGTTCAAAAGAATGAGAAATGTAAATTCAGAGATGAGACCATCATTTTTTGCAGTTTAAAAAAAATGCTGATTCCGGTGCAACATACACTGATTATCCAGGTTTTACATTTTAGGGCTGAAACCCTGAGGAACCTGCTGATGACTGTTTAGCACTGAGCAGAGTTCAGTGTGCATGCACTTCCAGAGTTAAAAGCTAAAGCAGACTAACTGATAGATAAACAACCAACATCTTTGCATTTCTGAGTTTTTACTTGTAATCATAGGTTTTCCCAAATTATTAGAATGTCTATACCTTAGCTATTTTACTAGAAAAATGATTTATGCTAGTATAGTCACTTGTTTAGAAGTCGGAAAAAGATCATTTTTTATTTTTAGAAATTACTAAGCTCTGTTGGTACTACAGCTGATCCTTCTTCAGTTCCGGAGGCTTCTTCTGGTGTCTGTAGCTCTTGACAGTGGTACTTCACTTTAAGTGGTTTGCCAGGGCACCAGACCAAGTGAATGCGACAGGGAATTATTTCCTAGGAAATAGTTATAAAATATTATAATCGGCAAAAACTTATGGTAAAAGCAATTCTACATACAATGTTATATTTTACCTGTGTTGATAATTCATGAAGTAGAACAGTATAATCAAAATCAATTGTATCATCATTAGTTTTCTAGAGGGAGAAAAAAGAGTTAGTATAATAAATGTGGTATTTAGTGTAATAACTATACAATACATTCTTGTTTTGAATGGGTGCCTTGTGTCTCCTACTGCCTTTTAGATTTCAGCCTCACAGTTTTTAGTGGTATTTTGCTTCAAGATATGGAAGTCATGAATCCTCATTTTTGTCTTGTCACTGAGTTATATGAAAGTCTGGTTGAATGTCTGTCACATTTTCTGATGGAGACTGAAGTCTGTGGGAATAGGGAGATTCTTTTAACAACCTTAAGGATCTAGATACTGTATATATACCTCAAGCTGATATATTAGCCCTGATATGACAGGCAATAAGACAAGGGGAGGGGCAACCAGTAATTCTAGAAGGCCTACCATGGGCTGGGTTCTGTGCTAGGCACCTTCTACATGTTCTCATCTAATTCTCCTTTACAATCTATGTATTATGAGCCTGGTTTTACAGGAGAGGTAATTTGAGATTACAGCTAGGAAGTGACAAATGGGAATTCCAACCCAGATCTACTGACTCCAACACCCACATTCTTCATATATACCACATGAAGCTATACACGCTGTTTCTAAAACCAGCCCATTGGATATTTTTCAGTAGGCAGGCAGTTGTCTTCATCTCTTTCATTCACATCGTTTCTATACATTTTACTAGTGACTAAACCAACTCCGTATTTTCTTTCTGACATTTCCTTTTTTTTTTTTTTTGCAAGAGTGCTTATCTATTCACAAGTAAAAATGGAAGAAAGAACATTTTTTTAAAAATACCTTAATTTTGGTTATAATTTGAGTCTTTTCCTACTATCACTGAGTACTCCATTTTTCTAAGAGAAAGATAATGAGTTACTTAAAAAACAATTTTTTTCTTTTCTCTTTCCACCTTTTCCCCTGTTCTCTACTTCCTGCTTAGCTCTTTAGAAATGGAATCATAACCTTTACCTTCCCTTTTACCAGACACTCCCTGCATGGCAAGCTTATATATGTGCTCACTTCAATGCTCGAGAGCTGGAACTCTCTCCCACCAGGAGAAGGCCTTAAGAGACAACAGTCAATTTACAACCTCAGTTAGGCCCATGAGGGAACTCTGTCCAAGTGTCTTGAAACAATGGCCATTTTACAATCTAGCTCTGCCCACAATGGCGCCAGCTTGACCACCTGGTAGATAAGGCACCCAAGAAGTCACATAGACCCTGCACCTGCTTGCTCCCTCTTCCGCATGCCATTTATGCCAAGTCCCCCTGTAAAAGCCCTTGTTTTTTGTCCCAAAAGGGAAACAGTACCTTAAAGGCAGGAGCCTATACTTAATTCCCCTAAGCTAGCTTTGGAATAAAGTCACTTTCTTCATACCAGACCTCACTCTTGTGAACTGGATTCTGCAAGCAGCAAGGGACTAAACTTGCATTTTGGTTACATTACCAGGTTTCTATTAAGACTACTAAAGAACACAAAAAAAGCAACGCCCCCCACCCCCACCACCAAAAAAGTTTAGACTCCCCTTTGCCTACATTGATGGAGATTTTTACAAGCCGTGAAATGGCCAGTAGGTGAGGAAGTCTGGAGGGAAGATACAGGCTGGAATCCTAACATTTGTTTTAAGCTCTGCCTCTTCTTTGCCTCGCTGGAGACTGCGATGATTTCCTTCAGAAATGCCTGAAGGAAAGGAGGCAGTTCCTTCCCCAGAGGGCCTGGATAAATCAGAAATCAACTACATTTTCTATGATTCTTCTTGGCAATACTCGATAGGTTTCCCTCCTGTCTCACAGTGTACCCACGAATGTTCAAAGCAAACATCTGAGGCACAAGCTGGAAAGTCAGAGAATTCATGAGAGAAAATTCAGTGTCTCTTTCTTAAGGGAACAGTTACTGGAGGTTCCAGTAATCAGTCTGGCATTGTCGCTTTGAGGGTGTGTTTAGCCTTGTTAGACCTTCATTTGGTGGCTGTCTTGACCTTGGAAGGACATGATTATCTATCCCAAGATGTCCCACACCAGCTGGATATTTGTCTCAGACTTTTATGCTGTCTGCACAGTCTTGACTGTTTACCATGTATTTTTATAATTTAAAAATTGGTTTTAGGCTGGACATGGTGGCTCACGCCTGTCATCCCAGCGCTTTGGGAGGCCAAAGTGGGAGGATCACTTGAGCCCAGGAGTTCGAGACCAGCATGGGCAATATTATTATTTTTTAATAGAGACCACCTCGTCTTTATTTAAAAAAATACTAATAAATAACTATATATATATATATATATATATATAAATTGGTTTTACTTATACACTTAAAATGTTTTTTTGAGAACAATGCCTTATTCTGCTTTTGAAAACGGCATTTCTGAAGGAAATCCTGGCAGTCTTCATTGAGGCAAAAAAGAGGCAGAGCTTAAAACAAATGTTAGGATTCCAGCCCCATTTGACAGACTATTTTGGTAAAAGCACAAAGAGTGTTACCCATTTTTAAATACAAAAATGTGAGTCGTGATAATGCTGGTAAAACCCTATATCATTTGATTGAGAACTTCCTCAATAAAGTTATCAAAACATCCCCTTACATTTTTGTTTTTATAGATTCCTCCTCCTTTAGGAGGAATCACCTTTAAACCAAAACAAAAAGCACAGCTTATTAAAAAAACTGCAGAAGAGGACATTGCACATCCTAGCCTGGCAAAGGATTGCCCTCCCCATGTCAAGCTCTGCCAAGAAGTCGTTTTTAATATTATTCAGAAATTATCTTTTTGGCTTCAATTCAGATCATCGCAAGTGCCAAATCTTGTAGCCCAAATGGATGATGATTTGTTGTTACATTTCCTGGTAACTCAGCACTTAATCTTGTTGCAGACAGACTGGAAGTGTTTTGTTTGTTCCCTTTTACTTGGTCATAACCCAACCCACCCCATGCCCCTCCACCCTGCTTCCCCCAAAAGGGAGCAAAGGATCTCTAACAGAACCAGGGTGGTTTTAGTAGAGAAGAATTAGGCTTAAGTTAGTAATAGAAGTTATCAAAAGTCTATTTCAGCATAACAGATAAGGTAGATAGGATGGTTTCTATATGTAGCTTTGGCTAATGGAGACTTCTACTTAATGTGAAGATGAGCTGACTGATAGTGATGTGCTGCCGGTTAGATAGTTTGGGGTGCTTACAAATCTGGTACTGATTGATAAGAGTTAGAACAATACTCAGCTTGACTTTTCTCAGTTCATATTAAAGGCAAAAGGTATGGGCTTATCCATTTTTTTCCCTAGCCAGCATATATCCCTTGTTCTTGGCACTGTCCTCATAGTATTGGGAATGACATCTATTCTTCAGTTCTAAGGAAAGAGTTGTGCCGGTAAGATGGGTCTTACTTTATATTTGCATTTCAGTCTTTTTTTTTTTTTTTTTTGCACACTCTTCCCTCAGGCCTTGTTCATTTGGGGCTGTGAGTTTATAAGCTTGTACTTCCTTACACAGTTGCATTAAAAGGTGAAATTAGCCCTGAGTATCAAGATAGTAATTCCCAGGAAGTTTTTGGAAAAATTATAATCTTTATACTTTTTTGAGTTACCTTGGGCCAAGAACACCTCCAGTCACTTCCTGACTCCGTGCCATACTGGCTTTCTCAGCCCTAGTGTCCTGTTGCTAGTCTCTCAGAACAGTATTTAGACCTTCTGCTCATAATGTCTTTTAAAAAATCATTGCTTGTTGCTTGTGTTGCTTCTTTTGATGAAGGGTCGGTCACAGGAGACCTTAGTGGCCACTGAATAGCAGAATTTGAAAATCTTTGTGGATATGTGCATACTTTTCTTTAAGAGAACTCTAAGCTGAAATGCATATTAACCTTGAAACCAAATATCCTAATTGCTCCAGGGATTTAAATTTGTATTAGTTTCACTTCAATCCATTTGTGAGTCCTCATTTAATAGGCCCTAAGAGATTAAATGATTTGCCTTGGGTGACCCAGCAAGTCAGCTGCATATTCAACTATTATTTATCTAACACCTAGACATCACAGGGGGAAAAAAAAATGTAAAACTCTCAGTCAATGACCATTCTCCCTCTGCATTTGTTTTTGTTTGTTTTGTTTTGGTTTTTTTGGGACAGAGTCTTGCTCTGTCACCCAGGCTGGAGTGCACTGGCACGATCTCAGCTCACTGCAGCCTCCGCCTCCCGGGTTCAAGTGATTCTCCTACCTCAGCCTCCCAAGTAGCTGGGACTACAGGCGCGTGCCACCATGACCGGCTAATTTTTTGTATTTTTGGTAGAGACGGGGTTTCACCATGTTAGCCAGGATGGTCGCCATCTCCTGACCTCATGATCTGCCTGCCTCAGCCTCCCAAAATGCTGGGATTACAGGCGTGAGCCACTGCGCCCAGCCTGCATTTCTGCTTTTTAACTGTCTAGTTACTCGTATGTCCTTGCTTTCCTATGTGCAGTTTGGTTGAGGGATATTAGTGGACAGATGATGGACATGAAAGACTGGTTAGAATGGGAGAGAAATACACCTGCTATTTTTTGTACCCTAGTATGTCCTAGTGGTAAAAATGTGTCATATGCAACTGCGAAAGAAAGGGAAACATGTTAAAAGTCCTAGTTTTTTCTGTTCTCAATGTGTTGCTCTATTCCTATTAAGTTTTCCTCTCACATTTACTACAATTAGTTCTATATTATCTTGACCCCATTTTCTATGCTTAAAACAACCTCTTCCCTATAACTTTAAAATCAGGTACAACCACATCTTGTTGAGGATGTGGTTATCTTGGTAGATGAGAGTGTATCAGAAACAGATAGAAACTTATCTAGCAAAAGAACTAGTAGTGTATCTTGACTTGTTATATGGCAACAATCAATTAGATGGTAATTTCTATTTAAAAGCACTCTATATGGGGAAAGACATGTTCATTTTGATAAGTAAAGACAAAATCTAGGTTTCTAGTCGATGTGTGTTGTACATGTGGTCTTTGGAAAGCAAACCAAACTATTTATTAT
Organism: Nomascus leucogenys; assembly: GCF_006542625.1. Taxonomy (NCBI): domain Eukaryota; kingdom Metazoa; phylum Chordata; class Mammalia; order Primates; family Hylobatidae; genus Nomascus; species Nomascus leucogenys. The sequence goes on from NC_044391.1 coordinate 80,299,106, forward strand.
TGACATTAAAATGGAGACTTAATGCTGGGTAAATCCTGTGCTCAGAAGATACTCACTGATGATCCATCCATGGGTGAACCTATGAACAAAACGCATTTTTTAAATTGGTGCTTATGATTAGTTCAGCTTGCCTCTCTTAATACTCCCAACACCTTTGCTGTCATCCTGCTCTCAGCTGATTACTTTGCCTCCTTTTTCACTGAGAAGACAGAAGCAGTTAGAATAGAGCTTCCACAGGCTCCCACTTTGATATCTGCCGTCCTAGCACTGGGCCACTGTTTCCTGCTTTCCCTCTAGGTGAACTCTCCGTGTTTCTAATATCATCTGGATTAATCACATCATCTCTTGCCTACTCGAAGATAGTAACTCTAACAACTTTTCCCTCTCTTTCATGCAAGTCTTACTTTGCCTCTGTATGCCGGACTTTTCCTCGTCAACATATATACATGCTGTTACGTCTCCCAACCAAAAAAATGCAAAGAAAAAACCCTTTCAGCCCTATGCTCACCCATCATCCAGCTGTAGTCCTCTTCCTTCCTTTTACTCTCCTTTATTATAGCTAAATTTCTTGAAAGGATGGAATGTCCACTTCCTCTCCTCCCATCCTTTCCTGAACCTACCCCAATTAGGCTTTTGTCCCCACTGTGCCAGTGAGAGGGCTCTTGATAAGCTCTCCATTCATTGACTCCAGTTGCTCAATGAAATGGACAGTTCTCAGTCCTCATCTTACTTGACTTTCCAGCAGCATTTAGTACTACCAGCCAGTCCTCATCCTTGAAATACTTTCTTTTCCCATATCTCCAACTGCTTAAGTCAGAAGTGTTCCATGATCCAATCCTTACATAACTTACCCTCTTTGTCTACACTCATTACCTGTGATCTCATCCAGTCTTGTGGCTTTAAATACTATATGGTGACAACTACAGCCAAGATCTCTCCCCTGAACTTCAGACTCTTCTGTCCAGAAGATTATACAAATTCTCTGTTTGGTTATAGAATTTAGAATGCCCCAAATCAAGATAATTCTCCCTCAATTCTGTTCCTCCTATAAGTTTCCCCAATCGGTAAATGAAAACTGTGTCCTTCTAGTTAATCATGCCAGAATCCTAAAAATCATCCTTAACTCCTCTCATCTCTGATATCCATATCCAACCCATGAGCAAATACTGTCAGTCTGCCAGAATCCAAACATCTCTCTAGCCGCATTGCCACTACTCTGGTCCAAGCCACCACCAGGCCTTGCCTAGAATATTGCAATACCTTTTTTTTTTTTTGAGACAGAGACGGCATCTCACTCTGTTGCCCATGATAGAGTACAGTAGCTCAATCATAACTTATTGCAACCTCCAACTCCTGGATCAAGCAATCCTCCCAACTCTGTGTCCCAAGTAGCTGGGACTACAGGCATGTGCCACTACATCTGGCTAATTTTTAATTTTTTTGTAGAGATAGGGCCTTGCTATGCTACCCAGGCTGGTCTCAAACTCCTGACCTCAAATGATCCTTCCACCTTGGCTACTTAATTTTTTTCGTAGCATTTACCATCATATGATACATATTTATTTATTAGCTCACTGTCTCTTTTTATCTTCTCTCACTAGAATTAATCTCAATGAGGGCAGCAACATTGTGTCTTTGTTCACGCCTGTATCCCCAGCCCCTGAAACAATACTTGGCCCATTGCAGGAACTCAAATATTTATTGAAATAAATGTGATTAAAACTCTTGATATGAAATTAGAAGTTCACATGAATTCAGTTTAAGGAGACCGCATTGATTGTAACTCTTGTGGCACATGTTAATTTTCAGGTTTTTCTTACCCACTGCCTCACATTAGTGAGCTGTGCCAAGTAGTAGTGTGACACCTGTGTTGTCATTTCCCACATCACATAAGAGCTTCCAAGGAAAGCCAAATCCCAGATGGGTCTCAGAGAGGGATCAATATGTCCATGATTATCTGAGAGAGACAAAAAAAGCACATTTGTATTAATGCATTTTTGAGACAAAATCTCAGAAGCTGCAGAAATGAAATAGGGTTTAAACTTAGTCATACCAGTCATCTCTCTCACAGCAAGACCTTGAGCCAGATATGTGATTTGTTTGTATCTGTTTCTATGTTAGTATGTAGATTTATATTCTTCAACTTGCCAAACTGAGTAAATCTATTATAAATCAATGGTCATTTGCTGTACTGTGTACATGCAAAGTAAGAGCCATGAAGCCTACGTTCTATCAAGCCTATGTCCACAAAGTATCTTGGACCCATCTTGTCTTCTCCAAACCCACTGCCACCACCCTTCAGGCCTGGGCTGCTTCTCCCTGAGACCACGGCCACAGTCTGCTACAAAGCTCTCAGATTTCAGTCTCCTCCTTCCAGCTGTCTCACACCTAGGAGCTAAAGTGACTTTTCCATACTCATTACTGAATACTCAAAGATGACATTCAATTTAACTTAGTCTTGTTAGTTAAGAAGCTTTTTTTAGGAGACAGGGTCTTGCTCTGTTGCCCAGGCTAGAAAGCAGTTCCACAATTGTACTTCACAGTAGCCTTGAATGCCTGGGCTCAAGCGATCCTCCTGCCATGGCCTCCCAAAGTGCTGAGATTACAGGTGAGGGCCACTCTGCTGGCCAAGAAACATTTTTAATTAGGTTGAAAAGTCTATCACTGATAATCTCCACCTTACCTTCTGGTTTAGGTCTACAGTCAATGTGATGGTGGTCTTTGCTTCCAGTCTGCCAAAATATCTTTGTGCTTCTCTGATCGTTGGCTTTAAAGCTAATCAATATGTTGGCAGCATCTCTCACTCTTGTTTAACACGTGAAGAAATCAAGTGGATTTTTTCTGTGGCATTGTTTTCGGACCTAAAATCTTTTAAATTTGGCAAACATCTTTCTTAAAACTTGCACAATATTAGACACTGTGAGAGGTTAGGGATACAGTGACTAATAAATTACTATTTGTGACTTTTAGGAGCTCAAATTTTATGAGATGACTGTTCATGAACCATCATTTTATGCAGTTTTGCAGAGATACTATATTAAGCCCTAATAATAGCACAATACATGAGGAATACTAACAAGCTTATTAGGAAACTAATCCTTCTGGGTAAAGTAATCCTTAGCATAAATTCTATTCTGTATTGGTAGAACTTGGCTAGTTTATACTCAGAGGTAATTCAGACAGCATTCACTGATTTCTTGGGATCTGTGTAGGATACCAAGATGGGTCCCCACCCTTCACATGTTGACATGGTGGGGTTATAGTTGATACATTCCTTAAGAGAGGGAGGATCAGAAAGCTGAGGGACAGCAGGGAAGGACCAGGTTTCTTTGGGCTGGAGAGGGTTGGGGGAAACTTCACAGAGATGAGATTTTGGCTGGGCCTTGAATTGCTGTCACGTCTGTGGGGGTCTGAGTGAGAAAGCGAGCATGTGAAGGTAGGAAGGCACCAGGCAGGGGCAGCCTCAGTGACTGGTCTTGGTAGAGTATACAGTATACTGGCAGCAGATTTTGAAAGGCCTTGTTTGCAGAGCTGCCAGAGTGGATATGAACTGCAATTGAGTAGTAAGTGTAGAAGATGACTTTGACTGCTGGATGCAGTGGTCTCAGGGAGAAGAAGCCCAGGCATGAAGGATGGTGACAGTGGATTTGGAGATGACAAGATTAGTCCAAAATACTTTGTGAATGCAGGCTTGATAGGAAATGGCAAGTTATTAAATGTTAGGAGATTAGTTGATAATGACCAAAGTTTCTAGCCAACTCTAGGAGAATAGTAATACCATTAAATGTAGGACAGAAAGTGGGAACGTTTTGGGTGAAAACAAGTTGAGTTTGTTATTAGGTGTATTAAATACAGTGTCAAGAAAGTCATGAAGGTGGATGATGTAAAGTGCTACAGATAGGCCGGGCATGGTGGCTCATGCCTGTAATCCCAGCACTTTGGGAGGCCAAGGTGGGTGGATCACCTGAGGTCAGGAGTTGAAGACCAGCCTGGACAACATGGTGAAACCCCACCTCTATTAAAAATATAAAAATTAGCTGGGTGTGCTGGCACACTCCTGTAATCTCAGATACTGGGGAGGCTGAAGCAGGAGAATGGCTTGAACCCAGGAGACAGACGTTGCAGTGAACCAAGATTGCACCACCGCACACTGGACAGAGGGAGACTGTCTCAAAAAAAAAAAAAATGCTACAGATAAGAAGGATAAGAAGCAATGTCTGGTTAGGGTTTTTGGTGATCTGGGTGGTCTCTTTATGTACATAGAGTAGAAGCCAAATAGGAAGAGTTTGAGTTTGAGGCAATGTGTATAAAATCTACTTTTGAAAAGTAGACAGAATAAGGAAAAAGATGGGTCTATGAAGAAATTGGTCAACACAACTCTGATCTTGACGATCTTTATAGGACAAGAGAAGGAACTGGTTGCTGAAGATTCTCAAGGTGGGAAGGATACTGATGGGGCAAAATTATGAAAGAACCAGATAAACTAGAACCAAGGGTATAAATAAAAGGAGTCTTAGAATTAAAGAAGGCCGGGCGCGGTGGCTCACGCCTGTAATCCCAGCACTTTGGGAGGCTGAGGCGGGCGGATCACAAGGTCAGGAGATCGAGACCATCCTGGCTAACACGGTGAAACCCCGTCTCTACTAAAAATACAAAAAATTAGCCGGGCGAGGTGGCAGGCGCCTGTAGTCCCAGCTACGCGGGAGGCTGAGGCAGGAGAATGGCGTGAACCCCGGGGGGTGGAGCCTGCAGTGAGCCGAGATCGCGCCACTGCACTCCAGCCTGGGTGAAAGAGCGAGAGTCCATCTCAAAAAAAAAAAAAAAAAAAGAATTAAAGAAAAGGTTGGGGAAGATGTAGCAACTTTGTGAGGTGGGAAGAAATGACAGAATCAAATGTCTCAATCTCAGTAAAGCAGGAGGCAAGACTGTCTCCTGAAAGTGCATGAAGCCGGGGTGTGGCCCTTGAAAAAATGGAAAAACTTCAATACAGCTGTCATGTGGAGTGTAGTAAGATGTTAGAAATAAACAGCGAGCAGCATCGAGGGCTCAGCACTTGGAGAAATCTTTTAGAAGAAAATACCTGTTGAGAATAAAGCAAAAGCTATTTGTTGCCTTTCATTGTCATCATATCACCCTTACGTGACATGTAAGTTTTTTGGTTCCATAATGCTTTCCTGTTAATATCGAAGTGCCTTCAAACTTGGAACTGAGGACTTTCAGTACTCTTCACTGGCTTTTCTTTGTAGTTTGTTTAACCTGGTAATGTCATTTTTTTCCTGTCACCATATGATAAGTAATCAATAGGGAGCTGTGACTATTTTTACAGATGTTATTGTAGAAAATGTGTTTTAGACTTCTACTTCCTGACAAGAATATCAGCATTTCATGAATGAATTTGTTTTTCCTCATTGCTATGAGCCGCTGAAAACTTCCTTGATCCAGCTCATCATCACGTGTTCTATCTTATGGTGCTGCTGTGAGTTCAGATTTGTGAGATCAAAACCCATCACCCTAGAAGATAAATCAGTTATACTAAATTCTGTGAATAATGAGAACATTTGAAGAGGTAAGTGCTGGCAACACTGCTGTAGAATCACTTGGGCAGACACAACTTTAGCTGGTTATTCCCAGGTCTTCAGTCTTGCCCTCTGTATGTAGTATACTTAGATTCATTGCTAGGAAGTTTGCAAATTCATTAGAAGTGAAACTTTCATTTGTAAAAAACAGACAACTTAAGGGGAAAAAACAATGTGGAGCAAGGATATTCCAAAATGGATTAGATCTTCTCACTTCTCCATTGTACTACAACAGTCCAGTGCCTTGGATCCATTAAATACTGAATAGGAATCTGCTGAGATTTTTTTTTTTTTTTTTTTTTTTTGAGATGGAGTTTCGCTCTGTTGCCCAGGCTGGAGTGCAGTGGTGCAATCTTGGCTCACTGCAACCTCCACCTCCCTGGTTCAAGCGACTCTTCTGCCTCAGCCTCCCAAGTAGCTGGGACTACAGGCACATGCCACCATGCCTGGCTAATTTTTTGTAATTTTAGTAGAGATGGGGTTTCACTGTGTTAGCCAGGATGGTCTCGATCTCCTGACCTTGTGATCTGCCCACCTTGGCCTCCCAAAGTGCTGGGATTACAGGCGTGAGCCACCGCGCCTGGCCCCCCTGAGATTTGAACTGGGTAAAATTTATCTAAATCCAAACCTTTTTGGTTTTAAGTAGATAATTTTACATACACAGACAAGCTATAGATAGCACCATTAAATGTCTCTGCTGAGTTTATACTATGACAGCAAAACTTGTAAGTTTTTTGATGAAAAATTGCCCTCTATTAAAAAGTTTTTTGAAGTTTCACAGTAGCTACATTAAGTTACATTATTATAGAATGGCCCCTATGGATATACAGGACTTATTAACTAAACATAATTCAGTTAACCTGCGCTATTAAAGAGTGTCTAAAATCTCATGATCCTGTGGCAAATATTCAAAGAAAAGATCCAATACAGTTTCTAAAATTTGTGTTTTAAGGAGTATAGATAAGCCCTATTTTCCCAACTAAAGGAAAACAATACCTAAATAAGTGTAGATTTATAAGTATCAGTCATCAGCTCATTTATTCGAAGCAATACTAAATATAAACAAATTCTGCTACAACATAAGATTTTAATTGCTCCCCTTGATTCCTTGGCACAGGATTTGATCCGAGTTGTCAGAGAACTATCATGTGAGAATCATTCAGGGTTCAGAATTTTAGAAATGGAAGAAGCAGTATTCCACTTCGAGGTTTTTTTTTTTTTTTTTAATTTATTATTTTTTATTTATTTATTTTTTTATTGTACTTTAGGTTTTAGGGTACATGTGCACAATGTGCAGGTTTGTTACATATGTATCCATGTGCCATGTTGATTTCCTGCACCCATTAACTCGTCATTTAGCATTAGGTATATCTCCTAATGCTGTCCCTCCCCCCTCCCCCCACCCCACAACAGTCCCTGGAATGTGATGTTCACCTTCCTGTGTCCATGAGTTCTCATTGTTCAATTCCCACCTATGAGTGAGAACATGCGGTATTTGGTTTTTTGTCCTTGCGATAGTTTACTGAGAATGATGTTTTCCAGTTTCATCCATGTCCCTACAAAGGACACGAACTCATCATTTTTTATGGCTGCATAGTATTCCATGGTGTATATGTGCCACATTTTCTTAATCCAGTCTATCGTTGTTGGACATTTGGGTTGGTTCCAACTCTTTGCTATTGTGAATAGTGCCGCAATAAACATACGTGTGCATGTGTCTTTATAGCAGCATGATTTATAGTCCCTTGGGTATATACCCAGTAATGGGATGGCTGGGTCAAATGGTATTTCTAGTTCTAGATCCCTGAGGCACACTTCTCAAAAGAAGACATTTATGCAGCCAAAAAACACATGAAGAAATGCTCATCATCACTGGCCATCAGAGAAATGCAAATCAAAACCACAGTGAGATACCATCTCACACCAGTTAGAATGGCCATCATTAAAAAAACAGGAAACAACAGGTGCTGGAGAGGATGTGGAGAAATAGGAACACTTTTACACTGTTGGTGGGACTGTAAACTAGTTCAACCACTTCGAGGTTTTTAAGGATATTTAGTCTCAGTAAATCGATGGGGAGCAGAGACATTCAGGAATGGAGACTACAGAGCCTCCATTGTTGACATGGGTTTGCCACAGAATCTGGGCAAATGAGTGAACTGTGGGAAAGGGTGGGATGATGAGTGCTGTAGCAGTCAGACATCAAGCTTAATACCCAAGAGATGACTTTCGTGGTTTTGAAAATTGGATTTGCCAGTAAATGTGCCGAGTCTCAACTGCTGCCCACACATTCTGGTGAGTGCAGGAACAAATGAGCTCTGCTTCACTTCAGCTGAGTCACTTCAGAGGGCAGGGCTCCTTCGTTAGAGACAGCACTACTGCCCATTAACCACTGACCTGAAATGAGATAAACATGACTCCCCTGCAGCATCCCAGAGAGGGCTCATCCGGCCTTGGAGCATAAGGCTGTGATGAGTAGAGTAGAGGCTCTGGAGGCTGTCGTCTAAAGTTTCCAAAGCCACTGCCAAAAATAGAGATGTCACCTCAGCTCCTGGACTCAACCCTGAAAACAGCACCCCTATATGCATATCCTGTTTCAAAATCCTGTACCTCTTACCTGGGAGTTCAATTCTTACTGTGCCCCTCATTCTGGGATGGAAAATGAGGAGTTTTTTTTTTTTTTTTGGAGATGGAGTTTCGCTCTTGTCCAGGCTGGAGCGCAGTGGCACAGTCTCAGCTCACTGCAACCTCCGCTTCCTGGGTTCAAGGGATTCTCCTGCCTAGCCTCCTGAGTAGCTGGGATTACAGCCGTGCGCTACCACGCCTGGCTAACTTTTGTGTTTTTAGTAGAATCGGGGTTTCACCATGTTGGCCAAGCTGGTCTCGAACTCCTGACCTTGTGATCCACCCGCCTTGGCCTCCCAAAGTGCTGGGATTACAGATGTGAGCCACCGTGCCCGGCTGGACAATGAGGAGATTAAAGGGATACATACTGTTGGTGGAGTTACTGCATTGGACTAGAAATGAAGAACAGAAAGATGATACCTCTGAGTTTTGTTTAAATTAAGGGGGATATCACAATCTTTAGTTGAATGAAAGTGCCACTTGAGGGATAAAAACTTAAATGATCTTTCTTTTAAAGATTAATGATCTTTCTTTTAAAGATTTAGTTATTACATACATTCCTGAATATAGAAATTCCAAATGCTGATTCATACCAGGTATGCCGACTATCTCCAAGGGGTTTTTCAGTTGCTTCATTTGCTTGTAAAGCAGGTAATCCTCTTGTTGTCTTTTCTCTTTCTCGACGAGCCGTGTACAAGTTACATTGATGGCTGGTCTGGGTTTCTGATTCTTGAAAAACACTCGAGCAGAACATTTCCCCAAACGTCCCTCACCTTCCTGAAGTAAAGACTGTGGAGTTAAACAGGATACTTTCTTATCACCTCCCACTCACCCAGTGCACACGAGCACACATAAGATTGAGAAGAGTTCATTGTACAAGGCAGGCAGGCTCTGGCATCAATAGATGTAGTGGGTTTTGCTTTATAGAAAGTGGTTTTTGTGCTCACAGCTGAATACAACAGTCCTTCTCTCTTTGCTATCATTTAAACTCTCGTCTTCTGATTGTGACTTTATAAAATGACGTTGGGCATATTTCCAAAGAAATATCATTGACATCCATTGAGCACTGCTTGGCTCAAACCTCTAGAGTAGTGGCCACTTTACTCTCTAATGTGGACCAACATAATGCTTAGGTGGACGTCAAAGTTACTAACTTGAACTAAAAGATGAAGCTGGCTCCTATTTACAAAGATAACAACAACGTCTTCATGCTGCCTTGTGAATTAGGTCCTCTGATTCCAGTTTGAAAGATTAAGATACTGAAGTTTAAGGAGGAACCTACTCCATGTCTCACAGCTAATAAGCCAGGGCTTGACCTCACTTCTAACACTGAAGCCCAGGCTGTCTGTACTAACTTTATCTCTCTATGCCAAGATCTAATCCAGAAGAAATGGGAGCACTGATCATCCACATGGGATTCATTCAACTGCCTGAGTGATGCTTATTTGCATTCATCTTTTTTTTTTTTTTTTGAGACGGAGTCCTGCCTGGGTGGGAGTGCAATGGCATGATCTCGGCTTACTGCAACCTCTGCCTCCTGGGTTCACGCGATTCTCCTGCCTCAGCCTCTGAGAGCTGGGATTACAGGCGCCCACCACCATGCCTGGCTAATTGTGTGTATTTTTAGTAGAGATGGGGTTTCACTATGTTGGCCAGACTGGTCTCGACCTCCTGACCTCGTGATCTGCCTGCCTTGGCCTCCCAAAGTGCTGGGATTACAGGCATGAGCCACCACCCCTAGCCTTGCATTCATGTTTAAATGTAGGTGTTTTGGATATTCTTGGATCTCCCTCACTTATTTTATAATCCAGAAACATCTGGAGCTTCAACTAGACATCAGATATATGACTCATTTCTAGCATAGTGGTTCTTCCCCCTTTTAAGGAATTCCCCAGATTCCTTAACCAGATATGAAAAGCCAGGGAACCTATTCCCTGAAAAATGCACATATCAGCACTGGGCCTAGAATTTGAGGAAGTTCATGGGCCACTAGTCTTGGCCCTACCCAAATCCAACTCTCGTTGGCTGGTTGCGCTGTTGAGGTGATAATCTTCTTTTTACTTCTGTGGTTGTTTAAACTGGGTGAAGTCCCAGTGAAAACAACCACCAAAAATAAAAAGAAAAAAGTCCATGAGGAAACAAATTGTAATCAAAATTCTCTCTCTGCTTGAGCCCAGGAAGTCAAGGTTGCAGTGAGCCGTGATCGTCCCACTTCCCTCCAGCCAGGAGAGCAAGACCCTGTCTCAAAAAGAATAAATAAATAAAAATTAAAAATAAAAAAATTGGATCTGCTTAATAAGCCTGTTTCTAAAACTACCTCAAAAAACTGAGAAACACTTTCCAGTGGGCAACTTTTCCTCCTGTGAGTGCCGGTTTTGCGTGAGAGGGAATTTCATTACTGCTTTAAGATGTTAATTATTGGTGCAACATCGAAAAACAGTGAAGGAAGCATTCAGGAAAGGCTTATGAAAGGGCAGAAGGAACCTAGTACATGGCCTCCTCTGTTGTCAAAGCCATTTCCAGAGAAGAGAAAAAGAACCAGGTACTGCCCCCTTTCATTTTCCTTTCCATTTCCCCCTCAAAACATCTCCATGGAATCAAAGCCGTTGCCTGAGGTTAAAAGAACTGCCCTTCACCCCCTGAAATGGAAGGTTTCAATTAGCTGGCTCTGCTCTTAATGCATCTGCAGGATCAAATCCAGGGAAGCATATTGTTGGTGAAAATAATCTAGTAATTGTATTCCCTCTAGCTTTAATACTTTCAGTTTGCAACACTAACAATCAAAGTCATCTTTCGTATGCTTTAAGGAAATTTTAATTCATAGGTTAATAAACAGAGTCAGAGCATACTGCTGTCATGTTGGAACTTGTTGGAACTTGAGTGTGAGCATTCTTCCAGAAGCATGGGGTTGGGGGAGTCATGCCTTCAACTCCCGAAACTCTGTCACCCTGGAACACTTTAATCCTGGATGCTGCCTGCTTCAGGCTGCTTCTCAGCACAAGACAAAGAGCATTTGGGCTGGTCTTCTCTCTGTCCATGCTCTGATTGCTGCCTTTCAGCTTGGCCTAGCACAAGGAAGTTCATCTGGCTCTAATTTCTATACGAGTTTTCTCTTTACTCTCTTCTTGAAAACAGGGAAAAGGAAACTTGGCAAAACATGGTCTGCTTGGTCAAAGCTGTAGTGAGGCTGATAACGGCTGGAGCACGTGCTGGTGTTTTACAGAGTGCCTCTGTGTACGTTAGCTCATGGGGTTGGTCTCACGCTATGCTGGCCTGCTAACCAGAAATATCACCATCTGACAGGAAGAGAATAAGTCGGCATTTGAGAGTGAGTCATTCTGAGGACTCTGAGGAGCTAGGAGGGATTCCAGAGGGAGCTGTGAAATTCTCTCCCAGGGGTCCCAAGGAAGAGGAAGGTGATCGCTTATATGGATTGTTTTAAATGCAACCCTGCGTAAGACCATGAAGTTGAAGTAGTTAAATATTGAGCTCTTGCCTAGTTCTGTTTAGTTCTTGATAACAAATAGGAAATAAATCAGGAAAAAACAAAAGCAAACCTCCAGATCACTATATATTAAGATTCTCACTTTTTTACCAAGCCATATTTATAGCAGTTGCTAATAGGATACTTTGCCAATTGTGGCAGCTTACCTCTGGGTTGTAGCGCTCTGTGCTGAAGACCACGTCAACTTTACATCCCTCTTTTGGATTAATCTGGAACACAGGAACTGAATCTTAGTATAGTAGAAGCTCCCTTAAACATCTTCATATCCAGGAATCACACTCTTAGGATAACATGGCACACAAATGGTGGCTGTAGCATTTATACCTGAATAAAATTGGTGATTGCTTGAAAGAAAGATCTCAAATTTTGTTCTGATTGTGCCATTCTGCTTGCTAGTTTGACACCTACTCACAAAGAGGGAGGCTGAGAAAGGGAAATGGTTGCGTTCTGACTGAAGTGACTTTGTGAGAGCAGCTAAAGGAGAAATGAACAAGTGTGTGCAGGGAGCTGGAGGGAATTCCTTCATCCCCAACTCCTCAGTGCCTGCTCCACGCCCTGTCCTGGGGCCACATCAGTGAGCAGGACTGACAAGGACTTGCCCTCCTGCCACCCATAGCCCAATGGGGGATGCTGGCAACAAACGCACAACAAGTAATAATTATGCTTTCAGGGGCTGATGAATGAAGAAAGACAGCGGTGGTGTAGGAAGGTGCTTGGCACGAGGCGATCTCAAAGATGAGACCGGAAGGACAGGAAGGAAGCAGCCATCCCAGATCTAGGTGGGGGATGCCTGGTACAGGCAGAGGGGACCCACAAGTGCAGGCGTGAGGTGGAACTTCAGTCTGCAACAGGATGAATCAGCAACACTGAAGAAGTCTTCCAATGCTATCCTCTTTTCTTCCGTTTGCAGTTTTTACAGGCAAGCATACTTTTAAACTTCGGAAATGTTAATGTTTAGCCTTTTAAAACTGTTGAATTGATTCCAGTGCATATTTTGGAATATACATATCTATGTCATTATGGCAATTTAAACTGTTTAGAAGTTCTTATTATTTGCCATCTTTTTTTTAAGAGAGCAAAATGATAAATCAGTAAAAACAAATATTTCCTAGAGAGGAAAGGGAACTTGCTGTTGTATAGAGCTGAAGTTACTTCACATAGCATTGATTAAGGTTGGACTCTGGAAACACCAGTTTCCTTTGCATCTTAGCGTAGCAATGCAATAAACAAACAGCATTATTTTATTTTAAATAGACCGGATAGCATCCATTCCTATTATAGATTCTTAAAAAATGCTGGGAAACTGGAGAAGGGAAGGAAAGGATTCCTTGGCAGTTATTTATGTAGGGAATATTTAAGCTTGTACATGTATAGATGTTGCTGGGGAAGGAGAGAGAATTCCCGAGAGCATTGCACACGGAGCAGTTTGCTGAGGGCTCATCGTCAATCTTCAAACGAGTTCTGTTGTAAGCTGAAGCACTGATTTTGGTTTACACAACGCACACACACAAGTCTGTCTATTCACTCATTCACTGTTTATCACCTACTATGCCAGGCCTTGGGGAGATATGAAGAAATATGACATCCAGCCCGGCCTTTCCAGAGATCTACTTCTCTCTTGGAAACAGTTTTGTAGTGTAGCTGATCAGTGTGGTAGAGCGCAGCCTGCGGGAGGCTTTCTAGAGTGGGTGAGGCCTAAACTGACTCTTTGAGGAGCCAGTGTTAGACAAAGGTGTGGGAGTGGGATGTAGGGTTTGTAATTCCAGGGGGACAGTGAAGCTGGAGAAAAGGTGTCTGGGGAGGTGGGTGCAAGGGCATGGAAAACCTCACTTTTTTTGAAGATGACTTGGAATTTGATCCCAAAGTCTGCAAGAGTAACATTAAACATATCCACAGTACACAGGGTGTTGTGAACAGTAGGATACAGCATAAACAGGGTTTAGGACAGTGCCTGGGTCAGCGCAAACTTCAATGTCTGTTTACTATTTTTATTATTACTAAAATCTATGGGCATGAGAGAGCAGAAGAACTGGGCTAAACACGAGACTGACCCAAGTTCAAGGATAGGGGACGTTACATAACATGGGCTCCCATCAGGGTTGCTCCTGAAACACCCAATGAGTAGTGAAAGGATATAAATGAGACATTCCTGACAGTGGCTGGACAAGGCTCCCATGACCTCTATCTCAAAGATTCCTCAAGTTCAGCATCCTTAGTACCTGCCAGTGTGGGAGGAACACAGGGCTGTGGCTTGCTGCCTCTCACACTCCCAGCCACATGGGCACCCACAAACAACTAACACTCAGAAGGCGACACTTCTGCTTGCCAGTGGGTTCTAAGCCTTGAATGGGTCGCTGCACCAGCCCCGCCCCTGCTCTGTGCACCGCAGCACCTGGGAGTCTGCCTGTCCTGTTGAGTAGGGGCTTCCTAGGTACAGCCTCCTGCAGAGGAGTCAGCGACACCCTCAGGTTTCTAGCTGTGAGGTGGGCAGGGGTGGGCGCGGAGGCCATTCATGAGATGAGGAAGAAGCCGAGTTGGGAGGGTTCAATCTCTGGCACATGGGGAAATTTGAGATGTCTTGGAAAATGCTGAGGGTTATAGAAGTAGGATCAGCAGAGGTAGTGGTGAAAGCCATAGAATTTGATGCAATCCCCCAGGGAAGATGTGTAGAATAAGAGAATAAGAATCCTGAGGAACATCAGCCTTCACGTCGATACGTTGGGGCATGGTTATATGCTATGCAAAAAGATTCACTAAAGTCTTCCTTATTCTTGATATAATTGTGCATATTTTAAATACAGGACTTATGATTTGATGCAACAGTGTTCTGGAAACACATGGAGGCAAAGTGAGAAGGGCTTTGAGCTGGTGTGGAGTCTGTCCTTTTTTTAAAGAGTTATTTTCTTTGCTGATTTGATTTATTTTGTTTTAAGGAAGCACTCTTTTTTTTTTTTTTTTGGGGGGGGCAGAGTCTTGCTCTGTCACCCAGGCTGGAGTGCAGGGGCATGATCTCGGCTCACTGCAACCTCCGCCTCCTGAGTTCAAGCAATTCTGCTGCCTCAGCCTGCTGCGTAGCTGGGACTACAGGTGCACGCTGCCACACCTGGCTAATTTTTTGTATTTTAGTAGAGACAGGTTTTCACCGTGTTGCCCAGGCTGGTTTCGAACTCCTCAGGTCAGGCAATCCGCTTGCCTCGGCCTCCCAAAGTGCTAGGATTATAGGCGTGACTCACTGCGCCCGGTTAACAAGGCACTCTTAAAAGTGTCCACATTTCATCCAAAATAAAATGTTTATGTTTTTGGTTGTACTTTATCATGTATCAAGACACAGGGCTTTTATCTCTCACAAAGGCCTATCCCTTTTCCCTTCCTCTGAGTCACAAGTGCCTCGTGCTGTTTTGCTCTGGTGAGATGAGCCACACAGCCACAGGCCTGTGTGTGGGGTGGGCAGGAGCCAGGGCCACCTTCCTCTGGATGCGGTGTCTTGCACTTGCTCTCCAGTGGTTTTAGGATTGTGTTGAACTTTGGCTGTCCTTGATTTAAAATGTTCTGTGATAAAGGGGTCCTTGATGTTCAACAACATCACTCCATGATTTCAGCTTCTACCTTATTCCAAGTACTGTGCTGGGTGCAGGAAAGACAGAGCAAAACAGCAGCGGCCGCTCTCAGGGCAGCCTAGCAGGAGAGGGCCTTAAATAGAGCATTGTAGGATTGATTATTTGATTGTGGCTGACTTAAGAGCTATGAGAGGATAGCTGGAGAATTGGTCTAGTCTAGGGATCAGGGAAGCGACATTTGAGCTGAACTCTGAAGATGAAGAAGGACTTGGTCTTGGTGGGGGGAGGAGAGCTGGCAAGGGCCTGAGGAGCAGCCATGGGGCCCCAGGGCAGAAAGACTGGAGCTGGAGCTGGGACACTGTAAGAGGCTGACTGGGTGGCAAGGGCCACACCTGGAGGCCACAGAGAGGATTTTGTTCTGAGAGAAATGGAAAGCCAGGGACCAGAAGGAGGGATTTTGAAAAGATCCCTCTAGCTGTAGTGTGGAGAATGATGCTGGAGTGAGGGCTTGTGCAGAGTGAATGTAGAGAGGGCAGGAGGCTGGCTGAGGGGGCGGGGGAGAGGGAGCAGGGCTTGGAGCCAAGGTGACGACAGTGGAAATGGAGAGAAGCATATGGTGGACCAAGTATGCCAGGTTGCCCCCCAGCCAGGCTGCAGCAGGCCACCCTCCCACCAGCCATGTGAGAGCAGTCAAACCACCAAACCCCAAGTCCTATCAGAAAGTAAAAAATAAGCAGGTAATTCAAGATCAGAAATCATCACTAGAATACACTTTATATTAAGACAACTTTTTTTTTTTTTTTTTTTGAGACAGAGTCTTGCTCTGTCGCCCAGGCTGGAGCACAGTTGCATGATCTCAGCTCACTGCAACCTCTCCCTCCTGGGTTCAAGAGACTCTCCTGCCTCAGTCTTCTGAGTAGCTGGGACTACAGGCACATGCCACCGTGCCCAGCTAGTTTTTTGTATTTTTAGTAGAGACAGTTTCACCATGTTAGCCAGGATGGTCTTGATCTCCTGACCTCATGATCCGCTCGCTTCGGCCTCCCAAAGTGCTGGGATTACAGGCGTGAGCCACTGCGCCTGGCCTTAAAACAACATTTTTAACATTGTGTCATTTAAAATATGCTTGTGTGTACAGAATAATGCAAGTAGCCCAATAATTTGGCCAATTGCCTGGTTCCATTCTAAGCACCCTACATGTATTAAGTATGCTAACAAAGCTCTGAAGGCCTCCTCAAACTCATTAGTAATTACAGAATACAAAAATGCAAATTAAATAAGCAATGAGTTAGTACAGTACCACTAGTAGACTGGCAATGAGAAAGTGGACAGGGCCCATTGCTGGGCAGGGTTTGGGGCTTTACGACTGCAGTCTGGCATATGCAGTCTGGCATACGTGGTCAAATCAAGCTTATGTGTGAATACCCTGTGACCTAGAAATACCACTCTGGGCATGTATCCTAGAGAAATTATGATGGAGGTCTGTGAAGAAACTGACTCATATAAGGATGTTCCCTGAGGCACCGTGTGGGGAGGTGGGGCTTTGGAGGCACTCACCTTATAAAGACCTCTGGTCTTGCCCAGGGATGCTTCCTCTGGGACTTACACAGCAGGTTGCTACAGCCACATGGTGTAAAGCTAATCCATTAAATTCAAAGCCATGAAAAAATGTAAGTAGACTTTTTTGAAACAACCAAATCTGACACGAGGAAAGGTGACCAACAATTCTAGCTTTCCTGAGGAAAGAAGGATTCCTGTAATATAGATTACAGTGATTTCATTCCTTTCCCCAACACACTGCCATAACTGCCCATCTGTGAAACAGATCAGGAAACTTGACATCCCTTTCTTTAAACACAGCCAAAGGCAGAGCACATTGTTCCAGTATTTTTCGGAAAAGGGCTATTTAATAAGAAAAAGCAAGCAAGTGACCATATGACTGTATAACCTGAAGGAATTAATTAGTAGCTCTTCACTGCAGATTTTTAAAAAATTATGTATAAAAGAAGACTTGTGTACTACAGCCTGGAACTAAATTCTTCATAATCATGGGCCAGTAATAACATGGTTTATGCTCTAATTTTTTTTTTTGAGACAGAGTCTCACTCTGTCACCCGGGCTGGAGTGCAATGGTGTAGTCTCAGCTCACTGCACCCTCCACCTCCCGGGTTCAAGTGATTGTCCTGCCTCAGCCTCCCAAGTAGCTGGGATTACAGGCATTTGCCACCACACCCGGCTAATTGTTGTATTTTAAGCAGAGACAGGGTTTTACCATTTTGGCCAGGCTGGTCTCGAACTCCTGACCTCAGGTGATCCACCTGCCTCGGCCTCCCAAAGTGTTGGGATTACAGGCTTGAGCCACCGCACCCAGCCCTTACTTTTTGTGTGTTTATTTTACAGGTGAGTTTTGGCCCCACTGGACAGTGAGAAGAGGCAGTCCCATCCCCCTCCCCATATACCTTCCACCTCCCCTTCCTTGTACGCCATACCACCATGTACTCTTTAGTGACTGATCAGCACTTTGATTTTGGTTTGATTTGCAATCAGTTTGGAGGGAAACAGGCCACTTTCAAAGACCTGTTTGAGAGAATGTACAATGGAATGCTTTCAAAGACCTGAACTCATCACACTAGATTTTATTTATTTATTTTTTGGTAAATGATCCTCAAATCCTTAGCAAATCAATATTAAGCATTCATTCAGTGCTTACATATGAAGCTTCCTGCCACCATCGGAGGGAATCATGATAAAAGTGATTACATGTTGTACTCTTACTATGTGCCTCACCCGACCCAACATGGTACCCATGTACTAACCTATTACATCACTAAAGCCCTTTAGTAGGTATGATTGTTATCACCATTTTAGGGATGAAGAAATGGAAGCACTTGACCAAAGTTAAGGAATTGGCCAAAGTCACAACACAGGAAGCAGGAAAACTGGCCTGCCGAGCCCCGCTCTTCCCAAATACCACACAGGACTGCACAGAAAAATAGAGCCCAGCAACCTCTCTAAGAAAAGGAAGAATAAAAGCTGTCTGCTGGTGTGTGTGTGTGTGTGTGTGTGTGTGAGAGAGAGAGTGAGAGAGAGCTGGGATGCTCTTGGACTGTGCTTGTAACCAAGGTCCCTGTGGACAAGAACCACTCCGAACCTTCCTCTGGAAGGGAGACTGCCAGGCATGGTGTGTGTGTTAGTGTGCTAGGGCTACTATAACAAAGTACCACAAACTAGGTGGCTTAAAACAACAGATATTTATTCTCATACAGTTCTGGAGGCCAGAAGGCCAATCTCAAGGTGTCAGCAGGGCCATGCTTCCTCTGAGACTCTGGGTAGAATCCCTCCTTGCCTCTTCCTAGTTTTAGGTGGTGGCTGTCAATCTTGGCATTCTTTTGTTTGCAACTGAATCACTCCAATCTCTGCCTCTATTATTGTTTGTTTGTTTTTGAGGTGGGTCTTGCTCTTTTTGCCCAGGCTGGAGTGCAGTGGTGCAATCATAGCTCACTGCAGCCTCAAACTCCTGGGCTCAAGGGATCCTCCAGACCGCCTTTATCTTTAAATGGTGGTCTTCGTCTAAGTCTGTTTGCATATCCACATGGCCTTAATATTATATAAGGACAGGAGCCATTGGATTTAGGGCCCATTCTAATCCAGTATGACCTCATCTTAACTTAATTACATCTTCAAAGACTCTGTTTACAACTAAGGTCACATTCCTAGTCACTGAGGGTTAGAACTTTTTGGATATAACATTTCTTTTTAGAAGACACACCTCAACTCATAACAAAAGGTGATCTAAGACTAGAAGGAGCCCCTGGATGCAGACCCTTTCAGACAAGGTATAAATGAAAGTATAACCCAGTGCAGGTGGGGACATCTCCAGGAAGGACTAGGATTAGACAAGAGAGAGGGAGAGGGTGCTCTGGAAAGGTAGCGTGTGTGCTAGGGCATGGAAGCGAGCAGCCCAGCCTGGGGCAGTTAGCAGATTAAGTCAGGGTAGACTTGGGGTTGAGGTTACAATGGTGGGTGGGGGATCCGGTTAGAGATGGTCTCTTACAGGGACTTCATTCTAGAGCAGTGAGTCTCAAACCTGAGTGTGCCATGCAATCCCCTACAGGGCTTGCTAAGACCCAGCATGCTGGGTCCACACCCAGAGTTTTGATTCAGGAGGTCTGGGGTGGGGCCTGAGAACTTGCATTTTAACAAGTTCCACATGATGCTGATCCCGTTGGTCCAGGGACCACACTTTGAGAACTCTCTAGCTACTGAGTGGAACCACTGAAGGTCTAAGGGGTGCAGGTAGGAAGTGACATGTAGATCAGATGATAATCACTAGGATACAGCTGACCGCTAATTAGGAGATTGACACCGGGACCATTAATTCTCTCCAAATGCCTGAGAATATCATCAGGACCAAATGAAATGGAGGAGTGTTCTTTCAAAGTGTGGTGACTTCAGGACCCTGGAGTTGCTGGTGAATCAGATTATGATACCTTAGAAAGTGCAGATGACAGGTCTACCCTCTGCTTCAGCAGTTGCAACTGATAAACTCCATGGTGACAAAGTATGTGCTGTTCTTTGAGAAGGAACACTTGGGCTGGGCATGATGGCCCATGCCTGTAATCCCAGCACTTTGGGAGGCCAAGGTGGGCAGATCACCTGAGGTCCAGTGTTCAAGACCAGCCTGACCAACATGGAGAAAACCTCGTCTCTACTAAAAATACGAAATTAGCTGGGCATGGTGGCGCACACCTGTAATTCCAGCTACTCGGGAGGCTGAAGCAGAAGAATCGCTTGAATCCAGGAGGTGGAGTTTGCGGGTGAGCTGAGATGGCGTCATTGCACTGCAGCCTGGGCAACAAGAACGAAACTCAAAAAAAAAAAAGAGTATCCAGAAGGAACACTTGAAGAAGGCAGTTTGGACTAAAATAATTTTTAAAGAAAATTCCCTCCTTGCTTCCTGTTAGATGGATAACTACTTTGTTTTATAATGACATTTGTATATGCACCAAGAAGTTAAAACTGCTTATTCTAATAGCAACTCTACAATGTCATGTCCTGTTTTCAGTGAAAGCTGTTTATACTAAACCACAAAGCTTTGTTTTCATGTTAATGGATCAAAGATTTTTCTTCCAGTAGGTGTCTGTACTATCTTTAGATGTTACCCACTTTTTTTGAAATATTGCATAAAATCACCAAAATTGCATAAAGTCCATTTGAAATATTAAAATATTTTCCAATATTTGAAAGATTGGGTAAAGTCACTGAAATATTGGGTGTGTTAGAAATGAACCCAAGGAACTTGATGAGGGATAGAGAATAGGTATTTATGTATTCTAAGAGCACATTTAAAACATTGAACATCCTGGCCGGGCGCGGTGGCTCATGCCTGTAATCCCAGCACTTTGGGAGGCTGAAGTGGGTGGATCACGAGGTCAGGAGATTGAGAGCATCCTCGCCAACATGGTGAAACCCCGTCTCTACTAAAAATACAAAAAGTTAGCTGGGCATGGTGGTGGGCACCTGTAGTCCCAGCTACTTGGGAGGCTGAGGCAGGAGAATGGCCTGAACCCGGGAGGTGGAGGTTGCAGTGAGCCAAGATCACGCCATTGCACTCCAGCCTGGGCGACAGAGCGAGACTCCGTCTCAAAAAAAAAGAAAAAAATCTAACATCCCCTTTAAACTCTCTCAAAACACCACAAAAACGTGGAGCAAATGAAAGAGCAGGGATGGTGTCCTGGAGAAACCTCGCTGTGCACCACCCCATGGAGGAGTCTCCAAAGACATGATTCTGCCCAAAGCTCCTCTACAGAAAACACTTCCCATTTTCCCCCTCTCTGTGGTGTCTGTCATTGGTTGCTAAGCGCTGGTCCTTCCTGTTGTGTTAGTGCCGGTTGTGACAACGTTAAATTTCCTGTTCTCAGGCTGGCAGTGGGTTGGTGGGGATGAGCTCACAGGTAATTCCAGTCTCCCTCCACGCATCTTGGGACTCACTGGTCTAACAGACTCAGCTCCTAAATGTCGCCTCCAGCATTCACATTTGATAAGAAAACATAAATGTCAGGCTATTCCAGTAAAAGCAAACTTCTTCATTTTATAAGGTTACTTTTATGAGTCAGGCTTGGTTGGAGACAAGTAAACAACTCATTTGTGCATAGAAATTGCTGTGCTATCCTTATGTTCCAGACGGAGACAGCATCAGTATATTATATTATACCCTGGAATCATCTTATTGCATTTTCCTTCTCTCCGGCAAGGCCAGATAAAGCAAATACAGTTTATGGAACAGAAGTCAGTTACCTTCTGATCAGGCTCAGGCAGTGGGGCCCAAGGAGCCCTTTGCGTGCGAATGCTTTGCTTTCTCAGGCTAAGTAGCAGTGGAGAGGAGAGCCAGAATACTGTGTGTCCTCTCTCTCAGCCAACCCTGCCTGGGTCCCACTTTCTTGATTTGGGGTAGGAAGTGAGTGGAAGTGGCCAGAGGCAGCTGCCCCCTCCACGTCCCCTCTGGCCTCAGGTGGGGATAATCAGAAAAGGCTGGTTGAGAGCGGGACATGAGGCTTCAGGTCTCCTTTTCGCCTGCTGGGAGCAATGGGAATGGGCTGGGTCTTGCCTGTCTCCCTGTTGCAGGTGCCTCAATGATTTCAGCACCCTTCCAGCTACCTTCATTTAATTTAACAAATATCTAATATTTGTCTCTAGCAGGCCGTGTGCTAGTGCAATGAAGGAGATAGAGACATGATATAATACCTTGCGCCCTGTAGAAGCTGACCATCTCATTTGGGATAGGCAAGCACATGGGCAGAGTGGAAAGAAAATTGGCTGTTGAAGAGCTTTGACAACGCAGCCTATGGTCGAGTACTGAGAGAGGAGAGGGCAGGTGGGTTCACATGTGAGGTTAGCAAGGCTGCAGAGGTCAGCAAGACAGGAGGTGGGAGCAAGAGCTGCATTTTCTGGTACCGGCATATGTCGGGCAGAGTGGTAAATATTTGCAGGAGCTCACAGCCAGTCTGGACACTGGGGGTGGTAGGCTGAATAATGCTCCACCACACCTTGCGCCCAAAGATGTCCACTTCCTAATCCCTGGCATCTGTGACTATGTTATTTGACATGGCAAAGAGGATTTTGCCAATGTGATTAAGGATCTTGAGATGGGATTATCCTGGATTATTCCTGTGGGCACAAAGTAATCACAAGGGTCCTATGAGAAGCAGACAGTAGTGTCATAATCAGAAGATGCTATGCTGCTTGCTTTGATGGAGGATCGAGTCATGAGCCAAGGAGCACAGGTGGTCTCTAGAAGCCGGAAATGGATTCTCCCCTAGAGCCTCCAGAAGGAACAAAGCCCTGCAGACACCTTAATTTTAGCCCAGGGAGACCCGTTTCAGGCCTCTACCCTCCAGAACCATAAGTGAGTAAGTTTGTGTTGTTTTAACTCACTAAATCTGAGGTCATTTGTTACAGCAGCAATAGGACACAATACCGATACAGAATTACTGTGATCCTTAATGTCACATTCTGTGTGGGCATGTGCCCTTGGGATGACCATGGATCACATACATCCCATACACAGCCATGGTACAAGACTCCCTTTCTTTTTTTTTTTTCAGACAGGGTCTCACTCTTAGCCCAGCCTGGAAGGCAGTGGTGCAATCAGGGCTCACTGCAGCCTCAGCTTTCCCAGGGTCAGGTGATCCTCCCACCTCAGCCTTCCAAGTAGCTGGGACTACAAGTATGTGCCACCACATGTGGCTAATTTATTTTTTGTAGAGATGGGGTCTCATCACGTTGCCCAGGCTGGTCTTGAACTCCTGGGCTCAAGCAGTCCTCCAACCTTGGCCTCCCAAAGTGCTGGGATTACAGGCGTGAGCCAAATGCCCGGCCAAGATTTTCCTTTTGTAATCTGACTTTTCTGGCTAGGGACATCCTGAACAACCATAGCAAGTCAGCCAGTGGACTTGTTATGGCTACTGTCCCCAACCACTGTGGGACCATCTCTGTGAAACATTCTTCAACTGAGGCACCATCCAAAAAGGCAAATAAATGCCGAGGTCACATAAGTGTCATACATCTCTGGGGTGATACACTGCTTAACAGCAAGTGAGATCAAGGGTCAGGTTGGGTTTGGGTGAGTGTGTGTGTATGTATAACCTTCCATCCCTCACAATGTCAGTCGTTGTGGGCTGATTATTTACATGCAGCCTCCAGAAGAACAACCTAGGTCCTTAAAGGATGAGGCTGCAGCCAAGCCAGACTTCTGGCAGTTAACAATCATGACCCACCACCACCGGTCTTGATGTGGGACATTACTAATGCTCTGTGATTACGTGCATCCTTGGCTATGGCTCCACATGTGGAAAGCCAAGTGGAAAATGTCGTGAGCTGGTAAATAAAAAATTGTGGTTTAAAAACAATTTATTATAAAATGGTAAAAAAAAATTCCTACTGGCTAGCTCATCCGGGTGCAGTTAGCTTAGGAGATTGAGGCAAAGTGCCAAGGAGGTCAAAGTCAAAGCTTTAACTCCAGGACCTAGTGGCCTTTCCCACCCCATGCTAGACCCAGACTCTGCGATCAGAGTCTGCGGACCAAGTGGGTGCTGTGGTGGGTGGTGGGGTGGAGACCATGGGCACATCTGTGCTATTTCAGCACAAACATTGCCTGGAAGGAGAGATTCCTGCCTGTGTGTTCAGTGCTTTCAGAATTGTTATGTTTCATCCTTAGGGCAGTGTGAGGGCACTGAAGAGATCCTAGTTTCTCTTGCAAATATCCCCCTCCCTGCCGTTCTTTCCTAATGCCTATAAAAGCCCTTGGGAGCTTTCCTTACATGAAAATTAAGCCTAGTTCACTTGAGTATTTTATTACTTATCTTCTCCCTCTATGATCATTGCAGCCTTTTTAATTCTCCAGTTTTTGTTTCTATGGACAATTTAATGTTTTGCTTTCCTAGTCTCCTGAATGATCACCTCTGAATTATTGACATTAATGGAGAGAAGACCTCAAGAGCAGTAATTAAATTATGGTGTATTAACGTGCTTTATAGATGTGCTTTATAGATTGAGAAATCACAAAGGAATAAAGTTTTTCATAGTAGAGTAAGTGCTCTCCTAACTGCCTTGTGGCCTAGTGGACAGGGCTCCATGCTTGCTATCAGACCCACGGTGGCCTGAACCCCAGAGCAGGGGTGTGGCCTGTATGGGCCTGGCCTGATGCTTACCCAAAGCCAGCTGCTTTGCTCCCAAACTTGCATATATCAGAGGTACTTAGTACCTAATTACATAAGTAAATATTATGTAAACTGGTGAAGAGCGGGTACAAAGAATGATGTCATGTCCATTAAATCAAGTTAAATGTTTAGAAATTTAGCTGTTGAATTGGTGTCAATTAGCTGAGATTAGGCAAGAAAAAGTAAAAGCAGAGGATTGTTCAGTGTATTCTTTGAGAGCTCATTCTACCATAAGTAAACAAAAATGGAAACCACAAACGATTCCCCATGGGTGTGTTTTCTTACTAGAAAGACTGTGATATGGTTTGGATGTTTGTCCTCTTCAAATCTCATGTTGAAATGTGCTTTCCAATTTGGAGATGAGAGGGCCCTGGTGGGAGGTGACTGGATTATGGAGGTGGGTCCTTCATTAATGGTTTGGCACCATCCCCTTAGTGATACGTGAATTCTTGCTCTGAGATCTGGTTGTTTAAGTGGGTGGCAGCTTCCCACTTGCTCTCTTGCTTCCGTTCTTGCCATGTGACGTGCTGGCTCCCTGTCGCCCTCCGCCATGATTGTAAGCTCCTTGAGGCCTCACCAGAAGCAGATGCCAGCACCACACTTCTTGGGGAGCCTGCAAAACCATGAGCCAATCAAAGCTCTTTTCTTTATAAATTACCCAGTCTCAAATATTCCTTTATAACAATGCAAGAAATGACCAATGCAGACTGCAAGGAGCTCCAATTAAATGGCCTTGGCCCTATATCAAAAGATAGATGATAAATGTACACTTAGAGATTTTATTTTAAATTGAAGCAATTAAGGTATGGGCATAGCTCCCCTCTCCCCGTATGCTTTGATCAACTGTTTAAAGTATGTTTCCAACCACTGGTCTTGGCCAGGTCAGAGGGTGTTTTGTTTAAGTGGCCAATTCCTAAACAATAGCGGATTCCAGAATGAGTTGACTTTCTTATAGAGTGTGTGCACTTGAAGATTTCAGCTAGTCTCTCAAAATGTTAGTAAAAGGCCGGCCTCTCACCAAATGCTCCACGCAGAGCCAGTGGTCCCAGAACTTGCTGAGTGGCAAGAGGAGACTTGTCTCCAAGTAAGGAACAGCCTCGAATAGTCAGGAGCAGGGCAAACATTGTGGGGGGTGATCCAGGAAACGCTGGGAAGCATAAGATCGCTCAGCACCATCCAAAATCTCCCACCACTCCATCTGTGGGTCCTGAGCCTATGCCATGTAATGTTAGAAAAGTAAAAGCCTCATTGGTTATGGAAAGGTAGTGTAAGGCCAGGTAAGAAAGGCATCAGGTGGGGGCAGTGAGGGAACACAAATCGTGGTCTGTGATCTCGCCTGCAATTAGCAACAAAACAAAACAACACTTCCTCCACTCCGCCCAACTCCAGCTAGCACTTAATTCTTCCTTGAATTTACAACCACAGCTATTGCTGCATTTCACCACCAGAGGGCAACAGTGTTTTTAAAATGAAAGATAACTTGACGCGCCAACAGCTCACGGAATCAAAGAATTTCAGAGGGAGAAGAGGTCTTAAACATCATTTAGTCTAAAGGCTTTCAAAACTTTTTAAAGCTGCAACCCACAGCAAGAACTGCATTTCTCATTGTGACCTAGGTCACACATATATATCTGAAACACATTTGGAGACACTACTTACCCTTGCTTTTGCAATACACTCTAATCGTTTGTAGTCTATACTATTTCTTTAAAAAAAAAAAACCGGATCCCACACTAAATTGATGTTATAACCCTAGTGAGCCCTTAGTTTGAAAAACCCTGACTTCATCTCAGCCTCTCATCTTACAAAAGAATGCAGTGACCCCTAGAATGGGGAAGGATACCCATGAGCCTCACTTCTCTCCCCTACCTGGCTACCTGCTTGCCCCTCAGGGTCAGTTCTGGATGGATGATAGACATTTTGCAGCAGCTGAGCACTCAGTCCAACAATGCACTGGTTGGGTAGAGTGCAAACCTGCGTTTGGAGATCAATCGTGGTTTCTTTTTTTTTTTTTTTTTTTGAGACAGATTCCCACTCTGTCACCCAGGCTGGAGTACAGTGGCATGATCTTTGCTCACTGCAACCTCTGCCTCCTGGGTTCAAGTGATTCTCATGCCTCAACCTCCTGTGTAGCTAGGATTATAGAAACGCATCACCATGCCTGGCTAATTTTTGTACTTTTAGTAGAGATGGGGGTTTCACCATGTTGGCCAGGCTGGTCTCGAACTCCTGACCTCAAGTGATCTGCTTGCCTCAACCTCCCAAAGTACTGGGATTACATGCGGGAGCCACCGCACCTGGCCCATGTTTTACTTCTCCCCAGTGCTATGACTGCTCTTATAATGGAGGCAGGAATTTCTTATGACTACACTGAAAGCACCATGTAGGTGTGTCTGCACTCTTCACTCAGGCAGCGGAGTGCTTCAAAACTGAGGGAATCTCAAAGAGGCCTTCCCTAATGACCCTATGCTAAATGTGAATCAGGCCATACTATCTAGCCCAGTTCCTGGCACAGAGTAAGCATTCAATACATAGTTAATGGATGAACAGACTACCCCTGAACTCACATTTTTATAGTTTCTAATTGGCACTCATATCATCTTATATGACTCCTCAGACCACCTGACATTGTTGGCAGAACATGAATTATTTCCATTCCAAACAGGGAAATAGCCAGAAAAGACTTAAATAACCTTCCCCAAAGCCATTGGACTAAATGATGTTTAAGACCTCTTTAAGATTTATATAACTTACATAAAATTCCCAGCCCCTGCGTCCTCATTGGAGCAATGCAGGGGCTGGGAATTTTTACTTTATTCACTCAGGTTTTGAGAGCTAGTTTGATTATTTTATGAAGGATGTCAAGTGTCTTATTTTATTTTCAAGGGGGTGACTAAGTGCATGATAATGCAAGCTATTTTATTATTCCCCCCGTTTTTTTTTTTTGAGATGGAGTCTCACTCTGTCACCCAGGCTGGAGTGCAGTGGCGCCATCTTGGCTCACTGCAACCTCCGCCTCCCGGGTTCAAGCCATTCTCTATCTCAGCCTCCCGAGTAGCTGGGATTACAGGTGGCTGCCACCATGCCCGGCTGATTTTTTTTTTGTATTTTTAGTAGAGAAGGGGTTTCACCATCTTGGCCAGGCTGGTCTTGAACTCCTGACCTTGTAATCTGCCCACCTCGGCCTCCCAAAGTGCTGAGATTACAGGCGTGAGCCACCACGCCCAGCCTATTATTCCTTTATAAAATGGGTTTGGAAGGGGGAAAAAAATCTCTGGGATTGAAAACTGGTGTACCTTAGAAATCTGAGTGAGCTTGGTTTTCTGTAGGGAATCCTGCCCCTGGTAACCAGGGAGCAAATCCTCAGAGGCCCCTTCTTTAGGCTCTGGGCATTGGCTACTCTCCTACCTTGATAGAAAGTTCTCAAGCTCCATTATCTCACTGCTCTGTTGGACTAGGAAAACTGAACTTTTTTGTATCTCAGACAGCAAGGATTGTTAAGACAGGTGACAAGATGGCCGGGCGCAGTGGCTCATGCCTGTAATCCCAGCACTTTCGGAGACCCAGGCGGGCAGATCACGAGGTCAGGAGTTCGAGAACAGCCTGACCAACATGGTGAAACCCCGTCTCTACTAGAAATAAAAAACTTAGCCAGGCATGGTGGCACGTGCCTATAATCCCAGCTACTCAGGAGGCTGAGGCAGGAGAATCACTTGAACCTGGTAGGCGGAGGTTGCAGTGAGCTGAGATCGCGGCGTTGCACTCCAGCCTGGGCAACAGAGCAAGACTCTGTCTCAAAACAAAAACAAAAACAAACAAACAAAAAGACAGGTTACAAGAATAAGTTGCTCCTTCCTTCCTTCCTCTCTCTCTTTTTCTTTCTCTCTCTTTTTTTTCCCCATAGGGTCTCGCTCTGTTGCCTAGGCTGGAGGGCAGTGGCGCATTCTCTGCTCACTGCAACCTCCAGGTCCTGGGGTCCTGGGCTCAAGCAATCCTCCCATCTCAGCCTCCTGAGTAGCTGGGACCACGGGCCCATGCCACCACATCGGCTAATTTTTTTTTTAATTTTTAAATTTTTTTATTTTTGGCAGAGATTGTATTTTGCCATGTTACCCAGTCTGGTCTACAACTCCTGAGCTCAAGCGATTTGCCCACCTCGGCCTCCCAAAGTGCTGGGATTATAGGCGTGAGCCACCATGCCCCACCAGGTTGCCTTTTTCTTTATTATTTTATTTTATTTTATTTATTTTATTTTGAGAGGGAGTTTTGCTCTTGTTACCCAGGCTGGAGTGCAATGGCGCAATCTCGGCTCACCGCAATCTCCGCCTCCCGAGTTCAAGCGATTCTCCTGCCTCAGTCTCCCAAGTAGCTGGGATTACAGGCATGCGCCACCACACCCAGCTAATTTTGTATTTTTAGTAGAGACAGGGTTTCTCCATGTTGGTCAGGCTGGTCTCGAACTCCCGACCTCAGGTGATCCACCCGCCTCGGCCTGGCAAAGTGCTGGGATTACAGGCATGAGCCACCGCGCCCTGCCAGGTTGCCTTTTTCTGGGAACAATTTGATTTAATCATTCAATAAATATAGCCGTGCCGGCTGCAGGAATAAGTTTTGAAGAACCGAGGCTGAGCTTCTTGAAGGACTTTCCAATGGTGTCTGCTACCAGGCGTTCGGTACTGTTAAGTGAAAATCCTGCTGCTACGCTTTAAAATTCCACCTATTTATTAAATACATGCGATACTCAATTCCAGATTCTTTGAGGCCGTGTGTCTGCAGGCTTTGTGGAATATCTGGGGGTTGTAGAAGGAGCAACTTTGCTTTTGGGACAGACTTAGTGTAGTTCTGTAACTTTTGTAATCTATAGGATGAAGAACGCAAAGTAGTTTGACACATACAAGACAATTCCTACCGTCAATGCCTTGAAATCAGCAACCAAACAACGGGTTGCAAAGTTCTCATTCATTCGGTTCATACAGAACACTGAGCCCGGATTCACTCACTTCTATTAGATCAAAGCAGAGGCCAGCATTAGCAGGTTTCTGCCAGGCCTACGTGTAAATTCCAACCACATTACCCCGAAGCCCTAGCGTGGTGGACTACAATTAACAAGAGAGAGTCGTCCGCGGTATGGTATGGCTACTGGCTTAGATTTTGGAAATCCCGCCCAAAACTTTGGCTGCAGCCACCAGTAGGGCGCGCGCACAATAAGCACACCCATAGCAACCAACTCTGGGTACCTCCAGAAAAAATTAAATGTTGCCCTTTCAGCCTGTTCCTCAGTTTCCCAAAGCATCTCTTTCCCAGGTATGGGAGCAGTCAAGAGCGCTGCCCTGTGAAAAACCTATGGCCTCATAAATGCTGGAAGGAACGAGCCAGATTTCTGCAGAGGCTGTGCTCCAAAGGGCCCCTTCCAGGCCCTGGGATACTTCGGGGGCGCCAGGCCCAGCTGGGATCTCCCCGGGCGTCGTGCGCACTGCACCTTCCCTGGCGGATCAGCCGTTGGGCCGGCAGGCGCGCGCACCCAGGTGTCACCGCCCAGCGCCGTGCGCGGACAGGCAGGCGCGTGCCCCGGCGCGTCGCTCCGCACTCACCCACGCGCGGCCCTTCTGCACCTCGGCCAGCACTCGCAGCGCGCTGGGCGAGCCGGCCCGGAAGTTGAAGAAGTGAAGCGCCGCGCGCGCCGCCTCCTGCAGGAGTCTGCGCGGGACCGCCGCATCCTGAGGCTGCCCAGGGTCGTCGGTGCCCCCGGACCCCGCGGGCGCCACCACCGGGGCCAGCAACAGCAGCAGCGCGAGCAGCGAGGCGGTGGGGCGCGGGCCCCCGGGCCCGGACCAGGGAGCGGGCAGCGGTTGCCGGCGGGGCTCCATGGGCGCAAGAAAGTTGGCTCGGCACCCGACAGACCCGGGCTTGGAGCGGGCAGTGCCGGCGCTCGCGGAAATAAGGCCGTGGTGGGCCCCTCCCCTCCGCCCCCGGAGCGAAGGTCTGGAGCGAGCCCGGGTCCCCTTGGGGCCACTCCCTTTCCACGCTTCCCGCAGCCCCTGGGTTCTCTCTGCCCCTCCCCGCTGCCCGGGCTTGGTGCCAGGATGCGGCATCGCCTCTGCGGCGCGGGGCCGGGTGCTTCTGGCCCGGGCCGCAGGGGGAGAGGGACGGGGTTGGGGGGACAGTGGGGACGCCTCCCCCGAGGAATCGCGTCCCGCCCGTGCTACCTCGTACGGCGCCCCTAGCCCAGCTCAGGGACTTGGCGTTTCCCCTGCGGTTTCGCAACCCTGGGGGTTTAGAGGGAAACTGCTTGGATTCTCCAAGCCTTAGGGTTGTGTGATTTCCCAGTAGGTGAAAGGGGACCGGCGGAGAAAGGGGCAGGCTGCAGCGGGCATTGATGGGACTCATCGTGGCACAGCCACTGTGGAGGTGGGAGAAGTCGCCAGAGGGCTGGGGCTGGAGAGGAGGCTGAAGGTGGACGCCGGCAGGGAGCCTGGGACGCCCGAGCCAGCGGCTGGGGACGGGCCTGAGCACCTGCCGGTCCTGCCCAGGAGGAGAGGCAGGAGGAGTGGGCAGCAAGGCAGGGTAAGATAAGGCCTGAGAATCCCATTTGTCTCAGAAGCAAGTAGGTCATTGATATATTGATAACCCCTGTGCGAGGCAGATTTAAAGGCCGGGGGTGGAAGTCGGATTCCAGCGGGGTGAGGCATGGATGGGGCTTCAGGGAATGGAGGCAGCAAGTGTTGGCAACTCTTTTTTTTTTTGAGACCGAGTCTTGCTCTGTCGCCCAGGCTGGAGTGCAGTGGCGCAATCTTGGCTCACTGCAACCTCTGCCTCCCAGGTTCAAGCAATTCTCCTACCTCAGCCTCCCGAGTAGCTGGGACTACAGGCACCCGCCACCATGCCCGGCTAATTTTTGTATTTTTAGTAGAGATGGAGTTTCACCATGTTGGTCAGGCTGGTCTCAAACTCCTGACCTCGTGATACGCCCGCCTGGGCCTCCCAAAGTGCTGGGATTACAGGCGTGAGCCACCGTGCCCGGCGGCAACTCTTTTTAGACAGGTGGCAGTGAAGGGCTGAGATAGCCATTGTTTTTAAACCATAGACAAGAGAAAAAGCCCTGGAGAACCAGGGCTGAGAGAGGAGAACTGGTACTGCTAGGCACTCCCAACATCCATTTCTCCATCCTGCACCAAACCTGACCCCAGTGCCATTGTGGGGCTAAAGGAAATCCCTTCTTGCCAGTGGGTGGTTGAGAGTGGGCATGTGCCAGTTCTGCATGGTGAGCAAAGCCTGTGGGTTGATGGACATGGTGCCATCTCTGGAAAGATCCTGTCTCACTGCACTTCTTCCTCTGACTGTCATCTGTCCCTTGGCCGTCTTTCCTTCCTTCTGCAGATAATTGTGAAACACCTACTCTGCCAGGCCCTGGGAAAATGAGGGTGAACAATCTTAAACATCTCTGCCTTCCTGGAGCACACCTTCTAGGCAAGTGGGGCCCAGACACTCAATGAGGCCAAGGGAATGTGCTCTATGTTGGACGCAGTTACATGCCAGGGAGAAAAATTAAGCCCAAAAAAGAAGTGGGGAGTTAGGAGCTGGTTAATCTTAAAAGGTGTGGTCAGGGCAGGCCTCTCTGGGGAGGTGATATTTGGGTGACGACCTGAAGGAGGCGAGGGAGCGAGGTGGACATGTATGCAAAAGCACTGTAGGCAGAGGGAACGCAAGTGCAGAGGCTGGGGCAGGAGTCTACCTGGCATGTTTGAAGAAAAGCAAGAAAATCCAGCTGGAGGGAGAAGCCAAGGGGGAGAGTGCAGGCCCTCAATAGGCCCCAGTTAGGTCTGGCTGTGCTGCCCAGAAGCATGCCTCTGTCTTGCTGGCTGCCTGAGAATGGAGCCCATTTCAAGAGTGGCAGAGCAGAGAGAGGGGAGGGCCCTGGGTTCCTGATGGCATTGTTGAACACAGGAATCAGCTGATCCCAGAGCTTATTTCTTATTGTTTGATTTCTTTGAAGCTGGAGTTGCTGTTTCTTGCCCTCAGAGGCAAGCCTAGCACAGGTAATCACCTCCCAGAACCCAGTCATCTCCCCATAGTTTGTTGTGTGCTGCGATAATAGAATACCTGAGACTGGGTAATTTATGAAGAACAGATATCTATTTCTCACAGTTCTGGAGGCTGGAAGTCCAAGATCCAGGCACCAACAGGCTTGGTGTCTGGTGGGGCTTAGCTCTGTCTCTGCTTCCAAAATGGGGCTTTGCATGCTTCATCCCATGAAGGGGAGGAACGCTGTGTCCTCACATGCTGGAAGAGTGAGAGAGAACCCACTCTTATGACCTAAACACCTCACTGTAGGCCCCACCTCCCAACACTCTTGCATTGGGAATTTAGTTTCAACATGAATTTTGGAGGGGACAAAAACACCCAAACTATAGCACCCTCCAAGAGGTTATAGTAGCAGGCTTTTTGAGAATTGATCACCTCCAGGTGATTTTACTTCAGTGCTTTGTTCTCTGTGAGTATGTTAGATTGCTTTCAACTGTATGTAATGGAAAACCCGATTAACAGTGTGGACTATTTATTGGTCTGGAGTGGGAGATCTCAGTGAGTTTCTGAAAGACCCAGGCTCTCTCCATCCTTCTGCACAGTCATCCTCAGCTGGTTGGCTTTTTGTCCATGCACTTGTAGTTTCTTGGTTATAGAATGGCTGCCACAGCTGCAGACAGCACATCTTCACATGCTGCAGCCAAAGGCAGGTAGCAGGGAATAGGTTGCCAGAGTGGAAAGAGAGCTGGACATTATGCACCTGGTTTTTTTTTGCATCAGGAACAAATATCTTTTCCAGAACCTCCTGTCTGCACCT
Organism: Nomascus leucogenys; assembly: GCF_006542625.1. Classification (NCBI taxonomy): domain Eukaryota; kingdom Metazoa; phylum Chordata; class Mammalia; order Primates; family Hylobatidae; genus Nomascus; species Nomascus leucogenys. The sequence continues at coordinate 80,332,426 of NC_044391.1, forward strand.
TTCTTCCCCCCCAGACTGTAGGGAAACGAAAGAGAGATCAGACTGTTACTGTGTCTATGTAGAAAGGGAAGACATAAGAGACTCCATTTTGAAAAAGACTTGTACTTTAAATAATTGCTTTGCTGAGATGTTGTTAATTTGTAGCTTTGCCCCAGCCACTTTGACCTAACCTGGAGCTCACAAAAACATGTGTTGTATGAAATCAAGGTTTAAGGGATCTAGGGCTGTGCAGGACGTGCCTTGTTAACAAAATGTTTACAAGCAGTATACTTGGTAAAAGTCATCGCCATGCTCTCGTCTCAATAAACCAGGGGCACAATGCACTGTGGAAAGCCGCAGGGACCTCTGCCCTTGAAAGCGGGGTGTTGTCCAAGGTTTCTCCCCATGTGATAGTCTGAAATATGGCCTTGTGGGATGAGAAAGACCTGACCATCCCCCAGCCCAACACTCGTAAAGGGTCTGTGCTGAGGTGGATTAGTAAAAGAGGAAAGCCTCTTGCAGTTGAGATAGAGGAAGACCACTGTCTCCTGCCTGCCCCTGGGAACTGAATGTCTCGATATAAAACTGGATTATACATTTGTTCAATTCTGAGATAGGAGAAAAACCGCCCTATGGTGGGAGGCGAGACATGTTTGCAGTAATGCTGCCTTGTTATTCTTTACTCTGCTGAGATGTTTGGGTGGAGAGAAACATAAATCTGGCCTACGTGCACATCCTTCCCTTGAACTTAATTATGACATAGATTCTTTTGCTCACATGTTTTTTGCTGACCTCCTTATTATCACCCTGCTCTCCTACTACATTCCTTTTTGCTGAAATAATGAAAATAATAATCAATAAAAACTGAGGGAACTCAGAGGCTGGTGCCGGTGCAGGTCCTCAGTATGCTGAGTGCTGGTCCTCTGGGCCCACTGTTCTTTCTCTATAGTTTGTCTCTGTGTCTTATTTCTTTTCTCAGTCTCTTGTCCCACCCGACTAGGAATACCCACCGTTGTGGAGGGGAAGGCCACCCCTTCACAGACCTTCCTTTATACCTCCTCAGCCAGATCTGGGTTACACTGGCAAAGCCTAGCTGCAAGGGAGGCTGGCAAACTGAGTATCTGTCGTTTTTCAGAGTCAATGGTCTGGTCTGTAAACTAGGATTAAATTTAACTGCATGGAATAAACACCTGAATGACATTGGCTTAAACAGGAGAGGAACTTATTTCTGACATAAAAGAAGTTGTGGGGTAAAGGTGGGGTGGTAGACAATCTGTGATTGGTATTGGCAGATCCATGAGGTTGTTAGAGGTCCAGTCCTTTTCCAGATCTCTGCTCCCACATCCTGAGGGTGAACCCCTTGCCCTCAGGGTCCAAGATGGGCACTAGCCATCAGCAGGGCTCCCTGTATGGATTTCCTAGAAGTCTCACAGGGCACTTGTGCCCTGTATCTTATTGGCAAGAACTTGGTTGCAAAGGAAGCTGGGAAATGTAGTTTTTTTTTTTAAATTTTATTATTATACTTTAGGTTTTAGGGTACATGTGCACAACGTGCAGGTTTGTTACATATGTATCCATGTGCCATGTTGGATTGCTGCACCCATTAACTCGTCATTTAGCATTAGGTATATCTCCTAATGCTGTCCCTCCCCCAACCCCACAACAGTCCCCGGAGAGTGATGTTCCCCTTCCTGTGTCCATGAGTTCTCATTGTTCAATTCCCACCTGTGAGTGAGAACATGCGGTGTTTGGTTTTTTGTCCTTACGATAGTTTACTGAGAATGATGTTTTCCAGTTTCATCCATGTCCCTACAAAGGACATGAACTCATCATTTTTTATGGCTGCATAGTATTCCATGGTATATATGTGCCACATTTTCTTAATCCAGTCTATCGTTGTTGGACATTTGGGTTGGTTCCAAGTCTTTGCTATTGTGAATAGTGCCGCAATAAATGTACATGTGCATGTGTCTTTATAGCAGCATGATTTATAGTCCTTTGGGTATATACCCAGTAATGGGATGGCTGGGTCAAATGGTATTTCTAGTTCTAGATCCCTGAGGAATCGCCACACTGACTTCCACAATGGTTGAACTAGTATACAGTCCCACCAACAGTGTAAAAGTGTTCCTATTTCTCCACATCCTCTCCAGCACCTGTTGTTTCCTGACTTTTTAATGATGGCCATTCTAACTGGTGTGAGATGGTATCTCATTGTGATTTTGATTTGCATTTCTCTGATGGCCAGTGATGATGAGCATTTTTTCATGTGTTTTTTGGCTGCATAAATGTCTTCTTTTGAGAAGTGTCTGTTCATGTCCTTTGCCCACTTTTTGATGGGGTTGTTTGTTTTTTTCTTGTAAATTTGAGTTCATTATAGATTCTGGATATTAGCCCTTTGTCAGATGAGTAGGTTGCAAAAATTTTCTCCCATTTTGTAGGTTGCCTGTTCACTCTGATGGTGGTTTCTTTTGCTTTGCAGAAGCTCTTGAGTTTAATTAGATTCCATTTGTCAATTTTGGCTTTTGTTGCCATTGCTTTTGGTGTTTTAGACATGAAGTCCTTGCCCATGCCTATGTCCTGAATGGTATTGCCTGGGTTTTCTTCTAGGGTTTTTATGGTTTTAGGTCTAACATGTAAGTCTTTAATCCATCTTGAATTAATTTTTGTATAAGGTGTAAGGAAGGGATCCAGTTTCAGCTTTCTACGTATGGCTAGCCAGTTTTCCCAGCACCATTTATTAAATAGGGAATCCTTTTCCCATTGCTTGTTTTTGTCAGGTTTGTCAAAGATCAGATAGTTGTAGATATGGGGCATCATTTCTGAGGGCTCTGTTCTGTTCCATTGATCTATGTCTCTGTCGTGGTACCAGTACCATGCTGTTTTGTTTACTGTAGCCTTGTAGTATAGTTTGAAGTCAGGTAGCGTGATGCCTCCAGCTTTGTTCTTTTGGCTTAGGATTGACTTGGCAATGCGGGCTCTTTTTTGGTTCCATATGAACTTTCAAGTAGTTTTTTCCAATTCTGTGAAGAAAGTCATTGGTAGCTTGATGGGGATGGCATTGAATCTATAAATTACCTTGGGCAGTATGGCCATTTTCATGATATTGATTCTTCCAACCCATGAGCATGGAATGTTCTTCCATTTGTTTGTATCCTCTTTTATTTCATTGAGCAGTGGTTTGTAGTTCTCCTTGAAGAGGTCCTTCACATCCCTTGTAAGCTGGATTCCTAGGTATTTTATTCTCCTTGAAGCAATTGTGAATGGGAATTCACTCATGATTTGGCTCTCTGTTTGTCTGTGATTGGTGTAGAAGAATGCTTATGATTTTTGTACATTGATTTTGTATCCTGAGACTTTGCTGAAGTTGCTAATCAGCTTAAGGAGATTTTGGGCTGAGACAGTGGGGTTTTCTAGATATACAATCATGTCATCTGCAAACAGGGGCAATTTGACTTCCTCTTTTCCTAATTGTATACCCTTTATTTCCTTCTCCTGCCTGATTGCCCTGGCCAGAACTTCCAGCACTATGTTTAATAGAAGTGGTGAGAGAGGGCATCCCTGTCTTGTGGAAGTTTTCAAAGGGAATGCTTCCAGTTTTTGCCCATTCATTATGATATTGGCTGTGGGTTTGTCATAGATAGCTCTTATGATTTTGAGATACGTCCCATCAATACCTAATTTATTGAGAGTTTTTAGCATGAAGGGTTGTTGAATTTTGTCAAAGGCCTTTTCTGCATCTATTGAGATAATCATGTGGTTTTTGTCTTTGGTTCTGTTTATATGCTGGATGACATTTATTGATTTGCGTATGTTGAACCAGCCTTGCATCCCAGGGATGAAGCCTGCTTGATCATGGTGTATAAGCTTTTTGATGTGCTGCTGGATTTGGTTTGCCAGTATTTTATTGAGGATTTTTGCATCGATGTTCATCAAGGATATTGGTCTGAAATTCTCTTTTTTGATTATGTCGCTGCCAGGCTTTGGTATCAGGATGATGCTGGCCTCATAAAATATGTTAGGGTGGATTCCCTCTTTTTCTATCGATTGGAATAGTTTCAGAAGGAATGGTACCAGTTCCTTCTTGTACCTCTGGTAGAATTCGGCTGTGAATCCATCTGGTCCTGGACTCTTTTTGGTTGGTAAGCTATTGATTATTGCCACAATTTCAGATCCTGTTATTGGTCTATTCAGAGATTCAACTTCTTCCTGGTTTAGTCTTGGAAGGGTGTATTTGTCAAGGAATTTATCCATTTCTTCTAGATTTTCTAGTTTGTTTGTTTGTAGTATTCTCTGATGGTAGATTGTATTTCTGTGGGATCGGTGGTGATATCCCCTTTTTCATTTTTTATTGCATCTATTTGATTCTTCTCTCTTTTCTTCTTTATTAGTCTTGCTAGCAGTCTATCAATTTTGTTGATCTTTTCAAAAAACCAGCTCCTGGATTCATTAATTTTTTGAAGGGTTTTTTGTGTCTCTATTTCCTTCAGTTCTGCTCTGATTTTAGTTATTTCTAGCCTTCTGCTAGCTTTTGAATGTGTTTGCTCTTGCTTTTCTAGTTCTTTTAATTGTGATGTTAGGGTGTCAATTTTGGATCTTCCTGCTTTCTCTTGTGGGCATTTCGTGCTGTAAATTTCCCTCTACACACTGCTTTGAATGTGTCCGAGAGATTCTGGTATGTTGTGTCTTTGTTCTCGTTGGTTTCAAAGAACATCTTTATTTCTGCCTTCATTTCATTTTGTACCCAGTAGTCATTCGGGAGCAAGTTGTTCAGTTTCCATGTAGTTGAGCGGTTTTGAGTGAGTTTCTTAATCCTGAGTTCTAGTTTGATTGCACTGTGGTCTGAGAGACAGTTTGTTATAATTTCTGTTCTTTTACATTTGCTGAGGAGAGCTTTACTTCCAACTATGTGGTCAGTTTTGGAATAGGTGTGGTGTGGTGCTGAAAAAAATGTATATTCTGTTGATTTGGGGTGGAGAGTTCTGTAGATGTCTATGAGGTCCCCTTTGTGCAGAGCTGAGTTCAATTCCTGGATATCCTTGTTAACTTTCTGTCTCGTTGATCTGTCTAATGTTGACAGTGGGGTGTTAAAATCTCCCATTGTTATTGTGTGGGAGTTTAAGTCCCTTTGTAGGTCACTGAGGACTTGCTTTATGAATCTGGGTGCTCCTGTGTTGGGTGCATATATATTTAGGATAGTTAGCTCTTCTTGTTGAATTGATCCCTTTACCATTATGTAATGGCCTTCTTTGTCTCTTTTGATCTTTGTTGGTTTAAAGTCTATTTTATCAGAGACTAGGATTGCAACCCTTGCCTTTTTTTGTTTTCCATTTGCTTGATAGATCTTCCTCCATCCCTTTATTTGGAGTCTATGTGTGTCTCTGCACGTGAGATGGGTTTCCTGAATACAGCACATTGATGGGTCTTGACTCCTTATCCAGTTTGCCAGTCTGTGTCTTTTAATTGGAGCATTTAGCCCATTTACATTTAAAGTTAATATTGTTATGTGTGAATATGATCCTGTCAGTATGATGTTAGTTGGTTATTTTGCTCGTTAGTTGATGCAGTTTCTTTCTAGCCTCGATGGTCTTTACAATTTGGCATGTTTTTGCAGTGGCTGGTACCAGTTGTTCCTTTCCATGTTTAGTGCTTCCGTCAGGAGCTCTTTTAGGGCAGGCCTGGTGGTGACAAAATCACTCAGCATTTGCTTGTCTGTAAAGTATTTTATTTTTCCTTCACTTATGAAGCTTAGTTTGGCTGGATATGAAATTCTGGGTTGAAAATTCTTTTCTTTAAGAATGTTGAATATCGGCCCCCACTCTCTTCTGGCTTGTAGAGTTTCTGCTGAGAGATCAGCTGTTAGTCTGATGGGCTTCCCTTTGTGGGTAACCCGACCTTTCTCTCTGGCTGCCCTTAACATTTTTTCCTTCATTTCAACTTTGGTGAATCTGACAATTATGTGTCTTGGAGTTGCTCTTCTCGAGGAGTATCTTTGTGGCGTTCTCTGTATTTCCTGAATCTGAATGTTGGCCTGCCTTGCTAGATTGGGGAAGTTCTCCTGGATAATATCTTGCAGAGTGTTTTCCAATTTGGTTCCATTCTCCCCATCATTTTCAGGTACACCAATCAGACGTAGGTTTGGTTTTTTCACATAGTCCCAAATTTCTTGGAGGCTTTGTTCGTTTCTTTTTATTCTTTATTCTCTAAACTTCCCTTCTCGCTTCATTTCATTCATTTCTTGTTCCATCACTGATACCCTTTCTTCCAGTTGATCGCATCGGCTACCGAGGCTTCTGCAATCTTCGCATAGTTATCGAAACTTGGCTTTCAGCTCCATCAGCTCCTTTAAGCCTTTCTCTTCATTGGTTATTCTAGTTATCTATTCGTCTAATTTTTTTTCAAAGTTTTTAACTTCTTTGCTGTTGTTTTGAATTTCCTCCCGTAGCTCGGAGTAGTTTGATCGTCTGAAGGCTTCTTCTCTCAACTCGTCAAAGTCATTCTCCGTCCAGCTTTGTTCCGTTGCTGGTGAGGAACTGCGTTCCTTTGGAGGAGGAGAGGTGCTCTGCTTTTTAGAGTTTCCAGTTTTTCTGCTCTGTTTTTTCCCCATCTTTGTGGTTTTATCTACTTTTGGTCTTTGATGATGGTGATGTACAGATGGGTTTTTGGTGTGGATGTCCTTTCTGTTTGTTAGTTTTCCTTCTACCAGACAGGACCCTCAGCTGCTGGTCTGCTGGAGTTTGCTAGAGGTCCACTCCAGACCCTGTTTGGCTGGGTCTCAGCAGCAGTGGCTGCAGAACAGCGGATTTTTGTGAGACCACAAATTCAGCTGTCTGATAGTTTCTCTGGAAGTTTTATCTCAGAGGAGTACCTGGCCGATTGAGGTGTCAGTCTGTCCCTACTGGGGGGTGCCTCCCAGTTAGGCTCCTTGGGGGTCAGGCACCCACTTTAGGAGGCAGTCTGTCCGTTCTCAGATCTCCAGCTGTGTGCTGGGAGAACCACTACTCTCTTCAAAGCTGTCAGACAGGGACATTTAAGTCTGCAGAGGTTCCTGCTGAATTTTTGTTTGTCTGTGCCCTGCCCCCAGAGGTGGAGCCTACAGAGGCAGGCAGGCCTCCTTGAGCTGTGGTGGGCTCCACCCAGTTTGAGCTTCCTGGCTGCTTTGTTTACCTAAACAAGCCTGGGCAATGGCGGGCGCCCCTCCCCCAGCCTGGCTGCTGCCTTGCAGTTTGATCTCAGACTGCTGTGCTAGCAATCAGCGAGACTCTGTGGGCATAGGACCCTCTGAGCCAGGTGTGGGACACAATCTCCTGGTGTGCCGTTTTCCAAGCCCGTTGGAAAAGCGCAGTATTAGGGTGGGACTGACCCGATTCTCCAGGTGCCGTCTGTTACCCCTTTCTTTGACTAGGAAAGGGAACTCCCTGACCCATTGTGCTTCCCGAGTGAGGCAATGCCTTGCCCTGCTTCGGCTCGCACACAGTGGACTGGACCGACTGTCCTGCACCCACTGTTTGGCACTCCCTAGTGAGATGAACCCGGTACCTCAAACGGAAATGCAGAAATCACCCATCTTCTGTGTCACTCACGCTGGGAGCTGTAGACCGGAGCTGTTCCTGTTCGGCCATCTTGGCTCCACCCCCGGAAATGTAGTTTTTATTCACGGTGGCCATATGCCAAAATAAACCTCAATATTTTGTTACTGAGGAAGAAGATCGTGTCTTTCGCTGAGTTTCCTAGAAGCAGACCTGGAAACAAAGATTGTTCCCAGAAGAAATGCTCCGAGAAGAATTCAGCAAGGAGCTAGAAGAAGGATAGCCATGCAAGGATCTCAGACAGTTATATGACAAGTGGGTTCAGCCTGACCTGAAGGGGAGCTCTCAACTGCTCTCAACGATGCCTCTGAGATGTCCCTGCCCCAGGCAGGGTATCTGGGCTTCCATTCTTCTATGCTTGTCAGCCACTGGCTAACAGCCACCCTCGTTGATAACCCAGGTACTTCAGTCTTTCTATAGGTGGGCACAAAAGGGTGGTAGCACAAGAACAGCCCTCCCAGAAGAGGTGCAGGAGCCTTAGGTCAGAAGCAAAACCATGCCAAGTGGAAGGGGCAGACTCAGAGAAAGGGATCCGGGAATCTCTGCAGAGCCCCAGTGGGGTCCCTGCAGGGACAATGCCTAATGGGAAGGAAGTAGCCACCTCTGTCACTGAGGCGAGGAGGGGAAGGGTGGGAATGGCTGATAGTGGCCAACAGGCAGCCTGTGCAGCGTGTGTGCAGTTCCTGCCTATGAGATGGTGAGAATCATGGAAAGTCATAAGCAAGAGGGAAGACAGAAAAGACCAGGAGACCAAGGGCTGCTGTGTGAGCTCAGGGCACTCTTCTGAGGTTAGCTGTTTTAAATAGTGGTAACAGTTACAATGGGGGCAAATTGATACTGATCAGGAACACATGTAGACATTTAATTATAGTATTTATTTTATAAACAGGGATTTTCTGGAACACAGAGTATTTCCTGTGCAAGAACTGTCCATATTTTTTGTCCACTTACTGTGGGGTTGTTGGATTTCTGGTTGATTTGTAGAAGCTCTTTCAATACGAGGGAAATCAGGCCTTGGTCTGTCATGGGTATCCCTATGTTTTTTCTCAGTTCATAGACAGATTTTGAGTATACACAGATTGTTTTTCCTTGCCACATACTGTGTGGGGGAGTGACATTGCTAACTGTCCACCATGTTCTCCAAAAGACCTGTCATCATATCCCACCCCTGGCCCAGGGCTGCTGGAAGACTGTGCCACATGGGAGGCGAGGAAAGTATCAGCCAGCAAGTTCTGCCCCAGCCTCTGCACAGAAGCATATGTGTCCCCAAAAGGGTGTCCTGATATGCCATGTTCCCTAGTTCCTTAGTCATTGCTCAGGTTATCATGAGCGTTTTAGAGAACTTACTTTGTGTTTAAGAAACCTAATGGTATATAAAGCTATAATGACTTTTAATCATATGAAAAGATAGTACAGACGGTGAGAGGGGAAATTGACATGACCTGTTTGGTGGACAATTTGCAATATCTATTGAAATTAGAAATGCACATGGCTTTGACTCAGCAATTCCACCTTGAGAGTTTATAATAACAATATATTCACACATGTACATAAAGAAGTATGTGCAAGGATGTTCATTTCCACATATGGATTGTAAACTCCACCACGGCAGTGACACTGAATGTCTCATTTTCTACTCTGTATTCCCTAGAACAGTGACTGGCACACAATAGGCACCAATACAGATTTCTTTTTTTAAATAATGCAGAGTTAAAAGCTGGGAAAACACCTGTGTTTCATGGTTGACTAATTATGGTACCTCTATAGAATGGAATATTGTACAGTCATGAAGAAGAGGTATATTGAGCTGTGTGTGATACTGAACCATCTCTAAGGTATAATGTTGTTAACAGCAAGGTGTAGAGTGGGGCAAGTAGTATGCTGCTATTTGTTTAAAAAGAAAAAAAATACATAAATGTGGAAATATGCAAAAAACTGTCTCTGCAAAGGTTTACAAGGATTGCCAATATAGGATGAGAGAGAAACTCTTCACCATTGGCTCCCTTTTGTGGTGGTTGCTTTTTTCATGTGTGTATAATGTATGTTAGCTATTCTAAATAAGTAAATAAATGAGGCACTGTTTCCGAATGCACTTCAATCAGTTTCTCCTCTGGTAGGGAAGACCGCCGCAGGAGCTTTACAATTCCATGGTTCCGTGTAGCCAGAGCAAGCCTGCCTTGCTTGCTTGTTGTGTAGTTGCAGCTTGTCTCCCTTTCTCTGAGTCTTGCCTCGCCACACTCTTTCTTGCCTCGGACCTAGTCATGTTTCCTCACATTGAAACTTCCAGGGAAGGAGCCGCTGAGCAGATTCATACTGTAGTGTCAGGGGCTGCCATGGCTCACTGCATTGCTCATCTCGGAAGTATTGTTATTTAAATAGGGACCAGGTCTTGAGCCAAGAGACCTAATTTCTGACTGAGCAGATTGCAGCATTGGCTTCTGTGCCCTATGCTAGGTAGAGGTATCCAGCAGCCCCTGAACAGCTGTACTTGCCCCCCTCCTATCCTCTTGACTACACAAAGAGACTGGAGAGCAGAGAGAGAGGGCTCTGAGAGGCATTGGCTGTTTATTTTCCTTGTCTTAACCAATTTGGGCTACCATAACAAAATACCACAGACTGGGTGGCTTAAACAACAGAAATGTGTTTTCATATGGATCGGAAGCTGGGAAGTCCAAGATCAAGATGCTGGCTGATTCAGTTCCTGCTGAGGCCCCTCTTCCTGACGTGGCCTGGAACTGTGTGCTCACACAGCAGAGAGGGAAGCAGCAAGCCTCTGTGTCTCTTCTTATAAGGACACTAATCCCATCATGGCATTAGTAATTATGGTTAGACTTCATCTAACTGTAATATCCTCCCAAAGGCCCCACCTCCAAATATCATCACATTGGAGGTTAGGGCTTTAACACATGAACTGGGGGGGACACAATTCAGTCTATAGCAAACCCCTCCCAGAGGGCCTGGGATGTGTCTTCCCGGCAGATGAGAGGCCTGGGCATAAGGAGACCGGGTGGTTGGCTGCGGAGGAAGAAGGGCATGGTGACACTGCCATCCTGGTTACCTTTGGCCACCCCAGCTTGTGGAATGTAAGAAGGCCCAGGAGCCAGTTCCCATGCTTCTCAGTCCCCAGGTTCTCTTAGCCAAGCCCTGAGAATACATCAAGAACAGGTGAGGGCATGTGGACGCAGGTGTGGGGGGGGCCTCCCAGCAGCTGTCCCCTCTTCCTGCTAATGCTGCTCTGATTTTCACTTTTGCTCGCCTCCCTCCAGTGCTACTGAACACACCTCATTCTGGCGATCTGACTGGAGAGAGACAGTGTCACTGTGGTGGGTTCAGGGATAGGCTCAGGACCCTATTTGGGCAAGTAAGTCAGGAGAAGTGGTTGGTGGAGTCTTGGAGGGAAGTTGTCTTGCTCTTCTGAGAGTGTATGCTCTCCCTTCCTCTGCTGTGCATGTGAGAGGAAGCCTGTGCCTCAGAAGCTGGTGGTGCCATCTTGCCTCCCTCAGGAAAGAGGCTCAGGATGGCGTCGACTCAGTGGAAGGCAGAGATGAAGCCCGGAAAGAAACCAGGCCCTTGGGGGTGTTACTAACCCACTGGATCGTGACCCATCTGAAGCCTACCCTGTCTCTAGACTTTTTATTATCAGAACCAGTAAGTCTATTTCATGGTTAAAGCCAGCCTGAGTGTGGTTTTGTAACGTTGGTTGACAATTCCTAATGGATTGCTGAGGCAGTTAGTATTCGCAGGAAACACAGAGATCTAAGGCTGCCTCATACTGGGCATGGGAGGTGGGAGGCAGTGGGGAGATTGTGTCGGGCGTGGTGGGAGCCAAACAATCTGGGAACAACACAGCTGCATTGGGACTACCATATCTTCAGAGTCCACCAATTTTGGGATGACCCAGCTGGAGAAGGGACATTTCTCTTCAGGGGAAGTGAAGGTCAGAAGTGACTGCCCCTAGGCTGGACAACTGTCTGTTCCCATTTGAGCATCATCTCAGCTCCACAAGCCCTGCTGCCCTCTCTAAGGCTGTGAGGGAGAGCAGGGTTGGGGGGAGAGAGGTAAAAAGACCCTGGGGAAGGAGAAGGAATCCCTAAGATAGATGCTTTAACCTACATCATGGCTGAGAGTCACATCAGAGAAGACAGCAGAATCACTGGGGTGGATGGAGTATTTTGCAAAGGTACCCTTCGCTGAGACTATTTTCTCCTCTCTCCTTGCCCCTGCACTCACCAGTGTAAGCACCCACATAGGGGCTTGGAAAGCAAAGTTGATATCAGTTATTAGAAAAGATAAAAACATCTCCTATTTGTGCATGAGTGTGACTGCCCAAGGTGATATCAGAAGCGTCTTCCTTCTAAATGTGCATTTAGAAAGATGTGCACACAGACCGTCTCTGGGAGGACAAATCAGAAATGACTAACAATGGTTAGGGGAACAGAGAGGATGCTTGGGGTCCGAGGGGCTTTCTCTAACTGTTAAGTCTTTGGGTTCTTTTCTGTTACCGTTTGTAGGTTGCACAGTGGCTCAGAGAGTAGACTTGGAGCCAGGCTGCCCGGTTTGTAGCCCTGCTTGACCTGTGTGATCCGAGGTGAGTTATTTCACCCCTCTATGCTTTTGTGGTACCTCTTTCCTCATTGAGCTGTGAGGTGCAAACAGCTCACTGTGCATATGTGAAGCATTTAGGACAATGCCTGGCACAAAGTAATGGCTATGTAAGTGACTGCTATTATTATTACTATTGCTATTAACTTAAAAATTAGATACAATCTTGAGAAAAAGGCAGTCACCTGTGGATTTCTTTTCACAAAAGATGAGAAGGGATGGCAGGGACTGAAACCTGCTGGACCACTAAATAAAATTTCAGCTGTTACTTGTAGCCCCTGTAACCTAATCTTTCATTAGAACTATTTGCAGTTAAGAAAATATGAATCTGTAATCATTTTTGGTATTCCCCCTTGGCAGAGGTGAGGGTGGGTGAGGTTGGCAAGAAGAATATGGATAATCCAGGCTTGACTATTGAAATCTGATTAACCAAAGCTAGGGTGTGACCGAGATGATTGTTATCTCAGAGCTTTGGAACCAGAATGCTGGTGGAGAAAAGGCAGCTCTCCTGGTTCCTTAGGCCTGCATCTTGCATGCTCTTAGGGGAACTCAGCTTTTGTTTAGGTGAAGCCCTGTAAACCTACACATGTACCATGCTGTGTTCCTGGGCCCATAATGCCTGTCCTGAAGCCCTTGTAGGAAGGTGCTTAGCTGTCCACAGAAAGAACAGAGCCCCTAATCAATGGAGTGAGCTGTGTTCCCAGAGCATTTGGCTTGCTGGTCTCTCCTGTGAAGGTGCTTGGGACTCATCAGGGGAACTCACAGTGTCCTAAATATTGTGCTATAAGCTACGTGAGGTTTATGTGGCTGTGTTGAGTCTTCAGTGATGGTATTTTGCCTTAGGAGCAAGAGCCAGGGCTTGGAGCCTTCAGCATTATGCCCACAGCCCACCAGCCTCTCAGCAGGAAGGCAAAGGTTGCAGGGCAGGGGACCCTAGAATCTGGATCTGGGCTGCAATGGAACAGCTAACTAGAGTTTTCTGAATCTATGAGGTTAAAGAAGAATCCAGCTTGAATCTAGTGAGACTGACTTATTTGGGGATGCAGAACTGGAGATGAGGTTCTTTCTAAAAGAGATGCTACAGAGAACAGGGTGGTTGTATTTATTCCTGTCACCAAGGAAAGATTTCACATGACATAGTTTAGGTAGAAACTGATATGGATGTGTTTGGAAGTGTCAACACCCAACAGGATAAGGTAATCAGCCCTGTCCAAGAGAGCTTTCTGATGACAATGATCCATATCTGCACTAGCTACATGTGGCTACCAAGTGCTTGAATTATGGCCGGTGCAGTGTAAGAACAGAATTTTTAATTGTATTTAATTTAAATTGATTTAAATATACATAGCCACATATATTTACATGGTGTCTGATGATAACTGTATCATACAGCACAGTTATAGACAACTGACTTTTCTCTATAGTACTTCGTTTGGGAAGAGAAAGAGCAAGTAATATTTTGTGGAGCTGTGTTTCAGACATGATGCTATATGCTTTCTCTTACAGAATAATCTTGTTTAATCTCCACAAGTTTGAGGACTAAACTGGGTGCCAGAGAGAATTAAGTAACTTGTCGAGGTTGCATCAGTAACAAGGGAGCAGAGAAGAGATTCAAGCTCAGGTATGTCCCACCCAAGTACTGCTTGTACATTCCACAAATGGGGAGACTCTAATTTACTTAAGGGTTTCGATTACAGTGGCAAACTGAATTAAGGGCCAGGAAATGTGGCTTTGTGGTTAGGGAAGTTGAGATTATTTCACTTCAAGAGAAGAATACTGAAGAAGTCACTCGGTCTTTAGAACTACATTCAAAGATCATTTCCATTTTTTTTTTTTTCTTGAGATGGAGTCTCACACTTTTGCCCGGGCTGGAGTGCAGTGGAATGATCTTGGCTCACCTGCCGGGTTCAAGCAATTCTCCTGCCTCAGCCTCCTGAGATTCTGGGATTCCAGGCACCCACCAACCACACCCAGCTAATTTTTTGTATTTTCACTAGAGATGGGGTTTCACTATGTTGGCCAGGCTGGTCTCGAACTCCTGACCTCAGGTAATCCGACTGCCTCGGCCTCCCAAAGCGCTGGCATTACAGGCTTGAGCCATCACGCCTGGCCTCAAAGATCATTTGTTAGAGAAGAACAGCTGGCTTTCTCTGTCACCATTAATGAAAGCTTCATTTTATTCTGGTTTACGTGGGGGCTATGGAAGAATGTGATAAAGCCTTGTTTCTTTTTATTTATTTATTTATTTTTATTATTATTATTATACTTTAAGTTTTAGGGTACATGTGCACAATGTGCAGGTTTGTTACATATGTATACATGTGCCATGTTGGTGTGCTGCATCCATTAACTCGTCATTTAGCATTAGGTATATCTCCTAATGCTGTCCCTCCCCCCTCCCCCCACCCCACAACAGTCCCTGGAGTGTGATGTTCCCCTTCCTGTGTCCATGTGTTCTCATTGTTCAATTCCCACCTATGAGTGAGAACATGCGGTGTTTGGTTTTTTGTCCTTGCGATAGTTTACTGAGAATGATGGTTTCCAGTTTCATCCATGTCCCTACAAAGGACATGAACTCATCATTTTTTATGGCTGCATAGTATTCCATGGTGTATATGTGCCACCTTTTCTTAATCCAGTCTATCATTGTTGGACATTTGGGTAGGTTCCAAGTCTTTGCTATTGTGAATAGTGCTGCAGTAAACATACGTGTGCATGTGTCTTTATAGCAGCATGATTTATAGTCCTTTGGATATATGCCCAGTAATGGGATGGCTGGGTCAAATGGTATTTCTAGTTCTAGATCCCTGAGGAATCGCCACACCGACTTCCACAATGGTTGAACTAGTTTACAGTCCCACCAACAGTGTAAAAGTGTTCCTATTTCTCCACATCCTCTCCAGCACCTGTTGTTTCCTGACTTTTTAATGATGGCCATTCTAACTGGTGTGAGATGGTATCTCATTGTGGTTTTGATTTGCATTTCTCTGATGGCCAGTGATGATGAGCATTTTTTCATGTGTTTTTTGGCTGCATAAATGTCGTCTTTTGAGAAGTGTCTGTTCATGTCCTTCGCCCACTTTTTGATGGGGTTGTTTGTTTTTTTCTTGTAAATTTGTTTGAGTTCATTGTAGATTCTGGATATTAGCCCTTTGTCAGATGAGTAGGTTGTGAAAATTTTCTCCCATTTTGTAAGTTGCCTGTTCACTCTGATGGTAGTTTCTTTTGCTGTGCAGAAGCTCTTTAGTTTAATTAGATCCCATTTGTCAATTTTGGCTTTTGTTGCCATTGCTTTTGGTGTTTTAGACATGAAGTCCTTGCCCACGCCTATGTCCTGAATGGTATTGCCTGGGTTTTCTTCTAGGGTTTTTATGGTTTTAGGTCTAACATGTAAGTCTTTAATCCATCTTGAATTAATTTTTGTATAAGGTGTAAGGAAGGGATCCAGTTTCAGCTTTCTACGTATGGCTAGCCAGTTTTCCCAGCACCATTTATTAAATAGGGAATCCTTTTCCCATTGCTTGTTTTTGTCAGGTTTGTCAAAGATCAGATAGTTGTAGATATGGGGCATCATTTCTGAGGGCTCTGTTCTGTTCCATTGATCTATGTCTCTGTTGTGGTACCAGTACCATGCTGTTTTGTTTACTGTAGCCTTGTAGTATAGTTTGAAGTCAGGTAGCGTGATGCCTCCAGCTTTGTTCTTTTGGCTTAGGATTGACTTGGCAATGCGGGCTCTTTTTTGGTTCCATATGAACTTTCAAGTAGTTTTTTCCAATTCTGTGAAGAAAGTCATTGGTAGCTTGATGGGGATGGCATTGAATCTATAAATTACCTTGGGCAGTATGGCCATTTTCATGATATTGATTCTTCCAACCCATGAGCATGGAATGTTCTTCCATTTGTTTGTATCCTCTTTTATTTCATTGAGCAGTGGTTTGTAACACATTTTATGAGGCCAGCATCATCCTGATACCAAAGCCCAGCAGAGACACAACCAAAAAAGAGAATTTCCGACCAATATCCTTGATGAACATTGATGCAAAAATCCTCAATAAAATACTGGCAAACCGAATCCAACAGCACATCAAAAAGCTTGTACACCATGATCAAGTGGGCTTCATCCCTGGGATGCAAGGCTGGTTCAACATAATCAAATCAATAAATGTCATCCAGCATATAAACAGAACTGCAAAGACAAAAACCACATGATTATCTCAATAGATGCAGAAAAGGCCTTTGACAAAATTCAACAACCCTTCATGCTAAAAACTCTCAATAAATTAGGTATTGTTGGGACGTATCTCAAAATAATAAGAGCTATCTATGACAAACCCACAGCCAATATCATACTGAATGGGCAAAAACTGGAAGCATTCCCTTTGAAAACTGGCACAAGACAGGGATGCCCTCTCTCACCACTCCTATTCAACATAGTGCTGGAAGTTCTGGCCACAGCAATCAGGCAGGAGAAGGAAATAAAGGGTATACAATTAGGAAAAGAGGAAGTCAAATTGTCCCTGTTTGCAGATGATATGATTGTATATCTAGAAAACCCCATTGTGTCAGCCCAAAATCTCCTTAAGCTGATAAGCAACTTCAGCAAAGTCTCAGGATAAAAAATCAATGTACAAAAATCACAAGCATTCTTGTACACCAATCACAGACAAACAGAGAGCCAAATCATGAGTGAACTCCCATTCAAAATTGCTTCAAAGAGAATAAAATACCTAGGAATCCAGCTTACAAGGGATGGGAAGGACCTCTTCAAGGAGAACTAAAGCCTTGTTTCTGACATGGGCATTTCTCTTCACATCTCAGGGAGCCTGGTTGGACTTCAGGCCCCTGTGAGGCTGACTCTGTAGTCCTGGAGAAACTCAACAGCCAGGAACTTAGGACCATTTGTGTGTGGCATTTGGGCTAACCAGATTGGTGGCTTCTAAAGAAGATGGAAAGCATCACGTTTCCTATATTTAAATTATTTGGTGATCTCAATACTGGTTGTTAGCCAAAGTACACAATGGAGACAGCCTATTTGCTCTACTACTTTTGATGTAGAAATCAGCTTGAGCTGCCGGGCGCGGTGGCTCACGCTTGTAATCCCAGCACTTTGGGAGGCCGAGGCGGGTGGATCACGAGGTCAGGAGATCGAGACCACGGTGAAACCCCGTCTCTACTAAAAATACAAAAAAATTAGCCGGGCGTGGTGGCGGGCGCCTGTAGTCCCAGCTACTCGGAGAGGCTGAGGCAGGAGAATGGCGTGAACCCGGGAGGCGGAGCTTGCAGTGAGCGGAGATTGCGCCACTGCACTCCAGCCTGGGTGACAGAGCAAGACCCTGTCTCAAAAAAAAAAAAAAAAAAAAAAAGAAATCAGCTTGAGCTGATTAATAGAACTCTTACAGATTTCTGTGCTCCCCTTACCGGTGGCATGAAACAATTCTTTTAAAACCTGCCATGTATTCACATTTAAAACTAAAAGTAATTTAAATTACATGGATTTGAGAAGCCCGTGTTGACACATAATTGCCAACAGATGGGCTTTCAAATGTAATGAAGTGAAAATGGTCAGTACCCCATGTGTTGGATTTTGCAATTTTCCAAAGTAAGCCCTCATGTTTGGCATGTCATGCTAGTTAAGACCACAATGTATTTATAGCTCAATTATACATTTTCTGATGAATTTCCCATGGCATTTTGTTTTTCCGTCAGTCACTTAAGACAGGACATTTGCCATTCCAAGAATGAATTAACACTCTTCTAAGTGATCTATAAACTGAGATGTAAAATAAATTACAAATTGGGACTGTTTTAGTTTTTCAAGCAAAGGGTACTTAAATAAAGCTTGAAATCATAAACCTTATTTCCTGTTTGAGAAGATGCTGTATTCATTACAGAGTGAAATAAAGAATTTTAACTTTTTTTTTTTTCCGGCAATAATAGTTAGAATCTTATGTTCTTCAAAGAAAATTTCAAAGAAAATTCGTAAGACTTGTTAATATTTGTATGCCATGAGCTTTCTGGAGTGACTGATTTATGCAATTCTGTTTATGACACTGGCATTCAGCAGTCAAATTTGCATAGAGTATGTTATCAAGGCAAACCAAAACCAACTCTTCATACCACAGAGGAAGGCATCTTCCCACATATGGCAGCCTAGATAACAAGACAGTGTATTAGAAAGCCCTCATTCTATTTTCCTCTCTTCACCATTATTTCTACAGGGTGCATAGCAGGGCGTATGTATAATAGTGAGAGCAAACAGAAGTACTGATAAATCACCTGACTAATAAACAGACAACACAATCACCTAGACAACTTAGAATACGTGAATACATACAGACAGAGGTTGGTTGATTCCTTGGAATGTTCTTATGACAGTGCTGATTTGTGTGTGTGGTTAGTTGTTAAAATTTGGTGCTCCTACAGGGAGGATGATTGGTGCAGGCTTCTATTCAGCCATCCTGCCCCTCGTTCCTTGGAATGTAATGTGCGGTGGGTGGATCTTCAAGTCCAGAAGAAGAAAAGCTGGATTTGTGGGCGTTCAGAAGAGTCAGCAAGTTGTGAGAACAGCAAGGGGCAGACTGGTCTAGGCAGAAGGTGTGGGCTGAGTGAATGAATTGTAGGGAAGACCAAACAGAACAGCAGTGAAGCTGGCTGGAATCATGCCAGTGGCTACTTGGCAGTAAAGGGAAAAGGTGGAAAACCTTGAAGCCCAGCAAAGGGGATTTGCTCTTAGAGGCTTCTCTAAAGTCCCTGCACACCTAGCCTTGAAAAGAGCCTACTGTGCACAGGGTGAGTTGGGTTGGATGTTTTTTTTAAAACAAATTCTAGTGTAAACATGTTTTTCTCTTCACTGGTAAATATCAGAATTATGATGAGGCTTTAGGATAAGGAGATACTATTGTTGGCTAAAATGAAATGCTATCTTTTGATTCTTAAAGAACTAAGAAGGATGGTACAGGGCAAAGAGCTCTGGTCTGAGAGTCAGAAGGCATGGGGTCTAGTCCCAGCTCAGCCACTCAAACTGGCTCGGTCTCTTCTGTGTAAAGTGCTGGGGTGTGAGATGAATTACATGGTAATCAGAGGGAACTGCTGTTTTGAAACACTGTAGTTTTATTCTCTTTTACCTGTGCCTACCCGGTGCAGAGAACCTGCTAAGTTGTCCTTTCTTTGGACTAATTGCAGTAGCATCTTCCCACCTTCTGAAATAAGACTTGTGCCCTCTTACCATCATGCAGGTATCATGCATGGCCTTATTACCAGATATTTTAAGTTTAAAAAAAATCCAAACCACCAAAGCTCAGAGTTTAATTGATATGCTTATTGTTCTGAACTAAATGAAACAAATGAATGTCTGGAATTTGGTAAGTGAGATGACTCCTATTTTGAATTGTAAGTAAACTGATATGACAGTCAGGGTAGTCTAGGATATGCTGCAATAACAAACAATGTCTACATCTCAGGACCTAAGATAGAAAAGGTTTGTTTGTTGCTCTCATCACAAGTCCATCATGGCTTGGCTGGGGGTTTTACCCTAGCATTGTCAGTGTTCTTATTCCACAGGGCAGGTTGGTGGAGCAGCTGCTTCTGGAGCATTTCTTGTTGCTACAACTGAGGAAAAAGGGAACAGGGTGAATTATGCTTAGGCTCTTAGAGTTTCTGTTCAGGAGTGATACGTATTACCTCTGCTCACCTTTTATTGACAAAAGCCTGTCGTAGGTGGTGCTTAACTTCTTCAGGGGGTGGGAAAGTACAATATCATCATGTTCTCCAGGAGGCGGACAGCTGGAAGTATGTGGAACAGCACAAATGCTTACCACAACAGTGACTGCTGGGCGAGACCCAACCTCATCATGAGAAGAGTCTTTCGTATATTGTATTAGTTTGCTGAGCTGCCATAACTGAATACCAAAGACTGGGCAGATCAGACAGCATTCATTTTCTCCCAATTCTGGAGGCTAGAAGTCCAGTGTCATGGTGTAGGCAGGGCTGGTTTCTTCTGAGACCTCTCCCCTTGGCTTCCCCTTCTCTGTGTGTCTTCACATGATCTTCCCTCTGTGTGCCTGTGTCCTTGTCTCCTTATAAGGACACCAGTCCTGTTGGACTACAGCCCACTCCAATGACCTTACTTTAACGAATTACCTCATTAAAGAGTCTGTTTCCAAATGCTGTAATATTCTGAGGTGCTGGGGGTTAGGGCTTCAACATATGTATGAATTTTGGAGGGAACAATAGAGCCCATAACAGATATCATGTTAACATTAGAACCGGGGCTGTAACAATGGTAATTGTTAATAGCAATTAGTAATTAGCAAAACTTTTTGATACATATTATCCCTATCCCTATACTTGATACCAAAAAACTCAAGATTTTTTTTTTTTTTTTTTTTTGATAGGGTCTTGCTGTTTCACCCAGGCTGGAGTGCAATGGCGTAATCTTGGCTCACTGCACCCTCCACCTCCTGGGCTCAGGTGATCCTCCCCATCAGCCTCCTGAGTAGCTGGGACTACAGGCATGTGCCACCATGCCTGGCTAATTTTTGTGTTTTTAGTAGAGATAGGGTTTCGCCATGTTGCCCAGGCTGATCTTGAACTCCTGGCTCAAGCAATCCACCTGCCTTAGCCTCCCAAAGTGCTGGGATTCCACGCATGAGCCAGCATGCCAGGCCACAAGATCTATTTGTGCAAATAAATTATTTCTTGCTATAACATTCATGACAGCTCTAACATGCTGTGATTAGAGTTTAAAAATTGTAGATTTAATTGCAGACCTATAGAAAGTTTTCCTAATACACCTCATACCTTAAACTCTCTTTAAACACATTATATACTACAGAATCCAGAAGACTGGCTTGACTTTTTACTGGTTTTAATATTTCTCCTGTGATATGTGTTAGAAAACCATAGACTTGTTACTTTTACTGAGTATTTCCCTGCTATTAGACATGTTTGGCTGGGCACGGTGGTTCATGCCTATAATCCCAGCACTTTGGGAGGCTGAGGCAGGCGAATCACCTGAGATCAGGAGTTTGAGACCAGCCTGGCCAACATGGTGAAACCCCATCTCTACTAAAAATACAAAAGTTAGCCAGGCATGATGGCACACGCCTGTAATCCCAGCTACTTGGGAGGTTGAGGCAGGAGAATCACTTGAACCTGGGAGGTGGAGGTTGCAGTGAGCCGAGATCGTGCCAGTGCACTCCAGCCTGGGTGACAGAGCAAGATTCTATTTCAAAGTAAAAAAAAAAAAAAAAAAAAGATATGATCTAGGCTGGTGGTTCTGAGACTTGAGCATGAATCAGCATCCCCAGGAGGGTTTGTTGAAACAGATGACTAAGCCTCTACCCCAGAGATTCTCATTCCGTAGGTCTGGGATGGACCTAAGATTCTGCATTTCTGACATGTGCCCAGGTGGTGCTGATGCTGCCAGTCAGACCAGACTGCAAGAAGCACTGGTTTAGGAAGTCGAAGGTGAGGTGATGGAAAAACCATCTTTCTGTATTTCCTCGTCTCTGGGGCTTGAGGTCCTGGAAGGCAGCCAGGCTAATGTGGGTACATCACTAATACCTTCCAGTCACAGGGAGACAGGGAGTCAGAATTATTAGAATAGTGAGTGAGGCACTGTGTAACCAGGACCAGCTCTTTTGTATTTCTTAATCCTTACACAAACCATGTAGTATTACCCACTCTGTGTAAGGCCTGCTTCCCCTTAAACAATTCTTCAATCATTTTGTTTCTGTTTTTAGAACAGGGGGGCTGGTACAACATTCTTTTTAACAGTTAGGCCAATTGCACCAAAGTCTTGAGAATAAAACACTTACCCATTCATTTTCTGCTTCCAACTGTGCTGCTTTTCATACACACAAATATCTGGGGCCCAGTGCTAACTGTGACCACTTTTGCTTTGGGAGTCCCAGAGCTCCTTGTCAAGGCTCAGCCCCGTGGCCCGCACTCACCTCTCTTCCTGATGGCCTTAGCCTCCTGTTTGAAACTGCACACTCAGACCATGCTGTTAGGACTGATGGATTTTTAGTCCCCCAAGTACCAGTGAGAGCTGGAGAAGTGACAAGTGGACATGTCCAGAGAAGGAGGCTGAGGCAGACCATGCTCTCTGCTTCCACAGTATCCCTTCTCCATTTCTTCCTTACTATGATGGTCTGAGTTTTGTGTTTCCCCCAAATTAACATGTTTCAGTCCTAACACTCAAGGTGATGGATTAGGAGGTAGGGCCTTTGAGAGGTGATTAGTGGGCGTATGAAAGAGACCCAAGAGTGGCACCTCATCTTTTCCATCACGTGAGGACACAGCAAAAAGGCACTGTGAACCATGAAGTGGGTCCTCACCAGAACCTGAATCTGCTGGCACCTTGATCTTGGACTTCCAGCCACCAGAACAGTGAGTGATAAATTTCTGTTGTATAAGCCACCCAAGTCTGTGGTATTCTGTTATAGCAGCCCAGATGGACTAAGACACTGACCAGACCCAAGGGTCGTGTAGGGTGGTGATGTGCCCAGCTAAATACTGTGCCAGTGCCATTGTAGCTAGGAGCAGCTGTGTGACCTGCTACTGGCTCGTGCATGCAAGAGGTCTGTGTGGGGCTTTTGAGAAAACCTTTAAAAGGAGGTCTGGCTCAGCTGGGGTGCTCTTATTGTCCTCTGCCCTTCACCTTTCCCCTTCTTCCTTCCTGGAATGCAGATGCTAGGCTTGGAGGTGCAGCAGCCATGGTGCTACAATGCAGGCTCCACACTGAGCAAGTTGGAGCAGGAGGAGAGCAGGAACCTGTCTCTCCAGTGGCAACTCCGGCAGCTGCTGAACTCCAGACTTCTCTCATGTGAGAAAAAAACCCCTACTAGACTCTGCCTGTTTGTTAGATTTTCAGTTACTTGCAAGGGCTCTGCCTCCATCAGCACGGAGTCTGAGAAAGAAGAGAAGTGACTGGGAAGTGACATGTGAGTGTCCCACCACTGACAACAGTGATGAGAATCAGCAGACTAGCAGCCACGCGAACAAACATTTCCTGAGCACTGACTCCAGATCAGGCACGATGCCAGGCCCTTGACGTGGCATTTTACAGATGAGGAATCTAAGGTTCAGAGGGTTTTAGTAACATGCCCAAGTCACACAGCCAGGAGGGGTAGAGCTGGGATTCACACCCAGGCCTGTCCAACATCCCTGGCCCTCATCAGAACTCTTGACCTCTCTAGCTGTGGTCCCCAGGCCTCTGTCTTTGGTGTCTAGAGTCAGGCCTTAGGCACCTGTCCACTTTCAAGTCCTTGGCTCTCATGGCTTGTATCCCCACCAGCCTCCCCGATCCTTTCCCTGCAAACAGCTGCTTCTCCAGGACTGGGCTGGGGTTGGAGGCCCCTCTTCCCCTGCTGTGCCCACCCTCTGCTGTCTGGTGACTCCTGCAGGATGGGGCTCCTCTGCCTTCTATTCCCTGTGTTCTCCTCCTTTGCCTTCCTTATCAGAATGAGAACGGGCATGGTGCCTCTTCTTAGAGTTTTGATTTTTCAGAGTTGCAAATACGTCTGCTCTTCACATTGTATCTTTATCATTTTGATTGATGTCAGTTTCTAGAACACCTCAGCACTGGGAACAAGTACCAGAGGAAAACAACATACATCATAAAGAAAAATATGTATAGTATTGGTAAATGATAGAATCTCAGAGTTGAAAGGAAGCTTGGGGCACCATTCAGCCTCACCCTTTCCCCTGAGGCTGAAAACTCAAAAGGTGAGCTGGGTGGGTAGCAAGGTCAGAGTGCTTGCAAGGAAACTGAGGCCTGAGCATTTTGTACAGAAAGAATAAATCCCACATCTCCCACACCACGCGTTCAAGCACTTTCAAATGTATCAAGACACTGTTGTGATAGTTAGAATATGGATTCCTTTAAAAGCATCCCTGAACGTAGAGGTTTTGACCATGATGCATTTTCTGGTGTACGTGTGTGTTTAAGGCATCTTCATACTCAGGGAGTCACGAGCTCCTTCTCAGGCAGACCTGGTGCATGCTGCTCACTCATCCACGAAAGCTCCTTGGGAGCCTCAGAGCCAGCCTGATCTTGCATCCAGCTCTGCCTCTGGGTCACTTCTACAGTTTCCCTGGTCCTGTGTAGTGTGACTGAGAATAAGCCCCTCCAACCTTTAGAAATCAGAGTCTATGTCCTGGTCCAAATGTGTCCTGGCACCTCTTACTCTTTCTCATCTTGACGTATGGTGATCAGCTTCTCCTGGTCTGCCAGAGAGTATCCTGGATTTAAAACTAAAAGTTGTGGGTCTGGAAACTCGCTCAGTCCCAGGAAAACTGGAATGGTTGGTCACCACTGTCCACCCTCTTTCAGGCTGAACAATGCTATTTCCTAAAATGTTTATAGTAGACAAGGTGTCTACATCCCACCATCCTGGTACCCCTCTGGGCTCATGCTCCAGTTCGACAGCGTCACTCTGAAAATGCTGCATCTTGAGCTGAAGGAGATCCTCCATATTGAGGTTGTGGGTCTGTCGATCAAGATATTCAACTTTTAACTAACTGCTCCACAACACTGGCTTATAATGCATGTGTGACCAGTTAAAACCGCAGGACATCTCCATTAACTTCTGTCAGGTCAGGTTTCCCACCTCCACCCTGTACTTGGCAGTTGGTCTTTTGACCTAATGGCAGTTTATTTTACATTTAGTTTAATTTGTTGGCTTGGGCCTAGTCAATGTCCCTTTTCAGGTGATGTGAAATGTGAGCCCCTGGCCCATCTTGGTCGTCTCGCCCAGGTTTGTGGCTTCTGCTCATTTGGTAAACACATGTTCTGTGTCCCCATCTAAAGTGTCAGTACAAATGTTTGGCATAGATCCCTGGGGCACATCACCTGAGACATCCATTGAGATTCACATCAAGCTGTCAGTTGATAATCTGTATTTTCTTGTTCAGCTACCAGGGAGAATAGATCTAATTGTATTTTGGTCCTTAGGGGTAACCCCAGAGGCTTTGGGCACATGCTGATGAAAAATCAAAATCTCTTAGGAGCTGAAGCATATTCCAGAAAGGCTAGGATGCCACCAGGTCAACACCACTCTGAATAAGCACAGGTAATTGAGGCACTGACCCTATAATTATGTGGGCGGTTTACTCCCAGCAAAGGCCTAATCCTCAGTTGGCTCCTCTTTGCCACTCACAGGTCTCTGAGTCCCTTCCTTTCAGCAGCCATTTTTAGTAAACTCCTGGGGAGTTCAGATCAATTTGCTTAATATTTCAAGATTTTATTCCATCACATAAAGAAATAGAGTAGTGGGATGTACCTTCAAGTATAATCTCTTAGAATTTGTGTATTGACTTTTTTGTCCCTGTACCTGTGACCATTTAAAAAAATTGAGTTAATACCTACAGAGAAATGCCCAGATATTAAATATGCAGTTCCATGAGTTTAAGCAATTGTATAATCCATGCCATCTGCACCCCAGTCAAGATACAGATCCCACCCATCACCCCAGAAACGCTTCAGTGCCTCCTTCCAGTCGGTTTCCCCCTCAATCTTCATGTGGCCTAAGACTGTACCACTCTAACAGGTCTTAGACACCATGCAAATATAACTAAAGGTGATTAGAAAGAAATATCCTATAAAAATAAAATAAGAACGATATACATGTTTTGAAAATAACTGCAGTTTAGCGTTTTCCATCTCTGTCTATGGCACAGGGAACCAAGTGTTTACTACATTGTTTTCTCACACTTTCTGTTGCGTAATTTTCTTTGACTAGTTCAGTGTCATGCCAATTAAAATGTTTACTCTGTGTTGCCACTTGCAGTATCTTAAAAAACGTGTATGTAAAATTGAACTTAAAAGGAGGGACACTCTGCTGGAACATGAGGTCATTAGGTGTATAACAACCAATGTCATCATTCCTGGCTGGTAGAATTGTCTCATGAGGCCTGCAGCCAGCAGAGGTGCTCACAGGTGCAGGAGTGGATACTGGCTGGCCTTCACTTGGTGGTTTGTGTTGGCTGCTGTTTGTGGAGACCTGCATTTGTAAGAGCATCCCTGACCGCTGTGGCTGACACACCTGCAAGTATCTGTGGAATGTAATTAGTGCAGCCCAGCCTTGCAAAAAAGAAAGTCTTCTCTTGTTGCAAGAGATGGACTGGACCGACCCATTCATCATTGGTGGGTAGAAGATATCCACCTGTATTTTTGTACTTTGCGAAGAGTGTTCAACATTCACTAATATGATGGTGACCTTAAGAAAATTCTGGGAAGTTCTTTAAGTCTGATAGCAAATTATGTTTTAGCTGTCCTGTCTTAAGTTCAGCTTTGGTGTTTGTGATGGTTAATTTTATGTGTCAACTTGATAGAGCTAAGGGATGCCCAGCTCACTGGTAAAATAGTACTTCTGGGTGTGCCTGTGAGGGTGTTTCTGAAAAAGATTAGCATTTGAGTTGGTGGGCTGACTGGAGAAGAGTGCCCTCAACAATGCGAGTGGGCGTCATCCAATCTGTTGGGGACCCAAATAAAACAGAAAGACAGAGGAAGGGCAAATTTGCTCTCTGTCTGAGCTGGGGCATCCACCTTCTGCCATCAAACACCAGCTCTCCTGGTTCTTGGGGAACTTGGACTGGGAGAAACCACACTGGGTTTCCTGGATCTCCAGCTTGCAGATGGCAGATCTGGAGACTTCTCAGCCTCTAATCCATAAGCCAATCCCTCATAATAAATCTCTTTCTATATCTCTCTATATATCCTCTTGGCCTGTTTCTCTGGAGAATCCTAACTAATATGACATTTTGCCTAACTATGGTAAGGTGCTACTCAGACCCCTGCAAAGCAATGAAGAAATAGTAGTAGTAACAGCAATAATAAAAACCACCGTGACAATAATAGCAACCATTTGCTATTGCTCACCATGCTGGCAGCTGTGCTGAGGAGCTTGTATAGATCATCACAATTAATTCCCACAGCAGTACCATTTATAGATCAAGTAATTGAAGTAAAACAGGTGAAGTAACTTTCCTAAAGGGGTAAACAACATTAAAAGTAGAATTTGTACCAGGTGTACCTGTCAGTGTCCCAGGAGAAAATGGTTGGTATATTTAAATTGAGCAATTGGAGGCAAGTATGATAAATAAATAATGGAGTTTTCACATGTATAAGGAACTGCACCTAGATGTGTTCCTTTGTCTGTCTGTCTTTCTGGATCATTCCGTGCTATGATGTCCTTCTAATATCTCTAGCTTTCATAAAAAGTTATATTATCTGGAAGGGTCAGTCTCTGGCTCTCCCTGCTCCTCCTCCTCTTCCTCCTCTTTCTTCTTCAATTTTTTTCTTAGCTGTTCTTTTCTGTTTATTCCTTGCATTAATTTGAGGATGTACTTGAAAAGTTTCATGAAAAAAACATCTGGATGGTGTGCATTGGCTCACACCTGTAATCCCAGCACTTTGGGAGGCTGAGGCTGTCAGATCACTTGAGGCCAGGACTTTGAGAACACCTTAGGCACCGTAAATGCCATCCTATCTCTACAAAAAAGAAAAAGAAAATTAGCTGGGCATGGTGGCTTGTGCCTGTAGTCCCAGCTACTTGGGAGGCTGAGGTGGGAGGATTGCTTAAACCCGGGGCATTGAGTCTGCAGTGAGCTATGATTGCACCACTGCACTCCAGCTTCGGGGTCTACAAGGCTTCACTCTGTCACACAGGCTGGAGTGCAGTGACATGATCACAGCTCACTGTAGCCTTGACCTCCCAGGCTCAAGCAATCCTCCCACCTCAGCCTCCCAAGTAGCTGGGACTATGGTCATGAGCCACCACACCTGGTTAATTTTTTATTTTTTGTAGAGATGGAGGTCTCACTATATTGCTCAGGCTGACCTCAAACTCCTGGGGTAAGGCAGTCCTCCCACCTCGGCTTTCCAAAGTGCTGGGATTACAGGCATGAGCCACTGCACCTGGTCAAACTATCATCTTACTTACAATAGTTTTTAAAACTCTCTTGGATTTTCTATACTAAGGTAGTCAAAATTCTAAGAGGGCCCCCAAGATTTTCACTTCTTGATGTACATACCCCATATAATTCCCTTTCCTTGAGTGTCAGTAAAACCTGTTAATATGATGGGATAGTCACTCCTATTATTATGCTGTACCATTTAAGACGGTTCTAGGTGACCGAAGGGAGAGATTCTCTTGGTGGCTTTGAATAAGTAAGCTGTCACAGTGTAGGCCTCTTCTCCTGGTGGCTTTGAATAAGTAAGCTGTCACAGTGTAGGCCAAGTGGCAAGGGACTGCAGGCGGCTTCTGGGGGCCGAGAGCAGACCCCAGGCAACAACCATCAGAAAATGGAAGCCTCAGTCCTATCATCCCAGGGAACTGAATTCTGCCAACCACATGAGTTTGGAAGAGGATCATGAGCTCCAGCTGAGAGCAGAAGTAGGGCCCCGCCTTGATTTCAGCCCCACCTTGATTTCAGCTTGCTGACACCCTGTATAGAGATACTGACTTCTGACCTACGAAACTGTGACGTAATAAATGTGGGTTTTTAAAACTGCTAAATTTGTGGTTATTTGTTACCCAACAACAGAAAGCATTGTAAACATTCATGGTGTTTGCAATTAATGGCAAGATTGTTTCTTCCTTTCCAAACCTTATACATTTTATATTTATTCCTGGCCTTATCTTCCTGGCTAAAACCTTGAGTTAAACAGAAGGGACGATATTGAAAATCCTTAAATTTTTCTTGATTGTAAGGTAATTATTTTTTTATTTTTATTTATTTTTTATTTTTTTTATTTTTTGAGATGGAGTTTCACTCTTGTTGCCCAGGCTGGAGTGCAATGGCTCGATCTTGGCTCACGGGAACCTCCACCTCCCGGGTTCAAGCGATTTTCCTTCCTCAGCCTCCTGAATAGCTGGGATTACAGGCATGAGCCACCATGCCTGGCTAATTTTGTATTTTTAGTAGAGACAGGGTTTCTCTATGTTGGTCAGGCTGGTCTCGAACTCCTGACCTCAGGTGATCTGCCCGCCTTGGCCTCCCAAAGTGCTAGGATTACAGGCGTGAGCCACTGCACCCGGCTGATTGTAAGGTAATTCTTCTAATATGTCATCATTAAATGTTTTTGTAATCTTTTAGGGAACATCTTTGATGAAATCATGAGCTTTAACTTCTCTTCCTACTTTGCTAAGAGTTTATTTTCCAATTACGAATGGGCTTTAAAGGTGTTAGGTGTATTTTCTACAGCTATTGAAATAATTATATATTTTTTATTTTTTAACTGTTAAGCTAGTTTCTACGTTGATAGATTTTCTGAAGTTAAGCCATTATTTCATTCTGGGAATAAATCCTAAATTAAAAAATGTAGTACATTGCCAGTTTTAGATTGCTAATGTTTTATTTAAGATCTTTGCTATCTTTCTTCAAAGGATTAGTAAAACAATTGTAAAGCCTTCAAAGATTGTTGATCTTTTTTTTCCCTCTTAAATAGACTTTATTTTTTAGATCAGTTTTAGGTTCATAGCAAAACTGAGCAGAAGGTACAGAAAGTTCTCATATTTCCTCAGCCTCTCCCACTATCAACATCCTGCACCAGAGTGGAACACTTATTACAACTGATGAGCCCACACTGGCACATCATTATCAACCAAAGTACATAGTTTACATTAGAGTTCACCCTTGGTGTTGTATATTCTATGGGTTTGGACAAATGTGTAATGACATATATTCACCATTGTAGTATCACACATAATAGTTACCCTGTCCCAGAAAGTCTTTGTGCTGTTGAAAATGAT
Source organism: Nomascus leucogenys (assembly GCF_006542625.1). NCBI lineage: Eukaryota > Metazoa > Chordata > Mammalia > Primates > Hylobatidae > Nomascus > Nomascus leucogenys. The sequence continues at coordinate 80,362,355 of NC_044391.1, forward strand.
TTATTCTTTAACATCTTTCATCCCTTCCTACCAATCCCTGGCAGCCACTGATCTTTTACTGCCTCCATAATTATGCCTTTTCCAGAATGTTGCATAGTTGGAATGATATAGTATGTAGACTTTTAAAAGTGGCTTCTTTCACTGAGTAGTATGAATTTGTTTTCTCCATGTCTTTTCATGGCTTGGTAGCTCATTTCTTTTTAGCACTGAATAACATTTCATCGTCTGTATGTGCCACAATTTCTTTATTCATTGACCTACTGAAGGTCACGTTGGTTGCTTCCAAGTTTTGGCAATTATTATAAATAAAGCTGCTAGGAACATTCATGTATGGGTTTTTGTGTGGCCATAAGTTTTCAACTCATTTGGGGGAATACCAAGAAGCACAATTGCTGAATCATATGGTAAGAGTATTTTTAGTTTTGTAAGAAGCTGCCAACTGTCTTCTAAAGTGGGTATATCAGTTTGAAAGATTGTTGTTTTTGTTGTTGATTTTTTTGTACCTTTTATTCAGCTGAATAGAGTAGACTATTTTCATTATGGAACCATGTATTTTAGTCATTTATAATAATTATTGTGTGGATTTAATATACTAATAATGTGGGTTAACATTTGGCAGTGCAAGCCCGTCGCTCATCCCAATGTATGCATTATTTTCTTCTTCAAAATTTGTGATGCTGAAGTGTTATCCTATAAACCCCTCTCACCCCTTTGTCCCCCAGTTATTGATTTTTTAAAAATTGATTAAATTTTTAAATTATTGATTGTCTCTAAATGCTTAACAGATCTTTTCAGGTTTTTTATTCTTCTTGAGTTTTTAAAATATTTCTCTAGAAAACTGTGTACTTCATCTACATTTTTATTATAATATTGTTGTTCATAGTATTCTTTCATGAGGTTCTAAAACTTCCTATACCAGTATTTATATTGAATTTTTATTTTTTATTAATGTTTATATGTGCCTTTTCTTATTTATTATTTGCCAGGTTTGTGAAGGTTTTATTTATTTTATAAGTCTTTGTCAAGGGCCAGCATTTGGTTTTATTAACTCTATTTAGTTATCTTTGTTTTTTTCTTTCATTCATTTCTGTTCCTGCATTTATTAGCTCTTTCCTTCTACTTTGTTTTGTTTATTAGTTATATAGCTTCCTTTTTTTTTTTTTTTTTTGGAGACTGTGTCTCACTCTGTCGCTCAGGCTAGAGTACAGTGGCGTGATCATGGCTCACTGCAGCCTTGACCTCCCAGGCTCAAGCAATCCTCCAACCTCTCAGCCTTCTGACTAGCTGGGGCCACAGGCACATTGCCACCATGCCCAGCTAACTTTTATATTTTTGGTAACGATGGGGTTTTGCCATGTTGCCCAAGCAGGTCTCAAATGATCCTCCTGCCTTTGCCTCCCAAAGTGCTGGGATTACAGGCATGAACTACTGTGTCTGTCCATTAAATCTATTTAGTTATCTTTGTTTTTATTTCGTTCATTTCAGTTCTTACATTTATTCTTTCCATTTTATTTATTATATGACTTCTTGAACTGACTGTGAAATCATTAGTTTTTAAATTTTTCTTCGTTTTTGAATATATCTGAATTTTTCCCTCTAGGTTCTGCATTATCTGCATTCCACATGATATGTAGCGTTTTCTTTGGTATCCATTTCTAAATACAGTATTTTGTTATTTTTTAAATGATTTATTCTTTAACTCATGAAATAGACATGTGTTTCTTATTTTCCAAATATGTTGGTTCATTTTTTATTTGTTTTGGATTTTTAATTGTATTTTATTATGGTTTGGGAACTTGATCTGAATGATATTGAGTTTTTATTTACTGAGATTCCTTTTGATGTTCATTCAGTGCTCAAGTTTTATGAATGTTCAATTTTTTCAAAAATACTTCGAATGTGACAAAAATATGTCTGTAATGTCGGGTGCATGATTCCATTATCTCACATTTTTGAGGTCTCTCTTTATGGCGTTCTTACAAGGTTGGTTGTCTTTCATTAGATCACAGGGCTTTCTGAGTCCCTGCCTAGCTCTCAGTTTAATTTTCTGAGTAAGGATTCCTATCATCTGGGGAAAATGTAAACATGAATACCATTCCGTTAAGTGGAATAGGTTTGGGGGTTTGATTTTATGTGAAAAACTTACTCTTTTTTATCCATAGAAGCAGGCAGATTACAAACTCCCTTGACACCCACAGTGTTGAGGGAAAATGTATATTTATGTGTATAATTTTTCTAGCCTCCTTTCCATAGAGGGGCTTCACAGGGAGTTCCAAAACTTGTGTTGCATTTATTAGAAATTTGAGAGGCTAATCCCTACATGAACACTTGGATGGATGATAGAGATGTACCAATTATAATTACATATACATACAACTATATGTGTATATTTCTTATATATGCAAACATATATATGCAACACTATAACTTAGATTTTCACTGTAAGGTATGAACTAGCACCTATTTCAAACACTGCTTTCGAACTTGATAGAAAGACATTGGTTATATATATTTTTAAGTTTAAAAAACTCTATCAAATTGTCTGCAGTCATTAATTAGGTTATTCAGAGCTGTCTCAACAAACTTATTCTGTATTTGAGAAAACGGGAACTGAATGGACTTGTTTATCATCAATTTGTGCCATTGTCTACAGAAACTGAGATCAGCTTTAACTAGCTTTTTCCTTCTGCTTTTTTTCAAAGAAGAAGATTTTTGTAATATGTGGGACAGGGACTGTTAATTTTCTCCACTACAACATTACCACACTCTACTGAGCTGATTGCAATTTTATTTAATCTTCCATCTTTACAGATGGAGGGCCTCCAAAGGCTTTTGTAGGCCCCAATTTGGGAATATAATCACTCTGAATGAAGAAACCAAAGTAAGTAAACTGTGTGGTATTGGGGGGAATTAGGATTGGAGTGAAGTCTTTTTTTAAAATATACTAAAAACAAGATCTCCCTTGACTTTTGATAAAGGCAAGTTATCCTAAATGCTTAAACCATTTGACTTAATTCTTGGTAAGCATGTCCATTAAATTTGCTTTCATCCACTATAGTTCTGAGCTCAGTTGCTTTTTTCTCATTTATTTTTCTTAGGCCCTGAGAGAGGATAGGTAGGAGCTCTCCACGAAGGAGGCCCAAGGTGGTCCATTCCTCCATCTGGCGCTCTCCTCACTAGGCCAGCTCATCTTCCTCTAACTCAAAACAACACATTGTTTCTCTCAAGAAAAGTGGTTTTTGAAACCATTATTTTTGCTATTTGACAGGCAGGATTGTTTGTTTATACTAACTCCAACTCCAGTCATAATACTGTACACATGGTTCTCAAGAAGCTGGGTGGTTCAGAAAGTAATGCTTCCAGTGATGGTGGGCATTTTCCAAGTATTTGATCTGTGCCAGATGCTGGGCTAGGAGCTATTGGGCTCTTATTTGATCTACAGGCCAATTCTGCAAGGAAGGAGCAGGTCATTTATTCTGACATTCAGAGCTTGTCAGGGTTTGGATCCTCATTTACTGTTGCTCTGCTGGTATACACTGCCGAGATGATAGCCATTGTTATTATCCTCTACTCCTCATCCTGATCTTGACCTTGAAATGTGAGCCAATGTGACTGCCTGAGAGAATAATTCTTTAATGCATGAAAATAATTTATAAAAGTGCTTTTTCTTGAAAACATTCCTTGAATGCCATTCTAGGAACATTTTCTTCTCATCATTGCCAGTGTGGGCTGGGCACGGTGGCTCATGCCTATAATCCCAACACTTTGGGAGGCAGAGACAGGAGGATTGCTTGAGTCCAGAAGTTTGAGACCAACCTGGCCAACATAGTGAGACCCTGTCTCTATTCACATATTTAAAAATTAAAAGAAATTTAGCAGCATGTTCAGGAAGGACAGGACCCACTTCGATCATCTTATGACCATGAGACAGGATGGAGAAGGGAAGAAGGTGAGTCGTAAGCTATAAAGAAAGATTGATTTATGGGATAAATTAATGAATGACCAGAACTGTAGCTTCTGTTTCACAAAATGGTTTGTAACAGAGAGGACATGAGCTTTGTGATTAGACCAGGTTTGAAATAGCATCCCACTGCTTGCTGATGGCATCCTGGACATGTCATACAGGCTCTCTCAGCCTCAGTTTCCCTGAGGAAAGAAAGAGCAGGAAAAAAAATGTTATGGTCAATGAAATCTCATCCTATCAGAAAAGTAGGTTACAACAACACCGTCTGTTAAATGAGAGCATTATTGAGAATGCAAGTCCTCAAAGACACACCTTCACTCTAGTACCACTAACGATACAGGAGAGTAGTAGGGGTGCTTGGCCATTGCTCACTCTCTTGTGCCCCCATTGACCACCGCTCAGAATTTGGTCTCTATAAGGAGCCAGGGCCCCTTGCAGGGAAGCTGATTTCCTGTCTTAGAGAAAACCTCAGGATTGATCTGGAGCAAAATAATGATTTCAAGTGGTTTAGGAGCCGTGATGAAAGGACATAGGCATTGACCTAGAGAGCTCCCGCTTGCCTTTGGAAATGTGAACGTGGCCCTGAAAATGATAATTATAGTTCATGGAAAGAGTTGAATTTGTAAAAAGTTCATAATATTTACAACAGAAAAACTAAAAGTTCAATAAAAAAGGAAGTCATAATAAGAGTGTGGATGCACTGCTATGTTTAATTTTGTGTTGATTGTGATAAGATGAGATGAGTAATCCATGTGGGGTTTCTCCTTCTGTTGGGCTATGTCTACTTGCCAATGTTGGGTGTGGATGCGCACGTGTTTCTGTCTATGTGGAGAGAAGGAGAGCATGGCTGTGTTTAGCTCTGGCCATGTCAGGTGGGCTCTGTGTGTTGGTAGGAAGGTAGGCTTCGGGCTTCCTGCAAGGCAGTGGTGGCACTGGCTGGTCCCTTTGCCTTGTTTCACACTCCTGCTTTAGGTCTCAGCTTAACAGTCTGTTTCTCAGTAAGCTTCCCACCCAGACTAGTTTACCTCTCTCAGAACCTTTCCCTTGAGAATTTATCACAATAGTCAGTTGTGCAGTTATGTGTATGATTATTTGATTAAAGTCTTCCTCTCCCACTGAGCTGTGATCTCCATAAGGGCAAGGCCCATGTCTGTTTTGCTCACTATGTTATTTCCTAATACCTGGCACACGTACATCACAGGCTCTCAATAAACGCTTGACACATGAATCAACGGCGTAGTGCTGTACCATCCTTTATAAATGGAACATTTGGCTTCATTCCCCACCAGTACAGGGTATCATTAACATGCAAATTTCTACCCCTAACACAGTAAAGGTTTACTGTTGAATTTTATTCTCTATAACTTAACAGTAGTTTGATTACTTTAACTTTTGCATCTCTGTTCTCCAGAAAAAGAAAATAATCATAGACTCATGGCACTAAAGGGGACCCTGTTATCTCATCTGGACAATTTAAACATTAGAATAACATTAAGCAATCCAGTCAAGATAAATGAGCTTCCTAAAGTTTCGGCAAGGCAAGGAGGTGGGGAAGGGAGAGCACCCCGGGTTGGGGGACAGCATGTGCAGAGCTCTGCGGTGGGAAGGTGCCCATCTGGAATGCTTGAGGAGCTCATAGAAGCCCAGAGTGGCAGGAGCAGGATGGGGAAGGTGAAGTGGGCAAGTGGGCAGAAGTCAGATACCCCTCTGATGGGAATGTTCCCCTGCCCCCAGTCATATGTTGAAACCTAATCCAAATGCAATGAGTATTAAGAGAAGCTCGCATGAATGGAATTAGTGCCTATAAAAGGCACCCAGGGAACTCATTTTTCTCTTCTGCCATGTCAGCTTACAGTGAAAAGACTCCTGCATATGAGGAAATGGCCCTCACCAGACACCAAATCTGCCAGTGCCTTGATCTTGGACTTCTCAGCTTCCAGAACTGTGACCAATAATTTTTTTTTTTTTTGTAGTTATGCAGTCTAAGATATTTTGTTACTGCAGCTCAAATGGACTAAGACAGATACCAAGGTCCAAAGACCATATTAGGTATTCGGCCTTTGTTCTAGGAGTGATGTGGGGCCATTCAAATGTTCAGGTAGAAGTGTGATGTGTTCAGATTGTGTCTTCAGAGGCTCACTGACTGCTCTGCTGTCAACTGTGGACACGCAGAATGGAAGCACAGTACCCTCAGTGAGGAGGGTATGACTGCAACACTTAGCACTCAGTCAGGATGGAGCTCCGCCTCCCCCATGCTGTCCACCACTTCAGAGCACATCAGGTTACATGATATTTGTAAAAATGACCTTTCTCAGCAACCCAGTGCACTGGACCCATGGTGGAGCTTTGAGGGGCTTCTAAGGTTTCAAAAGTACCCCAGGAGTGTTCAGTATTGTAATTATTACTGACTCAAGGGGGGTGAGGCCTCCTAAATCGCAACGACCACATCCTGCTACACCCCTCATATCCTTTTTGAGTTCTCTCCAACCCTAACTCTACTTTTCCTGAGAACATGATCCTCCAGAGCCCAAGGGAGTATGGCCTTAGGCCGTATCTTGAGCAATCTTAATACTTTATAAAATTCAATTCTGTTTCCTCCTACTGACCTGCAGAACTTTTACTTACATCATTTGAGGATTAATTATGAAATTTAGGAAGATGTCCAGGTAAACAGATATGCTGTCTTTCAAAATCTCACTAGTGGCAAGTGAAGTAATTTTTCTCTGGTGGAATTATTAGTGGAGCTATTTTTTTTGTAGTGTTAATTTTTCATCACAAATAGTAGGGCACCAACCTTCTGGAAATTCAAGCTAGTTTTAAGGAATTGGAGTAAGATTTAGGACTACATGTATCACTACATCTTAGATTCAGCAATTAAAACAGTTTATTTTGGGATACATTGTATAAGATAGTACTTTGTTCTTCTCTAATGAAAGAGAGATTCTTATTCTATCAAAAGATATCAAATTCATTCTTTTTGCCCTCTTGGAGCCTGGAGAGGCCCATGAGAACAGGGCTTCTGAAACAGCAAACATGTCTGCAGGGCTGTGCCCTGAGGCCACTTTTGCTGGAAGTGACTTTTCTGGAACCAGAGGGAGCACACAACTGTTCTTGAAATTGAAGTTCTGGCCAGGGCAATTAGGCAGGAGAAGGAAATAAAGGGTATTCAATTAGGAAAAGAGGAAGTCAACTTGTCCCTGTTTGCAGATGACATGATTGTATATCTAGAAAACCCCATTGTCTCAGCCCAAAATCTCCTTAAGCTGATTAGCAACTTCAGCAAAGTCTCAGGATACAAAATCAATGTACAAAAATCACAAGCATTCTTATACAGCAATAACAAACAGCCAAATCATGAGTGAACTCCCATTCACAATTGCTTCAAAGAGAATAAAATACCTAGGAATCCAACTTACAAGGGACGTGAAGGACCTCTTCAAGGAGAACTACAAACCACTGCTCAATGAAATAAAAGAGGATACAAATGGAAGAACATTCCATGCTCATGGGTTGGAAGAATGAATATTGTGAAAATGGCCATACTGCCCAATAGATTCAATGCCATCCCCATCAAGCTACCAATGACTTTCTTCGCAGAATTGGAAAAAACTAAAGTTCATATGGAACCAAAAAAGAGCCCGCATCGCCAAGTGAATACTAAGCCAAAAGAACAAAGCCGGAGGCATCATGCTATCTGACTTCAAACTATACTACAAGGCTACAGTAACCAAAACAGCATGGTACTGGTACCAAAACAGAGATACAGATCAATGGAACAGAACAGAGCCCTCAGAAGTAACGCCACATATCTACAACCATCTGATCTTTGACAAACCTGACAAAAACAAGCAATGGGGAAAGCATTCCCTATTTAATAAATGGTGCTGGGTAAACTGGCTAGCCATATGTAGAAAGCTGAAACTGGATCCCTTCCTTAAACCTTATACAAAAATTAATTCAAGATGGATTAAAGACTTACATGTTAGACCTAAAACCATAAAAACCCTAGAAGAAAACCTAGGCATTACCATTCAGGACATAGGCATGGGCAAGGACTTCATGTCTAAAACACCAAAAGCAATGGCAACAAAAGCCAAAATTGACAAATGGGATCTAATTAAACTAAAGAGCTTCTGCACAGCAAAAGAAACTACCATCAGAGTGAACAGGTAACCTACAAAATGGGAGAAAATTTTCGCAACCTACTCATCTGACAAAGGGCTAGTATTCAGAATCTACAATGAACCCAAACAAATTTACAAGACAAAAACAACCCCATCAAAAAGTGGGCGAAGGACATGAACAGACACTTCTCAAAAGAAGACATTTATGCAGCCAAAAAACACATGAAAAAATGCTCATCATCACTGGCCATCAGAGAAATGCAAATCAAAACCACAATGAGATACCATCTCACACCAGTTAGAATGGCCATCATTAAAAAGTCAAGAAACAACAGGTGCTGGAGAGGATGTGGAGAAATAGGAACACTTTTACACTGTTGGTGGGAGTGTAAGTTAGTTCAACCATTGTGGAAGTCAGTGTGGCGATTCCTCAGGGATCTAGAACTAGAAATACCATTTGACCCAGCCATCCCATTACTGGGTATATATCCAAAGGACTATAAATCATGCTGCTATAAAGACACATGCACACGTATGTTTATTGTGGCACTATTCACAATAGCAAAGACTTAGAACCAAATCAAGTGTCCAACAACGATAGACTGGATTAAGAAAATGTGGCACATATACACCACGGAATACTATGCAGCCATAAAAAATGATGAGTTCATGTGCTTTGTAGGGACATGGATGAAACTGGAAATCATCATTCTCAGTAAACTATCGCAAGGACAAAAAAACCAAACACCGCATGTTCTCACTCATAGATGGGAATTGAACAATGAGAACACATGGACACAGGAAGGGGAACATCACACTCCGGGGACTGTTGTGGGGTGGGGGGAGGGGGGAGGGATAGCAATAGGAGATATACCTAATGCTAAATGACGAGTTAATGGGTGCAGGACACCAACATGGCACATGTATACATATGTAACAAACTGCACGTTGTGCACATGTACCCTAAAACTTAAAGTATAATAATAAAAAAAAAAAATTTGAAGGTGTTCATGCCCGAGACGAAACTGAATTTTATTTGGGAAAGAGATGTACTTATGTGTGCAAAGAACAACACAGTGGCCCTGGCAGCAAATCAAACAAAACCAGAGTCATCTGGGGAAAGGTAACTTGTGCCCAAGGAAAGAACAGCATGGTTTGTGCCAAGTTCCAAAGCCACCCTCCTGCTAAGGCCATTGGGCACAGAATCCATGTGATGCTGTACCGCTGGAGGATTCAAATTCATTGAAAGTAAATAAATATAATTTTAGCTTTGTTCATTTGAAAAAACATGCGGGTATCTAATTTCTATGTGTTGGCAGGGCCAAACAGTGAAACACGGAGTTTCAAGGCAAAGGCAGCTTGTTAGGGTCCCTCCTTCTGACCTGCCCTTGGCAGCACATAGGCAGCCTGTCTATAAGGTCCTTCCACCCCCTGCTCCACTGTCCCAGGGGGTCATTGATGGGTGTCTTATTTTTTATTTTATTTTTATTTTAGACAAGGTCTCACTCTGTAGCCCAGGTTGGAGTGCAGCGGCACGATCAGATTTAGTATGGGATGAACTGTTGGGGAGAGGGCTGGACAATAGGACTGGACTAAGGGATCTTAGCCCTTACTAAGGAATATAGGCTGCAGTGGGCATCTGTTGTGTACCTCAACAAGAAGCAAGGACCAACTCTTAGTTCTCTGAGGTGAATTTTCAGGAGTGATGGGGGAGATGTTTTGAGGACATCCTGAAACCACACCGTAGGTGCCTCTGTAACCAAGTGGAGAGAGGCCCTTGGTTATGGAGTTGGGAGAACCTGGATGCCTCTGGTACACAAAAAACCCTGCAGTGGGGGCTTAACTTCCATCCTTAGGAAGGTCCCCACTTGGCCTTCCCGGTCTTGAGGGATTCTCAGATGGTGGCCTGCCTACAAGTGGCTCCTCCATTGTGTTCTGTTAGGTGGGAGGGAACAAATAAAAAGAAAAAATAAAAGCCTCTTCCTGCCACCAAACTTACAAACTGACTAGCTCCACTCCATTCTCCTCTTTTTGTTGTGATGGAAGGAGAGGCCTTCCTCCTCTCCAGGGTGAATCCCTGCACCTGCACTCTGTGCTCTTTCTCCTCTAGCTTCTCCCTTTTTATAATCTTCTCTTTCTCTATTTCTCCTGCCCTTTTCTTTCATTTCATCGTTTTAAGCATGCTTAAGTGTTGCCCATCTCCAACCAGCAAACTAAGCAACCAACCAACCACTTCTTACATGGAAAAACAGGCATTCTTATTCCCGGTTAGTAGCATGTAAATTGGTGTAACTTTTTGGAAAGCAAATTGGCAACACCCTAATGAAATTTAAATGTCCATGCCCTTTGATCCAGCAACTCCACTTCTACGAATGCATTTTAGAAGTGCATTTGCACACACTGAGACATGACTGAGAACATTCACTGTGACATTGTAACAAACAGTGCAAATATCCATCAACATGGATTTGGATTGCCATGTAGCTATTAAATAGAATGTGGTTGAACTGGATATTATCTGTGTGTATTATTTAATGTTCTTCAGAGAAAAAGAACCAATAGAGATTCTCTCTCTCTCTCTCTCTCTCTCTCTCTCACACACACACACACACAAGCACACACACACACACACATCTATCTATAAATCCTCTACTGGGGAGGTCACTGGAGGACCATCAGCAGAGGAAGGGTCATCTCTCCCAGCTGTGTCAGGAGAAAACCAGATGACTTCCAGTGTCCTGTGAGTCTAACTTTTTATGTCATTAATATAACATTGTCAATAAAGGTTTAAAGCTTAATTTAGAAAAGCATAGAATGTGCTTTATCATTAAGGAGGCCCTGGTATTACTGTCCCCCGGATGACCTGAATCTCTGTGGGTTCCTGGCAACAAGCCACTGGGCACAGGGCTTCTACCCTGCCTAAGGAATTTCCATGGTTCGCTTCATCTAGAACCCTGGAAGGGGGACCCTTGATCAGCTGGCAGGAGATTCATCTCTACTGAGAGGCTTCCTTCCCACAAAAGCCTCCAGTCACATCCTTGGTTAGGTTTTGCCACCTGCTGTCAGTCTCAAAGTCTATAGCAAAAGGTAGAGCTGCAGGGGCTCCTTCTCCTGGAGCACAAGACAGGCTGCATCCAGGGTGCCTGGTTTAAGTATATTTTTCTTGGGTGATGAGTGGCTTGGAAAGGACATGCATCATCTTGCTGCCCTCCTCTGCTAATTTAAGCTGGACCATGCTTGTGGTGTTTGCGTCAGCTCTTAATTTTGATAATACAACTAACTAGGGCAACACTGTCCAATGGACCTATCTGTGATGTTGGAAACGTTCTATAATATCTGTGCTGCCAAATATGGTAGTCACTAGTCACATGTGGCTATTGAGCATGAGAAAGGTGGCAAGTATGACCGAGGAAGTGTTTTAAGTTAAATTTAAATTCATTTAAATTTAAGGAAGCACATGCAGCTAGTGGCTGCCGTATTGGGCAGTGCGGCTCTAGGCCCTTGAACAGAGTTAGCATGGTCTTGGTTAAGCTCTAGCCTTGGAATGTTAAACTGATCTTCTTGAAATGTGCTCTGGTTCTTCAGCTGGAGAGCTAGTATTAACTATCTGTATTACCTTTAAACCAACCAATTAATCCATCAACTAACCAGTTTGCACCCCCTGCCCACCCACTGACTTTCATGGCTTTCACAGGCATCTCTATGCTGATGCATTCCAAATCCCAGATTCTCTGCTGAGCTCCAGACCCAAATGCACAACCATGTGATGGACATCTATGTACACTTCGATGTCCTACAGGTGACTCAGATTCAACCAGTTCAAACAAAATCATTGTCTTCCCACTTTCTCCAAACCTGTTTTTCTTCTACATGCTCTAGCTCAGGAATGGCACCTCCATTCTCCCACTTGCTTGTACTGGAAACCTGCAGCTTGATCTTGACTTCCCCCCCTCTCTCATCCATCTCATTCATTCAGTTTCCATGATCTATAAATTCTGCCTCCTAAATGATTCTTAAATTCTGCTGCTTCTCATCATCTCCACTGCCATTCCCCTGGTTCAAATCACTATTTGATATTTCTAAAATGCAAATCTGATCATGTCCCTTCCCTGCTTAAATTACTTCAGTGACTCCCGATTTCTCCCAGGATAAAGATAAACCTAATACGATCCCTATGTGATCTTCCCCTGGCATCTCTTACCTCCCCTTATCTTTGGCTACTTCTTCCCCTTGCATTCTCTGTTCTAGGTTTACCCCAAATAAATCACAGCATCTCTCACCTATGGGCCTTGACACCTGCTGCTTACTTGCTGAGAACCCTCTCCTTGCCCACCTGCTTTGGCTTGATGATTGCTACTTATCTTTTAGGTGTCAGCATTTAGAGGTTATTTTCTCTGTGGCCATCTGGGCCACATGTTCCTCTCTGTGTCCCCATACGACCCTGCAATTTCCAGCTCCTCCATGTGACTATAGGTTCCTTGAAAGCAGAGCTTTGTCTGTCTTATTTACCACTGACACATAGTTGGTGTTAAGCCTCCATAACAGAATCCTTAAATGGAGCATGTTTGGGGCAGGGCTTATGGGGATCTTCTTCCTGTGACTTCTTCAGCTGCTTTCTGCACTCATGGAGATTTTCCTACACGCCAAATCCATGCTAGAGGACCTGCGTGGTTCAAGGAAAATGGCAGCTGGAGCCCTGTCCTCCTGGTGCTGATCTCAAGAAGTAGTTTGTTTGGAAAGAGCAAGAAGAGAGGCCTTTCTCCCTACACCTGAAGATAGAGCCACTAGGTTAATCAGCGTAAGTTCTCAGGGCAGCCTCAAACAAATTGGTGGAGTCTATGTAAGTTCACAGGATGGACAAATGCATGTGAACAGAACACAAAATAGAAATTGCCAACAGTCTCTCATATTGTGATATGATAAGCTTACAGCCATCAGGTGCAAGGTTTTATTTATTTATTTATTTATTTATTTATTTATTTATTTATTTTGAGACAGAGCCTTGCCGTCACCCAGGCTGGAGTGCAGTGGCATGATCTCTGCTCACTGCAACCTCCGCCTCCTGGGTTCAAGCGATTCTTCTGCCTCAGCCTCCCGAGTAGCTGGGACTACAGGTGCATGCCACCATACCCAGCTCATTTTTGTATTTTTAGTAGTATCAGATAGAAGTGCTGGAGCCAAACAGTGTTTCACCATGTTGGCCAGGCTGGTCTTGAACTCCTGACCTCGTGATCTGCCCGCCTTTGCCTCCCGAAGTGTTGGAATTACAGGCATAAGCCACCACATCTGGCCTTATTTTTTATTGTTTTAAAAATATTTTTTGAGGGTCTCCTGTGTGTGTCTGTTCTAGATGCATGTAGTTAGAGCTGAGCACTCCAAAATGCACACAAGCAGCCAAGTCTCCGGAGTTAACCGTCCCACAGAGTGCAAGAGCCTTTTAAAGACTGTGCTTCTCTTACAGTCATCTTATTTCCTAAAGTCAGAGAGGTTGAAATGCAAAGAGTATGCATTTTGCTAAAAAGGAATATTTATAAAACTGAAAGTGTATTGCACCTCCTGATATATTTATGAGTAAATAAAAGCAAAGTAGCCAGAGCTAAAGAAATGCCTTTAGTGAAGACTCTACACTTGGAAGTCTGAGCAATTGCAGAGTGAGACCAAGAGTTCTCCTCCATTAGGATACTCCTCCTACAACTAGGAAGGGGCTGCTCTGATATTGACTAATGGGGCTGACATTGGACCTGGTGGTTTCCTGAGGACACAGGAGAGGAGACACAGAATTCCAGCACTAGAAGACACCAAAAATAGGGGTCCAGATCAGGGAATGGTTTCTCAGTTACTGATGGACAATGGTTTAATCATTGTTCCAATGGGAAGAATTACCCAAGGTTGGTGGTGGGGGCGGGAGTGGGGGAAGTAGGGAATCAATTGACTTCTGCAGTCACTGTGAGTGAGCGGGACAGGCAGCTGGCCAGTGCCTGTCCCACTTCCCTGCTGGCAGAGAAGGAAAGAGAATGGCTATTTATCTGCCTTAGAGTTAAAGCACCGAGGGAAACATGAGAATGCTTGCGGGAAGCCAACCATATTTGCTCTTTGTTGACTTTTGTTAACAAGTGTCACTCGGTGTGACACTCTCTTCCCATATTCCCATCCTCAGCATGAATACATAGGTGGGAAATACTCTAGGATTTGCAGCCAGTGTTGGGAAAGCCTGTCCACTCCACGCCAGGCCCACATTCTGGGGGTGGGTTTCAGGCCCACAATAGCTCCTTCCTCTGCACCCACAACTCGGCTGTCTATGGTCACTGAATAAATTTTCCTTTATTCACATTTTGCCGCCCCAAATGGATTGTAATGCCTTTGAAGATGGGGAGTATCCCTGGCACATCAGTGGTGCCCACTTCATATATAACAATACACACAGAGGTCATTAAAACTCTGAGTGAATCAGATAGAAGTGCTGGAGCCAAACAGTGTAGTCCCTAATGTGTGTTAGGCACTCACAATGCATGAAGAATAATGGGCTTGTCTATTGTTCGTTCGTTCACACTTTCATTCATTCGAACGTGTGGGAAATGCCCAGTCCATTGGGTCAGTAGAGAAGCCACTCGCAGTTCTTCATGTTGGTAAGAAAGGCTCAAGGGATAGACCCTCTGCACTAATACCCCCACATATCTGCATCTACTCTGTCTCCTTTCTATTTGTTATGACATTTTTGGCTTAAAAAAGAGAAGATGAAACAGAGTTCAAATGAAGTTCATTATGTGTTTCCTTACAGCTTACACTTGGCAATCCTCTAGGGAGGACTTTGGCTGAACCCAGTGAACCAGGAGGAAAAGAATCACAAACGTCTGGAGTTTGTTGACTAGAAAAATTCCCTGTGGTCTGACAGATTACCATTTCCCACCCAGCCATTCTCATCAGAGAAACGAGTCTCATTTTCAACTGGCGCGGCTAGTTGAAAGTTCTGCATGTTTCCCCAGGTGTCTAAATTATACGCTTCTGTGTTGATTTTTCAGATTAGGCAGAAACTTTGACTTCCTCCTATGAAAGATGAAGATTGAGCACTTTTGTTCTCCATTCTTCCAATGTAATTATATTGTATTTTTTTAATTAAGTAACTACTCAAAGTTAACTGTTGTGATTATTATAAATGTTTTCCCCAGTAAGGCACACAGTGTACACTGATAATACTTCCGTTGTTATACAACTTCTTTTTCTTCCTGGAGTTCAAAATTATCTTGTTTTGGTATTTTTCTGTCCCTAATTCTCCTCCAACTCATTGCCAGCAGTGTTAATCTCCTCTTAGTAGTTCAAACACATCAGGTAATCAACTGATTTTTTATTTTTAACGCATCCCCTCTGGAGCCCATTGGCCTCCTGCTCTGATGTGTCATTCAGTTCTCCTTAGTTGGATCCCTCTCTCTCGAATCCTTTGTATGCCTTTTTCCTGGTTTGCTCCTTCATTTTGTGGAATATATCCTCCAGTACCTTCCCAGTAAAGCATGTTTGGATTCTATTGGATTTTTTTTCCTGTTTTTATATTTTTTTAGAACTGAGAGCTCATTTTTGTTTTATGAAGAGTTTGTTCTTTTTTGTAGATGCAGTTATATTATTTCTCTGAAGATATTAATTACAGTTTTCCTGAAAGTTTATTCTGCTTTTTGTGCTGTGTTGGCTTTCTCTGAATATGTATATTTGATTATAATCCCCAGTAGTCATTGTTTATAAGTCTTTTCTTTGAGGAGCTCAGTTTCTGTAGAGAAGAAATTTGTAGCCTGTCGCCCCATGTGTCTAAGCTGAGTCACCAGGACTTTCAGATGCAGTGGTGAAAGGCTGCTGGCTGTTCTGACCATTCAGCATGCTGACTTGCCCCTCATCCCCTTCTCTGGTATGTCTTCTGTCAGATGAGGGAGGTGCCTTGTCTGATGGAGTGGAGAAGTGATCAAAGGATCAAGCTGTATTTAGTATAGCCTTTTAATCAACACCCCACAACCGGAGAGGTTCCTGGGGCCCCCAATTATATGCCTACCAGGGGCTCCAGGGCCAGTCTGTTATCCTCCTGCCACCTCTCTGCAACCTGTGCCTGGTCTGTAAGTTACTCATCATTTACCACCTGCTTTCCAGTTTCCAACATCGTGTTTACCTTTCTCTCTCCACACTTGTTCCTTTCTCTTTTAGCCTTGTCCTTGAGATGGTTTGTTTATTTGTTTTTTGCCTTTAACAAAATCTCGATACTGTAGTGAATTTTGGGGGTGGGAATATAGGCAAAAGACAATGTTCAAATGTGTCCCTCAAGTTTAAATGTGTCCCTCAAGTTTCATATGTTGGAAACTTAATCCTCAATACAGCAGTGTTGAGAGGTGGGACCTTTAAGAGGTGATGAGGTAATCAGGACAGTCTTAATGCCATTATCTTGGGAGTGGGTTAGTTACTGTGGGAGTGGGTTCCTGATAAAAGGATGAGTTTGGCCCTGTTTTCTCTCTCTTTCCCTTCCACCAGAAAATGGCATAGCCAGAAGGCCCTCACCAGATTCCAGCACCAGCCTCCAGAACGTGAGCCAAATAAATCATTGTTTATAAATTACCCAGTCTCAGGTATTCTGTTTTAGCAACACAAAACAGACAAAAACAACCATGTTTACTTGGCTGGTTGCCACATCTTTCTTGAATGGAAAAAAAAAAAAAAGCACTTGAAATAGTCTGTGGAAATTCTACCCAGTTTGGAAATGTTGCTGAATTCTAATGTCTCTAGGCCCAGTTCACAACCCTCACTGAGCTGATGCTGCCAGGTAAAAGGCGAGCAATTACGGTGTGCTGACCATTTGAGTGAATGAATTAGTCAGGTGTTCACTGGTAGCACTGTTGACTCCTCTGAAAGCTAATGGACTCCGAAAACTCAGAAGAGGGGAGAGTACAGCAGCCTTAGTAAACTTGGGAGAAGTGGCTTCCATATCTGATTGCAAATTAGAATCACCTAGGAAGTTTTCAGAATTATAGATTCCTCGGGATGATTCCAGAACTAGTTGAATCCTAAGCTCATGAACTAGGTCCTGGATAAACTGCATTTTTACCAACAGACTACCCACTTATAGCCTTCTTGTTCTGTGAAAAAATACACCTGTAGTGTTTAAGGCACTGTTAATCATATCTTTTGTTGCTTAGAGCTGAAAGTGTTCCTGACAGATCTGCAGGGATTATGAGAGTCCTTAGACACTGGAGTGGGGAGGGTGTGTCCATTCGGGGGAGTGTGGATATGTAATCAGGGCTCGGCAAACATCTCTGGGAATATGCAACCAGCTGAGGGGCTCCTGGGGCTCCCAAGACTTCCAGTGTAGACCTGCTCCTCACCATGTGCTCCTCCCCTCCCTCGGCCCAGCACACCTTACTCTGGTCTCCCTGGAGGCATTGGGATGGGGCTGTCTGTCTGTCCCTATCCCTGGTCCATGTGTCTCTGTGCTTTGTGCCCCAAACCTCGCTTTTTTGATTCTCAGATGCTGTTTTAGAGTCACAAATATGAACGTTGACATTTTTGCCTCTTTTCAATCCCTCTTTACCAACTGTACTCTCGCGTGAGGCTGTTTGGTCACTGTACAAGGAAGTGAGCAAAGAAAAACCCACAGATTAATATCTCAAGATAATATCTTGCCATACTTATTAATAACAATCAGCCCATTGTTGCATCCACCCCTACCCTACCTTCAGCAAGATAGCTGGGTTCACTCCCAGAAACTGCTGGAGGCAGACTATGCGGATCCCACAGAGATGGCAGAAAACAGAGAAATCTGGGGAGAGGGCAGTGGCTGGAGCCCAGGGACTATAGAGTGCAGTGGGGGCTTTTTATGGCCTTGGGGGAGGGAGTGAACTCCAGAGCCAAAGTCCCAAGTCAGGGAGGCAATGGGAGACAGTATAGTCCCAGAGGGATGTGCTCATGGATGCAGGGGAGGTGAGAGCTGTAGGTGGGGGTTCCAAGCAGCTCTTTTTATTGGAGAAGTCACAAAGACAGTCTAATTTCAAGGGCAAGGGAAATAGATTCTATCCCTTAATGAGGGAGTAGAAAGTTTCTGGATGAGCATGTGGACTCAGACACATTTTGTGGCCATTTTTGGAAGACACAATCTACTACAGCAAGCATCCCACTAAAAGGCTGGTGCCTTGGGAACAGTAGGATAATCAGACTTTCACATGGCGGTGGGAATTTGTTTCAATTCTAATGGCTAGCTGAAGGGAAGGGGTAATTTTTGACTAGGGTTAGAAGATACTGGTTTGGGAGCATTCGGGGGGCAGGCCAGGCCACTGGGGAGATAACCTAGTTTAAGACTTGGAATCTGGGGTACAGGAAAGAGTGAAGAGGAGGGGACGGTTGTAGCACCCTGACATGAGCCTGCTCATTCCTTGGGGTCAGCATTTCTCACCTGCCCCTATTGGTTTCTGCACAGCGAGACTCGCACCCCCTGTGAACACTCTGCAGAGACTCTTCCTGTTACCCGTCACCCCTCGTTCATTCTCATCCTTCTACCTCTGCACAAGGTGCTCCCTTTAGGGGTCCCACAGTGTCCTGTATATCCCTCTCTTGTTGGGCTTATTAGTCTGAACTGTCACATACTGGTTCTTTGTCCATCACTGGTACAGGGCTGTGAGCTCACTGAGAGTAGGAGCTATGATTTTGACCCCTGTCTTCCAAAATGTCTAGCAAAGTGAGAGGCCTCAGTCATGTTCACTGAATGAACGAATGAATTGTCCAGCACTCATTAGGCCTTGAGACCACTTATCTCTCCCATGAGAGGCCAGTGGTATTTCTGAGGCTGAAAATGTTCTCCTCTACTCTTTTCCAGCAGTCAGCTCTCTTGGGCTCACCAAGAACCATGTCAACAGCCAGACTTGCTGCACTGCTGATACATGCAGCTCCCTTATCACAGCCTCCCAGTTCTTGTCTTCCCTTTCTTCTGTTATTGGCTTGTTTTTCACCATCAGGGTGACAAGGTCCCTCAGATGGAAAGTAGCAAGACCACAATTTGCACCCAGGTCCAAAAACCCTGGGTCCCTGCCTTTTATTAGCAGTGTGACTCCCACAGCCGACTCTTCCCAGCCCATGTTCTAAACATGCACCCTCACCCACATCAGTTCTTCCCTCTCTTCCTTACATTTTCAATTGCTCTCTCTATTGCTTCCTTCCCCTTAGAATATAATTATGTGCAAACGGCTCCTATTTTAAGCCATTTCCGCCCATTGACCAAAAGTTCTAAATATTGCCTGTTTTGCTTTCACACCCAAGTTTCTTAAAAAGTATCCTGTGTCTCTTTCTTATGAACACTGTCCCCTGCTGTCTTCCTTTTCCTCTTTTCCATGTTTCTGCGATGGGCCAATTACTCCCTGGATGACACATTCTTTCTAGGGGGTTTCATACATTCAAGTTTTCTTGGCTTGAAAATCGCTCATCTTTTCAAGGTGACTTTTCAGCATTCTGTTCCATTCTGGCAGGTGTTATTTTTATGAATTGGCAGTGGGGGGAGATAATTTTGCTTATATAGATGTGGATTTTTGGCCTCTCATACTATAAACTCACATTCTACCTAAGTGGAGTTGACCTGTACAAGGAAAAAATGTGAAGCTGAGTTACCTGGGAGCTCAAGAAACAGAACATTTAGATTGAACACGTGGTTGCTATTGTGCCAATAACTTTTCTCTTTTCCACTCTCCTGAGCAGCAGTACCGTGGCTTGAACTCTGTGTCATGCTCTTTGCATCAATGCTGGGCAAAGTCAACTTGCTTTCCCGTAAGTAGTAGAATTATGGGAAAGTAAAAAGATTTCTTTCCACCTCATAAGGGAGTGGCTGAAGGCCAGCTTTAATAGAAATGATGCTTTGTTACTCAATATTAACATTTGCAACATTAGGAAATGCAATTTGAGTGTCTTTGTTTGTACTCTATTATCCGTTCATTATTGTCATGTTCTTCCTTAAAAGAAGGTGGGGCATCTGCTTGTTGGATTCAGGCAGAGCATGATTTTTAATATGTATATTCTTGGTATTAAGCCACAAAAGTGTTGTAAATCACCAGCAAACAGCACTGAGTATTATCATCCTCTAGGCACTGAAAATTTGAAATGAGCTGCTGACCCAGATTCTTTGAAAAGAATACTCAGTCATAAAATGTTATTTCCTGTATTTAAAAATTACTTTTTTTTTCCACTTCAAAGAAAATGAAGTGAAAAAAAATTCAGTTAAAGAAAATTACCTGGTATTTGTTACCCAGTTATGTGTTTTGGTTGAAAGTTCTTCTAATTAACTGTGAAGGAGTAATGTGATCCTCCTCCACCTTCTGTTTTTCCCAGTGTATTCGCTTCCCCTTTTCATTTTCTAGGTCACGTAAGAAATCTTTAAATTAATTGTACAATTTTTTTTCCAAGATGCTCAAAATCCTCTAGTTTTTTATCATCTGAGTTCAGACATCCATGCATATGCCAGCAAATATTATTGTTTGTAATAAAATTTCCTCCCGTAATCATCAAAGAGATAAATCAGATTTCAAATCCCAACATCAATGCGTTCATTTCTCAGAAATACTTCGTGCTCATAAACAACTTCCACTTCTGCCCACCAAAATGCATCTCTCCTGTGGCTCTGAAACTGCATGGGTGAGGAGTAATCAGGGTCCCTCAAACATGGTGCTGGAAATTTTGCATGAAATGAGTTAAGGAGCACAACAATGTGACAAGAACCAGATGGTATACTTTTCCAAGAGGAAGTCTTTACTCTCCCTGATGTACTTACTGCAAGAGAAAAAGTACTATTTAAACTAAAAATTACTGCTTTTGTCTTCAGAGCATCATTTTTCTGGGGTCTTGTAATATAGCCTTAACATTTTTTTCTTAAGTTTTTGGAGTATCTTGAAAGGCCTATATTGACTTTTTTTGTTTTTGTTTTTGGTTCTTTCTCCAAAAGGTGAGGATGAATGGGAGACAGTAACACTCATTGCTGAAACACACAGTACAATAGAAGAAGATGAAACTGAAATGTCAGGGTAGCTCTGGAGAGGGATGAAGAGCCTGGGAAAGGAGAAGCAGTGGAGATAAGAGCAGAAGGATGGGGAGGACCCAGGGACTGGTGGTGGGGTGAGAGTGAGGTCAGGGCTGTCAGTAGAAAACCCCCAGGGCTTGGATGGCCAAGGACCTTTTAAGAACAATGATTAGCTGTTTTCAATTTCAGGTTGCTATTGGTGAAGGATGTCCAGGTTCTTGGCATCTTGAACAAAGAATTGGGCAAAACACACAATCAAAGTAAGGGAAGAGTGAGGCAACAAAAGCAGAGATCTATTGAAAATGAAAGTACGCTCCACAGTGTGGGGGTGGGCCCGAGCATAGGGACACAAGGGTCCTGATACAGAATCTTCTTGGGTCCAAATACCTCCTAGAGGTTTCCCACTGGCCACCTGGTGTTCACCCCATGTAAATGAAGTGGTGGCCCGCAAACAGTCTGGTTGCTTTCCACTCAGAGGCTGAAGTGGTTACAAGGGTCACACTACTACGCAAACTCCTAAGATTCACTTTAGCATCAGAGACTAAAGTGAAGTTACAAAGTTGTACTTTTATGCAAAGGAAGACTTGGTCCGCAATCAGTCTGATTGGCTGTGGACAGCAACCAGTCAGAGGCTGAAGTGAAGTTATGAAGTTACACTCCTATGCAAACATCTGATTGGTTGCTTGGCACCAATCAGAGATACTTTCAGTTTCCCATCTGCCCTGCAGAAAAGGTGGGGGTTTGCAAAGGGAGTAGCCTCTGGTCCTTTTGTTACTTAGGCACGGAAAGTTAGGGTTTTCCTTTCAATTTAGTTCTATGAAGTCAGTGTGAAACAACCTTAGGTTCCTTGCCTTCAGACCCTATTCTACCTCAAGGTTGTTCTGTTTGGTGGGTAGGCTGTGCTCCCTCTGTGTTATCCCAAAACCTTCATGGAGAGCCTGCCATATCTGGCAAATTTGTACAAGTGGATTTGGGGACTGAAGGCAAAAAAGGACCATGTTCACCTGGGAAAGAAGTGACATGAGGGACAAGAGGCAGGGGCATGACTGGGGCCACAGGCCACAACCACCCCCATGCATCCCAGTACCCTGCAGGGTGGCATTGGGAAGGGCCTTGGGATCTTCCCACACAACTCCGGTGGGGTTTGTAGAAGCTGCACAAGAGGAACGCAGGAAGTGGAAGGAGGCCAGGGCTGGGGAGAGTGGCCTGGGGATGGGTGGGAAGGCTGCAGGGCAGGCCTGGGGGCTGGAGGGGCAGTTGTGGCTGTCAGGAGGGAGTGTGGATCGTGTAACAGCCTGGGTTCCCTTGAGATATTTGGCGGGGTGGACGTGAGGGGGAAGAATCTGATAAAATACTAAGTTCTTTTGACCAACTAAGTTGGAGCATTACAGGCTGGGGCTGTGTTACAGACGGGAAGTGGGGCCTGATTTGGGTGTCTAGAGCTTCTGAGGTCTGGGACATTTGGTTTGCACAAGCCACTCAATCCATTTTTTGTGAGAGACAGAAGCTGGATTAAATGATAGCTATATTTCTTTAATTTTTCCTATTCAATAATTGAAAGATATGAATTTCTAGGTCCTCTGTCTCTCCCAATTTGGCCAACACCAGTAGAGAAGCCACTACCTATTTGGTTAGTTTCATTTTACTTTTAGACTTCTAAAGGTACCTGGCTATTTACATTTAAGGGGACCCATCAAGTGCTAAATTTGTTGACTCTTTAATAAAAGAAAATTTTAAGAAAAGAAAAAGGAACTGATATATTTCACAACTGGTAAATTACAGTAAGCTAAAGTCCCATGACATTCCAGAGTCCCTCAACCACCCACAGCACTCTAAGAGATAATTAGGAAATTTCAGACTAACCAAACTTGTCCTGTGTATTTTCTTCCTGTGGTACATATTAGACTACAAAGCTTGCAGTAGAAGAAGAAAAGACAATCACTGAGTATTGCTGGGTTGTGGGTTCTGAAGCTTGAAACTTCAGAAGCTTCTGAAACTTGAAATTGAAAGTTAAAGCTGGGCAAATGTAGCAGAGTGATCTGTTTCTGGAGAAAGTGATCCTAATGCAGAGATTATGGCCTGAGATTTTGAGAGGGGGCAGTGAGTGTTGTGGGGGCAGGCACTGGCCTGCTACGCAGACAGGATGGAGAGAGATAAATGGTCCTCCTGAAATAGTAGCTCTTGGGGTAGTTATTACTGGTGACACAGCATAACTGAGTGATGTACTCCTTGCTGGGGAGGAAACCAGCATTTTAAAATTTGCTACATATTTATGACCCTTTGGACCATAATCCTGGAGCACTTTGCTGTTCTAAGTGTCTGATGAGGACTCCTGAGCTGCCGGATTCCAAGATGCAGCTGCCAGATTATGTTTATTTTTTGACAAAAACAGGAGCTGGTGGATCCCAAGTCTGGGACAGGGCTCTGGTGTCCGGCTGACCCTGATTGGAATTCATTTAGAAAAATGCAAATAGGCTACACCGTTTCTTACTTAAGGATATAATATACCCATAATACTTTAAATGAAGTGCTGGAGATGTTTTCTAGAGGTCTCACTGAGCAAGAGATCTAGTGGGCTAGATGAAGCAAACCATCAAACTGCTGCCCCCATTTGAGTCCCTGAGACAACTTCATGCCAGTCAGGACTCATACAAGTCAGGAGCTTTGTGATAATGAGTTCAGAATTAGTAGTTTCACTCTTCAGACTTGTCTTGAATTCTATCAGTGACTTCCCTCAGTGGAATTTGTTTATTTATTTTTGAGATGGAGTGTCTCTCTGTTGCCCAGGCTGGAGTGCAGTGGTGTGATCTCGGCTCACTGCAACCTCCGCCTCCCAGATTCAAGTGATTCTCCTGCTTCAGCCTCTTGAGAAGCTGGGATTACAGGCATGCACCACCAAGCCCAGTTCATTTTTTGTAATTTTGGTAGAGATGGGGTTTCACCATGTTGGCCAGGCTGGTCTCAAACTCCTGACCTCAAGTGATACGCCTGCTTTGGCCTCCCAATCTCAGTGGAATTTAGATCTGTCAATTTCTTACCTTTTGTATTTTGAAGCTATGTTATTGAGTGTATTTGGATTTAGGACTGTGATATCTTTCTGTTGGATTGAGTCCTGATCACATAAAGTGCCCCTCTTTATGTTTGGTAACACTTCTTGCATTACAATCCCCTTTGTCTGATATTAGGATAGCTACCTCAGCTCCCTTGTGGTGAATATTTACATGGTTACTCTTTTTCTATCCTCTCACATTCAATCTATTTCTTATACTTAAAATGTGGTTGTTGTAAGCAGCATATATTTTCATCCAGTATTACAGTCTTGGCTTTTTACTTGGGTTATTTAGTTAATTTATACTAAAACTGATACAGTTGAGTTTATTTCTACTGTCTACCATTGGTTTCTATATGTAGACCTGTCTGTTTTATGTTTCCTTTTTTTCTTACCTTTTTTGATTAATAAAATATTTTTTATTATTCTGTTTTACACCGTCACTAACTTGCCATAGACTTCATTACTGTCTGCTTCCATTTCTTCATTGCTAATCCCTGGCTACCTTCAATTCTGGATTCCATCAATTGAAGAGGAAAAGTAATATTCTCCAAGTGCTCAGGGGGAGCAACAGATAGTTTAAGCTTAGAAATGAATGGGCTGGAAGGATAAATAGAGATGGAAAATCACATTCTTTGAAGGGATCCATGAGATACATGGTTTTACAATGGAAGGGGCTGTATTTTCAACAACAGACAAGAGAAATAATGTCAGTTATTCTAAATATTGTATAGTAAAACTTCCTTGGCTCCAAATGTAGCCATGTTTCCCAATTTTATTACACTTACAGATACATCTGTCCTTTGAGAAGAAGTCATGCTATGGACATTCTGAAGTCAAAATTAAGCATCACTCATTATTTAATTGCTTAATTTTCTGTAATCCTTGGATGAGGTTAGTAAAAGAAACTGGCATTATCTGATACCTGTTCTATCATCTTTCCTCTTCCTGGCTTTCTTTTTGATTTTATTTATTTATTTATCGAGATAGGGTCTCACTCTGTCACCCGGACTGGAGTGTAGTGGCGCCATCTTGGCTTATTGCAACCTCCATCTCCCAGGTTCAAGTGATTCTTATGCCTCAGCTTCCCGAGTAGCTGGGGTTATAGGCAAGCACCACCATGCCCGGCTAATTTTTGTATTTTTAGTACAGACGGGGTTTCACCATGTTGGCCAGGCTGGTCTCAAACTCCTGACCTCAAATGATCCACCTGCCTTGGCTTCCCAAAGTGCTGTGATTACAAGCCTGAGCCACCATGCCCGGCCTCTTTTTGATTTTAAAGGAGGAGTTTTTACTTCTGTGTTTCTAAAGCTAATACTCCCAGCTCCTAGCTACCCTTACCCACCTCCTGTGGAATATCACCTTCACGTGTTTTGGCATGTTTGCTATCACTCTTTCTGTTTCTCCTCAGAATATATCTTTTGTCTCTCCTGCCATTTCTAGTTACATGCAGTCTCTTGGGTCTCTTTTCCAAGAGGTTTGTCCCCTCTACTTCCATTTTCTATTTACTCATTTTTTTCTTTTTCGAGATGGGGTCTCGCTGTGTCATCCAGGCTGGAGTGCAGTGGCGTGATCTCGGCTTACTGCAAGCTCTGCCTCCCAGGTTCACACCATTCTCCTGCCTCAGCCTCCCAAGTAGCTGGGACTACAGGCACCCGCCACCACGCCCGGCTAATTTTTTGTATTTATAGTAGAGACGGGGCTTCACCATATTAGTCAGGTTGGTCTCAATCTCCTGATCTCATGATCCATCTGCCCCGGCCTCCCAAAGTGCTGGGATTACAGGTGTGAGCCACCGCACCTGGCCTACTCATTTCTTTTTTTTAAAATTTTTCTCAACAGGTTTAATTTCATCAGGTCATTTAAAAAACGGATGCATATAAACATAAAAAGAGTTCAGATTTTGACTTCCTGCTGGCAGAAACATAAAAAGAAAAAAAAAGAGTTCAAATTTGTATGTTTAAAAAATGGATCCATAATAGTTGAACATATTTATAGAGTACAAGTGATATTTTGATACATGCGTACAATATGTATAGAGCTCAATTTTTCTTTTTAATTAAAAATTTTATTATTTACTGATTTATTTGTTGATGTATTAGCTAGGATATTTTCAGCTACATGTGACAAGAAATCCAACTACTAATGTAGCTTAAATAATGAGTACATTAGTAATCTCACATGACAAGAGTTCAGAGACAGGGCTGTTTGAGAACTGGTGAAGTGTTCAGTGATGATATTCAAGACCCAAGCTCTTTTCAACTTTTAACACAACCATTCTTGGTATATTGGTTTTCATCCACAGCCTTATCTTCTCATGGTTGCAAGATGGCTGTCATAACTCCAGGCATCACACTTCATACAACTATGTCCAAGATGGAAAAAAAAAAAGTAGTTTTCTTCTCACATAGTTCTTTTCATCAGGAAGGAAAGCATTTCAAAACCTCCTTATCAAACTTCTGTGGGGCCATTTCTCAGGATCAGGTCACATGTCCTGGCTGCAAGGACTGGGAAAATGAGTAGATGGTATTTTAATCCTCTATAGTAAGAGATGGTTTTGGTAGCGAGAAAGTGATAGTTTGGAATGTTATAGTTTGTGGTAAGAAACCAGTGGTGTTTACCACAATTAACTTTTTAAATTTACCTTCTGGTCGTGAGCTCCAGACTCATATAACCAGTTGCTACTGGAAATTTCCACTTGGAAGACGCACTGATACCTTAAATTCAATGTATCTGCCCTTTCTCCCTGTCCCTGGCTCTTCTCCATACTCCATTTCAGGGAACAGCACCACCATCTATGCAGTTGTCAAGCCAAGAACCTCGGTGTCATCTTTGCCTCCTCTCTTTCTTATCCTTTTTCATCACCTTATATGATTGCCTCCATCACCTAAAGGCCCCTCACATCCGCCCACTTCCCTCCATCTTTATGTCCTCATTGTCTCTGTCCTGTGTTGTCCGTTTCTGAACCACAAAACAGTGCTTAACTCAGAGCAGTAAGTCAATTTGTGGGACAAATGTTTCCAAATGGGAAACAAACATTTTAAGATAAACAATGACTACCATCTTACCTTATCAATTAGCCTTTTTCACCCATTTTTTGTTGGGTGGGTGGAAGGCCAGATGCAGCAGGATGGGTTATTGACAGAAGAGAATTATAAAGGATATAAAGTATTTTAACTCTCTGTCTGTCCTGTACTAGCCTGTGCCTCTCTCCTTGTGCTCTCCTCATATTAAGAAACAGAGGATGTTGTCTGGGAGGTCATAATAACCTAAGTGAGTAAAATTCTGAAAGCCAATTTTCGATTCCCAAGTGTATTGGCTATCTAGAATTTCCAAGGAATTTGATGGATCAGAGTAATGCAAAAAAGCAAGACCTGAAGCCCTAGGGTTTTATAGCACCTATAAAACATGTTTTACAGTTTCTGTTCAATTTTATGCTGTTAAGCTAAATATTTGACATCATATGGCACTTTAAGCACATTGATTTATGGTAAGTCAGCAATTGCATCTGTAATAAAAAGTCCAAAGTATGGGTTTTAAAAGTAATCTACTGTATTTATTATTGACATAAACAGTTACCTGCAGTCCATTTGAACATCATCTTAGATTTAACTCATGTATTAAAGATATTATGTTTTCCACTCAGCAAGGTCACCTTCAAGGTGAAAACTGTATGTGGTTGAAAATGAAAAAGATCAAATGTATAAAGATAAATATTTTAAAAATAAATGATATATAGGATTTCATTTTTGTACACTCCTGATTAATAATCATATTCTGTTTATTTTTTACACCCACCTTCTTCTCCCAGTCTCCAACTCCAGCAACCACTAATCTGTTTTCCATCTCTATACTTTTGTTATTTCAAGAATGCTATGTAAATGGAATCACATAGTCTGTAACCTTTTGAGATTGACTCTTTTTTTTTTCACTCAGCATAATTCCCTTGAAGTCTGTTTACTTTTATGTGGATTGTCTGTCTCATGCTTGTTTCACCAGGGTAGTTACAACTAGGGTGGCATAATTTGACTAATTCAAGAACTACTTCAATATAAATCAAAATAAGAGAGTCTAAATTCTAAGTAATTTTTCAACAGGAAAAGATTATTTATAATTATGAATCCATGGTAATGAGTGAGGAATATTTAGTTTTAGACAGCATTAGAGCAAATTTGGACAAAAATGCACCTAGTTCAACTATGACTTAGTTGGCAGCATGATTAAAAGAACCACCAAATTTCCCTAATGCCAATTTGAGTGTTTTAGTAAACATTTGAGAAAAAAATGCGAAAAATGTTGGAAAATACATCATATTTATTTTGCACGTGCCAAATGTGTATTAATTTATGAGCATTTATTGTGTTCACCTTGTGTGTGCATGGTAAGCCCAGAAGTCATGGAAAAACAAAATCTGCGTGGGCCAAAGGTATAAATTTGTATTGCCTTTCTTTGACTAGCTAATGTGTTTCTTGCTACTGTTCTTAAGATATTGTATGTGGGTTTATATTTGTTTTCAAAAATAAATGGAAAGTTTGACAAAAGCAATTTCTTTTTAAATACCTCAACAGAAGGAGGTCTGCTCTTTGGGGTTGGTTTATTTTAGGGAGCGTGTTACCAGGCTGTGACACAAGGTCTCCAAGGCCACTCCCAGGTTCAGTGATTCTCTAGGAGGACTCACAGGACTCCGCGTAAGTCATACTCATGATTATGATTTATTACTGAGAAAGGATACGCAGCCAAATCAGCAAAGGGAACAGCCACATGGACTGAAGTCTGGAGGAAACAAGGTACAAGCTTCTAAGGGTCTTTTCCCAGTTGAGTCACACAGGACACCCTTAACTCCCCAAGCAACAAGCTGTGACAACATGTATGAAATGCTGCCAACCAGTGAAGCTCATTAGAGACTCGTGCGCAGGGTTTTCATTGGGGGTGATGACACAGCACTATCTAGCACATACCCAAATTCCTGGCTCCCAGAAGGAAAGCAGGTGGTCAGCATAAACTATATTATTTGTACAAATGGTTCAGGCACAGTGAGCCACTCTTATCTACTAAGGGAGAGAATCCTCCCAAAATCTAAGTTCCCAGATGCCAGACAAGAGCCAGCCTTGGAAGCTGGTCTTTTCAAGGATAGCAGCTTAGGCCTGCTGTATAAGTCTTTTCTGTACATAAGCACATTTAGTGTAATGCCTTAGCCTATCAATTTGATCTCCATCTCTCTGACTCCTTTATCTTTGAACTCAAGTGAATAAGGGAAAAGTGTTATTTATTTATTTTTGTTTCCCAGGCTGGAGTGCAATGGTGTGATCTCAGCTCACTGTAACCTCCGTTCCCCTGGGTTCAAAAGATTTTCCTGCCTCAGCTTGCCAAGAAGCTGGGATTCCAGGAATGCACCACGATGCCTGGCTAATTTTTGTACTTTTAGTAGAAATGGGTTTTTGCCATGTTGGCCAGGCTGGTCTTGAATTCCTGACCTTCAGTGATCTGCCTGCCTTGGCCTCCCAAAGTGCTGGGATTACAGGTATGAGCCACTGCACCCAACCAAATGTTACTTATTGACCCTCAGCTAAATATTATGGCAGGGACAAATGAACAAGAGAGTGGTTAGGCAAGTAGGCCTCTTTCTCCAAGCCTGAGAATAAAAGAAAACAGCAATAACCCAACAACAAACACCAACAAATTAAAACTTTATTATTAAGGATGGTGTCTGAAAAATGGATTTGCTTCACTATCCTTATTGACAAAGTCTATGTTTTGGCTTGAGATACTGATATTGCTGTATGGAACATCTCAATTAACAAGAAATTTATAATATTGTTTATTTCATTTAAGACTGTCATCTTTTATAATTTTCACATGTGTGTGAATGGGTGTGTATGTATGCATGCCTGATTATTACTATAAGGTACTGGTACTGTGGTAGATGTATACCTTTTGAAACTAAATAAATATACATGTTTTAGAGTTGTGTGCTCAAAACTGTTCTACTCATAGGGGTTTAGCAACCATTGTCTTTGCATCATATAATTTCAAAACTGGAAGGAATCTAGAGACCTAGTTAAACTCCTTCATTTTACAAATAAAGAAATTGATACCTAGGAAGGTGAAGCTGATTTGTACAAGATGACACAGAAGTTAGTGATAGGGCCAGGCTAGAACTTGGATAATCCTTGAGCCAGGCAGGAACGTTTGACAAAATCTGGAAGGCCTTGGGAGCTGCAGTTCTTTTGGGAGAAGAAATGAATGAGTCACCTTTCTCCTTGCCTCTATTCCTCCTGTGTCATCTTGCTTCCGACATCTTCCTCCTCCTTTTCTTCTCTAGGAGGACTAGGCTCCATAGTTTGCCTCACCTGGAGAGGGAAGAGGGAGATTTATGCCCCATTCTGTCTCTGTGGGAGAATTTCACCTTGGAGTGTGCCTGAGACATTGCTAATTAAATATTGGCTAGGAATATGATTGCTCAAAACTGTGCCATGAGTGCATTGTTATACATTTTACTCTTTTTCAAGTATGTAGGCTGAAACTGGAGAGAGCTTAAGTTAGTTTGGAGTCTCAGTATTATAATAATCCCTTATATTTTCACAGGGCTCACCCAGTTGTACAGTGCTTTTCCTCTACATAGTTTCAATTGGTTATTGTTTAAAAGCACTGAATTTTGGGATCATTTGTAACCAGAAAACAATGAATAAAATAATGAATTATATTTTACAGCAGCAGAAATCAAGACTCAGGGACATTAAGTGACGGTATGTCAGAACCAAGTGCCAAGCAAGGGCTTCAGATTTTTCCCTCCACTATACCACAATACTATGATTCTGCATTGTTACTCAGTCCACATACCATACAGAACCTTACATAAATTATGGAGGCTTGATACCAAGTTAATTATTTCAACTACCCCATCTGTAATTTTAGTTTGAATTTAATGATATTCATATACTGTAAACCTCCTCTGTAGAATTTAAAGAGCATATTCTAAAAAAATTATATGACATGTCAAAGGATATAGAATAGTCAAAACAGTTTTTGAAGAAGGAGAACCAAGTGGGAGAATTTATATACCTAATTTTAAGATGGACAAAAAAGCTACATTAATCAAAACATGCGGAATTGGCATGAGGATACACACAAAGACCAATGGAATACAATAGAGAGTCTAGAAGTAGACCCATAAATATATCTTCAATTAATTTTTTACATAAGGTAATTCAGAGGGGGAAAAGATTGTATCTCTAACAAATGATATAGGAGCAACTGGATGTCTAAAAAAGAAATTAAAGGACCTTGACCTTTAGTCACACCATCTACAGAAGTTAACTGGATCATATAATTAAATATAGAAGCTAAAATCATAAAACTTACAAAGCACAAGGGAAAAGTTTTGTGAACTTAGGGAAGGCTGTCTTAAATAAGACACAAGAACACAGAAATAATGAAAGAAAAAAATAGGTTAATTGGACTTCATTGAAATTATAAACATACAATCTTCAAGAATAGAAGATGAGGTTTCTGGAATGGTAGTATGAGTCACTGACAGGAATGAAAGGAGAGATAAATAATTCAACAATGTAATTGGACACTTTAATACCCTACTTGCAATAATGGATAGAAGAGCTAGGCATAAAATCAAGAAGGATAGGAAGACATGAAAACCTCGAAAAACTATAAATCAAAGACACCTAACAGATATCTATTCAATACTTTACCCAACAACAGCAGAATACCCATTCTTCTCAAGCACACACGGAACATTCTGTAGGACAGACCATATGGTAGGCCACAAGGAAAGCGTCAATGAATTGAAAAGGATTTAGATAATATAAAGTATGTCTTCTGATCAGAAATAACAGAAGAAAATTTAGGAAATTCATAAATATATGGAAATTAACACATTTCTAAATAACTAATGGGTCAAATAATCACAAGGGAAATTAGGAAATGTTTTGAAATGAATAAACACAAAATACAGAATACTAACATTTATATGATACAACTAAAGCAATGTTTAGAGGAAAATTTATAACTAAATGCCTATGTTTAAAAAGAAAAAATTACTATATCAATAACCTAATGTTATACCTCAAGAAATTAGAAAAAGAAAAAGAAACTAGACACAAAGCAAGAAGAAGGAGAGAAAAAAGTTAGCATGAAAATAAATGGAATAGGGAACAGAAAAACCATAGAGAAAATCTGCAAAACCAAAAGCTGGTTCTTGAATCAACAAAATTGACAAAGTTTTATCCAGATTGACCACCACCACCACCAACAAAGAGAAGACTCAAATGACCAAAACTCAAGAATAAGAGGGGTTATAACTACCAATATTATTAGTCATTGGAGAAATACAAAGTAAAACTACCATGAGATACTACTATACGTCTATTAGAATGGCTAAAATCAAAATTTAAAAAATCTGACAATACAGTGTTGCTGAGGCTATAGAGAAACCAGTGGGAATGCAAAAAGCCAAAGCCAGTTTTCATGGCAGTTGGCAGTTTCTTAAAAAGTTAAACATGCACTTACAGAAATTGACAAGTTGATCCTAAAGTTCATATGGAAATGTAAGGGGCATCAAATAGCTAAAACAATCCTGAAAAGTAATCACACAACTCAGTAATCCTACTCACGGGTATTCACTCAAGAAAAATAAAAACATAAGTTCTCAAGAAGACTGTACATGAATGTCCTAGCAGCTGCTATAGTCTGAATGTTTGTATCCCTCCTCAGATTCATATGCTGAAACCTGTTCCCCAATGCAATAGGATTAAGAAGTGCAGCTTTTAGGAGGTCGTTAGGTCATGAGGGTGGAGCACTCATGAATGGGATTAGTGTCTTTATAAAAGAGGATGGAGGGAGCCTGTTCACCCGTTTGTCATGTGAGGACACAAGAAGTTGCCATCTATGAGGCAGACAAGGAGCCCCCACTAGATGTTGAATCTGCTGGTGCTTTGATTTTGAACTTCACAGTCCCCAGAACTCTGAGCAATAAGTTGCTGTTTATAAATTACACAGTCTAAGGTATTTTATTATAGCAGCCTGAAAGGACTAAGACAGCAGTTTTATTCATAGTAGCCCAAACTGGAAGGGGACCCAAGTGTTCATCAACAGGTGAAAGGACAAATTGCTCTATACCCATTGAGTGGAATCCTACTCAACAAAAAAACAAACTACGGATGTACACAAGATTCATTATGAAATTCATTGACAAATTTCAAATGATTTATGCTAAGCGAAAGAAGACAAACACAAAAGACTACATACTCTATAAATCCACTTATATGAAAATCTAGAGAGAGCAAAACTACAATGAAGAAAACCAGATCAATAGATGATAATAGTGTTCACTACTACTACCTACGTGCAATTAGTATACAATTATATATATGAAATATATAAAATATATGAAATATATATAATAATTGCAATTTGGCAGCAGACTATAATGGCAATGGGTCCTTTAGGAAATCTTAACTGATTTTCCATTTCAGCTTTTGAAAAATTATCAAAATTCTACGCAAAATACTATTCCTCTCAAATAACTATGAGTGATTTATCTGGGCAACTCCTACATTCAAGGTTGCTAGGAAGACTCAGTGAAATGGAAGGAAATGATGTGGTAACTCCTCCAAGCCTCTACTATCCATACAATTTATTCTTCCCTTTAAAAAAATAGTCTAATATTCACAGAGAAAACTTAAAATCACTCCCTCTATAACAGAAAAGACAAGGCCAGAAAGTTTAAGATGCTGAAGTTAGAAACACACAATAGCCACAGGGCCTCACAAACACAGTGCCAAAGGCCAGTCCTATGGTTATAAGCGATTAGAAACAAACATCTAGCAGGCACAGTGGTAGGAAGAGGGCACTTCCAGGAACTCCCTTGTGAAGACTGCCCTTCAGGTGACCTTGGAAAAAGGGCATAACCAAGAACTCAGGACTATCTTGTAACTGGAATAAGGGCTGTACAACCCAAGCAGGCCTGTGCCAAAGGGTGATAACATGTGGCAGAACTTCCACAGAGCAGAGAGAAAAATATAGAATGGATGTAATTTCTTAGCCACCCCTGGCTAAGGGTATCATAAGGATAAATTTAACTCTTGATATAATGACTCTATGTGTATCTTTTGTCATCAGTTTTATTAGTCATACGCATGTTTAATAAATATTGGACTTATTCCAGAATGGGGAGTTTGGTTATTTGCAATTAAACTTTTGTGGTTTTTGTTAAGACTCTTAAAACTTTTTTTGATGTATCCTAATGTTTTTCTGCTGAGACTCTACTGTTAAAACATCTATTTAAAAATATTATCTATATGATATTTAATTAATTTTAATAAATGAGTGATACTGATGACAAATAACACAGCTGTAATCTGCGAACTTAACCTTTTCTTTCTTTTTTATTTGAAAATTACCTGCTTTTTGAAACAAACTAATGAAAATTAAAGATGTACAGTTTAATACCTTAGATTTTCTGTCCTTTAATCCATGAAGTAATTAATTAAAGGATTCTCTGGCCCTCTCATTTTTTCTCTTCATGCATCAGTGCTTTCAGAATTCTTTTAAAGATTATTTTTTGGAAGGTAGTATTAGGAGAAGGACTGCAAGAGCTTAGCTAAGACATTTGCATTTCATGATTAGAGACTGTTCTAAGTGAAAAAGTCATGGCCCTCAGCTAGAGAGGGGTTTGTAGAAGCATAGGTAGAGCCTCTCTCTTGTTCTCTGGACCTGTGTAGGGCATTTCATCAAAGCATAAAAATGACAAGCTGTTAATATTTACATATATCAAAGAGCCACATGGTTATGGCTAGTTCTTATTGCCATAAATTTTGTTCCTAATTTAGATAATTTTAGTTATCAGATCAAAACCACTATACACTTTGTTTAAATCAGAACATGCTGAATTGGTTTTCTTTACCCCTTCAAAAAGCTCCCTCCTGCTAAGCATATTATTGATGGGCTTTTAAAAAATGACTTTTAGCTTTACAAAGACAGGTTAGTAAAAAAATAAAAAGGACTCAACCCCAGGAATCTCCTGCCTCATTTATCTAATCAGCACATGGAGAGGGTTTTAAAAGAGAGTTATTGTCCTAAAATATAGGAACAGAGATGTACTAGAATTTATCTCTTAAAGTAGCACTTGAGTGACATCCACTGGCCAGACAGCTTTATTGGCTGTGTGAGAGAGATGTTACCTCTGATAAGTGTCAAATAAGAGAACATTTGAAGACAGATACTCTTAATAGTTGTATATAGCTGTCCAAAAAGCAAATGATTTCTGCCTTTAAAAATTTATATCCACTACTGTAGACAGATCTTCATGCTGTTTCTGGAAATCTATGCCACATGTCTCAGTTTAAATGGCAAAAAAATTCAAAAGCTTAACAATACAATTTCTCGGTCAGACTGGGGAAAATAGGTTTTTTATTTTTATTTTTATTTTTTATTTTTATTTTTATTTTTTTTTAGGGTGTCACTTTGTCATCCAGGCTAGAGTGAAGTGGTGTGATAATGGTTCACTGTGGCTCCAACCTCCCAGGCTCAAGTGATCCTCCTGCCTCAGCCTCCCAAGTAGTTGGGACTACAGGCTCATACCACCATGCCTGGCTAATTTTAAAATTATATGTAGAGAAGGGGTCTCACTATGTTGCTCAGGCTGGTCTCCAACTCCTGGGCTCAAGTGATCCTTCAGCCTTGGCCTCCCAAAGTGCTGGGATTACAGGCGTGCGCCACTGTGCCTGGCCAAAAATAGGTATTTTCATAATGTGAAATGCTACAACCCTTTAAAAGGAAATTTGGCAATACTTAAACAAAACCATATATGCATATATCCTTTGGTTCAGCAATTCCACTTTAGCCTGAAGACACACTTCCACCAACATAAAAATACATATTTACAAGATTGCTTATTACAACATGATTTGCAATCACAAAATATTGGTAACCTACTAAATATGCAAATATAGAAGGGTGGTTGAAGAAGCTATAGTATTAATACATACACACAATGCAGTACCATGCAGGTGTAAGAAAAAGAACAAGGAAAACCTGTTTGAACTGATATGGTGCAATTCTCAGGACATATTTTTGGGCAGACAGAGAGATAACTTTTAACAACTGACATCCATATCAGTGCCGTTTTTTGACCTAATTCAGTCATCATTTAAGTTTTTAGTACTAGAAATTTCAGGTGAATCAGGAATGGTAGGGGTCAGTGGGGAAGGTATTTTGAGCCAGGTACAACATCTATCTTTGGCTTCCACATGCCAGCCGTTCCTACATATTAATGTAGTCTATCTGGGGACTTGGGGGTCAGGTCACTTATCTGATGTGTATATAGATAGATGGGTAGATAAGAGACCCAAAGCAAATAATAAACACATGTGTTTGGGTTTAAGGTATATGAATTGAACCAGACACGGACTCTGCCATCTTGCAATATTCACAGACGAGTCATGCTTGAGTCTGGTAATTTCATTCACTCCAAGATTTCACACTGATCTGTTCACGTGGGTGTGTGTTGATTTACATTTCTGCCTTATTTTCAGTAGTCCCTCATTGGCCGGGAAGGCTGAGTTGGTATCATGTGGGAAAACCCTACTACTTTCCAAATTGTAAAATTTGTCCTGCTTCTGTAGAGTAATGCTCACGTTTCCCTTACAATTGCTTTTATCCCAATGGGCTTATTTTTATTTTTTTTCTTATCTTGCTCTCTTTCCTCTTCTCACTTTGAATTTCAAAGTTATCTTTGTTGCATTTATTTATTCTATTAAGATGTGGGGCGCGTAAAAATTTCTATTAAAAAAACAAAAAACAGCAGGCTGGCACAGAAGCCGCCACGTGTGCTGCAGAACTGGAGGAAAAACCATTTTTTCCTGAGACGTCTCTCCGATGCCATCTACTGACAAAGCTGAACATCATGCCAGCTGGCAAAGGAAAACTTAAACAGTGTGAAAAGAATGAACTTGGACCCGAGCCAGTAATTCATAACCTGCAAGGGAAGTGCTCATATATACTTCACATAGCAATTCCTTCAGCAGGTTAATTTTTTCACAAAATGCATTCTCATCTTTTGTCTTTCTCCTTCTCAATATGTAATTCACAAGTAGGTGCACATTATTTTTTATTATTTATTTATTTATTTGAGATGGATTTTCACTCTTGTTGCCCAGGCTGGAGTGCAATGGCGCAATCTCGGCTCACTGCAACCTCTGCCTCCCGGGTTCAAGAGATTCTCCTGCCTCAGCAACCCAAGTAGCTGGGATTACAGGCATGCACCACCACGCCTGGCTAATTTTGTATTTTTTTTAGTAGAAATGGGATTTCACCATATTGGCCGGGCTAGTCTCAAACTCCTGACTTCAGGTGATCCACCTGCCTCAGCCTCCCAAAGTGCTGGGATTACAGGCGTGAGGCACAGCGCCCACATGCACATTATTTTTTATTGCTTAATTTCTATGTATTTTTTCTTGTACTAAGCTGGAGGGATCCTTTAACATTTTTTTCAGTTAGAAGAATATACTATCACCTGTTCTTTCCTGACTCCCTTCACTTCTTGTGAGGAAGGAAAAATATGCGAGTATGTTTTCGCAATTGAAGACAGATAAATGTATAGATAGGTAGACGTACAGATGAATACGTAGTTGGATACATACACAAAGAGAAAGAAAATAGAAACAGATTAAGAATGCATGAACAAACAAAACATGAGAGAGACATACATTTATTAAAAATTGAATACTGTAGGACATGAATATATTCATTGGCATTCGAAATTTGGGGCAATTTAGGATCACATTTCATCCAAGGCATGGTACCTGTCTTTGTTCCCAACCCACGAGTCCCTCTCCTCTTGATCCTAACATACCAATTTAGTATCTTTGGGGGTAGATCATTTATCTCTATTTAATTAGTTTTCAAAACAGATAATAAGAACGTGCCTGTCTGGAGGTCTGTATAAAAGGAAACTTTTTTTACTGTCTAATCTTTGTTCAGTCATTAATTTGTATTGTAATTCCAGGGAATTATTTATTCTGCTCCTTCAGAACTCAAGTTTGCTATAAATAAATGAGGAAAACAGCAAATTATTTCCTTGGAACTGAATAAAAATAAATTTAAATGATTCCTACGTGTTTCGATGTGCAAAAGTAGTCCTACCTTATCCATGGTTTTGGTTATCTGCAGTTAACCTCAGTTCAGAAGAATGAAATGGAAAATTCCAGAAGCAAATAATTCATACGTTTTAAATTACATGCCATACTGAGTATCATGAAATCCACCCCAGTATGAAATCATCCCTTTGCCCAGTGCATCCACTGTGTCCACACTCTCCACCAGTGAGTCATTTGGTAGCTGTCTCAGTTGTCAGATCAACTGTTGCAGCATCATAGTGCTTGTGTTCAAGTAATCCTTATTTTACTAAAAATGACTCCAAAGTGCAAGAGTAGAGATGCTGGCAACTCAGATATGCGAAAGAGAAGCCATAAAGTGTTTCCTTTAAGTGAAAAGTTGAAAGTCTTTGACTTAATAAGGAAAGAAAAAAAAATTGTATGCTGGGGTTGCTAAGATCTATGATAAGAATGAATCTTCTTTTTTTATTATTATACTTTAAGTTTTAGGGTACATGTGCACAATGTGCAGGTTTGTTACATATGTATACCTGTGCCATGTTGGTGTGCTGCACCCATTAACTCATCATTTAGCATTAGGTATATCTCCTAATGCTATCCCTCCCCCCTCCCTCCACCCCACAACAGTCCCTGGTGTGTGATGTTCCCCTTCCTGCATCCATGTGTTCTCATTGTTCAATTCCCACCTATGAGTAAGAACATGCGGTGTTTGGTTTTTTGTCCTTGCGATAGTTTGCTGAGAATGGTGGTTTCCAGCTTCATCCATGTCCCTACAAAGGGCATGAACTCATCATTTTTATGGCTGCATAGTATTCCATGGTGTATATGTGCCACATTTTCTTAATCCAGTCTATCATTGTTGGACATTTGGCTTGGTTCCAAGTCTTTGCTATTGTGAATAGTGCCGCAATAAACATATGTGTGCATGTGTCTTTATAGCAGCATGATTTATAATCCTTTGGGTATATACCCAGTAATGGGATGGCTGGGTCAAATGGTATTTCTAGTTCTGGATCCCTGAGGAATCGCCACACTGACTTCCACAATGGTTGAACTCATTTACAGTCCCACCAACGGTGTAAAAGTGTTCCTATTTCTCCACATCCTCTCCAGCACCTGTTGTTTCCTGACTTTTTAATGATGGCCATTCTAACTGGTGTGAGATGGTAGCTCATTATGGTGTTGATTTGCATTTCTCTGATGGCCAGTGATGATGAGCATTTTTTCATGTATTTTTTGGCTGCATAAATGTCTTCTTTTGAGAAGTGTCTGTTCATATCCTTCGCCCACTTTTTGATGGGGTTGTTTGTCTTTTTCTTGTAAATTTGTTTGAGTTCATTGTAGATTCTGGATATTAGCCCTTTGTCAGATGAGTAGGTTGCGAAAATTTTCTCCCATTTTGTAGGTTGCCTGTTCACTCTGATGGTGGTTTCTTTTGCTGTGCAAAAGCTCTTTAGTTTAATTAGATCCCATTTGTCAATTTTGGCTTTTGTTGCCATTGCTTTTGGTGTTTTAGACATGAAGTCCTTGCCCATGCTTATGTCCTGAATGGTGTTGCCTAGGTTTTCTTCTAGGGTTTTTATGATTTTAGGTCTAACATGTAAGTCTTTAATCCATCTTGAATTAATTTTTGTATAAGGTGTAAGGAAGGGATCCAGTTTCAGCTTTCTACATCTGGCTAGCCAGTTTTCCCAGCACCGTTTATTAAATAGGGAATCCTTTCCCCATTTCTTCTTTTTGTCAGGTTTGTGAAAGATCAGATAGTTGTAGATATGCGGCATTATTTCTGAGGGCTCTGTTCTTCTGTTCCATTGATCTAGATCTCTGTTTTGGTATCAGTACCATGCTGTTTTGGTTACTGTAGCCTTGTAGTATAGTTTGAAGTCAGGTAGCGTGATGCCTCCAGCTTTGTTCTTTTGGCTTAGGATTGACTTGGCGATGCGGGGTCTTTTTTGGTTCCATATGAACTTTAAAGTAGTTGTTTCCAATTCTGCAAAGAAAGTCATTGTTAGCTTGATGGGGATGGCATTGAATCTATAAATTACCTTGGGCAGTATGGCCATTTTCACAATATTGATTCTTTCTACACATGAGCATGGAATGTTCTTCCATTTGTTTGTATCCTCTTTTATTTCATTGAGCAGTGGTTTGTAGTTGTCCTTGAAGAGGTCCTTCACATCCCTTGTAAGTTGGATTCCTAGGTATTTTATTCTCTTTGAAGCAATTGTGAATGGGAGTTCACTCATGATTTGGCTCTCTGTTTTTGTCTGTTATTGGTGTATAAGAATGCTTGTGATTTTGCAAATTGATTTTGTATCCCGAGACTTTGCTGAAGTTGTTTATCAGCTTAAGGAGATTTTGGGCCGACACAATGGGGTTTTCTAGATACACAATCATTTCATCTGCAAACAGGGACAATTTGACTTCCTCTTTTCCTAACTGAATGCCCTTTATTCCTTTCCTGCCTGATTGCCCTGGCCAGAACTTCCAACACTATGTTGAATAGAAGTGGTGAGAGAGGGCATCCCTGTCTTGTGCCAGATTTCAAAGGGAATGCTTCCAGTTTTTGTCCATTCATTATGATATTGGCTGTGGGTTTGTCATAGATAGCTCTTATGATTTTGAGATAGGTCCCATCAATACCTAGTTTTTTGAGAGTTTTTAGCATGAAGGGTTGTTGAATTTTGTCAAAGGCCTTTTCTGCATCTATTGAGATAATCATGTGGTTTTTGTCTTTGGTTCTGTTTATATGCTAGATTATGTTTATTGATTTCCATATGTTGAACCAGCCTTGCACCTCAGGGATGAAGCCCACTTGATCATGGTGGATAAGATTTTTGATGTGTTGCTGGATTCGGTTCGCCAGTATTTTATTGAGGATTTTTGCATCAATGTTCATCAAGGATATTGGTCTAAAATTCTCTTTTTTTGTTGTGTCTCTGCCAGGCTTTTGTATCAGGATGATGCTGGCCTCATAAAATGAGTTAGGGAGGATTCCCTCTTTTTCTATTGATTGGAATAGTTTCAGAAGGAATGGTACCAGCTCCTCCTTGTAACTCTGGTAGAATTCGGCTGTGAATCAATCTGGTCCTGGGCTTTTTTTGGTTGGTAAGCTATTAATTATTGCCTCAATTTCAGAGCCTGTTATTGGTCTATTCAGAGATTCAACTTCTTCCTGGTTTAGTCTTGGGAGGGTGTATGTGTTGAGGAATTTATCCATTTATTCTAGATTTTCTAGTTTATTTGCGTAGAGGTGTTTGTAGTATTCTCTGATGGTAGTTTGTATTTCTGTGGGATCGGTGGTGATATCCCCTTTGTCATTTTTTACTGGGTCTATTTGATTCTTCTCTCTTTTCTTCTTTATTAGTCTTGCTAGCAGTCTATCAATTTTGTTGATCTTTTCAAAAAATGAGCTCCTGGATTCATTAATTTTTTGAAGGGTTTTTTTGTGTCTCTATTTCCTTCAGTTCTGCTCTGATCTTAGTTATTTCTTGCCTTCTGCTAGCTTTTGAATGTGTTTGCTCTTGCTTCTCTAGTTCTTTTAATTGTGATGTTAGGGAGTCAATTTTAGATCTTTCCTGCTTTCTCTTGTGGGCATTTAGTGCTATAAATTTCCCTCTACACACTGCTTTGAATGTGTCCCAGAGATTCTGGTATGTTGTGTCTTCGTTCTCATTGGTTTCAAAGAACATCTTTATTTCTGCCTTTATTTCATTATGTACCCAGTAGTCATTCAGGAGCAGTTTCCTGTGTCGTTATGTACCCAGTAGTCATTCAGGAGCAGCAGTTCAGTTTCCATGTAGTTGAGCGGTTTTGAGTGAGTTTCTTAATCCTGACTTCTAGTTTGATTGCACTGTCGTCTGAGAGACAGCTTGTTATAATTTCTGTTCTTTTACATTTGCTGAGGAGTGCTTTACTTCCAACTATGTGGTCAATTTTGGAATAGGTGTGGTGTGGTGCTGAAAAGAATGTATATTCTGTTGATTTGGGGTGGAGAGTTCTGTAGATGTATATTAGGTCCACTTCGTGCAGAGCTGAGTTCAATTCCTGGATATCCTTGTTAACTTTCTGTCTCATTGATCTGTCTAATGTTGACAGTGGGGTGTTAAAGTCTCCCATTATTATTGTGTGGGAGTCTCAGTCTCTTTGTAGGTAACTAAGGACTTGCTTTGTGAATCTGGGTGCTCCTGTATTGGGTGCATATATATTTAGAATAGTTAGTTCTTCTTGTTGAATTGATCCCTTTACCATTATGTAATGGCCTTCTGTCTCTGTTGATCTTTGTTTGTTTAAAGTCTGTTTTATCCAAGACTAGGATTGCAACCCCTGCCTTTTTTTGTTTTCCATTTGCTTGGTAGATCTTCCTCCATCCCTTTATTTTAAGCCTATGTGTGTCTCTGCACATGAGATGGGTTTCCTGAATACAGCACACTGATGGGTCTTGACTCTTTATCCAATTTCCCAGTCTGTGCCTTTTAGTTGGAGCATTTAGTCCATTTACATTTAAGGTTAGTATTGTTTTGTGTGAATTTGATCCTGTCATAATGATGTTAGCTGGTTATTTTGCTCATTAGTTGATGTAGTTTCTTCCTAGCCTTGATGGTCTTTACAGTTTGGCATGTTTTTGCAGTGGCTGGTACCGGTTGTTCCTTTCCATGTTTAGTGCTTCCTTCAGGAGCTCTTTTAGGGCAGGCCTGGTGGTGACAAAATCTCTCAGCATTTGCTTGTCTATAAAGTATTTTATTTCTCCTTCACTTATGAAGCTTAGTTTGGCTGGATATGAAATTCTGGTTTGAAAATTCTTTAAGAATGTTGAATATTGGCCCCCACTCTCTTCTGGCTTATAGAGTTTCTGCTGAGAGATCAGCTGTTAGTCTGATGGGCTTCCCTTTGTGGGTAACCCGACCTTTCTCTCTGGCTGCCCTTAACGTTTTTTCCTTCATTTCAACTTCGGTGAATCTGACAATTATGTGTCTTGGAGTTGCTCTTCTCGAGGAGTATCTCTGTCACGTTCTCTGTATTTCCTGAATTTGAATGTTGGCCTGCCTTGCTAGATTGGGGAAGTTCTCCTGGATAATATCCTGCAGAGTGCTTTCCAACTTGGTTCCATTCTGCCCGTCACTTTCAGGTACACCAATTAGACGTAGATTGGGTCTTTTCATATAGTCCCATATTTCTTGGAGGCTTTGTTTGTTTCTTTTTATTCTTTTTTCTCTAAACTTCTCTTCACGCTTCATTTCATCTTCCATCGCTGATACCCTTTCTTCCAGTTGGTCGCATCAGTTACTGAGGCTTGTGCATTCATCACCTAGTTCTCGTGCTGTGGTTTTCAGCTCCATCAGGTCCTTTGAGGACTTCTCTGCATTGATTATTCTAGGTATCAAAGTTTTTAACTTCTTTGCCAGTGGTTCGAACTTCCTCCTTTAGCTCGGAGTAGTTTGATCTTCTTAAGCCTTCCTGTCTCAACTCGTCAAAGTCATTCTCTGTCCAGCTTTGTTCCGTTGCTGGTGAGGAGCTGCATTCCATTGGAGGAAGAGAGGCGCTCTGATTTTTAGAGTTTCTGGTTTTTCTGCTCTGTTTTTTCCCCATCTTTGTGGTTTTATCTACCTTTGGTGTTTGACGATGGTGACGTACAGATGGGTTTTTGGTGTGGATGTCCTTTCTGTTTGCTAGTTTTCCTTCTAACAGT
The DNA here is from genome assembly GCF_006542625.1 of Nomascus leucogenys. NCBI lineage: Eukaryota > Metazoa > Chordata > Mammalia > Primates > Hylobatidae > Nomascus > Nomascus leucogenys. The sequence goes on from NC_044391.1 coordinate 80,406,328, forward strand.
CAGGATCCTTAGCTGCAGGTCTGTTGGAGTTTACTGGACATCCACTCCAGACCCTGTTTGCCTGGGTATCAGCAGTGGTGGCTGCAGAACAGTGGATATTGGTGAACCGCAGATGCTGCTGCCTGATTGTTCCTCTGGAAGTTTTGTCTCAGAGGAGTACTTGGCCATGTGAGGTGTCAATCCGCCCCTACTTGGGGGTGCCTCCCAGTTAGGCTACTCGGGTGTCAGGGACCCACTTGAGGAGGCAGTCTGCCAATTCTCAGATCTGAAGCTGCGTGCAGGGAGAACCACTATTCTCATCAAAGCTGTCAGACAGGGACATTTAAGTCTGTAGAGGTTAATGCTGTCTTTTGTTTGTCTGTGCCCTGCCCCCAGAGGTGGAGCCTACAGAGGCAAGCAGGCCTCCTTGAGCTGTGGTGGGCTCCACCCAGTTCGAGCTTCTAGGCCCCTTTGTTTACCTACTCAAGCCTGAGCAATGGCGGGTGCCCCTCCCCTAGCCTCGCTGACACCTTGCAGTTTGATCTCAGAGTGCTGTGCTAGCACTGAGTGAGGCTCTGTGGGCGTAGGACCCTCTGAGCCAGGTGCTGGATATAATCTCCAGGTGTGCTGTTTGTGAAGGCTGTTGGAAAAGCGCAGTATTAGGGTAGGAGTGACCCGATTTTCCAGGTGCTGTCTGTCACCCCTTTCTTTGACTAGGAAAGGGAATTCCCTGACCCCTTGTGCTTCCCGAGTGAGGCAATGCCTCGCCCTGCTTTGGCTCACGCACAGTGCGCTGCACCCACTGTCCTGCACCCACTGTCTGGCACTCCCCAGTGAGATGAACCCGGTACCTCAGTTGGAAATGCAGAAATCACCCATCTTCTGCGTCGCTCACGCTGGGAGCTGTAGACTGGAGCTGTTCCTATTCAGCCATCTTGGCTCCACCTCAAGAATGAATCTTCTATTTGTGAAATTGTGAAAAAGGAAAAAGAAATTCATGCTAGTTTTGCTGTTGCACCTCAAACTGAAAAAACTATGTCCATCCAGTGTGTGCTAAGTGCTTAGTTAAATGGAAAAGGTATTACATTTGTTGGTGGAAGACATGAGGAGAAAATGTGTTCTGACTGATGGCAATATGTTAGGCCAAAAAGCATTCAGCTACATGAAGACTTTAGCAAGGGATCCCCTAAAACTAGTGACATCAAGCCGTTTACTGCAAGTTAGGGATAGTTACACAGATTCAAGAGTACAGCAGGTCAGTGGTAGCTTATCGCTGTCACAATGACTACATCATTCACCTCACTTCATCTCATCATGTAGGCAGTGTATCATCTGGCATCAACATAAGAAAACGAATATGTACAATACAATATTTGGGAGAGAGACCACATTCACAGAACTCTTATTGCAGTGTATCATTACAGTTGTTCTATGTTATTATTAGTTATTATTGTTAATCTCCTACTATGGTTAATATAGAAATTAAACTTTATTATAGGTATGTATATATAGGAAAAAAACATAGTTTACATAGGAGTTTGGTACTCTCCATGGTTTCAGGCATCTACCTGGGGAGTCTTGGAAAGTATTCCCCCAGGATAAGGTGGGGGCTAGTGTACAATAAAAAGCAGTATTTATTAAGCACATAAACATTCTTTCAGACCTATTATTCATTTATGTAAATTTGTAAACATTTATAGGGTACAAGTGCAATTCTGTTACATGCATAGATCATGCAGTGGTCAAGTCAGGGCTTTTAAGGGTATTCATCACCCAAATAATGTACATTGTACCCATTAAGTAATTTCTCAGTACATAATTTCTCACATCCACCCTCCCAACTCTTCACCCTTCCGAGTCTCTACCGTCTATCATTCCACTCTCTCTGGCCATGTTTTCACATTTTTTAGCAGTCACTTAGGAGTGAGAACATGAACTCTCTAGACCTCTCAGTGGATACTTTCCCACTATCTTGGCCACTAGTTTTGCCAATTCAGCTCTAAAATATAAGGACAGCCTTAGACTCCTAGAGTACATATTTTTCTTTTAAAATTGGTTCTTCAATCACATAATAATACACAAACTTTTCATTCCTGTGATTACATAAATCAGAGAGTATAAACTATTTTTCATGAGTCAATATATGGAAGTAAACCAACGTCTAATCCCATGATTCAAATCAATGCAGTTATTTTCACCAGACTTCAAAGGCTTTCTTTGCACATCTTCTATGTAGAGTTGGATGAAGCTAATACAGAAGTTGAGAGAGTCTGAATCCCTTTCTAAGGCCTTTGTATATGATGTTGCTTTTGCCTGAAATGCCCTTACTCTGCCCCTCCAACCCCCACTCCCAATCTTCTTCATTCTTCAAGATCAAGCTCATTTTTCATTGCTTCTGGGCTCCCAAGCAGAACCAGACACTCCTTCCCTCTTGTCCCATACTAGAAACCTGCACTGCTGGTGGGGAGATGTGGGGGTGGGGGTAGACAGGGGAGACAAAAGAAGGCATTGAAGGGGTTTACAGTTTGGCTTCCAATATGAAGGATGAAGACAAAGAGAATGTTTTGACTCACATAGCACTCAGGAGTGGTAGGAAGTAAATGCACATGAAGACTGAATCCAGAACTTGGATTTTTAGGAGTTACCCTATTATCTTTTCTGTCTGTGTGGCTAACTTTGCCCCAGAGGCTGCAACTACCCCCACACCTGTGAAACCAGGCTGGTCAATCTAGTGACCTTGTGTCCCAGATGATAAAGCCTATACTTGCACCCCAAATTGCTCTCACTTTCCCATCACTTGATAATTATAAAATAAGTGCAGCTTGTTTGGCTAATAATAGGTCAACGCAGTTAGAATCCGCAAGTTCATTGTGGACAGGAACAGGTTTTTCCACAGCAGTAAGCTTCCCTTGTTACACCACTAGGTGGTGCAATGTGCTCCTGATTTAAGGGTCTCACTTATTAAGCAGTTTTCAAGCTGGGCGCTGTTCCAGATGTTTGAGATACAAAGATGCACAAAACTCTTAGGAGGTCAAAGTGTGGTGGATATAGTTTCAGATTTACAGAAAAGTTGTAAGGCTAGTAAAAAGAGTTCCCACATACACTCTACCCAGACTCCTGAAATGGCAACATTTTACCACATTTGTTTTATTCTCTCTCTCCATATACATATATATCTACTATATGTACATGTCCTTTGACTTCTAAATACCTCAGTATGTGTTTTCTAAAAACAAGTACCTTCTTCTTTTTTTTTTCTGAATTTTGTCTGGAACGAAGGTATTTTAGAGGCAACAGCATATAAATCCACACTGATAAACAGAAGTACAATGTAAGCCACATAGGTAATTTTACATTTTCTAGCAGTCCCATAAAAAGTAAAAATGGGTGGAATTAGTTTACATATATATATAAACTAAACTAAAATTATATATATATATAAAATTTTATTTTTGAGATGGAGTCTTCCTCTGTTGCCAGACTGGAGTGCAGTGGCGCGAACTCGGCTCACTGCAACCTCTGCCTCCCGGTTTCAAGCGATTCTCCTGTCTCAGCCTCCCGAGTAGCTGGGAGTACAGGCGCATGCCACCATGCCCAGCTAAATTTTGTATTTTTAGTAGAGATGGGGTTTCACCATGTTGGCCAGGATGGTCTCGATCTCTTGACCTCAGGTGATCCACCCACCTCAGTCACCCAAAGTGCTGGGGTTACAGGCGTGACTCACTGCGCCTGGCCAGTTTTAATATATAAATTTTTAACCCAATATCTGCAAAATATTATTTCAACATGTAATCAGTATTCAAATTAGGAGGTTATTCTATTTTTCAGACAAGTCTTTGAAATCTGGTATTTTATATATATTGCCTATCTCATTTCCAACTATCCACATTACAAATGATCAACAGCCACACATGGCTACCTTCTGGACAGCAGAGGGAGGGTATTTAAAACTATGGGAATGGATGAGTGGAGGAGAGCTCAGGAATGGTTTTTGCATCATTGAACATCTAGATTTTGAACAGAAGAGGAGGAGCTGACAAATGAGACAGCAAATGAGATAGGCCAGCAAAGTGGGAGGAACACAAGGCAAGTATGGTGCCAAGGAGGCTAAAAAGGAGGGGCTGTCAACTGCATCAATTGATAGAAATTGAGTAAGATGACAGAAAAGTGACTAATGTATTTGGAAAGATGGAGTTATTACTCATCTCGGCAAGACAGTTTTATTAGATTGGGAGTTCCTCCACTGGAGCTGAAGAGAGAATGGACGGTGAAAGTGGAGATATGTATAGACATCTCAAAGGCGGCACCTGATCCTTGACACTCTCTCCTACCTCCTTCTCTCCCTAAATTTTGATCTCTGTTGGGGGCCCAAGCTAGAAATCTGGGAGACACTCTCAAGTCCTTCCTCTCTTTCAGATCGCATAGGCTTTTACAGTTATTCCCATTTTACCGCCTAAATAATTACTGATTGTTTCTTCTGTGCCATTCCTGCTTTTTATTGCTAACAGGCCCTCGTCATCTCTAATCGTTACGACTGCAGCATCTTCCTAATAATCCTCACAGTTTTCAGCCTCTAGCTTTGACGCCCTCAAAATTCTGTTAGTAAAGCCTGAGGGCCCCCAGAAAGCGACGATGGTGCTGTGCTGGCAGACCGAATGTTTTTTAAAACACAAAGCTTGCAGTCCTGCTGCTGTGCTCGAAATCCTTGTATGGCTCTTCTTGAAACAGGTTTAGTGTTTCTACTGGAGTTCCTTCTTTCTCGTTCAATACAAACACATACACACCCAGTTCTGTTTCACGCTTTTGTCTTTATTATCCCTCGTAACTGCCCGCCTTGCAACCAATCCGCTCAAACAAGCACCCTGACTGACGCATTCTTACTCATTCTAGCCTGGGTTTCAACTTCAAGGAGCTTCAGCGCCCCTCACTCCCTTGCCCCGAAAGCTGGTTAAACTATGCACCTTTTCTCCCCTTTTCAAATGCCCTTTCCAGATATTTTTATGGAATTCAGTGCCATTTTCTGCCGCTGTTCTCACCACATTCATTCATCATGTTGAGTTTTAAAAGTACTAGCTTCTGTCGATTTCTCCAACTGAACTCTGAAATCTTTGAGGTCAGGGAGCTTGCCTCATTCTATTTTGTATTCCCAGTACGTGACGCATGGCTGGATACACCAGAAGTTGTCCGACCAAGTTTGTGGGTATTAAGAGTGGTCAAAGACGCTGGGGAGGGCAGTGCTGGGAGAAGGGCAGCGCGTGTCTTGGCGACCCCAGCGCAGGTCGAACTACTCCGGAGTCTGGTGTGGAGCCGAGAGGGAGGCCCGCACTTTTCTCCCGGCGGAGCTGCGCTGAGTCTGAAATAGGTGTACGCGTCAGCGGGGCAGGAAACGAAAAGACAGTGCGGTAATTGGTGGAAAGCTGGAAGTGGGCACCTCGAGGGGCTCAGCCGCACGAACACACTCACTCAGGGAAAGCGAACTACACCAGGACCTCTCATCGCCCGCCGGATCGGTTCTCCCAGAGCGCGCGGCCGCTTATATGGGCGTGGTCCTGCGTGGCCTGCCGGGGCGTCACGTGACGCCCAGAGTCATGTGACCGCCATCTGGACGGTGCTCCACGGGCGCTGCTTCCTGCCGGGGTTTGGAGTTGTCACCGCTTTCCCCTCTCAGTCTCCTGCGGGCGCAATGGAGGAGGAGGATGAGGAAGCGCGGGCGCTCCTGGCAGGCGGCCCTGACGAGGTCGACAGCGGTGCCCCCGCCGCCCCCGGGGCCCTGCCGGCCCTCTGCGACCCCAGTCGCCTGGCGCACCGGCTTTTGGTGCTGTTACTGATGTGCTTCCTTGGCTTCGGTGAGCCGCCCGGGTGGGTTGGGGCTAATCTTCAAGAAATGCCCTACTTTCTCTTCGAGGTAGATCGTCATCGTGGTCACTGGTGCCACGGGGCCTCAGCGCAGCTTCCGTCTTAAGCTCCTGGGCCTCCTCATTTTCCCCTTTGCGATTCCAGCCACACCTGTGGATGCTGCTAGTTACTCCGCGTCTGGAACGTGGAGGTCGAGGGACTGAGCCGGGCGAGTTTTGTCGCGCTCCTTTGCTCTTCAGTAAGTCCCAGGCCAGCGACTCGCCCTTGAGGCGATAGATATGACGGTAACTCCAGATTTTCAAGGTTCCTCTCTTGGCATACGTGGTCAGAGGAAATTCAGAAAGCTTTAACTGTTCCTAAACGACTTTTGTTTGTTTGGTTTTAGGTGAGACAGGGGCTTGTTCTGTCACCCAGCCCGGAGTGCAGTGCTGTGAACGTGGCTTACTGCAGCCTCCACCTCCTGGGCTCAAGCAATCCTCCCGCCTCATCCTCCCAAGTAGCTGGGACCACAGATGGAGCACCACCACACCCGGCTTTATTATTATTATTTTTAGACACAGGGTTTTACAATGTTGTCCAGCTTTTGAAAAACGTGAATGATTTCGTCAGCAGTCTTTTATATATTTTTCACCCTCTTTGAGAAAATGTGTGAGTGTGTCTTGCTGATAGCTTCAGTGAGTGGATATTGGTCTCTTAATCTTCCACTCTGCCACTGTGAAGCAATCATATTGGACTGGACTTGTGGTAGTCTTGACAGTGGTTGGTTTCACTTATGAAATCTGATGTCTCCGAAAACAGTTTCTTGATAATTAGAAAAAAATTTTCCTTTCTATGTTACAGTTTTTAATTTATTAAGCAAAATTCTAATATTAATTTGGTATGAATGTGTTTTTCAGGAGGCTAGCTGGAGCCCGTGTAATCAGCAGGTTTAAAAACATTATGGTGGATAACTATGCTACTGCTGAACATATAAGTAGACATGAAGGATGCTTTGGGCTTTGGTTTCCTTGCAACTCCTTTTTCCCCCCTCCCCTGTTTTTTAAAAGATGATGCCCATCCATTAGCTTTAAAGCAGGACGTTGAATCCTTAAAAGCGATTAAAGCAGGGTTTAGAAACAACAACAAAGAAAGAACAACAATAAAACATTAAAAAAATGGTCCCTACTCAAGCAGACAGACAGTTTTTGGTAAATTCTGGTTATCTGCCTAGATTTCAGAAGCCAGATTCATTCCTTTCTAATGACAGTTTTTATTGTCATTATAACCAATAGCCTCGTGTACTTGTAGAGTTAGTAGAGCTGTGGAGGTAATATTTTCTTGTAGCCTACCAAGGAGTCTCAATTATTTTATCTTTAAAATAAATCTGAGTGCATGGTCAGATCTCTCCCTACTTCTCTCTTTCCAATTCCCCCAAAGACATGTTTTAATTTAATCCTTTAGAATTCTCAGTTTCGTTTTTTTTTTCATTCCTGGCCCTGTATTCACTAAATTATTTGATTTTGGGTAGTTTGTAGAATTAGAGAACTTGTTTCAAATATTGGTTTTGTCAGAATGGTTACACTCCATTCCTTTGTCCTTAAGCTAACATTATTAGGAAACTGATGAGGTTGTTTGTAAAGTTTTTAGTCTATGTGTGTTTGTAAATAAGGAAATAAAATATAGATGCTTCATGAAGATGTTAATAAAATTGTATATGGTGAAGCATGATGAAAGTAAAATAGAAAAACATTTAATTGTTGATTGTTGACTTTTTAATTCAGGTTCCCAATATTTGCTGTGTATGAACACTACTAATTTATGGAAGTTATTTGATATAACTTAGAAAATACTAGCGGATAAGGAAGTGGTTCAGAAATATTTCTGTAGTGTCAACCTGTAGTATCAGCATTTAAAATTGTAATTTCAGTAGCAACTGCAACTTGAAACTTTTATATGGGAAGTATTATTACTTATAAAGTATTTGCTCTTTTCTAGGCAGCTATTTTTGCTATGATAATCCTGCTGCCCTTCAGACTCAAGTTAAACGAGTAAGTTGATTTTTCACCTTTGTTTCTTTTGTTTTCTTTAGAGCAAGTGTAGCGGTGGAGGCATTACCAACCCTCAGGTGCCCTAGCCTGAAGTGTCCGCTGAATCTATTTTGACATCTGTAGTCCGAAATCCACAAGTTGCAAGGGGTGTTCTTAAGTTGAAATGAGTTACCACAAATAATTCATTTATAGCACATATGTGACTTGAAATTGTTTCAGACCTTAGATAAATAATTATGTGGTATTTCCATAGTATTGTCAAAAATATGAGCAGGTTTTTGTTTGCATTTCACTCTCCCAGCGCGTAGTCACCCGAATGACAAATGATTTGTTAAGATAGCTTTTTGCCTTCTTAAATAGGTTTTAGTTGTTGTTTTGTTTTTTAAATGTGGATACTCATTGCAGAGGATTGTCCATGTCAGGATTTTTAGTCTGGTTTTGTATTGTAAAAACATACTTGATATTTACAGTTTTTTGGGTATTTAGTCTCTTTTCTTTGTAGGTTCTTTTTAACCTTTGGACAGGGAAAATGCATACGTTGGCCCTTTTCATTCTAGAATGAAAGAGAAAGGAAGTAGGAGGAGCATGCTTGAGGGGATGGAGAGGGTAGGGTAGGTAGGGATAGGCTAAGATTATCCTTGTATATGTGGGCGGACTCCCCAGTGCAGGTAGTATATAGAAGATATAGTCAGACAGAAGTGGTCCCTGTAGCAGGGTATCTGATCCTGGAATCCAGGAAGCCCCTGAAATGGCATGTGAACTCAAGAAGTTCCCGGGGTTCCCAGGTGTGACCATTTTTCTGGGCCAGGGACCATAGCTTTCATGAGATTCTCAAAGAAGTTAGTGAGACTTACAAATGGTTAAAAAAAAACTGCCCTTTACAGAAAGAAGAATGTAACTACTTTCCACTTTAGATTGTCATATTTTGATTTGTTAGTTGCTAAACTTAACTGTTTGGAAAAAAAAATAGTTTTATTTTCTTTTCATATAGGATATGCAAGTGAATACCACGAAATTCATGCTGCTGTATGCCTGGTATTCTTGGCCCAATGTAGTTTTGTGTTTCTTTGGTGGCTTTTTGATAGACCGAGTATTTGGAATACGGTAAGCTTGAAAAGAAACTATGGGTAAATCTTACCTGATTGTTAGAAAAATACAGAGCTAGATTAAGGTATTTATAGAAAGAGCTGAATAAACTTCTGTATTAACTAATAATTTGCTTGAGTTTTTAAAAAAATGATTTTTATATCTCTGGAATTGGTTTTTGAAACTTGGTATTTCAGTTCAGGTCAGGACTAGTAAATGCTGATGGTATAAGGTAACTCAGTTATCCATAGGAGAATTATACTCTCCCTTGGGATCAGATAAACCAGGTTCTGAATCTCGTCGTTGCCACTTTCTCTTCCTGGCTGTTCTGAGCTGTTTGCAGCTTCCTGAGCTTCAGTTCTCTCATTGCCAAAATACAGATGATTCCTACCTTGCAAGGTGGTTATGAGGATTAAGTGAGAGATGGATGTACAGTGTTGGGCACATAGGTAGTATGTGCTTCCTCCAGCCCCAGTGAGATTTTCTATTTCTGCTTTTCTTGGGATGTAAAACATTTCGTGACCACTTCTGTTAGATGCTGAGGAGGAAATAACACTATAAGCTTTGCCACTGTTCATCCTTATTATTGTGTGTATGTTCTTAGTGGAACCGAAGAGGAATATAGACTGGGAATATTTTCAGAAGGCAGAGACCAAGATGATGAAAGGTCTTTAAACCATGTCTGGTGGATAAAGATTACAGAAACTTTAAGAGTTTACACCTGGGGACTAACCTTCAAAATTTTTGAAGAGTTAGAGTATGAATGAAGAATCAAATTTATTTTGTTTGGTCTCAAGGGAGAGAATTAGCTTGAAACTTCTGGGGAACAGATTCCTTTTAATATGAGGAGTTTGCTTAGTCAGATTGGTAGGAGATGACAAGAATTCTCTTGGGACCATAGTAAATTTTCCAGTGCTAGAGAACATTCAGTAGAAGACGGCATGGCCATTTCACAAGGATCTTGAGAGAGGTCTAAGTTTAAGAAGGATGGTTTACCCTGATGGCCTTTAAGGACTCTTCTAATACTGGCATTTTATTATTCTAGGGCAACATTAATCAGATGTCCAGATTGTAGGATGTTAGATTTGTATAACATGGTTGGTATTTGTCCTTTTAAAAATTAGTTTTAGTTATCAAGAATTATAACCACTTAAAATTACTTACTGTAAAATTCCTTGGAATCAATCCTAAACTCTTAATAGAAATTTTATAAAGAATTTACATTTTTAAATAGTTTTGACCCTGGGAACTTCTTGAAGATTAGTTGATTAGTTTTATTTAAGAGATGATAATGATTTAAACTAGTACATGCCATTGCTAAAGCTTCTGGAATCCCCTTAGAAGTCTAGACTTCTGTAGATTTGCATTTAGTCTGAGAGTTGCTGGCTTCAGAGGGAGATGAGCCCTTTATTTTTCTTTCTTTGGAGGGAATACAGAGGGGGCAAAGAAAACCAAAGTGAATTATTACTAAAGGACTTTGTGGTTACTAATACTAATGTAAACAGAAATTAAGATTTTTTTTCTCTTTCTCTTTCTCATTCTCATTTTCATTCTCATTCTCATTCTTTCTTTCCCAAACAGATGGGGCACAATCATTTTTAGCTGCTTTGTATGCATTGGACAGGTAAGGAAGGCCAAAACATTCATTGATTATTGACAGTGACTTCTAAATTCTTATCTAATTAATTCCATTGGCAAAGATGTGTTTAATTGGTGCCTAGCTTAATTAAGCAGAACCCATAAATGCCCACGTGATATAATCCATAGTCTATTTTAAGCCTTCAAATAAGTGAACATTAATATTTTAACTTCACAGATTTATTAAGGAGAAATATTAAAACTGTTGTAGAAGTTGAGATTTATCATGTTCCTTTTGCTTCTCTTTAATACCTTGAATTTACTTTTTCATTGATTTGACATGAACTTCTACATTATAGGTTGTTTTTGCCCTGGGTGGAATATTTAATGTTTTTTGGCTGATGGAATTTGGAAGATTTGTATTTGGGTAAGTTATGCATAATTTAATTTATCCTAATGTATTATTGTTTTAGTGTTCATCTATGAAAGATCTTTAAAAAACCTTGTCTTTTCTGGGGAATTACTTCAAATCCTTGAAACCTAGCTTCATATGCATAAGAGTATTTCTTAGTTGTCTTAGTTTTCATTTAAAATAAGCAACAATTTTGAGTGGTCCTAATCAACTCTGTGTGGGGTTTGAGTATTAAATAGTTCTCTAGAAATGATATTTTTCCCAGGCAATTTGCCTGTTCTGTTGTATTAAAGACTATGATGTGAACCACTTTTAGAAAAGTATAGACCATCGATTTCTAGGTTGGTGACTGATGGACATTTCACTCTTTCTTAGCAAGCGACGTGAGGGTCCTTTCAACCCTGTCCAAGAGCTTTGCTTGAATGAGCACAATACGTGTAAGCTGACTATTCTGTGTGAATTCTTATAGACCAGTTGTTCTACCTGAATTGTATTGTCTGTTCAGTAAGCCTATTCTGAGACCAGCCTTGGGCTTGCTGCCCTGAGGGACCCAGATGACAGAACTGACTCAGTTTTAAAAGCATAACTTATTCAAGCTTTGCACAGGTGTCAGGAGCACGTAGACATAGCTGACATACCCCAAAAAGTACCGTAAGTGAGAGAGAAGGAAGAAGAATGTACGTAAAGTTATGACAGGGATTCAGAAACAGAAATGTGGTCAGAAATGGCCTTACAGATGAAGTACGCCTTGACAGAAGTACAGGATTTGGATTAGTAGAAGAGAGGGAAAATATTTTTGGGCTAGGACGGAGTCACAAGAAATAAGACTATTTCTTAGTTGTCTTAAGACTGTTTCTTAGTCCGTAATACTGAGGTGGCCTCGGTGTAAGGATATGGAGGAAGGGAGCTCCTAACTGAAGGCCCTTGGAGGAGAATCGTAAATATTGAAACTTACTGAAGGAAAATTAAAACCCAGGAAGTAGGAGAGTGTTGAATATGGAAAGTGAATGTGGGGATTGATTGATGGAGAGCTTTGCATATTGTTCTGAAAAGTGTGAGTTTTTATGTTTTCACAAAGCATGGACCACTTTTCCCACATCTGCATTTTATATAATATCGATGGTAATGTAGTAACCAAGACGACTCCTTTTATTGCCTGTTATGGTTATTATTGCAATATGTCATGTGACTCCAACACTTAGCAGTATAAAGCTACCATTTCATTATACTCATGGACTTTATGGGCAGAAATTCGGACAAAGTGTAGCACGGACAGCTTGTCTTTGCCTCTAGTGTCTGGGGCCTCAGCTGGTAAGATTCATGGAAGGGTGGGGGCTGGGATCATCTGAAAGCTTATTGACTCACATGTTTGGCACCTGGACTGGGATGCTTCAAAGACTGGGACTGCTGACTGGGGCACTTACATATGGCCTCTCTTTGTGGGTTACTGTCTCATAGCATGGGGATAGTGGTTCAGGGCTCCAAGTGCGAGTGTCGGAGTGAAAAGGTGGTCACTTTTTATAACTGAGCCTTGGGATCACACTGTCTCATTTCCACCATATTCTATTGGTTGAAGTAGTCACAAGCCCACTTGGATTCAAGGGGAGGGGACAGAGGCCCCATCTCTTGATAGGAGAATTGCCAACATTTTAAACCTGCTGCATTGCTAACTGTAGTATTTCTTTAAAGTTGTGACTTCTGGTTGTTTTTTTTTTTTTTCTATTTTTAGGATTGGTGGAGAGTCCTTAGCAGTTGCCCAGAATACGTATGCTGTGAGCTGGTTTAAAGGCAAAGAATTAAACCTGGTGTTTGGACTTCAACTTAGCATGGCTAGAATTGTAAGTATAATGAAAAGCCTGATGAAGCCAAATGGGAAGCAAAAGATTAAATCTTATAGTTCTCTTAAAAATCACAGGATGAAATGTATTTGTGTATGGTAAATTAGATATTAACTTTAGAACACAGCGTGGCATTTACCTTGAGTAAAGCATTTCTAACCTTATTTCATCTAGTAAACAGTCTAAAATGGCTGTGTACATTCATTAGTTCAAGGAATCTGAGCATAGGGAGGGATCCTGTAAGTTTTGTTGTCTAATTTCTTACCCATTTTTGGCTTCCCTGCTAGAACCTCTCCACATATGGCTGTCCAGGTTCTGTTTGCAATATTTCCAGGGATTGCAAGCTTGCTCTGTGATGAAGCAGCCCACCTACTTCCATGAACTTTATGAAGCATAACCTCACATAGCGATGAAACCTCCATTTACAAGTAGCTTTTACTGATGGCTCTGACTTTTGCTCTCTGTAGGTAAAGTTTACTTCCTCTGCTGTGCATCAGTGCTTTGCTCCTTTGTAGACAGCTCTTAAGTTCTTGGCTATATGTGCTCATTTCCTGTGGTTGCCTGAGCCATATGACATGGATCTCAGCTCCCTTACTGTGGTGCTCATGCCTCTCTGAACTTAATCTTAGTTAGCCAGTACTCCTGTTGGTATTTGGAACCTAGAAATGATCATGGTGTTTCAGGTTTCGTCTTAGAGGCTACCTAGGGGGAACAACATTATGGGTTTTGTTTGTTTGTTGTTTGTTTGAGACAGGGTCTCACTTTGTTGCCCAAGCTGGAGTGCAATGGTGCAATCTTGGCTCATTGAAGCCTTGACCTCCCAGGCTTGAGTGATTTTCCCACCTCAGCCTATAGAATAGCAGGACTACAGATGTGTACCACCATGCCCAGCTAATTTTTGTATTTTTTGTAGAGACAACATTATGTTTTTATTAATGCAAACTATAAGGTGTGTTGGCAGTCCCAAATCCCATTAGGTTTTTTCTCTCGTTAATTCCCATGAATAGTGTATTAAAAATTTTTTTTTTTTTTTGCCACAAAAAATCAAGCTTTCAAGCTTTGATTTTTAGTATATGTGCTGCCAAGGCGAGCAGAAGCTTTGACTTTTAATAAGTGTCATGAAAATACAACATAGTCTCAGAGAATAAGAACTTCAATATAAAAATATTTTCATATAATACTTCATCATGTGAGTATTTCTGTCTTTTTATACATGTAGGTTCTTTCTGATTTTTCACTATTATAAATAGTGCTATAGTCTTAACACACTCGCTATGAAAGTTCTATGCATCTCTTTTAGTCTCCTTAGGCTAAGTGGCTAGGAATGGAATTATTAAGTCAGAGTATTTGTTAGGTCATCTGAGGACTATTGAGAGATATTTCCACATTATCATTCCAGAGACATTTACATCCCCATCTGTGGGATATGAGAGGATCTCTTTTATTGTCGTATTGATAGTACAGGCTATTATTACTTTTAGAAAATTACTTTATCACTTTGATAGGAAACAGCTAAATATTTGAATTTGTAACTCTTAGGTAAATAGTGTGGTTTTCCATATTTTCTAAATTTTACCTATAAGCATATTCCCAAAGCCTTCATTACGAGTCTTGTGCAAGTCAAGATATGTTTATGGCAGTTTGTGAATCTAGTTGTCTAACAACTTTTTAAAAAAGGAAGTGAAATCAGTTGAGCAAGACTCAACTGACTTCATTCTGGTCACCAGGACATCAGGTTCTTTTCTGTGTCATTTTAAGTTAGCTATAATTCATTAAGCTGCATTCTGAGGAGCCCTAAGTTTCTCTCTTTTTCTATGTATGTATATTCTTTTGATGATAGAGCTGATAGGATTGCTAACGGAAAATATGTAGAGTGTGGGGGAAAAACAACGGAGGCGCTCAGGATGACAGCACAGTTTTTGCTTAAGCAACTGTGAGCTCTGTAACCTAGCTCTTGATATTCTGCCCACCATCCCCCAAACCAGCTCCTACTGTAGTTTTCACATCCTTAGTTAAAGGCAACTGGATTTTGGTCATGTTAGGTTAGACATGCCTACCAGTCATCCAAGTGGAAATGTTGAGTAGGCAGTTGCATACACAGGTGTAGAATTCAGGGGAAAAATCTGGGCAAGTGATGTAAGTTCAGGAGCAAGGAAAATGCTACTTAAAATTGCAAAACTTGGTAAGATCACCAAGACTGTGGATATTGAAAGAAAAGAGATGATGTCGATTGACCAAGCCCTGGGGCACTTCCCACATTTGCAGGTTGAGAAGATCGAGATGGAACCAACCAAAGGGCTCCATTGGGGTGGGCAGAAAGGCAAGGGGGAAACTATAGGCTGTGGTATCCCGAAACCCAAGAAAAGAAATCAAGGTGGAGAGGATGTCAGCTGTGTGAAATGCTATTGATAGGTCAGACACTACTGAAGACTGAGAAATGTACATGCCTTCAACAATGTTCTCACAGCAAATACAGTAGCAAATTTCACATGGCTGTTTCTTATAAAATACTAGCTAATGGCATTATTCAAATAAGCAACAAGGTAAACAGAGACCTACTGGAAGCTTTCTCTAATACCATCAAAAATATAAATTCCTCAAAGATATGACGTTGCCTTAATAATCCTTTCATTCCCAAATACCTATTTAAAATCTCTATTAACTATTTAAAATGTCTATTAAATAAAATAACATGACCTGGCTTAGCAAGTACTCAATAAATGTTTGTTGAAATAATGAGTTTTCAAGTAACAATAGTGAAGGAAAATTGAAAGGGTGCTGGATCTCCAGTCCCAAGCTAAGACATGAATACTAAGAAAAATGAGAACTCCACTGAAGGTATGTGGTATATGCTAATAGTTCAAGTGTCTAAACACAATCAAACTCAAAACCTCAGGCAATAGAAAAATCATGGAGAGGTAAACCCAGGACCTCTGTGGTCATTCTGGAGGCTGCACAGGGAACAAGAGAAGTGCAAAAAAGACGGAATCTATGTCACCCCCAGCAGCCCAATAATGGAATAGCTCTTGGACATTTTGATCATAAAATCATCTTATATGGACGCTAAATACATAAATCAGATAAAAGTTGAGCAGTGTTGGCTGAAACTGAGGTGGCTGCCTGCGATCTGGCTCATTTCACCTCCTCAAGATTTCCCTACCACTCTCATAATCCCTAAACTGCCTCTAAGAAGCCCCTGAGATTCCCTTCTAGAAACTCAGGACAACTTATGTGCAAGTATATTTATGCTCTGACTACTTCCCACCATGCCCACTGCTAACCACCTAGGGCAAGGCCCAATCGTCTCTGTTCTGGATTATTGCTATAGCTCCCTAACTGGTACTTTTGCTTTTGCCTTGTGGTCTGTTTTGAATATAGAGTGAGTCTGCCAGTATGAGTCTGTCAAACTATCACACCACTTCTCTACTCAAACCCCGATGGCTTCCTATCTCACACAGAATAAAAACTGAAAGTCCTTCTGTAGCTCCCCTTCTCACCATTTCCTCACTGGGACCTCATCTCATCCTCTCCCTTCTCCGTTTGCACTGTTCCAGCCTCTGCTGTCCTTGCCATTCCTTGAACTCTCCAGGCAAGCTCCTCTTGGGGCCTGTGCAGTGGCTATTCCTTCTGTCTGGAGTGCTCCTCCCTCAGGTATCCCCACAGTTCATTTCCTGCAAGTTTATACTCCAAAGTCACTTTCAGTCGGGAGGCCTCTATTCCCAATTTTATATTCTCCTTTCCAGCTTTATTTTTTTCTTATTTTTTAAAAGTACTTGTCAATATTTAATGTACTAGATATTTTACTTTTTTTTTTAACCAAAATAAGTTGGATATTTTTGTGCTTTTTTCTTCTTCTTTTTTTTTTTTTACAGAGTCTTGCTTCGTCACCCAGGCTAGAGTGCAGTGGCATGATATCAGCTCACTGCAACCTCTGCCGCCTGGGTTCAAGCAATTCTCCTGCCTCAGCCTCCTGAGTAGCTGGGATTGCAGGTGCCCATCACCCTGTCACCATGCCTGGCTGATTTTTGTATTTTTAGTAGAGACAGGGTTTCACTATGTTGGCCAGGCTGGTCTCAAACTCCTGACCTTGGGATCCACCCGCCTCGGCCTCCCAATATGCTGGGATTACAGGCATGAGCCACTGTGCCCAGCCACTTTATTCTTTATTGTATTCCCAATACCTGAAACAGTGACTGGCATGTAATAGGGGCTCAGTAATTGCTGAGTGAATGAATAAATGAATGAAGAATCATCTATTATAACTTTTACTGTCCTCTTTATGAACATTCAGAGGAAGATGTTTTTCCCCCAGATTTCGGTGCCAGGAAAAGTTGTGCTTTTTCTGTTACTGGTATATTTTTGTCTTAGATACTCTGGATTTTATAACTCATGTTTCACTTTTGCTTTGGCTGATAGGAAATACTACATGTATTATATTTTTTTTTATACTAGCAGTTTCTAATAAATTGGCTTTTTTTTTTCTGCTGTGGTAACTATCTGTGGCTTTATCTTGGTTTGTCAATTTTTTCTTGTAGTGTCTTTTAAGGAAATTACCTCCTGTTCAATTTTGATCCTGTTATACCCACTTCTGAGCTACCTCAAATCCCTTTTTTTGAACAAAGCAGAGGTATGTATGATTGAAAATGCTGTTGATTTTTTTCCCTTCTCATTTAGGGAAGTACAGTAAACATGAACCTCATGGGATGGCTGTATTCTAAGATTGAAGCTTTGTTGGGTTCTGCTGGTCACACAACCCTCGGGATCACACTTATGATTGGTGAGTGAATCCCATGTCCCACATCTCTCCTCTCCTGAAAGCTTGTCATAGGAGGTATCATAGCAGGGAGGAAGGAACACTGGAATTTCTATCTACTTTGGTTATAGTTTTGTCTCCATGGTTCTAATGAACTCTTCGACACAACTAGAAATAGGCTATCATTTACCCCGTTTGTATATTAATTTCCACTTTCTGAAAATGGATTTAAAGTTTCTTAAAACGGATAGCCTTAGTCCTTGTTCTCTACTTTATTTTGTTTTTATTTGTTTTTGAGACAGAGTCTTGCTCTGTCGCTCAGGCTGGAGTGCAGTGGCGTGATCTCGGCTCACTGCAACCTCTGCCTCCTGGGGCCAAGCAATTCTCCTGCCTCAGCCTCCCGAGTAGCTGGGATTACAGGCTCCTGCCACCATGCCTGGCTAATTTTTGTATTTTTAGTAGAGATGGAGTTTCACCATGTTGGCCAGGCTGGTCTCGAACTCCTGACCTCAGGGGATCCGCTTACTTCGGCCTCCCAGAGTGCTGGGATTACAGGCGTGAGCCACCGCACCCGGCCTGTTGTCTACTTTAATATTGTCAATTGCATCTTGTACATACAAAGAGATCATGTATGTAAAAATTTTTTGAGAACAACCTGAGAATTTATTCATACATACAAAGAGATTATGTATGTAAAAACTCTTTGAGAACAACCTGAGAATTTATTCAGGTAAGATGTCAATTAAAAGTTTATAGCAGCTGGGCGCGGTGGCTCACACCTATAATCCCAGCACTTTGGGAGGCCGAGGTGGGCGGATCACCTGAGGTTGGGAGTTGTAGACCAGCCTGACCAACATGGAGAAACCCTGTCTCTACTAAAAATACAAAAATTAGCTGGGCGTGGTGGCGCATGCCTGTAATCCCAGCTACTCAGGAGGCTGAGGCAGGAGAATCACTTGAACCTGGGAGGTGGAGGTTGAGGTGAGCTGAGATCACGCCATTGCACTCCAGCCTGGGCAACAAGAGCAAAACTCTGTCTCAAAACAAACAAACAAACAAAAAAAAAAACAACCAACCAAACAAACAAAATGTTCATAGCATAAGGGAGAATTGTTTCCTTTTAATTAAATACTGACCTTTTCAGTCAGTGTGCCTGGAAAGCTTAGATTTTATGGAAGTTTGATGTGATATGATATGGTCGAAAAAACACTAAGTTGGGAGTCAGGAGCCCTGGGCTCTAATGCTAGCTCTAACTAGTTCTGTCATCTTGGATAAGAAAGTTAACCTTTTGTGTCTCAGCTTTCTTTTCTTTATAATTACAATTCTTTCAACAAGACTATATAGGCCACTACTGTCCCTAAGTTCTCTTAGCCATTGCTCCATGGTGCTAGTTGCTGGGTGGGTCACTGGGAAGGGCACGAGGCCTTCAGGGTTTACCACTTTGGCTTTTTCTCTGGGCAGGCAGTTTGTCTAACTGAACCCTGTGGTGTGCATTTGGCTGTTTGCAGGGCTCTAGAGAGACCTGTGTAATGATAGGGTGAAAGTTCTGTGCCCAAGATGTGCACATCTTTTATTCCCTTTTTCCCCAATTTTTAAATTGACACATAATTATACATATTTATGGGTACAATTTGATGTTTCCATACACAGATACATTGTATAACCATCAAATCAGAGTATGTAGCATATCCATCACCTCATGCGTCTATCACTTTTTTGTAGTGACAACACTCAAACCCTCTCTTCTAGCTATTTTGTAATGTATAATCCCTTACTGTTAACCATAGTCATCCTGCTGTGCAATAGAACACCAGAATTTACTCCTCCTAATTGTAACTTTGTACTCCTTGATTAATCTCTCCCTGTCCTCCTTTCTCCAATCTCCTCCCCAGTCTCTAGTTAAACCACTGATCTACTCACTACTTCTATAAGATCAGGTTTTTTTAAATATATATATTTTTTATTCCACATATGAGTAGTATTTGTCTTTCTGTGTTTTATTCCTTATAATTCCTTGATCCATACAGCCTGGTAAAAGAAGACAGTGCAGTGGTAATCCTAAACAGGCATGCATATTTAAAGATTGTTTCAAAGTCTCCCTCTCAAATCCTTTGCCTTACTTAAAATCCTTTTTACTCTTAAATGCTTCTTAGTATTCCATCTAATTTCCTCCACAATGGGGAATTTTAGAGTAAGACTTTTAGAGCCAGAAAAGACCTGCGCCATCATCAAGTCAAATCATTTTGTTTAAAACTGGGGAAATTGAATCCAAAAGAGCTTATGTTCCATGTCCAAGGTGATTCAGCTCATTAGAGCTCATGTCTACTGATGCTCATTTCAGCGAATTTTCAACCGACCTGTAGTAGGGCAGCCAATTAAAGATTCGTTTATTTTGTTAAGCTTCTTTTGGAAATTCTTCCTGAGAAGTGTATCATTATTCACTCTTTATCCTGATTTTCTGTAGTAATGTGAGATTGGTATTAGAGAGAAATGCTGATCTCACAGAAAGTAGCTTGAGAGTACCGAGCTTTGGGAGGATGGGGCACTTGGGCTGCCAGAGGGCAGGAGCAAAGGCCGTGGACTCTGGGAAAGCATCGGAAGGAAGAGAGGTAGTTAAAGAGCCTAACGTGGCTTCATCATTTTTTTCCTGGTGTCCATTGACAATTTGGTGCTTAGACTGAATGAAGAAATGAGGACTAATTCAGTAGCTGCTCATTAGTTTTTTTCAGTCTATATTCTGCATTATAGGACTAGACTAGTTTTTTCTAGTCTTTTCCTTTTAATATTTAACTTTGAACTGTGAAATAATGGAGTAAAAGCTACTACTGTTTGCTGAGTATTTGAATGTACTCTTCCTCTTTTGTCCCGATTTAGTAATTGCAGATTTTTCTCATGTCTTTATGTGACATCCCTTTCAGTTGCTGTTTTCTGCTGTTTATGTAATGTACTTCTCTTTAGGAACCTTCTGTTTGGTTCTCTTTTGAAAGTCTGTTTTTCTTTTTTTTTTTTTTTTTTTAAATTTAGGGGGTATAACGTGTATTCTTTCACTAATCTGTGCCTTGGCTCTTGCCTACTTGGATCAGAGAGCAGAGAGAATCCTTCATAAAGAACAAGGAAAAACAGGTATGTCTAAATGAAAGAATGGGACTTAGGGGAATTATGGCCTTTGTGAGATTTTAAAATGAGATCTAAGTTCGTAACGAAGTGTTGTAAAACCAGGTGGAGCTTAAGACATGATTTTTACTTTTTATTTCCAAATTGATTTCCACTTTTCTAAATTTTTAGATGTATTTTCTTTTCCCCTTAAATCTTTTGGCAGAATTTACATTCTCGATTGTGTATTTGCAAAATGGTTATTGTTCTTGGAAAGGAGCAGGGAAGGTAGATGCCAGTCTTAGGTTTTGCTTTTTCTTATGTCTTTGTAAGTTATCCCAGAAATGATGTTTGTGTAATTTACTAGAAAAGTATTTTTTAAATTGAATTGCAAAGATTAATCACAAGATTTTAAAAAATAATCCTGACTATAGATGAAAGCTCCTTAGGTATGCAAAATTATGCTGATAGTGTCTTCCCTTTCTTCTCTAAGGTGAAGTTATTAAATTAACTGATGTAAAGGACTTCTCCTTACCCCTGTGGCTTATATTTATCATCTGTGTCTGCTACTACGTTGCTGTGTTCCCTTTTATTGGACTTGGGAAGTGAGTATTCTCTATGTTTCCATTATTTCTTGTCTAAATTATCATGAGAGTTCAATCACATAAATGTAGTTTTTAAAGCAGTAAATCTTGCTTCTCTGGTTATAGTTTATATTTTCATGGGAATTACTTTAGATCCTGGGATATACATTTTCTTTCAGCTTAAGGTTTAGTACTGGTTTTATACTTTTATTATTCTTTTGAAGAAATATCTGTATTACTCCACTCTCATGCTGCTAATAAAAAACTGCCTGAGATTGGGTAATTTATAAAGGGAAAAGGTTTAATTGACTCACAGTTCCATAGGGCCGGGAAGGCCTCAGGAAACTTATAACCATGGCGGAAAGGGAAGCAAACATATCCTTCACATGGCGGCAGGAGAGAGAAATGAGTGCCAGCAGGGGAAATGCCAGATGCTTATAAAATCATCAAATCTTGTGAGAACTCACTTACTATCACGAGAACAGCTTGGGGGAAACCACTCCCATGATTCAATTACCTTCTACAGGGTCGCTTCCATGACAGGTGGGGATTATGGGGATTACAATTCAAGATGAGCTTTGGATGGGGACACAGCCAAACCATATCAATACCTAATAATTTTTGATTCATAATACTGATTTGTTTTAATAGTTGATTTTAGACTAGTATTCTTTTTCATTCCCTCTTTATTCCTTGGTTGCAAAGTCTCTTACTGAGAATGGAGACTGTTTATTGGTGCACTGTGCCTGGGAACATCTCTATTTATTAGGACTGTAATTCTGCCAGACTTAAATTCTGGGTTCAAAGCAAATTCTTCTTTGCTTTATCTTCTACTTTTCTCTCCCTTTTGATTGGCAGCTGCTTAAGCAGAGCGATGTGAGTGTGTTTGTGTAGGTGTATGGTTTATACCCTTTCAGTTCAGGCTGTCCCTTTAAATAATTTGAGACAAGAACCCTATTTATTATTTAGCAAAGAACCCATTCATTACTGCTTTTAAGGAAAAGAAGCAGCCTTAAGTCCCTGTGGTAGTATATTTGATTTTCTGAAAATTTGTGTGTATTCCTTGCTGCATACCAGAGAAGGAAAAAAAATAAGCATCATATTTTATTTAGTCAGTAAACATTAATATAAATACTGAAGCTTTAGCAGATTGCCTGAAGGTGAATATAAATCAGGTGGGAGAATAGTATCAAGAAAGAAGCTAATTAAACTTGAGTTATTTTTATTCAACTTTATTTTTTGAAAACAGAGTAGTTCTCTCTAGTGTGCTAACTTCTCTGTCTTTTTAATTTTAGAGTTTTCTTTACAGAGAAATTTGGATTTTCTTCCCAGGCAGCAAGTGCAATTAACAGGTATTTTTAAATTAACTTTGTAAGTGCCTATTGCATGTGAAGTGTGGGTCTTTATAATCAAATGTTATAAGAAGCAAAAAAGATGTATGTGACCTAATATTTCTAAAGTGCGAAACTGGGACTACATTGGGCCTTGAATCCTGAGTGGCCGTGTTTAAATTAGTGGAAAACCAAAGAAGTCTTGGACTGCTTTTTAATTTTTTGATGAGCATTTTATAAGAATGTTAAATGAGTTAGGATTTGCTTTGCCTGATGTTTTCAAGACTTTCTTGAAACTGATGTTTGACTGTGTTGCATTTCATGAAATGTCTTATGTGTTCTCTGGGCAGTGTTGTATATATCATATCAGCTCCCATGTCCCCGGTATTTGGGCTCCTGGTGGATAAAACAGGGAAGAACATCATCTGGGTTCTTTGCGCGGTAGCAGCCACTCTTGTGTCCCACATGATGCTGGCCTTTACGATGTGGAACCCTTGGATTGCTATGGTAACGTCTGTGTTAGTACGTGGTGGGGTCAGGGCTTCAGCAAGGAGTCTGTCATGTTCATCTAAGTAGGCACGCTCAGCAAATTCGGATGACAAGGCCTACGATAGTGGGGAAACGACAACTCGATTCCAATTTCTACAAAATAATTATTTTTTAAAGTATAATTATGAATTATTAACATATAAGGTATCTTTTAATTTCATTTGGTTTATTTAACCAGTTAACTTCAGTGCTGAAAGAGAATTTGAAATAAAGTAGCCTTATAAAAGCCAGAATGCTTATTAATCCCATTTGTTTTTCTAAAATAAGTGACTTAAAACAAGGCATTCCATCATAGATGGCAAAAAAACAAAAATCTGTTGGACCAGTAACTCTTCTTTTTCTTTGACTTGCTTAGTAGGTTAAAAAGTGATAATGAATTCAAGTTTTTGTTATTGTTCTTCAAAACGTCATTTTTAAGACCCGAGGCTCTAGTGCTGCATTTTCTACCTGTTAATAAAGGAATATCTGGAACATAAATATTTGTGCAGTGAGTGGGAATTTCTGTAGAAGTGTTTCAACAGATACAGTACAGACTCCTAGAAGTAGAGATGCTACAGCAGGGGGTTTGCATATTTAACATCTTGGTAGAGATTGTGAAACTTTCTCCAATAACTTTCTACCCATTTATAACTTTAGTAATATACAAATGTGACTTTTTTTAGTATCCTTGCTAGTATTGGGCATTGTCATTGTTTTAATCTTTGCCAATCTGATAGGTATAAGTGATACTCATTTAAATTTAAATCACAGTATTTCTTTTTTAATTGAAGAAAAAATCAGCATTAAGTGAGGTTTACCAAGCATTGGTGGTGATTACTGGGTATTGGTGACTCAGATGCATGATGATGGACTGTTGGCATGATATTGCCTTGATTGCCTAATCTGTAACTCTTAATAAATACTGGAAAATTAGCTTGCCTGAAACATTGGTAAGAACTTTTTAAAAATTACCTTTATTTTCTTACTTGGTCCTTGACTGCATCTTGGGCCCCAGCCAGTTATATATGCATATGATATGATGACAAATGAAAATGGTTAAGACAGCATGTATCTTCTCACTGGAGGGATACTCTTAGGGCAGAGACTTTTTTGTATATTTTGAATATGAATTTTGGCCTAATCACAACAAAATTTGCTTGAATATTTATATATTAACTACTCTGTCACTTTTGCTAATCTGCATTAAAGGAAAATCACCTTTTGGTTAATGTAAGACCATGACCTTTTTCTGCGTTGCTTTCTATAGTGTCTTCTGGGACTCTCCTATTCATTGCTTGCCTGTGCATTGTGGCCAATGGTAGCATTTGTAGTTCCTGAACATCAGCTGGGAACTGCATATGGCTTGTAAGTATTTATGCTGTGGATCGTATATGTCTGTCTGCTATGTCAATTTAATTATCATATAAAACTCCAGGTCTGAATCTAGTCGTCATCCAGCCTCTGGGGTAGCGCTGAACCTGGAGATAACTGGAAAAGTCAGTAAATCTATTTAAGATACTGTTGTGGCCACAAAGGAGCCTCCAGCAAGAGGGCTGGAGTAAAGCTAACCCAGAAGAGGTCCTTGCTGACATTACAATCTCCCTGCCTGTTCATGTGAGGCTTCTCCGTGAGAAGCTGAGTCCATTCCCTGGCACAGAAAGGCAGAAGGGGGAAACCACACCTGTGGTTGGTATTCACATGGCCCTTCTTTGATTCAGCACAAAGGTATTGAATCCACATTGCACTTAATGAGACAAGCTCCTTTACCTTTGAGCAGTCTAGTAGTGGAAATAGTTATGGGATAAAAACCAATCCAGAATCGAATCAAGTCATCCCTGGTGGAAAACATCTCTAAACACAAATAGTATATGGTTCACAGATGCTAATATTTATAGTGAAGTGTTAGCCTATGTGTGAAGACTTTTGAAAATGAAATGTGTCTTTATATTCCATTGTAGCATGCAGTCCATTCAGAATCTTGGGTTGGCCATCGTTTCCATCATTGCTGGTATGATACTGGATTCTCGGGGGTATTTGTTTTTAGAAGTGTTCTTCATTGCCTGTGTTTCTTGTGAGTATTCCGTGTGACAACATTTTGTTTCTTTTACTACATAACAGAATGTTCTTATTTTTACTTAGGCATATCTCCCAGATTTGCCTAATTCTCGCCTGTGTATTAGAATTTCATAGCTGGTGACTTTCTAGCCCTCTGAAGATTCACAGGCATTTTTCAGGAGATTCCCATCCTTAAAGGCAGTGACTGAGTTGGTTTCATATTCTGTTTTAACTATTTACAGTATAAAAAAAAAG
Source organism: Nomascus leucogenys (assembly GCF_006542625.1). NCBI lineage: Eukaryota > Metazoa > Chordata > Mammalia > Primates > Hylobatidae > Nomascus > Nomascus leucogenys. The sequence continues at coordinate 80,431,703 of NC_044391.1, forward strand.
CATTTTCCCACTTAAAGTGGAAAAATTTGAAGAGTCCTGAGTATATCCTTAGTATGACTATGTGGAAACGTTGGTGTGATTTAGGTGTGAGTACTCATGGTTATTCATTAGGCATTTCTAACTGACTTTTATTTTTAGTCCATAATTTAGTTTTTACCTGTAATTTCATTGGTTTGAAATAGGAAGCATTAGGAAACTTGAAAAATATATAAAAATAATAGCATTTGTCCATAGACAATCTTTACCATACGTATAAATTGTGCTTATCTGAAAAGAAAATTCTACTTAACACATCAAGATGTCTTTTATACTTCAATATTGTGCTTAAAATGACAAACCACAATGATGATTTTATCAAACTTTGTTTTCATTTACAGGGAATAAAGACTATCCATACCTGAAGTGTGGTATTTGCAGATAATTGCTTTTGAGTTGCCTTGAGTGCATTTTATTATCTCATAAATAAACGTGCTTGTTTTAGAAACAAGGACATCAAGTTTTAAAAGTAAATGTTTTAAAAAGTGGGTCATATAAGAATTTCAAACATTAAATCATAAAATGTTTTTTGTCTATTTTTGATGCTGCAGCATGTGGTTAAATGTCAGTCCACAGTTCAGCACATACTCAGGTCTCAAAGAAAACAATGTGCCATTTGAGTATGTTTTTCTGTTATTTTATTTTATTATTATTACTTTTTTAGAGACAGGATTTGTCTCTGTTGCCCAGGCTGGAATGCAGTGGAGCAATCACAGCTCAATGTAACTTTGAGCTGTGGAGTTCAAGTGATCCTCCCACCCCAGCCTCCATAGTAGCTAAGACTACAGGTGTGCACCACCATGCTTGGCTAATTTTTAAATTTTTTGTGAAGATGCTGTCTCACTGTGTTGTCCAGGCTGGACTTGAACTCCTGGCCTCAAGCGCTCCTCCTGCCTTTGGGATTACAGGCATGAGCCAAAATAATAAAATAATAGGCCTGCCCTATTATTTTAAAGTAAATTAAACAGTGTTCTTCACTTATTAAAGGAAAAAGCCAAGGGAAAACTTGAATTTTGAGGTCTTGATTGATTTGAGTCTAATGATCACATTTTAATGTTTGGTTGCTTAAAATTTGTAAAGTGGACATGGCATTTTCAGACTTAAAGCCCCCAAAAGACTACTGTTTGGCTTCCTCTGAAATGATAAACAATCGGGGGCTGGCAGGAGTTTTTGGTAAGTCCTGGAAAGGACCAGCAGTGAGAAAGGGAGAGGAAAGAGGGGCAGGGCTAGGCTGTGGCTTGATCGGCTCCCTTTTTTGTAGGGGCCTCAACTTCTTTGTGTCTGGCCCTGCCACCCCTGGGCTGAGGAGCCCTTGGAGAAAATGGTGTGTAACTTATTTTTAGTGCCTTTGGAAAATAAAATAATGGGAATAATATTTTTATTTTAAATAGCAATTAATAAAGGTTTGATTGTGTCTAAGCTGTGCTTTGTGGTTGATTACATAGGAATCATTGAGAAGAAATACATATCTGAAGGGCCCTATATTTTTTCACTCCTAGTGTCACTTTTATCTGTGGTCTCACTCTATTTGGTGAATCGTGCCCAGGGTAAGTAGAAGATCTGATATTTGCTTCTTAAACCGCAGTGGATTATCTTGTGGGGTCTCTGGGTCTGCCTCTTTGGGGGCCAGTGCTTTAGTCCATGCAGTAATGACTTTCTGTTCATAATGATGGAAACACATTTGATTATGTAAAATATAGTTGTGTTTTCTGGGCCTTCATATTTATTAAAATTTCTGTCATTTTTTTAAATCTTCTAGCCAGATCAGTTTCTTATAAAATCTTAGATGTTATTTTTATATTAACATAAAGAAATATAGCATTTAAAAAGTAACCTAAAGCCCCTCTGTGTTATTGTCCTACATTTAAAAAAATCAGAACTAAGCAAATTTATAGCTATAATTTACATTTTAAGGTTCAAGATGTTTGGTTTAGAATTAGAAATTACAGATTTTTTTTTTCTTTTGCTAATTCATGCTGTATGCATTAGTGCATTTTTTTTGTTGTTGTTATTGATAAGATTTTGATGTTGTCCTTAGTAATTTTTCTACCTGCTTGCTCCTAAAGAGTATTATATATTTAGTAGAATATAATATACATGCTGTGTAAATAATTTTAGGTCATTTCCTTTTTTTTTTTTTAAATAGTTTTTTGTTCTTTTCTTTTTTTTTTTTTTTAACAGAGTCTCACTCTGTCACCCAGGCTGGAGTGCAGTGGTGCGATCACAGCTCACTGCGCCCTCAACCTCCCAGGCTCAAGTGATCCTCCCACTTTAGCCTCCCAAACAGCTGGGACTATAGATGTATGCCACCACACCCAGCTAATTTTAAAATTTTTTGTAGATATGGGGTCCCTCTATGTTGCCCAGGCTGGTTTCAAACTCCTGAGCTCAAGCAATCCTCCTGCCTTAGCCTGGGATTTACAGGTGTGAGCTACCACACCTGTTCATTTCCTTTAATTTCTCTTAATTTTCACTATTATTGAATATTAATACAATGTCCTAATTAACAACACTTGAAGCAATACATAAGTCTAAACTTAAAAAAATGCTTAAATTAAGGGGTGATTATTTATATCACACAAGAATTTCATTTTTTCCCTTTGGGAAGGTTCCAGTAGATATACCGTTACTTTTTCATTGTTGATAGCTTTTTCTATTAAAATACAGTATATCTATGCAAATAGTTGCATGTATGTGTGTATGGTTGAAATTTACTTACTGATAATACTTATATGGAAAAGATCTATGTTTATTTGTGTTTTAGGTGGGAACCTAAATTATTCTGCAAGACAAAGGGAAGAAATAAAATTTTCCCATACTGAGTAAGTATTAAAAGGGTTAAAAGTTGTTTTTATTTTTGAAATCTTAAATATGAGCATTTCACTTCAAGGTTTGGGCTTTGAAGTTTTTTTTTTTTTTGATTCTCATGCCCGTCATCCAGGGTGGAGTGTAGTGGCATGGTCACAGCTCACTGAAGCCTCAACTTCCTCGGCTCAGGCAGTCCTCCCATCTCAGCCTCCCAAGTAGCTGGGACTGCAGGTGTGTGCCACCAAGTCTGGCTGATTTTTCGTATTTTTAGTAGAGATGGGGTTTTGTCATGTTGCCCAGGCTGGTCTAGAACTCCTGGGCTCAAGCGATCTGCCTACATCGGCCTCCCAAAGTGCTGGGATTACAGATGTGAGCCACTGCACCTGGCCTGGGCTTTGAACTTCTAAGAGATTAGTCTTCCTTGAGTTTTGAGAGCTAACTATTATGTGTGTGGAACTATTATAACAACATTCTTGTTTGCTTCAGAAAATTAAAAAATGGATATTAAGGCTTAAAACGAAGGAAAAAAATAATTGGGTTTAAGTTGCTCTCTGTGAGACAGACAGAGAGAGAGAGAGAGAGAGAGAGAGAGAGATCGATCTATAGTACTTGTAATTTATTGGAGGAAAGGCCTTCGTCCTGAGGTCCTGGACTGGGCTTACCCTTCCATTCTCTCAGATACTTTCTTTTTCTTAAGTAGTTGATAATTTTTCATCTTCTTCTGGTACCAATATGTGGTTCTGTGTTCTCTGATTCATTTGGAAGAGATTTAAGTATATAGCGTGGTAATTAAGTTAACTTATTTCTTTTTCTAAAAGTATATACTGAAACATAATAGTGATTTTGTTTCCTGTTATTTCTAATATTTTTAGACATTGAAATTTTTATGATTTTAAACATTTATTTGTAAATATATATACCATGTGATTGGAATTGTTGTGACTTTTGACTAGGTTAAAATCTGGTAGAATAGTCTGTTTTTTTGAGATGGGGGTGGTTTTGGTCATATTAAATTCCCTTTTAACAAATACATCTCAAAATAATCAGAAGTATGAGTTTTGAATATCTTTATGATAGTCATATTATGTTAAAAGTTTGGAAACAACATAAATGTCTTAGAGTAGGGAAAATGGTTAAATATATCATGACACATCCATGTGATATGTTGTTAAAACCATGTTTTAGAAGGATTTTTAATGTCATAGATGCTTAACAGGCTGTATGCTAAGTAAACAAAAGATAAAAATGCAAATATAATATCCTAATTTTATTCAGGAAAAAGTATGCTGTCACGTGCTTGTTTTAAACCCAATTACTTATGTATAACAGAAAAGATAACACTAGAAATAATCTCATATTAATTGAAACCTCAGAATATTAATTAAAAACTCAGAATATTTTTCAGATTTTCTACATTGATCTTTTGTGACTTTTAGAATCAAGAAGAGTTAAAAAATTATTCAGAAAAAAGTGTGTAGCTTAGTATTTGCTATTACATGTCTTGTAATGCTTGGTTTTCAATTTATAAGGCAGGTGAGCTTCATGTTTTTTTCTTCCTCTTTTTGATAATTTATTGCATTATGTTTTGCAGATGAGAAGTTTAAATGAATGTGTCATGAGAATGGGCTTAACACATCGTTGGTTTGAAAACCTCCATTTTTAAAAATTTAGAGTTTAGTCATTAGAAAAAATAATGGACTGGAAAGTTATATTTATATCCAAATATACCTATTTCAAAGTGTATTTGTGAGGCCTGTGTTAGCCTGTGTCTTTTGTATTGTGTGTTGCTAAAGAATTCTACTTTTAGTAGGCTAATCAACAATGAAAGGGTTAGAAAATTGCTGTGGAACATCCAGGTGAACTTCAGGAAGGACAGTGAAAAATGGAAAACATTGGCGCTTCTGTTGGGATAATCTTCATTAGGTATATATCTTAGGGATACAGCCTTTTCTTTATCTTACAGCAGGAAAAAAAACTTTTGAGGGGAATAGAAGGGCTGTGTTACACAAAATAAACAATGGCATTGTCATAGGCCTTCCTTTTAGTAGTAGGGCATAATGCTAGGGAATATGTGAAGATGTTTTTATGAAGTCTCTTTCTGATCATGACCAATAGCTTGCACTCTATTCTGTAGTCATGTGGATTGCTGAGCAATGACCCTTTTCAGTTTATTTCTTTGTTGCTGAGGACCCTAATTACTTAAGGATGTAATTTTATAGTATAAACTTTCTGTACAGTTTTTCTTATAGTCTAATAACTAAAAAGTGTCCTTCAAATTATAATCGCCTATGTACATGGATAAATTAAAACACTGCACACGGAGTACTTGATGTCTTCCTTTGATTTAAAAAAAATACAAAAACACTGATTTTAACTCTTATTCATGCAGAAGATTATCTAGAAGAAAACCCAAGTTAGAATAAAGAGAACTTGCCCAATTACAGTCATTGAAAGATTATGGAGGTAGCTTTTTCTCCACAGTAGAACTTTAAATAACATATGTGGTTTTTTTAATATTAAATAAGAGTATGAAGCTTCTCTGACAAACTTTAAATACTTTTTAATATTTTTCAGCCTTAACGTATTATTTGTTAAAGTCAAGGAATGCAGATATTTTAGACAAAATATTAAACGAATATATTTAGCTGATTATATTGTTTAAAGCACATGGCATGATATTGTAAGCGTAAATGTTTGGGAACAGATTGAAAGTACGTTCGTTATGCAAGGTAGCTTGGCAGCTTTATTTACATCTGTTTTTCTGACTTAAGTTCGTTGTATTGATATGACTTGTCTCTGTGTCCTCACCCAAATCTCATCTCGAATTGTAGTCCCTATGTGTTCGAGGGAGGGACCTGGTGGGAGGTGATTGGATCATGGGGGCGGTTTCTCCCATGCTGTTCTCGTGATAGTGAGGGAATTCTCATGAGATCTGATGTTTTAAAAGTGTGGCACTTCCCCTTCACGCCCTCTGTCTCTCCTACCACCATGTAAGATGTGCCTTGCTTCCTCTTTGCCTTCTTCCATTATTTTAAGTTTCCTGAGGCCTCCCAGCCACGTGGAAGTGTGAGTCAATTAAACCCCTCTAATTTACAAATTACCCAGTCTCAGGTAGTATCTTTATGGCAGTATGAGAACTGACTAATACATGTGTCATTACTGAGTTGTTAGTTCTTTAGGCTCTGACTGCCATATGACTGTTTTCAGCACATGGGTGTTGAATATTAATCTCACAAGTGGGGGAGAGTGCAGAAGTCCACACTACTTCTGCTGGAAGGCCCATGTGACCTGGCCTCTTGCCTTGTCTCTCCACTGCCTCTGTGCCCCAGCCACAGTGAGCCACTTACATGTTTTCAAATGGGTTGTGTTCCTTTCCCTCCCAGAGGCTTTGTCCACACTGTTCCGTTTGCTTAGAAAGTTTTCTCCAAGGCTCTCTAGAACCTGTTTTTACCTGATTTATACCGGAAAACCATAGTCCCCAGCCCAGAACCATTCTTCCTCATGGAAGCCCTTCCAGATCCTTCAGGGTGTATTGGGTTCTTCTAAGTTGCTGTGATCTTGCAGTTTTCCTTTTTAGCTTACCTCAACTTAATAATGAAGAATCTGTGATAATGTGGTTGTGGGTGTCTTCCTTAGATTGTAAGCTCCTTGAGGGCAGGGACTGCGTCTGTTTTGTTATCAATGATTGTATTGATAGTGCCTAGCAAAAGTAGGCACAAAATAAATATTTTTTTGTATGACATATATAAAGAGTAAATTAGAATAACCCTTTTGGAGGATGAATTGGCAATATGAATAAAAAGACCTAAAAGGGGGATGGTGGTGGGCTGCATGCCTTTTGACTTAGCAATTCCGTTTCTAATAACTTGTCCTAAAGAAACCATCAGACGAATATACATGTAAATATATTTTAAGAAAGTGTCTTCACTGCTAGATTTTATAATAGCCTAAAGTATAATAGAAAGCCACTCTAATTTACAATAATAGGGGATTTGTTAAGTACATCATATTACATACCTAAAGTGAAATATTAAGTAGTCATTAAATGGTTTTGTTAGAGAACATATTGACATGGAATAATGTTGGTGGCATTTTTACACGGAAGATTCATAGTGGTGCCATTTTTATAGAAACAAATATATCTGCATGATATGTACACCAGTGTCTCTGAATAATGAGTTTCTATTGGCTTATTTATATTTTCTGATTTTTTCACAATAACTCTATTGTGTAATGAAGGTTTTAAAAACCCCACAAAGAATATAATTCAGTGCAAGTTTGAGTCCTGCTGTTTTAAAAAAGTGACAGTGTTCAGAAGGGAGGAAAGTAACAGGTAGTGTTTTTCAAAGAACTCCGGGGGTGAAGATGGGAGTTCAACAGTGCCATGAGTTAGAAATCAAATTTGCATTGCCAGGAATAAAATTGCATGTAAAGGGAATTTTCAGGGACAAAATGGAAGAGAATGGCATCAAGGATAAATGAAACAATGCCTTTAGTTTTTAGTCCCAGTATTCACTGGTAGCAAACAACAGCTCCAACTTGTGTGCATGCTGTTCATGGTATCTGGAAGGCCTCAACTCCAGCCTCATATCCTTTGCCCTCTTCCATTTGAGAGTTCCTGAGTGCCCCAGTGGGGATTTGGTTGTAGGCCTTCAGCAGTGATTTGCTGCCAAAAGGTTCGTGGAAGAAAGCTTTGAGTTTTTGTAAGAAATACTAAAAAGCCCTGACATTGTGTAGGCCAGACAGCCAAACTTAGTATAACTTACTAGCATTTATTTCTCTCAAGTATATTATTTAGTGTATATGGTCATGTAGTCCTGTGCACGTGTCTTTTCTTCAGTGGATCTTTATCGGTTCCACGTTTTGGCAGCTGCCTGCTGCGGTAATCTACTGTATTCCCTAAACTGATTTTCCCCTCATAGATTTGGTAGATTTATTATGTAATGAAAATCAGGGGACCTACAGGACATTTCGTTTCAGATTATCATGTACTTGTAGGCATTTGTTATTTTGTCTTTTTGAAGAGGATCACCTTCGGTGTCTGTCTCCCAAGTTTTACCAGGTAGTAGCTTCTGTGTTTCCATTTTCTTATTAGCAAAATAGAAGATCACTAGAGTTCCTTCTATAGCACTCTCATTCTTAATTTATGAGACATAAGGATATGGCTAATATATGTTAGATGTATGTTGGTGGATGACCTAAAACGTCTACAGATGTATCTCTCCATACCTGTGTAGTTGATGGGTTGGGCAAGCTGGGCCCTCCAGGATTGCATTCACATTACTGTGGTAAGTAAATGAAGCACCCTGGAGGGGCAACAGAATGCCCTATGGAATTTCTAAAAGTCAATGAGTTATCCCAAACAGCTGAAAGTGTGGGCCAACTTCTTGCAAGTCTTGCTCCCTTCCCCCAATATTGAGGCTTGTTCAGTTTTCCACGGAAAATCTGATTATTGTGGGGGTTCTATGTCTTACCATGTTCAGATAGTTTTTAACATTTGGAAGCCAACCCTGTCTGCCCTGGGGAAGAGGTAAAGAAAAATTTCACGACAAAAGGGAAACCGCACCTCCAGCCCAGTAGAGTCCAGATTTCACAGGGTAAAGTGGACAAGAGATGGACAGTGGATAGAGTGGGTGGGAGGAGGATGAGAGAGAGACTGGGTTGGAGCTGGAAGCAACAGGGCTCAAGAACTGGGGAGAGAAAAGTGGCTGGAGGTAGTAGGAAGGTGGGCTTGGCAGCAGGTCATCCCAGGATTTTAGAGTCATGCGCATGAGGTGGAGTGAGTGTTAGAGGGAAGGTAAGAGTCCTCTTCCGACTGGGGGGTGGTCCATGGAGGTGGAGGCCAGGCTTAGTGGACGGGAAGGTACAGGGAATGGGCCTGAGGACAATCATATTATCTCTTAAAGTGTTTTCCATGACTTCCATATTTTTTTAGAATTCTGTGAATTTTAATAGAGATTTGTGCTATGACACCACAATTAGGATGCAGAACAAATAGTTCCTTAACGTTTCAAAGGAAAAATATAACTGTCTTTTAAGATAACGTGTGTGTTCTTTTCATGTGGAAATATTTGAGTTACCTTAGAAAGTTCTAGTTTATTTTTCAGCACTTAGATTTTTAAAAGACTTTTCGAGTCTAATGACTACATAAGGTTTTATGATCATGCTACTTAATATGTTTCATAGACAGTTTTTCACCTTTTAACATTACTGAAATTGGGATATGTCTTATCTTTGTTAGCATTTCATGATTCAAACAAGTACAGTAGTGGGGAAAACCAAGCATAATGCTTGTGGCGATGTCATGTTGCTTGCTGAGTAAGATGTGCATGGGCTTCTTGGTCTTCGTGTCTGGCATCATTGACTCTGAGGCTCTTTGCTAGACCTGGCAACTCAGAGATGTGGAAAGCATGGACCACCTTGCTCAAGGGTCTCATGAATGAGTGGGGAAATGGACAGAGGATCAGTGATTCAGTGACTCTGATACAGCGTGATGAGGGCTGTCAGAGCAATGACAAGACTTAATAAGGTTCAGAGAACCTAGGACACCTGCATGATTTGAAGAGGAGGTGATCTTTGAGCTGCATTGTAAAGGGTGAGTAGGATAGCTCATCTAAAGCTGAGAAGGTGCAGGATGGGAGGGAGGAGGAGAAGACGTCCCAGAGCTAATCCTGAGAGAGGCTGCTAGTTAATGGAAATGAAATGAAAGTGGCATGTGGGGAATTTAGTTGTGCAAGGCAGATCACTGAAGTCTGTTTCTTCGATGTTCAGGATTGTGATCGTAATCTTTTGAGCTTCTGGAAGATATTTATGCTGGTGATTCTCAAGGTAGGATTTGAATTTTAGAAAGATGACCCTTTAAGCAGTAGGAAGGGAATGGATTGGGGGTTGAGGGAGACAAATTTGGAGGCAGGAGAATGGTTAATAGGTTGGAGCATTGAAGCTGGAGACATGATGGGACTTGAATTAAGGCAGTGGTAGTGAAGATGGAAAGGAGGGACAGGCGCTTATGGTGCTTGAGAGGTTGAACTGACAGGTGGTCATTTGCTGGATGTGAGGTGGGGGAGAGGCCAGAGTTAAGGACAACTCCCAGATTCCTGCCTAGGGTGGACAGTGGTGCCATTCGGCCATCAAGACCACAGGCGAGAAGGTGCAGGGTTGGGAGGAAAGAGTTTAGTTTTGGCATTGCGGAGCTTGCGGTGCCCGATATTTGTATGAACAGGAACATGGGTTCAAAATGTGAGAGAGGATTGCTCTGGGGTGTGATTTGGGAGCCGTCGGGGAGTCAATGAGGTTGCTCAGAAAGAATGTGGGATGAGATGAGAGGGCCAAGGAGAGAGTCCTGGGTCACGTCCACTCACCCGGTGGGAGCAGGGAGAGATGCAGTCTATGGAAGCTAAAGAGGTTTTAAGAGGGAGTGAGTGGGCCGGGCATGGTGGCTCATGCCTGTAAACCCAGCACTTCGGGAGGCCGAGGCGGGTGGATCACCTGAGGTCAGGAGTTTGAGACCAGCCTGGCCAATATGGTGAAGCCCCATCTCTACTAAAAATACAAAAATTAGCTGGGCGTGCTAGCGAGTGCCTGTCATCCCGGCTACTCGGGAGGCTGAGGCAGGAGAATTGCTTGAACCCAGGAGGCGGAGGTTGCGGTGAGCCAAGATTGTGCCATTGCACTCCAGCCTGGGTGACAAGAGTGAAACTCCATCTCAAAAAAAAAAAAAAAAAAAAAAAAGCAGTGTGTGACAGTGTCAAATGCCAAGAAAGGTAGAGAGGATAGGGGCTGACAGTGTCTGTTTGACTTGTAACTGGGAAGTCATTAGTTTGTTTTTGAGAGGAATTTCAGTGGACTGGGGTGGTGGGGTAGGCAGCAGCCAGGGTATAGTGATTTGGAGTATGAATTCAATGTAGAAATTACAGTAAAAATTGTAGCCTACCCTTGCAAGAAACTAGGCTATAAAAGAAGAGAGTGTAAGAAGGTCTTCAGAGGCTGCTTCTTTGATTGTCGGGTTAATGCTTTATAAAGGCCTCTTTATTAATGTGTTTTTCTACTTGCAGAGTGGAACATTCTGAGACTGCAATTCTTTAATGTTCCTGAAGTGGCACTCTTTGCTTTTTGTTCGTGATTTAACCACTATAAAAATGCCCAGCTACAGCTTGCTGCAAGAACATAAGTTTGGCTTCTTATCATGGAATTCTTTTTGAGGCCATTACCTTTGAGGTTGTTTGATACGTTAAAAAAAAAAAAATCCTCAACAAAACAAAAAGTTGGGAAGTACAAATACTAAAGAGATTTAGCTTGTTTATAGGAAAGTAAAAGATAATGAGAATATGTAACTTTATAAGCTCAGGTTATGCTTAATTGCAAGCAATTAAAAACTTTCCTCTCTTTATTGCCTTTGAAATTTGGGATAAAAAGAAAAAGTGAGAATGCTTGCAGGTTGTGTGTCCTGGGACTGCTTTGAATTGAAGTTGGTGGGTACTAGAACAAATAAATCCCAAACAACTTGTGATTTAGTTTTATAGGCACACATTCATAAATTGGATTTTTCAGTAATTCCAGAAAAGCACACACAGGAGAAGCATTTGCTATGTATTCATTTATTCCTCAGTGTTTTAGTGAGCACCCATATGCTCAAGCCTCTGCTAGATCTGGGGGTGAGGGAGATAAGAGGATTTAAATAATGCCTCTCATACTTTGCAGAAGGGGAGATGTGCTAAGAGAGGTGTGGAGGATGTTCAGAGAAGAGAGGGCCTTCTGATGGGTGATCCAGGGAGGCTTTTCGGAAGAGGTGGCATTTGAGCTGTTTGCCGAGAGACAGACAACTGTTACAACTGTTCATTCTCTTTGACTAGTTTGTTTCATGTTAACACCCTTGACTTCTCTGTGTCTTGACACTGTTTACTTACTTGATTTTCTGATGCTCTGTTATCCGAGATCAACTCCTGTCCTCCGCTCTGTCATGCTTTCTATGATTCCTGTGTATCCTAGGTCCTCTGTTCTTTTTCTTCACTTCTCTCTCAGAGATACCATTTTCTGATTCAGCTCTGAATATTTGCCCACCCAGTTGGCCCCAAACCCAGAGCTTGAGATTCGGTTGTCTCTCAACCTCCACCCTGCATTTCCAACTTGAGGTCTCACTAGCAGCTAACAGTAGCTTGTCTAAATCTGAGCTCTCCCTAACAGCACACAGTCCCCTCCCTCCCTTCCTCCCTTGCCCACCCACTGAGTGCTAGTGCTAGTTGATCATTCTTCTGATTCCCGTGGCTCAGAGTCTCAGAGTAGTTTTTGTTATGTCTCCCTACCAGCCGTGTTTCAATAATCCTTTTATTTCTGTTTTTTCCAATATGTTTAAAAATTTTAGTTCTCCTTATGCCACCTTAGTCCTGCCTGTTAAATGCATTCTTGGATCCCTGCAGTGGTCTTCTAAATATTGATCATCTTTCTTTTCATGCTTGACATCACCCGTGCCCACTGCCTACCACACTTGCAATGTTGCTGGGATACCATGTTCTATGGGTTGAAAAATGGAGTTGTGAGGGAGATAAAACAGACCTGAAATGATAAAGGAGCCCATGTCAACTTCAAGCGACTAAGCCCCTTGGGTTAGTCAGCAGTGCAGAGGTCTGAGGCAATTGGAGGATGCCGAGCCCATGGCCTGTGGAAGTTGGGAACGTAGGCATTTGGAGAAGGCTTTGTCAGGGATTGTAAAGAGGTAGATGACAGGCGCGTGGCAAATGTGAGAGAGGTTGGAAGCCACAGGGTGTGGTGGGAGAGCCATGAGTTGAAGAGTTCAGCTGGGACTAGACTGTGACAGGGCTAGCATGTCAGCGTGAGGGAGCTGGGCTTTATTCTGTGGAAGTGAAGATACAGGGGAGACTGGACAATTGGGGAGGGTGGGATGTATGGAAAATACTGTTGTAAAGAAAATCTGGAGATGCTGTGAAGGGAAGGGAGGTCAATATGGAGACTTTGAAGGAGCCTAAGCTGTGACGTTTTCTTTAATTCATTCAAAACATGGGGGGGGGGGCAGCCAGATTAAGTTTCTAAATCATGACTTTGATCATACTACACTTCTGCTGAAATGCCGTTGGTGATTCCTGCTGGCATGAGAAGTGGTTCTTTCACTGGCATTGGGGGGCTTCATCATCACATGTCAGCCCGCTCTTCCAGCGTTGTCTCCAACTCCTCACCTTCAGGAACCAACCAATGACTTTCACACAAATTAAATTTGCTCACAGTGATCTCTCTTTCCATTTTCTCCACTGCTTAGGACATTCTCCTGGTTGAAATTTCTCCCAGCCTTCAGTGTACTCATAGGCTCTTCATGGCCCTCTCAGCCTGAGTGCTCTCAGTCCCCTTTGAAACTGCTCTAACGCTTACTGCCTGTATTATTCATTTTGATAATCAACAACTGACATAATTTCTTCTGTAGCTGCTTAAGCTGTTAATTAGTACCCATATTGTTTGTATGTTTTTATATTTTTGCTTCTCCGACAGTCTATAACTTCCTTAAGGGTTGGGATTGTGTTTGGCACTTTTGTAGCTTGCTATAGCCATCATATTTTCATCCAATATGAAAATACTAGCCCCAGTGACTGTATTTTGAACATCTTAGTATTTGCTGACCTTCGGTTTTGTTTTAACCTGTCCAAACAATCAGCAAGATTATGGAAGATTCTAAGGGCCCAGGGGGATAACAGATTTGAGGATCCCAGCTTTCCCCAGGGTGGAGGGCATTGAATGGGTAAATTCAGGAAGGACATTTTTTTTTTTTTTGGTTTTCTTATCCCCATCTATAGGTGAGTTTTCTCTAATCACAAAGGAAGTGATGAATATCGTCTTGCCTCAGGTTCAACAGTGGATTCCTAGTTCTACTTACAATGGGGTCCTTTTCCCGAAGGGAATAGCCTAGTTTGATCCTAGTCTCTTGAGATAATTGTCCCTGAAAACCCAGGATACGATGTCAACTCAGTTAAACTTTTTTGATCCTAACTGTCCAGAAATAAGTTAAAAATGGATGTTTATACTTTGCTGTTAAGTAGGTCAAAAAACTGCAGAAGCAATTTAGCCTTATATGGATCAGAGAAATAATTGCGAGCACATAGGTTAACAAGAACTTAAAGGCAGGAAATCTTTGGCTAGGAGTGTAATGTACTTTCTTTTTAGAAAAGACAGTGCATCCTGAGGATTCTGCATTAGTTTTCTTTCCACCTCCAGGGTTGAAAGGCTGGTGGGCAAAGAGCTAGTGGCTTCATGGCGTGTGGGCTGGCTCCAAGCCTTTCCTGGGGGAGCCTGGTGCACCGGTTTCTCTAGTAACGTGAAACCTTATTAATTTGTAAGGGGTGATAATTGGGACTGTAACTCAGCTGAAACTTGCCTATGTGTTATGCAAAGAAAGGGCCAGAAATTAATGATACAAGCCAGAGAGCTGAGAGAATGTTCAAAAGAGCAAACATTTTAAGCTCTCTCAGCTCCTATAGAAACATTTATTTATGTGGAAACAGCTGACCTGCTAATTAGAAAACATCCTTGCCTATTCGTTAAACCAATTATCCTGAGGAATTCTGCTAAGCAACACTTAGTCCAGTTCTAATTATTGTGTGTGCTTGAAAGCAATAAACTGTACTTTTAGAATAAAATGTTATAATGTAGGCATATACATGGTTTACTCAGACATTTCCCATAATTGGAGTGAGATAGTAATGAGGGGTTATGCTTGTTTCTTATAAAAAGAATTTAACCACCTTCTCTTCATAGGGAGATTAGTGAATTATTAGATAATTTTTTTTTAAGAGTTTCGCTTTTGTTGCCCCGGCTGGAGTGCAGTGGCTTAGTTTCGGCTCACTGCAACCTCCGCCTCCCGGGTTCAAGCGATTCTCCTGCCTCAGCCTCCCGAGTAGCTGGTATTATAGGCACCCGCCACCACGCCAAGCTAATTTTTGTATTTTTAATAGAGATGGGGTATCACCATGTTGGCCAGGTTGGTCTCGAACTCCTGACTTCAGGTGATCCGCCCGCCTTGGCCTCCCAAAATGCTGGGATTACAGGCATAAGCCACTGTGCCCAGCCTAGATAATGTTGTGTGTACACCTGAGAAATCCTTGGAAATCATTATTATTAGAAATGAGAGGTTTTTTTAGGTTATCTTTTTGGATTACCTTGCATCTTTACTAAAAAAAGCCTTTTTAGGGAATAAACATCATTATGACTTAAGACACTGATGAAGATTTTTTTTTTCATAAACTGACATCATGTTTAAATTTAAATAAAAATGAGGCGCATCAGTTTTCTTGAAGCCACTTTACTCTGTATCTCCCATTTTATCCTGCAGAGCTTTTCCTAACAAAAACACTGGTTAAGAAATGTAGTAAAAGAACACACAAGGTCTCCTCAGTGTTCTGCAGATAACAGCAACTGTGTCAACAAGCGAGCCAGCCTAAAATGACGAGCCGGTGCTGTCAAGGAGAACTTGGGCCGGCTCTAGGCTGGTGTTCGGATGGGGGCATAGCTTTCACGCTTAGGAGCATGTGCTTCGGACGCCACTGCCTGGCTTTGAAAGCTCCATTCAACCCTATGATCTGGGCATTCTCCCACTGGGTAAGCTTGGACAAGTTACTTGGAGCTGTGTGTGTCAGTTTCCTTCTCTGTAAATGGAGGAAACAATGGCCTCCACCACAAGGAGCTACTGGGAGGGTTAAATGAGTTCCTCCATGCAAAGGTGCTCTTTCATAGTAAGGGTTTCATTTACAGGTCCATTTGCGCACTCATTCATTCAGCCCCTATCTATTGTGCCCTTACTATGTGCCAGGCCCTGCTATGGAGGCTGGTATGAGGGGCCAGCCATCAGAGGAGATCTCTGTCCTATTGGAGCCTATACTTCAGTGGAAAGAGATCATAAATAAGTAAATGAGTCAACAAGTCCAGGTAGTAATAAATGTTGCAAAGACAATATATAAGGGAATAGAGTGATTGGGTTATGAGGAGAGAGGTCAACATTAGCTAGGGTGGGCAGGAGTGGCCTCTGAGAAGGTGACATTTGAGCTGAGACCTGAATGACGAGACCAATGTCAGCTCTCTTTAAAATAAGAAAGTTTTCCTTTGTTTTGGTGGCTCTGTCCATACACTTATTTTAAACTCACTTAACATCAATATAAAAGTATCCTTTGCAGCAGGACACTTTTAGGAGGTCTTGAGCCCCTCTCCCACCAGCACTCGTCTGTGTACAAACAAGTTGTTGCTAGTGGTGTTGGAGCTTGTTTTCCCCAAGCTTCACCTTGGCATTACCCAGATCTGTTCACCCCTGAGCATCTCTTCCTTCCCCCCAGCTGGATACTCACCCAACTTGTTCTGCCTCAGTTTCTGGAGGAGCCTGACTCTATTTTTGCCCCCTTGAAAGAAAGTACAGGACTGGGTTGAGGCAGCTGCTCACACTCACCAGAGGCCTCCATATTTTGTAGGCCGTACTGGCTGCCATCAAGAGCTGGCAGTCCTGAGAAAGCAGAAAGCGGATGGTGAGGTAGAAGGAGCGAGTGATATGGAAGGGCACAAAACAGAAGGTGAAGAGGCCACACACCAGTAGGATGGTCTGGATGGACTTGGCTCGGGCTGTGTTGCCTGTCCTCATGAGGTTCTCCTCTGGCTTGATCAGGCTCCTGACCATCAGTGAATAGCACACCAAAACGACCAAGGAGGGAAAGACAAAGCCAGACAATGTCAGAACTATGCCGCAGGCAAAAAACCGATCAAAATTCTCTTGGTTGGTCATGTCATACCAAATCATCTGGCCATTGATGTAGTCCGTGTGGGAGAAGGCCAGTGTGGGCAGCAGCTGGAAGACCACAAGGGCCCAGGTAGTGCTGGTGCCCAGCCAGTCATGCCTGCGGGTCCGGCAGGGCAGCGAACGCAGTGGGTGGCACACACCTAGGAAGTGGTGCACAGAGATGCAGGTCACAGCAGGATGTTGCCGTAAAGGTTGGTATAGAACAGGAAGTGCACCAGCTTGCAGAGCAGCTCCCCGAAGGGCCACCTTCATCTAGTGAGTAGGTGATGATGAGGAAGGGCAATGTCAGCACATAAAGCAGGTTGGCCACCATCAGGTTCACCAGATAGATGGTGGCACAGCTCCAGCACTTGGTTTGGCACCAGGAGTGCCACAAGACAGTGCCATTTAGTGGCAGCCCTAGGATAAAGATGATACTGTAGGCCAGGGAGAGGTAGACTTGCTTGTACTTCTCTGAGAACTGGCAGAGACCTTGTGCCTGTGATGTGTTCGTGTCCAGCTTCTCCATGTCCCGGGAGGCTCCCTCCAGGAGCAGAGCTCCACAACGGCTCCCGCTTCTGCTTCCCCTGGAAGGAAGCAAAATGGACAGCATAGCATCATGACTTCAGCCTGGCATCAGCCTCTGCCTCAACCCGGCATTCAACTTTGTCTCCCAAAGTCTAGTCAGAGGCCTTGTTTAAAAGAGACCAACCCCAGGAAAGTAGAGTATTCAACAAGGGCCAAATCTTCCAAAGCTGGGCGTCTAGACTTACCAGGTCCAAAGGGTTGACCTCACATTGACTTGTATGCTGTCTACTCTAGGCTGGGTTGTGATAGAAATGGTGGGATGACACTGTCATTTAAACAGGATACTCAGAACCTCCAGCTCCTGCTAGAGGTCTCCTCCTGCTAGAATCCTTTGCATAGAGTCAGGAAATCTCCAAGGGGAGGTATTCTAGCCAGAGAAGCAGGTATATTCCCAGGGGCCGAAACTGCCCACAATTTGGTCCTAACCACACAGACCGTAGTAGAGTAGCAAGTGGCCTTTGGGGATTAGAGAGGATTAGGGAAAGCCCAGGTTTTGCCTACAGGCTCTGCTGGAGGATTTTGATTTGTATCTCTTTCAGGATTTCTTAAGTGAGTATTTGAATACTGAGGCTGATTTGCTTATTAACCATCTTAGCATCTGAACATCCAAGAAAACAAATCTGAGCCATGAAGCCAGGTGGAACTTCTTCCTTATTCCTTCCTTGCTGACAAAGTAAATGCAATAGGTGGGCCCAAGTAGCTTAAGGAGGTGGTGTGCAGAGCATGAAGGGGAGTCACCGTGTGAGCCAGCCAATCAGCATGGAGCCCACGGCAACTGAAAGATGTTTAATTCTGGGGCTTCATACTAGAAGCTTAATATTTAGAAAGACAGGTTAAAACAAGGGAAGAGAGAAAAGCATAAGTTAGGTAATTTTGGGGATAAGTTGAGTGTTGCCTGCAAACTATAATATAGACAGAACCAAAGAAACAGAGACTTCGTTCACTCTGTCAATCAACAAACATTTATTGAGCATTTGTTGAGTCAGGCACTGGGAACATGAAGATGAATAAGACACAGCTCTTGCTTTCCAGGAACCCACAGTCTGGTGGGGGAAGACATAAATGGATACAGCTGATTGTAAAATGTTGTGGAAAACTGGTCAACAAAGTGCTGTGAAAATCTGCAGGATACAGCGAATTCTCCCCTGAGGGAATTGAGGGCAGGCTTCTTAGAATAGGCAGCATTTGAACTGCTTAGGAGAAGAAACATGAGCTTGCTAGCAGAGATGGGTGAGAGGCATTGGGTAGGGGGACTGCACACCCAAGGGAATAGAAGCTGAAAGGGCACAGAGTGTCCAGGGAGGGCAGGAGAGTCAGCAGCTGTAAGGAGGATGTCTTAGCAGGACAGTGATGGGATATGGCTACTATGATGGTTAGTTTTAGGTATCAACTTGACCGGGTTAAGGGATACCCAGGTAGCTGGTAAAGCGTTATTTCTGGATATGCCTTTGAAGGTGTTTCTGACAGAGAATAGCGTGTGAGTCAGTGGACTGAGTAAGGAAGATCCACCCTCACCCAGTGTGAGCGGGCACCATCCAATCAGGTTGAGGGCCTGGATAGAAAAAAAAGGCAGAGGAAAAGCATATTTACTGTTTCTACTGGAGCTGGGACACTCTCACCTGCCCTTGGACATCAGAACTCCAGGTTCACTGGCGTTTGGACTCTGGGACCTGCAGCATCTGCCCTCTGGGTTCTCAGGCCTTCAGCCTCAGACAGTTATACCATTGGCTCCCCCGATTCTGAGGCCTTTTGACTCAGAATGTGCCACACCGCCAGCATCCCTGCTTCCCCCGCCGGCAGACGGCATATCGTTGGACTTCTCGGCCACATAACTGCTCAAGCCAACTCCCATAGCAAATCCCATCTCCTGTATCTGTATAGGAGATATAGATGGCAACATGGTCCTGGGCCTGGAACAGAGAGAGTGACTGGTCAGACCAGTGCGGGGCTGTTGAAGTGCACGCAGGTGACAGATGACCAGTATCCCAAGCAAGCCCATGCAGGGTGGATGCAGAGCAGGAGACGCTGCTGAGGCAGGAGTGATGGGCCTCATTGGATGTGAGGCATGAGCCAGATGAGTTGAGAGTGTCTCTGAGCTTCTACAATGTTGAGGACTGTGTGGGTGGTGAGGGTCTGAGGTGAGCACGAGGCTGAGGACTGGCATTCTGAGGTTGGTTGGGGGGATGGTGGCTCTCCATGCCTCAGCCTGCTGAGGGGCTCACCACCCTGCTCCCTGGCTTTAAAATCTGGAGAGCAAAGCTTTTATGGCTGGGCGAGTAAAAAAGCCGTTTTCATTCATTTTGTATCCTATAATTTGTTCATGCTGGGGGGCTGGAAAATGCTTAGTACTTTCTAGTGAAGCTGACTTCCCATCTCAGTGTCGGCTCTTGGAGGGAAGCAGAGGCGGGAATCCACCATGATTTAGTACTGGCTTGGGTCTGGCAGTCCACCCACATGATCTTACTTAATCCTCAGAACAATCTTGTGAGCAAAACATTATTATCCCTGTTTTATGATGAGGAAATTGAGAGTCAGAGAACCCTCTAGGGCCTATTAGGACCCCTAGTCTAGTAGGCAGTACTCTGATCTGGCCCATGGGCTAATGCCCTTCAAAAGACTGTTTAGGGGTAGTGAGAAGTCCTCAAATCCCACCTCTGCCAAGGACAAGTATGCCTTCTAAAGCACTCACCATATCTCTGATCCACGATTTCCTCAGCTGTTGTAAAATGAGACAATCCCTTTCTGGGGAGACTGCTGTGAGAATTACCTAGAAGAGAGGCAAGTGCCCCACAGGGCTGCCACGAGGGAGAGAACCCACACATTTTCTCTTCCCCTCTCTTCCCTCTGCCTCTTTTAGAGACAGTGGTACCCTGGAGACCTGAGCTCTTTGGTTTATGTGGCTGGGTGGGAGGGCAGGTGTGGCTTTGCTACCCCAGGATGGACAGGGTCACTTTATTCCTGTCTGTTACTGTCTGTGGACCCAATTTTGTCCACCACCAATTCATATGTTGAAGCCCTAACCCCAACGTGACTGTATTTGGAGTAAGGAAGTAATTGCAGTTAAATGAGGTCATAAGGATGGGGCCTAATCTGATATGATTGGTGTTCTTACTAAAAGGAACACTGGCTGGGCATGGTGGCTCACGCCTGTAATCCCAGCTCTTTGGGAGGCAGAAGTGGGAGGATCATTTCAGGTCTGGAGTTCGAGACCAGCCTGGCCAACATGATGAAACCCCATCGTTACTAGAAATACAAAAATTAGCAGGGCATGTTGGCGAGCGCCTGTAATCCCAGCTACTCGGGAGGTTGAGGCAGGAGAATTGCTTGAACCCGGGAAGCGGAGGTTGCAATGAGCCAAGACTGTGCCACTGGACTTCAGCCTGGGAGACAGAGTGAGACTCCGTCTCAGGGGAAAAACAACAGCAACAAAAAAACAAAAACAAAGGGACACCAAAAAGCTTGCTCTCTCTGCCATGTGAACACGTGGATTTAAATCTGTGAATTGACTTGAACATTTAATATTTTATCTCC
The DNA here is from genome assembly GCF_006542625.1 of Nomascus leucogenys. Classification (NCBI taxonomy): domain Eukaryota; kingdom Metazoa; phylum Chordata; class Mammalia; order Primates; family Hylobatidae; genus Nomascus; species Nomascus leucogenys. Next base: position 80,452,425 of record NC_044391.1, read on the forward strand.
ATCTGGAGAATGTCTTGAACAAATGAAACCATTTGATGGAGTCTCATAAATGCCTTCAGACAGTAAAAGTTTGTTTTTACAAGTTTTAAAAAATAGTAACTGTTGATTCGTATGTACAATTCTTAATTTGCAAAGATGAACTAGGGACTTATTTACATCACAGCATAATTATTTGATTTTTTAACAGGTTTATATAAGGGGGCCCCCTGGGTACAATTAATTAGGTGGTGGATTAAAGTAGCAGGTGGTTTATTTGGAATTAATTTTCTAATGTGCTTCAAATCCACTGGATAACTTGATGTTATTTGGCCACCTGACCACTAGGTGGCAATAAAGACCAACAGGTTACAATCCCTCCGCCTACCCGCTGCCCCGCCTCAACCCCAAAAATGGAAGCCAGAATTAGGGTTGGGCTCTTGTCCAGGTATAGCAGCTGTGAAAGAGATATAATTCATTGAAGACATGTAAAAAAAATCCCACCGATCAAAGAATCTCCTATTGGTCTGTTGTCTGCGGTTACTATGTTAGGCTCACAGAAAGAAATAGAGTGTAGCCAGTTGAAAGCTGCCTGTTGGGATGATTCTTCAGACCATCCCGTGAGATAGGCATGGCAGGCACCTTTTCCCCATTTTACAGCTGAGGAAACTGAGGTTCAGAGAGGTTAAGTAGAAGTCATGTCTATGGTGATTTGGGGAAAGCCTGGACTTTTTACAAAGCAGAGATTCAGCAAGTTCCCAGATTTCCGGGAAATGTTTTCTTACCTATTTGTCCCTCCAGTGCCTGTCACCACCACCTGGAAGAAGAATGACGTGGAAATAAAATAGCAAGTCGTCTCTCAAGTCACTAGATATAGCACCTCTGTCATAGATGACGGAACCCTAGGTCAAAAAGCATGATCTGGAGATAATAAAAAGAAAGATAATATATAATATTAAAATAAAAACTGACAAGAGTGAGACCCCTCTCCCGTCCAAGTACTAACCAGGCCCAACCCTGCTTGGCTTCTGAGATCAGGCGCATTTGAGGTGGCATGGCTGTAGACACATAGCAACCCTATACTCAGTTTAACATATACCTTGAGTCTGATCATAAACAGCACTGATGTTAGCTTTTTAATGATTTTGTATTATATTTTTACAATGTAGGCTTACATTTTCTCTGTACCTGGGCCCCTCTTCCGTGTTTGAATTGTCCTGAAATATGGGAATCCAAGGGCTTTTATTTTTTCACAATCAAAGCAAATCGGGCTCTTTAAATAATTTAGAAGACTTTCTAGAGACAGTGAGTACTTAATTTCAATAATTAATTTGTATAGCAGCTTGCACATTTTTGTTTTCTGTTTACAAGAGTCTGACACAATTGGCATCTTCAACTTTGTGTAAATAGAGGGAGTGATTGGGAAACTTTTATTGTCACAGCAGAGAAGGTGGCTGCTCTGAAATCAATGTGACTCTGGAAAAATAATTACTACCTTTCTCTTTTTAATTCATATGTACATTTGTGTGATACCCCAAATTGACTCTGAAATCAGAAATTTTAACCTCAATTAATGATGTGGTAAAAATAGCTGTAGCTATATTGTCCTGTAGTTGTGAAAGCCCATCACTGCCTCTAGGCTCAGGACTCTAAAAGGGGATTTTGAAAAAATCTTTTTCCTTTTACTTTCATTTAGCATCAAAGATCTTTAAATGCATCATGACTGAGTCTTCCCTGTGTGCTGTGTATGAAGAAATGTAGAAAGCTGGTTTGGTTTTGGGCAAGATAAGATATCAGTTGCAGAGCCTGGGGCTCCAGGACTTGTGGCAAAGTTGCCTAAGGCATCTGTAGAGTAGGGGCTGTATCCCAGGACCCCTCCTTTGATCTGGTCTTACCCTCAGGCAGCATGTTCCCCTGACAGCCTGCCTGGAAAATGCTACTTACAGTGCTAACACCCTGGTGTGCTGCCCACCATCAAAGCTTTCTTGTTGCTATAGGATTTCTGGGGTGGGAGGGTGGTGCTGGTGGGGGAAGAATCTACAGCAGCTCTGGACACTCAGCATGTTGGGGAGGAGGGAGAACGATGCTGTCTTAGCCTGAGTCACCCAGAAAGCAGAGCCAAGGCTGAATGGGCTACCGTTTTATTGGAGAGTGTAATCCCAGGGAGCAGGAGTGAGGGACAGGGGAATGACCTGTTGAAGGAGGGAGAACCAAATGTGAGGATTTGAAGATGTGTTATTGAGTTGGCTCACACTCAAGGCAACTGAGTGCGCAGTCCCAAGGGACTGTCCTCTGAGAATCTGAAACCTGAATTTCCTGTGTCTCGGGAATTGATTGTGCCTCATACCCTCAGGCACAGGAGAGGGAAGCATTTATCCAGCAGCTCCTGTCTCCTCCTGGCCAGGCCCACACTCCTTGGATGAGCTTCAGGGCTGCTCTTCCTGCAGGGACTTTGAGAAAGACAGTTCTCCTCCAAAGGGGGCTATAACAGCGGGTACATGGCACATCCTGTGAGAACAGAAGAGGATCAGAAAGAGAAGACATACTTAAAGAGAGAGGATTTCCTTTGTCACGGAACCCTATTTTACTTTTGCCCTTTGAAGTATTAACCCCTCCCTCCCCACATACTCCTGGGTACCGCTTTGTGGGAGATGAAGGGTTCATGCTGTAACTGGCCCTGGATACTTTCATGGGAAGTGATTTTTCCAGTTTCTTTTTACTATTTTTTTTTCTATTAAGTTGTCTATTTTTTGGTTATTGATTTCTAGGAGTTTTAAAAATATATTTTGGGTAAAAGTCTTTACATTACACGTTACAATAATTTTTTTTCCTACTCTGTGCCTTACCTTTTCTCTGGCATAATGGTATATATATATATTTTTTTGAGGAATAGAAGTTCTTAATTTTAATATAGTCCAAATTATCACTTTTTCTTTTATGGTCCTACTTTTTGTATCTGGTTTAAGAATCTTTCTCTACCTTGGGGTTATAAAGATATTCTGTGTTATCGTAGGAAAGCCTTTCCCCTTTAGATCAAATTGATTTGGCCCACTAAATTGTTTAGTGTTTGTATGTGTGTCTCACCAGCTTTGTGTGTGTGTGTAAGAAAAACAGAGAAACCTGCTCAAATTTGCATATTGAAAAAATATCACTCTGCTGTTTGGAGAGCAAGGAACACTGGGAGATGAATTAGGAGGCTATTGCTCTAGTCTGGAAGATAGACGAGGAATAGGTGGGTATGTAGGGGGCTAATGAATATGACTTGGTGATGAATTAAATATGTGGGTGAGAGAGGGCTTAAGGACTACCCCTAGCAACTCTTCTGCTGCTACCAACTGATGCCTTCACCTTTCTTCTGTCTATTATTTCATTGCTTTTTTCTAAACACTTCCTGTTTCTTCCTTGCCTCTCCTGACTCTGCCTTCTCTCTGAGCATCCTTTGGCTTCTGCTCGTGTTGCAAATTACTAACTCTGCAGGCAGAGCCAAAGAAATTTTCCCAAGACACTGATTGGCCCAGGTAGTCAGCATTATTTCCATTTGGGTAGGACAGCACAGCCAGACCTCTCACAGGCAGTAGGTCAGCACATATATTAGCTGGCTGGGTGGCCCCTTCACTATGGCCAGGGGCTGGTGTCATGGGGCTCACGGAATTAATGAGCAGTGCATACTTGATGGAGATGAACATTTGGGGTTGCTCTGTCTTTAGGGTCTTTGAGAAACAAAGTTCCCCTCAGAAGGGGGCTGTGAGTAACAGGTGCATGGCATGTCCTGTGAGTATGGAAGAGCAGCAGAAAGAGAAGATACACTTGAGGGCAAATTTTCTTTTTCACTTCATGTTTTTAAATAATGTCTAAATTATGAACTTGCTTTCTGAAACATATACTTAGAAATTTCTCATGACTCTAAAACAAATATGAATAGCAAATATAATATTTGAAGCTGGCCTCCAACACAGAGAGTTTCATTTATTAATAGTATGCGAGTCAGAGTGTTGGCTCTGAGATATTTTGTTCATGCATAAACCTTATATTTGAATTGACAGTACTATTAATGATGGAATGCAGTTATGTATGTTTATGGTAAAAGAGCAAAGTGTGTATTTTTGAACCCGATTATATATGAGACAGATTAAAAACAGTAGATTTAGAAAATGAATATAACCCTTGATTTCCTGTTCAGTAAAACATGTCAATGGGGAGGCCTCTGAAAGCCTTACAGTGAAATATGAGGGGAAGGTGTGGAGTTGCAAGGGGTTTCATTTAAACATGAGGCTCATGTGTTAATATTTTCATTGATTTATTTTCCTGCCAATGTGTTCTGACATAAATATGGTGATCTATAATATATCGACCATAAAAGTCAACATTATTTTTAAAGCTGACTCAGGGAAATAAAACCTCATTGTTAGTGCTGATATATACGGTATGTTATCCTGTTGAAAAATTAACCCCTCTTGTCCTGCTCCCAACTGAACTAAATAAGAGGTAAGCACTTTGATGGCTGCTGACCTTTTGTGCATGTTTTGCCCTATGGCCAGTGTCTGGTTTGCAACGGGATTGGCCCATGATATGAAGTAAAGGGCAGCACATATTCAACACTCTTCAGGGAAGACTCTGCCAAGAATGACAGGTGATCAGCAAAAATCTTTGCATTTTAGAGGATCAAAAGGCCCGTGAAACTTTTCTGGACACATACCATGGAGCCCATAACCTGTATCATTGGTGAACAGTGAGAGCAATGACAAGAGGGGAAGTGGCACAGAGGCCCCAGCTCAGAGGGGAGATGTGGAAAGCATCAGCCATGGATGCTCACAGAGAAAAGCCTGAGTCTGGGATGCCAGAAGCAAGGGCTGCACACCCTGTCTTCTGCACAAACCACCCGCAACAGTGATTTGGGCTTCAACAAAATAATCACTATGAAATGAAAATTGAGCCAAAGAGAATTTAATTTAGTGGCATAGGAAAGAGTGCTAATGAGACCTGGGGGATCTGGATGACCTCTCCTCCTACTTGGTTTCAGGACAGTATAAGTTTGGTGAAAATAGCAAAATACTGAGAATTTTAAAGCAAAAGGGGCCCCCAGGTGCCAGGCAGGTGTAGTCACTTGATAGATGAAGAAACTGTTAAACCCAACAGGTTAAGTAAGTGATTTATCCATGGTCAAATAGCTGGTTAGTGGCTGAGCTGTGTCTGGAATCCAGATTTCTGGTTCTCTGTCTAGGGCTCTTTCTACTCCATGCTATCAGTTAGAAGCCATGACTATAGAGCCATGACTGTACACATACATGGAGGATATCCACAGAACCACTTGAATCTGGTTTCTAATCCACCCCTGCACTGCAACTGATCTTGTCAAGGCTCCCCATCACCTCCATGTTGTCAAATTCTGCAGAAACTTTCCTGACTCATTTAAACCTCTAATCAGTGTATTCCGCAGTTGAGCACTCCTTGAAGCAGTCTCTTCTCTTGCCTTCGCCGTTAGTTAGGACTTTCTTGCTGATGAGAAAAACCCAGGCCAAATGCAGCCAGGCAAAATGACAATCCATTGGCTCATATACTCAAACTGTCCTGGTGAGGGTGGCTTTAGGTATGATCTCATGCCAGAGCTCAGATGGTGCAGCTGGGACTGCTTTTTGTCTATTTCTTGGCTCCATTTTCTCCAGGTTGGTTCCATTCTCATACGTGCTTTACTCTCCCCTCATGCTGACAAGATGGCTGCCATGGATTCTGCTCTCATTTACTTATGTGCCAACCCAGCAAGAAAAATTACACCTCAGCCAGCAAGTCCTGGGATTAGTACAGATTGGGTCTATTATCTTGTCTTAAGCTCCGTGTTCATCCCTGAAGCAACCGCAGTGGCCAGAGTGATGGAGTACATTGATTGGGCAAGTCCTTAGTCAAATTCTTCAACCCTAGACCTATGGGAGAATTAGTCTCACCCAAATCTCGTGTATTTAGAGTGAGAGAAAGGCAGTTCCCCTAAAGAGTATTTGGGTTTCTGTTACCACAAGAAAGGGACTGAATACTGGGAAGCAAAAACAACAAATGCCCATAACTTCTCTTACATCACACTTTCCTGTTATACTTCCTACCTCGCTCTCTCAGTCTTGCTCATGGTATCACCGCCCTCAACTGGCCTCTGATGTTGGAATTCTTCCAGGTTCAATTTCAAACCTTCTTCCCTCCCATGTCTATACTTGCCCCCAAGGCGATTTCATCCAGTGCATTGTGAGAGGAGAAGATTATTGTAGCCCAAGGCACTTTGAGCCAACCTTGGCTAAGGTTGTAGTTGAAATTGTAGGCCATATAATTTAATGATAAATAATTTAATGGGAAATCGTGAGAGGAAGAAAGACTGTTGACACAAGTGTATTTGAGAATGTGAAGCACTGAGCTACTCTTTATCCTTTGCTCTGAAGATAAGGAACGCAGTTGAGGGGTATTTACAAATAGTTACCATAAAGGCACAAAGAATAAAGTATATTAGCTAGATGGGCTAAAAGTCCTATTAAGGTTAGATCTCTATATACTTGCTCCTGTCGTTGTGAAATTGAATTTCTGGCTGATTTATTTGCTGAAAGGTGAAGAAATTTCCTGGGATATTTCCCTTCTTTCTTACAGAGGTTTACTGTGATCATCTATGGAATATAATCTTTGACCATGAGGCTATGGTTACTGCAAAGTTTCTTTTACATATTTGTTGTGGGGAATTGCATTTATTCACTTTGTGTGTGTTATAAGACATTGGATATATTAGAGTATGTCTAGGGTAGGAGATTGGGTTTATATATTTAGGCTGCTATGTGCCCACCAACGCTGCAAACGACATCACTGGCTTTATTCCTTAACTCCTTTTCCACATAAATTCATAAACCCAATTTCTAGCCAGAAACCATCAAGCCACTTTGTCTTGGTTTTCTCATTATAGGTTTATTTGAGAAAAATAAGCTTGTGATTCTAGCAAAACAATTTCTAAATAGTATAGGAAACTTCCTTTTTTCACACCATTTATGTCTTGACAAACCCCTAATTCATATCCATAGCTCTGTTCTGTCCTCTGAGCTCCAGACTCTTATATAAAATTGCCTGCTTAGCACCACCTGGATACTTTACAGGTTTCATTGACTTAATATGGTCACAAGTGAACTCCTAATTTCCTCTATTTTTCCTCCCACCAAATTTGCCGCTCTACTCAACATTCTTTGTCATTTCAGTAAATGGCACTCTTATGTATCCAGTCATTCAAGCAAAAATCCTAGAAATCATTCTCTATTTTTCTCTTTTTCCTTCTCTCATATCAGTCCATCACAAAGTCCTTTCAAATATCTGTTAAACCATCCACTTCTGTTCACTCACTGCATCACCTTGGTCTTTGCCACTGTGACCTCTTGCATGGCCCTCTTCAATCGTGCTCCTCACTGGTCACCATGCCCCCTTCTATCGTACTTCCTGCACAGCAGCAAGGTTCATAGAAATGAAGCACAAGTCAGACCATGTGCCCTTCTAAGCTTCCTATTGTTCTTTGGAATAAAATGCAAATATCTTCCCGTGGACTACAAGGTTCTGTGTCATCTTGTTCTTGCCACATTCCAACCTTGTCTTGTCTACTCTACTTTTCAGTTGTGGGGACACACCCACACCAGCTGACTGCAGTATATGAGGTGAGGTATGATTTGGAAACTGAACACATAGACACACAGACACACAGACACGTACACACACAAACCCCACCCTTATTGGTTTAGTCAGGTCCCAGAAGCTTCTGAGAAAAAGGATGGCCACAGAGGATGGGAGCAGATGCAGCATATTTTCATAGAGCTTTTTTTCTCATTGCTAATTCCTCATTGAGATGTCTGTGCTGAGCAGAATAGGGTCTTTCTTGTTCTAAGAAACAGCCAGATTTTTGCTGTACCCCAAGTATTTTGTATGTAAGACACATCAAGACTTAGCTTAATGTTCTGTGTACTGTCTTCTTAACACTTATCTGATTTGAACCAAATTCAGCATCAGCCAAGCCACATCCTTGTTGGAGGAGAGTCAGTATTCAATTATGTAGGAAAAATATTTCTGCCTCTAGCTTTCCAGAATTTATTTTATTTTATTTTTATTAATTTTTAAAATTTTTAGTAGCTTTTGGGGGTACAAGTGGTTGTTGGTTACATGGATGAATGGTATAGTGGTGAAGTCTGAGATTTTAGTGACCCCATCACCTGAGTAGTGTACATTGTACTCAATATGTAGTTTTTTATCCCTCCCCCTCCCATCTCCCTTCTGAGTTTCCAAAGTCCCTTGTCACTCTGTATGCCTTTGTGTACCCATAGCTTAGCTCTCACTTATAAGTGACAGCATACAGTACTTAGTTTTCCACTCCTGAGTTACTTCACTGAAAATGATGCCTCCAGCTCCATCCAAGTTGCTGCAAAAGATATTATTTCATTCCTTTTTATGGCTTAGTAGTATTCCATGGTGTATATATATCACATTTTCTTTATCCACTCATTGGTCGATGGGCATTTAGGTTGGTTCCATATCTTTGCAGTTTTGAATTGTGCTGCAATAAATACATATGTGCAGGTATCCTTTTGATATATTTGCTGCTTTTCCTTTGAGTAGATACCCAGTAGTGGGATTGCTGGATCGAAAGGTAAACTTACTTTTAGTTCTTTAGGAAATCTCCATACTGTTTTTCATAGAGGTTGTACTAATTTACACTCCCACTAGCAGTGTATAAGTGTTCCTTTTTTACCACATCCATGCCCACGTCTACTATTTTTTGACTTGTTAATAATTTTTTGACTTTTTACTCTTCCAGGAGTAAAGTGGTTTTAATTTACATTTCCCTGATGAATAGTGATGTTGAACATTTTTTCATACATTTGTTGACCATTTGTACATATATCTTCTTTTGAGAAATGTCTATTCATGCCCTTTGTCCACTTTTTTGGTGGGATTATTTATTTATTTCTTGCTGATTTGTTTGCGTTTCTTGTAGCTTCTGGATATTCGTCCTTTGTCAGATTCAGTTTGCAAATATTTTCTCCCATTCTGTGGGTTGTCTGTTTACTCTCATGATTATTTCTTTTGCTGTACAGAAGCTTTTTAGTTTAATCAGTTCCCATTTACATATTTTTGTTTTTGCTGCATTTGCTTTTGGGGTCTTAGTTATGACTTCTTTGCCTAGGCCAATGTCCAGAAGAGTTTCTCCTACATTATTTTCTAGAATTTTTATGGTTTCTGTTCTTAGATTTAAGTCTTTGATCCATCTTGAGTTGATTTTTGTATAGGTGAGAAATAGGGATCTAGCTTTATTCTTCTACGTGTGGCTAGCCAGTTTTCAAGCACCATTTATTAAATAGGGTGTCCTTTCCCCAATTTATATTTATGTATGCTTTGTTGAAGAAGTATTTGGTTTAATTCCAGGTTCTCAATTATGGTTTATTGGTCTATGTGTCTACTTTTATACCAGTACCACGCTGTTTTGGTGATTATAGTCTTGTAGTATAATTTGAAGTCTGATAATGTGATACATCCAGATTTACTTTTTTTCTTAGGATTGCCTTGGCTACTTGGGCTCCTTTTTGGTTTCATATGAATTTAAGGATTGTTTTTCCTAATTCTGTGAAAAATGATATTGGTAGTTTAATAGGAATTGCATTAAATCTGTAGATTGGTTTGGGCAGTATGGTCATTTTTACAATATTGATTCTTCTAATCCATGAGCATGGAATGTATTTCCATTTGTTTGTGTCATCTATGATTTCTTTCAGAGTGTTTTGTGGGTTCTCCTTGTAGATATCTTTCACCTCCTTGGTTAAGTGTATTCCTAGGTATTTTATTTTATTGTTTGCATATGTTATAAAAGGGATTGAGTTCTTGATTTGATTCTCAGGTTGGTCGTTGTTGGTGTATAGCAGTGATACTGATTTGTGTACATGGATTTTCTAACCTGAGACTTTACTGAATTTGTTTATCAAATCTAGGAGCCTTTTGGAGGAGACTTTAGGGTTTTCTAGGTATACAATCATATTATCAGTGAACAGCGATAGCTTGACTTCCCCTTTTCCAATTTGGATGCCCTTTATTTCCTTATCTTGCCTAATTGCTCTGGTTAGGTCTCCCAGTACTATGTTGAATACAAATGGTGAAAGTGGGCATCCTTGTCTTGTTCCAGTTCTCAAGGGGAATTCTTTCAACTTTTCCCCATTCCATATGGTGTTGGCTGTGGATTTGTCATATATGACTTTTATTATTTTGAGGTAAGTCCCTTCTATGCCTAGTTTGTTGAGGGTTTTTATCATAAAGGAATGCTGGAGTTTAATGAATGCTTTCTCTGCATCTGTTGAGATGATCACATGGTTTTAGTCTTTAATTCTGTTTATGTGATGTATTTGGTTAGCTAGTGTTTTGTTGAGGGTTTTTGCATCTATATTCATCAGGGATATTGGTCTGTAGTTTTCTTTTTCGTTATGTCCTTTCCTGGTTTTGGTATCAGGATGATACTAGCTTCACATAATGAATTAGGGAGGATTCCCTCTTTCTCAGTCTTTTGGAATAGTTTTAGTAGGATTGGTACCAGTTCTTCTTTGAATGTTTGGTAGAATTCAGGTATGAATCTATCTGGTCCTGGACATTTTTTTTGTTGGCCGTTTTTTATATATTATTATTACCAATTCATTCCTACAGGTTGTTATTCATCTGTTCAGGGTTTCTATTTCTTCCTGATTTATTCTAGGAGGGTTGTATGTTTTCAGGATTTATCCATTTCCTTTAGATTTTCTAGTTTGTGTCTATAAAACTATACATAGTAGTCTCAAATGATCTTTTGTATTTCTGTGGCATCAATTGTAATGTCTCCAGTTTTATTTCTGATTGATCTTGTTTGAATCTTCCCTCTTCTTTTCTTGGTTAATCTAGCTAATGGTCTATCAATTTTGTTTATTCTTTCAAATAACTAACTTTTTGTTTCATTGATCTTTTGTATTTTCTTGTTTCAAGTTCATTTATTTCTGCATTTCTTGTAGGGCTGATCTGGTAGTGACAAATTCCCTCAGCATTTGTTTGTTTGAAAATGCCTTTATTTCTCCTTAATCTATGAAACTTATTTTTGCTGGAGGCAACATTTGTGGCTGACAGTTATTCTGTTTAAGGAGGCTAAAGAAGGGATCTCAGTCCCTTCTGGCTTGTAAGATTTCTGCTAAGAAGTTTGCTGTTATTCTAATAGGTTTTTCTTTATAGGTTACCTGATTATTTTGTCTCACCGCTCTTAGAATTCTTTTCTTTACGTTACTTTAGATAGCTTGATGATTATATGCCTTTGTGATGTACTTTTTGCAATTAATCTCCCTGTTCTTTGGGCCTCTTGTATTTGGATATCTGAATTTCTATTTAGCAAGGCCAGGAATGCTTTTTTCAATTATTCTTTCAAATAAGTTTTCCAAACTTTTTGCTTTCTCTTCTCCCTCAGGAACACCAATTATTCTTAGGTCTGGCCTTTTTACAAAGTCCCGTATTTCTTGGAGACTTCATTCTTGTCTTTTTATTTTCATCTGATTGGGTTAATTTGAAGGCCTTGTCTTTGAGCTCTGATGTTCTTTCCTCTACTTGTTCTAATCTATTGTTAACACTTTCTGCTGCATTTTGTAATTCCCTAAATATGTTTTTCATTTCCAGAAGTTCTGATTGATTTATCTGTAAAATGTCTGTCCTTTTGGAAAATTTTTCATTCATATCTTGAATTGTTTTAAAAATTTCTTTAGGTTGGTTTTCACATTTCTCTGATATCTCCTTGAGTAGCTTAATAACTAACCTTTTGAATTCTTCATCTGGTATTTCAAAGACTTCATCTTGTTTTGGATCCATTGCTGGAGAGCTGGTGTGATCTTCTGTGGGTGTTATAGAATGCTGTTTTGTCATCATAACAGAATCATTGTTCTAGTTCCTTGTCATTTGGGTAGACTGTTTCTTCTAATTATTATGAATTTATTTTTGATTTTACTTTTTCTTTAAATTTCTTTATTTCCCTCTTAAGGATGCGACTTTAATGTTTATAGTTTATTGTAGCCTAATTTGGCTCTTGGTGCCTTCATGGGTGAAGACTTTGTATGCGTTCCTTGATTATAGACGTATGATGGCTTTCTCAGATGCCGGTTGTAGTAGCAATGTGCTTGGTGTGTGAGCAAGTTCATTGTCTCCTATGTGGTTGGAATGGCAGAGGTCTCTGGAAGCTTATCTTATCCCTCCGTGGTGGGCACATATTTATGTTTTTTTTTTCCCAGTATTTTATTTACTGTTTTTATTTATTGGGTTGAATAGTTCAGGCTTCAGACCAGTAGGGGAGGTGTTCCTGGGTAGAAACCTGTTTTGGCTAAAGTAGGTGAGTGAATGCAATACTCAATGGTGGGCAGAGGTCCTAGCCTTGACACAGGTGACTGGGGGAGCTCTTAGTGAAACACACTGAGGTCTTATCATGGGGAAGGGTGGGAAACACCTCAGATCCCCTGCCAGTCCAGTAGGAAAGCAGTCTACCTTTCAGACACACTCCTGTCCCAGTGTTATTGCTATTCAGAGCAAACAGACACCTCTTTTCATTTGTGGAAATGTTGATGTTCCAAGTAGAGAGAAGTTGTGACTCTAACTCTCATGCAAGCTCCACCTGTGGAACACCCTGAAGTGTTCCAGAAAGGCTGTCTATAGCCACACCTACACCAAACTCCCACGGGAGAAGCCCTAGCTATGTCCACAGTGGTGGATGAGGGGGAAAGAAGTCCCCTTCTCCAAGACCCTTCATGAGCACCAGGGTTGCCTGACTGTTGGGGTAGAGCTGTAGACTTTCTCCACTGAACCCAGCACTGCAACTGTGCCTCTGATGAAAGAAACATCCCAGTAGCAGACAGATCTGAGACTCAAGGCCTGCTGTCCAGATTTTTTTGTCCCATGGGGTGTTCCCTTGTTGTGACACACTCCTTCTTCCCCTAGGAGTAGGAGTCCCTGAGAGTCACATTACTGTGAATGCTGGTGCTGCTCTGGGTCTAGCCGCCCAGTGGGGCTGTCTCACTCCATGCTAGTGCTGGGGAATGCAAGGGATCTTGTGATGTGACCTGCCCTCAAGTCTCCCAGTACTGGGTACCAGCACCAGGTCTGATGGGGGTGGCAGGGGAGTGACATAGACTCTGTGAGAGTCCTTGGTTATAAATAGCCTCAATGCATTGGTTTTCTCAAGCGCCAGTTGTAGCAGTAATGAACGGATCATCTGAGCAGACTCAGGACCTCCTGATTATCCAGGGTGTTGCAGGCAATGGTCATAGCTGAGGTCAAACACAAGTTTTCTCCTTCCTGGGTGCAGGGTTATTCTATCTGCAGATACTCCCATGAACTGTGTCTGTTAGCCTCCAGCCAGGAGGTGGCACTTGCAAAAGAGCACCAACTGTGGTAGTAGCAGTAGGATTTGTGTTTGCCTTATGTTACCCAGGGGAGGTATTCTAGTGTCTCAGGTGATGGATGGGGCTATAATGCTCCCAAAAGTTTTTGTCCTTTGTATTAAGCTACTAGGATGGGTGGAAGGGCAAAGCCAGGTGGGGACTGGGTCAGGCAGGTCTGTCCTTTGGTTCCCCATGTGCAGGTCAAGCAGCAGCCCATGCGGGGGTTAGGAGGGTGGTTCTCTGGTCACTGGGGGTAAGTTACAGGAAAGAGCGTAGTTGCCTCTGCTGCACAGAAGAGCTTGTGCAGGGAGTGGGGAGTAGCAGCAGCAGTAAGCCTATCCAACTCCACACACTTGGGAAGGCAGGTCTCTCACTTGCAATGTTCCACTAGCAGCAGCTAGCTAAGTTCCAAGTAGTCTACACTCAAAATTCAAAAGTGTCCCAGGCCATAAGCCTTCCAGGAGAGATAGTAACTGAAACTTTCAGGCCATGCCCATGCCCCTCCCAGACTGTCTGCAAAGCTGGGGCACCCAGCTCCTGCACTCATGGCTGTAGCACACTTCCCACTTGCCCTCTGGTTCTGTCCAAGGGAGTTTGTCCCCTGTTGAGATTATACTGTGAATTTTAATTGGGAACTTCTCTCAACCTGTGACTGCTGCCTGAGTTAGCTAGCAGACTTCTGTGAGGTCCTCTGTGTTTAGAATCAGAAATGGCTTCCCCCAGTCCATGCTGGAGACTGGAGATGCCCACAAGGCTCTTCCCACTGCTGTTCCTACTTTTATATTATCTACTGCTCCCTAAATCAGTACTGGGTAGGGTTAAGATCTTCCCCTGTGGATTGCATTGCCAGGTTCCTCAGTGGGGGTGTGTATCCTGGAGGCAGTTTTCCCCCTTCTCACACTCTGTGGACTTACAGCTTTGCCTGAAGCCTGCCATGTGTTTCAAAGAGTCTATGTTTTTTTCAGTTTTCCTGTTAAGTTCCTTCATTGCTTCTTTGAATAAAGTTCACAATGCAAATCTCTACACACTATTTTGTCTTTCCAAGTGGGAGAGGCATGCTAACACTTAGTTCTAGGTTTGGGCAACTCCTTTGGGGGTTGAGATGTCTCTGAGGCCCTACATGTAGGACATCAATTATTGTTGATGAAAAGAGTCAAACTCTGCCACTCTCTGTACCACATGCTGCTCCATGCCCAAGGACTCTGAGGTGGCATTGTCTACAATGGCCCCACAGAGCACAAGGGCACAGGCCTGGGCATTCTTGATGGGAGTGACAACCTTGGCATCTCCAGGCTCCCCATGGGCATGTGACCCCCACATCCAGCTTGGGCACCAGTGGGAGGAAGGCATGCCTCTTGAGTCTGTGGGAGGAGGTGGGCACTTTACTTAGGCTGACAGGCATGCAAGTGGAAGTGGCCTGGCTACTGCTCCTCTACTTCTCCGACTCCCAGCTGCCCCCACCTCTCCACCCAGGGCTCTCTGCATGCCTGACACCACCGCCTCCTTCCAACCATTTTCCTGGTCCCCTTTTCCCTCCCTGGCTGCTGTAGAACCCTCCAGGCAGTGGTGGCAAACTTTACATAGCAGAAAGCTGCTAGCAGCCTGCTGCAGGGAACAATCCAAGCCTGCTGGGTGCCCCAGCCCCTCCACAGCCTGCCCTGTGTGCCACCTACCCAGTCCTTGCATCCTGATGCCCACAAGTGTACTTGTGCAACCCAGCAGGACTGCACAGTAACAGCTAGCTTTCCAGCATTTTACACAGTCTGTTTCCCCATAGTTTACTCCCTGGCTCAGATTCAGTCTTGGTTATTCTGATGCTGAGTTTGGTCTTAGGACCGCAATCACAAGTTCATTTTCCTAAAAGCCTATCTTCCCTAAATATGTAATGCTCTTTCATGCCCAGAGTCTATGCAATTTCTGTTCCCACTGCTTGGAACATACTTTTTCCAGCTCTTTCTCTGCATGGCAGAATTCTTCTTATCCTTCAGATCTTAGCTAAAATGTCATGTTCTGAGAGAGCTTTTTAGTATCTAAAAAACAATTTGTGTTGTAATTTCTTACTAAAGAACCTTCTTCACTTTACATTTTTCACAAAATCCATGTTTATGTATTGTTTTGCTTGATGTTTATCTGTCTCACCCACTAAAATATAAATTGAGATCAGGGACCCTGTCTGTCTTATTCTATATGTCCTTGGGCCTAATGGTACCTTGCACATGTAGGCACTTAGCTGAATGAGAGATTGTCCTGTTTACCATCTAGGAAGGGAGGGAGACAAGTGGCTTGCTCTGCTGAGACTGCTGCTACCTCTCCCACCGAGCAGGATGGACTTTATTGCTGGATTTATGCAGACAATGACCACTGGCCTCTGAGGCAGTGATTGTTGGTGATTACCATCATGGATGGGCATAAAGAGAAATAGCTTGAGCCTTCAGCCCTCAAGGTCTTGGCTTTTGGTGTGTTTGGCTTCTCTATTGCTCCAACTCTCTAGCTTCCTTTCCAGAAGCAAGGTATATCTGTGAGCAGATGTTGAGATAGAACATCTCAATTTCACGTTCACAGATCTTGATTCCTTTGAAATGAGATGTGTGTTCTTGAGGAGGATAAGCGAAAAGCATCTATTAGTGATCTTGCAGCCAACTTTTCACACAATGGTTAGAAGGAAAGTTCTGTGTGATGTGGAAGTTAAGATATCAAATAAAAAAATGAGTGAATTATGGCTTGTCTTTGTCTTAAAAAACACTGTGTTGGATTGGTCTCTTTACTCACAATTTTATAGGAGTTGTTTTGTGATGACTGATCAAGTATTTTTGTTGTTATTGCAGTTCATTGGGAATTGTAGCAGTCAGCTTTTACTAGGTGTTGCTGTAATAACAAAGAACCCTGAAATCTTAATGGCTCACAACAGCAAAGGTTTCTTTCTCATTTATAATATGTCACCTGTGAGTCAGTCTCAGCTCTTTTCCATGTTTCTTCTGTATCCTGGGATCGAGGCTAAAGGAACAGTCCCTATTTGGGACATACTAGTCTTATAGCAGAGGGAGAAAAGAGAGATAAAGGAAACATAAATGACTTTAAAAGCTTTTGCTTATAAGTGACATGCTTCAATTCCACTCATATCATTGGCCAAAGCAAGTCACATCATCAAACCTGACATCAATGGGGCAGTGTAGTCTTCTTACAGAGGCAGAGCACATGATTGAGAATGTTAATATAATCTTCCACAGGACCTTTCTAATGAAGACCCAAGGTACAGCTGCTGAAAAATTTTGGCAACTTCTTTTTTTTTTTTTTTTTGAAATGGAATTTCACTCTTGTTGCCCAGGCTGGAGTGCAATGGCGTGATCTTGGCTCACCGCACCCTCCGCCTCCTGGGTTCAAGCCATTCTCCTGCCTCAGCCTCCCGAGTAGCTGGAATTACAGGCATGCGCCACCACACCTGGCTAATTTTGTATTTTTAGTAGAGATGGGTTTCTCCATGTTGGTCAGGCTGGTCTTGAACTCCTGACCTCAGGTGATCCACCCACCTCGGCCTCCCAAAGTGCTGGGATTACAGGCATGAGCCACCACGCCTGGCCTGGCAACTTCTAATGTGTAAAAATTAAAGAAAAAAAGAACGAATATCTTTAATTATGATGTATTGGCTTTATGCATAAGCCATATAACGCAGGACAAAGAGCATGAAATGGAGAATTTGGAGTCTTTGTATGCCAAAATAGTTCACTATGTGAGCTGGGTCAAGACATTTATTATAGCTAGGCTCCCATTTCTGTGAAACAAGTAGCTTAAATGAGATGATTGCCAAGTTCCTTACAAATCGAAGATGTCTTTGTTCCTCTGATTCTAAGTGCTTGCTGTGCTGGTGAGTCTGAGTGACAGTAGTGACAATGTTGAGGGCTCAATTTGCAGAGCCTCTTAGGGCTATTAGAAGGTTTGTAGGCAGGCAGTGAGATCTAAGTCTTTTACCCTTAGTTGACATTGGATGGGATGGATCCTGTACTTAATTTCTTCCCACTGAAGCCTTGCCACTTGCTCATGTGGGGCTGCTGTTCAGTTTAGAAGGGTTTTTCATTCTCAGTTCTCTTAGCCAAAGGGCAAGTTCTGACAAGGTAGCTGTTTGAGTATTGTCAATCAGTGATAATTTTAAAAAGCAGCAGTAAGATGTGAATGAAAACCTTGACTCCAGCCTGGCCCTAAATTGTTAGTTTTTGAAAAGATTTTTTTTTTTAATTAGACTTTGAAAATCTCATCCATCCCACAGCTAATTCTGTATAACTCTTGATGCTGGATGAGCTTCAGGGGTTTGGGAAACTTGTTCAGTGAGATGCTAACCTGAACCTGTCAAGATTTTCTTTTCTCAGTACATCTATTCTCATTTTCCCTTGCTATTTAGGTCTACTTGACATGTATCTTAAATTAGAAACACTCAGCTCTTTCAACCAGATTTTCAGCTTACATCAGACCCTGCAGAACTTCAGCCACTAAATAAAAAACTGGACCAACTTCTGGTAGACTTCTACATGCCCATTTTTCTTCATCTCAGCTTAAATGATTTCATATACAGTCCTGTACTGCATAACGATGTTTCCATTAATGACAGACTGCATATGTAACAGTGGTGCCATAAGATTACAATGGAGCTGAAAAATCACTGTCTCCTAGTGATGTCTTGATGATCCTGATCTTGTGTAAGCCTAGGCTAATGTGTGTGTTTTTGCTGTAGCTTTTAACAAAAATGTTTTAAAAATTAAAAAACAAACAAAAAAAAGGGCCAGGCATGGTGGCCCATGACTGTAATCCCAGCACTTTGGGAGGCGGAGATGGGTGGATCTCTTGAGTCCAGGAGTTCAAGACCAGCCTGGGCAACATGGCAAAACCCTGTTTCTACAAAAAATAAAAAAAAATTATCCAGTCATGGTGGTGTGCATCTGTAGTCCCAGATGCACATCTGTAGTCCCAGTGGTGTGCATCTGTAGTCCCAGCTACTTGGGAGACTGAGGTGTGAGGATTGCTTGACCCTGGGAGGCAGAGGTTGCAGTGAGCTGAGATCATGCCACCAGCCTGGGCCACAGAGCAAGACTCTGTCTCAAAAAAAAAAAAAAAAAAAAGAGAGACACTTATAGAATGAGGATATAAAGGAAGAAAATGTTTTCGCACAGCTGAAGAGTGTTGTTTGTGTTTTAAGCTGTGTTATTATGAAAGTCACAAAATTTAAAACATTAAAAAATTTATAAAGTAAAAAGTTACAGTAAAGCTAAGTTTAATTTATCATTACAGAAAAAAAGTTAAAAATGAATATAAAAATAAATAAATAAATACATAGTGTAGCCTAAGTGTATGGTGTTTATAAAGTCTACAGTAGTGTACAGTTATGTCCCGGGTTTTTATATTCACTCACCACTCACTCACTGACCCACCCAGAGCAACTTCCAGTCCTGCAAGCTCGTCATAGTAACAGCCCTAAACAGGTGTACCATATTTTATCTTTTATTCTGTATTTTTAATAGACCTTTTTAATGTTTAGATATGGTTAGACACACAAACTTACCACTGTGTTACAATTGCCTACAGTATTCAGTATAGTAACATGCTGTACAGGTTTTCAGCTCAGGAGCAATAGGGTATTACGTGTAGCCTAGATGTGGAGTAGGCTACAGGGAATACCATTTGAGTTTGTGTAAGTATACTCTATGATGTTTGCACAATGACACAATCGCCCAGTGCTGTGTTTCTTAGAACATATTCCTGTCGTTAAGTGACATATGTCTGTATTCTCAAATATGTGTCCTGAAAGTGCTGCTATTCTCTGTGATGTGAAAATATCATTGTCATTGTTATCATGATTAGCAATTAGAATATTAATTTAATTTAATAGACTACTTTCCTCCAATGTGTTAAAACATTTTACATAAATATTATCCCTTGGGGAAGCTCTCACACTTGTGCATCAGGAGATAGATAAACACAAGTGTATTTATTGCAGTATTGTTTGTAATCAGAGAAAAGGTGGGGGATACCTTAATATTCACCAATAGGAGAGTTGATAAATATATTGTGCTATAACCATACAATATTGATACAGCATTTAAATGAAATGAAATAGAACTACATATATTAATATGAATATATCTCAAAAACATGTTGAGTGAAAAAAGCAAGTTGCAGAATTATACATACAATATGAAACCAATTACATACCACATAAAAACATAGAGACTACGTGTTAACATATAGATACGCCCATTTATAATAAAAGTAAAAATAAAATATGCAAGAAGGATACACAAGAATTTTGGTATAATGCTTACCTCTAGGGAAGGAGGGGAAAAGTGCACAGGAAATCAATTGATGTCTGTAATGTTTTATTTCTCAAAAAAAGAAGAGACAGGAAAAAGAAATATGGTAAATGTTAATCTTGGCTAAATTTTGGTGGCGGGCATGAGAGTATTTGTTATTGTTGCTTCATGATTTTTGGCATATGGGAAATCTTTAATAATGAAACAGTCAATTTCTCTTCCCCATTACCCCACTTTTTCTCATAACCTCAGAGAGATATAGTAGTATTGCATGTGAAAAACAACCTATCAGACTGGTTTTACTTCATGTGGTTTTGAGAAGGTGACCTCTTCTTTCTTTTTAATTAAAAAATGCCACCTCAAATTCAGATTTGTGTAGGTTTCAAAAGAGAGCTGGACTCTAAGGGCCTTTCATTTATAATGACTTTTTTTTCAGAATTTCTGAGTCTCTTTCCCTGCTTCAGCCACCTCCATTCTTAAAACCCTCTGCGGGCTTCCTGTTGTTGTCGGAATAAAAGCCCCAGGCTGCTCTGAGGCCTGCAGCCCTGAAGCATCCAGCCCCAGCCTCCTCTGCCTGTTGGACTTTTTCTACCACATTCCCTGTTCTTTCCGTGCAGGCACGAAGGAGGGGAGTTAGGTCTTCACAGGTCGGTGGCCTCTGCCAGGCTTGCTGTCACCCCAGTCCCTCTTCAGCTCTAAGCTCTAGGTGACTCTTCCAGGACATCTGTGCTGGTCTAACTCTCTGCTGGCTCCCAGTGTCAGGCATGGTTCCTAGGACATATGATCAATATGTATTTGTTAACTCTCACTAACTAACCTGAAATTAGAATTATACAGGTTAAATGGAACCAGATGACACTTTAACACCCATTATCCCTTTTATGAATGGTGATATGTTTATTTATCCTTGCTCTATTTTTGCTATACATGACAATGATAGGTATAAAGTTAACTGCCTTACCCGATTCGTAGAAATGTCTACTATGTGTCTTTGGACATATCTAAATTTAATATTACTTCCTATCAGTGGATCCTAATGTAAAGAGCCTATTGCCTCATGAATTAAGTACTATTAGTTATTTTTAGGTAAGTTATCTGTAAAATAGATGATCTGTTCTCCAGCTCAGGAGCATGCATTGATAGCAGAAATTCCCAAGAATTTTCATTGAGTTTAATGTCAGTATTGGCAAGCACTGCATGGGAAGGAAATCACAGCAACACATTCTGATAAAGTAGAAGCCCATGAAGCAGGCTTGTATTAAAACAAGGAGTTTAAAATAAAGTATAATTTTTTGATAGTTTCATTGTACCAGGCAGCTTCTTGGAATGGATTCATAGGGTGGCATTAGACTCAGAATCTTCTGGCCAGGCATGGTGGCTCATGCCTGTAATCTCAACATTTTGGGAGGCTGAGGCGGGAGAATCACCTGAGGTCAGGAGTTCGAGAGCAGCCTGGCCAACATGGTGAAACCCCATCTCTACCAAAAATGCAAAAATTAGGTGGGTGTAGTGGTGCATGCCTGTAGTCCCAGCTACTCAGGAGGCTGAGGCACGAGTATCACTTGAACCCGGGAGGTGGAGGTTGCAGTGAGCCAAGATCGCACCACCACACTTTAGCCTGGGTTTAGGAGTGAGGCTCTGTCTGAAAAAAAAAAAAAGAGAGAGAGAGAAAAGAATCAGAATCTTCTGAGCTTAATAATGAAAGTGAAAATTTATGTAGTGTCTCTTTTGCTTTTTGTATGAGAGGTTGAAAGTCTGCACATCTTAATAAGGTATACCTAATAACATGTTAATAACTCACATATTGTCTGCTTTGGACTACAGACCTTAAATGAAAGGGCCTTCATAAATTATACATGTCTGACAAATATGTGATACATTTTTCAAATCACATAAGCTTTTCAGAATCAAGTCTGCTTTGTGGAGATAATTAAAGAAAATCAGTGTGTTTTGGTTGATAGATATTTGACTAGAAAACACATTCTCCCCTCGACTCAGACAATGGGGCGCCTAAGCTTCAGGACCAGTATTCTCTGAAGACAGAGTGAGGGATGGGATTGGAAGGCTTGACTGTTCTGGGTGTAGGACTTATGACTCCAGACACCAGGTTCTCCCTGCGGTACTGCTCCTGACCCTAACTTCCCACCAAGCTGAGGGCAATTGAGTTAAACTCCTGATCTCTGTCTCTTTCCCTGGGTCAAGGAGTGTGATTCTTTTTGTCTCACTGGGACCATGAGAGGCTTAATTCATCAATATTGGTAAAGTGCTAGGAAGATGAGAAGTGCTGTGCCCATCCTAAGCAACATTATTGATTCAATTTTTCCTTGTGGTTAATATAAAATTCTCCATATATCAGGTAAGGGCTCAGCATTGCATAAACAGCCAAGAATCGCTGGCGGGAGAGATGTGGCCTGTGTTTTCTCTTAGGAATATTGATGTCTGTAAAATGCCTTTAGTTTCTCTGAAAAAACATTATTACATGATTTAAACTGATTATATTATTGTTGTATTTTTGTTTGCATATCAGAGTCTTTTTTTTATTTGTTTGTATTGTTTTGTTTTTCAGTAATGATCTAAAATAATGTTGAGCCCAGTAAATCATTTATGTTAAGGAAGGTAACATATTGGTTGGTAAAAATTTTGCTTATCTATTTTGGGTTACCCTGTCCACTAAATAATAGGAGGATACACACATACACACACACACACACACACACACACACACGCACACACGCACACACACAGAAAACTCTGAGTATTTAGCATATGTATATAGCGTGTGTATATGTATATATAATGCTAATGTGCATTGCCCATAATTCATAATCTTGTTCATTAAATCACAGGATGTGTGTATATATGCATATATATGTGCACATATATACACACACGTATAAAAACATATATCATGTTAATATGCTTACCTATGTATTTACCATTATTCTGAAATAACATGATAAGTAACTATTAATTATGGCATTTAGCTAATTCACCATTCTTGGAAAGATTTTAGGAATTGCATTCCTGAAATTGCTTTCAACAGGAATTTTATAAGCATATGTAGAACCTCGACCAGTTACTTCATTGTTATACTTGTAAAAAAACAGCTTGATCATCTACCTTATAGTTCGTCAGACTTGGTTCTGGATCACTTCTTCCTGTTTCCAAATTCTAAACACATCCTCAGGAAATGGAAGATTCAACACCACTGGTTATTGTAAAAATGGATGTTCAGTGGACTGTCGCAATGAAGGTGAAAATTCCCTTTTGAGTATATAAAGGTCTAGTTTGTTAAAATGAACAAACAAACCTGTTTCTAACAGTATTATGGTGATGACTTTTTTAAAGTTCTTATCTTCCCATGGTACATATTGGAAAAATAAGTCAGTTTCATTATCCTTTGGCTTCCATGTTTCTGCTAGATGGGATTGCTATGCCAACACGCCCCATGTGTGGAACTGTGTCTCAGTTCCCCTTCTCAGCTCTGCTCAGGTGTCCTCCTTGCACTTTCCTCCCTCCAGTCCCTTGGGCCAGTGGCACTGTCACTCAGGTGTCCAGGCAGCTGACATGGGTGGTAGAAGCAGGCATTATTCTGTACAGTCACACTATTTTTGTGTAGCTTAGCCATGAAAATAGTCCACATATACATTACCACGTTTTAAGAATTTGCTTGTTTCATTTGTTATTCATTCATTCTTTTCCTGTATCATCTGTTGGATGCTTGGTGTTTACTAGATGCCATGAAACACATTAAAGAGAAGAAGACAGCTCTTTAGGAATTTATAATCTAGTTGAGTCAAAGCAAATGCTCTATAGAGAAATGATTAATTAAATTATTATGGGCAGAGGCTGGTAGTTGTTCCCCAACATCTGTTCTCCTCATTTTCCTCAGTAACAGAATCCCCAGTTTTCAGCTGGTCACATGGTGGCCCAGAATAAAGCCACATCTCTCAGCCTCCCTTGCAGCTTGGTGTGCCAGTGCCCAAGCTTGGGTGATGCTGTGGAAGAGTAAGTGTTCTGGGGCAGCTTCTGAGAACCTTCTTTAAGTGTCAGCTGCATCTCCTTTGGTCCTCCTTTTTCCTCTTCTTCTTGATCATGGGATATGTGGATGTAACTGCTGGAGTTCCTGTGACCATGTTGGACCATGCAGATGAGGGCCTCGCTTAGGAGTGGGGAGTGGAGTCTGGCAGGAGCTGGGACCCTGTGTTCACAGGGCTGCATGTTGCCCTGGGTAGCTGCATGTTGCCCTGGACTTTCACATGAGAGAGCTGATGAACTGTGATCTGTCTGTTATTTTGGGCGTTGGACACTTCCAGCCAAATATGATCCTGATAGGAACGTCCTACAAAGTGAGCACTTTAAGTGTGGAGGGGACAATATACAGAGCAGTGATCAGAATGGAGAATGGCAATGAGGGAAGGCTTCCTGGAAGAATCTGCTATCCCAGCCCTAGCTCTTCTCTTATCTCTCATTATTTCTTCTGTCTTACTGTTTTCTGAACATGACACTTTCTGTCTTCCTGACCTTTGCTCATGCTGTTCCTTCTGCAATGCTTTCTCTGGTTATCTTCCTGCTCATTTAGTTAATTTTATAATTAAATTATACAGTCCACATAAGTACTTAACACGGCTAGTAAATCTGTGTAAACACCACGTACATTTTGCTGTTATACTCCTCATCATGATTACTAGCCAGGTCAAATTTTGCCTCTTTTCCGAAACCTCTGTTGAACACTCTTCCTCTTTGGTACTGCAGTAGTACTGCCGTTCAGTACCCTAACACTGACACTTAAAATATATTTCACTCACATCAGAACCCTGATATCTGGCACCTAGTGGTGCTCAGGAAATGTTTGCTGAATGCAACTGTATTATACCAAGGGGATTGTGTTCTGTTTAGGGGAAGTGACTCTGGCTAGTTATTTGTGTAGCTACTACTCGAGGAATGGAGGGACAGGAGCAATGTGGCCCCCCAGCTTCCGTCTTCTTTGCCTCCTGGCTTCTTTGCCATTGTGTCACCTCCCCATCCTCAGGCTGTTATTCTTATGGCCACTTCTGTAAAGGAAGGTCATAGCAAAACAGCTTCAGCCTTGCCTTAGCTTGCCTCCTGAATCCTCAGCTTTGCTGACCTGAATTCTTTTTTTTTTTCATTTCTTTTTTTAAATTTTTTAATTTTTTTATTTTTTATTATACTTTAGGTTTTAGGGTACATGTGCACAATGTGCAGGTTTGTTACATATGTATCCATGTGCCACGTTGATTTCCTGCACCCATTAACTTGTCATTTAGCATTAGGTATATCTCCTAATGCTGTCCCTCCCCCCTCCCCCCACCCCACAGCAGTCGGAGTGTGATGTTCCCTTTCCTGTGTCCATGAGTTCTCATTGTTTAATTCCCACCTATGAGTGAGAACATGCAGTGTTTGGTTTTTTGTCCTTGTGATAGTTTACTGAGAATGATGGTTTCCAGTTTCATCCATGTCCCTACAAAGGATATGAACTCATCATTTTTTATGGCTGCATAGTATTCCATGGTGTATATGTGCCACATTTTCTTAATCCAGTCTATCGTTGTTGGACATTTGGGTTGGTTCCAACTCTTTGCTATTGTGAATAGTGCCGCAATAAACATATGTGTGCATGTGTCTTTGT
Source organism: Nomascus leucogenys (assembly GCF_006542625.1). NCBI lineage: Eukaryota > Metazoa > Chordata > Mammalia > Primates > Hylobatidae > Nomascus > Nomascus leucogenys. The sequence goes on from NC_044391.1 coordinate 80,477,765, forward strand.
AGCAGCATGATTTATAGTCCTTTGGGTATATACCCAGTAATGGGATGGCTGGGTCAAATGGTATTTCTAGTTCTAGATCCCTGAGGGATCGCCACACTGACTTCCACAATGGTTGAACTAGTTTACAGTCCCACCAACAGTGTAAAAGTGTTTCTATTTCTCCACATCCTCTCCAGCACCTGTTGTTTCCTGATTTTTGAATGATGGCCATTCTAACTGGTGTGAGATGGTATCTCATTGTGGTTTTGATTTGCATTTCTCTGATGGCCAGTGATGATGAGCATTTCTTCATGTGTTTTTTGGCTGCATAAATGTCTTCTTTTGAGAAGTGTCTGTTCATGTCCTTTGCCCACTTTTTGATGGGGTTGTTTGTTTTTTTCTTGTAAATATGTTTGAGTTCATTGTAGATTCTGGATATTAGCCCTTTGTCAGATGAGTAGGTTGCAAAAATTTTCTCCCATTCTGTAGGTTGCCTGTTCACTCTGATGGTAGTTTCTTTTGCTGTGCAGAAGCTCTTGAGTTTAATTAGATCCCATTTGTCAATTTTGGCTTTTGTTGCCATTGCTTTTGGTGTTTTAGACATGAAGTCCTTGCCCACGCCTATGTCCTGAATGGTATTGCCTAGGTTTTCTTGTAGGATTTTAATGGTTTTAAGTCTAACATTTAAGTCTTTAATCCATCTTGAATTAATGTTTGTATAAGGTGTAAGGAAGGGATCCAGTATTCTAACCACTGCTTTTTAGGGATCAGAGGAAGGGAGGCAAGCAAACAGATCAGTGTGGGGTTGGGAGGAGTCAAAGCTGTATTTGCAAGGTTACTCCATTTTGGCAGCAACAGGACTGGTATTTGAAGGCAATTTTTTTGTTTTTGAGATGGAGTCTTGCTCTGTTGCCCAGGCTGGAGTGCAGTGGTGCAATCTTGGCTCACTGCAAGCTCCGCCTCCCAGGTTCACACCATTCTCCTGCCTCAGCCTCCCGAGTAGCTGGGACTACAGGTGCGTGCCACCACGCCCAGCTAATTTTTGTATTTTTTTTTTTTTTTTTTTTTTTTTTTAGTAGAGACGGGGTTTCACCTTGTTAGGATGGTCTCGATCTCCTGACCTCATGATCCACCTGCCTCGGCCTCCCAAAGTGCTGGGATTACAGGCGTGAGCCACCATGCCCAGCCTGAAGGCAACTTTTATACAGTATTATGCTATCCTTTGGTTTCCATGTTTCTGCTAGACGGGATTGCTATGCCAACACACCCCATGTGTGGAACTGTCTCAGTTCCTGCCCTCAGCTCGACTCAGGTGTCCTCCTTGCACTTTCCTCCCTCCAGTCCCTTGGGCTATTGGCACTGTCACTCAGGTGTCCAGGCAGCTGACATGGGTGGTAGAAGCAGGCATTATTCCGTTGTCTCAGTTGGGCTTATACAGGGACTCCTGCTTGGTCTTTGGAAGTTCAGACACTAAAAAGTCCCCTGTCAAGAATAATGAGGGCCTTGACACTGAAGGGATGAGGCAGATTTTGCTTCAGATGGTCTTTGGAAAAAGGAATTAGTACAGGCAGATTGGAAAGTTTTAGTGATTGAGAAAGAAGTAATGATTTTGATGAATCATTTCCACAGTCCCTGCCCTATTTCTTGGCCTTGTCTCTGTTTGGAGGACTGAGTGAATGTGTCCATCCAGCTTCTTCCCATTGGTGCTAACAAACTGCACTGGCTGGATTTTGGTACCGCATTCCCACGGTGGTATGTCTTAGGTCTCAGGCCAGTGTCCAAAGAGACCATATATTATTGTAATTGACTATTTTATTGAGACCCTTATAATCATACCTGCTTTCCCCAGTAAAGCAACTCTTGTTTTCTTATTCACAAGCTTTTTCTGGATAATAGGTGATTACAATATGGTCCCTCATCTAAGCTTCCACCTACGATTTCCAAAGAGTAAAGTTCCTCAGCTGAATATTAGTTATCCCTCTTTTTTTTAAAAGTGACATTAGAAAATGGCTAAAAATTTTATTGCCTTCTTATTGTGATCTGCTTTCTCTCTACTCACCTCCTGGGTAGGTACAACAGAGCTTGCAAGATGGCAGTGGTAGAATGGCATGTGGGCCATAGACTTGTTTCATTTGGCTTGTAGAGAACTTAACATTTTGAGGGGGGATTATTTCCTAGTTAATAAGTGGGAGATTTCAACTCACATAAAAACCTAGATTCCCAACTTTTAAAAAGTCAGTTTCCATCTGATGACAGTCAGCTAGTACTGGGCAATGCTTGCCTCTCTTAACCAAGGCATTTGCTCACCAGTTCACCATCACCGGCCCACATATGTCTAGCTTTTTCATTATCTGCTTAGCCCAGAGGGCATTTGGTTTGAGACCCTTGACACGGCCCCCTTCTCCAGCTCCCACACTTCTCAGTGTCTGCTTTGCTACTCCTGCTGTCTCAGATACTCCCTCCGATGGGCCTTTTCCTCACCAATCCCGGCTGTAATAAATCCTGTACAGCAGCCCTATGCACTCTTCCTGGGGAAGAGCTCTATGCTTTATTTCCCCACAGACTTAGTTGCAGTTGGGAAGCTGAGTGCTGACCTCCAGGTAAATATTGGAGATCTATGGGCAGATCCCAGCCTGTTGGCTGGAGGTGCTAGTTCTGGTGCCATGGACATATGGGTCTGACCCTGCAGTCGTTTGCCCTGCCCCTGAACTCCCAGTTTTGAGCTTGATTGCAGCCTACAATTAGGGGCAGAGCAGTATGGGGAGTTGTTTTTATCCTTTTGGAGAACTGTGGGCTTTCCCCATAATAAATGCTATAATATAATGATAACCGCACAGTTGCTTTACAGTTTTTTCGTTAAGTTCCTTCTTATAAATCATTCCTTTACATGTCTCCATGACCTGATGAAGTAGGTGTTATTATGGCCCCTGTTTTGCAGATGAGCCCTAGAGAAGGCTCAGAGCACCTGCCCAAGATCTCGTGGTCACAGCCCACCAAGGTCTCAGGCGCCCATGGTTTTTTATTAAAAAATTTTTTTTTAAACTATCATACTGCTCACTGTGTGGCCCCAATTTTAAGCTTGAATGTTTCTCCAAATCTGTAAATGCCTATAGACACAACTTAGCACACAGGAGCATCAGGGTTACTAGTTACATTCACCCTATCACTGAATAGGCCATCAACGGAACCCAAAGAGAAAAAAATCCCTAGTACTGTTTATATGCCAGTGAATTTCTCAACTTAAACTGTCTGAATCCTGAGCTGTAAATGTTAGAAATATATACATTTTTAGTAACAAAAATGGCTTTGTCATTTCTAAATATTCAGAAATTTGCAACCATTACCTTCTTTATCATATCTACATACCTCTACATACCTTTATATTCTTAATTGTTTAAAATTCAAATTTAAGTTGACAGATGTTAAAAAAGTTGGTTACATTTTAACTGATAATAATCATATGGGCTTGATATGCTGGTTATGTTTTTTAAATGTCCATGGAAATAAATATATAAGTACGAATTTTGTTTTAAAGTTTTTCCATGTATCATCTAAAATTATGGTACATTTGTCACCCCTTGGGGAAATCCTGCTTCTGATGGAAAAAACCATGCAAATTGCAGCTGTTTATTTTTGTGTCACTGGTGAGCTTCCCTGGCTCAGTGTTGTAAGTGCATGATGTATAATGTGACAGGCATGAAACTGTAAATGAAAATAAAATTTCAGGGCCCTCTAAATTTATTATGCCAAGGGAAGTTTAGCCCTGGAGACTGAACCACATAGCATGCTTGTAATTCTGCTTCTTAGATTATAGATTAGCTCTCTTCTTTATTGTTCTTGTTCTAAAATGACTAGGAGAGACCAGAGACCAGGCCTTATACCCCTTCTAATCACTGATCTTTGTTCTAGGTTAACTCCCTCTTTTATTGTCCTGTACCTAACTCAGACCATATGGTGCCCAAGAACCCATGATTGTACCCATCTTCATATGGAATGTTTAATATACCTCTCCTGAAAGAAAAAAAGACCACTTTGACTAATCAGATCATTGAAACTATGCATTAAGCCTAACATAGAAGGGTGTTGACATTCTGTTAAGCTTCCCTATACTTCGTGTAAGCAATTGCAAACTTGTACACTTCACGACACTGACTTCCATTCTTTGGGATCTGTGCCTCAAACTTTGCATTTGAGTAAACTCTTTTAAAACTAGATTCTGACCATTTTGATGATTTTAGGTTGACAGAACAGATTCACTGGGGGGACCTGGCAATAGTGTGTTGCTGTCACTATCTATCTGTTGCGCCTTCCTAGGGTTTTGTGTGGTCATGAGCAGAGCTGGTGTTTTGGAAGATACTGGGTGTGCTGAGCACATACGATGACCCATGTTCTTTGAGAGACAGTCCCTTATGGTGGTTCTTTCTCAAGACTGGAGACTTGCATTCTTCACCAGGCTTCGTGGAGAATCAAAATTTATCCCTGGTTGATAACCTCCACCTCTAAGAGCTTACAGTGGGAACTTTGAGCCTTTTGAACTCAATTAAGCAAGTTTATGCACATCATAAGCTAGTTATTAATTTGAACAAAAGTTCCTGGTCCTTTTTTAAAAACATGGATTTCTACTACTAAAGAAAAAATTAGAAAATTTATATACATTTATTTTTACAAATCACTACACTGAAAGCAACATTAAGGCCAACAGGAATTCTTTTGGTTTATGTGCTAGGAATTGTTGCCTGGATCCCAGTTTCTTCCCAGGCACTGAGTTTATTGATTGAGTTATCCATGTGGTTCATATTGGTAGAGGAGGGCGTAACCAGCTTATAAGATTCAGATCTGGGGAAATAAGAACTGGGCAGATGCCCACTGGACTAGCTGGAGAGAAAAAGAATCTGATAGCTTAACCTGTTGTATATATCAACTTGGCCCACTGACCCACAGAACAATCACTGTATAACATTTCTTTATACATTTTTGAAAAGCATGTATTGTTGTTTAGAAATGTTTATCCATTCTAATAGCTGTAGTGTTCTTCTGAAAAATAATTTGTAATTTGAAAGGGATTATGCTTTTTAAAATGTATGCATTTGGTCTGGAATAGCCCTCAGAGGATATCCACACATATAAGTAGCAGGCTACAAACAGGACTTGGATTAGTAGACCACAGGGGGCTATTTATATGGAGAGTTTAAGTGCATATTATTGTTATTTCTCAATTGTATTAATAATCATACCCTACACCTGTCCAGCATGTGTATGAGATTTTACTGTTCTACAGAGTGCTGTTCTATACATCATCTCATTTGTTCCCCACAACAACTGTGGGAGAGAAGTTGGGATATTTTTAAATGTTGACACTGAAGTCCTTTGCTTGAGATAAAAAGTCCCAGTAATGTGTGGGAAGGAAAAGATGCGAAGGAGACACGAGCATTATTTTCACTGTATTTTTGACTAGTGTCATTGCAAGTGTTCAGATTGGTTTTGGACATTTTAGTCCCCTGGGGGAGACTGTATCTCATTATTTCTTCCACCTGGTAGCTGGAGTGCTCTCTCAGAGGAAAAGCTGCAAGATTAAGGGAGAATGCTATCTTGCACTTCACAACGCTTAATACAAACTTTTGGATTCCTTACTGAACACTTTTCCATCTCCTTTTTGTTTCAATATGTGCCATTTCTGGTAAGATCTGGAAAATCAAATAAGCATGTAGAGATAGTCAGAGGAAGCACAATATTCTGTTATTATAGGCAGTAGAGATCAAATTGTGACTTACATATTATAGGTGGAATATTTTGGGCTTTCCTGAAACATGGGTAACCAGAGACAAGCTGCATAGTATGTTGATAGCCAAGCAGGAATAGTGAAACTAGGACTCTGGAATCCTGGAACCTGTACTGAGAAATATTTAAATAATTTATTATGGTTATTTCCACAGAATACAACTCTAGGATGAAATGCTAATTTTATTTGACTTACATAAAAAGAAATTATTACTGCAGTTACTTTTAAAGAGCTCCCTGGGTTTGCTGGGAGTATCTGAATTAACAGTAAATTGAGCTCCATTACATATTAATGGGTCCAGCTGATTTATTGGTGGTATATCTGGCAATTAGCCATTCTGCATAGTGTCTTCTGTTTGGCCATTACTTTTCACTATTGAGCGCAAGCTCAGGGATGAGCACCTTGAACCAATGGGGAAGTCTGCCTGTCAACCTAATAGGGCCTTGCATCATTTTAATTGTGAGTTATGATCTGTCTTGAAGGATATTTGGACACACTTAATATCTTTTGGATGACAACCATTGGAGGCATAAATGAGAGTACATGTTGTCACTGAACCACTAAAAATCTTGACTCAGTCACCAGATAGCCATTATGTTGTTTTAATCTCTTTGGATATTTCCTTTATTTTTAAAAATTATACGATTGCTTCTAGCTTCTGTGGCACTTACAGAATGAATTGCTGTGAGTTCAGTGTAGCAGAGCAAGTTATGGCCAACAGTGTTTATTTGCAAGAGTTACTTTGGGGTTCCTAATTTGTCCTGAAGAGAAATATTTTTTGCTCAGCCTGCAAAATGTTGTAATAAAAATTGGTGATTGATTTTGATTATAAGATTAAATGGCTAAGCTGCAGTGGCCAATGTTGTAAATCAAAGCAGCCCAAAGTTGTGATCGGCCACTGGAGAAGGTTGTAACCGTGTTTTCTTGAGTTGATATATTTCAAGTCTTTATAGTATTGACTCCTAAAGTTTATTGAAACGGTATTTAAAGCATCTTTCTACAGTGTTTTAAATTAGTTTCTAATACAATTTAGCTTTGCCTATCTAAACGTGCGGTAGTAGAAGAACATACGTGAAAATTCTCTTCTTAGAGGAAAAGCAGTTTAAGAGTTGGTGAGGGCATGGAAGTTGTGAAACCTAAGTTAATTGTCTGAGTTTTTATTGTATAATTTTTGTACTTGGCTATTCAGAATTAATTTCTCCTTCCTAAAAAATTCTTTGCGGGAGGGACCCTTTCCCCATTGTTTATAGTTTGGTGCCATCCCTCTTTGTCTGAGGGGCTAGCCCCTGATCCAACATAGCCAAAGGGATGTCCCTTTCTGAAGTTTGACTGTTGAGTAGAAGAACAAACACTGAAAAAGTTTGGAGTTCCTAATTTCCAGTCTGATCAGATTGTTCCTGTCACTTTCATTGTCTGGCCATCTGAGTGACAATTGTTTTTCAAGTCTGTTTCTCCTACATTTGACAATTCCGGGAGCCCTGTGGTAACATCCTAATAAATTCTACTTTGCTAACCAAGCCAGAGGTGGTTTCTCTTACTTGAAACAAAAGACCTTAATATATAAATTGGGCATTTGTGAACCCACAAGAAACTGAGGCTTCCTGATTGGACTGTGAATATTTATTCATTAATTTATTCACCAAATGTTTATTGAGCACCTACCGTGTGTTAGGTACTCTTCTCTGTTAGGGAAACAGAAGCGAATAAAACAAACAAAAAGATGTGCCTTCATGAAAGTTGCATTCTAATTAAGGGGGGATAGATGATAAGCAAGAGAAATATATGTATTTATTTTATATATAAATATATGATATACAAGTTAAGGAGTGATAAGTGCTATACATATTCATGTAAAATATTTTTCATATTGGTTCTTTCCTTTTAAAGTCCCATGGATCAGATAAGCCTGTTGGGGGTGGGTGATGAGATGGAATGACTGGGACTGAGGCTCTGCCACTCTCTTGTACCTTGCTCCATCTGCATATCTCCCAAAGGGCTTCTAGTCAGGATCTGAGCCAAGGGAGAACTATCCAGCTGAGTAAGGATGAGTGTCTGCTGAAAGCAGAGACCTGGAGAATAGAGGACTTGGGTCAGACATGGAAGTGGCAGGAGTCGAGCAAGGGTTATAGTCTTGGAGAGGGGGAGATTCTTCCCTTGGTGGCCCTGCCTTCAATGGGCCCCAAAGGGCTCAGGTAGGTAGAAAGATGACAATAATATTGACTCAGGAAAGTCAGACTGGGACTTGGGCAAGTGATCAAGGATACCAACTGATCTGTGGTAGGGAAGGGGAGTCCAGGTCAGAAAGGGAAGGAAGCATCATGGGGCTGTGTGAGACAGAGCTAGGTAGCAGCTCTCAGAATTGGTCAGGGATCGTTGAAGGGAAGAGAGCTTGCCCCCACTAACCAAGGGGATCCCATGAGGGATGAAAACTTAGAAAAGGGCTCAGATTCCCTCAAGAAGAATAGAGGTTGAGGGGAACAAAAGGAGTATTTGTCTTCTTGCTTGAAATGAAATCTAATATTGAGGACACTCCCTAACCTGATGTCTACTTGAGGTCAAAATGAAGAGGTTTGGTGAGAAGTGCTAGGAGATGGTTATGCTAAGGTGGGAAGGATCCACACCAGCCCCGTCAGTCTGGAAACAGAGGATGTGACAGAAAAGATAACTTTCTACCACTCCTGGAGACTCCTGATTGGTGTGTTGGTCACCCACAGAGAGGGGCTGGGTATATGGAAGAAAAGCACATGCCAACAAGGAAGAATCCCAGTCATTTGTCGGCTACCTGCCACTGGTCTGGAATGAAAAGTTATGATATTTATTGATTTCCTTGTAATGTGGACAGACAGGAACAGAGTAGGCTGAACAAATACTTGACAGGTTCAGCTGGGAAATGAGCACCAAATTTTCTGGAACATATTCATTCCTGATGATTTTCTATAGGAATAAATGACACTTTCAGAAGAGAACCTTGAAATGAACCTTGAAATACCTTTAAGGTTTATGGAAACTTGGGCATCTAATTTAAGTACATGAAACATTGCTTTTGTTATGTATTGCTGTACAAGGCACCCCAAAACTTAGTAGCTTAAAACAACAGTTTTTTATGGTGTGATACAGTTCTAGATTCAGCTTGCGATCCTTACTCTAGATTCAGCTTGCGATCCTTACTTGCAGTCAGATTGTGGTTGGGGCGGTAGCCATCTGGAGACTCACCAGGGCTAGAAGATCTACCTCCAAGAGGATTTATTTTCTCATACATCTGGCATATGGGCTGGGGTATCTGGAATAGCTTCAGCCTGGCCAGATTCCATCTTTTTTCCACGCATTCTCTCTGCATCATTATCTTGATATTCCTCATAGAATGAGGGTCTTGGTATAATTGGATTTTTTTTTTTTTTTTTACATCTTGGCTGATTTTTCTCAGAGCAAGTGTTCTATGAGAGCAAGGCAGAAGCAGTGAGCCTTCTTATGACCTAGCCTCAGAAGGCATCACGAATTATTTATGTCTTATTCTGTTGGTTATAAAGACTAGTCCAAAATCATCTTGGGAATGGATTACACAAGAACGTGTATAACTAAAGGCCTGTTCACTGTGTGTGTGTGTGTGTGTGTGTGTGTGTGTGTGCGCGCGCACACATGCATGCATGCATATATATTGGAGACTTCTACCACGAGCATGGTGTTTTCTTCTCCTTGGCGTATATTATGACTTTAGAAGAGAAAGGAGATCTTTGATGAATCATTGGCCTTGAATTTCTACAATAGGATTTAAGATGCCTTAGTGACAGGCTCTTGCAGAAGTATCAAGGTCACCACTAAATGAAGAACCTGTTTTTCTCAGATGTATTCCCAAGATTTACTGAAACAAAACTCAATTTTAGGACATAGGGGAAAAGTGAATCACCTTTATGCTGTTCAGAGGAGTGTTTGAATAATATCAATAAGTTTTATATCTATATAGATATGAATATACTTAAAGTTAGATGATGTTTTTAAGAAAGCAAATGAATAAGCATAAATTTTTTTTAGACTTCATAACAAAAAACATTTATTAAGTAGCTACAACCTAACAAGCCCTGCTCACCTGCCTCTTCACCTTCCTGCCTGGGAAGGGGCTCCTTGGTGTGCAGAGCCACAAAGTGGGGGTCCAAATGGGAGAGCTCCCAGGTCCTCCCCACAGGCCTTGTTGTCAGCCATGGGTCCAGTGATGAAGATGATGAAGACAGTGATGAAGAAGAAGAAGAACTAAAAGTTTGTCTTGGACCCTGATGGAGCATGGAGAATACACACTTGAGGGAGCCCAGAGCTGGCTGCCATGATGCCCAGCACAGTGTCTGACAGGTTTAGTTGAGAAATATGCTATTCTGGAGTGTGCAACAGATTGTTTTATAAAATATGCTTATTATGTTCACCCACTTTTCATGATTTTTTGTCAGTACTAGTTTACACATGGATACTTTTACAAGTGGATATTCCTTTAAGGTTATGGAAAACATCTTGGTCCTTATCATAGCCCAAGGCATAGTTGTAAGGGGATCATTGATTCTCTGGGTGTCTTCTAAGGCTACTTTTGGCTAAAAGCAGAGCATCTTCAACACTTCTAATGTGATATTTTTTTCTCTACTGAAGAGATGAGAAAGTCAAAAGGAAACTGCCACTGGTTCTAATTCTAACCATGAAGGATGTATTAGTTAATGCTACAGGAAGAATAGGGAAGAGCAGGAGGAACAGGCTTCCACTGGGAAAGAGTTCATGATTGCCAGTGAGGGAAAGCACAATCAGACTGCGCTAAAGGTGTCAAAAAGTTGAGAAATGAAAGATGTGTTATTTCAATGGCATGATATCAAGGGAGGGAAGATGACCTAGGTGGTGGGGGAAGCTCACAAAAATTCAATTGTAACTCTGAAAAGGTGATGCTAGCTTTCTCTACTCACTAATCTTCATTAGCCCTCTACCAAGCCCTGATGATGAGAATAATAAAATATATTTTTATTGATATGAATAATAGGTATCTTATTAATTTCATTTAAAGTGTGAAAGCAAACTTATTAATCTGACTATTTTAATTTGTCTGTAACATACATACAGTATAGGCAAAAGATACTTGCTTAATATTATTACCACCTCAGAGCAAGACCTAGCTCTTGTTTCAGTCAGATTTCCATCATCCCTAAGGTCCTTCTGTAATTCTGGAGCCAATACTGTGACTGTCCTATTGCTAAGCATCTGAATAAGCAAATGGAGAGACCTAAAGAAACAGAGTTCAGATTCTTTTCTTTTCTTTTCTTTCTTTCTTTCTTTCTTTCTTTCTTTCTTTCTTTCTTCTTTCTTTCTTTCTTTCTTTCTTTCTTTCTTTCTTTCTTTCTTTCTTTCTCTCTTTCTTCCTTCCTTCCTTTCTTTCTTTCTTCCTTTTTTTTTTTTTTTTTTTTTTTTTTTGAGATGGAGTCTCGCTCTGTCGCCCTGGCTGGAGTGCAGTGGCATGATCTTGGCTCACTGCCTCCTGGGTTTAAGCGATTCTCCTGCCTCAGCCTCCCAAGTAGCTGGGACTACAGCTGCGTGCCACCATGTCCGGATAAGTTTTTTTGTATTTTTAGTAGAGATGGAGTTTCACTCTGTTAGCCAGGATGGTCTCGATCTCCTGACCTTGTGATCTGCCCACCTCGGCCTCCCGAGTTCAGATTCTTAAAAATGTATTATGTAATAAAAAAAGAAAGAAAGAAAGGTATATACAAGGATAACAATAAAGACCAGTATGCACCAGTAAAGTGGTATCATGAATGCTAAAATCCCGAGTTGAAGCTTGGAAAAATGGCAAGGATGACAGTAGATTTTTTTTTTTTTTTTGAGATGGTATCTTGCTCTGTTGCCCAGGCTGGAGTGCAATGGTGTGATCTCGGCTCACTGTGACCTCTGCCTCCCATGTTCAAGCAATTCCCCTGCCCTAGTCTCCTAAGTAGCTGGGATTACAGGCACCCGCCACCACGCTTGGCTAAGTTTTTCGTATTTTTAGTAGAGACGGGGTTTTACCATGTTGCCCAGGCTGGTTTCTAACTCCAGACCTCAAGTGATCCACATTCCTTGGCCTCCCAAAGTGCTAGGATTACAGGCATGAGCCACCGCACCCGGTGACAATAGATTTTTTAAAAGCAGTGTTCAGAGCAAATAAAAGTTAGCATAATGTTGACTATTCAGCAAAAAAGTTTGATCTTTTCAATCCATATTTTGTGTGTGTGTGTCATGCAGAATGTTTTTTGTGTCAAAAGGTGAAATAGACAGTGGTAATGAGTACTGGGGACTGGGGCCAGGAGGTGGTATTAGAAGAGGACTTCTGGCTTTTTTTTTTTTTTTCTTTCTCTATCAACCAACCTGGAGTGCAGTGGTTTGATCATAGCTTACTGCAGCCTCAACCTCCTGGTCTCAAGTGATCCTCCCACCTCAGTCTTCTGAGCAGCTGGGACTACAGGTGTGTACCACCATGTTCAGCTAATTTTTAATTTTTTTGGTAAAGGCACGGTCTCACTATATTGCCCAGGCAACTCCTGGCTTCAAGGAATCCTTGTCTCAGCCTCCCAAATTGCTGGGATTACAGGCATGAGCCACTGAGCCTGGCTTGACTGCTGGCTTTTTGAAGTGGCTGTTAAGCTCAGGGCTTAGAAGAACTTCCCTATGAGTTTCCTGATCTGATGCTCATAATTGATCAGGAATTATGAAAAAGGAAGAAGTACCAGAAAACTAGAGGTGGGAAAATGTACACATTTTTCAACAGTCAAATGGAGGGGTGGGGCAGAAAGTGGAGCTCACAAAATCCATGCCAGTGATGTTGGTGTTGATTTCAAGTAGGATTATGAAGTTAGTTCAGAAGTTAAAGTAGGGATCAGTAGGATACAGTAAGAGTTCATGGCAAGTGAATCTTGTCTTCTTTTTGATAAGATCTCTGACTGTAGATGAGAGATACATGTTAGTAATAGTCAACCTGGACTCTAGCAAGGGACAGGACAATGTTCCTTCAGATAGCGGCTGACAATTTATATATTCTACAGACATCTATCAATCCCTTACTAAGTGTGAATTGCAGAGGATGCAAAGATGAATGTGATGTGCTGTTAAAGGACTCACAGGCTTGGTGGGAGATAACACATAAACAAATAATCATTATGTAAAATAGGGGTTGGCAAACTGTGATCCATGAACCAAATCTAGCCTGCCACCTGTTTTTGTAAGTAAAGTGTTACTGGAACATAACCATGTCCATTTATTCGTATATTACATATGGATACTTTCATGCTAAAATGGAAGAGTTGACTAGTTGCAACAGAGGCTACATGTTCTGCAAAGCCTGACATGCTTATTATCTGGCTCTTTCCTGCAAGTTTGCTGACCCTTGATATAAAGCAAAAATTACTATTAGGAGTATAATCAAAATGCCGTGGAAACATCGAGGAGAAATCAATTAATTATAGTGATGGGGGTGCATTTGGGAAGGCTTCAAGAGGTAGGAGCAGTTGAGTTGTACCTTAATAATATGATGGGGCCAGGTGTGGTGGCTCATGCCTGTAATCCCAGCACTTTGGGAGGCCGAGGCAGGCTGATCACCTGAGGTTGGGAGTTTGAGACCAGCCTGAACAACATGGAGAAACCCCATCTCTACTAAAAATTCAAAATTAGCCGGGTGTGGTGGCACATGCCTGTAATCCCAGCTACTCGGGAGGCTGAGGCAGGAGAATCGCTTGAACCTGGGAGGCGGAGGTTGCAGTGAGCCAAGATCGTGCCAGTGCACTCCAGCCTGGGCAACAAGAGCGAAACTCCATCTTAATAATAATAATAATAATAATAATAATAATAATAATAATCAGGTGGAAATTTTTAACAAAAGAAGATCATGACTTTCTCCTCTTCTTTTCTCTCTCTTTATACTCCAGCCTCTTTATTGTTCTCTCTCATTTGGTTAAATTTTTCTTTTCAGTATTTCATAAAGGTTTGACTGTATGTGCTCCATGTTTGAAGTCAACTCAGATACAGAGGACAATAAAGGGCCAGTCTGCGAAGCGTAAGGACAAGAAGTGATATTGCTGTGGTGAAATAGGTGGCCAGCAAGTCTTTATTTTAGTAGACATATGTCCAAAAAGGGGGCCAAAATGGTGTCTGGAATAATGACCTTAGGATGGGGAGATATGTGGTGGTATTGTGTTGAAGAGTTTTTACAATGCACATGTCTCTTCTCACATGAGGTAGGGAACCAGACAAGGTGAACAGCCCAACATTATCAAAAGGCAAGTGGAGGAGACCCATGTGTCAGGTTTATCCCTTAACTATAAGGAGTATGAAGAATTAGATATCATTCTTTCTCTTGCCAGAAATAAAAGTCTGCAGGCCCAGCAGATCTGCTGGGTGACAGAATAGGGCTACAGAAGATCTTGGGAGGCTAGAAGGATGGTCTGGATTTAACAGGAAAATTTAATAAGGCTGAGTGGAAGGTCCCACTCTGGGTTTGGAAAACCAAGTGCATGACACAGATAAGGGAGAAGTGGCCTCGCCACAAGGCAAGTCAGGAAGTCAGTGTGCTTGTCCTAAGCTTTGGCCTGTGTTTGTGGTAGAATAATAGGAGGAAGATTATCATTTTTCTCTACTTTCGACTGAAGACAGGGCACCTCCACCAAGCATTCTAGTGCTACACTATGAAAGAATTAGACAGGGCCGGGCACAGTGGCTCACGCCTGTAATCCCAGCACTTTGGGAGGCCAAGGCAGGCAGATCACGAGGTCAGGAGATCAAGACCATCCTGGCGAACACAGTGAAACCCCGTCTCTACTAAAAATACAAAAAAAAAAAAAAAATTAGCCGGGCGTGGTGGTGGGCACCTGTGGTCCCAGCTACTCGGGAGGCTGAGGCAGGAGAATGGCGTGAACCAGGGGGACGGAGCTTGCAGTGAGCCGAGATCATGCCACTGCACTCCAGCCTGGGAGACAGCGAGACTCTGTCTAAAAAAAAAAAAAAAAAAAAAAAAGAATTAGACAGAGTGGAACTCACTCAGGCCTGGATCACCGAGAGGATGAAAAGACCAGAAGCCGTTTTATATGTGAACTTGTGGAAGGAACTTAATTTAGCCTGGAGAACAGAAGGCTCAGTGGGCACACCACAGCTGTTTTCAATATTTCAAATATTTGTCTTATGGAAATAGTTTTGGACTTGAGTTTGCTTCAGAAGAATTGGGACCCATTAATGTCGGGGGGATAGATGTTTCTGACAACAGAGGATCTAGAGAGAGTAGCCTCAGCAAGTTCTCAGTCTTGGCTAAGTAGTCACATGATGGTGCTCAACCAGGTAAGGATGGAGGAGGAGAGAGGACATAAAATGGCTATCAACCCTTCTATGTTTTGACCCTGTTAATTAGCAAGAAGCTTGATAAAATTATAGAAGTTGCACAGGGCTTAAAGAATCAAACCGCAGATCCAGCTTAGAAGTTTCCTTTCCTTATTTTTTGCCTAACGTTTCTCAGTCTCTGTTGAATATATCTCTGGTTTTAAAACCCCCGACTTGAGGTCATAGCCACTCCTCAAATCCACTCTTAGTGCAGAGTCACATGTTCTTCTTGGCTGTGGTTTTTCAGATCAGTGTGGCTCCAAAATCTTTTGAACTTTCATGTTGCAGCACCTATGGCTGTTTTAACTTAGTGAATTGTTTCATTAACTATATTTTTATACAGCCCATTGTATTTTATACAGCCATTGTCTCATAATTCTAACTTAATTCCCTTTAGAGCTTACTTTCTGTTTCCAACAGAAGCCAAATGGAAAGATGACATGGCAGGAGTGGCTTCCTGGTCCATATCTTTCCTGGGTACCATATTTCCCAATCAGTGGGATAATTTTCTAATCTCTTTTAGCATCTGAGAGAGTGTCTCCTCTTTTCCATTTTGCCAGTTTGCAGATAGTTTAAGTATAATTGTTAAACGTACTCATTAACCACTTCACTGAAGTGCAAACCCATAAACTTGGTTCAGAACACAAACAACTTTCTGTTACAGGGGCCATATCTCCTTGCTGGTAACAAATCCAAACTTAACCCAGCATGTATATTTCCAAAATACATCCAAATGGAATTTAAAGGGTTATAAGAACAAAACTGTAAAGCGCTTTTATCCCACTGTGTTATTTCTCCCAGATTATACTATGGCCTTTTTTTTTTTCCCCTCCCAGGGGCCCCCAGGGATTGAGCCCAAAGCCATAATCAACGAGGTGGTTTTCTGGATCTGGAAAAGAGAAGGTTTCAGTAGGGAGGGTTTTGTTGTCCTTCAAATGCCACTTTGGGGTTGTTTGCTGTGTCCATGTCTGTGTCTTATTTACAAACTCAAATGTTAACAGCAAAAATCCATTGCCCATGTTCTTAAATCAAATAAAAGAAAGCCACTAGAAAAATCCTAAAGGCACTGTGGCTCGGAGAAAATAGAAGTTATATGAGTTGAGGAAACCTGAAGAACAAAGCCTTTCTTCTCTTAGATCTAAACCCCCAGAAAGTCTGACAATAGCATATTCCACCTAGAAATAAAAACATTTATCTTTTTATGGTTGAGAACCAAAAAGAGACGCAGACTGCTGAAAAGAGCTTTTCTCCCCCACCAAATGGGCATGCCACGTAGGTTAATCTGCCCGTTGTTTATGAGTACTAGCTTTGTGCAAGGGCTGCCCTGGACAATGTGAGATACAAAGGTGATTCATGGCAATCCAGGTTGGCCCTGAAGCAGTTTTGTTCCTCCAGAACCTGGTCATAGTGAGAAGAAGGTGTTGGCAGTAGACCTTACCTCTGCACAAGAAGAGCAGGACAATGTAATTTGGTGGCTTTGGAATTAATGGAATGGAACTGTCAGGATCATCACAGCATTGGCTCGAGCAACATTCCATTCAGCCTCACACATGGTTTCTTCCAATGCACTAATTGTTCACTGTGATTCATATATCTTTCTGACAAGATGGCAAATGGAAAATGCAGAAAGTAATTAAAATAAGTGTGTGGTTTCAATTATCATAATATGCAGCCCTGAGCTGAATGTCATTATCAGGGAGAATCTGGAGAAGGGCTGCATTTGAGCATGGAGGACAAATAATTTCTTGGTTTGTCTTTTATAACAAAAATTTAACTCAGAGAAATAGACTGAAGAAAGAGAGGCTTCAGGCTTAAGCTGATAGTTCTTTTCTAAAACTTAAAAATGGGAATTCTTTGTCACTGGTTATGATCAAATTTTCTAGGGTCTTATGAATATATATACACTGATCAGGAGGGCTATAAATGAATTTATACGTGGGTTGCATATGACCATGTAAGTTTTGTCTCTTATTGAAACAAAATAACATTGGAATTATGGTTGGTCTTATAAATGTTTCTTATAGTTATACATTTCTGAAATCATTTTCCACAGACCAAATCATTGGGAAATCAAATATTTGCCCATTTTGAAAGTCTGAAAAGTACTTTATAACTTATGTTTATTATTATTATATAGTGATGCTTATTGCATATATTGTAGAGAACAGATAAAACTATAAAGAGGAAACTTTTTGTATTCTAATGAGGCTGAGCTAATCTCTGTACATCTTGTGCTCTTAAAAAATGTGTATATGTGTGTCTGTATGTTAACGTAACTAGTTTTATACTCTATAATGTTTTCTATCATGATTTTTCTCACTTTCCATTTCATTGAAATGTCTATGAAAGTTTGTTTTTAATGACTGCATAATATTTTATTTTGTGTCTGTGCTATAACATTCAACCTATATGTAGACATTTGGGGTTATTGCCCACATCTTTGGTGCATAAACATTTGACTGCAACCTTAATGGTTTTCTTTAGATGTTCAATTTCTTTAGAAAAGGTATAATGCCATCTTTAAAGCTTGCTGTGGTACAAACAGACAAATGCTGAACAGTTGAATTCAAGAAGATCTAATTTTTCAAGTCAGGAAATTGTTTCTGGACTGATACCTCTACTCTGATTTGGTTTTCATGATGCCAGGGTTATTCAGACTTTAGATCCATGCAGACTTGGATTCAGATCCTAGCTCTGCTGCTTACTAACTACTTGATGTTGGTCAAATAACTCAACTCCCCCATCTAATGTTCTCATCTATAAAATGAAAGCAGTAGGACAGGTGCAGTGACTCACACCTGCAATCCTAGCAATTTGGAAGGCTGAGGCAGGTGGATTCCTTGAGTCCAAGACCAGCCTGGCCATCATGGTGAAACCCTATCTCTACCAAAAAACAAAACAAAACAAAACAAAAAAACGTTAAATTAGCTGGGTGTGGTGGCACATGCCTGTAGTCTCAGCTACTCGGGGGGCTGAGGTGGGAGAATTACTTGAGCCCAGCAGTCAGAGTTTGCAGTAAGCTGAGATGGTGCCACTTCAGTCCAGCCTGGGTGACAGAGCAAAACCCTGTCTCAATAAAGTAAAATAAAATGGGAGAAATAATAGGTTTTCTGTGAGGATTCAGTGCCTGACTCTTGCTACAGGCTCACAGAATATTTGTTTATTTTTCAAGGAGTATGCAAACTGATGGAGATGTGGAGGTCAGTTGGATCATAAGGGGACAGAAATGCATAATCATACTTGGATACATCTGCTTCACTCCATTTAAAATTTATTCTAATATAAAAATTCACAATGAACAGGGAATGATATAGTTAGATGTTTGTCCTTTCCAAATCTCATATTGAAATGTGATCCCCAGTGTTGGAGGTGGGGCCTGGTGGGAGGTGTTCGGCTCATGGGGATGAATCCCTCATGAATTTCCTGGTGCTGTCCACATGGTAATGAGTGAGTTTTTACGAAATATCGTTGTTTAAAAAGAGCCTGGCACTTCTGCCTCTCTCTCTTGCTCCTGACTTGCCATGTGATGTGCCTGATCTTTCTTTGTCTTCCACTATTATTGTAAACTTCCTGAGGCCCTCACCAGGAGCAGATGCTGGCACCATGCTTCTTGTACAGCCTGAATAACTATGAGCCAATTAAATCTCTTTTCTGTATAACTTACCCAGTCTTAGGTATTTCTTTGCAATGCAAATGGACTAATATAAAATTGGTAGGAGGAGTGAGATGTTGCTATAAAGACACCTGAAGATGTGGAAGAAGCTTTGGAACTGGATATTGAGCAGAGGTTTGAAGAGTTTGGAGGGCTCAGAAGAAGAAAGGAAGAAAAAGGAGAGTTTGGAACTTCATAGAGACTTGTTAAGTGGTTGTGACCAAAATGTTGATAATAAATATTTACAATGAAAAGCCAGGCTGACAAGCCCTCAGATGGAAATGGGGAAGTTGTTGGGAACTGGAATAAATATCACTTTTATTATGCCCTAGCAAAGAACTTGACTGCATTGTGTCCATGTCCCAGGAATCTGTGGAAGTTTGAACTTAAGAGTGATGACTTAGGATATCTGGTGGAAGAAATTTCTCAGCAGCAAAACATTCAAGATGTAGTCTGGCTGCTTCTAACAGCCTGGATCAGATATAGGAGGAAAGAAATGACTTAAAGTTGGAACTTACATTTAAAAGGAAAGCATTAACATTTGGAAAATTTGCAGCCTAGCCCTGTGGTAGAGGAGGAAAGAGAATTTTCAGGAGAGAAATTCAAGCAGGTTGCAGAGCAACCACTTGCTAGAGAGATTTGCATGACTAAATAGGAGCCAAGTGCTAATAACATCCAAGATAATAGGAAAAAGACCTTGAAGGCATTTCAGAAATCTTTGAGGCAGCCCCTCCCATCACAAGCCCACAGGAGGAAAGAATGGTTTCAGGGCCCAAGCCCAGGGCCCCATTGCCCTGTTCATCCTTGGGATGCTGCTCCCCATACTTGCTGCTCCAGCTCCAGCTGCAGCTCCAAGGGCCACAGGTACAGCTTGGGCTGCCACTCTGGAGGATGCAAGCTATAAACCTTGGCAGCTTCCATGTGGTGGTAAGCCTGCAAACACACAGAATACAGGAATAAAAGAGGCTTGGCAGCTTCTCCCTAGATTTCAGAAGATGTAGGGGAAAGCGTGAGTGCCCAGGCAGAAGCCTGCCACAGGGGTGGAGCCCCCACAGAGAGCCTCTACTAGGGACAGAGCCAAGGAAGAAATGTGGAGTTGAAGCCCCCATACAGAATCCCCACTTGGGATACTGCTTAGTGGAGCTGTGGGAACGGCCACTCTGGGGCCTGCCACTCTCCAGACCCCAGAATGGTAGAACCAGTGGCAGCTAACACCATGGGCCTGGAAAAGCCACAGGCACTCAACACCTACCTGTGTGAGCAGCCATGGAGGCAGAGCTGCCCAAGGCCCTGGGAGCTGGCCCCTTGCACTGGTATGCTCAGAATGCAGCATATGAAGTCAGGGATTATGTTGGAGCTTTAAGATTTAATGTCTGCCCTTCTGGATTTCAGACTGGTGTGGGGCCTGCTGCCCCTTTCTTTTGACTGATTTCTCCCTTTTCGCATGGGAATATTTATCCAATACTTATACCATTATTGTATCTTGGAAATAAATAACTTGTTTTTAATTTTACAGGCTCAGAGGTAGAAGGAGCATGCCTTGAGTCTCAAATGAGACTTGGGACTTTTGAATTAATTCTGGAACTAGTTAAGATTTTGAGGGACTATTGGGAAGGGATTATGTTATTTTGTAATGTGAGAAGGACATGAGATTTGGGGGGCCAGAGGTTGAATGATATAGTTTGGATGTTTTTCCCCTCCAGATTTTCTGTTGAAATGTGATGGCCAGTGTTGGTGATGGGTCTGGTAGGAGGTGTTTGAGTCATGTGGGCAGATCCCTCATGAATGGCTTATGCTGTCCTCATGGTAATGAGTGAGTTCTTGCTCTGAGTTCATAGGAGATCTGGTTGTTTAAAAAGATCCTGGTGCAACTTCCCTCTCTTTTTCCAGCTCTTGCCATGTGATGCACCTGCTCCCCCTTTGCCTTCTGCCACGATTGTAAGCTTCTTGAGGCCTTCACCAGCAGTAGTGGCTGGCACCATGCTTCCTGTAGAGTCTGAAAAACTATGAGCCAATTAAACCACTTTTCTTGATAAATTACCCAGTCTCAGGTATTCCTTTATAGTGATGCAAACAGACTAACACAGGGATAAAAGCCATATGTTATTCAGTTATTTGCCAAAAGTGGCAAAGAATTAAGGAACAAAAAAGTGTACCTACTGGCAAACTCACCAGTGTACCACACACTGGCTGGTTTCTTTCAGAGGACAGTCAGGCCTCTGCAAGCCATGAGAGGCAAAATTGTATGAGGAGCTAACCAGAATCCCATCCTTTGGGCTTTGAGGCCACCTTAGTGACAAGGCTTACTTTAACCAATTAAAATATAAAATTATAACAATTGTGCAAATGCATTCACAAAAAGAAAAGTAATAACTCTGACTTCTGAATAATCTCATACTTTTATAAGAGACATTCAGTGTTTGGGGGTTAGAAGTTACAAGCTTATTAACTATCTTTAGGATTGATTGAGAAAGTCTTACAAATCTGCTTAAAATGCATAAAAAATAAGTAAAACACACAATATTGCAAATATTTTTCATGGTAATTCTGTAATAAACTCTAATCTAGGCAATGAAACACTTTTTGTTTTCTTTCCCTAAAACAATTACTAGTAGACCTAAGAAATGAGATAGACAGCAACATAATAATAGTGGGGGCTTCAATGCTCCACTGACAGCACTAGACAGGTTATCAAGACAGAAAGTCAACAAAGAAACAATGGATTTAGGCCAGGCATGGTGGCTCACACCTGTAATCCCAGCATTTTGGGAGGCTGAGGTGGGTGGATCACCTGAGGTCTGGAGTTTGAGACCAGCCTGGCCAACAAGGTGAAACCCCATCTCTACTACAAACACAAAAATTAGCCAGGCGTGGTAGCGGGTGCCTGTAATCTCAGCTACTCAGAAGGCTGAGGCAGGAGAGTTGCTTGAACCTGGGAGGTGGAGGTTGCAGTGAGCTGAGATTGTGCTACTGCACTCCAGCCTGGGCAACAGAGCATGACTCTGTCTCAAAAAAAAAAAAAAAAAAAAAAGAAACAATGGATTTAAACTATACCTTGGAACAAATGGACTTAACAGATATATACAGAACATTTCATCCAACCAGTGCGGAATACACGTTCTATTCAACAGCACATGGACCTTTCTCCAAGATAGACTGTATGATAGGCCATAAAATAAGCCTCAATAAACGTTAGAAAACTGAAATTATATAAAGCACTCTCTCAGACCACAGTGGAATAAAACTGGAAATCAACTCCAAAAGGATCCTTCTGAACGATGCAAATACATGGAAATTAAATAACTTGCTCCTGAATGAGCATTGGGTCAAAAACAAAATTAAGATGGAAAATAAAAATTCGTCGATTTGCATTTCTCTAATGACCAGCGATGATGAGCTTTTTTTTTTCATGTTTGTTGGCTTGCATAAATGTCTTTTTTTTTTTTTTTTTTTTTTTTTTTGAGACAGAGTCTCTCTCTGTTACCCAGGCCAGAGTGCAGTGGCATGATCTCAGCTCACTGCAAGCTCTGCCTCCTGGGTTCACATCATTCTCCTGCCTCAGCCTCCCGAGTAGCTGGGACTACAGGCGCCCGCCATCATGCCTGGCTAATTTTTTGTATTTTTAGTAGAGACGGGGTTTCACCATGTTAGGATGGTCTCAATCTCCTGACCTCGTGATCTGCCCCCCTCGACCTCCCAAAGTGCTGGGATTACAGGCGTGAGCCACCACGCCTGGCCTATAAATGTCTTTTTTTAAGAAGTGTCTGCTCATATCCTTTGCCCACTTTTTGATGGGGTTGTTTGTTTTTTTCCTGTAAATTTGTTTAAGTTCCTTGTAGATTCTGGATATTAGCCCTTTGTCAGATGGATAGATTGCGAGAATTTTCTCCCATTCTGTAGGTTTCCTGTTCACCTGATAATAATTTATTTTGCTTTGCAGAAGCTCTTTAGTTTAATTGGATTGCATTTGTCAATTTTGGCTTTTGTTGCAATTGCTTTTGGTGTTTTAGTCATGAAGTCTTTGCCCATGCCTATGCCCTGAATGGTATTGCTTAGGTTTTCTTCTAGGGTTTTTATGGTTTTAGGTCTTATGATTAAGTTAATTAATTTAATTTTTTGAGTTAATTTTTGTGTAAGGTGTAAGGAAGTGGTCCAGTTTCAGTTTTCTGCATATGGCTAGCCAGTTTTCCTAGCACCATTTATTAAATAGGGAATCCTTTTTACATTGCCTGTTTTTGTTAGGTTTGTCAAAGATCAGATGGTTGTAGATATGTGGTGTTATTTCTGAGGCCTCTGTTTTGTTCCATTGGTCTATATATCTGTTTTGGTACCAGTACCATGCTGTTTTTGTTATTGTAGCATTGTAGTATAGTTTGGAGTCAGATAGTGTGATGCCTCCAACTTTGTTCTTTTTGATTAGGATTGTCTTGGCTATATGGGCTCTTCTTTGGTTCCATACGAAATTTAAAGTAGTTTTTTTCTAATTCTGTGAAGAAAGTCAATGGTAGCTTGATGGAAATAGCATTAAATCTATAAATTACTTTGGGCAGTATGACCATTTTCACAATATTGATTCTCCCTATCTATGAGCATGGAATGTTTTTCCATTTGTTTGTGTCCTCTCTTATTTCCTTGAGCAGTGGTTTGTAGTTCTCCTTGAAGAGGTCCTTCACATCCCTTATAAGTTGGATTCCTAGGTATTTTATTCTTTTTGTAGTAATTGTGAATGGGAATTCACTCATGATTTGGCTCTCTGTTTGTCTATTATTGGTATATAGGAATGCTTGTGATTTTTGCACATTGATTTTGTATCCTGAGACTTTGCTGAAGTTGTTTCTCAGCTTAAGGAGATTTTGGGCTGAGACAATAGGTTTTTCTAAATAGACAATCATGTCATCTGCAAACAGAGACAATTTGACTTCCTCTCTTCCTATTTGAATACTCTTTATTTCTCTCTTGCCTGATTGCCCTGGCCCTAACTTCCAATACTGTGTTGAACAGGAGTGGTAAAAGAGGGTATCCCTGTCTTGTGCTGGTTTTCAAAGGGAATGCTTCCAGCTTTTGCCCATTCAATATGATATTGGCTGTGGGCTTGTCATAAATAGCTCTTATTATTTTGAGATATGTTCTATCAATACCTAGTTTATTGAATGTTTTTAGCATGAAGGGGTGTTGAATTTTATCGGAGGCCTTTTCTGTATTGATTAAGATAATCATGTGGTTTTTGCCATTGGTTCTGTTTATGTGATAGATTACGTTTATTGATTTGAGTATGTTGAACCAGCCTTGCATCCCAGGGATGAGGCTGACTTGATTGTAGTGGATAAGATTTTTGATGTGCTGCTGGATTAGGTTTGCCAGTATTTTATTGAGGATTTTTGCATCGATGTTCATCAGGGAATATCCAATATGGCCTGAAATTTTCTTTTTTTGTTGTGTCTCTGCCAGGCTTTGGTATCAGGATGATGCTGGCCTCATAAAATGAGTTAGGGAGGAGTCCCTCTTTTTCTCAGCCACAATGAGATACCATATCACGCCAGTTAGAATGGCCATCATTAAAAAGTCAGGAAACAACAGATGCTAGAGAGGATGTGGAGAAATAGTAGCACAATTCACAATAGCAAATTCATGCAACCAACCTAAAGAACTGTAGTTAGTATTTCTTTTCTCATTCCTAGTTATTTCTCTTTCTTAAGTGTAAAAATAATACACTTCTTTTAATTTTATTTTTATTTTTAAATATTTTTTCCATAAGTTATTGGGGTACAGATAGTATTTGGTTACATGAGTAAGTTCTTTAGTGGTGATTGGTGAGATTTTGGTGCACCCATCACCCGAGCAGTATACACTGCACCATATATATACACACAGATATATATACAGATATATATATATACACACACAGATATATATACACACACACTATATATATATATATATGATGGAATACTATGCAGCCATAAAAGGAATGAATTAACAGCATTTGCAGTGACGTGGATTAGACTGGACACTATTATTCTAAGTGAAGTAACTCAGGAATGGAAAACCAAGCAGCATATGTTCTCACTGATATGTGGGAGCTAAGCTATGAGGACAAAGGCATAAGAATGACACAAAGAATGACACAATGGACTTTGGGGACTTTGGGGGAAAAGGGAGAGGGGGGCGAGGGATAAAAGATTACAAATATGGTGTAGTGTATACTGCTTGGGTGATGGGTGCACCAAAATCTCACAAATCACCACTAATTTACAATTCTTTAGTTTTCAGTGTGTAGCTTTCCAAATCACTTCATAGTAGATTGTTTTTTAAAAGATAGTTTAAATTAAATGTTATAAATACTAAATTCCAATATGCAGAATCAAGTAGCTTAGAAACATGTAAATAGTATGTCTTGTCATTTAGGGCTGCTATAATAAAAAATAATAGAATAGACTGAGTGGCTGAAATGACAGTACTTTATTTTTCATAGTTTTGGAGGCTGGAAAGTCCAAACTCAAGGTGCTGGCTGATTCCTTCCTGGTTTGTAGACCAACATCTTCTTGTTGCATCCTCACATGGCAAAGAGAGGGCTTTGATTCCTTTACCTACTTATAAGGACACTAATTCTGTCATGGGGGCTGCATCCTTATGACCTTATAGAAACCTAATTACCTCCCAAAGACCCCACCTCCAAATACTGTCACATTGGGGATTAGGACTTCAACCTGTAAATTTTAGGGGGACACAAACAGTCAGCAGTCTATAGCAGATTAGTGTGTATATATATATATGTATATATACATATATATGTATATATACATATATGTGTGTATATACGTATATGTATACATATACACACATATATATGTGTATATATATATAGTCTGAAAGTCTGTTTTATTTTTTAAATATACTAAGAAGTATAATGAACACTTTCTCCAAAAGACATGACATGTGTTTTTGCCTGTCTGAATCAATGATGGTCTGACAAGGCGACAGAAGCCACACAGTAATTTGAAGAGGGCAAGTTTAATATCAAGAGTTGTTAACTGTAACAGGGGATTGGAATAATGAGGAACTGGTTAGTAAGAGGACTCAGAAGAATACAAGAACAGCAGATACAAGGAGCAACCACTATATCTAGGGCTGAGATGGAACATACAAGGATGACCCCTGCTTGCCCCAGTGCTGAGATACAGACCTCATTGGAGAGGGCATGGCCATGGCTCCATGACTGGATGGTGAAGTCACTGATGTGCTGTGCTGGCAGAATTTGCTGGAAATCAGCCTTCTGGGGCCAGGGGAAGCATCTACAGGAAGTGCCACACCTGAGAACATGCCTTGAAGCTTCCCAACAGGGAACTAGGACAAGTAGTTCACTAGGAT
The DNA here is from genome assembly GCF_006542625.1 of Nomascus leucogenys. NCBI lineage: Eukaryota > Metazoa > Chordata > Mammalia > Primates > Hylobatidae > Nomascus > Nomascus leucogenys. The sequence goes on from NC_044391.1 coordinate 80,503,903, forward strand.
ATGCCTTGCCAGTGGCACTCCACTGTGAAGTTGCCTTAGGGATGCTGGGGGAAGCTGCTGACCACTGGGTACTGCTAGTTGCTGCACACTGTGGGAGCTGGGTGCTGGAGAAGCTGTTCATACTGCAAGAGCTGGGAGCAGGAGAAACCACCTGCATCGTAGGGACAGGTGTTAGTGAAACCATGTGTGCTGTGGGACTCTTAAGAGAGGAGCACACCAGAACCAGGAAGGGAAATCCCTTTTTCCTCCAGTGCACCTCCCGCCCCATCCCTCCAGTGCACCTCCTGCCACCATGAGTGGCAAAGCCTATCATGCCCACTGGAAATGAAGAAATATTTATAGCTCAGTACCATAGAGAAGGCAATAAAAGGTGGATCTGGAGCTCAGGGACAATACGTTGGTAATTGCTGCAGTCTCTCTGGCTACTCAGTTTCCATATACACTCTTCCACACACATTTGAACTTCGGTACAATGATGAAACAACTCTATATTTCTCCCAAACCAGATACAGCTGTCCTTTTTACAAGTAAAATTGTTAGCCTTTTCCCAAAATGAAGGGACACACAGTCCCAACAATCATTGTATCCATCACTGGCTATATTTATTATTCATCAAATTCTGTCAAAGGCCCACAGAATTTTTTTTTTTTAATTTTACAGGAAACTTTTATTTATTTATTTATTTTATTTTATTTTTCACCATGTTGGCCAAGACGGTCTCAATCTCCTGACCTTGTGATCCGCCTGCCTCAGCCTCCCAAAGTGTTGGGATTACAGGCATGAGCCACTGTGCCCAGCCTGAAGGTCCCTTTTTATTTATTATTATACTTTAGGTTTTAGGGTACATGTGCACAATGTGCAGGTTTGTTACATATGTATCCATGTGCCATGTTGATTTCCTGCACCCATTAACTCGTCATTTAGCATTAGGTATATCTCCTAATGCTGTCCCTACCCCCTCTCCCCACCCCACAACAGTCCCCAGAGTGTGATGTTCCCCTTCCTGTGTCCATGAGTTCTCATTGTTCAATTCCCACCTATGAGTGAGAACATGTGGTGTTTGGTTTTTTGTCCTTGCGATAGTTTACTGAGAATGATGTTTTCCAGTTTCATCCATGTCCCTACAAAGGACATGAACTCATCATTTTTTATGGCTGCATAGTATTCCATGGTGTATATGTGCCACATTTTCTTAATCCAGTCTATCGTTGTTGGACATTTGGGTTGGTTCCAAGTCTTTGCTATTGTGAATAGTGCCGCAATAAACATACGTGTGCATGTGTCTTTATAGCAGCATGATTTACAGTCCTTTGGGTATATACCCAGTAATGGGATGGCTGGGTCAAATGGTATTTCTAGTTCTAGATCCCTGAGGAATCGCCACACTGACTTCCACAATGGTTGAACTAGTTTACAGTCCCACCAACAGTGTAAAAGTGTTCCTATTTCTCCACATCCTCTCCAGCACCTGTTGTTTCCGATTTTTTAATGATGGCCATTCTAACTGGTGTGAGATGGTATCTCACTGTGGTTTTGATTTGCATTTCTCTGATGGCCAGTGATGATGAGCATTTCTTCATGTGTTTTTTGGCTGCATAAATGTCTTCTTTTGAGAAGTGTCTGTTCATGTCCTTTGCCCACTTTTTGATGGGGTTGTTTGTTTTCTTCTTGTAAATTTGTTTGAGTTCATTGTAGATTCTGGATATTAGCCCTTTGTCAGATGAGTAGGTTGCAAAAATTTTCTCTCATTCTGTAGGTTGCCTGTTCACTCTGATGGTAGTTTCTTTTGCTGTGCAGAAGCTCTTTAGTTTAATTAGATCCCATTTGTCAATTTTGGCTTTTGTTGCCATTGCTTTTGGTGTTTTAGACATGAAGTCCTTGCCCACGCCTATGTCCTGAATGGTATTGCCTAGGTTTTCTTGTAGGATTTTAATGGTTTTAAGTCTAACATTTAAGTCTTTAATCCATCTTGAATTAATTTTTGTATAAGGTGTAAGGAAGGGATCCAGTTTCAGCTTTCTACGTATGGCTAGCCAGTTTTCCCAGCACAATTTATTAAATAGGGAATCCTTTCCCCATTGCCTGTTTTTGTCAGGTTTGTCAAAGATTAGATAGTTGTAGATATGGGGCATCATTTCTGAGGGCTCTGTTCTTCTGTTCCATTGATCTATGTCTCTGTTGTGGTACCAGTACCATGCTGTTTTGGTTACTGTAGCCTTGTAGTATAGTTTGAAGTCAGGTAGCGTGATAGACCGCTAGCAAGACTAATAAAGAAGAAAAGAGAGAAGAATCAAATAGATGCAATAAAAAATGAAAAAGGAGATATCACCACCGATCCCACAGAAATACAATCTACCATCAGAGAATACTACAAACACCTCTATGCAAATAAACTAGAAAATCTAGAAGAAATGGATAAATTCCTCGACAAATACACCCTCCCAAGACTAAACCAGGAAGAAATTGAATCTCTGAATAGACCAATAACAAGTTCTGAAATTGTGGCAATAATCAATAGCTTACCAACCAAAAAGAGTCCAGGACCTGATGGATTCACAGCCGAATTCTACCAGAGGTACAAGGAGGAACTGGTACCATTCCTTCTGAAACTCTTCCAATCGATAGAAAAAGAGGGAATCCTCCCTAACACACTTTATGAAGCCAGCATCGTCCTGATACCAAAGCCTGGCAGAGACATAACCAAAAAAGAGAATTTCAGAACAATATCCTTGATGAACATTGATGCAAAAATCCTCAATAAAATACTGGCAAGCCGAATCCAGCAGCACATCAAAAAGCTTATCCACCATAATCAAGTGGGCTTCATCCCTGGGATGCAAGGCTGGTTCAACATATGCAAATCAATAAATGTAATCCAGCATATAAACAGAACCAAAGACAAAAACCACATGATTATCTCAATAGATGCAGAAAAGGCCTTTGAAAAATTCAACAACCTTCATGCTAAAAACTCTCAATAAATTAGGTATTGATGGGACATATCTCAAAATAATAAGAGCTATCTATGACAAACCCACAGCCAATATCATACTGAATGGGCAAAAACTGGAAGCATTCCCTCTGAAAACTGGCACAAGACAGGGATGCCCTCTCTCACCGCTCCTATTCAACATAGTGCTGGAAGTTCTGGCCAGAGCAATCAGGCAGGAGAAGGAAATAAAGGGTATTAAATTAGGAAAAGAGGAAGTCAAATTGTCCCTGTTTGCAGATGACATGATTGTATATCTAGAAAACCCCATTGTCTCAGCCCAAAATCTCCTTAAGCTGATAAGCAACTTCAGCAAAGTCTCAGGATACAAAATCAATGTACAAAAATCACAAGCATTCTTGTACACCAATCACAGACAAACAGCCAAATCATGAGTGAACTCCCATTCACAATTGCTTCAAAGAGAATAAAATACCTATGAATCCAACTTACAAGGGATGTGAAGGACCTCTTCAAGGACAACTACAAACCACTGCTCAATGAAATAAAAGAGGATACAAACAAATGGAAGAACATTCCATGCTCATGGGTTGGAAGAATCAATATCGTGAAAATGGCCATACTGCTCAAGGTAATTTATAGATTCAATGCCATCCCCATCAAGCTACCAATGACTTTCTTCACAGAATTGGAAAAAACTACTTTAAAGTTCATATGGAACCAAAAAAGAGCCCGCATCGCCAAGTCAATCCTAAGACAGAAGAATATTTTGTTACCTACAAACTAAGTTGTAAAGTTAACCTCCAACAACTTGTATATAAAACCAAAAAATAAAGAGATAGAAGCAAATTGTTAACATATACGAATAAACACATACACATAGCAAGCAAGAAGAAAATATGCGAAGCTACTGCAGACATCGTTCTCTATTTGGTCATGAGGCTGTAATTGATGCCAATGGCTTCCTTCTTCTATTACCTTTATCATATTTCCTCTGCCTTCCACCTGGAATCTCAGTTAGCTGGAGTTTTTTTTACCTGGTAGAGTAAGCTAAACCTTCGGGAACAGTCTGAGTCCTCGATTGTCCTGTCTTTTGTTGGTTGCTATGATTTTCCACTAACCTTCACTACTGTGCTTGGGAGGACTGAGAATCCCAAAGAATCCCTTGTGTTACAGAAATAGTTACTCTTCTTCTCATTTTTGTAACCTAATTTACCCTTGGTAATTTGATAAATTTCTCCAGCCAAAAGAATAATCATTTTTTTTTCTGTCTTTTATTCAGTGGTATAGGCCTAAAATGGCCAAGTTGTAATATCATCTTCCAATTCAATGGAACCATTTTTGTGCCCCCAGACTGAAGCATTCCTTCCATGGGAACAAAGACCTACAAACTAGCACAGCTCAAGGTTGTTGGTAAAGGAAGCATCAACTCTGAGAGTGAGGTATTAGACATAATAATGAGAAGAGGCATTCCCACTTCTACTTCTCAACCCATAAATCTGTGTATTCTGCTGGGAGGGAGATAGCACCATGTAATTGCCTGTGACTCAAAGCATATGTTGTATCCTGTAAGATACAACCCCTTTTCAGGGTGCAGGGTCTCAGCTGGTATCATAGCTGAGTCGCAGAAAGCCATTGCCCTTTTCAACTAGCTAGCCAGTTTATTTCATATGTTTGAGACCATTGCTGTACTTCTTTCTCTGTGAAATGGAGTTTGTTGATCAGAAGCAATGCCATGGAGCATGCCATGATGATGGTAAAGCATTTTGTGGGTCTACCAATGGCAATACTCGACTACCATCTTCCCTGTTACCAAGGAAGGCAAATACCTATTCAGAATATGTGCTTGTTCCAGTGAGAACAAAATCTATACCCCATCTATTTTGGAAGGAGTATAGTCCAATTTAATCAACTTGCTACCAGGTGGTGGTCTGTACCCCTGGGAAATGGTGCCATATCTGGGGATCAGTGTTGGTCTTAGCTATTGACAGATTAGTCACACTTGGGTCATTTCTAAGGGCAGTCCATGTTGTTGAGCCCGTACATAGTATCCATATTAGTCCATTTTCATGCTGCTGATAAAGACATACCCAAGACTGGGCAATTTACAAAAGAAAGAGGTTTAATGACTTACAGTTCCACATGGCTGAGGAGGCCTCACAATCATGGCAGAAGGCAAAGAGGGGCAAGTCACTTCTTACGTGGTTGGTGGCAGGTGAAAAAAAATGTGCAGTGAAACTCCTGTTTTTTAAAACCATCAGATCTTGTGAGACCCATTTCCTATCAGGAGAACAGCACAGGAAAGACCTACCCCCATGATTCAATCATCTCCCCTCAAGTCCCTCCCACAACACATGGGAATTATGATAGGAGCTACAAGATGAGATTTGGGTGTGGACACACAGCCAACCATGTCATTCTCCATCCCTGTCTCCTTGGCCACTTGTTAATTACCTATTAAGAAAGCACTGGGGTGACTTGGGAAAGAGACTTACTAACATTCACAGAGTGCATCGTTTTGCCCATTTGATTATTAAAAGCCTATTCTGCAGTAGATAAATATGGAAATTCATATGGAGCACAAACATCTTCCTCATTCAAGTGATCATAAGGAAGCCATAGGCATGGCTTGAGAGAGAGAGGAGGCAATGCAACAGGAATTGCGTGGAAATCTGAGCGACCTGCTTTGCAACTTTCTCATACCTTTCAAAATCATTTGATCTTAGTCTTTCATCCAGTTTATGATAGAATGCTGGTGTGCACTCCCAGCTTATGGCTGGACAACACTCAGTTCATGATGGGAAGTTCAGGTTTCATGGTCACCTGATGTCCCATGGTTAGGTGTTCAGTCTCTATCCAGGACCAGTAGCTGTTTCCCGAAAAGAAAATAGTTATCTGCAAAAAAGGACATAAATTGTCTTCACCATTCCAGAGGTTTGCATTGTGAGTATTCTTTTGTGCCTACCAGAGATTCCAGACAGCATCCTATTTGCCACGGAGATTTCAGATATCACTGAATCTGTTGGATAATAAGGATGAAGTGGTAGAGAGGCTTGTAACTATATTGTTTCCAAAATTCAAAAAGGCCTCCCAAGCATTGTGCCTTTTATTTGAGTGTAGGTGATATGAAGTGCAGCAATTTATATTTAACTTTGCAGGGGATATCTTGACTTGGTCCAGACCTTTAAACCCTTAGAAACTTCACTGAGGTGGCTGGGGTCTCCTGAAATTTAGTTGGGTTTGTCTTTTATATATCTTACCAAGATGTTAAGTACTTGCTCCATCCTGCTCATTAGAGCCCATCAGCATAATGTTGTCAATGTAGCATAAAGACAATCAAGGTCTCTGTAGATTATATATGGCAGAGAGCAGGAGAATTGATATAGCCCTGAAGGAAGACTATTGCCCCTGTAAGGTAAAAACAAACTACTTCTGGGGGTCTTTGCAAATTAATATGATGCAAAAGGCATTAGTTACATATCATGTGCCCATGGCCATGTTTGCTTGCTCTAGCAAAGATACTACGTGTAGGTCAGTAGCTGCAGTTGTCACTACCTAAGACTGCGATAATCCGCAGTCATTCTCTATAATCCATGAATGTCTGCATAGGTCAAATTGGTGAGTTAAATGAGTGTGTGATAGGTACTATCTTTGCTTCTTTCAAGACTGTTACGGTGGTATTAGTCTCTGAAATTCCCCAGATTTACTACCTTGGCAGAAGAGGGAAGTTCCAGTGGCCCTCATCCCATAGGAATTCTTCCAGTTGCTGAGTGTGTCTATTTCAATTATACATTCAGAACCTGAGGAATAACTGCAAACTAGGACCATGGACCAGCTGGGTCCACTGTAATTTGGAATTGATGTATGACTCCATCTATTACCTGATCACTGTGAGCTCTACAGAGCTCCTGGTGGCATTTTCAGTCTCTAGAAATTAGTGTCAATTCATGGCCAGTGTTTAGTAATCTCTGAAAACTTTGGGTGTTTCTTTTGTACAATGTATAGACACTCTATTACATGGTTGCAGGTCCTTTGGGGAGATTTGTAGAAGTATTTGCAGTGTGAACTTATGGATCCTTTTGAGGCAAATTCCATCACAAATTAAAATAGCTAGGAAATATACAAGGATTAACATATATTTATCTGAAAATATATTTTATTGGTTAATTTATCAAATGGCATAGTGAATATTTCTTGTAAAAGATAGGGCACAGGAGAAAACATCTTGTTTTTGCCTGATTTTCCAGCTAAAATTAAGGTCTGGGGCATTTCAAGGGCATCATCACTCAAACTCTGGCTCTCTGCAGACTCGCAATAATATTTATAATGACGTGCTGATATTAGAAACAATAAATGAAAGCCGAGAGAATCTTTCTCTTATAGACCAGAAAGCAGCTGATTATTATGACAAAGGTCTTTGCAGCCAGTAAAGGTCAACTTGTCACCTTTGCTCTAGCTGCAAATCCTTTTCATCGAGTTGCCTTTGAAAAGTGACTTAGGGCAATAGGCCAAACATGTGCTTCTTGACTATCTGAAAATATAAAGCAATAGAGAGCCTAGAAATTTTAAACACAAAAGTAAACCAATTTAATGTGAGCAAAATGCTTCAAAATGTTGCCAAGTTAAGGAAAAACTAAAATCCATACTTGGTCCCCAAACCCTGTTGAAAACTGTAGATTCAGTTGTTTACTCCATTGCATATTTTATTAGTCCTGCAAATAACAACTAGATAGCTTGGCTTGAGGGTCATTCATCCCTTCCTGAATGTACACAGTTACTGCTAATGAACAGGTGCATTGTTCGAAATGGGCAAGAAGCAAAGTGCTTTGGAGAAACCACAAACTAGAAAACCTGATGAATAACTGACAGTTTAATAGTCAAATAAACACACTCCAGAAGCTTGATTTGGCAAGTACAGAGGGGACAGCATTACTTTCTGGGAGGAAAAGCAACCTTTGTATTTTGTGCTAGAAGCCTTCGTAGTTCAGGTTGCTGGCCACTAGAGAAAATAATTTATTTAAAAGAGCTGATTTGATATCTTTGTTGCCGAGTTTCATTTGCCCAAGGCGTCTTGTAAAAATAATCTTGTTTTTAGTTTTAGATAATTTTAAAGTCATACGTTTTCCTCCTTCTCTAATTTAAAGATAGATATTAATACTTATTAGACATTTTATCTGATTAAATATTAGGTCTGGTTTGCTTTTTAAGGTTGTTTCCATGTATTTTTAGATGGTAAACACATTAATGATGTTCAATTACTGAAATGTTATTTCTCCCACTCTTCACTTCTGACCACTATTAATATACAAATTGCAAAATAACAAATGAACAAAAAACAAAACTGAAAAATTAATTCTGTGACATACCATGCACAAGATGTTACACTTTGAAACTCTTTTATATTTGTAAGAACTAGGATTATGTTTGAATATTATGACATATGGCTTTAGTTACCAGCTTTATTGTTTTTGAAAATGATAACCATCCAGAGACAACTTTCTATATATTTTTTCTAATCTCTCCTAGGTAAATGTTTATATAATCTCTGCCTATAGTGTATAGTATAACTTTTAAATTATTCCATGTGTTGGTGTATTCATTCAAATTCATATGTTCAACAGCTCTGAACCTACTTCCGTAATATTTTTCACTGATCCTTTAAAATTCACATTTATTGCCTGAAGGTCACATACATATAAACCTGCCTTATGCAATTTCTTCTTTTTGGTTTACTGTATTATTAGTTGTATGGTCATTTGTCAGTTTTGGGGTGGGAGAAGGCCTTGCCATGCTATCTACTTTTTTTTTTTTTTTTTTTTTTTTGAGATGGAGTCTTCCTGTCTCACCAGGCTGGAGTGCACTGGTGCAATCTCAGCTCGCTGCAATCTTCCCCTCCTGGGTTCAAGTGATTCTCCTTCCTCAGCCTCCCGAGTAGATGGGACTACAGGTGTGTGCCTTCCTGTCTCACCAGGCTGGAGTGCACTGGTGCAATCTCAGCTCGCTGCAATCTTCCCCTCCTGGGTTCAAGTGATTCTCCTTCCTCAGCCTCCCGAGTAGATGGGACTACAGGTGTGTGCCACCATGCCCAGCTAATTTTTTTTTTTTTTTTGTATTTTTAGTAGAGATGAGGTTTCACTGTGTTGGCCAGGATGGTCTCAATCTCTTAATCTCGTGATCTGCCTGCCTTGGCCTCCCAAAGTGCTGGAATTACAGGTGTGAGCCACCGTGCCCGGCAGCCATCTACTTTTTAAAATATCTAACTTTTACCTTTATTGAAGCACTTTAAATGCCAATTACTCAGCTTCAAGAGAAGTAGGGCTTTATTTTGAGAACTCTTACGTGTGTATAAAAGTCTTTGTGTGGAGAATAGTCTCCAGGCCTTAAATAATAAAACACAATTTGGTGGAAGAAGAGTCCAAGATACACATTGGCATTTGTAGGAGACCATCCCTCAGTGACACTGAATGAGTCTTGGTCTCCAGATTCAAGTGAATGGCAGCATCCTAAATGAAGAAGAAATCTGTACAGGTGAGCACTGCTAGTTGGAGAAGGACAAATACCTTGATTTTCAGAGGTGGAAGATGGCAGATGCTGGACATGGCAGAACAGAACCAGTATAGATTCTTTAAGGAAAGTCTGGAAAAATTAACAAACAAAACATTGGCTAACTATTAGCGGGTGCTTTTAATGAGGTTGACCTACATGAAATTGCTGCTATTGAACCATTCTTACCTAGAAAAAATAATTTCATAAGACTTGACCTATTAAATCTGTGTTTTGACTTCAACAAAGCTTTAGAAAGCCTTGCAAAAGTGGGATGATGAAAGCTAAGGTGGATTTGCTGCTCAGTCCCAGAGTATGACTAATGACTCAATGTCACCTTGACCAGGGTCTCTTATTGAGTCCTAAAGGGCTCCAGCTTTGGCTCCAGCCTCTCCAATGTTTTCATCAATGTCTTAGGGAAAGCTGCACAAGGCAGACATTAAATTTAGAGGGAACGTGAATTAAGAAATATAACTAACACTGAGTTTAGACTGCAAATTACCTCAACTAACTAAATACCAAGGTCGAAATTCAAAAATTAAGTAAACAGCAATGGATGGAGGTTCTTGTATTCACAGTCATTGAGTTCATTAGCCCTCATTGAATCCCTACCATGTGCCAGACACTGTTCTGGGTACTGGTTATACCATGATGAACAAGCCAGCTGGGATCCTAGCTTGAAGCTTGGGTTAAAAAAACAAACTATCCATTTTCCAAGGTAGGAAAGGAAAAGAGGGACCGTCAATGCAGTAGGTTCTTGTGAACAAACTCTAGAGGCTTTGGATCATCTGGAGCTTCAGTGCCACATTCTGGAAGCCTACAGTGTGTCAGGAATTGTACTAAAACTATCAATCAACCACGTGGTGTGTTTGTTAAAAGAAAAAGAGCCAATAACATATTAAGACTTGTCATCATAAATTCAATGTTTAGCCCATTGAAAGTGACCTGCACACAGTGTTCTGGGCTTTTCAGATCACCCCAAAGGTGAGTTCAGGGGTAGGGTGGATGGGAGGAATAACATATTTTAAAAGAGATGTTGACAAATCAGGGTATATTTAGACTAAGAGAATTGGGATGTTAAAGGATCTGGAAGTTACGTATTTCAAGGGATAGCTGAATGAACTGTAGAGAAATACACACTAAAAGCAGACATACTAATTGTCCTCAAGTATTTGAAGGACTGACAAGTAGACAAGGAAGAAAGCTTACTCTTTGTTGCTCTATTTAACAGAAATAGCATAAAGCAATGGAAATTTCAGAGAGAGTAATTTTTATTTTGGTATAATAATGACACATCTCATATATAGAAGTTGTCCATCAATAGAATAGGATGGCTCCTGAGGTAGTGAGCTTTCTGTCTCTGGAGGTATTTAACCAGAGGATGGATGGTCATAGACAATGAGACAGCATTTCTGCATTGGATAAGAGGTAGGAGGAGGTGCCCTGGTGGAGTACCTCCAGCTCCACATCTGATTCTAGTGATGTATTTGCATGTATTTATGTGAGGATATAGGCACCATTCGGTTTTCTTTCTCCTCAAAGGAAAAAAGGCCAGTCTATGTTGAAGTTGGAGGATAGGTTTCTCCCAAGATTTTGGGACCAGTCTAAGTTAGATTTGGAGAGTCACTCCAAATTAAGTATGGAAATGCTAGAAAGGATGAAGAATGGACCACAAGGCTGCTAGAACTGGCTTAGGGATAGGACCATAACTGGAAGCAGGCAAGGTGGCCAGTGCAAGGAGGTGAGGCTTTAGTCCAATTGCCACAGATAGACCCTGGGGATGATGGTGGGATCTTAGGACTCTGGGTTGCAAGTGGCAGAAACTAACTCAAACTGTCTTAAACTAAAAGAAGATTTGTCTATTTATGCAATTAAAAAGTCCAAGGGTTAATCTAACTTGAGGTATAGTTGAATCCAGATGCTCCAATCATCTATTTCTTTCCCTCCAACTCTTTTGTTTTCCTTTATGTGGCTTCTATCTGCCATCTAGAAGAGTGCCTGACAGGATAGATATTTACCAAAGATTAGTTAAATGCATAAATTAATGAGCCCTTCAGTTTGGCAACCCCAGCTGAAATCCACATAGCCAGAGTCCTAGATGGACTCCAGTTTAGTCCAACTTGATCATGTGCTTAAATTGAAACCAATTACTGGTGATGGAGAGGATGGAACAAACTGATTAGGCTGGACTGGCTGGGCCTAGAAATAAGCAATATTTTGTTCAGTTTTATCTCTCCATCCTTTCTTGTAGGCTCCTTTAGGGAATGGCCTCTTACCTTTCTTTTGTATCCTCTGCAGAGATTGGCATAGTACTAATGCATAGTTTTTAGTAAACAAATGTTTGTTTTTTTCCTCTGACCAGAACGGCTCTTAATAAATAAAGGTGCTAAAATAACTGGTTTTAACATCTCCTTTGAAAACTATGCAACAGAAGATGTGAGTGAATTCAGAACTTCATATATTGCTTCCAAATAATTTTCATGTGCATAAATATAAGTGGCAAGTAGGAATTTTGAATTCATTCTAGTCACCATAGAAAGTTATCCTTTCAACATTTTTAATGCAATTAAAAGAGTAAAATTTAATGAATATATTCTTTAACAGGAATAATTTTCACAGAAAAGCTTATCTTTTCATTGGCATATTAGTGGTGGGGAAAAAAAATCTAACTTCTATCCCTGGAGCAGAATTAAGAAATGGTTAATTTTTAATATATTTTCACCCAATTTTTACCTCCTCTATAATCAGCACCTGACTCCAAGTGTTGCACTGCCCTCTTCATCAGCAATAGGACTGTGTTATACGAATACTAGAAAATGGTACTGAAAATGAATTCAAGCAAATAAAAGGAACTTTACAAGTAGGCTCTTCTTTCTAAGTCCATGGGGAGCTGACTTTTCTCAAATGCTGGAATGTTTCAGTGATTTGGGCTAGCAAGAATAGGGTAAAAAACCATTACAGACTGCAGAGGACTATGTTTTTCTAACAGAAAAGGGAAGAGATTCTTTTTCCTTGGAGAATCCTTCCATTTTATTAGGTTGGTGCAAAGGTAATTTTGGTTTTTGTGTAATTTTAATGGCAAAAACCGCAATTACTTTTGCACAGACCTAATATATTTGAAATGGCCTTGCAGTGATATAACAGAAGAGCAATCTGTGTGGATCCCTTTTTCCTTCCAACTCTAACTTAACAGAAATGGAAATATATCCATGTTCGATGTAAAATTAAATATACTTGCAGTATATTTATCCTACCTGATCACTATTTAGCTCTTTAACCATGTTCTTCCTACATCATTATTATAGCATTACCTCCTGAGAGATACTGTGTGTAAGACATATAGTGATTTAAAAAAACCTATGTGACTGATACCTCAAATAAAAGCAGGCCTTTCATTATTTTATAGGCAGACCTGGTATTAAAGTGTCTGAAAATCAGTAGAGACTACCTTGATAAAGATAACTCTAGCATTCAGAATGAATAAGACATTAAACATCATTTTACATGTGTGTATACTTATCTTTTGTTAAATCTTATCTTTCTCGGTCAGCTTCTCAGAATTGAGATTAGATAAACTGTTGGAGGGAATGAAAATGATGATGATGCGGCACTGCGGTGTAACCAGAACATGTTGGGAGGATTTTGTGAGTGGTGTTTTATTTATATTCTGTATTTACATAATGGCCACAGATGTTACTGTTTTTCTTACCTATTATGGTAGATGACATTTGTGGTGGAGGACATGTATATAATTAACTCCTTGCAAATACTGTATTTTGCAAATAGATGGAAAATCTACTTAACAGGTCTAGATATCTTATAATGTTCTATTCAGAAAGTCTAATCATCCAAAAGACATCAGAACCACTACTACCAAATGCAATGAACACGTTAAAAGGCATGACTAGTGATATCCTATTGGTTTGACAATTAATCTTACCTTAAGGTGGAGAAAAATCTGTCTAGGAGATGGACTAAAGGGATTGCTTGTTCAAACCTTCCACTTTTCTTTTTGTAGCATTTTGTAAGTGCTGTTGAATGATACTTACTACTTGAGGAAATGGTAGCTTAGTGAAGCCTTCAGAATCTCTACAAAAACTACTTGGGTATTCAAATACTTTTGCTAGCTTAGAATTTAAGCTATAAATGTTGGAAAGGGCAAATGGAACATTTTCTAAGTGTGAACTTTTTTAAAAGTTGGCCTTTCTCTAAGGGTTTTTATTGTTTTTCAAAATATTAGCTGCACCATGGAGAATTTTAGTAAATACAAAACACTATTTTGATTCACAGTTAAGTTTTGAATCATTCAGATACTCACTTTTCTCGTATAGGCAATAACCAACATGTTACCATCTGAAGCTTCAGTGACCTTCTACTTCATTTTGCTAGACAATGAAAATTTAGCCAATATTCTTTAGCATTCCTTTTGCTTAGTAACTTGTATTCTTTTGTAGCTTTCTGATGTCAACCTGATTGATTTTGCATATCTGGGTGCCGGTGCATCTTTTGGAAGGAAGACTTGCTTTCCAGAATGTATTAATATTGATTGTCACCATATCACAACCAGAGAGATGTCAGTGTGCACTTAGAATTTCATCTAGTTTAGTTAGGGTTCTAGTTGACAGAGTTTAATTCATATATAGATATCGTGAATGGCCCCTTGCAGATATTACATGAGGGCAGTAGAAAAGCCCTGCCCAGAAATCTGTCCCATTTCTAGAGTGCCTGAAATTTCACTTAATAATATTTACTATTTTGAGTTAAACCTTTTTTTGGCTAATCTTATTTTAAGACTATAAACTTAGTATGAAGTAGTTTCTCCTAATTGTATTTACTTTGTGTTATGGAAATACATATTTTCTTGGTGGGAAGATAGTGTTAAATGGAGAAAAAGCACTGTATATAAAAAGATACTTTGGTGGTAAATTCAAGTTTCTTCAAAAGTTTTGCTAATGGCCAATCTTGATGGGTGAAAAAGATCTTTTTCAGAAACGCTGGCTTTAAAAAATTGATGGTTAATAATTGTACATATTTATGGGGCACATAGTGATATTTTGATACCTAGTATGTGTAGTGATGGAGTCAGGGTAATTAGCATATCTATCACCTCAAAGAATTACCGTTTGTTTGTATTGGGAACATTCAAAACCTTCTCTCCTGACTATTTGAAAATATATAATAAATTATTCTTAACTATAGCCACCCTACAGTACTATAGAACACTAGAACTTATTCTTCCTATCTACCTATAATTCTGTATCCAACCAACCACTTCCTGTTTCCCCCTCCCACCTACTCTTAACCTCTAACCACCAGTGTTCCACTTTCTACTCTATCAGGTCAACTTCTTTAGTGTCTGCATATGAGTGAGAACATGTGGTTATCTTTTCCAGTTACTTCTAATTCTGGTTAACCAAGACAGAAGGTTACAAAACAGTAAACACAAAACCAGAATGATCCAACTTTTTGCAAAAAAAAAAAAAAAAAGAGTAAAACAGGTTACAAATGTTGTACACTAAAACAGATTGATCCTTTTTCTTTATGCAGATTGATCCTTTTTCTTTATGCAGATTGATCCTTTTTTTCTTTTTTTTGCAAATAAAATAAAACCTGTTAATTATCTGGGATAGAGTAATTGGAATTTGGATTAACAGTGGTAGAAATAATAAAGAACACCATAATTAGTTAAAAAGTAACATTTGTAAAATAACTGAAAACATGTATATATTAGAGACCTCTGTCTTTTGGAACTGCATAGTTGCCCAACCAGTCACTCTATGATAGGAAATCACTTTTCTGGTAGAGTACAGTTGTTGAAAATAACATTAATTAGCGGCTTGACAGAGATGTCTGTGAATTGAGGTGTGAGGCACTGAGGGATAACAATGCTGTTATCCCTGTCACCTGCTGGAGTAGATTCTGGCCCAGAGTGAATGGAGGAGACTCACAACGTAAGTGGACCCTTGAATGGGGTTGAGATGAGGGCAGAGTTCACGGGGTATGAGGACTGGAGGCCATTGAGCAGGGATAGAGCCATGCCTAGTGCTGGCTTTTATTGTCTGTACTGTCTTGCTGGGTCCTTTAGAAAGGTGACAGGATTATTTACTCACCGATAAACTAATGATGGTGCATAAGCTTCATTTGAAATAAGGAAAGATTAGTTATAAAACTGAATAACAATGCAAGTTGACATAAGAGCAACCGTAGAATGGTGAGTGTTAAAAAATGTTTCCATTGTTAAATGAATGCTGTGCCTCCTGTTGACTGGTTCTGTTTTCACTGTGATTTAGGATTAGCCATGACTTCCTTCTCTTCAAACTCCTGTTATTGTTGATTTCATGCTTAGAATAGGCATTAGAGGCAAATGCAACAGGTTTGCAGTAGTTATCTCTGGATAGAGGTATGACGGGTGATTTTTATTGTCTTACCTTTTCCCCTCCATTTTCTAAATTTCTGACATGAACATTAATTACTTTTGTTGTATGAAAAATAAAACATAAATATATATATATACACATACATATATATGAATAAAAATATAACAATAATGGGGTATTTTGATCTCTGGACATGATGAACACATTGAACCTAATTCTGCCAGCTGGGGAAGCTGTTTCCTTTGCACAAACTGGACTAGTTGGAAGCCAGAGTTACATTCTTCATAAATGTGTCAGATATATCTCTTCTCCACTATTCGAATTGCCCCCCTAAAGGGCTGAAACTGTTAAATTATCAAATGCTTAATTTACTGCAAGGAATAATTTGCTTACTGTGTAGGATTATATCAAACAAACATGTCTTAATTTGAATTAGAAAGCTGACCTGTTTGTAAAAGGCCACCCCACTGATACTTTGATTTAGGACTTTGAAACAAACAAGACAATTTGAAAAAGGGACAGGTTTCCATTATGTTAAGAAATATTGCTTTGGAAACAAATTAATAGAATTACCTTAGTTAAGTCTGTTTTAAAAGATTGCTTTTAGCTCACTCTTAGTATAAATGCTAGTGTAGTCTCTGAATTTTTAAAAATACAGATCAAAGTCTTTTGCTCAGGCAAAATTCTACTAAATTATATATACACACACACACACATACATGCACGCACATATATCCATATATAGATATATACGATAATCTCTCTTTAATATTTTATTCATAATTTATTCATATATTGCTTAATTTTAGAAAAGAACTTGATGTAGCTTACATCCAGTTTCTATGGCAAGAATTATAGTGGTTTTGCTTCTTCGAACAAAGCTGCAGTTAGCATATTCTCATTCATATATCAGAGCTTTACTATTTGTCAGCATAAATAGCCAGAAGTAGGATTACTAAGTGAAACATAGGTTTATTGGGTTACAGTCGTGCTTATTCCAGTCCTCATGAGCAGAATTAGAGTCTATTTCTCCAAAGCTGGCCATACTGGGTTTTATGGCTTTTATAAATTTGTACCAGTCTGATCACTGAACAACGGCATCTCACTTTTACTTCAG
Organism: Nomascus leucogenys; assembly: GCF_006542625.1. Lineage (NCBI taxonomy): Eukaryota > Metazoa > Chordata > Mammalia > Primates > Hylobatidae > Nomascus > Nomascus leucogenys. The sequence goes on from NC_044391.1 coordinate 80,520,890, forward strand.
TTGCATTTGCCTGACTACTACTGGTGAGGGTGAACATGTCTTCTGTGTCAACTGGTCATTTATATTTGTTCTGCCACTTGCTTTACATAGCTTTTGCCCAATTTTTGATTGGATTGCTTTTTTTATATCAATATATAAGGGCCTTAAGTATTTTATGAATAATGACCTTTTGTTGGCCGTCTGGTTTGCAATCTTTTTTCACTCATATCATTTGAGATTTTTAATGGTATCTTTTGCTAAGCTAAACTGCTTAATTTTTATGTCATCAAATATTTTGATCTTTTCCTATATGGCTTTTAGATTTCCTGTCTAGCATAGAAAGATCTCCTCTCTCATCTTATGAAATATTTTCCTATTTATTTTTTAGATTTTTGATTAATCCATTAATTTTACATGTAAGCATTTAATTCATTTGGAATTTATTTTTTAAAGGAGGGTGAGGTAAAAGTTTACCTTTTTGTCTTTCACGTGCATAAGCAATTGTTCAAACACTATTTATAAACAAATCACCTTTCCCATTTAAATTTAAATACTACCTTCATTCTACTTTAGGTGTTCATGCATACTGAAAGAGATAACTAAAACACAAACCTTGAAGTACAGACTTTATCAGTCCAGTTGACTAATGCAATTTAATGGTAAATAAAATATGCTTTTTAAACAATGTGCGTGAGTGTGCACAGACATACCTTTCCAATATGATACCGGCATCTCCTTTTACTAATTGCCTTTGAAATTCACATAATGCATGTGGCTCATAATAACCTTGTTTGGTAGTTTTCATGCCTGTACTTTCTGAGTTGTAGCTGGTCTAGGGAAGTTTTTTTTTACTACTGGATATTTTTGGGTATAGTAGCCCATGTCACATTTTAATAATAAATTTCTGTTCACACTATGAATTGTAAACCACAAAATTCATCATCTAAACATGTTGAGGAAGAGAGTTGGTATACATTTATTGTTTATGTATTTCTTTAATTTAGCCTTATCAAAGTTCATCAGATATATTGTACATAATCAATTTGTTTTTGATTTAATACTATTTCATGATATATATTTATGGTGGTTCAAGTAAATGAACTTGTATTGGCAATTTTTCTAGACATAAATATAACCAAAAGTCATGAGGTTTTATACACTGATAAAGGTTTTAAAGTGGCAGAACACTTATTTAATGGAATATTCTTGATCTCATTTAAGAAGGTAAATTGATTTGAGATTATTATTTATACCACAGTAGTAGTTGATTTAATGGACTGCTGTTCCAAAGATTTGTATATCACTCATGTGACTGTGTTAGAACCAGTTCTTAAAGAAATAATTCCAGAAATTAAGAAGGTATACATAAGATCTTTTTACCATAACTTAAAAATCTGAATTTCTCCCTGTTTTTCTTCATTTTAATTTTGAAGATAGCTAATATACATACCAATGTAATTAAATTTTGTTTGCTTATTTTAGTGCCCAGTGACCCAAGAATAAGTGAGATGAAAATAAATAAACGGGGGCTCACAGTGAATGTAAAGGGAAGTAGCTGGATTTTAGCTTTTCATGGCATGATGGTCAGTGGTATTTCTGAATAGGAAAGATGTTTTCTTACTCAGGCATCCTTGTTATGCATGAGGTCTGTGGTGAACATCACTGCTGCTCCCAGATAGTCCAGCTCTCCCTCTGCTGGACATATCCCAGGTCACCCTCCCTGTCCCTGTGAATTAGGTGTTGCTATGTTACTTGTTTAGCCAGTGAAATATGAATAGAAGTGCCATGTTTACTTCCAGCCTCAGTATGAGAGCTGTGTGCCTGTCCTCTTTCATTTGATCAAAGGCATTTCTGACGCTGGAAGTGCTGTTAGCCTGTTTGCCAGAGTGAGGACAACACGAAGAGTCCCCTTTTGTGCTGCAGTGCATAGGGAGTGTGAATGGGAACTAAACCTTTGCTGTTTGAGGATTTATGTAATTTGGAGGGTGGTGGTTGTTACAGCATAGCCTAGCTTATCTTTTAAGATAGAAGCCTCTTAATGCTGGGAAGCACTATCAAAGCAATTCTGAAAGGCAACAGGTGTACAGTTAGTTTTATTTCAAGCTTATTATGAACTTTGGGAATAGTTGATTGATTGCCTCACCCGAAGCTGGGACAGTCAAATTGTCTTTCACAGGAATTTGGATTAGGCACTGAGAGAAATGTAGTCTTAAGTTTGTCTGGATAGAGTGACAAGTGACATCGACCTGGAGGCTGTTGGGCCCCTGTATGCACAGAGAAGCAGAGGAGAGCAGTTGCAGAGAAGGCATAATGAAGCATGCATGTAGAGGGCCAGGAGACTGTGGGTGGGGAGAGGGAAAAAGAGAGAGAGCAAGAGTGAGAGCGAGAGAGAGAGAGAGAGAAGCTCTTGGTTCGGCTGCTTTGGTTCCTGATGACTGTCTAGTTCCTGGTCTTCCTCCTTTCCAGGGATGCTGTGAGAAACATTGTGTTGTTGTAAATCCTCCTCTCCCCACCTTTTTCCCCTAAAATGGTTCAAGATGAGTTTCTGTTATTTAACACCCCAAATCACTGGTTAAGGCTGTACCATTGCAGGTACTGCACCCGGCCCTCTGACAATATTCCTAGGAAGATTGAAAGCAGCAATTTCCATTTCCATTTGTAGGTCTGCTTGGCCATGGAGTGAGGGTATGCATCAGCCACAGGGCGACCTGGCAGAATGCCCTGATAATAATATCTGTTAATTATAGAAACAAAACTAAAATACTTATCATCCAGATGGTAAAGAAAATAGGGTGTGGCCGATGCAATACAGTGGAGAGTCTGTTGAGTTTTGCTAACTTTCTCAACCCATAGTATATGAGAAAATCTGAGTCTAACATGCAAAAAACCCACAGAACATTATTATAACACCAATTTTGGAAGCCTTCCATTGGATATTGGATTTCTCATTAAAGTGAAATACATGTATACAACATCTAATATAGAACCATATGGAAGGGGGGCTCCTTTCTGATACTTCAGAAAAGTTTCGTGATCAGGTAGAAAGGGGATTGCTACCCGCTGAGGGTAATTTATAGTAAGAAAGCCTAGAGAGAAATAAAGGAGAGTATGCAGCATCCAAATTGTGAAATAAATGAGAATCTCTCTTATTCAGTGATGACCCACTCAAGTCCCAGTTGCATCCTTGATGCCTTCCAAGAGCAAGGAAAAACGTGAAGGTTTTCCAGCAGGGTGGCAACAAAACTAAAAATGTGTTTATGTTAAGGTCTCTAATTGCCCAATAGTGTCTTGGGGCCAATTTTAACAACTGCTGATTTAAATTCTGGAGTAAAGGTGTACAACCTGGGCAGGAGAGTGGGGGTTGGTTGATGTGAATGAACAGGGCAGGGTAAGAATTACAATTAGGCTTGATAGAGTTTTGTAAAAAAAAAAAAAAAAAGAGAGAGAGAGACAGAAATAATTGAAGTTGGGAGGATTCCATCTAGATCTTACACACTTTTTATGACTGTTCCAACTGAAATAACATTTTATAGTTTAATTAATTACATTTTTGTCCATGCATTTAACAAGTTTTTATTAACCACATAGTTTATGCCAGCCAATATATAGACTGTAGGACTACAGCAGTTCTGTCTGCTTAGATCTCTTTGTCTCATTTGAATATGACAGCTATAAAACTATACTTTGCTAATAAAGAGTTTACTTCATTTATTTGGACCCTACACAGTTCCAAAAGGGATTTAAGGAGGTTCAAAAATTATTTTAAATAACTTCATATGGGAGTTGTATTTGAATTATTTAAGCCTCATTCATGGGAAGTAGTGCAAACTGCTGTTCTAAACTTCCAGGTGCATATGCTTGTCATCCAGTGGTGATGAATAATGAAAATAGAAACAGGATCCTGAAAATTCACAAAAGAAAAAAAAAGTCTGTGTTTTGACAATATATCTCCCAGTGACAGATGATATTATACGTCTATAGCATGAAGACTCTATTGTTATAAGATGTATATTTAAAAATCTACTGTTGAATAGGTAATGTCAATGCATGCCACGTAATTCTAAATATGTAAATGACATACAAAAAAAGTGAGTTTCCTACCTGCCTCTCTACCCCAGTTACCTAGCTCTTTTTAAGGCAATCACTTTTGTGTTTATTCTTCCTGAGATAATTTACACAATTTGCAAACGTGTGTGTGTGTATTAATTCCTACATTAATAATACCATACTATACATTGCTTTGCTCTTTACTCTTTGTTTAATATGTCTTGGAGACCATTTCTTGTCTGTACATGTAATGCTATTTCATTTTTTAATGGCTTCATATTATTTCATTATATGAATAAACTGGAATTTATTTACTAGTTATTTGTGGACATTTAGATTGTTTGTAATCTTTAGCTCCTATAAAATGTTTCAGTAAATATCCATATACAGGCTAGGCACAGTGGCTCACACCTGTAATCCCAGCACTTTGGGAGGCCAAGGCGGGTGGATGACCTAAGGTCAGGAGTTCGAGACCAGCCTGGCCACCATGGCGAAACCCCATCTCTACAAAAATACAAAAATTAGCTGGGCGTGGTGGCAGGTGCCTGTAATCCCAGCTACTTGGGAGGCTTAGGCGAGAGAATCACTTGAACCTGGGAGGTGGAGGTTGCAGTGAGCTGAGACCGTGCCACTGCACTCCAGCCTGGGCAACAGAGTGAGACTCCACCTCAAAAAAAAAAAAAAAGATCTTTATACAAATATCTTACATATAAAGTGAAACTGCAGAGTCAAAGGGTATGCACACTTTACATTTTGATAACAATTGTCTTTCATTTATGTTGCATCAATTTATAATCTAACTGGTTATATATAAAATTCTTTTTATACTGTCTTCAAAACACTGTGTTTTAAAATATTTTGATCTTTGCCTACCTAACAGGTTAAATGGCATCTCATTAGAGTTTTAATTGGTGTTTCTCTGAATGCAAATGAGGTTGCACATCTTTCTGTGTTCAAGAGAAATTCGTTGTTTTTTAGTGAGAAATCTGTTCATCTTCTTTGCTCCTTTTTCTATTGGTTTGTTGGCTTTTTTTCTTATTGTTTGTAGGACTTCTTTATTAAATAAATCAATTATTTGGAATATGAGTTGCAAATATGATTTTGTAATTTGTTTATTTTTTTACTACTCAGAAATTTTAAATATTGGTGAAATTTATTGCTCTTGTTTTTCCTGGATTTTGTGTCATACTTAGACCATTCTGACTCAGACTAAAAGCAAGATTAATCTTGTTTTCTTCTATGCTTTTATGGTTTGATATTTCAGACTTTTATCTTTAATCCAGTTGGAAGTATAATAAAAAAAAGAAAAGCTCAGAGAGAAACAACTAAGGAATACAAATTCAGCATTAATTAATAGTATTATTTCTATAGTATACGTTAATCACTATCAATAAATTAATATTGAAAAGTTAAAAAAAAAAGAAAGTGTGAAGTAATGACCCTATGTTCTTGTTTTTCCCACTGGCTGGCCAATCGGTAGTCTCACCATGCAGTACTTTTAAAGATGGATTTAGAATAGTCAGAGAAGTTTCATAGCAGTGAGATCAGGCAGAAAGGAGCTCTCAGGGATCCCAGTGATAAATTCCAACACTTTCCTTTGCTTATACTGCTTTTATCTCTCTCCCTGCTCCCACCTGGGTTGCTCTTGATTTTTGTTGTTTAATCCCTGGATGTTCCTAGAATGGTCTCCCACCTCCCAGGGGAATTGGATTAGCCTTCCTGCTTCCTGTTGGAAGAAAGGAATAAGCAGGTACACAGCATGCATATGTCTATGTGATGAGACCCTTGACAAACTGGACTAAGCTGTGAGGTACATATGAGGCCAGGTGGTCTGCATTATCTGACATTCAAGCTCCTTGGGCCTTTGAAGAGTGGTTAACTTGCCGATGAGGTCACAGAGATTCTCATTAAGATTGCGGACTCCATGTATTTTTAAAATAATTCTGCTGTTTACCTAAACAGCTATTTATTGGAGGATATTGTTTAGAAGTTGGTGTAAAATATACTTAATGAATATGCTTATATCTCTGTGGGTGAGCATATTATTTGTTGATATAATTTGGCTGTGTCCCAAGCCAAACCTCACCTTGAATTGTAATAATCCCCACGTGTCAAGGGAAGGGCCAGGTGGAGATAATTGAATCATGGGGGCAGTTTTCCCCATACTGTTCTAATGGAAGTGAATAAGTCTCACGAGATCTGGTTTTATAAATGGGAGTTCCCCTGCACAAGCTTTCTTGCCTGCCTGCCGCCAGGTAAGACGTGTCTTTGCTCTTCTGTTGTCTTCTGTCGTGACTGTGAGGCATCCCCAGCTATGTGGAATGGTGAGTCAATTAAGCCTCTTTTATAAATTACCTAATCTCAGGTATGTCTTTATTAGCAGTGTGAGAATGGACTAATACATTTGTCAATACATATAACTTATTTATGGATTTCCTATTCTTTGCGTAGTCTTTAGTCAATAGGGACTCTGAAGGCTGACCTCATTTCTCCAGTGGCCGCAGCTTTTCTAGGAAGGCAAAAATGATTTCTTTGGAAAAAAGCTTGGCGAAAAGCATGGTATTGAGAAAGCTGATGCCAGCACCAGGCTTAGTTTCCTCTTTTCTCTTGACCACACTCCCTCCCACCTCCTTCATCATTCCCTCAGTCTCTCATTTCTCTACACCTGGGGCCCTCAAACCTCCTCCCCTTCAGAGCTTCTGTCAAGAATTCAGTGTATAAACACACTCAGGCCCCACATATTTACAAAATGAGCCAACACCTCTCAGCCTTTTCAATCTCCCTTTGAACTAATATCTAAATCTTTCATCCCTCTTCTTTCTGAAATTCTTGAAAGAATAGTTTATTCTTTCACTTGCTCATTCCTCAACCTTCTGATGTCTGGGATCACCCCTATCATACCATTAATGTGACTATTGTTTGGGGGCAGCAATGCCACCCTTTAGTTGCCAGAGCCAGTGAAGATTGTCTAGATGCTATATTCATGATAGAGCACCTCTCCACTGGACTTGTGCATTAGGTACTGCTCATCACCTTCTTCCTTCCAATTATGACAATGTCCCTCCTTTCCTCTAGTCTATCTCCCTCTCAAAGGTGAGCTCCTCTTCCCACTACTTAAGCATCAAGCAGTCCCCAGGGTTCTGGCTTCAGCCCTTGTTTTGATTGCTTCACATGATATTCACACATGATATGATGTGGATGACATCATGCACCTGTTGGGTACCAACTGTTGTATCTATTATTATATCCCAGTAGACTTTACCCTGAACCCTAGATTTGAAAATCCAGCCAACTGATGGTGGTCCCAAAGGCCTTCAAACAGAGATGAGGACTGGGCTCAGCATCTATATTCTATATTGCCCCCTCCTCTTCTTCCTCCATTCTGCATCTGATTCAACAGCATCACCTTTCACTCAGTTGCCCAGAAAGGACACCAAACAGGGGTTCTTACTGCCTGTTCTTTCTTTTACCCTTACATCCAATGAAGTACCAGCTTCTGGAAATTTTGCCTCCCATGTCTTTAATTTCTTCTCTCCTCTGCCTTAGTTCAGGACTTCAGCCATTCTCATCTGGACTACTTTTAATTGGACACTTTGATTCTGGTTAGACCCATTTTTCATAGTTAACAAAGGGATCGCTTAAAAATCTCTTACTATGCCACTTCTTTTCTATTGCTCCGTGTTGCTGTGGGATAAAGCCAACCTTTTTTGGGCTGTATTACAATACCCTCTGATCTGCTCTGCCTGCTTCTCTGCCCATTTCTTGCTATTCCTTGCCTGGTTCTTTCACATTCCACAATGCAAAATAGCTGTAGTTCTCATCTGGCCTCTTTGTTCAGGCTGTGCCCTCAGTCCATCCCCGCTTTACCTTTCATGAAGTGAGGATTGCTCTCCTGTAATACAGCTCAGGCATCATCCCCTGGGGAAAGTCTCCCCTGAGGGCTCCCCATTCTATTTAGGCAGCCTTCTTGAGAGATTCAAGATACTCAGTGCCTATCTCTATCGTTTCTCTTATCCTACTCTTTATTTCTTCTAAATAATTAGTATTTAAGCATCTCACCCCCTACTCTGGGCTTAGGGCAAGGATAAATACTGTGTTCTTGTATTTCCTATGCTGGACTCAGAGCTTAGCACACGTTCTAACTCGGGGCTTGTTGAATTAATCTTGAATGACTGGTTGAAATTTAATGACTATTTGTACTTAGATAAGCATAGCATTGTTGACTCAGAAAATATCTCAGGAAACACTTTTTATTAAACCAGATATAAATACAAATTCGCATTTTTTTCTCAGGTTTATCAAGAATCTAGAGCAGAGATCCTAAGAAAACTACCCTTATCTGCCTTTCCAGTTTTCCTTTGGTCGGGTTTTTTTTTTTTAACTTGGTGTCTCTTGGGTATTGTTGAACATACTTGTATTCTCTTATTGTGATGCTACTGAAAGATATAGATTAAGAGGAGGATGGCGAAATTAGTAAATGTGGGAGTAAATATTGAAATGATTTCTTTAAAATCTGCTTTCAAGGCTATTTGAAGCCATTTTTATAAAAGAGCTCGTTAAAAAAATACTCAGAAGACATAGATAGCTTACTCCAGTACCAGGTGGTATTAATTGAAGGGACATTACAATTTTGGTACCTCGCCGTGAATTTTTCTGTGGAGCAATTATTCTACAGACCAGCTCAGCTCTTGAATTAGTGTTACTAGTAGAGTCTCTTAAAAAACTGTTTACTGATTGACACCATAATAACAGTACTGCATGCCTGATGTGATATACGGTTTTGATTGTTGTTCCATATTGCTGGAAGACTTCATCCACAATCAATCATCAAAGCAGTCAACTGCATTAGGAAATAAGGGCAAGCTTTTGTTCAGTAATGCATTTGATAAGTTTAATCTTCTAAACCTGGAATGAGGTAATGATATGGATAGTCGGTGTTCAAATGGAGAATAATTTATTGAGATTTTTGGCATGCAATTTCACCCCTGCTGGTCCAGAAACTCATTACAAGGTGAAAAGTGATTGCTAATCAAGATTTCTAGGCTATATTCCTTCCCTGGTAAGTCTTATCCCTCTGACTCCCGACATTTTATCCTAATTTTCAGCTGATATCAGCATGTAGCATGTCTTACCATAAGTAATAAAATACTAGGGAGGGTTATGTGATATTTTAAAATATTAAGGACTAGTCATAAATTATGTAAAATGATTTTCCTTTGTTTGGATTTTCTAATCATGATGTCTCTGAAATGGGGTATGTTTGAATCTGGGGCATTACACCATTAAAATGGCCCATTATCTGGAATCTCATCTTCTCATTGGTCTATAAAAGCTTGAAAGTTGCCTTATGCCTATTCCCTAGTTCTCCATTCCTGGATCCCTGCTTTGGCAGGTAAGGTTAGAGCTGGTTGTGATGGCATCGTGGTTGGGGCCAATGGGGCATTCATAACTGGTATGAAGTATTTCTAGGGCATTGAGAAATATGGGGGAGGGGGAATGGCTGAAGTGGGATTTAGAGTGGAACCATATGGGAAAAATGTTACATGTGTTTTCATTCTTAATTATTTCACAACCACAATTAAACAAAAATTGCAATGTGCTGTTTGGTTTTGATACTTAAGTCCATTAAAATGAAAATAATAGTTAATCCATATTCTGAGAAAATAATGGCATTTATACTTCTGTGTAGTTTGCAAAAATACCGCTTTTATTATCTTAAACATTTATTTTGCAGATTATAGAATGAGAGTATTCATTATATTTGGAGGTTTTTTGCTTTTGTTTTTATAACTAGGTATTAGTAAAGTCTTAAGAAACAATATTAAACTAAATATTGGGTGGGTGGTGTACTTTCCTAATACATTAACTATGTATCAAAATGTGTATAGATCATCTTTTTATGCCATCAGAGACAGTTGCTATTTGAAGGAGTTTTTGGTGAAGGTTTTTGTAAAACAAATTCTCATCCCCTAATCAGAATGTTTATGTGTTGAGTTTGGTTAAAGAAATGTATGCGGTTATATGTAAAGTTTAAATGGAATTTTAGAATTCAACAGAAAGCCTTTCTGGATTGTGGAAACTTTTCCTAGTAAAGTTATTTTGCTTTCTTAATGAGATTTTACAGCGCAAGGGGTGTGTGTGTGTGTGGGTGTGTGTGAAGTTCAGCCTATTTAGATGAGAAAATGCTAGGAGACTCCGCCGCTGACAGCACTTTTCCCCCTTTAGCCCTCCAGGCCCAAGCTGTAGGTCTTTTGGCACACAGAGGCTGAGACTGCCTGTGTGTTGAGTGGAGCCCAGTTAGACAAAATATGGGCCTGTGACTCACTGGGATTCTCCCTCTACATCCAAGAGATGAACTTTCAATTTGGGCTGCTCCTTGTTGAAATGTGAAGTCATGAAGTGTTCAGGACGTTTTTATTTTTTAAATTAAAGTGATGTTTGTTTCATCTCCCACAGAGAGAAGTGTGAGTCAAAAAGTCAAAACTGCTTCCGACTTAAGGTACTCCTTGTTGTGTAACTCTGATCAGCACTTTCCTTGGTCTCACACACTTTCTTAAAACACGTTAATTTCATTTGGATTTCTGGCTCAAAATCATAACTGAAAAGAAACAAATCTACTTTTAAATGTTTAAGAAACAAGGGAGCTCAAACTACAGCATGAACAAAAATGGCTCTCACAAGAAGCCCGCCAACAATTCTGCGAGGCTTTTATTGCATTAGTAGGTGGCTGATTCCATCTCATTTGACATTTGGTGCAATACCATTGTGATGCAGGACAAGTGGGCCCCAAAGTGGGGCCTAGCCTGCCACGGTTCTTGGCTTCCCCAGAGAAATAATTCAAAAGCAAGCCAGTGGTAGGGTAGAAGAAAACAGCTTAATTGAAGTGGCAATGTTATAGCTCCAGCAGTGTGGCACTGCTGTGCTTTTCCTTCAGAGCATAGGCAGAGAATACCCCATAGGCAGTAAATTTATACCTACTTTTGATTGTATGAGATTAGCAGCTAGTTTATTGCAGAAATTTCTGGGAAAAGCATAGTAACTTCTGGGTCATCAGGTTATTGCCGTGGAAAGTGGGGATAGCTCCTGGGTGTTGCCATAGCAATGGTAAATTGACATGGCACACTGGTGGGCATATCTTATGGAAAGCTACTTCCACAAGGCCCTATTGTAGCTAGTCTGCAATTTGTTCTGGTGTCTGTACCCTACCTCTGGAGTTGAATTCTGCCTCTTACCTCATTCTCTTCTCAGACGAGATACTCCTCCTTCATCTTAAAGGGGCCACAAAAGGCCAGAGGTCTGTCTTCTGATTACTTCCTGCCGAGTTTATGGGTATGGGCACTGCCTAGCTCCAGAGGAGTAAATATCTCCGGGTACCTGACCTAAGGGGCCCAGAGGCAGGACAGTTTTATTCTGTGGGTCAGCAGGTGGGATGGGTTGGAAGCCTTGTGCCAGCATTGTCTTTACCTGGAACTGCTGTAATCCAGAAGATACAAAACTTTACTAAGACGTTAAACAAACTAGGGTCAAAAATTAGTAACAAGAAGATTGTTATCAAAGGTCCTAGGAGAGGTAAAACCCAGGTAAGACTTGGAAAGGCACTTTTGATAGTCAACCAGTTTTAGTTGCGGTCAGTGCCCTTGCTGTATCTACATAACCAGGTAGATTGCTCATAAATCTTTGAGTGTTAATTTCAACTTGTCCAGAGTTGTTAATATATGAGCAGCAGGTTTTATTAATAACTGCACAGACTCCACCTTGTTCAGCTAGTAAATAATCCAAAGCTAGTCTATTGTCAAGAACTACATTTGCTAAAGAGTCCAGGGACTCTTGAATTCCCTTTAATTCCTGGCTTGTTGTAAGGAACATGGCTGTGCTGCAGCCAGGCAGGCATAGGCTGAGGTAAATATCCTGCATGACTTGGTGGGATTGGAGCACAGGTGCACAATTCTGTATCTTGTATAATCATAGCTGTGTCAACATAACAGACTCATCACCTGGCTCTCAGCCACTATTGTTTGTGAGGTGTATAAATGCAGCACTGACGCTGTGAAAGAGCTGAATAAAGCCATGTGTCATCTACCTGCTGTCTCGAGTGTTCTTCCAGCTCCCTGCCCCCTTGTTCACCCACTCCTCTTGAATCTCAGCTGGGGTTCAAACCTGACACCAGTGTTGATGGCTAAGGATTCTAGGGTTTGAGTTAAATTCTTTAGGGTTAACTCATGGTAGGCAAGGTTGCCCCAGGGTGCTGCTAGTCCTTTCGCTGCCCTGATTCCTGCCAGAATTAACCCTATTGCTTGTTTACTTCTGGTATTCCTGGGTCTTAAGGGGTTATAGACAGTGACCCCTGGAGGGGCTAGAGTAACCAATGTAATTCACCTCTATTCCAAGTTTTTTGACATACAAGGGAAAGCTGCTCCTAAAGAAGAGGTGACTCCCTGGGGAGTCAGGAATTATGAGGTGTGACTTCTTCCCATTCATGGCCACAGACAAAAATGAGCCCTGTTGGGGCACAGAGGCCTCTGGGGTGTGATGTTTGTGGTTTGCTGTCAAGTTGGGTCTATAGAAATATTTTCCCCTGGATCCCATGGAGATGGTCAGACAATCTTTGTTTTCCAGAAGGGGTCAGTAGTCCCACCTTCACAGACAAGGCAGTTGTTTTTCTCTTGTATGATCTAGGAGAAGGCATCACATATGGTCTCCTTGCTTAAAAATGGAATCCCTTTTACCTCGCTGCAGCCTTGGGAGCTTGGCAACTAGAGTTGGATCAGAGCATAGCAGGGAAACTTTTACTTTTTAGATATCCAACTTCCCAGGTCCAGGTAACAGTGGTGGGCAGACTCAGGTGGAATTTGTTAAGTAGGGGAGCGTTCCACTTAACAAGTAGGAGTCTGGGTATTTGGGGATCACTATGGTTAGTTAAGAGGTCTGGGGAGATGGTCGTGAGATTTTCTGGATAAGTCAGAAGATAGAACTCTGTCGTGGGGATGTTGATGACAAATCCAGCAACCACAAAGATGATTCCCTGATGTTATAGTTGTTCAAATATTTACTATGGAGTTACTTTCCCACCCACTCTGGATCAGGGTAACAGGGAGAGCAAATGGGATTAACAGTGACAGCATGGTGTCCGGTTTGGACCTTAGAGTGGCCTCTATACCCAACAAGGACAAAAATGTTTCCTAGGAGGTTGGCTAAAGTAACAGAAAAGAAGTATTATAATCAGCTAGAAGAGAAAAATTAAGCTTGTATTCCCACCCACAACATCACATTACCACTTGTAGCTGAGTGTTGATTCTTTTAAATAGGTAGCAGAGAGCCTCCAAAGGCTCACAGATGTAGACCGTAGTGTCCTCTTGTGCCTGTGATTCATAAAAAACAGCTTTAATCCTGGGCAGGTGTGCCCAATAGTGCTTCCCTGAAGTCTATCAGCAATGGGGGTACTCAACAACACTGGATAGTGGCCCCTCCATTTTGGTTGTATTGATCTTCAGGTGATCCTTCTTTCCAAGTTTTTAGCAGGACTGTCTCCTGGTTGAATGGGGGATTCAGTATTTCCCTTGTGGGAGGGCGTGATATTTTATTTCCATAGGCTTGGAGGGCCTTTTGAACCTGGCCTAAGTTGATAATATGGGTGAGCTTTCTATATGTCCCCTCATCAAGCAGGAGATCTGAAGTTAAAAAGGGCCTCCCCTAAGTCATCTCAAATGGACTAAGTTTTAGAGTTCCCTTTGGAGCCATCCTTACATATTGTCTGGGGGATCCCTGAGCTGTTAGGAGTCCCCTTTCTTTCCATATAGCAGCATAAGCATGGGGTACCAGGAACCCCTATTCGGAGTCAGTAAATGCATTGACTCTTAAGTCTTTTCCCAATTGGAGGTCCCTAATTAAAGCAAGCAGTTCTGCTTTTTGAGCAGGAGTTTACGGTGGCAAAGCTTTTGCCTCAATGACCTCTTGTTGGATAACTACCACATAACCTGCGTTTCTTACTCCATCATGCACAAAGCTATTCCCATCTGTAAACCATTCAACATGGAGATTAGTCAGGGGCTCATCTTTGAGGACAGGCCTGCTCTGGTAGGTCTGTTCAATGGTTCCCACACAGCAATGAGTAAGTTGGGGATCTGTTTTCTGGGATGTGAAGTCCAGAAACAGGGTAGCGGAGATTAAAACTTGACACACTTTAAGAGTAATATCTGGGGTATGAAGCGGAAGGATTTGATATTTAAGTAAGTAACCTCCTGTCACTGCCATTAGTGTCCTTTTGCATCTAGAACCTCCTGTACTTGGTGAAAGGTCATGACATCTAATTGTTGTCCCAAGGTAAACTTCCTGGCTTCTACCAATAGAGCAGTAGCGACCACAGTTTGCAAGCATCCTGGCCACCCAGCTGCCACCTTGTCTACCTGTTTAGAAAAGTAAGCCACTGTTCCGGGGCTACTCCTGAGCCTTTGGGTTAGGACATCCCAAGCCATCCCTTGTTTATCAGCCACAGAAAAGATGAAACGTTTTTCTAAATTAGGGAATCCCAAAGCAGCAACTGTTCCTAGTTTTTCTTTTAGGGTTAAGGATGATTGTTGGCAGGTTCTATCCAAATTCAAAGGCTCATGATCACTTCCTTTCAGAGCTTCATAGAGTAGTTTTGCTATAAGCCCAAACTCGGGAATCCAAATCTGGCAAAATCTGGCCATTCCTAAAAAGGCTCTTAACTGTCTTGATCTGAGGGGGCTAGAATGCCAAGATGGCCTTGGGGTGGAATCCTGCACTAGAGAACTGGTGGGCGCCCCCCCCACCCTTAGACTAGGGGATTAAAGAGTCTCTGAAGGTGGGGGGCACAGGCCTCCTATGGGAAGCAGTTAGGAGGGGGCCATCTAGAATATGTGGTGCAGCTTCTGGGTGCCTGGGAGTATCATGAGCCAGACACACTCTACAGTTAGCCCTTAGGTTAGGATCCTGGTGGCAGGCCATAAAAGCCTGCACATAAGAAACTTCCTCCCATTTTCCTTGCTTTTTACAAAGCAAATATAATTGTACAATATTATTGCAATGTAAATAACCATGCCTAGGCAAAATCTGTTGGCTTGCCAATTTGTATTGAACCCAAACATTACTGCAATAGTAAATGAGTTTTCTTTCTTTTTCAATTTGTCTTATTTAAATTTGTTCCAAATGTCTAAAAGCGTAGTGGCGAGTCCCTCGGGTTGCTTGCTGTTGTCCCCATGTCTAGTAAAGATTTCTACAGGGGGTTTCGGTTAGCCTAAGTTTAGCAAATGCTTAGTTACTTCTCCCTTTTAATTTCCCACTTCCTACAAAATACAGATAATAAGGTGCTACAAAAGTGGATTGTGCACTACAAATGAGCAGTTGGAGGTTGAGCCTAAATTCCACAGAAAGGATTATGCAGAGAGGGGCTAAACAAATGGCGACTGTGGAAGGGAGGAAGGGAAGTGGGTAAACAGCATTGCCCAGGGGGAAACCTTGGAAGCATTGACTTGTGGGAGAACTTACCCAGCAGCGGAGACACTAAAAAAATGTTTAGGTAGTCATTCATCTACCACTGTAGGTGGCTGTCCATCAGGCCAGGGGCCTAGAAACTCCCAGTTCCTTTGACCAAGAGGGGCTTGAACAAGGCAGTATTAAGTCAGCACTCAAGAAAGGGCTTGCAACGGGATTATTATTAGGAAAATAATAACATCTAACTTCGGGGTAGAAAAGGGCAAGAGCAATATTCCTCTAGGGGGACCACAATCTTAGAGGAAATGTCAGTGCCAAATACTTCAGAGCATCTAGGTGGTGGCCAAAATACCGCTGAAAACCCAGAGTGCCCAAGTTTCAACGAATGAGGGTCCTCCTACACCAAATGTGAAGACCCCTGGGGCACCCAGGGTGGGGGTAGCCAACAGTGAACCCAAAACCAAGCTGGGGTCACTGAACAATATGACTCTGGCATCTCAGGGTCAACACAGTGGGGGATCTCTCACAACCAAGTGCCCCCTGCCTTTAACAACTGCCCAAACACAAAGTCCAAAGCAAACAAAAGACTGCAAACAAAACACACATCGTAGAACTAAAATAGCATGAGTGGTGGAACAATAAAATGGAGTCAGAAGAGAAGGAACTGGGAGAAGGATGATGGGGACGTGCTTCAGGGCACCCAAACTGTGCAGGACTTTCGACTGACCAATTAGCCAAAGGCTTTTATTTTATTTCCTAGCTCTCCTGATATTATGGGGACCATGGGGGTGGGGGAGGATACTCACCCATCCACAGGAACCAAAATGGCACTGGCTGATCTTCCACATGGGACCCGGTTGAAGGTCTCTCCAGATTTCCTCAGCTTGGGTGGGCTTGGCTGTCACACAGGATGTCTGGTGCAAATGCTGGTAACCTATTGAGCTGTTGGTTAGAGCAGCAAGTCTCACATGAGGCAGCAGCACTATGGTCATTGCCCATCCACTCAGCTCTGTTGCCTGCCAGGGAAAATGATGGCTCTGAAAAGAGCCTTTGGCTATTGGTACAGCTCTATAGTGTTAGCTCTTTATTGTTACAGCCTTTGTGTTATAGCTCTTGCAGCCTCTATCAGACTGCTTTGCTGTCTCTTGCCATCTTTGCTTGTTGTCTCACTGATCTGTCTCTTGCTGTCTCTCACGGTCTCTTGCTGTATTCTTGCTGTCTTTGCTGACTGCCACCTCTTGCCATCTCTCGCATTCTCTGGCTCACTGTCTTCATCCCTTTCTTAATCACTGAGTGATGGAGGGCAGCTGAGCCTCAAAATTGGGGGCTTAGCCTAGGAGGGTTCTTGTATTTGCCCAGGAAAGAATTCAAAGGCAAGCCAGTAGTGTTACACAGCAACTTTTATTGAAGTGGCAGTGTACAGCAGCATCTGAGGTTCTGCTCCTTGTGGAACAGGGTTGCTCTGGGCACACTGCCTATTGGGTAGCCCTTGAATTCCTTCCTGGGTGAAGCCGAGAACTCTCTCAGGCTAATCTCTAATTTTGGGGCTCACCTGCCTTACATCAGTTGCATCTATGGCAGGCCGTGCTGCCCCCATATGAAGCTCCATTGCTAGAGTTGCTTTCTGGGTAGGGTCATGAATGGCCTTTTCCTGAGCTCCCTTACCTGATCTTCTTATGGCCACATTTGAGGATGTTGCTAGAGTTTGGGAAAAAACCAAAAAACTTGTGTATGATTCTCCATCTCATGGAGATGAGAGAGCCACAGATACACAGGTACCAGTGTGCATGTGTGTGCATGTGTACATGCATGCATCTGTGTGTGTAAAACTACAAATATTCTGTTGCCTTAGGATAAAACAATATGACTTACTTAATACTAAGTTTCAGTATTATGATTTATAAAACAGTAGAAAGAAAAAAGTGCTGTGACAAAATAGTGCATAATTTAAACAGAAAGAAAATACATTTTAAAGGCAATGTAAACCTCTTTCAATGGACTTTGCCAGGTGGTGTGCAGGACAGTGACCTAGGGCCCCAGCTCCTCAGGGCAAGCATAGCAGGCCGTGTGCAGAGTACCTAGGTGTCCTTTCTGAATGATGTCTTTCCTGTATAATTTCAGGTGGAATGAGGAATGACCTCATGTTAATGAATAGCAGTTTGATTATTGATGAGGAAATTTTCTCTTTAGAATGAGAATTATTGTCCTGGATTTGGAGTTCATGTATGGAACTCAGGGGTTTCTGACTCGAAATTATATTGAAACGTTTGGAGGTACTCATATGTATGTGTTTTTTTTCACAGATAGGTTTGTATATATGTACACTTTTCTAGGGATAGGTTCTGTAATTTTTATCAAGTTCTCAAACGGGCACGTGAACACTCCTACACTGGTTGTACAATCATGTCTTAAATGATTTAGGGTTTTAGGTCTTAGGGGTGGTGGATTGTATTATTGTTCTAAAGTATTCACTGTGCCTCCACATTGGCACCTTCCTACAGAAAGATTAGAGTCCCACCCCACTGATGTTGAGCTTGGCCATGTGACTTGCTTTGATCGATAAAATATGAGTGGCAATGACACATGACACTCCTGAGCAAAAGCTTTAACAGCCATTGTTTGTTTCCACCATCACTCTTTTACTTCTGCCATGTGACTGACATGTCCCAAAGAGGAGCTGCATCTACTTTCTTGACTGAGAAGGAGGATACCAGAGCTGAAGCTGACTCTGGAATATGTCACGCTAGTAAGAAATAGACCATATTGTTGCAAGCCACTGAGGTTTGGGGGTTCTTTGCTGCTGGCAACATAACTTGGCATGAGCTGACTGCTCCAGTAGGTGGCAGCCTGGGTTACATTCAGAATCTTACAGGACACCACTGGAAGGCCCTGGTGTGATCAGCTTCCTGTGGTTTAGTCCATTAACGAGTGACACATTTTTCCTGTAGATTCTGTTTGGTGCTTCAAGGTTTACCCATGGAGACAGAAATAAGACATTAGTCCCGTGGGGTTCGTCTGTTGAAACTCAAAGGCCATTTTTGCAGGTTCAGAGTGCTTCTCTAGCAGAAGGGAGCCGCTCCGTGCCTGTTTCTTCCCTCTGCCTCGTGGCTAAGTGTGTGTAGGAAAAAAATCACCGATACGAGGAGGTGTCTGAAGTCAGGAACAGCTCTTTGAAATATAACACAAACCACCTGACGCAGTAGTATGAACATATTGAAAAATTATGGGGTACATATAATTTGTGCTGCAAAGTATACTATAGATTTATTTTCTAAAATGCTCCCTTACTCTAGGAATGACAAGGATGAAGAATAGGTGTTACCACAATAGGGCACAATGAAAGGCCACCCAAGTAAGAAAACAGATTTCATAGGTGACTCATAAACAAAGTACTACCTTCAGGAAAATAAAGAAGCCATCCATTACCCACACAAAATGCATAATAATAAGGACAAGTGTTTCATCACCTCATGTTTGATGGCTAGAGGTCAGAACTCTCATAAGGGAAACACTGCAAAATCTCATTCTTTAGTCAGAATGGGCTGCACCTGAATCAAAGAACAATTCTGTCTTTGGAGATATTTGACTTATTCCATACCCCCAGATTCTTAACTACTGCCACCATTAAGTGGTTTTAATTTTTAATAATTTTATTGCTTTCAAAAAAATCTGTACTAAGTTAATTATCCTTATTGACTTAAAATGGGGAAGGTTACTGGCCATCTCATAAAAGATCTGCCCTGAAACCTTTTACCCAATGGAAAATAATTTTAGGAAACCATATTGCTATGTTATTAATACTCCAAGTGGGATAATTTCCTAACCCAGTACTGTACATCTAAGTAAATGTTCAACTTTTCATCACAGCTTGTAAGACTTTATTATTTCATTTATGGCATTTATTCATTTAAGGCTTGTTTATTGCCTGTTTTCCATTTGCCAGGTACTGTTCTTGGTGTTGGCTCAGCAAAGACTCCACCCTCAAGGTGGTCGCATTCTAATGAGGGAAGGCAGAAATTAAGTACTAACAACAAAGATAAAAAAAATGTGGAATATGTCAGGTGGTGATAAATACTCTGGAAATGATAAAGCAGAGTAAGGTGAGGTAGAGAATTATGGGCAGAGATACTATTTTATATAGGATCATCAGGGCAGTTCTCATTGATTGAGGGCATTTATGAAAGTCCTGAGTGAAGTGAGGCAATAGCCATGTAAAGATCAGTTGGAAGAGTGAGGAATTAGATTTACGTCTCATTTTACTCATAGTCCTGCAAAGTTGTATGTAAATTGAATTTTAAGCATATTATGAAAGCTTATTATAACTTTTTTTGGTAGTGAATCTTTCTCTAAAATGAAGATCTCATTGGCAAAATAAACAATTATGCCCTCAAAGTAATCTGCATTGTAGGTGCAAGTTTCTACACATTGAATTCACTTGAAGAAGGCTACACATGTTCAGGGCAAGATGTTATCAATGAATAATGGATATGAAGAAGAGTTTTGAATTAGTGAAAAGTCTTAGGTATAGATTTTTATTTTAAAAAACCTATTTAAAAGTATGTCTAATTATAAACAAATCAACAGTGTTGCAAGTTGAGGCTCTTATAATATCTCTTCAAATAACCAGAATGCTTTATGATTAGCATATGCAAATCACATAAATAAATGCTTTCAAAATGTCTGAGAGTTCTTAAAAATGATTTCTGTAGTTAGGTTAGCATTATCCTCATACTCTTATTTACCCTGAGGATATGCTGGAAACACACATTTTTCAAAACTAGGATAGACATAACTCAGGTCTTGGACAGGCTATCATAATTTCTAAGTAAGGGGTGTTTAAATCTCTGAGATTGTGTACTGCTTCTCTTTAAGTTATCCTCCTTGGATTCACTGATTGTTGAAAAACCCTTCTAACAGAAAAGAGTGAGTTACCAAACTTGTCATCACCTCCATTAAAAAATAACCTTTATGCATAAATTTTGACTATAACAAAAACGGCATGATCTGGTGGTGGCAATCCAAACCTCAGGGAATATGAGTTTGATTGCCATTGCTATTTTAGAACATTAAGGTTGCTGTTAATTTGTAGAAAAACTTAACTGGTGTGAAGGTGAGCAACCAGTAGAAGAAACAAGGTCCGTCATCTCCTTCACCTTCTTGCAACCTTCCCCTTTACCCCTTTCAGTAGGTACAATAGATGATAATGAGGTCCAATCAGATTTATCATTTTAGCATTATGACCTGTTTCAGGGTTGGAGATTTCTGGGGAGTTCTTTTGTGACAGTCCCTTTCCCTCCTGCTCCCTCACAGAACACTCACTGAGTCATCCAGATTACTGCACTGTTGCTGTCCCATGCTCACCACTTAGACATCTTTCTTAGGGTTACCTGATGTGCTGTTTTTGCATGTATTTTCTCTATTAAGTTAAATAACACAGCTGTTACTTTTAATATGTAAAAACACTTGTCTCTTCATGGCAGCATGGTATTTTATAAGCAAAACACTTTCATCTTTAATTTACAGGTGTGCAGACCGAGCTCTTTGAAAAAAGTCCAAACTTGGTTTCTCTTTTCTAAAAAATTTGTTTTCTATTTTTTCCGTGTGGTTTCCTCTAAAGAAATCTATTTGTTCATATCTGGGCCTTGAAATAGGGGCTTGACAGTATTATAAAATCAATAAATTCTATTTAAAGCACCAAACACAATCCTGGTGGGTGAGATTGAGGGGCCAGCTTTCCTCCTGGTTCCAAACAAGCTTCTTTCTGTCTCTCCTCTCTCTCTCCATCTCTCCACCCTCCCCCTTTTCAAGCTTTTGCATGCTTATTTAAGTGGGTTTTCTTCCTGCACTCTTGACTTCTATATCTGCTATATTAGTTTTCTAGGGCTGCTATAACAAAGTATCACAAACTAGGTAGCTTAAAACAGTAGAAATTTATTATCTCGGTTCTGGAGGTTAGAAATCTGAAATCAAAGTGTCGTTAGGGCCATCTTCTCTCCAAAGTCTCTACAGAAAAATACGTCCTTGCCTCTTCTGGCTTCTAGTGTTTGCCAGCAATCCTTGGTTTCCTAGGGTTGTTATACGTCATTCCAGTCTCTGCTTTTGTCATCCTGTGGCATTTTCCCTGTGTATCTGTTTCTCCATGGTGTTTTTTTTTTTTTACCCTCTCTGTATCTCTGCCCAAATTTTCTTCTTATAGGGACACCATTCATTGGATTAAGTCCCACTTGAATCCAGTATGACCTCATTTTAACTTGATTACATCTGCTAAGACCCTATTCCCATATAAACCCTCATTCTGAGGTTCCAGGTGGGCATGCATTTTTGGGGACACTAATCATTCCTGTACACCTGCCCAAAGCTATTCTTGCTGAGAGCTTATAAGTGGTCCAATATCAGCAATTCTAGCCTAAGTCTTTTCTTTTGGGAAATATTTCAATTACATGTCATTTTTTTTTCTTTTTGGGGGTAAATTTTAATCAAAATTTAGCATAATACAGAACACATCCACAAGTAAGTGAATGCATTTTTAGAGTGAGCAAAGCCATGTAACTACCACTCAGATCAAGAAATAGAACATCACCAGCAACCCAGAAGCGTCCATATGTCCCCTCCCCAGTCATTGTCTCCTTTGACTAGTCTCTATTGTGACTTCAATCACTGTTAAGTTTTGCTTGTTTTTTAATGTGATGCATATATACTCTTTTGTATCTGGCTTTTTTTGCTCAACTTTGAGTTTCATCCATACTACATTGTGTAGCTGTAGTTTGTTCATTCTTTTGGGTGCCTAGTATTCCATTCTATGAATATGCTACAGCTATTTTTCCATGCTGTTGCTGATGGACACTTAAATTATTTCCAGTTTTTTGCAATCGCGAATAATACTTTGTGAATGTTTTTGTACATATCTTTGGATGCACCTACATATGTCTTTGTGTTTTCTACCTGCTTAGAAGTAGAATTGTTAGGTCATAGAGTATGTATTTAGCATTAGCACATACTCTGTTTTCCAAAGTGATTGCACCAGTGTACACTTATACTGGAAGTGTATGAGAGTTTCAGTTGCTCTGCATCTTTGCCAACATTTGGATTTTTTTTTCATTTTAGCCTTTTTGGTGAATACATAATAAAATTTCATTGTAGTTTTCAGTTGCATTTTCCTGATGACTGATGATCTTGAGCATATTTTACTGTATTAACTTGCCATTTAGATGTTCTTTTGTGTAGTGCTTTTAAAAATTATTTTTCTCTTCATTTTATTAGATTTCTATCTTTTTTGGTTCTACATGAACTTTAAAGTAGTTTTTTCCAATTCTGTGAAGAAAGTACCAAGTCAATCCTAAGCCAAAAGAACAAAGCTGTAGGCATCATGCTACCTGACTTCAAACTATACTACAAGGCTACAGTCACCAAAACAGCATGGTACTGGTACCAAAACAGAGATACAGATCAATGGAACAGAACAGAGCCCTCAGAAATAATGCTGCATATCTACAACCATCTGATCTTTGACAAACCTGACAAAAACAAGAAATGGGGAAAGGATTCCCTATTTAATAAATGGTGCTGGCAAAACTGGCTAGCCATATGTAGAAAGCTGAAACTGGATCCCTTCCTTACACCTTATACAAAAATTAATTCAAGATGGATTAAATGTTAGACCTGAAACCATAAAAACCCTAGAAGAAAACCTAGGCAATACCATTCAGGACATAGGCATGGGCAAGGACTTCATGTCTAAAACACCAAAAGCAATGGCAACAAAAGCCAAAATTGACAAATGGTATCTAATTAAACCAAAGAGCTCCTGCACAGCAAAAGAAACTACCATGAGAGTGAACAGGCAACCTACAGAATGGGAGAAAATTTTTGCAATCTACTCATCTGACAAAGGGCTAATATCCAGAATCTACAATGAACTCCAACAAATTTTGATGGGGTTGTTTGTTTTTTTTCTTGTAAAAGTGGGCGAAGGATATGAACAGACACTTCTCAAAAGAAGACATTTATGCAGCCAAAAGACACATGCAAAAAATGCTCATCATCACTGGCCATCAGAGAAATGCAAATCAAAACCACAATGAGATACCATCTCACACCAGTTAGAATGGAGATCATTAAAAAGTCAGGAAACAACAGGTGCTGGAGAGGATGTGGAGAAATAGGAACACTTTTATACTGTTGGTGGGACTGTAAACTAGTTCAACCATTGTGGAAGTCAATGTGGCGATTCCTCAGGGATCTAGAACTAGAAATACCATTTGACCCAGCCATCCCATTACTGGGTATACACCCAAAGGATTATAAATCATGCTGCTATAAAGACACATGCACACATATGTTTATTGTGGCACTATTCACAATAACAAAGACTTGGAACCAACCCAAATGCCCAACAATGATAGACTGGATTAAGAAAATATGGCACATATACACCATGGAATACTATGCAGCTATAAAAAATGATGAGTTCATGTCCTTTGTAGGGACATGGATGAAGCTGGAAACCATCATTTTCAGCAAACTATGGCAAGGACAAAAAACCAAACACCGCCTGTTCTCACTTATAGGTGGGAATTGAACAATGAGAACACATGGACACAGGAAGGGGAACATCACACTCTGGGGCCTGTTGTGGGGTTGGGAGAGAGGGAAGGGATAGCATTAGGAGATATACCTAATATAAATGATGAGTTAATGGGTGCAGCACACGAACATGGCACATGTATACATATGTAACTAACCTGCACGTTGTATACATGTACCCTAAAACTGAAAGTATAATAAAAAAAGAAAAAAAAAAGATTTCTATCTTTTTTTTTTTGTAACTTATAACAGTATTTTAAGCATCCTGGATATGAATTCTTGTTAGATACGTGGTTCAAAATTTTTCTACCAATCTGTGGTTTGTTTTTTCTTTCTTCCTGGTGTTCTTTAATCATGTCAATTTATGTATCTTTTCATTTATGGTGACAGCTTTTTATATCTTATTTAAGAAATCTTTGATTGCCCCAAGTTCATGAAGATATTCTTATGTTATCTTCCAGATGATTTATTTTTATTTTGCATTTAGGCCTATAATCTATTTGGAATTGATTCATACATCTGTGTGAAATAGAAGTCAAGGTTATTTTTCTTATATGAATATCTAATAGATCCAATGCCATTTATTGAAAAGACAGTATCTTCCCATTTTTATCGAAAATAATTTTATATGTGCAGGTCAGTTCTCGGACTTTCTACTCTGTTTAACTTGGTACCAATACTATTATGTTTTTGTTACTATAGCTTTATAATAAGTCTTGATATCTAGTAGTATAAGACCTCAGAGTTTGTTCTTCATTTTAAAGATTGTCTTAGCTATTCTTGGCTTTTTGTATTTCAATAAAAAATTTAAAATCAGCTTGCAAATTTCCAAAAATAGTACCTGTTAGGAATTTGGAATTATTGAATGTGCAGATTAATTTGAAGAGAACTGACATCTTTACAATTTTTAGTATTCTAATCAATGAAAATGATATATTCTATTTCAATGATGGCAAACTTAGTAGAGTCAGACCGTAAATATTTTAGAATTTGAGGACTATATACAGTTGCTGTCGCATATTCTTATTCTTTCTTTTTGTTTTATAGCCCTTCAAAAATGTAAAAACCCTTGTTAGCTCACAGGCAGGAAAAAAACAGGCTGCAGGCTGCAGTTTGCCAATCCCTGGTTTATTTATTCAGTTTTTATTTACTATATCTAATAATGCTTTATAGTTTTCTGGGGAGAGTTTTGTATTTAAAATACTACAGTTAAGTATGATGTCAATTATATTTTTTTATTATTATTTTTTAAAGATACTTTTTACCAGATTAGACAAGAGCCCTTCTATTTCTACTTTGCTAAGAGTTTTTACATATACACCATGGGATACTATGCAACCATAAAGAGGAATGAAATCATGTCCTTTGTGGGGACATGGAGGAGCTAGAAGCCATTATCCTGAGCAAACTAACACAGGAACAGAAAACCAAATACTGCATGTTCTCACTTATAAGTGGGAGCTGAACAACACACACTGGGGTGTGTGTGTGTGTGTGTGTGTGTGTGTGTGTGTGCACGTGCATGCGGGGCGGGGAGGAGTCTGGGGAGAGGGAGAACATTAGGATAAACAGGTAATGCATGTGGGCCTTAATACTTGGGTGATGGGTTGATAGGTGCAGCAAACCACAGTGGCACACATTTACCTATGTAACCTGTACATCTTGCACAGGTACCCTGGAACTTAACATTAAATTTTTTTAAAAAGAGTTGTTTTTAAATTATTAATGACTGTTAACATTTATCAAATGCTTTTTCTGAATCTATTAAGATGATCATGATTTTTTTCTCTTACTGGTTAATGTGGTTAATTATAGTTTTCAAATGTTAAACCAACCTTGCAGTCCTAGAGTAAACCCCATTTGGTAATTGTGTACCATCCTTTAATATCTATATCCATATTGCTGTTTTCTTGTATATATTTTCATGAGAGAGATTGGCCTGTAGTTTTCCACTTTTGAAATGTCTTTGTCATGTTTTGATAGAGAGGTTATGCTGGCCTCTTTTTTATTGTCTTTTCGTATTGTCTGAAACAATTTGTATTTTGAGTGAGGTCATCTTCGTCTCCCAAGACCAGCCCAGTTGCCAGCTGAATATCACTGAATGAACAACTAAGTACAGTTGGCCCTCAGTATCTGTTGGCTCCACACCTATGGGTTCAACCAATTTCAGATCAAAAATGCTTTTTAAAAATTCTGCAAAATTCCAAAAAGCAAAGTTTAAATTTTCTGTGTGCCTTGTGCTTTGTTGAATCCATGTGAAGTGATATGCAGGCATCGTATTAGGTATTATAAATAATATAAATATAGGTTATGTGCAAATACTACACCATTTTATATAAGAGACATATAAAATCAAAGAATCCTCAGATGTTGGTGTCTGTGGGGGATTCTAGATCCAATCCTCCATGGATACCAAGAGATGATCATATATACATAGTGATACTACCATTGGTTAACTGTGGGACCATGAGAAAGTCACTTCTGAGACTCAGCTTCATCATCCATAAAATGCTACAGTTGAATCTTTAGGTAAAGTCTAGCTTTAATGGCCTGTGATTCCCTTTCATTCTCTATTTCTTCGAATGTGCCATGAAGATTGTGCTTTGCAAAGTGCTTTGAGCTGCTTTTCCTCACTCCTACAAGATGGCGATTCTAATGCTCTCAAGCATTTGTTTTGAAATTTATATTGAATTATTAATAAAGTATCCTCTGTGGAGAAGAAGTCGAATATAGTAGGGAATTCAAGACATATGAAGATCTCAACTAGGAAATATCTGTCCTTTTCACTTGGTAGCCAAACTGTCACTGGAGATGAAGAGAGGGACTTGGCCACTGTGCCAGGTGTGCCCGCTACAGTTCTGGGAAAACAGAGGCTGCTCAATAGAGGAGGATGATAAATCTTCCTGACAAAGCTCCTGCCAGGAGACAATGTGCATAACTCAGCCCTGAGCCTTTCTATGAGCTCTGCCAAATCCGACAGACAGGTAACAAAATACTGGAAAAAAAAGTAATGTCAGCCCCGCCTGGCGAGTGCCAACACCGCTCCCTTAATTACTCTACCTAGTGACAAAAGCTATTCATCAAGCTCGAAATAAAGTGGTTTTAAAGTCAGAAATTTATGTGCCAGCCAGTGAGAGGCTGTAATTTTGGGGGCATTGGTTTAAAGCAACATAAAGCAAGATGAAAACAAATTGGAGAGCCAAGTAACTTTACATTTACACAATAGCACCATCAGGTTTGTCTTTGGTTCTTTCTGATTTTCTCACCATGTCTTTCTCCCCACATTCTAGCCAAATAAAACATTTGATCCAGGCCAAGATCCCATCCTGAAGCCAAAAAGAAGATTAATTCATTCTTGATTTACTTATTAAACAAATATTTGTTGTATTAAATGAGTAGAGTGAAAAGATGGCTGAGTGATCTTGGAGGAATTAATTCATTTATTCGACGAGTATTGAGTACCTACAATGTGCCAGACATCAACTAAAGGGCTAGGAAAATGGTGGTAAACAAGACAGCAAAGAACTGTTTTCTTATGGAGCTCACATATGTATACAGAAGAAAACAGAAATACATAAGAAGATGCGGATAGTGATAAATGAGAATGATGGAGGGTGGGCAGGGAAACACAAGAAGAGGCATGTGGAAATGTAAGCACTAGAGCAGTGGTATACTTAGTGAATCTGGTGGATGGAAAACGGGCCCGTGTGGCTGCTGTGGGAAAGAGAGGAAATAGACAAGGTGGGAGAGGTTGACAGGGCCAGATCAAGAAGAGCCTTTGAGCCAGAATGAGGAGTGAGGATTTCATTCCAAGTACAGCATAAGCCAATGGAGAGTTTTAAGCAGCGTGATCATGTGACCAACACCTTATTGAAAGTGAAGGAGTTGAAAGCTATAGGGTTTTTATGGCTTTAGGTCTAACATGTAAGTCTTTAATCCATCTTGAATTAATTTTTGTATAAGGTGTAAGGAAGGGATCCAGTTTTAGCTTTCTACATATGGCTAGCCAGTTTTCCCAGCACCATTTATTAAATAAGGAATCCTTTCCCCATTTCTTGTTTTTGTCAGGTTTGTCAAAGATCAGATAGTTGTAGATATGCAGCATCATTTCTGAGGGCTCTGTTCTGTTCCATTGATCTATGTCTCTGTTTTGGTACCAGTACCATGCTGTTTTGATTACTGTAGCCTTGTAGTATGGTTTGAAGTCAGGTAGCGTCATGCCTCCAGCTTTGTTCTTTTGGCTTAGGATTGACTTGGCGATGCGGGCTCTTTTTTGGTTCCATATGAACTTTCAAGTAGTTTTTTCCAATTCTGTGAAGAAAGTCATTGGTAGCTTGATGGGGATGGCATTGAATCTATAAATTACCTTGGGCAGTATGGCCATTTTCACGATATTGATTCTTCCAACCCATGAGCATGGAATGTTCTTCCATTTGTTTGTATCCTCTTTTATTTCATTGAGCAGTGGTTTGTAGTTGTCCTTGAAGAGGTCCTTCACATCCCTTGTAAGTTGGATTCCTCTCTCACCACTCCTATTCAACATAGTGCTGGAAGTTCTGGCCAGGGCAATCAGACAGGAGAAGGAAATAAAGGGTATTCAATTAGGAAAAGAGGAAGTCAAACTGTCCCTGTTTGCAGATGACATGATTGTATATCTAGAAAACCCCATCGTCTCAGCCCAAAATCTCCTTAAGCTGATTAGCAACTTCAGCAAAGTCTCAGGATACAAAATCAATGTACAAAAATCACAAGCATTCTTGTACACCAATCACAGATAAACAGAGAGCCAAATCATGAGTGAACTCCCATTCACAATTGCTTCAAAGAGCATAAAATACCTAGGATCTGACTTATTTTTAATAGCAGGGAGAATCATTTGGAGGCTATTGTATAATAATCCAGGTGAGAGATGATGGTGGCAAGAATCTTGATGGTAGTGGAGTGTAAAAATAATTGGATGCTGGATATATTTTCAAGGTACGGCTAATGTGATTTGTTGTTGGATTGGTTGTGGAGTGTGAGAGGATGAGAGGAATGCAGGGCAACTTCTAGATTTGGTTGCTGAATAGCCAGAATGACATGGTGGCAAATTCATGGTGGGGCCAGTATTCCAAACCAAGCCTACTGGGCGTGGGGTCTCTACTTCCTCCTCTATACAGTATTGCCTCCTGGGCACCACACAACCTTCCACAACACTGTGCTGTGGTAAAAGTTTGCACTCCAAGGCAAAGAACAAAATGTCAGAATATTGCCTTCCATTAAGTTGGAGACTTTTTAGCTCAAATCATAGTGTCTGAAAGGGTGTTCTATTGGTCATTTCTGATATTTAAAAGATGCTTACTAGAACCCAGGTGATTCATCTCTAGAATTCTGGACTCACTTGTTGGGAATGATTGCACTGGACCATTATTCCAGAAAGTCTTATGTTTCTGTTTTTGGTGACTACACTCTCTGCGTGAGAGTTTCACTGTGTTTTTTGTTCATCGATCACTTTCTGTGCCTTATAATGAAAACAGTGAAGACAAATGGGCTATTTATAATTTTCTTCCTGGAGTCATTTCAATTAAAAATTAATTAAATGTCTTCACATCATAATTGTATTCTTTCAGCAATACTGAGACAACGTAAAAGCTGTAAGAATCCCCGAGTCTAAAATAAACTTATGCAAATACCTTTTCAAAATGCCACAGTATGCCTAGACAGCATTATTTAAACATGGTTAGTACTTTTATGTCTTTATTAATTTTATTAATTAAAGTATAGAAAGGATGACTTGGGATTAAGGGGTATTCAGGGAAGACATTTGCACAGTGTTAGAGGGGCTGTTGAGCCTTCTTTGCATTAGAGCCACTGGTTCTCACATTTTGGTGCCTACCAGGAAACACTTGAACTAGTAAAGTGCATGAAGGCCTGGGTTCACTGAAGTAGGATATGGACTGGGTCTTTCATATTTTTGTTTGGTTCCCCGGGTGATTTTGAATACCCATGAAAATGTGAGAGCTACTGCTTTAAAGGACCAAACTTCCTTAGTATTTTGAGTCAATGATTCTGGATTCCGAACATGACACACCAGGAGGTAAAATCTGTTCTGCTGAATGCTTTGGGTGCCTTAGGTGTGATATCCAACTCCCGCCTTCCAGGAATATGATGTCTGAAAATGGCTGAAGTCAGCAGGGGTCCCAAACATTTCATGCCTAGAAACACCTAATACACTCTTTCCTTAGAAACTGAGCTGTGGAATTCTGGAGTTCCATTGATAAGACCGCAAATGTGTGGATTTGCAGGTGACTTATTGCTTTGCACCAAAGCAATTCTCTTATTTCTCTGCCAAATGCATCTTTCCCTATAGGAGCCCCCAAGTCTATTTTTCTGCCAAGAAACCCACGGTGGTTATAAGTGAGGGAAGGGAAGGCTGCGTGGACTAACTCCAACATTACAGATGAAGTCCTCCCTAATCAAAGGCAGTAGGAGATACAAATCTAAAGTCAGGGGAGACAGGGTTTCTGCAGGATTTAGACCATTTTAATTCCACATTTTATTTCCACTGCGGGAGAGAAAGACATCCTTGAACTTCCCAATAATAGTAACTGTTAAAAAGTGCTAAGTATTGTCCCAAGAGCATTCTGGACATTATTTTAATTATCCTCATAAACTCAACTGAAGATTCAGTATTATGCTCATTTCACAGAAGAGGAAATGGAGGTACAGAGAACCTGCCCAAGGCCATGCCAGCCTGTTACAGGAGCTAAGATCCAAACCCAGGCTGACTGGCTGCAAAGTATATAATTTTAACCATTATGCTCTGTTCTCTTTTAACCTAGCAGGATTTATGCCCCTCTACCCCATTCCATTATGCAGGCCTAGGAATCATATATGGGAGTGATACAGAGAGACGAATACTCCAAGGCAGCCCTTCAGACAATTGAGGTGTCTGGTGTCAGGCAAGATAACTGGGGGCTCCTGGGAGCCCTCCGTTGTCTGAGAAACAAGGACCAGGGTGGGATGAGGTTGGGGGTGGGGGCATGCAGGGAGGTGGTCAGCTGGAACACAGTGGCACAGCTGAACTTGTTCCTTATAGGTGACATCCATTGTGACTGGGCAGTGCCTGCAGCATACCAGTCCTTGAATGTTCTGTGTGTCGCTCCTGGGTGTATGTTCTTCTCCCTGAGAGCCATTGTTGGCTTGTTGATAGGCCCCTGAATTATCGTGGACCTTCTTCTAGGACGGAAGAGAGAGGCCAGTTGTTCAGTGGGCCGTCAAGTGCTGCTGACAAGTGGCAAGCTGTGAGCTACTGGGAAGCCTTGAGTTGTGGGGTGGGAATGGCGGAGGGTAGAGATGGTTCAGTGGATAGGATGAACACCATGATCCAGGGCAAGACTTCTAAAACTTGAATAATATAAGGATCCCTTTTAAGGGAAAAATATTACAGCATATCTCCAGTATAAAATTTATTCTTATTATAATATTACTACTTAAGGTTCAAACAAAACATTAATTATAAATTCTTTATCTTTATGAATTATAAAACTAAATTTAACAAAAACATAGGCAAAATGACAATAACAATAAAACTCAAATTAGCAGTAGTGATTTAATGTGATAGATGCTGTTGCTTTGCTGAAACAGCCACACCTTGCAATACATCTGTGGCATTTGCACTACAGGCTTTTTGGATGCAGATACCTCCACTTCACATATGATAGGATGACTCGATTAACCTTGTACAGTTTTCTACTGCAAGACCTTTGTCTGTGAAGTCCTTTGGCTTCCATCGTATGCAAAAAGTGTTATTGATGAGTTATGTCGATCTCTGAAGAACTCCTTGGTGCCAATGTGATCGCGATACAAACTTGGGCACCAATGTTGTATGACGGTTCTTGGTTATAAGTGGGTAATTGTATAGATAATAAATAATGGGCCTATTTAGATTTTTTTAGATTGATTTGGGATTATGCTCCACTGGAAATTAAGCTCTTATAAGAGCAGGGGCTTTGTTTTGCTCTCTGCTGTATTCTCGGTGCTAAGCATAGTACCTAGAACAGCTCTGCCCAATAGACATATAATCCAACCATAGATATGAGTCACATATGCAATTTAGAATTTTCTAGTAGTCACATTTCAAACCGTGAAAGAACAGGTGGAATCAACTTTATTTTATTTAGCCCAATATATTCAAAATACTATCATTTTATGTGTAATCAATATTCAAATTATTAATGAGATATTTTACATTTTTCTAAGTTTCCAAAATTTGGTATGAATTTTACATTTAAAGCATGCTCAAATAAGGCTAGCCACCTTTCAAGTGCTCAATTGTCATATGTGGCTAGTGGCTACTGTATTGAACAATACAGATATAGAAGATAATAGGTGCTCAATAAACTTTAAAAAATATTGCTGTATGAAGGATAAAAAACTTTCAGGTCCTCAAACCTTCAAACATGCTGGTTTCAGTGATTCTGATGCTGTCTCTCATATTATAGTGGGGAAGCAGGCAAAAGAAGTGATTCTAAACCTCTTACTTCTCACTTGAATAAATGAAGTGGCATCCTCCTATCCAGTCTCCTTGCATCCAGCCTTGCTCCTTTGTAATCATCGCTACCCAGGACAGCTAGACTGCCTCTTCCTAAAGTGCAAAGCTTAAGTCTCTCCCTTGTTCAAAAACCCTCCAGTGGCTTCTCTTCAACAGTAAAATAAAGTCCAGGTTCCTTAGCATGGATTGGAAGGCCTGTGATGATCGGGCCCTTGTCTTCTCTTCTACTCTCCTTAAAATCTCTGCCCCATCCAGACTGGATTTATTCCTGTTTTTTTTTAATTTTTTTTATTTTTTTCACATGCTGCTTCATGTGCCTGCAACATTCCTTTCTCCTCCTCATTCCTTGCCTAACTCCTCCTCATTCCTTGC
This sequence comes from Nomascus leucogenys, assembly GCF_006542625.1. Classification (NCBI taxonomy): domain Eukaryota; kingdom Metazoa; phylum Chordata; class Mammalia; order Primates; family Hylobatidae; genus Nomascus; species Nomascus leucogenys. The sequence goes on from NC_044391.1 coordinate 80,553,855, forward strand.
CTAACTCCTCCATATCCATCAAGTACAGGTTAAAATGTCACTTATTCTAGGAAGCCCTCCCTGACCCCGTGGACTGTTTAGCTCTCTGATTCTTGCTGCTGTGTACTGCCCTAGTTAAATATTCCTCGCTCACACATCCCACGTCAGAACCCTCTTTTCAGGAGCTGTGCCTCCTACTTTTTGGGAACTGGGATAACTAAGGAGAACGACAAAGGCTGACTTAGATCGTAGAGGACTGGTAGATTTTATTATCACAAAGTGTGGTCAGAAGTCTTGGGAGAAAGGAAATGGACATTTTCTACCTAGTTAAAAATGTTATGCTTGCCAGGCATGGTGGCTCACGCTTGTAATCCCAGCACTTTGGGAGGCTGAGGCGGGCGGATCACGAGGTCAGGAGATCGAGACCATCCTCGTTAACACGGTGAAACCCTGTCTCTACTAAAAATACAAAAAAATTAGTCAGGCGTGGTGGTGAGCACCTGTAGTCCCAGCTACTCGGGAGGCTGAGGCAGGAGAATGGTGTGAACCCGGGAGGCAGAGCTTGCAGTGAGTGGAGATCACGCCATTGCATTCCAGCCTGGGTGACAGAGCAAGACTGTCTAAAAAAAAAAAAAGTTATGCTAAGGCTTATGTAAATTGCAGAAATCCCATTCTTCCTATCACCATGTGGACCAGGGAATTATTCCAGTTAAGGTCAGCTGGCCACTGTGTCTTTTTTCACTTGGGAGATGTGAGTTTTGGAAAACTTGTGGCTCCTCTGTCCTTGAGTATTGAGGGTTCCTCCTAGGTCCTTCCCCTCATCAATTAAAATGACTCACATAACAATGCTATTTAGCATACATATCAACTAGAACAGTGGTTCTGAACCAGAGGAGCATCTCAGAATCACCAGGGAGTTTTGCTAAAATACAGCTGTTACATATCTGCTTTCCCCTACTCCCCCCTAGGCCCATGAATCAGAATTTCTCAGGATGGGGGCCAGCAATATGTACTATGTGTGGGCTTCTCGGCCAACTGATATTTCATCTCTGGTTAAGAATTATTGAGCCAGGGTAAGAGAAGAACAAAGTAGTCTAAAACCAGAGGCTTTGCAGATTATGATGGGTGGTTTCTTAAGGCAATGTAGATGGCTAGTGGGCAATATTTCCTATTCTAGGAGCACAGTCTGGAAGAACTATTAGCGTGGGAATGGACAGCTGGTATTGAAAGGCAAGAGAATTCTGAACCCAACTGATCAGGCTTTATTTGTTCCTTGTGCAACTCATAATCTTAAGTTTTTATTATTGCACAGCTGCCAATTTGATTTTTCAATGCAAATAAAAGTCTGATGTGTTATGACACTTTGCATGTGTTATTCACTGTATCAAAGGATGAAATAGTTTATTAAAAATTGTTCTCAAACCACATTCAAACACCTGTTGATAAGGACAAGTTAGCAGAGTATAATCTGATATTTCATCATCTATTGGCTGTGGGGCTTTAGAGGCGAGGTTTAAGTAGCACCTGTATATTTGGGGTGTGGGGATTGAGGGAGACATAGTGTTGCCCACCATAGTATTTTACATTTTTTCAACACATACTTACTGAGGGCATGTGATGTGCCAGATCCGGTTTCTAGCCGTGGAAACAAAGACCCAAATCCATGCCTTCACAGAGCTTACATTTTAATGGAAAAAAAATAAATGAATAAATAAGTTATATAGTATTACAGATGTGGTAATTACTATGGAGAAAAAGCCTAAAAGGAGGATAGGTGTTATTGTGTGTGGAGTGGGAATGGACAGGAGGGGGGTGGTGACATTTGAGCACAGACCTAGACGAGAGAAGGGATGAACCATGCAGGTGTCTGGGAGTAAAGTGTTCCAGATGGAACAGTAAGTGCAAAGGCCCTGAGGCAGGAGAATATTTGGAATGTCTGAGCAGGAAAAGCATGGTAGGAGATGAGGTTGGGGAGGTAATAAGAGCCTCGGTGGCTACCTCGGTGGCTACAGCAAGGAGGTCAGCTTTTACTCTAAGATGAGCAATCATTGCCAACTTTTGATCTAAGATTAAGAGACATAATTTTAAAAGGATCATTTGGATGATGGATGGAAACTGCACTCTCCAGGGACAATGGTGAGGCAGGAAGACCCTTTAGGAAGCTGTTGCAATATCCTAGAAGTGGCTTGGATCTGGGTCACAGAGATGAAGGTAGTGAGGAGGAGGGCAAATTCTCGATACATTTTCCAGGTAGAGCTAAGAGGATTTGCTGAATGCAGGGTGTCTGAAAGAAAGTGAAGGATGAGGCAGGTTCCTGGCCTGAGCAACTGGAGGGGTGGGGTGGCAGTTTGCTGAGATGGGGAAGATCATCGGGAGGCAGGATGGGGGCAATGCCTGGAAGTTCAGGAGTGGTTCAGACCAGTTTACAAAAGTCAGTCGTCATTTGGTTGGTTGCAGCACTCAAATTGCTGCTACACAGAGTGGCTGATTCTAAAGTCTTAGTGCATCATTAAGCATACTAAGAAGAGGCACAATGGAACCACAAGTCTCAAGACTTATGTTCTCTTCCCTACATGGCTGGGAGACACTGAAATGAGAGCAGATGTCTTTGGGAATCCAGCCTTTATTTTCTTCATCAGTAAAAGAAGGTTAAAATATTTGCTCTGTAAAGTCCCCTCTAGCTCTATCGTTCTGAAACCCAAGGGATGCTTTGTCTGGATCATTCATTTATAGGCTACATTTTTGCCTTAGTAATAGGGAAGACTTTGGACCCCAATAAAGCAAAATGTTATCCTCCAAGAAGAATTCTAATCTTCTCATTAGATGTGTATTGCAAAACTTGTACTTAATTATGATTATACTTAAAATTTAGAGAAAACATTACAAAAGACTTTTTAAGAAATTAGATTGTTATACCTGAGCGAGTTAGAAAAAACGCCACACTTTGAGACAAATTAAGAGTCCTTTATTAGCCGGCGACCGAGAGGTGGCTAACACTCAAAATTCTCTTGACCCCGAGGGAAGGGGCTTGATTAACTTTTATACCTTGGTTTAGGAAGGGGGGGGTCTAGTTAAAACAATTTTACAGAAGTCAAGTAGTCAAAAAGTTAAAAGGATAAATGGTTACAGGAAAGTAAACAGTTCCAGGTGCAGGGGCGTTAAGAGTATTACAAGGTGATAGACGCGGGGCTTTGGGCGTTATCAATTAGATGAGTTCCTGGCAACTGCGGATATTGCTCGCCACAGTGTCTTATCAGTTAATTTTATTCTTGGATGTGCTGGGAGTCAGCTTGCAAAAGTTAAGTTCTTGAGGAAGGGGCTGCCAGTGAAAGAGCCATGATGGAGTCTGTCTGGCTCTCTTAGCTAAGGGAGAGTCCATTCAGGTGGAAACAAGGCTAGGTGATTGAAGGAAAAGGGAGAGTCTAAAAACAGGGTTAGTAAAAACAAGGTTGGGCATTACAAGATCAGGGCAGAACATTTTGGAGAATCTTTTTTCCTGCTAGAAAATGACCAACAAAAGTTGTCACTTGGTCTGAGCTAGTGAGGTGGCAGGAAGCATTAACACTCCGGGGAGGGCATGAATCCGGTGTGCAGACTCCACAGGTAGGGGACAAACCAAGTCCTTTTCTTTCCTAGCTGGAAGGCGGGTAGCCTAGGCAAGTTCTCAAGCCCACTTGCCCTCCACCTGGAAACAGACTTGGGGCTTTTGGCGGGGCTCGGTGAGAGTGAGACCGGCCCTTTGGTTTTCGTGGACCGGCCCTTTGGTTTTTGTGGCAGCTGGGTGAGGCCTGTGACTGCCGGCTTTCCCCCACTTCCCTGAAAACCTGGATGACTCAGCAGAGGCAGCCATAGTCCTCCTAGGAACTTAACTCCATTAACCTGGGATCCTCACTCCTATCCCCTACAGCAGCTGCAGCAAGACTCTGCCCAAAGAGAGTCTGAGCTCAGACATGCTTAGCCCTGCCCCCACCTAATGGTCCTTCCCTACCCACCCTGGTAGCTGAAGACAAAGGGCATATACTTTTAGAAGTTCTAGGACCTTGCCCACTGCCTGTTCCTCCCCATACTACCACAGCTGATGCTGTCTTAAAAGAGCCACCTCCCCAGCAGAAGGCCAACCAGCGCAAAAATAGTGCATTAATCAACCAAAGCTAAGGACCCTCACAGAGTCCATTTCACACCCCTGCCACCTCCATCGGAGTGGGTGCCAGTATCCAAGACTGAGAGACCCACGGATGGTTCACATCACAGGACTCTGTGCAGACAACCTCCAGTACCAGCCTGGAGCCTGGTAGATTTGCTGGGTGGCTAGATCCAGAAAAGAGATAACAACCACAACAGCTTGACAGTTCAGCTCTCAGGTAGCCACATCCCTAGGAAAAGAGGGAGAGTACTACAACAAAGAAACACCCCATGGGACAAAAGGAATTGAACAACAGCCTTGAGCCCTAGACTGTCCGTCTGATAGCCTACCCAAATGAGAAGGAACCAGAAAACCAACTCTGGTAACATGACAAAACAAGGTTCTTTAACATCCCCAAAAAATCACACTAGCTCTTCAGCAATGGATCCAAACCAAGAAGAAACCCCTGATGTAACTGAAACAGAATTCAGAAGGTTTGTTATTAAGCCAATCGGGGAGGCACCAGAGAAAGGTGAAACCCAATGTAAGGAAATTAAAAAAAAGATACAAGAAGTGAAGGGAGGAATATTCAATGAAATAGCATAAATAATGAAAACTTCAGGGAACAATGGATGCACTTATAGAAATGCAAAATGCTCTGGAAAGTCTCAGTAATAGAATCAAACAAGCAGAAGAACTTCACAGCTCAAAGACAAGGTTTTTCAATTAACCGAATCTAACAAAGACAAAAAAGAATAAGAAAATATGAACAAAGCCTCCAAGAAGTCTGAGACTATGTTAAGTGACCAAACCTAAGAATAATCAGCATTCTTAAAGAGAAATCTAACAGTTTGGGAAATATATTTGGGGGAATATTCGAGGAAAACTTCCCTGGCCTTGAAAGAGAACTAGACATCCGAATACAAGATGCTAGAGGAACACCTGGAAAATTCATCACAAAAAGGTCATCACCTAGGCACATTGTCATCAGGTTTTCTAAAGTTAAGATGAAGGAAATAATCTTAAGAGCTATGAGGCAAAAACATCAGGTAACCTATAAAGGAAAACCTATCAGATTAACAGCAGATTTCTCAGCAGAAACCCTACAAGATAGAAGGGATTGGGGCCCTATTTTCAGCCTCCTTAAACAAAACATTAGCCAAGAATTTTGTACCCAGTGAAACTAAGCTTCATAAGTGAAGGAAAGAGTGTTTTTCAGACAAATGCTGACAGAGTTTGCCACTACCAGTCCATCATGACAAGAACTGCTAAAGGGAGCTCTAAATCTTTAAACAAATCCTGGAAACACACCAAAACAGAACCTCTTTAAAGCATAAATCTCACAGAACCTACAGAACAAAAATACAATAAAAAAGCCCCCCAAAAACCAAGGTATGTAGGCACCAAATAGGATGAATGCAATGGTACCTCACATCTGAATACTCACATTGAATGTAAATTACCTAAATGCTTTACTTCAAAGATAACAGAATTGCAGAATGGATAAGAATTTACCAACCAACTATCTGCTGCCTTCAAGAGATACACCTAACACATAAGGACTCACATAAACTTAATGTAAAGGTATGGAAAGAGACATTCTGTGCAAATGGAGACCAAAAGCAAGCAAGCTTAGCTATTCTTATGAGGTAAAACAAACTTTAAGGCAACTGCAGTTAGAAAAAGACAAACAGCATCATTACATAATGATAAAAGGCCTTGTCCAACAGGAAAATATCACAATCCTAAATATATATGCACCTAACTCTGGAGCTCCCAAATTTATAAAACAATTACTAATAGGCCTAAGAAATGAGGTAGACAGCAATACAATAACAGTGGGGAACTTCAATACTCCACTGACAGCACTGGACAGGTCATCAAGACAGTCAAAGAGACAACGGGTTTAAACTATACCCTGGAACAAATGGACTTAACAGATATTTACAGAACATTCTACCCAACAACTGCAGAATATACGTTCTATTCAATAGCATATAGAACTTTCTCTGAGGTAGGCCATATGATAGGCCACAAAACTTCAATACAAGAAAATTGAAATGATATCAAGTGCTTTCTCAGGTTACAGTGGAATAAAACTGGAAATCAACTCCAAAAGGAACCTTCAAAACCATGAAAATAGATGGAAGTTAAATAACCTGCTCCAGAACGATCATTGGGTCAAAAATGAAATCAAGATGGAAATTTAAAAATTCTTTGAACTGAATAACAATAGTGACACAACCTATTAAAACCTCTGGGATGCAGCAAAGGTGGTGCTAAGAGGAAAGTTCATAGCCCTACACACCTACATCAAAAAGTCTGAAAGAGCACAGACAATCTAAGGTCACACTTCAAGGAACTAGAGAAACAAGAACAAACAAAATCCAAACTCAGCAGAAGAAAGGAAATAATCAAGATCAGAGCAGAACTGAATGAAATTGAAATAAAAAATACAAAAGATAAATAAAACAAAAAGCTGGTTCTTTGAAAACATAAATAAAATTGATAGACCATTAGCAAGATTAACCAAGAAAGGAAGAGAGAAAATTTAAGCTCAGTTAGAAACAAAATGGGAGATATTACAACTGACACCACAGAAACACAAAAGATCATTCAAGGCTACTGTGAACACCTTTATGCACATAAACTAGAAAACCTAGAGGAGATGGATAAATTCCTGGAAAGATACTACCTTCCTAGCTTAAATCAGGAAGAATTAGATACTCTGAACAGAACAATGACAAGCAGCTCTGTTGAAATGGTAATATAAAAATTACCAACAAAAAAGTCCAGGACCAGACAGATTCACAGCAGAATTCTACCAGACATTCAAAGAATAATTGGTACCAATCCTATTGAAACTATTCCGCAAGATAAAGAGAAAACCCTCCCTAAGTCATTCTATGAAACCAGTGTCACCCTAATACCAAAACCAGGAAGGGATATAACCAAAAAAGAAAACTACAGACCAATATCCCTGATGAACAAAGATGCTAAAATCCTTAACAAAATACTAGCTAACCAAATTCAATATATCAAAAGATAATTCACCATGATCAAGTGAGTTACATACCAGGGATGCAGGGATGATTTAACATAATGCAAGTCAATAAACGTGACACACCGCATAAACAGAATTAAAAACAAAAATCACATGGTCATCTCAATAGATGCAGGAAAAGCAGACAAAAGCCAGCACCGCTTTATGATTAAAACTCTCAGCAAAATCAGCACACAAGGGACATATCTCAATGTAATAAAACCCATCTATGACAAACCCACAGCCAACATAATACTGAATGGGGAAGAGTTGAAAGCATTCCCTCTGAGAACTGGAACAAGACAAGGATACCCACTCTCACCAGTCCTCTTCAACATAGTACTGGGGTCCTAGGCAGAGCAATCAGACTAGAGAAAGAAATAAAGGGCATCCAAATTCATAAAGAGGAAGTCAAACCGTCACTGTTTGCTGATGACATGATCATTTACCTAGAAAACCCTAAACACTCCTCCAGAAAGCTCCTAGACCTGATAAAAGAATCCAGCTATGTTTCCAGATACAAAATCAATGTACACACATCAGTAGCTTTTCTATATACCAACAGTGACTGAACTGAGAGTCAAATCAAGATCTCAACCCCTTTTATAATAGCTGCAAAAAAAAAAATACTTAAGAATATATCTAACCAAGGAGGTGAAGAAAGACCTTTGAAAGGAAAACTACAAAACACTGTTGAAAGAAATCATAGACAACACAGACAAATGGAAATACATCCCATGCTCACGGATAGGTAGAATCGATATTGTGAAAATGACCATATTGCCAAAAACAATCTACAAATTCAACACAATTCCTGTCAAATATCACCATTTTTCACAGAATTAGAAAAAACAATTCTAAAATGCATAAGGAACCAAAAAAGAGCCCACATAGCCAAAGCAAGACTAAGCAAAAAGAACAAATCTGGAGACATCACACTACCTGATTTCAAACTATACTATAAGGCCATAGTCACCAAAACAGCATGCTACTCACATAAAAATGGGCACATAGACAATGGAACAGAAACCCTAATACAGCCAACTGATCTTTGACAAAGCAAACAAAAACATAAAGTGGGAAAAAGACACCCTTTTCAACAAATGGTGCTGGGATAATTGGCTAGCCACATGTAGGAGAATGAAACTAGATCCTCATCTCTCACCTTTTACAAGAATCAACTCAAGATGGATCAAGGACTTTAAGACATGAAACTATTAAAATTCTAGAAGATAACATTGGAAAAACCCTTCTAGACACTGGCTTAGGCAGGGATTTCATGACTAGGAATCCAAAAGCAAATGCAATAAAAACAAGATAAATAGCTGGGACTAAATTAAACTAAAAAGCTTTTGCACAGCAAAAGTAACAGTTAGCAGAGTAAACAGACAACCCACAGAGTGGGAAAAGATCTTCACAATCTATACATCTGACAAAGCACTAATATCCCAAATCTACAATGAAGTCAAACAAATTAGCAAGAAAAAACAATCCCATCAAGAAGTGGGCTAAGGACATGAATAGACAATTCGCAAAAGAGGATATACAAATGGCCAACAAGCATATGAAAAAATGCTCAACATCACTAATAATTAGCATTTTCATTTGCAAATGAAAACCACAATACCATACCACCTTAACTCTGGCAAGAATGGCCATAATCAAAAATTCAAAAAATAGATGTTGGCGTGGATGCGGTGAACAGGGAACACTTCTACACTGCTGGTGGGAATGTGAACTAGTACAAACACTATGGAAAACAGTATGGAGATTCCTTAAAGAACTAAAAATAGAACTACCATTTGATCCAACAATCCTATTACTGGGTATCTACCCAGAGGAAAAGAAGTCACTATATGAAAAAGATACTTGCACATGCATGTTTACAGCAGCACAATTTGCAACTGCAAATACGTGGAACCAACCCAAATGCCCATCAATCAATGAGTGAATAAAGACTGTGGTGTATATATACAGTGGAATACTACTCAGCCATAAAAAGGAATGAAATTAATGGCATTTGTAGCTACCTGGATGAGATTGGAGACTATTATTCTAAGTGAAGCAACTCAGGGATGGTAAACCAAACATTGTAGGTTCTCATATGTGGGAGCTAAGCTGTGATGACGCAAAAGAATAAGAAAGACACAATGGACTTTGGGGATTCAGGGGGAAAGGGAGCAAAGGGGGTAAGGGATAAAAGACCACAGATTGAGTGCAGTGTATACTGCTCAGGTGATAGGTGCACCAAAATCTCATAAATCCCCACCAAAGAACTTACGTAACCAAACACCACCTGTTCCCCAATAACCTATGGGGAATACAAATAAAAAAACTAGGCCCAGATAGCCACCTGGGATTTATCTTGAAGTATTGGCTCTTTCAGGTTCATTTTTGTTCACGATTTTAAGAAACAGACTCACCCATGTTAACTCTTAGTGATAAGAACTTAAGAATTTTATTGTATGGATTCTACAAAATAACTCGGGGGAGAGGGACTGATGTGGGATTAAAACAAAGTTTATTCATATCTACAGACATATGAGAGGCATGGTATGTATATATATTTATAATGTACAACCTAAAGAATGACTGTAAGACTGTAATTAACACATAAAATATTTTAAAACTCCATGGGCAATTACACTCAATAAAATTTTAAAAACTCTCACTATTGAAAGTTGCCAGGGTGCCAATTTATTATTCTCAAAACAGTAAAATGATAAATGTAAAATAATCCATCATTTATTCTGCCTTCCCTGTATGCACTGTATTTGAAGTTAATGAAATGTTAATGAAGGAAATTTCCTTATAGAGCAATTTCAGTTATGAAGAAGGACTTAGAAAGTTATAAATAAATGGATCCTAGGCCATGTTCAGCAATGGGTGCTAACACCATTGAGTGTAGAACTTTCTGTTGGATGGATCAGTCTGACAACACCTGAACTCACTGATTAGTCAATCTCAGCATCACTCAAAGTATGAGGGGGTTCAGTATATTATTCTATTTTGTGATATTTGAAAATTTTCATAAGTTTTTAAAAGAAAAATATACATATACTTTGAAAAAATTTTAACTGTAAATAGAATTATATTCTATATACTGCTCTGCACTTTGATCTACTGAATTAATTTTTGTGGATTCAATATAGCTTACTGACTTCTGGACTTTTATGTAGGGCAGCTTTGCGAGAATTTTTATTTATCAAGACTGGTAGTGAGTATAAGGAGGTCAAAAGATCAGGCAGGGACAGGTAAGCACGATTCTTCCCAGACAGGTTTGCAAAGTTCACTCTGGCAAAAACCTCTTGAATCCTAAGTAGTAAAAAGGAATCTTTATGTGAGCAATGTGAGGGAAAACAAGAGTAATTGAAGTTGTTTTCCTGAGAGGAGGAAGGGATTCACATGATGCTGTTTGGTGCATGTAACCTTGGGAGCAGCTGGAAGGAGTGGGGAGGGGGCTGATTCCTGACCTTGGGTCTGAAGTCTCCCCACCTCCAATATCTCCAGCTGTTTCATCAGCCAATTAGGTTAAACCCTTTTTCTTGGGTTCCATCTCCAACCTTTGGAGTTGTTTCCAGAGGGTTTAATCTTTAGATCAGGGATCTGACATCCCAGAAGGTAGAAATGTGGTCAAACACAAAGGGTGAGGCAGTGGATGGAAACATGCAGAGTCAGGTCTGCTGGAAGTTCTGACAGGTAAATGGGGAGAGCAGCCTGGTATGTGTGGAAAAGAGCATGAACCTTGGAGTCAGACGTGGGTTTGAATGGCAGTCCTTATATTAGCTGTGTGTCTGTGGGCAAACCATTTAATCACTCTGTGCTGCTCCTGTTTCATTCTGTAAACTGCTGACAATAAAAAATGCTCTCCATGGCTGTGACAGGGCTTCATGACGCTGTGTAAGCAAAGCCCACGACACTGTCTGGCCCTCTGTAGATACGTTACAAATGCCAGTCTCCATTTCCTTCTAAGAGCAGGGCTGTAGCTAATATCAGAAACAGTGCTACAGAGATAGGAGCCTGAGCTGAAAGTCAAGAATCATGGTTTGGTCACTGAGAGAGTGGGTTGTATAGACTGAAACCTGGTTTCTGAAGGAGACTGAGTCCAGGGCAAGGGCTCTCAGAGCTGAGGATACTGTTTCAGGGGAGCTTAATATTTCCCACCCTCTTCTGCAATTGCTGGATCAGTGTGTCTGTCTGTCTTAGCCTGGAAGCTCCAGGAAGACCAGGGCCTGTGTGTCTCTTGCTCACCATGATATCCCACAGTGGCTTAATATCTGTTACATAAGCAAAGTTGTGTTCATGGGAGAAATTCTAGCAAATACAAACAGAAGAAAGAAAAAAAATCATCCCTAACCTAATCATCTATGACTAACATTATGAATTTTTATCCTTGCAGTCCTTTCTGTATGTAAAAGTAAAATATACACTTATTATTTACAAATCTGAGGTCATATTGTTTTATAATTTGTTTCTGTGAAAATCTATTGTGAGCATTTTTCCAAATTGTATATACTTTTCTATGACATTTTAATGACTGCATTTTTTTTTGTATATACATGCCACATTTTATAATGACTTCATTATCGTTAGACATTTAGGTAGCTTATGCAATATTTTGCTGATATAAACAGCATTGCAATAAACATCCACGTAGTTAAATCCTTGACCAAATAACTGATTAGCTTCTCCTCCTTGAAACCTATTTTTTCTCACTATTTTGAGATAATTGTAGATTCAAATACAGTTGTAAGAATGAATACAGAGAGATCTCTTATGCCTTTCACCCAGTTTGCCTCAATGGTAAGGTAACAGATCGCGTATCTGCAGAACTATATCATAACCAGGAAGTTGATATTGATACAATCCTGCAATACTTAAGTTTCTTAGTTTGCCTTGGCCAGACAGATGTTTTAGATACACTATTGGGAAGCTCTAATTATGCATTTTCAAGGATGTTTCTTTCTTCTTTTATCAATCTTCCTCCTCTTTTCTCTGCTGAGCCTTGTCATAATAGTTATCCTGCCCTGATGGCAGTATTTCAGCTGTCTTTGTACAGGTGCATGAGTTCTAGATTTTCAGAATTCTAAGCACTAATGTTCTCCAGAGCCCCTGTGAAATAGGGTCAGAGACTGTTTCTTCTATCATAAAATTGTGGCCATCTGTTTGTTTATATTCTTTAATACCAATGCAGATAACACCTAGGGTATCAGAGCCTGCACGCATAATAGATACAGTCTGCTGCTGATCAGATTCACTAATTAAAGGTGTGAGCCAGTCTGTAAGGTTACATTTCCTTTGTTCTTATTTCAGATTCTCTCTAGCCACATTTTATGAATATATGAAAGTCTATGAAATAGCAATATTTCACCTTATGAACAAATAAAATAATGCAAACTTTAAATATCAAGAATTGTGTAATTTCAAAGCTAAAATGGCATTTTGAAATGGCAGCTATGTTCACCTTTTGCTTCATATGGGCCCCATTTCAACACTGAAGATGGACAGACACACAATGCTTTGTTAGAACAGGAACTTCTGCAAATAATATTGGTTACTATTGTGTTTTTATCTGAAATTCATTGCTAGTATAATTGAGTCTTCTTGTAATTAGAAAATAATATCATACATGTATTCATTAATTGGTAGCACTATGCTGGTTGTAGTTCTGAAAATGTGCCTGAAAACCAACAACTGAAAAGGGAGGTAGATTGATAAAACACTATTGAGACAAATATGAGTTACAATACACTGTGCTGTTAATTTCAGAGAAAGCACTTTATGAAATATTACACATAACACTGAGGAAATAAAAGACTACATTAAAGCAAAATATGCTACAATGATTGTAGATTTACGTGCCAGCATCCTCACATTTTATATTTATCCCCATGAAAAAATCAGTCATGAATTATGCAAGTTTTGATTTATGCAAGGTTTTCATTAATTTATCCCTTACATCAAATGTTTCCCCCTATACTGGATTTACTCCATACTCTGTGCACAATTCAAGTAGTATGTACATTCAAGGTAAGAGTTTGAAACTTCTGAGTCCTAGTGGAATAAATTTCTTTTTTAATTTTACAATTTATAAATGAGATTTTTAAGTCAATTACTTGAAATTTATGAACACATTTCTCAAAGTAAGAGTCATTACTTAAGAACTCACACTTATTGATTATTTACTATATATGTGTCAGTGCTTTACATATTCATTCTATTTTTATTTCGTCCCTACAGCAGTCTTGGGGCTATCACCTTGTTGAATTTGTGAAAGAGCCAGAATTCAGATATCTGTCTGGCTCCAGAGTCCATGATATGTCTGGGAGCTCATAGGCAGCTGGGAAGTCAGTAGATGGGACACAGAGTATTGAACATACTCTCCAAATTATAAGCAAACTTTTGTGACATGTGTATGCATTTTTCTGGGCTGAAGAACCAGGGCTTTCCTCAGATATCCATGAAGCTTGTTCACCCTGGTTCCATCCCTTCCAGTGTAATGCACTCCAGAGCCACATCAAATCCCTCCTAAATGACCCACAGAGTCCTCCCTAACTCTAACTGCATATCAACCATTGCAGTCAGCATTGACGTCTATGGAAAAATATTTCACAGCACGCAGCAACTCTGGAATTGGGGTTTCTCTCTCTGCCTGACATTTTCTCTAGACTAGCTGGAGGGTAGGGTAGAATCTATCATCTGCAGGAGGAAAATCTTAATGACCTTCTCAGTGCTTTTGTTCCCTTGGTTTCTAAGGGGTTCTAGCCTTGTCCTCGGCATAGTGTTGGACATCCATTCAAATACAGAAGACTACTCAAAGAAAAGTCCATCTCATTTTCTACTGCTCTTCATTTGTTTCTTTCTGGTGGCACTTCTCACACTGTCGCCTTAAAATAATTATGTTCCTGTCTCATCTCTCCCTTCAAATTGGTAGCCTGTTGGTTTATCTTGAGATCCCCAGAATGCTCAGGGTCATATGGAACAGGAAAGGTAACACTTAAGTGTCAGATTCCTGGAGGCCTTTCTCTGGGCGTCCTGAACACTGAGGAGGCCTCTTTGTCTGCTGCTGTGGCTCCTGAGCCTTTGTGGTGTGGTTGTGGTAATGGGTAGGAGGTGCAGAATAGAAAGTGGGGTGGCAGGTCAACTTGAACTACCTGTGCAGAAAAAGGAAACAGCCAAGAGGCTGGACGAAAGGGGGATGGGGTGAAGAAATGAGACAGCAAATCAGTGCAGGCTGGAATTATGAAAGGAGGGCAAGGAGATGGGGTCCTCTCTACAAGGGGGCTTTGGGGAGAGAGAAGGCAAAGAAGGTCATAGAATATCGTTCTGTGAATCTTGTGCACCCTTCTCACTGAGACCCCAACTCCTTGCTCCTATCTAGTATTCAGAATCACAGTGGTCTTCAAGCCTTTTGGGATCAGGCTTCCTGTTACATGTAAATGTGTAGCCAGATTCATCCTGTTGGGGCCATGCTGATTGAAGTTAATAAATTACACATCATTTTTAAGCACAGAGGAAATACTATATGATAGAACTATTGAGCAAATTGATTAAGTTGAGTTTTATTAAATATGTTTGCATTTTTTAAATTAAAAAAACTTATAGAACGTAGTCTTTTCATAAAATTTAAATGACCAAGTATGTAAAATTAAAAGTAAAACTTCTGCTTCAGCCTCCTTTTCCTATGCCAGGTAACTCATGCTAATAATTTGAATTTGCTCATCAAACCTTTTTGTACAGCATTTTTCTTTCGGCGGACAAAGCCCCACAGAATTTGGAGAAGGAGAAAAATCCCTTCTTGAGGAATATGAAGTCTGAATAGTGACAGCCGTAGAATTTCGTCACCCAGTTTGACCAGAAAAAGTAATTGCTGCTTCTGTCACACTCTTGAGACCACTCGAATCTCCCTTGCAGGAAACCATCTTTGTGAGTGGATCCAGAGTTCAGAGATGTGAACTCAGAGTGGCACATAGGAAATCCCTTAAGTCTTTGTTGCCCTCTCCTGACCACACAGAAATTGCCTTTTTCTACTGCCATTCATTTGGTTTAGCTACAGCTGCTCCTGCAGCTGTTTTTCCTTTCTTCTCTTTTTTGTTTGACAGTGTCCTCTTAGTCAAAACGTCTTAGCCATGCTTTTCTTTGCTAAGCTCCCCAAGGCCTTGTCAAGTAGAGCACGAGGAACGTCTGAAATAAAAACAGCATCCATCACAGTGTTGATGCTGGCTGTAAATCGTGCATTGGCCAGGTTTACAAACCATGGCTGATGCTCATCAGGGGCTGACAACATGCTGGGGTGCAGCATTTCTTACCAAGTGGCACTCGGTGCATTGCTAGCACAGTCCCCACAGCTTTTCTGTAGGCATGTATTTGGCCTGTTGGGATCTTGTCTGGTTTTGACTTACCACCTACATCCTGTGTTCTTGCTGTAGGTTCTTGAACCTCTGTGTCCTCCAGGGGTGCTCTTATTCTGCCCTCCCTGCCTCCTACCCTTGTACTCATTTTGCCCATATATATAACTCTTTCTGATCCTTCAGGTCCCAGCTCAGTGTAATTTCCTCAGCGCCTCCCATATCATGCTAGTCTGCTTTCCCCACCTTCCTCCCCTCATGCCCATTTTGTACTTCATCTAACACTCTTCAAACTTAGAATTTCTTGGCCAATGCCTCTTTTCCCTGCTAGGTGGCAAACCTTCATGACAGCTGGGACTGTGTTTCTCACCATCAGTCCTATATCCTCAGCATCTTTTCCAGAACTTGGTACAGAGGACGAGCTCAGTAAACAGGTTGTCAAATAATGGGATGAAGCAAGAGCAGGGTTTCCCGCTTGTTTAATCAAAAGCACTTGATGAAGGTTGGTTGAAATACAAATTCTTGGCCTCCTCTACTCTGGAAATTCTGATGTAGCAAATCTGAGGTAGCATTTCAGAAATGTGTGTTTTTAACAAGAGTCACTTGTGATTCTTACGCTCCATTTATCTCTGAGGACTGTGCTGGAGACCCCTGAGGGGCAGCAGAGAGAGGAGAAGGGAAGGAGTATTGGCCTGGAAGTCTGAATATCTGCCACTAGCTAACCTGTGTGCTCTGGGCCATGGAACTTCAACTTCCTCAATCTTCATCTCCTTATCTGTAAATCCAGAGGTGTGAGGGAATAATCTATGAAGTTCTTTCCAGCTCTGATAGTCTCTAAAACTTGTTGGACCCTTCAGAAAAATATCAGTATATGTCTTCTGCCTTCCTTACTTTCTTTTCTTACAGGCCCAAGCAATGGGTGTGTAGAGGGAGGTGTGACTGGTAGAAAAGCAGGCAGATAAGAAGGGTCTGGTAGCTTACATTATTCACTAAACTGTAGTAGAATCATTGACTTGGGAGGAAAGAGGATGATAATGCCTTACTTACTTTGGCCTATTATGGACAAATTTTAAGTTGATTCCCATGATCCCTGCTTCTTGGTGTTCATGTCCTTGTATAAGCCCCTCTTCTTGAATGTGGGTAGGACCTGTGACTTTCTTTTAACCAAGAGAATTTGCAAATATAATGAGATGTCACCCCTATAATTACGTTAAGATTATGTTTAGTTATCAGACTGGCACTAGAATCTTTCTTTCTGTTGCTGGTTTTGAAGAAGCAAGCTGCAAAAAATTCTATAGCCACAAACAATTAATTCTGTGAATAGGCTGAGGAAGCTTGGAAGTGAACTCTTCCCTGGTCAAGCCCCTGATGAGAAACTGACTCTTCCTGACGCCTTGATTACAGCCTTGTGAGACTCTAAGCAGAAAACTCATCTGAGCTACATCTGAATTTCTGACCCAGTGAGACAACAAATATGTGTTGTTTTAAGCACTAGGTTTGTAATTTGTTATGCAGCATAGAAACTAATAGCAATCGATGCAACGATACTGTACAACAAACTATCTTCAGATTCAGTGACATACAATAAGCATTTATTCTCATGTTGATGAGTCTTCAGGTGAACTGTAGTGTGACTAATTTAGGCTGGGCTCAGTGAGTTTAGGTCCTGGCCGTAGGTTGTGATCAGGTCTGCTCCACATATGTTGGTCCTGGGGCCCAGGCTGAAGGTCAGCAGGTTCTTCTCATAGTGACTCACTGGTACTCCTAAACCAAGCCAAAATGTACATTTACATCAAAGGCCTATGCATGCATCATATTTGCTAACATTTCATTGGCCCAAACTAGTCTCATGGCTAAGCCCAACATCAATGGGAAATGAATATTTTCTGATCAATAATCAAAAATATCAAAATCAGTCTAACGACTTAGTTTTGTTTAAAGCACCCTCATATATACCAGCTCATTCTGTTCTCCTTAAAATCTTATGAAGGCAGAATATTTTTTTTTTTCATTTTCAGATGAGTAAAGAAGGGCTCCAAGAGGTTAGATAAGTTTTGCAATATCCAATGGCTGGTTTTTGTCAGAGCTGGGACAATAACAAAAGTCTTTTAACTCTGTTCAGTGCTCTTCCCATGGCACTAGGATTTCCCACGTGTAGTTGATTTGTGGTAATAGTGAATAATACCACCA
Organism: Nomascus leucogenys; assembly: GCF_006542625.1. NCBI lineage: Eukaryota > Metazoa > Chordata > Mammalia > Primates > Hylobatidae > Nomascus > Nomascus leucogenys. The sequence goes on from NC_044391.1 coordinate 80,571,538, forward strand.
TTTTAAGTGTTTTTAAAAGCTACATATTTTAAACCATTCTGAACTGCTTCATTTCCCTGAAGGCCCTGCTCCCTCATCTTGGGCCTTTGCAGTGGCCACTGCTTCTGTCTTTAATGGGTTTCCCTGACCCTTCCCAACCCACAATGCCCTGCACCCCAACAACCCCTACTTATGTTCAACTTTCAGATTTAGCTTAGACTTCCACTCTTTCAGGAAGCCTTGCTTGACTTGTGCTATATTCCTCTTCCCACATTGTGCTTGCATTTCTCTCAATTGTAGCAGTAAACCCATTGCTCACAGTTCACTGTCTTCCCACTGGACCCTGAGGTCTTTGGAGGCAGGGGCTAAACTATGTCCCCCGTCACCATGCCACTCAACATCTAGGACTAGTAGGCACATACCAAGTGTTTGCTTACTGAATGACTAATTCATGCTTTCTTTTTGTGGCCTCGTAAGCCACAAATGCTACTATTTATCTGTGGTGACGCCCTACTTTAATGCTTTTATACCATTGTTTTACTTACCTCACATAATCCTTTGTTTGGCTTTGTTCCTCCCAGTTGTGACATAAAACCTAGATAATTCTTAGGAGCTAATAAGGCCAACTAGCAATTTTCAAATACCATGCAAAGTCTCTTGGACAGAGAATAATAGGGTGTTTAGTGCTGGGTGTGGCATGAAAGTTTAACCAAGTCCCATGATTTTTTGGCAAGAACCATGGCTTTAGGCCGTGAAAGCCCTTGAAGGTCATATTCAGAAATTTAGACTCTAATCTGAGGGCAGTGGGGAGTCATTATCATTTTATAAGGAGATCAGTATAATCAAATTAGTGTTCTAGATACATCTAAATGGATGAACATGAGCGAATGAGGTGTATCTGTGAGAAGCTGCTGTCCTGCTAAGAAATCTTGGTGGCTTAGACCAGAGTAGTAGTGGTGGGAAAGGAAAACAGATGATCGATTCAAGAGTTTATAAAACACACTTACTAGAGCTTGGTGACTCTGTGAATATGAAAAAATAAATTGAGAAGCCCAGTTTGGAAATCTGTGACCTAAGAACAGCTCTCATGTATAATGCAAATAGAATGACCTTTGCAGTCAGAGACTAAGCTGTGTCTACTTGGACAAGTTATTTAACCTTTCTGAGTTTCAGAATGCACAATGAGGAAATTGAAGCTTCCATCAAAATCAAATGAAATATATATGTAAATATGATCAGTGGATGGTAACCACATTAAACTTTCAGAAATATCCCCCACTCTGCTCTACACACACACACACACACACACACACACACTCACATTCACTCACTCCCTCACTCCTTGTTTGTATCTTTTAAAAGTCTACACATTCTTCATGTATCAGCTGCCACCCCTTCCCTGAGTTCACCTCCTACCTGAAGTTCCTACCTCAATGCCTGTAGCTTTATTTTATTTTATGTTTCTGAGACAGAGTATCGCTCTGTTGGTCAGGCTGGAGTGCAGTGGCAGGAGCTTGGCTCACTGCAACCTCCATCTCCAGGACTCAAGCAATTCTCCTGCCTCAGCCTCCCGAGTAGCTGGGATTACAGGCGCCCGCTACCACGCCCGGCTAATTTTTTGTTTTTAGTAGAGATGGAGTTTCACCATGTTAGCCAGGCTGGTCTCAAACTCCTGACTTCAGGTAATCTGCCTGCTCTGGCCTCCCGAAGTGCTGGGATTACAGGTGCCTGTAGCATTATTATCTGTACCTTGCATGTAGTGTCATTTTGTTTTGTCTTCAGGAGCATACAGAGTTTATCCTTCTTTTCACATCCGGTATTATTGGTCCAAGTGAGACCACTCTCATGCTATATTCCTTTATATTCCTCTACCTCCTCACGCTCTTTTCTCCACCCAGCTAGGCAGCCATCCCGGTGTGTTTAGTTTTATATCCTTTTGTTCATTCATATGTATTCTTGCAAAATGTCTATTGTTCTGTGAAAATGTGTTGTTAATTTGCATAAATGAAACTGTATTCTATGCCTCATTCTGTTTCTTTCCTTTTTTTCAGAACTGTATTTTAAAGCTCCATTCATGTTGCCATGGTGTGTGTCTAATCCGTTGCATTTGACAGGTGCTTACTATTCCATGCTGGGCATCCCTCACATTTCACCTATTCATTTTTCTAATGGCAGACACCAGGGTGGCTCCAGTTCCTCCTTTCGCAAATGTTGCTGCAATGAACATCCTTAAGCATGTCCCTTTATGGCAATGGTTCTCAGTTGGGGATGATTTTGCACCCCCAGGGACAGTTGGCAATGTCAGGAAACATGTTTGGTTGTCACAACTGGAGGAGGACACTCCTGGCATCTAGTTGGTAGAGTCCAGGGGTGCTGTGGACCATCCTGCCATGCACAGGACAGCCTTTCTACAACAAAGAATTATTTGGTCCCAAATGTCAGTAGTGCTGAGGTTGAGAAAGTCTGCCTTAAGGCCATGCATGAGGATTTCTTTGGATAGATTCCCAAGAGTAGGCTTGTTGGGTCAAAGTACATGCATATACTTGATGTGAGTAAGTAATAGCAGACTGCTGTATAGCAAAGCTGCACCAGCTCATGCTCCCATCACAGTTCACAAGCCTTTGACAGCCCCACATTCTACTAAGGGTTGGATTATCCAGCTTTTTAATTTTTGCCATGTAATATGTATAAAATGAGATTCACTGATGTTTTAGTTTACATTTCTCTGATTATTAAAGAGTTGGATATGGTGTGGTAAATTATTTGGAGGGTAAAATAACATACAGTTGAAAAGCCTGAAGTCTGCCATTTTGCCTCATAAAAATTTTGACCAATTATTGGTCTTTTTGGGCATCAGTTTGCTCATCTATAAAATCTGGAACAAAAATAGTAACTTCCTAAGTTATCCCATTAGTATCTCATCATAATAAATGAATGAAATAATAAAGCCACATCTGACACATAGTAAGCACTAAACTAAAATGCTATTATGATGATAATATGATACTTTTCATACTAATTTATATACCTCCCAGTACTTGGCACATAAAAGTGCTTAATACAGTGTTTTGAATAAAGAACTAATGTCTGAAGGGAGAAGGGAGGGAGGGAGGGAGAAGGAAAAAGATACTCTATAACTTGGCCCACTTTAGAGTTAATAGTTTATTGCTTCGACAAATGCTGTAAATCTCAGGGCAGCCAAATTCAAGGCTGTAAGAGACAACTTCATTCCTCTCATTTTCTGATAACAGTCACAAAGATAAAAGAGCTTACATCTTAAGGGCACTTTCTATTTATTAAATGCCTAACAAGTTCTAGGCATTTCACATACAAATGTGTCATTCAGTCCTCACGACTGCCCTACAAGGTAGATATTTTTATCCCCGTTTCACTGGAAACTTATATAACATGCCTAAGCCACCTTGCCTCATAAGTAGTGACAGATTTGAACTTGGTACTTTCTGACTCCACTTGGCTATGTTCCTTTTGGCTCTGAACTCAAGTCTGCTCTCAGAGAATATGTAATTTATATATGCCAGGGATTATACCTCAGAGAACATGGCTGGGGAGTCCAATATCTCAAGTTCTTTCATTTGCAAATTTATCAGATGTGTCTATGTGCCAGGGTGAAGAACTCCTAGGAAACTTGTACCCTGAAGCTGGTGTGTGAAAATCTATGTGTGCTGTGATGTGAACTTCTCTAGTGGCTCCACACAAAACACAAAAACAATGTATATATTAGAGGCAGTGTTGTAATTCGGCCGTGGTTTTGTGCAGCTATGCAAATGATCTCTGAGCCTGGTCTTGAATCATCCCAGATTCAATGCAAATGCCATGAGCGGTTCAAAAATAGATATGAATATTGTACATGGTTTGTATTCCCAATCTTCAAGTTCCCTTCTTCATAATTGGGTTTACAAAACACTTTTGTAATTCTGCTAGTCTGATGAAAATACTGTTTGCCTGATCTCCATAAAAATTGACTTCAAGAAAGGTTAATTCTGGGTTATAAAAAGACTAAATCTTTTCCTTAACAAGCTTATTTCCTGCCTAACAAATATAATGAGCTAATTAATAAACATGAGCTCAATTTTGGCCACTCTTCTTGAAGTCAGACTGTCAGTTTTACTTGGAGAGTTACAGTAGGACTAGGAGACCTTCATTATTGTGTGCTAAGTGGAGTCACCTTCCTTTGTACCTGGTTCTTTGTAACATTCTTCTTATTTAAAGGCCAGAAGCTCAGATCTGACACCTGGGAAGTTGAGAAATTGGCAACAATACCAAAAGGAAAAAGGGATACTTAATTTACTTTCTTACACTTTTCAGTTCCACAAGGAAGGCAGGCCCCAAGATAATGGCACATGCACCCTGAAAATGGTGTCTTTGTGCTTCTCTTTCATGGCTATAAAATGCACTGACATGTTTCACTGCAAATTACTTCTTAAGCCATTAACCATAGCCCAATAAAGAGACATTTTGATAGAATAAAATGACAGAGGTTATTTTTGTATAACGAAAAAACATTTATGAGTTCATGTAAAAATACAGTTTAAGTGACATAACATGTCTTGTTCAACATACAACATCTATAAGGCAGCCTCCTTCTCAGAACAGACTCAGCATTTTTGAATCTTTTGTGATGTGATCTACGATGAATTTGGTTTCAGCAAATTTCCATGAATTTGGTTTCAGCACAGGATTTTTTTTTTTTTGAAAGACCCTAGCAATAGGGTGAGTGAAGATATTGAGAATGACATGATAATAGAAACTTTGACCACTTCAGAGCTGCCAAGGACAGTAGGACTTGAAAGTTGGAGCTTTGGGTGAACATTTTAGGGCTTCTTAGTAAGGTTCTCAGCGGTGGATTTGTTTTGGATTGGTCGGGCTGTCTGAGCATCCAGAGCCAACACTTTGGTAACTGTTCTGCAGAGAACATGGCCGCTCTAAGGTGTGCAAAACCCCAGGCAAATATATTTTGCTGGACCCTTGATTATAGAAACAATTAGATTTATAATGTATGACAAAATTCATGGGCCCATGTAAGATAAAGTGATTAGTCAATGAAGTTTTAGAATTCTGGATAGAGAGGAGGTACTGGCTTCTGTATTGGTTTATTGTCCAATTGGTGCTGGTGAAGGTCCTGTATCCCGGTACCATCTCCTCTTGTTCATGGCCAGAAACCATCTCTTTGTGTTCTCTATTGTGAAACGTGCTCTTCCTGGCTAATTTTATCTCTCTCACAACCAGGAGAAGGTAGTGGTGCTGTAATTGTGCATGCTGCTATGACTTCTTGCTGTCTATGTGTATTGAAATTACCATCAGCAGAAAGGATAGAGGAGGGGCCTGAGGGCAGAGGGAAAAGAGGGCAAGGCCATGTGTCATCTGGCATGGAGGCATGGCATAGATTGGTTGTGCTATGTTGATGGGGTCAAGGAAGGACATGGATAGAAAAGGCACATTAGCTTTGAAGAGCAATTGTATTGAATGTCCTTGAAGGAGATGGACACAGGCATACTTGAAGAATTGTATGGCATGTGATGCAAAGTCTGCAAGGATGGGGATAGAGGATGGTAGAGACTGGGTGGTCACCACCCTTAGCAGAGGGAGTTATATCGGGTGGTTATATCTGCCACCACCCTCATTGTACTGGGGTGTTTAGACTGGAGGTGGCATCTTGGTCCAAACACAGATGGACAAGAGCTGAAGAACTCTTCTGAAGATGTGGCTCCAGCTCACAGAACTGCAGTGACCCATGATAAGTGATGTGTCCAACATAAATGAGAGACACTCCAAATGTCAGCATTATCCATGGACCAGTACTCCACTGGCCAGATCCCTCTCTTAGAACTGGAGCTTCCCCCAGACAACCCAAATGCCAGAGCCCTTTGAACCATCTGGGGACTCCTTGAGCAGGGACTGGGAATAAATGGCCTGGGATCACTCTGAAGAGGAGGAATGGGGACTGGGGCCCAGGTGGTCCTGGTTCAAATGCCGAGGATGGCATTGCTGGTCCTGCTATGTCCCAGACAGCAGGGGGGAGGGCACTTCTACTGACCAGTACCTATGCAGGACCTGGCCTAGACCTGGGTGCTCCTCCAGGACAGCACTCCTCAAAGCATGCAGGAACCCTGAGGTCCAGGTCTAAGTTATTATGGTAGAGGGAGCACATAGCTGCAAGGAGACTGAGCATTGCATCTGTCAGGGGAACCTCGGAAAGATGGGGTGAAGAATGGGTGGACTTTCAGCCTGAACCCCCTTATGCGCACAGGCTGCCCTACCAAGCCCCAGCCTGCCTTGATACTTACATTTTTACCCCAGGAACAATGCTTCTACAGTTGCATGCTCCAGCTCTGCAATATCTGCTTTTGGCTTTTTGCTTCTAGGTGGTAAGTTAAAAAATTATTTTTGCTTTTCCATATTCATGCATTCTTATTTTCATAATTGTGCCTCCACTTGCCTTTTAATAACCAGCTGTCTTCTCAAACTCTCAGTCCACATTGTTAGAGCAGTGTTCAGAAAACTTGTTCTATAAAGGGATAGATAGTAGTTTCAGCTTTGTGGGTTGTGTGGCTTCTGTTGTAACTGCTCCATGCTGCCATTGTAGGGTGGAAGCAGCCATAGATAATACACAAATGATCAGGTACAGCTGTGTTCAGTAAAACTGTATTTTCAAAAACAGTCCAGATTTGGTACTTTGGTCACAGTTTGCTGACCCCTAGCTTAGAATCTAGAATCTCAATGCAATAACTTTCAAATTTATTGAATATGAGTCATAGGAAATACATATTTTACTCCACAACCTAGTATATACACACATAATTGAAATAAAGTTTTCATGAAATTCTACTTATTTTTCTACTTTTGATATACTCTGTTCTACTTCTATTTCTATCTTTATTCCATTCTATATTAGTCCATTCTCACATTGCTATGAAGAACTAACTGAGAACTGGGTAATTTATGAAGAAAAAAGGTTTAATTGCCTCAGTTTATGCAGGCTGGACAGGAAGCATGGCTGGGAAGCCTCAGGAAACTTACAATCATGGTGGAAGGTGAAGGGAAGCAGGCACATATTACATGGCAGGAGCAGGAGGAAGAAACAGTGAAGGGGGAGGTGTTACACACTTTTAAGCAGATCTCAGGAGAACTCACTATCATGAGAAAAGCAAGGGGGACGTCTGCCCCTGTGATCCAATCACCTCCTACCAGGCCCCTCCTTCAAAATTGGGGATTACAATTTGGCATGAGATTTGGGTGGGGACACAAATCCAAACCATATCATATTCCATTTTGTCTCATCTTAAAAACATGCTGGTCCTGACCTACTGATTTGATTTTATGACCCACTAAAGATTGCAACCCACAATTTGAAAGTCAGTGCTGTATTGGAGCTTGGAGCTGACCCCGCTATATAGGCCAGGAATGGGCACTTGGCAGTCTGCACATTCTATTTCTGTCTACTGTAGGACTCCTCTCGCATTTAGTCAGCTAGGTATTCTGAATTTGCTTCCCTAGGAAAGGGAAAATCACTGAACTGCTAAGAGAACCAATTATTGGCTTTTGACATATACTCTAGTTTAATGTAGATTTTGGAGACAAGACCAGACCAGGTATATGTTTTGTAGGGCCCAGGGCAAAATGAAATTGCAAAGGCCCCTGTTAAAAAGTTAAGAATTTCAAGATGGCAGCAGCAAAATGTTAAACTAAGCACAGGGCCCTTCTAAGCTCTAGGTCCTCTGTGACTATACAGGCTGCCCACCCATAAAGGTACCCTTGTTTGGAGACAATGCAATGAGTTAGATAAAAGCTCTTTTCCAAGCATGGAAGAGTGAGTTAAAGGAGAAGGTATCAAATGAAAGGGGGAGGAAGAGTCTGGGCATGGAGTGTGATGCATGGATCAGGGTTCATTCAAGTCTCTGGATCCCTCCCAGGCTCTTCTTGAGCCATCCCCTAGGTGGAGCCCAGGTCAGTGCTCTAACATGTGGTCCCCTCTTGAGTGAACACTATACTTTGCCTGAATGGCTGAGCTGGGCTAATTGCTTTACCTATCAGCATCAGGTCCAGTCACAGTTGGCCATCTAGTGAGAGAGATGCCTGCATATGCTGGAGGCTTGGCTTTATCACCACTTGTCAGTAACAGCCCCTTCACAGTTCCAGGATGCCGGAGGTGCCCTGGTCACCGGGAGGAGTGGCTCCTGTGTTTGGAAGCGTGGGGCTTGTATTAGTCTTCTAGGGCTGTTGTAACAAGGTACCACACTCTGGGCGGCTTAAACGACAGAAGTTTATTGTCTCAAAGTTCTGGAGCCTATAAGTCTGAAATCAAGGTGCTGGCAGGTTGGTTCCTTCTGAGGGCTGTGAGGGAGAATCTGTTCCAGACCTTGTTCCTGGCCTCTGGTGTGTTGCTGGTAATCCTGAGTATTCCTTGGCTTCTGCCTCATCACCCTGATCTCTGCCTTCATCTTCCCATAGTGTTTTCCCTATGTGCATGTCTGTGTCCAAATTTCCCTTTTTTATAAGGGTACCAGTCATATTGGACTAGCGACCCATCCTACTCCGGTATGACCTCATGTTAACCAATTACACCCATGATTACTTTATTTCCAAATAATATCACATTCTGAGGTCCTAGAAGTTAGGACTTCAGCATATTATTTTTGGGGGAACACAATTCCACCCATTCAGAGCTGAAAGAAACCAGACGGTCATCTTTCTCCTGAGCAACCACAGTGGTGAAACACCTATGTAACACTTAGAACAGTGACTCCAAGGGGAGCTGTGGCTATTGGTCACCTGCCCAACTGTTATTTGCAATCCCCTCCTCCCTTCCTCACTTCCCATTACAGAGGCTGGGAAAACCAGATATTCACAAATATCTCAGGCTCCCTTGTAGTTAGGGGTGGCTGTGTTACCTATTTCTGGCTGAGATTTAAGGGGAAGTCAGTTGGTGGACTCTGGGAAAGATTTTCCCCCCAGGTAAAAATCAGGCCACTGGGGAGAGAATGTTTTCTGCTCTTGGAATGTTGCTGTATGAGACGGTGATGCTGCTCCAGTTTTTCTGCCACCATGAGAGAAGAAAGGTCAGTAGAATCACAGAGCCTCACACCCAGCACTGTGACCTCCATGAGTCCCTGGACCAAATCAGGAAAGCTGTTCTCTGCACAGCATGGTATCAGACATGTTTAAATGTCTATATTGTTTAAGACATTGTTGGCTAGGTATTGTCAATCACAGCCAGTAGTATGTCAGCTGATATAGATGTTCTGCAAAATGTGAACATATGGTTAAATAGATGAGAGAATATTGAATGCTATAATTTCCCTAATAGCATTATGGTACATAAAAGAAAATCAAAGGCTTTAGGAAGTTCTTTTAACCTCGGTGTTTCTCAAATATTTTTAACTGTGAAGACTTCTTTTTCTTTCCCTCTCCTCCTCCTTCCCTCCCATCCTCCCTTTCTCTCTCTCTATGTCTCTCCCCACCCCTTTCTCTTTCTCGCCATGTCTTGATATGACGTCTATTGATGTAACTGCTGTTTTTTTTTCCTTCAGTATGTGTCTCTTGATAGAAGTCATTTTGAAAAATGCTGAAGGTTTGGTATCAGACATGTTGAAGTTCTTTCTTGAAGCCAAGAGCTTCTGACTTTTTACTGATGCCTATACCGTCTTTGTAAATTAGCACCTCCAGCACAGCCCTCTTCCAAGAACAGCCACTTCACTACTTCCCTTTCCCTATGCCAGTGGGGAACAGGGCTGTACATCTTGGCCCATAACTTTCGAAAGATGGCTGACTTCACCAAAGGGCTCCTCATGCTCCAGAGTGGCCTCCCTAAATGAAGCAGTGATCTCTCACCAGCTCCTCTACCACCTCTCTGTGTTTCTCTGAGACAAAAGACAACGAAAAATGTGGGAACCAGGGCTGTGCTTAAACTGTCAGCTCCAGAAGAGCCATCATCTCCCTGGAGCTAGCAGAGACTAAATTCAGGGAGAATGTATGTGCTTCCTCTCCGGGAGACGGAGTGGAGCAGATGGCCTATTAGCCAGAAAGGAGTTTCATTAGCATCAGCTAAAACAACTACAAAGACACAGCTCTGCTTACAACTACGTGCAGCTTCCAGGGGATACTTACTCACTTGGGTATGAAAAGAACAATTGCGTGTCTCGTGCTTTGTTATTCCTAGGTTGGTAAGGTGGAAAACAAAAGCCAGTTTGCACTGCTTTATATTTGTATTATACTCCATGTTTATAAAGTTATTTTCATCTGCTCTGTGGGAGCGTTCTCTTTGTCATCCCCTTATCACAGGAAAGATAGCTTACCTTTTATCATTTCTTAAGCCTAGCAAGATTAGAATTTGCATCATGTGATTTGCTTAGTGCATTGAGGGGGTACTTTCACGAGGCCAAACATTTGAATAACTGCAAAATGAAATACGCACACCTAGCACAATGAGACTACATTGAGTAATGCATCGTGACTCTAGATTTGGAATTAGACCAACAGGGTGTGGATGCTGAGCTGCTAACATGTGGTGTTTAGGAAGTGGCTAGGCTTTTCTAAACCTGTGTCCTTGCCTGTATAGGGGGAATGACAATATCTGCCCTGCACAGTCTATAGGATTGTTGTGAAGGTTCCATTGAGAAGGCTGAGCTCCTTGTCTTGTTTATTCCTCAGCATCGAGCTTGTTCCCTGGCATGTAAGAAAAATTCAACAAATGAATGTTGAATGAAATAATGAATTAATGAGTAATGGTTACTTTCTTCCTCACTGCACTTTTAAATCTTATTCCTAGCATATACAGAAGTTTGTAATTATAGATTTAGCTGTTTGGTTTGTGAAGTTATTTGTTAATATTTTGATTAATATTTTATGTAATATTTTGATGCCTACTTAAAATGGCATATGATAAAGTAACAGTAATGATAATGCTGTTTTTAACACAAATTATCTAAAATCTAGATAATTAAAATAGATGCTAAAAGATTTAGATCCCCCACCATGTTGCAGTTAGATGTTTGTCATAATATAGACCCAGAACAATTCATGCCTTTTTTCCCGTCATATCACACTGTTTTCTGTGCACTGTCAAATATGTAAAGAAGCTTTCCTGAGGTTCAGAAGATAATGGTGATAACAGAGTAACTGTGAGAAGACATGATTTAATACTTTTGGGTGATCATATGAAGGAAGGAGTGACACTATTTCTTTTTGACATGAAGGTAGAAGTTCTTGCTTTTTATGCATTTAAAAATATTTACTGAGCACATACCATGCCAGGCACTGTGCTAGGTGCTGGGGAGAGAATGATGAATAATATAGACATTCTTGCCTCTATAACGCACGGAGTCTAGTGAGAGGATAAATATTAAGCAAACATTGGCACAACGAAGTGTATACATATAAATTATGGTAAAAAGGTAGGAAGGATATCTAAACAGTGCAATGAGAATTATAATCGGGAGAGAGATTTAGATTAGGGGACAGAGAGAGCTTCTACGAGAGAGTGGAATAAGCCGAGACCTAAGCTAACACCTAAAGGGTGATTAGACGTAGCCAGGTGAAGAGGAGGAGGGAGAAGAGCATTGCAGGCAGGCAGAAACTGCAAAGACCCTGAGGTGGCCCAGGGGCACGCCTGCAGCCCAGAAAGCAGTTGACCATGGTGGAGATAAGTCTGGAGAAGTGGGCAGGACCGGGCAATGTGGAGCTTTGTAGGCAAAATGAAAGATTTGACGTTCTTTCTTAACTGTAATGAAAAGCTATCGAATGATTTACAACAAAGAGTAAGATTTACATTTTTCAAAGATCAATGTTGTTCAATGTATGGAGGATAAATTGGAGTCAAGTAAGTGACCAATTAAGAGGCTGTTGCTGTAAATTAGACAAGGGATTATGGTGTTTTGGATGAGAGAAGTGGAGGTGGAGAAAATGAAGGAATTCAAAATGTATTTTGGATGAAGCATTTCCATGACTGGTTGAGGAACTGGGCATTTTGGGGTTGAAGGAGATGGTTTATGCTTGAGCAATTGGCTGGGTGGAGGAACTGTTTGCTGAAATGGGGACCACTGAAGGAGAAGCATAATTTGATGGGAAGATTTAGAAATATGAACTCAGGATATCCTTTCTTTAATATTTAGAAACATATCAGGATTGTTTTTCTGATTCAACTTTCCATATTTTCTAAGCAGCTGCAGAATATATTTATTGAGAAGGGAAATGAAATTTACATTTGTAATCCTCATGTTTTGATTTTTAAAAACAAACTTGTCATTGGCTATGTTATGTTCCTTAGTAGCGATCATGCAGATCTTGAGACAGATAGAATATATTAACCGCCACACATTCATTTTGTGGAGCTATGTCAAGAGAAGTGTGGAGAAACCGGTTGCACTTTATAATAAAAGCAAGTCTACTTGGCATTGTGTGACAGAGATGTTGGTTAGATTTCTCAGATTGTAGGATATAAAGAGCAATTAGAGTGGAAATCTCCATTTACCTCTCCAGAGTGGAAGGGAGATCATTAAGAGTCATTCATGTTGGGAGGTGGAGCTTGCAGTGAGCCGAGATTGCACCACTGCACTCCAGCCTGGGGGACAGAGCGAGATGCTGTCTCAAAAAAAAAAAAAAAAAAAAAAAAAAGTCGTTCATATTAGAAACTTTTTTCACAGTGGGAGGAAAGGTGGAAGGCCTAGTAAGTGTGCAAACCTGCCAGTTTTTTCAAGTCTCTGTTGAGATTTCACTGATCTTTCCATACTTGGCAGCATTAGGTAAATGCCAATGGGCCCCATTCACATAAGGTTATGGTGCTTATCTCTTAGCCTTTAAAGAGGCTGTAAGACACTTTCATATTCTACTAATGTGTTTATTTTGGCACAGAATGGTTTATTTTAATTTCTAGACCTATAGGCCAATGCTTATTTACTTGGTAGAGATAAAATATATACTCTTACATTTCACAGATAATTTTAAAAGATTTTATTTGAATAAAAATTATCTAACTATAGTTGGAGTGAAGTGATGGATTCAAAGGATGTCTTAAACAGAAGCATGTAGTTTAACTTACGTACTAGTCAGGGTTCTTTAGAGGGACAGAACTAATAGGATAGATGTATATATAAAGGGGATTTTATTAAGGAGTATTGACTCACACAATGCTGAAGTCCCACAACAGGCCATCTGCAATCTGAGAAGCAAGGAAGCCAGTCCAATTCCCAAAGCAGAAGACCTTGGAGTCTGATGTCAAGGGTGGGAAGCATCCAGCATGGAAGAAAGATGTAGGCTGGGAGGCTAAGCCAGTCTAGTCTTTTCACGTTCTGCCTGCTTTTATTCTGGCTGTGCTGGCAGCTGATTAGATTGTGCCCACTCAGATTGAGGGTGGGTCTGCCTTTCCCAGTTCACTGACTCAAATGTTAATCTCCTTTGGCAACAACCTTACAGACACACCCAGGAATAATACTTTGCATCCTTCAATCCAATTGAGTTGACACTCAATATTAACCATCACAACCTATTTGCTGTAATTGGTAATCTGTATCAAATGACATCAAAACACATTGCTAATCATACATTGAAGTGTCAAAATTGGACACCAGTCACCAGCAGCTCCATGATCATCATACTTTGGATCATTTGGCAGGTGTATATCAGGTTGCCCGTTTATGAACTGTACATCAAAACACATAGGTAAAAAATATCAAATTTATGATCTATTCTTCACTTGCTATTTATGAAATGTAAAAGTTAAATCATTGTTCAAAATTTCATTAACTTAATATCTAGTAGGAGGATGTTGAGAATGTCATGCACATTTAAAATTATTTAACATGAAAATCCATCTGTGTTACTGTTTACTTAAAAAAGCTTTGCCTAGTTCCTTGGCTGTTAGAGATTAAGCTTCATTTTCCATGTCAAACTTAATCACAAAATATGGTGTGTATACTCAATACATTTTCTTATGAAGGATACTGAGTCCCCCTTGATCAGTTAATTATCTTTGAAACCCTCCTCTATGGAAATGAGAAATTTCTGATATGTAAAAGGCCACTTAAATAGTAAGGTTGGATAGAGGAGATGACAGTGTAGTTGTGAGACATAGGCCAAGGTAAAAAATAGTTTTGCAATTAACCAGTTTTTTTTACTGAGAGTAAGCACAGGTCATTCTATTTGGAGATGACAGAAAATATTCATTTTATTTATTGTTACCTAGACATATTCATTTCATAGAGATGTTTTTACAAAGTACCACAAACTGGGCTTAAAACAAGAGAAATGTATTCTCTCACATTTCTATAGTCCAAAAGTCATAATCAAGGCAAGTTTGATTCCTTCCTGAAAATTCTGAAATATAAGATTCCTTCCTTAACTTCTTCAGCTTCTGATGGCTCCAGGTGTTCCTTGACTTGTGGCAGCATCACTCCAACTTCTGCCTCCATCTTCATGTGGTTTCTCCTCTTATGTGTCTTTTTTTTTTTTTTTTAACAGAACACTTGTCATTGAGTTTAGAGATCATGTGGTTAATCCAAGATGATCACATATTGAGACCTTGATTTAATTACATCTAGAAAGATTATTTTTCCAAATGCAGTCACATTCACAGCTAAGAGGGGTTCAGATTTGGAGATATTCGACCCATTACAACTAGGAACACTGTATAAATGTTAATTTTCTGTTTTTGATAATTGTACTATGGTTGTCAAAGATGCTGATATTAGAGAAACCGTATGTGTTTCACAACTTACTGGAAAGTCTAAAATAATAGTAATAATATTACTTCAAAATGATGTTTTTAAAAAAGAAAACAAGCTCCTTAAATAAGGCTTTCTAAACTTACTGAATTCAAATTCCCATGGGAGAGGATAGGCAAATTTAGTAAGTTCTCCAGATAATCATTATATAGAATCAGAAATTATAATTCTCCTCTTAGAGAAAAGGAATGCAAAATGAAATGTCTCTTTTCTTGCCCCGTATTGGTTAAAGGATAATTATGGGTCACAGTTCAGTATATGGCTATTACACATGAAAGCCTGGGTGCTGCTCCTGCCGGTTTGCATGGTAGCCCTGGGTTCCAAGAGGTTGACCAAGGCTAGCATTTCAACATTGCAATGCATTTGAGCTTAACTTTATAAACTTTCATCATTTTTGCAGTACTGGAATCCACTCCACAATCTCTTGTATAACGACTTTTGTTTACTTCATTTTATGTCATGGTCATTGATTGTATTTGAGATGGGTTTTCAAACATTACAGAGAGAAGTGTAATTTTACTTCATTTTAGTTGCCAAAGGGTAATTTTCATTTAAATGCTTTACATTGCTGCCTGTCTGATATGTAGTCCTTTAACAATCTGA
The DNA here is from genome assembly GCF_006542625.1 of Nomascus leucogenys. Lineage (NCBI taxonomy): Eukaryota > Metazoa > Chordata > Mammalia > Primates > Hylobatidae > Nomascus > Nomascus leucogenys. Next base: position 80,586,855 of record NC_044391.1, read on the forward strand.
TTCACTAATTATTGTGATGACTGCTTCTGCAAATTTACTAGTTGGAAAGTGAAAAAGTTTAAGACTTAACTAGCTATTTTGTGGACTTGACATCAACACAATATTGATGTTTTCATTTGGGATAACTAAATTTCTTTGTGTCAATTGGCTGGTGGTTGTGTCTGTAAGCTAAAGTTCGACCTACTCCAAAGGTGTGTACCATTTAAGTCCCTTGCTGTAACTTGTCACAAAAGCCTATCTGGGCCGGGTGAGGTGGCTCACACCTGTAATCCCAGCACTTTGGGAGGCCAAGGCGGGCGGATCTCAAGGTCAGGAGTTCGAGACCAGCCTGGCCAATATGGTGAAACCCCGTCTCTACTAAAAACACAAAAATTAGCTGGACATGGTGGTGGGTGCCTGTAGTCCCAGCTACTTGGGAGGCTGAGGCAGGAGAATTGCTTGAACCCGGGAAGCGGAGGCTTCAGTGAGCTGAGATCACACCACTGCACTCCAGCCTGGGTGACAGAGCTAGACTCCATCTCAAAAAAAAAAAAAAAAATCCTATCTGAAGAATAATAGCATAAGGGGTGCCACACTTGCGCATGTCACTCAGTGAAGCCCTTCTAAAATCCTGGAGGAGGCCACCAAGGGGAAGAACCTCTGCATCTGCATGGACTGATGTGATAGGCAAATTGGCATCATTGTGACAAGGAAAGTAAAATAAATAGTTATAAGCTTCCAGTACCACATCAAGGGATAATGTGAAAGGAAGGAATAAAACAATTTTGCTTTTTGGGGATGTGTGGATGTATTTTCCCCTTGGAGTATATGTTTAGTTTGGAGCCAGCATCTTGCAAGTGAGGAAATACATGGGGCTAGAATAGTAAAGATGAAGGGAGTCTAGCAGATGCAAGGAGAGAGAGGGAGAGAAATTAGGGCAAAAGAGAGCACAGGAAAGAGGGGAATCTTCCCAAATCTGCTAGGGTATTCTTACTGGGTATACTGAGATAAACTCAAGACTTTAAACTGTATTAGTATTTGGCCCCTACTCTTAAATTTCAGCCATAAATTCATTGCTTACTTATATATTTAATCTATTTGATTATTCCTAATATCCCAGGTTCACATGTAGTTGTCAGTAATGAAGTTAGATCCCCTGTGTGGCGAAAACCAGCAGGCTTCGTAAGGCTCCTACGAGTACTCAAGTTCTAATCTTTAATCCTGAACTCTAACACAGATTGTAAGTAACAGCATATTTTACTCACAATACACTTATGTTATGCCTTCTTCCCTAAATATCTATGAAGCTCAGAGTTGGTGGCATCAAAGCTCCCCACCACCCGCCCCCGCCCCCTGACCCCCATAAGACATAGCCTACGATACTATGAAGACTTTCTGGGATGTCTGTCCAAAATTTCACATTTTGTGCCCGTTACAAAGTGATGACATGTATTCATTTATGATTGAAATTGAATTATGTTAACAATTTGGCTATGAATATTGGCTTTTGTAAAAATAATTACTTCGATATTTTGAGTCACCTCAAATAAACTTATTTTTCTGTTTATTCCTTCCTATAGTACTTCTCTCTTCTTCCCCTCCTGTCACAGTACCTCGAGTGTAGTAGTTAATAAATAAGTGCTTAGTAAAAAAAAAAAAAAAAAGTATTTGGTAACAAAAGTTTTTCAAACTTTCACCTACTACAGAAGGGCATGCTTTTAGGGGGGCAGCAAGTAATTTGCCTTTAGATATTAATTCAACTAACACTATGTACTTATTACATTCTAGACATTGTCCTAGTAAGCCAAGGATGAGTGGGACATGGTCCTTGAGCTCACAGCCAAGTGAGGGAGATGAATATTGGTACAGGGCTGTCACCAACCATGGTTCCACTGGTAGGTCTCTAGTCTGTTAATTTAGTTCCCTCTCTCCACTCCCTAGCAGAGGGATTGCCTGGAGTGTGGGGAAGTTTAATGGAATAAGAACCAAGTAATGTCTGGTGGTAAGGGGAGAAACCTGTGGTTTTGGGCAGTCAGGGTGAAGTATACTTGCAGAGATGGAGTGAAGGGAAGAGGGAAGGGGAAAGGAATATTGTCTGTCCCTGGTGTTGAAGAGGGATCAGATGGCACAGGCCCAGAGTGCAGGAGATGGGAAGCTCTCCTTGAAGATGAAAGCTGATTGGTCAAAGGCAAGGATTCAATTCTGATACGGCTCCCATCACTTCTCAGGCTTCAGGGGTCCCATCTCTTTTTACTTCCTTCCCCCTACTTCCTCCTTTTTTTCCTAGTCCTCCCTAGAGTCTCACCCTTTCCTCCCCTCTGTATTCTGCCACATACATTCTCCTCTATTCTCTTTGTTCATAATAGAACTTATTGGCAAGACATCTATCCCCCATTTTCCCCCAAAGTTTCTTGATGTCAGGAAGAAAATCTTCAAACACCCCCAAATAGTGAGGGAATATATATTTTCTTTCATTTTTTTACTGCAGTAAACGAGTGGAAGAAAACAGAACATTTCCATTTCCATAGGAAAACAGCACATTGATACACACACAGACACACACACACACACACACGCACAAATGATCATGGGATGAAGCCATGTGAACTTTAGTAGAGGCATATAGGAAAGTCCATGAGAGCAGAGGGAAGAGAGCCAAGGGTGAGCACAGCCTTCCCAGCGGAAGTGATGCTGGAGCTGAGCCTTGAAAGATGTGTTGGATATCTGGGAGGGAATGCCAGTGGGAAGGGTGTCCAGGGAGTTGTAAGAGCTTTGGGCAGGCTGAGGCAGGCTCAGTGGCAGAATGGTGGGCAATGAGGTGGGCAGCTGAGGAAGCACTGGATTGGAGTCAGCTCTGTAAGATTTGCTAATGAGTTGGGCCTTGACCTTCCAGGTGATGGGAAAGTATTACCTAAAACTCAGAGTCACCTCTTCCTGTCCTCTCTCTAAATGAGTCTAGACATTAATAGCATTCTGCAGCCTCACAGTAAATATGGGATTATCCTGCCAACTTGGGCCCACCCCAGGAAGCCAGTGAGAAGCTGTCATTTAGTGAGTGATCATAGGTTTAGCATTCCTTTTCCTATTCCTCCTCCTCTTATTTCTCCCAGCCTGTCTAGGTAATCAATACTTATATATCAACAGAGAGCTAAAAGAAAGGAAGATAAATTACAGTTGAGTAAGATGGAGTCTTCAGATTCATAAAGGCCTTAGAGGAAGAAGCAAGGTCTAATCAGCATTTCTTATCTTGGCTTTGGCTCAGGTGATGAATGAAAATGGATTGATGGACACAGGTGACAGGCCTGCCACTAGCAGAGTGAAGAGCTCTTGGCATCCACCCACACCTGTCTCATACCCATCCACTCACTTTCCAGGAAAACAGAAACAAGGAGCTGGTTTCACTTTTTTCCTTTGTTTTCTTCTTGCTGTCAAGTAATAAAATCCTCATTTTAAGAAAGAATTAAATAATTATCACTTGTCATGCTGGTCAAAATAATAAATTTAAATCCAAAAATAGTTCTTAAGACTTAAGTAATCCATTTAGAAGTAAACCAAAAATGTTAAAATTTACCAGGAGAGACATATAAACATTCAAGTTTTACCCTTTTCAGATATCACCTGGGGGAATATTTGTCCTTTCAGGTCTCACTTTATCTACACAATTTTCATCTTTAAACCTCCCTGGAGCCTCTCAGGCTGACCTGGTGTATTTACTGTGGCGAAGATTCTGTAAATCTCCTCCACTGATGGGTACAGCCAGCCATGGCCTGGATGAGTTATTATGTATGTGAGAGTTGAAAATCAGCTACTCACTTGAAGGGCAAAGATGTTGGGAGTTACCTGAGGGCATTCTGAAAATGGTAAGTGTCTGTGATTGTGACTTCAAAAAGGACATTACATCTAATTAAAAGCAGTGGGCATTACTTGGGATTTCATTTAGAATTCTGTTTGACATTACATTTAGAAAGTTTACCAGGATGATTGAATCTGGGTGAGGGGAGAGATGGCTCTGGATCCTGTATTTTTAAGGGAAAATCCGTCTGTTTCCATTTTAGTAATTCCTACACTTTCCCCAGTAGAACGTTCTCAGAACTTTCCCTCTCCTTCTGTCCATTTCTTCTCTCAGCGGCTGGGGGACCAGGTGTTGTCAGTGACAGGGTGGAGACAGATGGGTGGTCAGAGTAATTGCTGTAATTGATGGTGGTAGGATAAGAAGCCTAGGAGTAAACAGAATTGTTGCCATTTCCTTTTCCTTTTCCATTTCCTTTTCCTCTCCTCCCCTCCTCCCCTCCTCCCTTCCTCTGCTTTCCTCTTTCTCAACTTCGAGAACAACATTCTTCAAACTGAGTAACACAGACCTGTCTCATAATTTTTGTAAATTTGATAATGGTTTTGTGGGCCTGGGAAATCGAAGTTCATAGACTACATTCAGTTTTCTTCCTAAGTGTTGTAGGATATTGCTCAGCGGGCGTCATTACAGGTGCAATCCTCATTCAGAATTCTACCATCTTAGAATCTTATATGCCCAGGCATATAAGAGATTTGGATAAGCTGAGATTTGGATTCAGGAGTTTTGAGTGGGAAGCCTGGAAATCTGATTTTTAAGCAGACATTTCTGGTGATTATTTTTAATGGCATGTTTATTATTTGTTAATTGCTTATTCACTTTATTTTTATACAGAAATTTTCAAGTAGCCACAAAACCAAAATTGAGTAATAAACTTCCATATACCCGTCACCCGGTTTCAGCAATTATCTTTTTGTTTCATTCAATTATCTTTTTGTTTCATTTATTTTCCAATTAAATTTTTTTCTTTATATATTTTAAAGTGAATCCATGCACAGGTTATTTCATGAGTAAATATTTAAATATGTTTCTCTAACAGCTTTTCTTGTTTTTACATAATCACTATGGCATGTCACATTGAATGAAATAAATAATTCTGTAGTATCAATTAATATTCAGTTATATTCAAATTTCCTTGATTATTTCAAAAACATCTTTCTTTGGTTGATTTGTTTACATCTATCCACCAAAGGGCCATACGTTGCACTTTAATGCTGTGCCTCTTAAATCTCTGTATTCTATAATTTTCTTTATGGCATTGAAATGTAGAGAGACCAGACCTTCCAACTTTAAAGTGCGTATGAGTTGCCTGTGGATGTTGTTTAAATGTAGATTCTGACTGAGTAGATTTGGGATAGGGCCTGAGATTCTACATTTCTAACAAGTTTTCAGCTGATGCTAAAGCTTCTGGGGTTGGGGAGGCAGAGGACCAAATTTTGAGTAGAAAGTTGCTATGAATGTTTCACATTCTGGATTTGGCTGATTCCATCCTTTGGTGTACAATTGGTTCTTCTAACCCCTATAGTATCTATAAATGAGAATTAGACAGAGACTTGAGAGGATTGTTTCAATTGTAAAAAATTTGACATGGATTTTCTAAATACGTGGAATTATCTACTTATTGTATCATATAATAAGACATATAATGACCTGTTATTGTTATAGGAGCAAGGGGTTCATATGCGTGCTGTGCAGTAACAGACTTATTACACTGAGACAGCAGGGTTTGTAACAGAGAGAGAGTTTAATGATCGCAGGGCACTGATCGAGGAGATGGGAGGAGACTCTCAAATCTATTTGCCCCATGAGTTCTGGGCTGAGATTATTTTAGGGAATCATGGAGGCTGAGGGGATGGAAAATTGGGGTTGTTGATTGATAAGGGATAATCACTGGGATGTGGAAACTGCATTCTTTGAGTCAGCTCCTTGTGGGCCCTTCAGACCAGCTGGCATCAGTAGAGTCCTTCAGATCAGCAGGCAAGTCAGTGGGGTTCTTTCTCCCAGCTGAGTCAGTAGTTTTATTGGTATGCAAGACCTGAAGGAATATTTCCAAGGGAAAACTTAATGTTTCATAATGTTCAACTTGTTATCAATAGAACAATTAAGGAGAGCTATAGTAACAGGGTCTGCATTATTCTAGAACAATAGGCACCAAACAAGTATGAGGGCACAGGGAGTGCTGTTTAATGATTAATGCTGAATGTGCTGCAAGCTTGGTTTATTTTTGTTTCTTCCCCTCGTTTCTTCTCTGATTACTTTTGTAAAGTTTATAGGGGGTGGTTTTATTATTTGATTTTTAGAAATGCCAAGATTGACCAGTGAGTTGAGATGCCAGGTGATTCTGATTGAATAATTCTGTAAATTATATTTTGAGAAAACTTAAGAATAACCTTCTGGTTAAAAATGGTGGTAATAGGTAATGTTCATCAAGTGCTTAATGTGTCGGGCACTATTTTTAAGTATTTAAAGGTATTAAATTACTTAGTTCTAAAGCAACCCTAAGAGATAGATACTGCTATCAGTTCTCTATTTTACAATTGGGAAACTGAGTCTTAGATAAGTTAACTAATTTGCTTAAGATCACAGAGCCAGTAACTGGCAAAGCACAATTCTAACCCATGCAGTTTGAGGCTATTTAATGCAATTAAACCTGAACAGCCCTGGGGATGAGGTAACCATCATTTATACCACCTGGTCTGACCACTTGACTCATCCATATTCCTCAAGCTAGTATCAATTTGTACACCTTCATATAAACAGATTGGCTTTTTCAGAGTAGATTTTAGTAGGTGGGGAGGAGAAAGATGGCAGTAAAGTTGGAAGTAAGGAAAAAATATGGAGTAATTAAGGAGGATAGGAGAAGGGAGAGAAAAGGGGGACACAGTGCTAGGGAAGGTAGGAGTTGGTCGGGTCTACCTAATTCAAATCAATTGATAGCTCTAACCATGCCCTGACCTTCTACATAAGTTAGCCACCTGCAAAGTTAGATGGAATACAGCCACATTAAGAACACCCTCGCTTCTGGAAGTGGAGGGAGTTCCAAAACCACTCTTGTGTTTGATAATTTTCTAGAGGAACTCGCAGAACTCACTGAGTCCATACTCATGTTTATGGTTATTACAGAGAATGGTTACAGATTAGGATGAGCCAAGGGAAGAGATGGATAAGTCCAGGAGTCCCAAACGTGACTTTTGGTGTATCTACTCGTCCTTTCCCCATAGAGTCAGGGGGCAATACTCTTCTGGTATCAATGTGTGACTATATACCAGGAGTAGGGAAGCTCACCTGAACCTCAGTGTTTGGGGTTTTTATTGGGTCTCCATGCTATAATGATTGATTCAGTCATCAATACATGGTTGACTGCTCAGAGAGGCTGATCTCAGTCTCCAATCTCCAGCCTTTCTGGAGGTTGACTGATAATAACTAACACCAAGCCCCCACCCTAAATCATATTGTTTTACCGCTGTGGCCAGCATCCTCCCCACAACACAGTGCTAGGCTATCCAGTGTGAACTAAGGCCAAGGAGAAAAAAGACACTCTCATCAGACATGGTCTTCTAAGGGCTTAGAGACTATATCCCAGAAGCTGAGGACAAAGGCCAGGCCTCTTTTTGGACAAGGTTCAATTCTTTACTCCACACCTTCCATTGTAGCAGGAAAAGCCAAATTTGTGTACCTGGCTCCACTTGGGGTACCTTAGGGGGCAAGTTCATTCCTCCCCAGTGGGTGAGAGAACATTCTGGGGCCTACTCCAGAGCCAACCCAACTCATGGGGTAGAAGATGAGCCCTGTGAGAGAAGGGATTCCTCTTACTTTGCATCTTAATTCTATCAGCACATTGGACATATGATGTGTAATAAACATGGGGTGAAATTCCAAATTCTATTTAGTAAATTTATTTTCCTCAGAGGCCCCATGGGCTATTAACCCAAGGAAAGCCAATGCTATGCTTGATCTTAGCAAAAGTGATGAAAAGCAGCTATATTATAAGAAATAATTAGGCTTGAGTTGAGGGATTATAAAATAAATGGACATGTGGAATCTTAATTTCCTTCCTGAGCCTTCGGAAAAGTTGAGATGCAGATTTTGCAACTGGAATTTAAAAAGAATTCAAGGTCATTTAACTCTTCCTCTTGCTGGAACTTCATGTAACCATCTCAGGCAGATAGCAACATCTCCTGTTAAAGAAACTCTCAGGAGAGTCTGTAGATAGGGTTCCTTGTCACCTCATCAGAGATAACTGCAAAAACATCCATTAACCATAGGCCACTGAGCAAATACTCCATTGCCTGCTGGGGTAGTAGCATTCTGGCACCCAGATGGGAAAGTTAATCCCAAACATCTGCCTTTGGCTAGAGGAGGGAGCTTTGATGACTGATCCTTATCACCAGAAACCTTTTCTTACTCATCTGTATCCCCAGTATGCAGCCCAGAGCTTGGCAGACAGCAGGCATTATTTGTGAGCCTTCCAAAGGAACCCTGAAAATAATGGCTTATATGTAAGCACTTGCTGTCTCCAAGTTGGAATCCATTTGGAAAATCATTTTCAACAAGCTCATTTCATTAATTACTGTAACAATCCAGGACTATATAGAGAAAACAAAATGGAAAAAAATTAAAATAAAACGCAGAACCTATCAAGGCATAAAATGTTTGGAAACAATAGTTTGAATTTGTTCTCAAGGTACTTCAGTGCCTCTGAAATCACAGTCAATAGTGCAGCTGGTGTGAAGATTGAATAAGATGACTTTATTTATTGTTAGGATAAAATAAAAACACCTATCAAGTGATGTGGTGTTGTAGCCTTTTCTGTCTTACTACTTTAAATTTTTTTCTTAACAGCTTCCATGAGATATAATTTACATACCATATAATCTACACACTTGAAGTGTAAATTTATCTGGTTTTTCATATAGTTACAGATATGTGCAACCATCACCTTAAGTTTTAGAATGTTTTCATCACTTCAAACGGAAACCCAGTATCATCTCCCTATCTCTTCATCCCTTCACTAGCCCTAAGCAACTGTGAAACTATTTTCTGTCTCTATAGTTTCCTTGTTCTGGATATTTTATATGAATGTAATCACATAGTATGTGGTCTTTGTGTTTTGCTCCTTTTACTTAACACTATGTTTTCAAGGTTTATGTGTGTTGCAGCATGCACCAAATCTTCATTCCTTTTGATAGTGGCATAATATTCCATTGCATGGGTATACCGCGTTTTGTTTATCCATTTATCAGTTGATGGACATTTGGGTTGTTTCTACCTTTTGGCTGTTATGAATAATGTTGCCATAAACATTTATAAACAATTTTTTGTGGAAATATGGTTTTATATCTCTTAGGTATACACCTAGGAGTAGAATTGATGGGTCACATGGCAGTTCTCTGTTCAATTGTTTGAGGATCTGCCAGACTGTTTCCCAGAATAGCTGCACAATTTTACATTTCCATCAGCAATGTGTGAGAATTCTAATTTCTCTACATCCTTGAGAATTCTAATTTCTCTACATCCTTGCCAACATTTGTTATTTTCCATTTTTGTTTTTTAAAATGTTTTATTGTAGCCATTAAAGTGGATAGAAAGTGATCTCTCATTTGTGGTTTTGATTTGCATTTCCCTAATGACTAATGAGATTGGATACCTTTTCATGTGCTTATTGTCTGTCTGTATATCTTCCTTGTAAAAATGTCTATTGTTCTTTTATTTTTAATATTTAATTTTCTTAAGCCTTATCTAAAAAGAGGTTGTAATGACTACTTGCTAATAAGAGTAAAGGAAATAGTACATACAGTTAGCTTGCATTCAGCTCCCAACTGACAATTCTAATTATTATCATTACACACAACATCTCTGAGCCTCTGTTTTCTTACCTCTGTTGTTCTGAAATTCTTTAATTATTCTCCTATTATATCACAATTATAATATAAAAGTAATCACTGGTATTTAACATTAAAGAATGTTTTGTGCTAAATCTTAATAAATAGAATTACTTGATTTCTGCCAATTATGATCTTGGTATTTGATATTGACCCTCCCTTACCTGAAGCATTAATGACAGTGGAATGGACATCCTGGGACTTCATGTGGAGGCACAGTGTGCAAAGCTCAGATTTCATATATTGTGAGGCTGGTATTACAAAAACAGTCACTTACATACCACTTACCGTATGCCATGGTATAAGTGCTCTCTCTCTCTGTCTCTCCCTCTACACACACACGCATGCACACACACACACACGCACACACAATCATCACACAAAATGTTTATGGGAATAATCAACACATAATTACTGAGTACCTACTATGTGCCGGTCCCTGTGGCTATATGCTGGTGATTTAACGGGGAGTGAAAAGAACAAGGTTTCTTTCTGCCTTCAGAGCCTGTAATGTAGAGGGGAAGTGACATTGTTCACATAATCCCACCAATGAATCTAAATTACACTGAGATAGAAGCTGTGGGGGAGTGGACATGGTGCCATGCTTATGCATCCTGAAGGGAATTCCTTTTCTGGAGAGGTAATAATTAAGCTGAGAGGCAAAAGGAGTGCCTGGTAGGGGTTGAGAAGTGAGGTGCCAGAGGGAAGAGCAAGAGACAATGTCCTTAGCTGGAAGAAACAGTTGCAGTGCAGGGTGGCTGGAGTATAGACAGCAAGAGAGAAAGTGCAATGGATGATGTGGGCAACTGCCCCATAAGCCTCCTGAAGGATCTTGATCTTTATTCTAAGAGCAATAGAAAGTGATTAAAAGATTGTGATTAGAGGGGTTACGTGATGAGTTTTCTGTTACGATGGCTGTAGTGTGGGAAACAAAGAGGAAGGGCCCTGAGGGGCCTGGGGAGACCGATATAGCAGAGACTCAAAGAAGCAAGTTGGAGAGGTCCAAGTTAATAAGGCAGATGACTCTGTGCTGGCATGATTTGCCTTTGTAAGGCCTGGGTATTTGTCTTCCCAGTTATGGTGTGGGCTACTTTCCAGGTGCCAGACAGCATCTGACAAGAAAAATCGATTTCCCAGACACACATGAATATGATGCAGAGATATTAACATGGAAAGACTGAGCCCATCCTGGATGCTCTTCTGTTATAAATCATAGAATGCCTGGGATGCAGCTCCCTCTTGTTGCCATTTTATTCCTTGGTGTCCTGCAGGACCTAACCTTAAGTCCCATCTCTTTCTTGATGTCTTTTTCCACCACTTTGCCCCCTTTGATCTCTCTTTTTCTGGACTCTTACTGGATTTTGTCATCTTTTCCTAGTTTGAGCTTTGCAAGGTCAGTGCTTAGAGTCTTTATTGCAGTTGGGCCACCTGCTGTCCCCAGGTGAATATACCTCCTTATGACCTCATGTTTCCAACAGCTGGGCTCTCCACGGGGAAAGTTAACAGCAAAAGATAGTAGCATTCATTTCTACTAAATAATACTCAAGACTAAAAGATGTTAGAATTACTTTTACTAGAAATACTGAACAGACACATTAGCTTACATAAATAATCATTGGATTTAAATAGATAATTACCACTGCTGTTGAGAGGGGCTTTTTTTTGTGTTGTTTTATCTATTTTTTTTTTTTTTTGTCTGTTCTCAATGCTGTAGCCCAAATATCTAGAGGAGTGCCCAACACATAGTAATTATGTGTGTTGGCTGGATGAGGGGAAATAACTGAGTACTTCTTACATGTCAAGCATTGTTCTAGGTGTTTAATTGGATAATTTCACATAATCTTTACAGCAACCCTAAGAGCTGAGTTTATTATTATCCCTCTAAAGTATTGCTGCCCCATAGAAATATAATGTGAGGCAAGTACGAAATTTCAAATTTTATGGTATACACATTAAAAAGTAAAATGAAACAGGTAAAATTAATTTTATAATATACCTTATTTAAATCTAAACTATTATTACTTGAACATGTGATCAACATAAACATTTAATATTTTACATTCTTTTTTTGCAGTAAGCCTTTGAAACTCTGCATATTTTACAATTCCAGCACATCTCAATTCAGAGTAGCTGCATTTCCAGTGCTCTATAGTCACATGGCTACTAGAAGGCTGCCGTATTGGCCAGCAAAGCTCTAGAGCTTAGGATGGTTAATGTGCCCAAAGTCCCAAGGTAGCAAGTTGCAGACCTAGAATTCAAATCTAGGCCACTTGGCTCTAGAACTCTGGTCTTAATCACCATGCATGCATGTAGCTCCTAATGAGCTACAATTTAGAGCAGATTTAAGGAACACCTAGATCTAATTGGCAACTTATTAATTTTTAATCATTATCAAGTTGCAGTCAATATAACCTTGTGATTTTCCGAGACTTGAATAGAAGATACTTTTCCAGTTTCTGCTTAACCTTTTCTTGGAGTCGGCTTCCTCTGGGGTTTGTTGCCTGTTCCGGGAGTTCAGGCCGGCTTGCTGTCAAAGCCCTTCCAAGGGGATGCCACGAGCACAGTTTCTCTCTGTAATAGGTGCACATGGCACAAAGGGTCTGCCCACTTTGCTTAGACTGTTTGAAGAAAGGGAAAGCATGGCCTTCATCTTGCCCATTTTTGACCACGAGATTCCTGCTGTGTTCTCCTTGGCTTCCTTGCTGTTTCCAATACTTTATGATCAAAGTGAACTGGGAAGAAAACCAGAGTTCTCCTGAGAGCCTATTCCATCAGAAAGAAGCCTTTTCTATCACTTTGAACTTAGAGTTATATTACTTCAGCATTTAAGCTGACTGCTTCTTTATAAACCATTACAACTCTGGATATCATATTTTGTTTTGGAAAAACTGGTTTTTAAAAGGGAGAACCTTATCTTTTTTTTCTGTTACAAATTCGCAGATATAAGAAATCATCACCATTTCTACCATTTAGCACTTGGTCATTGTTTAGTTTTTTATTGCTGTGAAACAGAACAACCACCAAATTTAGGATCTTAAAACATCCATTTTATTTCATTCATGATTTTGCAGGTCAGGAATTGTAAAAGGACTGGACTGGGCATTTCATCTCTGAATGAATGTGGCATCGCTGGGGACAGGTCTCCAGTCACCTGCTGCATAACAGTGTTTCAGTCAATAACAGACCACATAGACAGCGATGGACTTCTGGGAAGCTAAAGTTAGCTTACTACTGAGAAAAATATTTTAAAAAATAAATGTAGTGTAGCCTAAGTGTACAATGCTTATAAGATCTACAGTAGTGTAGAGTAATGTCCTAGATCATCACATTTGCTCATCACTCACCTACCCAGAGCACTTGCAGTCCTGAAAGCTCTATTCATGGTAAGTGCTCTATACAATTGTACCATTTTTAATCCTTTTATACTATATTTTTACCATACTTTCATATGTTTGGGTACACAAATATTTACCATTGTGTTACAATTACCTACAAACTCAATACAATAACATGCTATACAAGTTTGTTGCCTAGGAGCAATAGGCTATACCATATACCATCTAGGTCTGTGGGGGTACACTCTATGGTGTTGTTACAACAACAAAATTGCCAAATAACACATTTTTCAGAATGTCCCTGTTGTTATGTGATGCATGACCATGCTTCCAGGATAGCTTCTTCATCCATATGTCTGGTTCTCAGTATTTGCTTTCCACATGTTATCTTACCCTTTAGGGTCTCCCCAGTGTTGCCTAGGTGTCACAAAAGGGTGGTTACATGGTTTCATGGTGGTCACTGTTCTTAAATGGTGACTGACTTCCAAGAGGTAGGAAGCAGAAACTATCAAGCCAGCTAAGGAACATGCCTGAAAATGATGCAACATCACTTCGGCCATATTCTGTTGATGGAAGCAGGCTCAGAATCTTGGCCCAACCAGATTCAAGAGGATGGACAAATAGATTCTACCTCTTGAAGAAGATGTGTCAACCTGCATTGCATAAGAGCTTGTGGGGTGGGAAATATTCTTTGGAAAATGCAACTAACCAAATACATGCCATTTGGGGTGGTGTGTGTTTGTCTCATATCAGCCTATCTTTTCTGCCATTGAAATAATAAACATCTCCTTATACCTTCTTTTCTCTTGTAGTCTCTACAGACCAATATCATCCTAATATGCACTAAATAATTATTATTGATTTGATGATATGGCATTCAAAGATAAATTCATAGTTGAAATTTTAGGAAAAAATATAATACCTATTTTTACCATATATGAAAACTGGCTTTAGCCAAATGGTTTACTTATATTGCCCAAATGCTTTCTTGTTCCCTTTCTGTACCTACCTTTACCATTTCTTTTTACCTTTCTAAATCATCCTTTAAGATTCATCTTGTAATAGTCTTCCTCCACAATGTCTTTCACATTAATGAGGGATGGCAGCTGCTGCTTGTTCTATATCTGTGTTATATCAGCATTCTCTTTTTGTTTTCACCCTCCAACACCAATTCCCTATGTTACATTCTCTATGTTGAAATACCTAGTGTGGTGTCTGTGTTCCTGACTGGACCCTGACTGGTACACTGTCTGTCTTAGTCCATTTTGTGCTGCTCTAACAGAATACCACTGAGTAGGTAATTTGTAATAAACAGAAATTTGGCTCACAGTTCTGGAGGCTGGGAAGTCCAAGAGCATGGCACCAGTGTCTGGCAAGGGCCTTTGTGCTGCATCATCCCATGGTGGAAAGCGAAAGGGCAAGAGAGGGTGAGAGTGAGAAAGCAAGAGCGGTTCAAATTTACTTTTACAGCAAACCTAAACACAATGGGTAAAATTACCCACTCCTGCAATAATTAACTCCTGAAATGACATTAATCTATTTATAAGGGCTGAGTCCTCATGACCTAATCACCTCTTATTAGGCCTCATCTCCCAACACTGTTGCACTGGGGATTAAGTCTCCAACAAATCAACTTTGGGGGCCATATTCAAACCATGGCACCATCCATACCACTGATTTAATAATTGTGTGTGGCTTTACGACATGTCCTATAGATGCCCTGAGCTGTTATTTACATTTTTATTACTATCTTCTCACATTTTTCTTGCTTTTCCTGTTTGTATTTTAAACTCCTTGAGAAAAGAGATTATATATTATGTTTCTTTGTGTTTCACATAACATTTTGCAAGGCATCATGTACTTAGTATGTGTTCCTGTCTCATAGTAAGCAATACATGTTTGTCAGAGTTTTGAGTGGATTTGGCCATTGGGGATAGCAGATGTGGGGTCCAAGCCCTTCCTGAATGGTCAGAGCAAAGGGATTGATTGCTTATAGGGCTGGATATGTTTTCCTCCTGAGCCGCCATTAATTGATGAGCTGATGGTGGGTGGGACAGTTATAGAATATTTACTCCATGGTTGTTAGTTTAGGAGATGACATTCTGTGTCAGCTGAAACACTTTAAACTGATATTTGGAAACACTATATTCCTTGAAGTAATTTTCTCCTCAAGTTGAGGTAATTCTGGTTGTTCCTAGGGTTACTGAAATGCCATGTTTTATTCGTTCAAGTTAATTTTGAAAGTAGTTTGTCTTGAACACATACCTAGGTTATCAAGATAGTTCAATTTGGAGTAGCGAAATAGATGTGAGATGATTTTTGCTTTGATGTTTGTGACATTGTCTCTATATGACCTTGAAGGTTTAAGAAAAAAAAATCTTTCCAGTGTATTTAAAGATCTTTTTTTTTAGGGACAATATCTGTGATTGTTTATGCTTCAGCATTTTATGGGAAAGTAGGAATTACTCTGTTAAACTACATGACTGGTTTTCATCTTTCCTCCCAAGCAACCCAAACCTTTCATTTTATCAGAGTTTAATTTCTCCGTAACCTTACTTTGCTGTGTTGAAGAACTTCCATGGCCTAGCCTTTGCAATTTCTCCTAGACTGTCACATATGCAAAGGAATGGACTGAACAGGTAAGTCCTGCCTGATTCTTGTCCTTGCTTTGCTCACCCGGTTGTGAGTTTGGGTAAAATAATGTATTTATTCAGGTGTCAGAATCTGGATAATGGGGATTTTTGTGCTATCTTTTACTTTCTTTTTGGTCAAACAAATGTAATGTTTAATGTATTACATTTGGTCGCAATATAGAATCCATTAGAACAAACCTTTCTTTCTTCTTTCTTGGCAATGGTTCTTGTCCAGACATATATGTCATTTGGAGAAGGGGTAAAGACCACAATAGCATCAATGCTAATGGGAAGCCCAGTCATCTGGAGTGCTTCTCTGCTGAATATCAAAATAAGTGGTTAAAATTCGAAACTCTCACCCACATGGCTTGTCTCTGTATTAAAAAGTACAGATTTGCAGAATCTGCTAAGGAGTTTGTAACAACACACCTGCCAAAGCAATTAAGAAAAATACATAAGACATTAAAAAATAAGTACAAATTGAATTATCCATTTCTTAAAGTTGGCAGTATTAAGGATTGTGTTTTGTTTGTTTTCATTACATTTTAACTTGAACTGTGTCCATGAACTGAAACTCATTATCAATTGTCATTATCCAGTTTTATGCAGTTGACCACACAACCATTCCAGCACCTCTCTTTTTTGTCATTTTTCTTGTGTTCATAAATAATTTGAATCCTTTAATAATGTTTGATGCTTTCTGATTCTGGGGTGATTTAAAATAAGTGTAATTTATTAAGAATTTCAGATGCTTGCACAAGTGTTTGTGGATCAGGGATTAGTAGTGTATCCATGAAGGGATAAATCAAGGCACTGAGGCAAAATCCATGGGCTGTTTTAAACTAAGAAGGGATGCCTTTATAGCTCTCAAAAGTGCCTGAAAATTAAATGTTTGATTTATTATGGCTGTGTACACTTAGGGCTCAAATTATTCATGTATCATTTGGAAAATTTAAAATGCTTAATGTTCTGACATTATGTGATAATTGCTATTCTAATATATAGTGTCTACTAAATCTTTCCGGGAGCGGCTGACGGTGGCATTGATATACAAGAGCATATGCTTTGTGTACAAGTAAATCATTCTTCCATTGAATTAAGGCCAAGGAGGGAGCATTGAGTGGAACTTAAAGTGATATTACAGTATCCAGTGCTGTTCTAATCAAGAAATATGTAGCAGTGCTAGTGAAAAATTGGCAGAAATACACAAAAATCCACTAAGGAGAAAATGCAATCAAACATTTATCAGTGCTGCTTTTTGCAAAGTTTCCAGGAATCATGGCCATCACTCAGCAGAGTTGCTTTTCAAGGTTGATGCAATCTTAATTCTCACTTTTTTGTTGGTCTCCCTCTCATGACAGGCATTGGAGTCATTCCCTTTTTGTGGGTGCTTATTCATTAGTGGGTTATAGTCCTGCCATTATTCACCTTCTGCAGATACCTATCCACATTGACAAAAGGTAAAAGGGTACATTGTAAAAGTGACTAGGGAAATAATTAAGGAAGAGGTACAGAATTGGTAATTTTATCTCCCAAATGCTAATGTATGTAAACAGAACTCTCCAAGCAGGCATAAAGATGTAAGAAGCCCAACTGAATGCTTGTAGGAACTGGTTGACTAATTTTGAGTCTTCTCTTTAAGTTGTAGAAAGAAACTGCAGATACACTATTTTAGTACAGTTTGGCCTGTATCTGGGCACTCAATTCCTGCCACTGACAATATAGAGCTCAGTAACCAGGGGAAGGAGGAGTGTTCTGACCTACAAACACACCTCTTTTCTTTTCTGAAAATCAGAAGTAGTGAGACAGGCAGGACATTTCACTTGAAGAAGCTAATATATGAATGTGTTTTGGGGGTGTAGAGGTGAGGGATGGGGGAAGATAAATTAGGCTAGGCACTCTGTTGATACTGGGATGGTGAATTCGTTAAGCATCTTCAAGAACGAACTGTATAAGGAGTGTTTATTAATTAGTAATACTAGAGAATGACCAAAGATCCATGAAAAAATCATGGATCCTTTGCTCTTGAGATTCTTATTAACTAGAGGCTGGAGGTTCTGAGGAGTTCCAGAGTGAGGACACACACACACACACACACACACACACACACACACACACACACATGAAATGACCTACCAATGTGTGTGTCTGGGGAAGGTTGCAGCACTACTCACACTCATCTGAATTTCTTCATACTCATTGTCCCTTCCTTATCCTTTGGCACCAGAGTGTTGAAGCCCTGGTGTCTTATTTGTCTAAGCTGGTGCCGAAGGGAGGGAGATCCCAGATTCCAGATGAGCTAACACTAGTACCAGATATTCTAAAACAGTGGTTCTCAAACATTTTATTTACAAGACCCATTTACACTCTTATTGAGGACTTCAAAGAGCTTTTGTTTATGAATGTTGTCTTTATCGATATTTACCATGTTTAAAAATTAAAATATTTAAGAATAATATCAATAAACTCACTACTTATTAACACAAATAACACATTCTTAATGAAAATATTACATTTTTCAAAACAAAAAAATTGGAAGAGTGGCATTGTTTTACTTTTTTTTGCAAATCTCTTTAATGTCTGGCTTGATAGACAGCTGGATTCTCAGATTAGTTTCTGCATTCAGTTTGTTGTGATCTCAGATATCACACTGACTCTGGAAAGCTCCACTGTATACTTGTTAAAAAAAAAAAAGTGAGTACAAAAAGCAAATCACGTCTCAGTATTAGTATGAAAATACTTTTGACCTTACAGCTCCCTGTGATGAAGACTTGAATCATATTCACCTAATTTCTAAGGAAGAAAGAAAGAGTGCTGTCATCTGATAGTTTGGGGAAACTGGCAGGCAGTCACAGATTGGAAGCCATAGTCTAGAATTAGAGCCTTGGTTCTGCCAATTACATACTAGCTGTGTGACCTCGGCAAGTTAGTTAACCTCCTTATGCCTCAGTTTTTGCATCTTTATTTTATTTTATTTTAATTTTATTTTTTATTATACTTTAAGTTCTAGGGTACATGTGCAGAACATGCAGTTTTGTTACATAGGTATACATGTGCCATGGTGGTTTGCTGCACCCATCAACTCGTCACCTACATTGGGTATTTCTCCTAATGCTATCCCTCCCCGAGCCCCCAACCCCCCAACAGGCCCTGGTGTGTGATGTTCCCCTCCCTGTGCCCGTGTGTTCTCATTGTTCAACTCCCACTTATGAGTGAGAACATGCAGTGTTTGGTTTTCTCTTCTTGTGTTAGTTTGCTGAGAATGATGGTTTCCAGCTTCATCCATGTTCCTGCAAAGGACATGAACTCATCCTTTTTTATGGCTGCATAGTATTCCATGGTGTATATGTGCCACATTTTCTTTATCCAGTCTATCAGTGATGGACATATGGGTTGGTTCCAAGTCTTTGCTATTGTGAATAGTGCTGCAATTACATACGCATGCATGTGTCTTTATAGTAGAATGATTTATAATCCTTTGGGTATATATCCAGTAATGGGATGGCTGGGTCAAATGGTATTTCTAGTTCTGGATCCTTGAGGAATGGCCACACTGTCTTCCACAATGGTTGAACTAGTTTACACTCCCACCAACAGTGTAAAAGCCTTCCTATTTCTCCACATCCTCTCCAGCACTGTTGTTTCCTGACTTTTTAATGATCACCATTCTAACTGGTGTGAGATGGTATCTCATTGTGGTTTTGATTTGCATTTCTCTAATGACCAGTGATGGTGAGCATTTTTTCATGTGTCTTTTGGCTGCATAAATGTCTTCTTTTGAGACGTGTCTGTTCATGTCCTTTGCCCACTTTTTGATAGGGTTGTTTGTATTTTTCTTGTAAATTTTGTTTAAGTTCTTTGTAGATTCTGCATATTAGCCCTTTGTCAGATGAATAGATTGCAAAAATTTTCTCCCATTGTGTAGGTTGCCTGTTCACTCTCATGATATTTTGCTGTGCAGAAGCTCTTTAGTGTAATTAGATCCCATTTGTCAATTTTGGCTTTTGTTGCCATGCTTTTGTTGTTTTAGACATGAAGTCTTTGCCCATGCCTATGTCCTGAATGGTGTTGCCTGAGTTTTCTTCGAGGGTTTTTATGGTTTTAGGTCTAACATTTAAGTCTTTAATCTATCGTGAGTTGGTTTTTGTATAAGGTGTAATGAAGGGGTCCAGTTTCAGTTTTCTGCATATGGCTAGCCAGTTTTCCCAGCACCATTTATTAAATAGGGAATCCTTTCCCCATTGCTTGTTTTTGTCAGGTTTGTCAAAGAGCAGATGGTTGTAGATGTGTGGTGTTATTTCTGAGGCCTCTGTTCTGTTCCATTGGTCTAGATATTTGTTTTGGTACCAGTACCATGCTGTTTTGGTTACTGTAGCCTTGTAGTATAGATTGAAGTCAGGTAGCGTGATGCCTCCAGCTCTGTTCTTTTTGCTTAGAATGCTTTTGGCTATGGGGGCTCTTTTTGGGTTCCATATGAACTTTAAAGTAGTTTTTTTCAATTCTGTGAAGAACATCAATTGTAGCTTGATGGGGATAGCATTGAATCTATAAATTACCTTGGGCATGGCCATTTTCACGATATTGATTCACTCCATGAGCATAGAATGTTTTTCCCTTTGTTGTGTTCTCTCTTATTTCCTTGAGCAGAGGTTTATGGTTCTCCTTGAAGAGGTCCTTCACATCCCTTGTAAGTTGTATTTCTAGGTATTTTATTCTCTTAATAGCAATTGTGAATGGGAGTTCACTCATGATTTGACTCTCTGTTTGTCTGTTATTGGTGTATAGGAATGCTTGTGATTTTTGCACATTGATTTTGTGTCCTGAGACTTTGCTGAAGTTGCTTCTCAGCTTAAGGAGACTTTGGGCTGAAATGATGGGGTTTTCTAAATATGCAATCATGTCATTTGCAAAGAGAATTTGACTTCCTGTCTTCCTATTTGAATACCCTTTATTTCTTTCTCTTGACTGACTGCCCTGGCCAGAACTTCCAATACTATGTTGAATAGGAGTGGTGAGAGAGGGTATCCTTGTCTTGTGCCAGTTTTCAAAGGGAATACTTCCAGGTTTTGCCCATTTGGTATGATATTGGCTGTGGGTTTATTGTAAATAGCTCTTATTGAGATATGTTCCATTAATACCTAGTTTATTGAGAGTTTTTAGCATGAAGGGGTGTTGAATTTTGTCAAAGGCCTTTTCTGCATCTATTGAAATAATCATATGGTTTTTGTCATTGGTTCTGTTTATGTGATGGATTATGTCTATTGATTTGTGTATGTTGAACCAGCCTTGCTTCCCAGGGATGAAGCCGACTTGATCATGTGGATAAGCTTTTTGATGTGCTGCTGGATTCAGTTTGCCAGTATTTTATTGAGGATTTTTGCATTGATGTTCACCAGGAATATTGGCCTGAAATTTTCTTTTTTTGTTGTGTCTCTGCCAGGTTTTGGTATCAGGATGCTGCTGACCTCATAAAATGAGTTAGGGAGGAGTCCCTCTTTTTCTGTTGTTTGGAATAGTTTCAGAAGGAATGGTACCAGCTCCTCTTTGTAGCTCTGGTAGAATTTGGCTGTGAATCTGTCTGGTCCTGGACTTTTTTTGGTTGGTAGGCTATTAATTACTGCCTCAATTTCGGAACTTGTTATTGGTCTATTCAGGGATTCAACTTCTTCCTGGTTTAGACTTGGGAGGGTGTATATGTCCAGGAATTCATCAGTTTCTTCTAGATTTTCTAGTTTATTTGCATAGAAGTGTTTATAGTATTCTGATGGTAGTTTGTATTTCTCTGGGATCAGTGGTGATAGCCCCTTTATCATTTTTTCATTGCGTCTATTTGATTCTTCTCTCTTTTCTTCTTTATTAGTCTGGCTAGCAGTCTATCTATGTTGTTGGTCTTTTCAAAAACCAGCTCCTGGATTCATTGACTTTCTGAAGGGTTTTTCATGTCTCTATCTCCTTCAGTTCTGTTCTGATCTTAATTATTTCTTGTCTTCTGTTAGCTTTTGAATTTGTTTGCTGTTGCTTCTCTAGTTCCTTTAATTCTAGTGTTAGGGTGTCAATCTTAGATCTTTCCTGCTTTCTCTTGTGGGCATTTAGTGCTATAAATTTCCCTTTAAATACTGCTTTAAATGTGTCCCAGAGATTCTGGTACATTGTGTCTTTGTTCTCATTGGTTTCAAAGAACATCTTTATTTTTGCCTTAATTTTATTATTTACCCAGTAATCATTCAGGAGCAGGTTGTTCAGTTTCCATGTAGTTGTGTGGTTTTGAGTAAGTTTCTTAGTCCTGAGTTCTAATGTGATTGAACTGTGGTCTGAGAGACTGTTTGTTATGATTTCCGTTCTTTTGCATTTGCTGAGAAGCGTTTTACTTCCAATTATGTGGTCAATTTTAGAATTAGTGCGATGAGGTGCTGAGAAGTAAGTATATTCTGTTGATTTGGGATTGAGAGTTCTGTAGATGTCTATTAGGTCTGCTTGGTCCAGAGTGAAATTCAAGTCCTGAATATCCTTGTTAATTTTCTGTCTCGTTGGTCTGTCCAAAATTGACAGTGGGTTGTTAAAGTCTCCCACAATTATTGTGTGGGAGTCTACATCTCTTTGTAGGTCTCTAAGAACTTGCTTTATGAATCTGGGTGCTCCTGTAATGGGTGCATATATATTTAGGATAGTCAGCTGTTCTTGTTGCATTGATCCCTTTACCATTATGTAATGGCCTTCTTTGTCTCTTTTGATCTTTGTTGGTTTAAAGTCTGTTTTATCAGAGATTAGGATTGCAACTCCTGCTTTTCTTTGCTTTCCATTTTCTTGGTAAATATTCCTCCATCCCTTTATTTTGAGCCTATGTGTGTCTTTGCACACAAGATGGGTCTCCTGAATACAGCACAATGATGGGTCTTGACTCTTTATCCAATTTGCCAGTCTGTGTCTTTTAACTGGGGCACTTAGCTGTATTTCATTTAAGGTTAATGTTGTTATGTGTGAATTTGACTCTGTCATTATGATGCTAGCTGGTTATTTTGCCCGTTAGTTGATACAGTTTCTTCATAGTGTCGATGGTCTTTACAATTTGATATGTTTTTGCGGTGACTGGTACTGTTTGTTCCTTTCCATGTTTAGTGTTTCCTTCAGGAGCTCTTGTAAGGAAGGTGTGGTGGTTACAAAAAGCTCTTAGCATTTGCTTGTCTGTAAAGGATTTTATTTCTCCTTCATGTATGAAGCTTAGTTTGGCTGGATATAAAATTCTGGGTTGAAAATTCTTTTCTTTAAGAATGTTGAATATTGGCCCCACTCTCTTCTGGCTTGTAGGGTTTCTGCAGAGAGATCCACTGTTAGTCTGATGGGCTTCCCTTTGTGGGTAACCTGACCTTTCTCTCTGGCTGCCCTTAACATTTTTTCCTTCATTTCAACCTTGGTGAATCTGACAATTATGTGTCTTGGAGTTGCTCTTCTTGAGGAGTATCTTTGTGGTGGTTTCTGTATTTCCTGAATTTGAATGTTGGCCTCCCTTGCTAGATTGGCGAAGTTCTCCCGGATAATATCCTGAAGAGTGTTTTCCAACTTGGTTCCATTCTCCCCATCACTTTCAGCTACATCAATCAAATGTAGATTTGGTCTTTTCACATAGTCCCATATTTCTTAGAGTCTTCATTCGTTCCTTTTTATTCTTTTTTCTCTAATCTTGTCTTCTCACTTTACTTCATTAAGTTGATCTTCAATCTCTGATATCCTTTCTTCCACTTGATTAATTCAGCTCTTGACACTTGTGTATTCTTCATGAAGTTCTTGTGCTGTGTTTTTTTTTTTTTTTTTTGAGATGGAGTCTTGCTCTGTTGCCCAGGCTGGAGTGCAGTGGCGCAATCTTGGCTCACTGCAAGCTCCACCGTGCTGTGTTTTGCAGCTCCAGCAGGTCATTTATGTTCTTCTGTAAACTGGTTAGTCTAGTTAGCAATTCGTCTAACCTTTTTTCGAGGTTCTTAGCTTCCTTGCATTGGGTAAGAACATGCTCCTTTAGCTACAAGGAGTTTGTTATTACCCACCTTCTGAAGCCTACTTCTGTCAATTTGTCAAACTCATTCTCCATGCAGTTTTGTTCCCTTGCTGATGAGGAGTTGTGATCCTTTGGAGGAGAAGAGGTGTTCTGGTTTTTGGAATTTTCAGCCTTTTTGTACTGCTTTCTCCACATCTTTGTGGATTTATCTACCATTGGTCTTTGATGTTGGTGACCTTCGGATGGGATCTTTGAGTCGACGTGCTATCCCTTTCTATTTGTTAGTTTTCCTTCTAACAGTCAGGCCCTTCTGCTGCAGGTCTGCTAGAGTTTGCTGGAGGTCCACTCCAGACCCTGTTTGCCTGGGTATCACCAGCGGAGGCTGCAGAAGAGCAAAGATTGCTGCCTGTTCTTTCCTCTGGAAGCTTTGTCCCAGAGGGGCACCTGCCAGATGCCAGCAGAGCTCTTCTGTATGAGGTGTCTGTCATCCCCTACTGGGAGGTGTCTCCCACTCAGGATACACAGGCATCAGGGACCCACTTGAGGAGGCAGTCTGACCCTTAACAGAGCTTGAATGCTGTGCTGGGAAGTCTGCTGCTCTCTTCAGAGCCATCAGGCAGGGATGTTTAAGTCTGCTGAAGCTGAGCCCACAGCTGTCCCTTCCCCCAGGTGTTCTGTCCCAGAGAGATGGGGGTTTTTATCTATAAGTCCCAGACTGGGGCTGCTGCCTTTTTTTCAGAGATGCCCCGCCCAGAGAGGAGAAATCTGGCAGTCTGCCTTGGTGAGCTGCAGTGGGCTCCACCCAGTTCGAACTTCCAGGTGGCTTTGTTTAGATTGTAAGGGTAAAACCACCTACTCAAGCCTCAGCAATGGCAGATGCCCCTCCCCCCACTGCACTTGAGCATCCCAGGTCAATCTCAGGCTGCTGCTGTGCTGGTAGTGAGAATTTCAAGCCAGTGGCCCTTAGTTTGCCAGGCTCCCTGGTGGTGGGACCCACCAAGCCAGGCCATTTGGCTCCCTGACTTCAGCACCCCTTTCCAGGGGAGTGAACAGTTCTGTCTCTCTCGCCTTCCAGGTACCACTGGGGTATGGAAAAAAAAAAAACAAAAAAAACCTCCTGCTACTAGTTTGGTGTCTGCCCAGATGGCCACCCAGTTTTGTGCTTGAAATCCCGGGCCCTGGTGGAGTAGACACCGGAGGGGGTCTCCTGGTCTGTGGGTTGTGAAGACTGTGGGACAAGCTCAATATATGGGCTGGAGTGCACAGTTCCTCAGGCTCATTCCCTCACAGCTTCCCTTGGGTAGGGGAGAAAATTCCCCGACCCTCTGTGCTTCTCAGGTAAGGCAATGCCCCACCCTGCTTCAGCTTGCCCTCTGTGGGCTGCGCACCCACTGTCCAGCCAGTCCCAAAGAGATGAACCAGGCACCTCAGTTGGAAATGCAGAAATCACCTGCCTTCTAAGTCAGTCTTGCTGGGAACTGCAGACTGGAGCTGTTCCTATTTGGCCATCTTGCCAGCAAAAAGACAGAGTTTTTCCATCTTTAAAATGGAGCTTGTAATAGTACTCACCTCTGATGGCTGTTATGAGGCTTAGTGAGATACTGTAGGCAAAGTTTTTGTTTAGCTAATAGTAAGTGCACAATAGTGGCTTTTGTTTCCTTGATTATTACTGTTAAGGCACCAATCCATTATGAACCTCAGGTTCCTCATTTGGCAAATGAGGCTGGTATGAACGGTTCCAAGTTCTAACATAATATGATTTTGCTTCAAAGCCTTCCTTTCCCATATTAGAGGTGGAGAGTATCGGAGAGGGTGTATATGATTCTAATGGTGAGAAAAGCATTTATTTTTGCTTACGTTTAGTAATAACTCCATACTCCCCCTCCCCCCACTACCCCCTTATAACTCTATGTAAAACTTTCTAGGGCTTTAAGAATAAAACTTGGTTTAAAAAATTGTTGTTTCCTTGGAAAAAAAATTAAGTTTAGCCTTTTCAATTGGAACCAATATGTGTATTAGAGCAAATAAAAGTTTAAAAATTTGATTTCAGGTCTCATAGTGGTTTCAGGTCAAAGTCATAATAGGGTTTATCTCATGTCTAAACTTAATTGAAGGGTAAATGAAACTATGTTAAAAGATTTTGCTGACTCCTCAGTTTAAAGAACTACATAGAATAGGTAATAACATTTTAATGGAACAGGAAAATAAGGAGCCTGGATTCATGGGACAGGGGTAGAGGAGAAAAAACAGGGGCTAAAAAGCATCTTGAAAACACAAGTGTTGGACCTGCAGTTTGATTGAAGACCCAGATCAAAATAAATCAATACAAATGCTTTGGTTTATTTTTTCCTCCATTTTCACTTAAGTACTAGCCTCTAATACAATGAAAAGCATATTAGAAAGGAAATAAGACAAATGGTCTCAGAAGTAATAGAAAGGACTGCATGTGTTGCATGCCGCTTATTTTAAATTTGCCAGAGCCTTGCTATGGAGCCATGTGGGAAGGCATGAAGATTTGCATATAGAGACTTCACTGGAGGGGATTCTTTTTATTTTTTGTTTTGGAGATGGAGTCTCACTCTGTCACCCAGGCTGGAGTGTAGTGGCACGATCTTGGCTCACTGCAACCTCCACATCCCGGGTTCAAGTGATTCTCCTGCCTCAGCCTCCCGAGTGGCTGGGATTACAGGCACTCACCACCATGCCCGGCTAATTTTTGTATTTTTAGTAGAGACTTGGTTTCACCATGTTGGCCAGGCTGGTCTTGAACTCCTGATGTCAGGTGACCCACCCGCCTTGGCCTCCCAAAGTGCTGGGATTATAGGTGTGAGCCACTTCACTCGGCCTCACTGGAGGGGCTTCTTAGAGGAAATATTGAGAATCCCACAGCTAAGCACGATTCTTTGCCATGGGTTCTCAAGGACAGTATGATAACAAGACTTTGGAGTGAAAATGTGCTAGAATTCAAGTCACAGAGAGTTGTGTTGATAGCAAGAGATTATATGACAGTGGCAAACATAATGGAATAAAATTAAAATTTTACAGTGAGAGATAACTGTCAAGTTAGTAGTAATATAGCTTATAGATAGAATGGTTTACATGAAATAAAATTATATTGGTAATTTTGATACTACTGATACTAGTAGAGTTATGCTTAATGTTGACTTTTCCATCAAAAGCCGTTAGATAAGCATGGGGTATTGTGGGCAGAGGCGAGCTCGGATTGAACCAGCAAACTGCTTCTGACAAAGAGGGATGTGTTTGTGCTCAAAGGAAAAGGGTAATGGCTGTAATAAGATATATTAAGAATTATGTTACTTGTGGTAATCACTGGAAAAATGAATAGTATTTTTATCCTTTTCAAAAAACTTGTAGGTTTGAAGAAGCATAGTCTGGTTTGTTGCCATTTGTAACCTGCAATAATTATCTATATACCTTATGTCATATGGAACTAGAATTCATCCACTTGCAATTTGTTTAAGCATCAAAGCAGTTATCTGCCATCTATCCCAGAAAGTATAAGGCAAAGGTCCTAACATGGCAGAGGGGCACAGATACACCACATGGATTTTTCTTTTTGTGCTTGAGCAAATCTATTCCTGATTATAAGCTCAAACAGCTCTCCCAAGTTGAAGATTTGACAACTCTGATGCTTACAGAGCGCTGGGAAGTGGTTCCATGGTTCCATGGTACTATGGCAGGTTTGTGCTCTGTGGCTGTGGATGTCTGGGGTTAGGTGTCTGACCGGGGGCCCATCAAAATGGCAAGGGAAGATGAATAGCGAGAAAAGCAAGAACAACATTTCTCTTTGAAGAACTGTCTGAGCTGATCTGTGGGCCAGACAAAATTCTGTTGATGCTATTAGAGGGTGCCTAGCATCGCTCTGGGCACATAGTAGGTATTCACATAACAGTTTGATTGAAGTCCTTAGACAGTACAACTGAGCAGGACACATCCATGTAATATGTTTATCTGATGATTAATTCAGCTGCAAACTGGTTTCTTTTATCTGTTTATATACGAGGCAATCTGCTTCAGAAAGAAAATGACATTTAAATTCGAATACCATCTGTCCTTTGTGTTAACTGGCACTTTAGCAAAACTGAAATAGGAAAGATTTTAAGGGTGTCTACCCCCTTGACACAGGTGGAAAGAATGAAGAGAGGAGGGTTTCCAATATTGACTTCAGTATGGATTTGTGCAAAGAGCTTTACTTCTCTGTCCCTCACTATTAATCTTTGAAAAAATAGAGATGCTTCCCTGTGGTAGAAATCTCTATTGCTCAGCTCACTCATATCTAGTTCTTTTCACCTTTTGGGCTTGTGGGAGGTTTGCAGTTTCCACCCAATTTTGCAGTTTGGTGGGACCATGAGACCAATATTGGCCAATGAGCCACTGGCAAAAGTAATGTGTGTCACTTCACTGCTAGTGGGAGACCTCCAGCATTCTTACACCCATGCTGCTGTAACCAGCTGTGTTCCAGATGGTGCAGCCTCCATCTGCATGGATTCCAGTGAGAGGATATGGAGCAGAACTCTCTCTTCACCTTCACCTGCACCACCACCAATGCCTGCTGGGCATATAATGTCAGTAAATAATAAAGTATTGTTTCAAGTCCCTGAAATATGAAGGAAAGTTGTCACTATAACATAACTTTACTCTGACTGATACATGCCTACTGCATGATTCTTCAACCAGAGGATTATTTGATTTGTTTTAAACCCCTTTTCAACACACAAGTCTCTCAAGACTTTAGAGTACATCAGCGTCACATCCTGTTGGTTCGATTTGCAGATTTCTGGGTCTCTTCCCCTGACGGCTGTACCTCAGTAAATTTGGTGTGAGTTCCACACATCTCTTTTTTTCCCTTTATTTTTAAGTAGGATTTTTATGCCATTCTGATCGAGGAGGAGTGATCTCACTTCAAGAAATGTTGTAAATCTATATCATGCTATAAAGAGTCTGGTTATTATTTCTCAAGTTCTGCTAGTCAGACATGTTCAGATATTAGTAAAAGGTTAAAAGCATTTAGGGAACGTATAAGTGTAATAAACACAAAGTTCACCAGCTCTGTTTCAAAGCTGCATGAAGCAGAGAAAGTGAAGACACAGAATAGGTGATTAATAGACCCAACCACTTTCTAAATGAGAATTCTAAAGATTGTAAATCATTTGGAAATTGAAGTGATGGCCTGGAAAACAAGTCAAAATTAAGAAATGTCAAATAAAAATGGATTTGAAGAAATAAAAGTAGAAAACGTGAGGCAATCCCCTCATAGTTGATTTGGGAGGAAGCTGGGAGAACAGGAGCCTCGGGGACCTTGGAAGACTGTGTAGGGGGAGCCTGTGCTTACCTCCGTTTGTGGCTTTGGAATATCTGTCTAGAACTCTGGGACTGATTCAGTGTCTTGATCTATTCCTGCTACTTGCAAAGATTATCGTCTTCTATGGATTAAAAGGAGGAGGTGTTCTGGCCCTATGGAGGTGGATTCTACTGAGCTCACAGAAGAATTTGCTCCTTTAATTTTTTTTTAGAAATATATATATTTTTTAGACATATACCTTGTAAAGATAATGATTTTTATTCCTTCCATCTACCTCCAACTGTCTATTATTTCCCACAGACCCCCAAACCTGTGGGTTCTACTCACTTCAGAAATGTGTGTCTACAGCAGAGCTACCTGCCCATAGCAGGGCCATCCATGAAAAATAGGGATCATATGGTTAGGATGGAGGGAAACAGTGAGTAATGCCAATCTGAGGCATTAAGTCAAGGAAACAGCCTGGCAAAGGTAGAAGTGGTTCTGCTAGCCAGTATTTGAGATGTCCTGAAATAATGGTTTTATACACTCAGTCAGCCCATCTCCCCATCCAGGGCTATCTATCTGTCCTGAACCATTGCTGATATGTTGTTCAATCTGTCTTTGAGTGATTTCTTTTCCACTACAAGGCTGGTTTTGCTGTTGCTTATAAACAATTTGATTTGTTTGAACATTCTAGGGAGAGGAGTAGAAGCTGTGAGCAGCATAATTTTCCTGGTTCCATACTGAGTGGTGGTGGGGGGGACCTTCACCCTATACTCCCACTTCTGCCCTGAAGGGGTTTAGAGTATGCCATCCAAAAATATGCCACTCTGGCACAAGGATTATTTGGAGCCGAGAGCAATTAAGGAAAAGCAGACATGGTATGCTCTCTCAGACCTCCCCCTATTCATTTAAAAATAGAATATAAATTCCCCTTGTGAAGGTGACCCCCACACTTCCTATACTAGGAAGAAGATGCAGTCTTATCACTGGAGATAAGATGGCAGCAGGAAAGTATATGCAAATAAACCTTAGTAACTAGCCCTTATACCATTAGTTTCCCCATGTGTATTCCTTTCCACAATTTGCTGCCCCAGAAGCTCAAAATTCTTTTCCTTTATCTTGCTGCTTCTCTATAAAATTATTGTTCTTTGCTAAGATGCTAGACAAGCCCAGGTTCTAACTACCCCTCTGAGTTACTCATCACTGAGCGCTCCCATGTGTATGTATGATGTATAAATTATAAATTTCTATTGTTTCTTTTTTCTTGTTAATCTGTCTTTTGTCAATCTCATTTATGGGGCCCAGCCAATAAACCTGATATTGGTAGAGGAGTTTTGTCTCCTCTACAACTTCATGTCCTATTTTTCATGCCATCATTTTAATGATTTTTGACTGAGGTAATTTAGAAGGAAGATTTTTGTTGCAAGGGAGAGAAAGCCAAGTTGAAGTAGCTTATGTAGAAAAGGAAGTGAGTGTGAGTATATTCACATGTATTCTGTGTGCATGTTGTGTGCACGTGTCATTTACCTGAAGAGTCCAGGGGTATCTGAGTTCAAGTATGGCTGGACCTAGGTACGCAAATTATGTTGCCAGGAGTCTTTCTATGCTTTCCTTAATCTTTCTTCTGTGTTGGTTTTATTCTTCATGCAGGTTCTCCTTAAGCCACAGCAAATGTTCTCTTGACTTGCATTCTTTCTTCTAGACTAGCAGAATTAGTGGCAGGAGTGTATCTATTTCTCTAGAGTTCCAGCAGAAGCTCTAGAGCTGATGTTCATTGATTCTGACTGGCTTGCCTTGGGATGCTATCCTTGAACTAGTTACTGAGAGTGTTGAGATGGAGTATGCTAATTGGCCAGACCTTGGTCATGTACCCCCAGATATTATAGGTGGGGTAAACCCTGCCTGAACCATATGAAAAGAGAAGAGGGAAGGGGGTAGTGTCCCCAAAGGAAATCATAACATTTTTGCCAGAAAGAGGAGAAATAACTGCTGGAGGCCAAACCCTACAGCTGTCTACTGCAGAAGGCATACTGTTGTGTCCTGGCTAACCATGACATTTGAAGTTTGCAGGTTCTAATAAGCAGCTGGGCAACGGAGGGTAAGAATTAGATTTACTTCTGTCTCATTCACTCCATCAGCCAATCAGTACATGAAGTGAAACATGCAGTTCTCAGGGAGTAACATCATTTATTAGACCTGTTTTAGGAACCATGAGAGAATTTGCATAAGTAGAATTAATGTTGCTTCTTATTAGCGCCACATACTCAAGCCCGTCAGGATTTCTATTATAAACTCCCATTTTACTATGATATCCAACCTTGTCATTTGTGTCAATGAGAGGTATATTGTCACATGCACAGCTCACCATGTATTTAATTATCTTATATTTGGCACAAGATTCTTCATTACTTTCTGTAATGAAAGTCACTAGTTGTCGTTCTTGCAGATGTGAAGCAAAGTTCACCTTGACATTGAGGAGATTTCACTGGAAATAAAAACTCCCCAAGTTGTGTGGCAGAATCCTTTACATGCTGAGTGGTATAAGTGTAATGGTTTAGAAGGTCAGCTGTGGTCAAAGCCTAGCACCACCATTGAATGAGCTGGGTGATCTTGGGGCCCCATCTATAAAATGAGATAATAAGAAAATCCCTCTCATGGTGTTTTGTGAAGATTAAATAAGTGAACACATGTAAGGACCTTAGAACAGTATCTAGCACATTGTTGGAGTTCGATAAATTTAAATATTCATATGTATTAGATGTAGATAACCTGAATCATGAGGTCCCTTCAGGCAAGTTCTTTGACAGTTTTACCTGCAGGTTGAAAGTAGGAGTTGTGGTTTGGGATTTGTAGCCTAAATATTTCTAATCTCATTCTTTATTTAAAAAAGAAAAAACAAAAAACTCCACACTGGCATGAAGTTTTAAATGAAGCAAATTCTAATTAAAAGGTCATAGTTAGCATAATAAAAATAAAGTAGCTATAAAAATTGTGAAAAGAATCCAAACTTAGTTACCCCTCCACCAAAAAAAGAGAAAAAGCCTAGTATTTAAGCATATAAGCAATTGGAGAAAGTGATTAATAACATTTTTAAGATACCAAACGTTCCAAAGCTCACATATTATAAACTTCTCATATCAACAATTTTCCATGATCGTGGGGGAGAGATGGGGAGGAGGAAAGGTAAGAGAGTGGCTGGAACATGGTGTTAGATCTATGCCGAGGCCTGGTTAAACGTGCACTGCTGTGCTTTCTTCATTTCAGAGTCTACTCTCTAATATCTCTGATCCCAGTTTTGAGATCTGAGTTGACTTCTTAGGTTTTCCTTTTTTAGCTTAATGAATCTGATTTATTCTGACATGACACCTTGGGCCTGTCCCTCAAAGTGGAAGTTTCAACCCAGGATCCAGCCCTGTTGAAACAAGGAGTACATATGGTCAATTAAGAGAGAGGAAAATAATTCCTTTTTAGTTGTTTAAATTGAACTTTCAATCTACGAGAATGGTGGGCCTGGAATTTCCATCAGGACATAATCTTATGTGACCAACAGACCAGTGAAAATACTGTGCTTTAAGAATTCATCTGACATCAACATAGCATTACAAATAATAGGATAATCCTTCAGTTGGTTAGTTCAGTCATCAGTTGGACTGTGCGTTTAATCAAATTGGCCCATGTGATGTTTGCTGTTATCTTTTTTCCACCAGAGTTTTATGTTTAAAATTTGTGAAATTGCTCCAGGAGGATTTGCTATCCTGGCACCAATGACCAGGTTTTTGTAAAATCTGTATAACAGCAGAGTACAATCCCCCCAAATTTGCTAAAATGAAAAAATTATCAATGAGTCTCTAATTTCTTATGTGGAAAAGTGATTTGTAATATAGACCAAAATTCTAAAAACTGCCTAATATGATGGACTTCAATTGTTATCTATTCTTACTTGTTTTACCCAAAATTCGCTTAGAAAAAAAAAAAAGCTTTTAAAGGTCTTTTAAAAGCTTTTTTTTTTTAATTATAAAAGTGATATATGTGTAACACTGTTAAGTTGTTACAAGCAATGAACAAAATTTGCATGTAACATTATGGATAGATCTTAATATAGTCATGGATGAAAAAAGTAAAAGTGAGATTTAAAAAATCATAGTACCATTTATGTAATTAAAATTACATATATTAGCAACACATTTTACAACATGGTATCATAATTTCCTATAGGGAAAAAAATGGGCATGAAAGGGAATAAAACAATCAAGCAGACAAGAGAAAGGCCTGTAAGAATAAATGATAATGTACATGTTCCTGAGGACCACTAAAAATAAAAGAAAAATTTAAGTATAAAGGATACTTACCATAAAAAGATAAATAAAAACACACTCGGTCCTACTGCTCTACCGAATAATCACTCTATGCATGCTTATCTACTTAATGACAGACTTTTCTTCATTTTTTAAGAGAAAAGTCTTGAATGCTGCCTATATGATTTCCTGAGGGACAAAGCAGTATGGACTTATTCATAGCAACTTGAATTTGTGAGCCTGTGGAACCAACTCACACTTTCTTATTCCATTACCTGTTTTCACCTCTTCTGATTTACTGGCTTCCACTTCTGTCTGCATGCGGATCATCTGAGTTGAAATGTCCAGTGGATGGCTGGAACTATGGTTCAGCTATCAGGGGAGGGGCCAGTGTGATGATAATAATGTGGGAGGTGTCATCTTTTAAAGGCCATTCTTTTGGCAAATAGTTATTTTTATTTTATTTTATTTTATTATTATTTTTGAGATGGAGTCTCACTCTGTCACCCAGGCTAGAGTGCAGTGGCACGATCTCAGCTCACTGCAACCTTTGCCTCCCATGTTCAAGCGATTCTCCTGTCTCCGCCTCCCGAGTAGCTGGGATTACAGGTGCGTATCACCATGCCCGGCTAATTTTTGTATTTTTAGTATAGATGGGGTTTCGCCATGCTGGCCAGGCTGATCTCGAACTCCTGACTCTTGGTGATCTACCCACCTCAGCCTCCCAAAGTGGTAGGATTACAGGTGTGAGCCACCATGCGTGGCTTAGCAAATAGTTATTAAGCACTAAATTAACTAATACAATTAATTATACAGTTATTTATTGAGAGCCAACTATGTGCCAAGCACTATATTGGAACTAGGAGAATATGAACAATCCTATAATGGATTGATTCTTTGTATTTATTATATGCCTGCCGTGTGCATAGCCTGCTAACTTGTAATTTTATTTTTAAAGGTAAAATATTTGGGAGTATCGTGAATATAAAGCATATTTTCTTTCCAGAGACTTTCCAGGTAGAAGACTTTCTGAGCTCTAAAACAGTTCAGGCTCTACAGTGAGCTATAGAATTACCTTAACAGAGTCTATGTGGACTTTCACCTCTACTTAAACTATAAAGAAAGGATTAAGCAAAAAAAAAAAAAAAAAAATTAACCTATACACAATACCATGAGGGAATATTTAAAGCTACTAAAAGGACATTTTCCAGGCGTCTTTCAAGTACAACTTAGAAGCATGTGTTTACATGGAAACATAAATAAAATTCAAATGTGTGAATTTTATTCTCTCAAAAAGCTGAATGATTAACCTCTCCATTAAATTCTAATTGAATTTCCTTCCTTAAAAAAAAAAAAAAGACCACACTTCCACATTCAAAAGTCATTGTTGTACCTCTCTGATGCTTAGATAAAATAGAATAAAAAGGACATTTTCAAGCATCTTTCAAGTACCTTTAATACAACTTGGAAGCATGTATTTATATGGAAATACCTGACACTTAGGCAAAGAGATGGGAGAAAGGGGACTTCTACAGTTTCTCATAATTAAGCTAAGAGGAGGTAGATAAACAGATAATAAGAAAACAATGTAGTAAGGAACATCAAAAGTCTGAGAGTGCAAGAGAAAAAAACTTTATTGAACGTAAAATATTCATATGTGTTCATTAAAGGAGTTCTCCCCAAGACCTCCCCTGGATGGATTTCTCACTCATCCAGGATATTCACAAATACTCATATGCTGATGACTCAGATCCCTGTTCTGAGGGTGAGAACCTGATTTCCACTTCTAGATTGAGCATCTCTTCCTGAATGTCTTGCAGGTGTGTCATGACATATAATTAAAATTAAATGTATGAATCTTATTCTCTCAAAAAGTTGAATGATTCACCTCTCCATCAAATTCTGATTGAATTTCCTTTCTTGAAAAAAATCGCTGTGCTTCTACATTTAAAGGTCATTTTTGAGTTTATATGATGCTTAGGTAATATAGAATAAACTAAAACAAAGTAATTTTGAGCTTACTTTGTCATTGCCACATTTTTAAAGTTTGATCAAATATGAAACATTCATACATGATATTTAGAATGTCAGCAAGGTTAGTATAAATTTCCTATGACTCTGGGTTTTTGCTTTTAATATTCTAGAAAGATTTTTGATAAAGTAAATATTTCACTATTTTAAAAGCCGATAAGATCTGTTGGTCATAAAAAACTCCATGATCCCGAACTTGGACTTAAATTTTAATCTTATTCTTAAGTTATTTTAGTCATTGGACATTCCATTTGCACATCCATTTAATAATTGATTTTGGTTAGCACTATTTTTCAAGGAGACCAAAACAGGGCAGAAAAGTCAGAGTCTTCCAGTGCATAAGCACTTCCTTATGAATATATTAGATGTTCAGAATCTATACAAATGCTTTCTATAAAGCTACTTATTATTCATAGATGATAAAAATGATTAACAGTTATGTGTTTTTTATAGTTTACAAAGCACTTCTGCATACATTATCTCATTTTTTTTCTCATAGAAGCCCTGTGAAACAGGCATTATTATCATCATCATTTCCACTTTGTAAATGATGACATAGAGGCAGGGAAAATTTGAGTGACTTGCCCAAGGTCATTGGGCAAGCATTGGCTTCCAACCCAAGCCTGCTAACTGCAAATTTGTATCCTTTGCATCACTCGCACATCTTCTCTCATTTCTCTCAGTACATGAGTTTCTTTTTCTTTAAAGTTTACAGCAGCCACTATTAATCTGAAAAAAAAAAAAAAAAACAAAAATCACTTGTGATAGCCTCCAAAGGCATCTCACATGAAGAAGCCGACCCATGTCATTTATGGGTGAATTTTGGCTATTATTATAGAAGGAATGAATTCCCAATACATCAATTGGATGGCTTAATTTCTAGTTCATGGTTCCATGTCACCTGATGGGAAAAGCTCACGTCAACCTGGAACACACTTATTCTTTATTTTCTCAGTCAATTCAACATTTTCTTCCACTACCATCCTTCTCATGAAAGCTGCTTTTGAATTCCCAGAGGCCTTACAGAGTCAGGCACCAAGGGTTGTTGGGGTGGGCTGAAGAGAAGCACTAGGTCTATGGGTTTCATTTGTCCAGGCTGACATCCGCTGAGCAGAACATCCTCCCATCTGGTCCTCAAGCATCATTACCTCTCTGTGCCAGCATCTGCTGAGATATCTGAGCTCCCAGCTAGCCTCTGGTAATCAGTCTTCTCTGGCATTTTCTGTAGGATCTTTCTTGTCATTACCATAGGCCACTGGGTCTGCTGTGCTTTGTGGCATGTCTTTGTGGCTCTTGGTCACGGGGGAAAATGTCTCTTGGTTCTTAGGTCTTGCTCAGAGGCTGTGAACTTGTGGCAGGCTTTCTGTAGACATTGCTGTGAAACTGCTCACTAGCCCTGCAAGGCAGGGGAGTGTCTCTATAAGGCTTGCTTCCTTCCTGTGCCTGGGAAGAGTGCTGTTTTACCTATTATTTCCTCCCTTGTCCACATGTGGGCTCTGCCTGGGGGTGGGTAATGTCCAGGGTTCCTTTCTGTAACACTCATCATTGAGCATCTATCTTGGTTCCCCCAAGAATCTGTTCCATTCTCCAGACCAAGGACTTTTTCACTCAAAGTTCCCTTGAATGCTGAATTTAATTGCTACTTAGGTATTAATTTATATACTAATCGCTTAATTGATAATTTCCTTTTATCCCTATGTTCTACTCCCTTCTCCTTACCTATAGACAATGATTTCAACATGTTTAATGTGTAAATTTTAGTTTTTTAAAAGTGTGCATTATTTTGTGTGCATGCATTTAATTTAAATAAACTAATATTCATATAATGCATAGTAATGATAATGGTATAATTGACATTATTAAAATATCTTCTTTATCTGTTTCATCCTCATAGTGGGTAGGTGCTGATAGGGGATTGGGATGAGAAGCAGATTATTTCAACACACATGGGAGCATCTGAAATGTTCTTCTTTTTTGCTAATTTGGATAATTTATTCATTTTAAACAGATATTGAGGGCTTTGTTAGCTGGAGGATGGTGGAAAAACAAATGCCATCTCAGCTTTCAAGGAGTTTCTAGTCTTGAGGGTTTCAGTGTAGTTGGGTGTCATGTCGACTATCTATGAGAAAAGCTGCATGGCTTATCTCAAATCCCATTTCAGGAGGCAACAGAGGCACCAGGACAGAGTTACCTAGTTTAGGTTGAGATGGGATGCCATCTCTGCAGATCTGCGAACTCCCTCTCTGCAGAGCTCGTGTAAGTCAGTTCTTGTCAGAACCGCTGCTACTGCCATGTAAGAAAGCCAGGACTCAGTCCTGGCTTAAGTGGCAGTAAAATATTCCAAGAATCAGCAAGAAATCTAAAAAGGCATAGTGTACATAAAAATACTTTACTATCCTGAAATTGTATACTAAGCCCCACACTTAAAATCTGTTGTACTTTATAAATCTGTTGTACTTTGTGGGTTGAGCATATTCTCGTTCTGCTGCTGTGAATGACATTCCAAGGCTAAGTGTGAGTGTGGGGTTGAGTGCTGGTTGGTCATTCTGGCCTTAGTTTCTAGCTGCCAATACCAAGGTGGTCAACATATGGCTTTCTGTCTTCTTTAAGGTTAATCGTCAGCACAAGGATGGACAGAAAGCTAGAGAGGGCAAATTCCTGTAAAAACACAACATGTACATACACACAACTTCCTAAGACCAGGAGATGGGCACGGAATGAGGATGCTTATGAGATGGGGGTGATGCTAAGAAAAGGTGGTTAAAAGGAGAGACTAGAGCTGTTTTTATCTTAAGTCAATCTAGCTGCAGTCCCCTAGTCTTAGAAGAATTTCTTTTTTTTAATTCCTTCCTTTGCTTACAGAGTATTTTCCACGCTCCTCAACCCTTTGTGCCCCCTTCTAACATTCTGTGTGCCTGTATTTAGGCAACGCTCAAGACATAGTAGATCATGCCTTGCAAAAATCAAACTGATTTCTCCTTCCATTCTAGGAGAGTTTACATTGTTATCTTTGGAAATGGAGATGAAGAGG
Organism: Nomascus leucogenys; assembly: GCF_006542625.1. Lineage (NCBI taxonomy): Eukaryota > Metazoa > Chordata > Mammalia > Primates > Hylobatidae > Nomascus > Nomascus leucogenys. The sequence goes on from NC_044391.1 coordinate 80,625,180, forward strand.
CCTTAGTCTATGGTTATTTGATTTGCATAAAACTCAATCACTTGGCTGTTTCTGATATATTATGCTCTGGTAAAAAAAAGTATAGTCTCTGTCTGGGAGCACAGGGTGGTTCCTGTAATAAGTTTCTAAATTTCTTGAGAAATTCAATTGCAAGGCCATCTGGTTCAGGGGGTTTATGTCCTTGTCATGAGATAATTGTATTATCTATACATCAGCAGTGAGATCCTCCTTTTAACTGAGTCATCTCACAATTTCTGAAAGTATTTTTATTTGATCATTATTTTTAATTAAAGGAGTAGAGCAATGCAACATATCAAAGAATGTTCACATAAAGGTTGAATATGGTATTTTATGGTTTAGTTTCTTAAACGGCTAAGGTGGGTCTCTCCTGCTTTTTTGTTTCTCTCCTTCCCCAACTATAATCCTCTAGAAAATTTTAGTAGGAATATACACAGCAGAAGTGCAAACTGGTAAAAGGATAAAATGATTATTTCTTTTTAAATTTGTAGGTGGGAGTCGTGATGGGGTAAAGGTTAGAAGAATGTAAGAGGAGTTTTTAGGCATTTAAGGAGTTGTGCCAAAAGAGGAAGAGAGACAAATGTATGTGTGGAAGTTTGCTGGGGTGACAGAATGAATTACAGTGGACAGACCTAGATAAAGGAGAGGGATTAAGTGTGGGGAAGGTAAACAAGTAAAAGACATTTAGAGAGTGAGAGTGAAAAACAGGGAAGGTTACTATAAGCATCCTGAGCCTAACACAGAGGGGAGAAAAATCTACAACAGTAATCATATAGTGGAAATTTTATTTTATTTTAAATAAAAATTTATCAATTTTTATAAAAATTATATTGTCGAGGTAATGAAACAGTACAGATGGATAAAACATACAAAATGGAGGTCTTATCACAATCTAACCACATAGGTTACCACTTCCATACAACATAATTCTATGCACATATTAAATGAATTAGTTAGATCTCATTTGTAAGATAAGATTATATATTTAAAATACAGAAAATATGTTCTTAAGTGGAAAAAGCAAGTGTGGAAGATTATGTTCATTATTACTTTCCAGTTAAAATATATACATATATAGACATAGAAAAAGTTCTAGGAAATTTTAATTTAACGTTTGTAATTTGTTGTGGAAGAATGTAGAAACACAGATGAATGATCTTGGGAAGGAAATGAACTAGAGGAGAATACATAACCACAGTGATTGTCTAGTCATTTATTTTCTATAAGAAACACTGCTTGGCTCACACCTGTAATATGAGCACTTTGGGAGGCCGAGGCGGGCGGATCACAAGGTCAGGAGTTCGAGACCAGCCTGATGGTGAAAGCCTGTCTCTACTAAAAATACAAAAATTAGCTGGGCGTGATGGCGGTTGCCTGTAATCCCAGCTACTCAGGAGGCTGAGGCAGGAAAATTGCTTGAACCTGGGAGGAGGAGGTTGCAGTGAGCTGAGATCGCACCACTACACTCCAGCCTGGGTGACAGAGCAAGACTCTGTCTCAAAAAAAAAAATTAATAAAAAAGGAAACACTGCTATGGGCCTCACTGACATGAAAATCAGTGACCTAGAGTCTAAAGCCATTGCATCCCATTAGCAATTTTGTCAGTTATCTTAAAGAAAATCTGAAGGGCAAATGAACATGGTGCAGAGTACTCTGGAACTATGAACTGAATGAGAAAATGGAACGAGAAATCTGACTTGCTGAAATGAAGAAGCTGACACCTCACATGCTTTTCTCTAAGAGTTGTATCATTGGCATGAAAAATGTGAGTGGAATCTGAATAAATTGTTTTGGTAACGTTTTGGAGTTCTGTTCTCCCACACAATTTCAAAGACTTTCACTTCTTCCCACTCATCTTCACCTAACTTTCCATTTTGTGTTTTAAGTTTTGCAAACATTATCTATAAATACAAAGTGAGCAATTCTGCATCTAGGATTTTATCTTATTGACCTACTCACACATGCAGGTAAGTATGTATGTTCATCCTTGCAGAAACATCTGTAATTCCAAAAGAAATAAACAATGTAAACATCCATCACCCAGGTAGCATCTACAAGTCAGAGGGATAATATTTAAAATATTATTCCTGGGCATTCTTCTTTTCTCTGGGTCCATAAGCATTTCCAGTTAGTTTCAGAAGCACATCTACCTGAGAGGGGAGCATTATTAGTTTCTGGTAGGCAAAGTAGGATCACTCAGCAAGGTGATAGCCTTGAAAGCCAGGCTGTTGTCTGGAGAGAGGATTTTGAAAAGATTATTATCTCCCTCCTTCAACATAGGAAGGAACCAAAAATGATACTCCTGCCTATGACAGCAAAGCCATGGGGCTGCCTTCTATATCTTTAATGGTAGAAGAAGCCTGGAGAGCAGAGGAGATAAGAAAAAAGCCTGACCCTTGTCTACCTTGGGAAATTTGGGGAAGAGGAAGTAAAGGAAGGAAGCCAGTGAAATAAGATCTGTATGTCCCAGTTTTCCCCCTTGCTGATTTTTTTTCCAGGCAGGGAACAGAAAGTTAGGTAAGGGAGGCTGACCCTGAAGGCAGGGGGTACTTTGCTTCCCCTTGTTTTTTTTTTGCCCTGCTCCCCTGCTTTCCCTTCTTACGTAGAATCTAGAGATCTCTTGTGGGACTCTGGCCCATGCATCTGGCTGAGGCCATCTCACTTTGATAGGTTCAACTTCTACATAGTTCCAGAAAACAGGGTAAAAAGCAAACACACAAAAACAAGCAAAAGAAAATCTGGAGGGTTTTTTAAAAATTATTATTTTATTTCCTTTTTTTTAAAAAAAGAATTCCTTGGTGAAAGCAGAGTGCAAGCTCATTCTTATCTGAAAGCATTCTGCCTTGTGGCCAACGAAGCTGAGCTTGGGCCACTGACTACTGATGTGAAATTCCAGAAAAAAAAAACAGCAAACTACCCAAACCTCATTAGTGACTGTCAAGGTTCATTGCCTACCCTTAAAAGGATTATCTGGGAGTCTGCGGCAGGAGACGGAGATTGTGGTGAGCAGAGATCACACCATTGCACTCCAGCCTGGGTAACAAGAGTGAAACTCCATCTCAAGGATTATCAAAGAGATATGGATAAAATATTCATACTGGTAATCATTCTGCTAAACATCAGGTTATCCTGAGGAATCTTGCTCCTAGCTAGGACTCCTCCCATGCCAAAACAGGCTGTGCTGACAATGCTGTGTGTCAGGAGAATGAAGATAAGTTACCACTTAGAACACTCTGGCTATTTAGAGCATCACCATTCTAAGTAACTAAAAGGTTTACACTTAGAAATAAATGGTGGTTTATCTTCCCTTTCTTCTGCTGTGGGATGGTACCAGCGTGCAGGCCCAACAGCAGCTGCTCTGTAAATGCCTGTACCCAGGAGTCTCAGATCTGGGCTCAGTGCCCAAAAAAGTAAGAGCAAGAAAAATGAAAATACTGTACACACTGAAGAAAGTTGGGCAGGAAACAACCCTGCTCAGAATTAATGAGCTCCAGCAAATCCCTGACCTAACAGGATTTCATGTCTACCGTGTCTGAAGGTTGACTTTATGTTTAAATAAAATCCTGATTTACTTTAAAGAGGCCTTACAGATTATTTCTGAGACTTGTGAGCTCTCTGAGTCTAATAGCAAATTCTCCTCTTAATTCCTCCTCTTTTTCATCAAATTTGGAAAATAGCGGGAAAACACATACCTGTTGTTCACCCTCCCTATCCACTCCAAGTGAAATATACATTTTAGTGTAAATGCTTAACTTCACTGACAAGTAGACTGCGATTCTACTTGCGGATATCCCATGATCTAGTTCTGTGACCTTATGCAAGCCGTTTGACCTCTCTGGGCTTTGGTTGCCTCACCTAAGAAATGGCTGTGGGTTTTGTTGAATTTACTCGAAGGTACTTTCCACCTCCAAGAACCTCCGGATTCATACCCATGCCCCTTTCTGTGACCTTCTCAACCCTTGGGAAGCCTTCTTACCTTTCCAGACTTTCAGTAACCTCAGGCTTGGATCCTGTCCATATTCCTCCCCTTCCTACTTGCCATCAAATCTCCGTTAGCTGAGAAGCCAGAAAACCTCTGAGCATGGATGGCTTCTGTTGGTTTTAGTGCCTAGCTATTTCAGTTTGAATAAGTGCAGTTTCCTTCGTTGCACTTTTGGCAAAGGTCACCAGTGATAGCCCTTTATTTATTTGGCCATTTACCTGATTAAGGCCTACCTTCCTCCAGCATGTTTTGTTTTGTTTTGGTTTCTTTCTGCTTACCCTGTATCTCTAATGCCCAGCAGTGTCCAGTACACACTAGTCATGTCCGGCAGTGCATTTTTGAATGAATAAATGGATATGCCCTTTCCTGGCAGCATATCTTAAATCACATTTAGCAGGCAGCCAAAGGTTGACCTTGCTGGAATCCTGGTTGGTGTATGTAGGTCCATCTTGACCCCCCTATCTAAAATAACCATCAGCCTCCTTCCCTCACACCCCTGCCCATCCTTCTTTGGACCTTTTCCATTCTTTTATCTTGCCTAATTTTGTTTCCTAGCACTTACATTACCTAAGTTTATTTATTCCTAGCTTTTTTAGGTTTCTTCAACTAGAATGTACACATCTGAGGGCAGGGACCGTCTTCACCTTATTTAAGGCTGTATCTTCAGCACCTAGAACAGTACTAGCACGTAGTAGGCTTTTAATAAATGTTTGTTAGCTGAATTAATGAAAAATGACTTATCACTTGTAGCTTATTCAAATGATGTGGACGCTCTCTTCCTTGCAGTGTCCCAGGCTGTTCCCAGGTAATATTCTTCTCTCTGTTCCCAAGAACACATTGGACCATCATATTTTTGTGATTTTTTCCACAAAGCCAGAGCAGAAGCCATGTTCTTGACTGACAGTCAATTCAGAATAGATCATCTTCTTCCTCACTTCACTCTCTTTGCCTTTGTTTTTAGTTTTCAGGACCTCTGAGAAGAAAGAGAAAGGAGACTTGAACAGAGTATACTAACTCTTCCATACAATAAAGTTTCCTTCACTGGGCAGGCAGGCATGCGTGGTACCAAGACCTCTCTGGTGGCGAAGAAACATCTGTTCTAACGAAGTCTGATGGTTTCCGAAACACTGAAGGCTGCTAGCTGCCTTGAGCAGTACCCAGGGTACCTTCCCTACCTGGTGTTGCTGCCGCCGATTTGGTGGTTGCATTTCTCATCTTTTTATGCCTTTGGGCATGTGTTTGTTGTTGACATCTACAGAACCTCTGAGCTTTCTTATTCTAAAAGTGAAATAAAGGAGCTGGATTAACAGATGTTTTTGTTTTGCTGTAGAGAGGAGAATTATGTCCTCTGTCAAATAATATTTTCATATGGTTCAATATCTTTTTCTTAATTATGTTTTAAAATGTAAAGTGTGTGTATGTGTGTGTTTGTTGTTTGGGCAGTTTGGCGAGTAAAGGATGAGGATGGAAACAGTGGGACATACGAAGTCATTTCTTTTTTTTATTATACTTTAAGTTTTAGGGTACATGTGCACAACGTGCAGGTTTGTTACATATGTATACATGTGCCATGTTGGTGTGCTGCACCCATTAACTCGTCATTTAACATTCGGTATATCTCCTAATGCTATCCCTCCCCCCTCCCCCCACCCCACAACAGGCCCCAGTATGTGACGTTCCCCTTCCTGTGTCCATGTGTTCTCATTGTTCAATTCCCACCTATGAGTGAGAACATGCAGTGTTTGTTTTTTTGTCCTTGTGATAGTTTACTGAGAATGATGGTTTCCAGTTTCATCCATGTCCCTACAAAGGACATGAACATCTTTTTTATGGCTGCATAGTATTCCATGGTGTATATGTGCCACATTTTCTTAATCCAGTCTATTGTTGTTGGACATTTGGGTTGGTTCCAAGTCTTTGCTATTGTCAGTAGTGCCGCAATAAACATATGTGTGCATGTGTCTTTATAGTAGCATGATTTATAATCCTTTGGGTATATACCCAGTAATGGGATGGCTGGGTCAAATGGTATTTCTAGTTCTAGATCCCTGAGGAATCGCCACACTGACTTCCACAATGGTTGAACTAGTTTACAGTCCCACCAACAGTGTAAAAGTGTTCCTATTTCTCCACATCCTCTCCAGCACCTGTTGTTTCCTGACTTTTTAATGATGGCCATTCTAACTGGTGTGAGATGGTATCTCATTGTGGTTTTGATTTGCATTTCTCTGATGGCCAGTGATGATGAGCATTTTTTCATGTGTTTTTTGGCTGCATAAATGTCTTCTTTTGAGAAGTATCTGTTCATATCCTTCACCCACTTGTTGATGGGGTTGTTTTTTTCTTGTAAATTTGTTTGAGTTCATTGTAGATTCTGGATATTAGCCCTTTGTCAGATGAGTAGATTGCAAAGATTTTCTCTCATTCTGTAGGTTGCCTGTTCACTCTGATGGTAGTTTCTTTTGCTGTGCAGAAGCTCTTGAGTTTAATGAGATCCCATTTGTCAATTTTGGCTTTTGTTGCCATTGCTTTTGGTGTTTTAGACATGAAGTCCTTGCCCACGCCTATGTCCTGAATGGTATTGCCTAGGTTTTCTTCTAGGGTTTTTATGGTTTTAGGTCTAAGATTTAAGTCTTTAATCCATCTTGAATTAATTTTTGTATAAGGTGTAAGGAAGGGATCCAGTTTCAGCTTTCTACATATAGCTAGCCAGCTTTCCCAGCACCATTTATTAAATAGGGAATCCTTTCCCCATTTCTTGTTTTTGTCAGGTTTGTCAAAGATCAGATAGTTGTAGATATATGTGGCATTATTTCTGAGGGCTCTGTTCTGTTCCATTGGTCTACATCTCTGTTTTGGTACCAGTACCATGCTGTTTTGGTTACTGTAGCCTTGTAGTATACATATGAAGTCATTTCTAAAGGAAAGACTTCTGGTTTTTATAAGAGATTATAAGCACATTTCTTCATGTTTCTAACAGACTTTTATGTTTGTTTGTGTAGCAGGCACAGATGAGCTTGAATTTAACCCAAAGTGGCTGACAGACTGACACATACTGCTCCCTAAAAGTCTGATAAAGGGTTCTAAACGTTGAGAAAATAAGTGAGAACAAATGAGGCAATAGAAAATGCTTATGTTGCAAAGCATTTATAATTTGTTTGATAGGATTAGAAGTCACTTGCTGACTGTTCTTCATGTCATGTTGGCCTTTAATATTGGCTTTCTGGAGTAAAAATCAGATTTAGTTTAGAAAAAATTCCAATTATAAAGTACAGTTAATGTTCACGGATGCTTGACTTTGTTAAAATGAGTTATTCTTCTTAGTAAAGTGAATATTGAAAACAATTTCTTATTAACATGATGTGGGTTTGATGAAAAAAGCACTGCTTCTCTATGTAGTAGCACCTTGAAAAACCATTGTCTAACCTATTTACTCATCTGCTTTGTGTAGGAATTGTACCATATAAATTACTCCTATCAAGGATGTACTGTTTTATGTGACTTCATTGTTAGTCTTCTACTTTAGATCTCTTCTACCACTAATTTAGCAAAACTGCATTTAAATCAGTCCCCAATGAGAAGACCTGGAGTTCACATTTTTGCTTTTAATAGACACATTAGTCTTCCTGCATGGTAAGATTTCATAAATGGCTTCTTGTTCTTTTCTTGGGAGATAGCTATTATATATCACTCAGTGCATTTCTGGTCTTACCTTAGGGAATTTACAGGGGTTGTCATTGCTTTGGCTTCAGCAGAAACACAAGATGTTTTAAATTGAATCTTGTATTTGTGCTTGGGATTGATAAAAGTCTTTGTGTACATTTTAGCAAGAGTCTTGTAAAGGTTATATCGGCTAAACTAATTTGAATCACCAAATATTACTTTAATACCTAGTTATTTGCGCTTTGCTTTCTCCTCAGCCCCAGTAAGGAGATCAGGGGAGGGATTAGAGGAAGGGATGAGGTGAGACTATTGGAAGGATTATTTACATGTTGGCACTGGGGCATAAAGGCCATGGGAGTCCCTGAGTCAGGTATTATCCTTCCAGGTGAGAAGCTATGGTTTCAGTTAACCTTTTGTCTTATTTTGAAACATTATATAACGTAATTCATGTTCATATTAGAAAAGTAGGTAAAATGAATTAACAAAAATAAAAAAAATCCATAATTTCACCATCCACAGATATTTACTGTTAAAATTTTGGTTATAACCTTTTATACTTTTATATTTATTGTTTGCCTTTTTGAAAAACAATACATCCTTTATCAACTGCTTAACTGCCCTTGACTTATGCTACATAATACAGTCAGTGTTTATACAGAAAAGAAGAATGGCACTACCATCCCAGATCATCAACTCCCCAAGTGACTGGTCTGAGATAACTTAGAAGAGCACATAGAAGCCCCAGAGAGCCTTCAGAAGAGAAAATAATATGCATAGGCTGCCTCAGTGAAGCCTTTAGTTGAAACAAAACAAAAAAATTCTGATTATGCATGTTTAGGAGTCACACAGCAGGTTGGGATATTTACATGAAGACTCAGAAACAAAATATTTTGGTTGGAGAAAAGATAGGGTGTTATAGTATGTATAATTCTGACCAATTTACTTGCTATTTGTCAAGAACTGTACAGAGCCTGAGATTTTATCCTACTTGCAAGCTAATAAGCTAGCTGCAGTTTTATGGATGCTGGCAGAAGACACAGGATGCCTGGATTAGAGACAAAGGACTTTACTAGTCATGGCCCAGCAAGAAATACGAGTTTCCTGTTTGTGTCAGTTTCCCTTGTTCTTCAAGTTCTATGAAGTGACATGAGAAAGCCCAGGTGGATGTCACCTGCGAAAGTGAGGCACCTCTTTGGTCTTCCACACATAGATGTCTCATAAAACTCAGGCGTATGTGCTCTGTGTCTTTCCACACACGTTCCCTCAAAAAACAATTCCTGCTCCATGTCCTTAACCATCATTTCCAGGCTGATGGCTCATCTATAATTCCTGCTGTAGTAGAATTTCCCCTAAAAATCAGTATTGTTAAAATGCGGTTGCAGCCATCAGAATGGACAGTTTACCTAAAGATCAGTTAATGCAAACAAAACTGGGCAAGCTCTTTCCTCCTTAAAGAGAATGTGCTGGGTGTTCAGGAGCTGGGCCTCCTGAATAGTTTAAGGGCTTATTTTCTGGCTTTGGTTGGGAGAATTAGTGATTAGGTTACCAGTTAACAGGATATCATATCATTAAGTCTCAGAGGAGACCTGAGTATTTTACATTTTAGGTTAACTGCTCTTTTTATGACTTCAGATGGCATCTAATTTGGAGAATAAAGATCTTTGTAATTACCCTACAGACATGGAAAGGTATTTGATGTTTGCACCTTTGTTATCAAGATTCAGCTCTGCCAGCCCCAGTAAATTTTAAATCCCTAAAGGTAAAAAGCCTGAATCCATTCAGGAAATTCCATTAAGGCATCTGGTAATAAGGATTAATTTCCATCCTGGATTTCAGTTAATGTAATTAATATAGTATGTTGTAACTTTGTCTGAGGATATGGATTTTGGTATTTCCTATTTCACATTGTGAACGTGGAGAATGAAGTGGGTTTGGGTAGGCTTAGAAGGTGTGGTTTCAGGCCTTCTGGATGGTTGTAAACTTGACTGGATTCTACTTACCTACTTGGTGAGAGAGTCTTGTTTTTTTTTTTTTTTTCTTTTGAGACGGAGTCTTGCTGTCGCCTAGGCTGAAGTGCAGTGGCGCGATCTCGGCTCACTGCGGGCTCCGCCCCCCGGGGTTCACGCCATTCTCCTGCCTCAGCCTCCCAAGTAGCTGGGACTACAGGCTCCTGCCACCTCGCCCGGCTAATTTTTTTGTATTTTTAGTAGAGACGGGGTTTCACCGTGTTAGCCAGGATGGTCTCGATCTCCTGACCTTGTGATGTGCCCGCCTCGGCCTCCCAAAGTGCTGGGATTACAGGTGTGAGCCACCGCGCCCGGCCTGAGAGAGTCTTAAAAAAAATGGGCCTCAAACTCCAGTCCTAAACCTTCCTCCCTAACCTTATTGTAATTATTCCCATGGAGAGGATGTTCTCAACCAGCCTGTCCACTTTCTGACAACTGACAATGGGCCATTCCCACCTTAGTGCCTTCTTCTTGCCCTACTTCATGAAGGTAAATCCCAGCCATCCTTCAAGAAAGCTCAGTCACATCCTGATCCTTCATAAACCTCTATTCATGTCATTCCTCAGTGATCATTCCCTCTTTTCAGATCCAAAAGTATCTGTTGACTTTACTAATTCACTCACTCATTCATTCCGCAAATAATTTATGTTTGTTGTATTGAGGGAACAAGACAGATGATAGTCTTGTTTTATTCTGGAGTTAATTTTCTAATGGAGAAGACAGATTCTTAAAAACCTGTTAGAGAATTAATCATTTAATTTTTTTTTTTTTTTTTTTTTGAGACAAAGTCTCACTTTGTCGCCCAGGCTGGAGTGCAGTGGCGTGATCTCGGCTCACTGCAAACTCCGCCTCCTGGGTTCACGCCATTCTCTTGCCTCAGCCTCCCGAGTAGCTAGGACTACAGGCGCCTGTCACCACACCCAGCTAATTTTTTGTGTTTTTAGTGGGGCGGGGGGGGTGTTCACCATGTTAGCCAGGATGGTCTTGATCTCCTTACCTTATGATCTGCCAGTCTTGGCCTCCCAAAGTGCTGGGATTACAGGCGTGAGCCACCGTGCCTGGCCTAATCATTTAATTATTATCCTTAGTTCTGGAAAGGAGAAAAACTGGACAATGAGAGGGTCCTACTCATTTTGCATTTGTTTGACTATCTTTAGGAGGAAATGGTTATAAAATGTATGAAAGATTGTACCAAATACTAGGTACATATTTGCTCATACCATCCTGCCAATAGCCCTATGCATGAGGTAACATTATCCCATTTTTCAGAAGAGGAGCCAGGAGCTTGGTGGAGTAAAGGAACTTCATCTTGCCAATAAATAGTGGAAATGAGATTTGACCGTTGGTCTTCAAAGCATATGGATGTCTACTTGTACTTGTGAGTTTCTTTACTCCCTCAACTAGGGAATATGAAATTTGGTGACAGGAACCTCACCTTGTACCTTACCTAACATGTTGCCCTATAAATAGGAAGATGACCTTAGTGGTCACCTGGCTACTTGACTAAATTCAATCATGAAATGAAATAGTGTGTAGGAGATTGAGGGATTTGGAGTGTAATCTAGGAAAAAGATAACGACTGCAAGAGGCAGTAATATACAACCAGCCTTATTGTGTGGTACTTGGACAGGGTTGCATGAGAGGGGAAGCACCTCTTGGCATGCAACCATTCAGAGGCTTATGGTGAGGGGAATCACCCATTCCGAAGGGAAAGAGGACAAGGGAATTCCCAGGGTAGAGGGGGGTCTGAGAAGGTGGTTACCCAGTGGTGTTGCTCAGCCACACCATGGGAGTTTCTTGGTCAGGGAGCTCTGACAGCAGGGTCTGGAGGTCTTATCATCACAAGATCCTTTCTTACCAATAGGTAATAGCTATTGGGTGAAGTTTCTTGGGGTCTGCAAAGCAGGCAGGCTCTTGATGGCTAAAAATTTGCTTATTTGGGTTGTTTTAAAAAAATAAATGGATGTGTAAAAATTTGAGTTTGGAGCTGACAGACATTTGAGCCAGCTGCAGTGAAGAAATATGCAACCTAGAACCAATCCACAGAAGCCATCTTTTGCCCATTTATAGAACATGATGACATGTGGTCCACATGTTCTTCTGAAACTCAGATTTGGGCTATATGTAGTGGATGCTTTTGAGAGAGGAGTTACTCCTGCTGTTGATTGCCAGCAGCACCAAAGCTTGTGTTTATTTTATAAACATACTAACCTGAATGAAGGCTTTGGTGGTTGTGACTTCTGCTGGTTCCAGGTCTTGTCATTTTTTGGTGATAATTAATTTACTGAAGACCAAACAGAGGAGGAAATGGAATAATTGTGGTCTCTGAAGGAAGCATCTGATCTTGAGATGTGAGTGGTCAGTGCAAGCCTGGTAGTGGTGACAGTGGGGTCTTGGTCTGTGATGGGCAGAGAGTACTGGAACAAAATTTGGATGTAAAAGATTCATCTTCAGGTCATTATTTATTTCTTGGCTGCCGCATACTTTTCTCTGTTTCATTGTTGGACAATGAGTTGGACAGTGCACTTGGCTTTCAAACTGTAGTCTCCTACTTTTTCAGTCTATTCGTTTCCAACCTTCTTTCAAGAAGGTTAAAGCATTCTGGCTTTGATAGCTGAGTATTACTCAGTCACGTTATTGACATTGCATGAATTAATCTTCCTAATCTTTATCTTGTATTTCTTCTGTGGGACATTAGAACTCAAAAAAAGACAATATTAAAGAATTAGTAACTCATTCTGTACTGAAATAAGCATTGGTTCTTTTAAAAAAAGCATGAACTGAATAATGACCATTTTAGTCTTGCTCCTCACCCCTCTAAGAGTTCCTAAGGATCTCTACCAAAAAAATTTATATGGAAAAAAATTAATTTGTATTAATCTGCTAAACTACTGATAGACAGTATAATTTCTTCATATTAAAGGCAATGGACCTAATCCTATCACTGAACGAGGAGTAAAATGCTTACCATCTGAAAGTTAATTCTTTATGCCATTAGGGTACTAGTTAAAATCAGTAATCTTTCCTTATGAGCATATCCTCGTGGATCAAAATCATATTTACTGGGCATCATTTCACGCACTGTTCACTTTACTAATAAGACTAATTCATTGGAAAAGATCTGAGGTGGTGTGGTGGAGCTCAGCCATGCGATTTTGAGTAGGCAAAAAGGTTTTTATTCTCAAATTCATTATCAGCTCTGTATTGTACTCGCCAATCATATTTAATCTTCCTGCTCATCCCAAATCTCTCCCCTTATCCGTGTCTCTTCTCTTCTTCCTTTTCCTTTTCATATCAACTCCCTTCTTCCTAGTCATCATCTATGCCAGAATTCACACACCCTACTCTTTAAGTTTGTAGTTCACTTTTTTTCTTTCATTCACCACTGATCAGAAGACATGTAGTTCAACTTGTAAAGAAAGAGAATTGGCAGTCTTTAGCCTGTCAATAGGTCAAGGTGAGGCATGGGGGAGGAGGAGAAGCTTGGGGGTGATGCATAGATTAACAGTTGCTGCATTTCTTTTTTCCCTTTCCAAACCAATATATTGTGATATATTAAATCAAAATATCTGGGTTTCTCTTTCATTACATTACAAATAGATTCTCAGAGGCTTAGATATGAAAATGGGGTAAAATCACAAGGGACAAAAGTGAAATAGAGAAGAGAGCATAGTCAGTTAGAACCTCAAAGAGCACCAATAACCAAACCAACAACAACTTCTTCTTCTGGTGGCAGAAGAAGCCACCAAAGAAAACCAAGGAGATGGGAGGAACACTAGGAGAGCATGGTGTCATGGAGACCAAGGGAAAGGAGTATTGGGAAGGGTCAACGAAGGGTCGAGAGCTGCTGAGTGGTCAAGCATTGTGAATGTAGAGATGTCTTCATTCTGTTAGTTACATGGAGGCCATTAGTGATTTTGCTGAGTACAGTTCTCAGATATAATGGGGCAGAAGACTGACTGGAGTGTGTTAAGTATGACAGCAAGTGAATAAATGGAGACCGCTAGTGTGATTATCTACACTGATTTCTTCCATTCTAAGACCTGCTGTTTCCCTTTCTTCTCCAACGCTTAGATATTTCAAGAGCTACCTGGCAGTGGCTCTCAAGGACTCCTACCAGCAGCCAGGTGGAGGAGTGGGCTGAGACAGACTTGCCAGGGCCTGGGGCATGTGTGGACAGAGCCTGGGCAGAGCCTGTTCATGCAATTATCACCTCAGCTGAGCTCTGGGATCTGATCATACCACACTCTGTTGAATTTTAACTCAGATTCCTATCTTTAGTTGTGGTTAAATGTATTCTAAAAGGATGGTACTGTGATGCCACATTGAAATCAAGCATTATTAGCAACCAGAAGTTGCTTATTCAAAGCCAAGCAATGATATTGAAGGCTATGAATAGGGCCAATCCCAGTTCTAGAAAGCAAGATATTCAAAGGTGGAGAGGTTAGAGGGATGATTTGTGTTCTCGCCCACCTATCTTTTAAACACATCTAGCTGACTTTTAAGGGAAGCTGCTTAGCACTATATCAAATGTACTGTTTAAAATTAAATGAAAATAGCATACCTTTATTCATATTGTGACACTTTTTACATCTAGAAATTACATCTAGAAATTCTGAATCACTTTCAGCCGTTTTCTGAGTTTAGCCTCAGGAGGACATGTTAATTTCTATAAGCTAGCTCAAGATTTTGACTTCTTTATCATGTTTAAGTTTAGCATACAATTTTTCATAGTATTTTACATAAAATGATAAACTTTGTTGGGTAACATTTGTTCAAGTTTTTTAAAAAATTTACTTTTAAATTTGTAACTTACATATAGCATAGAACACAAATCTTAAGTGTACAGCTAATAGTTTATACATATACCTGTGTAACCACCATCCAGATCAAGGAACTTCAGAAGGGTCTCTCCTACCCCCTCCTCATTATATAATCACCTACTATTTCTCCGTAAGGTAATTCCTATTTTGACCTTTAGCACCACGGATTCACTGTGACTGTATAAATGTAAGGAACTCAATAATACCCCCCAAAAATACTCAACCCCCAAAACAAACTAAAACAGGCTTCCATGTTTCCATGTACTTGTTTTTAAAAATATTTAATTTTAATGGGTACATGAGATATTTTGATATAGGCATACAATGTGTAATAATCACATAGGGGTAAATGGGGTATCCGTCACCTCAAGTGTTTATCATTTATTTGTGTTACAAACACTCTAACTGTATTGTTGTTATTTTAAGATGTACAATACATTTTTGTTGACTGTAGTATCCTATTGTACTATCAAATACTAGATTTTATTCATTAGATCTAATTAGTTTTTGTACCCATTATCCATGCCCACTTCCCCTGCCCCACTATCCTTCCTGGCCTCTGGTAACCATTACTCTCTATCTTCAAGAGTTCAATTGTTGTAGTTTTTTTTTTTTTTTTTTTTTTTGAGACGGATTGTGGCTCTGTTGCCCAGGCTGGAGTGCAGTGGTGCAATCTCGGCTCACTGCAAGCTCTGCCTCCCGGGTTCATGCCATTCTCCTGCCTCAGCCTCCCAAGTAGCTGGGACTTCAGGCGCCTGCCACCACACCCGGCTAATTTTTTGTATTTTTAGTAGAGACGGGGTTTCACCATGTTAGCCAGGATGGTGTTGATCTCCTGACCTTGTGATCCCCCCGCCTTGGCCTCCCAAAGTGCTGGGATTACAGGCATGAGCCACCACACCCAGCCCAGTTGTTGTAGTTTTTAACTCCCACAAATGAGTGACAACATGAGAATCTTGTCTTTCTGTGCCTGGCTCATTTCACTTAACATAGTGTTCTCCAGTTCCATCCATGCTGTAAATGACAGGATATCATCCTTTTTTATGGCTGAATGGTATTCTGCTCTGTATATGTACCACATTAAAAAATAATATCAGCTTTTATTTTAGATTGGGGGGTACATGTGCAGGTTTGTTACATGGGTATACTGTGTGATGCTGAAGTTTGGGATATGAATGATTTCGTCACCTGGGTAGTGAACATAGTACCCAAATTAGTTTTTCAAATCTTGCCTCCAACCCTCCCTCGCTCGCTCCCTCTAGTAGTCCCCAGTGTCTATTGTTGCCATCTTTATGTCCATGAGTACCCAATATGAGCTTCCACTTACAAGTAAGAACATGTGGTGTTTAGTTTTCTGTGTTAATTCCCTTAGGATAATGGCCTCCAGCTGCATCCATGTTGCTGCAAAGGACATGATTTCATTCTTTTTTATGGCTGCATAGTATTCTATCATGTTTATGTACTACATTTTCTTTATCCAATCCAGTATTGATGGGCACCTAGGTTTATTCCATGTCTTTACTATTGTGAATAGTGCCGTGATGGAAATGAGTGCATGTGTCTTTTTGGTAGAGGGATTTATTTTCTTTTGGATATATACCTGGTATGGGATTTGCTGGATCGAGTGGTAGTTCTAAGTTGTTTGAGAACTCTCCAAACTACTTTCCATGGTGGCTGAATTAATTTACATTCCCACCAACAGTATATAAGCATTCCCTTTTTTTCTGCAGCCTCATCAGCATCTGTTTTTTTTTTTTTTTTTTTTTTTGACTTTTTAATAATGGCCATTCTAACTGGTGTGAGATGGTGCCTCATTGTCATTTTGGTCTGCATTTCTCTAATAATTAGTGATGTTGAGCATTTTTTATGTTTGCTGGTCACTTGTATTAATATGTCTTCTCATGAGACATGTCTGCTTATATTTTTTGCCCACTTTTTAATGGGGTTACTTGTTTATTGCTTGTTGAGTTGTTTAAGTTCCTTATAAATTCTGGATATTATGACTTTGTCAGATGCATAGTTCGCAAATATTTTCTCCCATTTTGTAGGTTGTCTGTCTACTCTGTTGATAGTTTCTTTTGCTGTGTAGAAGCTCTTTAGTTTAATTAGGTCTCATTTGTCAACTTCTGTTTTTGTTGCAATTGCTTTCAAGGACTTAGTTATAAATTATTTCCCAAGACCGATGTCCAGAATGGTGTTTCCTAGGTTTTCTTCTAGGATTCTTATAGTTTGAAGTCTTACATTTAAATCTTTAATTCATCTTGAGTTAATTTTTGTATATGGTAAGTAGGGATCCAGTTTCATTTTTCTGCATATGTCTAGCCAGCTAACCCAGCACCATTTATTTAATAGGAAGTCCTTTCCCCATTGCTTATCTTTGTTGACCTTGTCAAAGATCAGATAGTTGTAGGTGTGTGGCTTTTTTTTTTTTTGGAGTTCTCTATTCTGTTCCTTTGGTTTATATGTCTGTTTTTGTGCCAGAATCATGCTGTTTTGGTTACTGTAAGTTTGAAATTGGATCGTGTCATGCCTCCAGCTTTGTTATTTTTGTTTAGGATTTCTTTGGCTATTCAGGCTCTTTTTTTGGTTCCATATGAATTTTACAATAGTTTTTTTTCTAATTCTATAAAAAAACAACATTGGTAATTTGATAGGAATAGCATTGAATCTGTTGATTGCTTTGGGCAGTATGGCCATTTTAATGATACTGATTCTTTCAATCCATGAGCATGGAATATTTTTCCATTCGTTTGTATCATCTCTGACTTCTTTTAGCAGTATTTTGCAGTTCTCCTTGTAGAGATCTTTCAGCTTATTTAGATGTACTCCTAGGTCTTTTCTTTTGTGACTGTTGTAAATGGGAATATATTCTTGGTTTGCCTCTCAGCTTGAACATTATTAATGTATAGAAATGCTATTAATTTTTGTACGTTAATTTTGTATCCTGAACCTTTACTGAAGTCATTTATCACTTCTAAGAGCCTTTTGGATGAGTCTTTAGGGTTTTCTAGGTATAGAATCATATCAGTGAAGAGAAATAGTTTGACTTCTTAGTTTTCCTATATGAATGACTGCTGGGAAAAAGCTGAGTGTTGGGGAAAAAAGCTGAGGCAGGGCTTGCACGTTTGACATAATGTCCAGGGTTCAGGGCATAAAACCCCTCGTGGCCTCTGGAATGAGTCCAGACTTGCTGGCTCCTTGCTTCTACCTTAAACTAGAAGAACTGCTCCCCATGATCTCAAGTAGCAGAATATGTTCCATATGCTTCACAGGAAATGCTAAACCATCACAGTTGTAGATCATGCGCTTGCCCTTTCGAGCCCCACATTCTCACCACCTGTTTCTTTGTTTGATCACCAATAAATAGTCTGAGCTTTCAGAGCTTGGGGCCTTCGCAGCCTCCATACTTGTGTTGGCCCCCTGGACCCACTTTCTCTCTCAAACTGTCTTTTCTCATTCCTTTGACTCTGCTGGACTTCATCACCCCCATGACCTGGTGTCGGGTCTGATCACCCCAACAAATGACTTTTATTTCTTTCTGTTGCCTGAATGGTCTGGGTAGGACTTCCAGTACTATGTCAAATAGAAGTGAGAGTTGGCATCTTGTCTTATTCCAGTTCTTAGGGGAATGCTTTCAGTTTTTGCCCATTCGGTATGATACTGGCTGTCAGTTTGGTTGTCATAGAGGGCTCTTACTATTTTGAGGTATGTTCCTTCGATGCCTAATTTGCTGAGGGCTTTTTATCATAAAGGATTTTTGGATTTTATTAAAGGCTTTTTCTGCATCTGTTGAGATAATAATTTTTGTTTTTAATGCTGTTTATGTGGTGAATCACATTTTTTGATTTGCACATGTTGAATAAACCTTGTATCCTAGGAATGAAGCCTATTGATCATGATGAATTAACTTTTTGATATGCTGCTGGATTCAGTTTCCTAGTAATTTTTTTAAGGATTTTTTTTGTCTATGTTCATCAGGAATATTGGACTGTGACTTTCTTGTTTTGTTGTACCTTTGCCATATTTTAGTATTAGAGTGATGCTAGCTCTAATACTAGAAGGTAGCTTTGTAGAATGTATTAGTGGGGAGTCACTCCTCCTCAATTTTTTTGGAATAGTTTCAGTAGAATTGGTACCAGTTCTTTGTACATCTGGTAGAATTAGGCTATGCATCCATCTGGTCTGGGGCTCTTTTTGATTGGTAGGTTTTTTAAATGATGGATTAAATTTCAGAACTTGATATTGGTCTGTTCAGGGTTTCCGTTTCTTCCTGATCCAATCTTGGGAGGTTGTGTGTTTCCAGGAATTTATCCATTTCTAGATTTCTAGAAAAGTTTTTAGAAAATTTCTAGATTTGCTAGTTTGTGTGCACAGAGCTGTTTGTAATAGTCTCTGAGGATCCTTTGTATTTCTGTGGGATCCATTGTAATGTCATCTTTGTTGTTTCTGATTGTGCTTATTTGGATCTTTTTTTTTTCTTTGTTAATCTAGCTAGCAGCCTATTAATCTTGTTTATCCTTTCAAAAAGCCACTTTTGGTTTCACTGATACTTGTGTGGACTTTGGCTCTCAATTTCATTCTGTTCTGCTCTGATTTTAGTTATTTCTTTTTTTTTTCTGCTGGTTTTGAGGTTAATTTTTTTCTGTTTTTCTAGTTCTAGGTGTGATACTAGATCATGCATTTTAGGTCTTTCTAACTCTTTGAGGTAGGCATTTAGTGCTATAAACTTTCGTCTTAACACTGCTTTTGCTGCATTGCAAAGATTTTGGTATGTTGTGTCTCTGTTTTCATTAAGTTCAAAGGATTTTTTGATTTCTGCCTTTAGTTTTGTTGTTTACCCAAAAGTCATTCAGGAGCAAGTTGTTTAATTTTCATGTAATTATGTGCTTTGGGTAGACCTTCCTGGTATTGATTTCTATTTTTGTTCCACTATAGTTTAAGAGTATTCTTGGTATGATTTCAATTTTTTAAATTTATTGATACTTGCTTTATGGCTGAGCAAGTGGTCAATCTTGGAGTTATGTTCTGTGAACAGATGGGAAGAACGTATATTCTGTGGTTGATGGGTAAAGTGTTTTGTAGATTTCTATTAGGTCAAATTGGTCAAGTATTAAAACTAAGTCTAGAATTTCCTTGTTAGCTTTTTGCCTCAGTGATCTAATGCTGTCAGTGGGGTATCATGTGGCTGGCTGAATCTTTTTATAGATCTAGAAGTCATTGTTTTATGAACCTGGGTGCTCCAATATTAGGTGCGTATATATTGAGAATAGTTAAGTCTTTATTAGGTGCATATATATTTAGAATGGTTAAGTCTTCTTGTTGAATTAAACACTTTATCACTATGTAAAGCCCTTCTTTGTTCTTTTTTACTGTTGCTCATTTAAAGTCTGTTTCATCTGATGTAAGAATACTAACTCCTGTTCATTTTTGTTTTCCATTTGAATGGTAGATCTTTCTTCAGCCTTTACTTGGAGCCTGTGGGTGTTATGTGTGAGACTCGTCTCTTAAAGACAGCAGATGGATGAATCTTTTATTTTTTTAAATCCAACTAGCAAGTCTGTGCCTTTTAAGCAGGACATTTAGACCATTTACATGCATGGCTAATATTAATCTGTTGAGGTTTTGATTATATCATGAAGTTGTTAGCTCTTTGCTTTGTAGTTTTTATTGTGTGGTTGCTTTATAGGGTCTGTGGGATATGTACCTAAGAGTGTTTTTGTGGTAGCAGATATCGTTCTTTCGTTTCCATGTTTAGAACTCTCTTGTAGATCCTTTGGAGGGCTGGTTTTATGGTAACGAATTCTTTAAGCTCTTAAATATCTGGAAATGATATTTCTCCTTTGCTTTATGAAGCTTAGTTTGA
Organism: Nomascus leucogenys; assembly: GCF_006542625.1. Lineage (NCBI taxonomy): Eukaryota > Metazoa > Chordata > Mammalia > Primates > Hylobatidae > Nomascus > Nomascus leucogenys. The sequence continues at coordinate 80,645,535 of NC_044391.1, forward strand.
TGAAATAGGAAATTCATGGTTGGAATTTATTTTCCTTAAGAATTCTAAAAATAGGTCTCCATTTTCTCCTGGCTTATAAATTTTCTGCTGAGAAGTCCACTGTTAGACTGATGGGGTTCCGTTTGTAAATGATCTGACCTTTTTCTTTAGCTGCCTTTAAGATTTCTGTTTAGTGTTGACCTTGGACAGTCTGGTGTCTATATGCCTTGGTGATATTCATTTTGTATACTATCTCACAGTTGTCTTCTGGATTTCTTATATCTGGATGTCTATGTCTCTAGCAAGATTAGGAAATTTTTCTTGAATTATTTCCTTAAATATATTTTCCAGGTTGTTTATATTTTTTCTTCTTCTCTCTCAGGAATACCAATCACTCACAGGTTTGGTTACCTTATGTAATCCCATATTTCTTAAAGACTTTGTTGATTTTTAGAGATTCTTTTTTCTTTATTTTTATCTGATTCAAAAGACCAGTCTTCAAGCTCCAAAGTTCTTTCTTCTGCTTGGTCTAGTCTATTGATAAAGCTTTCAGTTGTATTTTGAAATTCCATAAGTGAGCTCTTCAATTCCAGATGATTAATTGATTTCTTTTCAAGATGTTTATTTGTTCCTTCATTTCCTGGATTAATTTAGAAGTTTCTCTGTGTTGATTTTCCACCTTATCTTGGATCTCATTGAGCTTCCTTGCAATCTGTGCTTTGAATTCTCTCTGTCATTTCTGAGTTTCTATTTTGGTTATGGACCATTGCTGGAAAGCTGGTATGATCCTTTGGTAGTGTCACTACATTCAGAATTTTCTGTCTCTTCTTATCTGAAGATGCCAGTACTTCTAATTTTTGTAATTACTTTCATGCAGGCAGGATTTTTTTCTTTTTCTTTTTTTCCTTATAATATTATTGGTTTTTTTATTTCCATTTCCCTCCCTATCCCCAGTCCTTAGGGGGTGTGACTGTAGAGAATGCTGGGTAGGGTCTTTTGGCTTTGTTTCTATGGCCCTATGCACATCTTTTGGCAGGTTTTATATTGAGTGATGCAGTTTAACCTACAAGCTAATAGGTGATGCTTATGAGTAATAGCCAGTGTGGCTGGGTGTATACTTGATCCTTGCTTATGGGGAAAAGCTTTCTCTTGCCTCAGGCAATGGACTGCTCTCAGAAGTCCACAGTGGTCTGAGCTCTCTGTTCATCCCTGGTGGGTGGGCGGTGGGGGAGGGGGTGGCAGGTGGCCGTGAGTGTACACAGTGGGAAGGGCCAAACCTTGCAGGTCCACTTACAGGTTCCCTGATGGCAGGCACCAGCACCAGAACTGAGGGAGAATCCAATGGACAGCCACCAGGTGCCCAAAGGTGTGCCTAGGCATGGTGCTGGGAAACCTCCTCAGCCCCTAGTTCTCTGCATGGGCAAGATGGTGGTCTAAATTCCCAGTTCAGGAGAAAGTGTGTGCTCCAGATGCTTGTAGTATAGAGGACCCTGCTTCACCATAATCTCTGCACAGGAAAGGTAGGGAGGCTCAGGCTGGTAATCCATGCATACAGGTTCTCCAACTGCTTGGAGATATATATGGGCATGGTCTGGAGAGGACCCTGCTTCACCACAATCTCTGCACAGGAAGGGTAGGGCAGCTTAGGCTGCTGATCTGGGTGAATGGGTGCTCTGACTGCCTAGAGATCTGCCTGGGTGGTAGCTGAGAAGGCCCTACTGCACCACAATCTATGCGCAGGAAGGATAGGCTGGCTCAGCCTGCTGGTCCTGGTGAGTGGGTACTCTGAATGCCTAGACATATGCCTGGGGATGTGACAGAGAAGGCCCTATTGTATCATGATCTATACCCAGGAAGCATGGGACAGCTCAGGCTGCTAGTCCAGGCAAGCAGGTGCTCTGAATGCCTGGAGTTCTGCCTATGGGTGGAGTAGAGACAGCCCCACTGCACCACAACCTCAGGGGAACAGGCTGAGGCACCCAGCAATAATGTAGGGAGACTGGTTTCAGGTCACCAAGCAGGCCCTGACTGCAAGTCTCATCATCTAGGAGAAGGTGCTGCAGTAGCAGCTCTCCTCCTGCCCTGGGCCTGTGACAGGGAAGAGCATAATTCCAGTGACTACTACTGCTGAGGTGCTCTCTGCAATGCTGGCTACCCCATTCCAGAACAAGAGATTCAGTCTCTAGCCTGAGACAAAAATGCCTGCATGGCCACACTACTGGGTTGCCAAAGAATGGCTGACTTTGTATGTTCTTGAATTAAAAATGACATCCTGCTTTCAGTCCTGGGTCTGGGAAAATGCCTGCAGCTTTTCCCAGTGTCTTTCTCTCTCAGCATCTCCAAGCCTCTCCCCAAGTTAGCTCCAGGGCTTGGGAGAAACAAAGTGCACCACTTCAACTTGGGTTACTTGGATCCCTGGTGGAAAGGTGGATCACAGAGGCAGGAGGTTCTGTTCCTCTCTCACGTACTCTTTAATCACTTTTATCAGCTGGATGCCATCATGGGGGCTGTTTGCCTACGTTCTCCTCCCAGAGATTTGGCGTGTCGTTTGTGATTCCAGTGAATTCCCATTTTGTCTCTTGAATGATAGCTCACAGAATTGATCTTTATGCATTATTTTGCTATTTCCAAGTAACTGAGGTATGCTAAAATGCATCTAATCTGCCATCTTGGAAAAAAATACATTTTCTTTATCTGCTCATCTGTTGATGGACACTTAGGTTGCTTCCAAATCTTGGATATTGTGCATAGTGCTGCAATAAACTGATTCCTTCTTTCGAGTGTATACCTAGCCGTGGGATTGCTGGGTCATATGGCAGTTCTAGTTTTAGTTTTTCTGAGGAGCCTTCATACTGTTCTCCATAGTGGCTATACTAATTTACATTCCCACTGTATTTGTCCATTCTCACATTGCTATAAAGAAATACTTAAGACTGGGTAATTTATAAAGAAAAGAGTTTTAATTGGTTTATGGTTCTGTAGGCTGTACAGGAAACATGATACTGGTATCTTCTTGGCTCTGGGGAGGCCTCTAGAAACTTATAGTCATGATGGAAGGCAAAGGGGCAGTGAGGTTTCTCGCATGGCGGGATTGGAAGCAAGAAACTATGAGGGGGAGGTGCTGCACATTTTTAAACAACCAGATCTCATAAGAACTCACTCATTATCAGGAGAACTGCATCAAGAGGATAGTGCTAAACCATTCATTAGAAATCCACCCCCATGATCTAATCACCTCCCACCAGGCCTCATCTCCAACACTGGGCACTACAACTACAATGAGATTTGGCGGGGACACAGATCCAAACCATATTACCCACAAACAGCGTACAAGTTTCCCTTTTCTCCACATCTTTGTTAGCATTTGTATTGTGTGTCTTTTGGATAAAAGCCATTTTAACTAGGGTGAGATGATACTTCATTGTAGTTTTAATTTGCTTTTCTCTGATGATCAATGAGGTTGAGCACATTTTCATATACCTGTTTGCCATCTGTATGTCTTCCTTTTAAGAAAAGTCTATTTATATCTTGTGCCCATTTTTAATTGGATTATTTAAATATTTTCGTATAGAGAGGAGTTCCTTATATATTCTGGTTATTAATTCCTTGTGAGAGAGATACTTTGCAAATATTTTCTCCCATTCTGTGGGTGTCTCTTCACCTTGTTGATTGTATCTTTTGCTGTCAGAAGCTTTTTAATTTGATGTGATCGCATTTGTCCATTTTTGCTTTGGTTGCTTGTGTCTTTGGGGTATTTACTCAAGAAATATTTGCTCATACCAATGTCCTAGGGAGTTTCTCCCAATGTTTTCTTTTAGTAGTTTCATAGTTTGAGGTCTTAAAGTCTTCCATGTACTTATTGTTTGAATTATGCTCTCCCTTGTCACAGGCCCAGGGCAGGAGGAGAGCTGCTACTGCAGCATCTTCTCCTAGATGATGAGACTTGCAGTCAGGGTCAGCTTGGTGACCTGAAACCAGTCTGCCTATGTTATTGCTGGGTGCTCAGCCTGTTCCCCTGAGGTTGCGGTGCAGTGGGGCTGTGTCTACTCCACCCATAGGCAGAACTCCAGGCATTCAGAGCACATGCTTGCCTGGAAGCTTTTATAGCTTCATTTCTTATTTGAGTTGTCCATATTATAGCTTCTAGTTCCATCTCTCCTTTCCCTGTCCAATCATCTTCAGATGGAAGGAGAAAAAGGAAGGGGATTATATTCATAGAAGTTTAAAGATGCTGCTTTAGCAGAGGAATTTACCTTCCATTTATTCCTTGATGCCTAAAATCGTTAAAGTTTTCTTCTTTCAATTGAATGGGTTGTCTCTGGATGACAGTAGCATCAGGTTATTAGTGTAAAACAGCATTTCCCGATTCTCTCTCATAGTGCATCCAGGAAGCAGACACTGACTGAGAAGAGGTGAGGGAAAGTTGGATGCTTGTCAAGGGAGGGCTGGAAGTAAACTACTTCAGAAGGAGGACAGAAGTTGATAAGGGAGCTGGAGAGTAGCTAACTGTGAGTGACCCTTCCTCCAGTCAAGCCTCCTTTCCTTCCGTCTCTGATGATACTGCCACCGAAACACCTTCCTCATGATCTTCGATCCCAGTCTCTCCTTAGACACCAAGTGCCTTCCATTCTTTGATTTTACAATGGCTTTGGAGGGCTGTGTGAGCTCTTCAATACCTAAGAACCCTATGCTCTGCTACTCAGGGTTTGTAATGGCTCACCATTACTAACTAACCAGGAGGAATGTAGCTGGTGATTTGTGATCTTTTTTATTCACAACATTTGTTAACACCACTAGGGTGGGGAGATGGTTGGGATGTTTCTCCCAGCAGTGTGATATCATTTGAGATGATTTTCTTTTGCTCTTCGGCTAAATGGATGTATCCTGTTTAGAGAGGATGCCTTAATACTATTTTTGACCCAAGTTCTGCCTTACGGAGCCTGAAGAAAATGTCACACCTTTCTGGCTTGCATCACTGGTCATTTTGAAGACAGTTTGTTTGTGGTTCTGGCTGTCTTTGGCTGGGGGAAGGGTTCAGAAAAATTCAGAACACATTCCTGCTTACTAATATCCCCTTTCTACCCATTTCCTCTCACATTTCTGTTTTGGCGAAATATTATTAAAATTAAAACTGAAGATAACCTGGAGAGAAAAAGAATATACCTCAAAAAGGTGTCAAACAACCCAGAAATCTGTGAAAGGAAAGGGAAGGAGATATTCTAGCACCCCAACGCACTTCTTGTTGCGATTGTGTGAACATGAGCACCTCAGGTCTTACTTTTTATGGTCAAGTCGTTACTATTTATTATTTTGTCTTGTCCCTGAAAACTCACAGAAGTTTCATATGACAATTTGGGTATTAGTCATAGTCTTATTTTGTATCAGAGAAGAATAAGAGTGAAAGCAGGGAGACCAGTTAAAAGCCCACCATAATAATCTAATTCTAGAGAGGATTGTGTCTGGTATCAGGGTGGTTGTAGTGGAGACCAAGGTAAGAAGATAAATTTAAATATTGTTTTAGATGTGAGAATCTAAAGGATTGCTCATGGATTTAATGTAAGAAAAGATGGAAAGGGATGAATCAGTGACAACTCCAATATTTTGGTTGAGCAACAACTTGTTGGGTACTAATTATTAAGATGAAGACAGACTTTTCAGGGTGATCCAGCATATACTATGGGTACAGTATATAGAAATCAAGAGTTCTGTTTTAGCCATAAGTGTGAGATGTTTATTAGACATTAAATAAATATGTGACAATATCAAGTAGGCAGTTGGATACAGGATTTGATTCTCAGTGAAGATATCAGGACCAAAGACAGACATTTGAGAATCATTGATATGTAGATGGCATTTAAAGCCTTAGGAATGGATGTGATCATGCAGGGAGAAGGTGTAGTGGAAGAAGAAAAAAGAGCTTATGTCTGCCCTCCAACATTGAGAGGTCAAGCAGAAGAAAAGAGAGAGAACTCAGCCATGGAGAAAAATAAAAGACAACCTAGAACCCGGCATGTAATGGTAGGTACTGTTACAACCCTTACTACTGCCACTGTTTTATAATAGAGCTAAAATACATAAAATCTCTAATTTCACTTTGCCTTGTTAACATTATCTTTCATTATTCAGTGCCAGCATTTTCATGCATGTTCTTTAATTTTCTTATTTGCCCTCACAGTTGAAGGCACAGGAAGCTGGCTTCAGTCCAGTGAGCTTCCAACTGAGCCCAAAGATTCACTGTTTCCAGCACACCTAGTGGTTTCCAACTTTGCACCAATTATATTAACTTTATGAGAATTGCGCTTCCAATCTAATTACCTATTCAAACTAGTATTTGTACTTTCATTTTTACATTTTCCACTCATCTGATAAACCAATCAAGACAAAATGCAGTAAAAGTATTCACATAATTGCACAAATTGCTATATAAAGATGGTGACTGCCAAAATGAAATGGGCTGTGAGCAGGCAGTGCCATTGTGTGATAGATTTACATGTTTATTTCTCAAGTGAGGTATGAAAATGTGCATATAAAGGCAGTTTTGATGGGGTCTATGTATCATCTACAAATGCATTTTTTCCAGAAGTCGAATATGAAAGACAAGACCCAGTTGTATTTTTTCACTGCCAAGTGGACCATCTTCTCTTTCATATATCTCTCTAGCCCCTTTCTTCACAGAAGCCACAGACTAAGAAATATGGCCCCTTTTTATAGTACTGGGGCTTGATTCAGTAATCAATAGCTCAAAATATCATTTAGTTGAATAGTCATCTTTCTTAATAAGGAGTTAGAGATTAACAAAAGACTTCGCAGATGGTAAGCAACAGACTTGAAGGGAGTCATGCCAGCCACTAATTACTAAGACATATTTGGAGAGCATTGGTACTTGTCTTAACCCAAAAGCAAGAACTTTCATTGCTTCAGGCTTCCTTCCATTTCTACAACATTTGAGGCATGGTTTAACACCAAATACTTTAGCAATTGGCTTGGCTTTCCAAGTATCAGGCCAATTTTAATTCTAAAAAAAGAACTCTTCTTATTTCACAAGAGATTAAAGAATTTCTTTAATTTCTCTAAGAACTCAATTCCTTCAACTTTGATTTACCTGCCAAATACATATACACAGATTTTCTCAGGCAGTGAGGGCTTACTGATGTATTGTTATTATCAATGCAGACTTTCTTTTAGATCCTTGTAGTATTCACATTGGCGAAAGAAGCCCTCAAATATACATTAGTGATCCGTTTGTGAAGGCTGATCATTCATGAGGCTTATTTAATTAATATATTTGGCTAGATTTAGTAGTGTTTATTTATAGATAGCGGGTGTGAGGTGATGATATCTTGGTGCTTCAAAAACTTGTAAAGGAAAGTTTGTAAGACATGCATCAAAAAGTACACTATAAAGCACAGTACTAGGTGAACATTCATGAATCCACTCCCTAAGAGTGAGAACTTTACCAGTGATACTGAAATTTCCTGTGTGCACTTATTCATCTCATTCTCTGCCACCCAGAAGATGGTAGCCACTTCCTCGAATGTTGTGTGTTTCATTTCCTTGATTTTTCTTTTTAAATGTGAAAAACGTGTATTCCTAAGCATTATATTGTTCAGCATTGCTTTTCTGAGCATTGTACAAAATAGCATCAAATTGAATGTAATCTTTCCAAAGTGTCTTTTCTACTCAATATTATGCTTCTCAGATTTGTTCATGTTGTAAGAGTGTAAGAGTCTTGTGGCTCTTCTTTCTAGCAAACACTACAACTGTTAGACTTCTTCATTAAAAAAATTAAGTATAAACTGATAACTCATGGCTCTTAATTTTTATTCTCTCATTTACTTACATTAGGGCATACTTAAAAAAATCTATGGACCATTTATATTTACTTCTTGGAAACTCCTGTTTATTTCTTTTGTGTGTGTTTTTGTAAATATTGGACTTTTTGCCTTTAATTTGTTGTGCTTTAAAAATGCTAATTATTTGCCATTTATGGGTGCTGTAATGTCTTCTCCCATTTGTAGCTTATCTTTTCACTGTTTTTACGACATCTTTTGGTGAATTAAAGTTCTTAATCTTACCGCAGCTGAATTTATCTTTTATGGTTAGAGCTATTTTGTATCTTTTTGTAAAAGATTTTGAAAGAAATTCTTCTGTATACTGATATTATAAAGATACTTATATTTATTCTAAAAATGTTATGTTGCCTTTCACATTGAAGTCTTAAAACCATTCAGAATTGATTTTTTCCTCTGTGATATGAAGTATATGAAATTTGGCTCACATTTTTTTTCTTTCTATATGGAAATCTATTATACTGATCTGTCATGCTAATGGGGAGGCTGAGGTGGGTGGATCACTTGAGCCCAGGAGTTTGAGACTGCAGTGAGTTATGATTGAGTCATTGCACTGGGTTACAAAGTAAGACCCTGTTTAGAAAAAAAATGCACAACCAGTTGGTTAATTCTAATCAGGATTCAAACAAGGCCTACATATTCCTTATAGTTAATATAGTTGTTAAGCTATTTTTTTTTTTTTTTTTGAGACAGTCTCCCTCTGTTGCTCAGGCTGGAGTGCAATGGCGCTATCTTGACTCACTGCAAGCTCTGCCTCCCAGGTTCATGCCATTCTCCTGCCTTGGCCTCCTGAGTAGCTGGGACTACAGGCACCCACCAGCACGCCCAGCTAATATTTTGTATTTTTAGTAGAGACGGGATTTCACTGTGTTAGCCAGGATGGTCTCGATCTCCTGACCTCATGATCCGCCTGCCCCGGCCACCCAAAGTGCTGGGATTACAGGCACAAGCCACTGTGCCTGGCCCTTGTTAAGCTTCTTTTTTAGAAAAACTTTTATTTTAGGTTTAGGGGTACATGTGAAGGTTTGTTATATAGGTAAACTTACATCACAGGAGTTTGTTGTACAGATTCTTTTGTCACCCAGGTATTAAGCCTAGTACCCAATTGTTATTTTTTTCTGAACCTCTCCCTCCTCCCACCCTCCATCTTTAAGTAGACCCCAGTGTCTGTTGCCATGTGTTCTCACCATTTAGCTCCCACTTATAGGTGATAACATGTAGATTTGGTTCTCTGTTCCTGTGTTAGTTGCTAAGGATGATGGCCTACAGCTCCATCCATGGACATGATCTTATTCTGTTTTATGGCTACACAGTATTCTGTGGTGTACATATACCACATTTTCTTTATTTTTTTATTATTAAACTTTTGTATTATTATACTTTAAGTTCTGGGGTATGTGTGTAGAACGTGCAGGTTTGTTACATAGGTATACACATGCCATGGTGGTTTGCTGCACCCATCATCTACATTAGGTATTTCTCCTAATGCTATCCCTCCCTTAGCCCCTCACCCCCAACAGGCCCCAGTGTGTGATGTTCCCCTCCCTGTCTGAAAAACAGTTCTCACTGTTCAGCTCCCACTTATGAGTGAGAACATGTGGTGTTTGGTTTTCTGTTCCTGTGTTAGTTTGCTGAGAATGATGTTTTCCAGCTTCATCCAATTCCCTGCAAAGGACATTAACTCATCCTTTTTTATGGCTGCATAGTATTCCATGTTGTATATGTGCCACATTTTCTTTATCCAGTCTATCATTGATGGGCATTTGGGTTGGTTCCAAGTCTTTGCTATTGTGAACAGTGTCACAATGAACCATATGTCTTTATAGTGGAATGATTTATAATCATTTGGGTATATACCATATTTTCTTTATCCAGTCTACCATTGATGGTCATTTAGGTTGGTTCCATGTTTTTGCTATTGTGAATAGTGCTACACCGAACATAGGCATGCGTGTGTCTTTATGGTAGAATGACTTATATTCCTCTGGGTATATACCCAGTAGTGGGGTTGCTGGGTCAAATGGTAATTCTGTTTTTAGCTTTTTGAGGAATCACCACACTGCTTTCCACAATGGTTGAACTAATTTACACTGCCACCAACAGTGGATAAGTGTTCCCTTTTCTCTGCAACCTTGCCAGTATCTGTTATTTTTGACATTTAAAAAGTAGCCATTCTGACTGGTGTGAGATAGTATCTCACTGTTGTTTTGATTAGCGTTTCTCTAATGATTAGTGATGATGGGCAATTTTTCATCTGCTTGTTGGCTGCATGTATGTCTTTTGAAAAGTGTCTGTCATGTCCTTTGCCCAATTTTTAATGGGGTTGTTTGTTTCTTGCAAATTTGTTTAAGTTCCTTATAGATACTGGATATTAGACGTTTGTCAGATGCATAGTTTGCAAATATATAGAACTGTTCCTTATTTTTCCCCGCATCCTCCGAATGTGGCTCATTCTATAGTACACTTGTACTATATTCATCTATTCATCTGTTTGTCCCCTATGGTATCATTTAAATTGTTATTTCATTCTCCATACATTGGGTATGGTAAGAAGAATTTATTCTAAAGGCTTTACTAAGTTCAGGTCATTTTTTGAAAAGCAAGTTTACTTCCTAGGTGATGCTAAGGTTGATTGGTGGTTTGAGGTGGTAACAGCCAGATTCCTCTCCTTACTGTTTTACCTAATGCTTTCATCCATTGATGATTTTGGTTTGAATCAATTATTTCATTTGAAATGTCAAAAGGGGGTTTTTTAAATCTTTTTTTTACATTTCCTTCTGTGGAACTAAAATATGGTTTGTGTAGGAAAGGAGAAAAAAACAATTCTTTCTTCTTGGTAATTTTCTGAGTATAGATTTGGTGCCCTTGTTCTCTCCTAAAATGACCAAGAGGATGCTGTTTCTAATTTTTTCTTCGTTTTTAATTCTCTTTTAAATGAGCACATGAACTTCTATACATTTAACATGTTTCAATCTGTTGCTGTCATAATTTTTTCTAGTGTCCAGTGGGAGTCTCTTCATGACGACTCATGTTCTTTGGGGTTACCATGGACATGACATTATTAGTCTTCGGTAGCTTATACGTTTCCTACCCCAGACCTTTAATAAGCCTTTCCTCTAAGAAGTTATCATTCCTGTTGATGGGAATAATACTTGATGATGGTAATCTAGACATTGGGAATTATCTTGGCTTCTAGTTCTTTGTGGTGGGCAGAACTAGGAAAGAGATATTTTAAAAAAGAAAAAAATTATGAATTCATACTGTTTACAATTCAAATTTAACCTTGAAATTTTTTTCTTATTTTGGTGTATGTGTGTATGTCTTCTCTTGGACATGAAACATTGGTGCCTAAAACCACTGACAAAAATTTAAAATATAAATAAAATAGTTTCTAAATATTAATGTCAATATTACTACTAACATGATGCCTACTGAATAAAGTTTAAAATTTGTTTGTATCTCTCTCTATCAGAATATATTTTATAATGGAGGTACCTTCCAATGACTATGTATTAAAGTCACTAGGAAGAATTGTGTTCTCTGGTTATGCTACCATCTTATTAGGTTCGTCTTTTTCACTCTGTGTTTCAATCTTGAAGACTTTAAATTTTGTATTTCACTTTTATATAAAGTCATATAATTTATGTGATTCCAAAGTGGGAACTGTGTATTCAAGTATTTATTCTGGTCTTGTTTCCATCTCTGTTCCCTCAACTGTGTTCCTTCTCCATTTTCATAAGTAACGGTTAAAAATTGTTTTTTGGTTTATTCTTCCAATGTTTATTTAAAAATACAAATAAATATGTGCAGAAATTTATATCTCTTTTATGTGAAAAAGAACACACTGTATAAATGAAAAAGTAGCATACAGCATAGTGGCTATATATGCTTTTAAAAAAACTTCAATTACACAAGATCTTGTAGTATGTGGTTTGCTGTCCTTTTTGCTCTCTTTCTCGCTTTCTGTCTCCTTGTATTTACTTAAGTATTTCGTTGTGAACTTCTGTATTTTTGTAAGTAATAGTGGTCACTTTTATAGAAATATGTTTATAGTACCATCTTCATTTATATACCGAGTATTGTTACTGAACATGAGCAATACTGCAATTCTCTGCTTACAGTTTCTTCCTCCACCTGCCTTTTCTCCACTATCAGGTTTACTCACTATGGAGTTGTCTTGGTGTTAACTCTTAATTATGTGTAAGTTCTTAGTATATGATTTGCCAGCTCCAATACTTACAAAATGGTCAGTAATCTTATTCTGCTTTCTATTGACTCTTTCCCTTTCCTGCTAGCTTTGTTAGCTGTATCATTTTCACATTATCAGAGTATGTAACATTTTCATACTATCCTCATCTTTAATTTTAGTTATGTTGTTAAATATATTCTATGCTTAGTCCATTATTTATACCAAAGCTTTTGCAATAATTTCTTATTTGTCTGAAGCTCATTTTCTAGTAGAATACTCAAGAAGGACTCATGGAATTAATATCCCTACATTTTTGCATACTTACCACTATTTGGCTGAACCATTTATCATAGATGTATATATATATATAAAATTTTTGCCTTATATTTTCCTTTCCCAGAGTGTATTTTAAAATGTTCCATAGTTTTCTACCACTAAATGTTGCTGTTGAAAAGTCTGGTGTCAATTTGATTATATGACCCTGATATGTAACCTGGTCTTTTTGTTTAATACCCAAATGACTTTTTTCCTTTTCTTTAAAGTCCAGTAGTTTTACTAGTGTATATCTTGGTGATAACTATTGTAGGATAATTTTTCTAGGTATACTGTATGGCTTTTCTTAAATGAAGATTTGAATCTTCTTTTATTTCAGCAAGTTTTCTTGAATTGTTAAATGTTTTTCTGTTCATCTTTATTTTTTTTTAGTTTCATTTAGTTTTTTTGGAACTCAAATTATATGCAGATTGAAATATGTTTTTGCCTGTATTTTCTTTTTCACAGGTTCTTTTAAAATTGCTTTTTCTAATTCCATTTGATTTATTTTACATTTTCCTTTTTATTGCATATTTTGCTCCCTGAATTTTTATGGGGTCTATTTTCTCCTGTGTTCCTTTCATTTATTTATTTTCCAATTCTTTCTGAGTTCTGACAATTTTTAAATCTTATTCACCTCTTGTTTTACCATTTATTTATCATCTCATTTCTGACTTGTGACATTTTTCCAAAACTATTTTTTTATTTCTTTTAGCTCATTTTCAAATATTATATTTTTCTGGTTTGTTCTTATTGTCTGTTAAGATATTTTGAAGTTTATTTTTCTGTTTTTTTTGGCAATGATTTTGCATGAAATTATAGAATATATTCCTTTTTCCCTCCATTGTGTTTAAGTGAGATGGGTTTTCTTGGGCTATGAGGAGAAGATCTCTGAGGAGGAGGTAGAAATTGCCCAAAGTAGCTCTCATCCCTTCAGAGATTAAAGACTCCTTCTTGTGTTGTTAACGTGAGACACTTAATACATGGTTTCTCTGTTAATATTTCCAGTCTCAGGGCAAACCCTAGTTTTGAAAGAAGAAGTTTTTCCATTTCCAGCCCTGTTGTTCCTAGCGCTTTAGACATCTTGTCTTCAAAGTAAGTGTTCTTACCTTTACATGTAGTATTTTTGCTGTTGTAGTACTTCTTGGGTTCTGCTTCCTCTGAATTCTCTCTCACTGTGTGTTTGAAACTTCTTTCTACATTATCACTAGTGTCCTGCCTACCAAATTAGTTTATTTTATTCCAGCAATTTTTCCTTAGGTGAGGCTTTGTCTTTCTAGAAGATAATTTGCTGTAAATGCTTTGTCTTAAAGTCTCTCTCTCTTTTTTTACTGAATTAATATGGCTACCTCAGCTTTCTGTTGGTTAATACTTATATGACATATCTTATTCCATACTTTATTTCAATCTTTCTGTAGCCTTATCTTTTAGGTATGTATCTTGTTAACAAGATATATTAATAGATTAATTTTTCTGTTGCAATTAGACAACATCTGTTTTGTAACCAGCAAGTTAATTTTATTTATATTATTTTCTTACTGATAATACCTGAAACTCTTTCAACCATCTTAGGGTTTATATGTGTATAGCTTCTACTTTGTCTATGCTGTTTTTTCCTTCTACCTCTTTTTAAACTGCTTAGTTTGTTTTTCTTTTATAATTTTCCCCCTCCATGAGTTTGAGCTTATCTAGTATATTCTACTATTTTAATGTTTTTTCTTGAAATCTGACCATGCATGTTTAACAATCCAAAAAAATCTGAGGTTTATTAGTATGTCAAGCCTCTGACAAAAATAAAACACACACATACACAGACATGCACATGCATACAGTTATCTAAAAATACTCAGTGTGGTCACTCTTTTCCTGACTGGTTCACATGCAAACATTGTCTATTATAGAGTTCTTTCATTTTTGTTGTTAAAGCTGGACTTTATTTTCATGCTATTGTTACTACAGTATAGGTTTGGATTTTGATTTCTGTTTCCACTTGTTTTGCTAAACATTCCTTCTTGCATCTTAGACCTTCCTTCCCAGGACTTTTTTTTTTTTTTTTTTGAGACAGAGTCTCGCTCTGTCGCCCAGGCTGGAGTGCAGTGGCGCAGTCTCGGCTCACTGCAAGCTCCGCCTCCCGGGTTCACGCCATTCTCCTGCCTCAGCCTCTCCGAGTAGCTGGGACTACAGGTGCTCGCCACCACGCCCGGCTAATTTTTTTGTATTTGCAGTAGAGACGGGGTTTCACCGTGGTCTCGATCTCTTGACCTCGTGATCCGCCCGCCTCGGCCTCCCAAAGTGCTGGGATTACAAGCGTGAGCCACCGCGCCTGGCCCAGGACTTTTTTTTTATGCAGCAAAAGATAACTTACACAATGTCTCTGATCAATTATGGAAAACTCTCAACCGTCATTTCTTGAAAAATTACTTCTACATCTTCTTCATTGTCTTTCTTAGGGATTCCAACTAAACATATTCTATGTAATCTCAATCTGTCCATTATGTCCTTTTTATTTTTTTGGTCACTATCTCCAAGTTGCATTCTGTAATGATAATTGATCAATTGTAAGTCATTAGTTTCAGCTGTATCATATATACTATATAGCTCCTCAACTGAGTTTTTAATTTCAAAAGTATGTTTTTTATTACTCAATGTTCTATTTTCAAATTTCCTTGGTCATTTTTGATAGTCTTTTGTCCTGTGCTCATTTTTTATACTAATTTTTAAAGCATTTTTATATGCAGGTATTTCGTATTTAGTGTCTGATATCTGCAACTTTGGAAGCTTTTGGAGACTGAAAAAATCTATTCATTCTTATTCATGAAGGTTTATTTTCTTGTGTGCTTGGTGGGTTTTGATTGTGAGCTCATGTATGACTGAATTTGTCCTGTGGAAGAACTGAGGGCCAAAATTTTATTATTTTTCTGGAGAGAAATTTGAGTTTGCATCTGCTGAAAACCAGGAGGTATTGCCAATCTTGGAATTTTTTTTTTTAAACGCTGTGAGATCACTTTTTATTGTGATACACAATTTTCTGGAGACAGCAAAGGTCATGTGGAGATGAGTAGCATTACATGGCATTTTAAGCGGATACTCAAAACATTTGAGCTTACCACAATAGCAACAGGAGGTGTCTGTGAAATTATTACATGAGTACAGTGTGTACTATAGTTAATTTTATGCATTATGATTTAATATTGCGTCTTTACGTTTGTTTACATTTTTCTCAACTGCAAATGATGCCATGTGTAGTCTGTGTTTGTGCTTAACGCGGGAATATCAGATTCAGCTCCTTCACTTTGCCGTGGGGCAAGATTCCAGATACCTTGTGGGCATTTATTCCAAGACATTTCTCTGACTTTGCTTCTCCATCTGTGTTTGCTTACTGGTACCATGCAAAACTCATTTCACCATTTTTGTTTCCCTTTCTTGGTTCTTGAGAATACCTCCTGACCCTGAAAATGCTTTATAAGATACGTTTTTAAATCTATGATTTAGTTATATTTAATAGGAGGGTCCTTCATAATATCTACTTTTAGTCCATCATACTGCTGGAAAAGGAAGTCAGGATTACTCACTTTTCACTGAAGAAAATAACTTATCCTGTATGTTGTACTTGAAATATGTAAAACTGAGGGCAAAGATATGATCTTTTCCATTAATAAACAAATACCTTAATATTAAGTCTTCAAGAAAAAGCATACCAGCTCATAACATTCTTTAATTTGTTCCTCTCTTCCAGCATTCCTCCAGGGAGTTAATTGAAAAATATAGTTTCACTGCAGTTTATTTATTAAGTAAACTTTTAAAAAATTAGATCTAGGCATGGTTCTATAAAACACCTGATTTCAAGATTTTTTGAAAATGTATTTTTAAATTTATTAATATAAAACCTGATATAAAATTAGGAAAAACTACCTGTAACTCTGCCTTTTTAACTTTGAGCCAAGACATTTGTACAGCACAGTTAGAGGTACAAGCCCTAATGCAAGGGTTCCCTCAATTACAAATTAGTCTGCTGGGTAAGAGCATGAGAATCTGTGAAGCCTTGCAGAAGAAAAATCTAGAAGGAGAAAAAGACCTTTTTCTTGACCCGTGGGGACCAAGAATGTCTGTTGAAGAATGTCCACTCCTGAACCTTTTCCCAGACCCACCAATCGGGATCTGAATTTTGAGAAACTCTCTGAGTGATGGGTTGTTCACAGGTGAAGTTTCACTACCATTGGCTTAACGGTTCTCACCAATTTCTTACTGAGCAGAAACTAGATGTTGATATCACACTCCCACCAGCTATGCTTTGGGTTGTTTTAATTATCTATGCTCAAGCTAATATGAGGTAGATGCTGTGTAGTTATTCTAGATTGTGGGTGCGGTCACCCTTAAAAACATTGTTTATTACACTAATAAGCTTTTTAAGTTCATAGACTCTTGATATAACTGTCATTTTTAACTCCAATATGATATTCTAATGAGAATAAATCACACTTTCTTTAGCCATTCCTTCATTGTTGTACATTTAAGCTATTTCCAACTTGCTGCTATAATATATAATACTGTAATAAACTTCTGTATGCATAGACTTTTTCAGTTTTAGTATTTTCAGTTTTAGTATTATTTCTTTGCACTTACTTAGATTTGGAATTACTGGAAAGTCTGAAGTGTAAACACACTTAAGACTTTTGACGAAGATTGCCAAATTGCTTTCCAAAAATTTATACTAATTCAAACTACTGCCAGCAATGTAAGAATATATTTCAGAGCATCCTAGCCAGCGCTGGGCATTATCATTCATCTATTAGGCATTTAGTGTTCTTATTGATTTTTAATTTTCTGCTTTTGGATTCTACCAAGTCTACTTAATGAGTCATCAGAAAGCGCTGGGCTGAGTGAGGAGTGAAAAGATGTAGGGATGAGGGCATGTCAATTGTTTGGACATCCATCATATAATCTGTGTGTATCTGTGTCCTCTTGGTCTTCCAAAGTGCAGGCCATTTAGCTTCTTTCAACCTTTATTTCCTCATTCATGAAATGAAGGGACAAGGACAGCTAGCAAGGTCCTATTTGGCTTCAAGGTTCTGATACCTCTGTTAATGTGAGCCTAATCTTTCATATCTGCAAATTTCTCTGGTTGTCCTGTCAATAGTTGCAGAAGTTTGTCTATCATGCATATCACTTTTTCTTTGGTGTCTTCAGTAGAAAGTATTTTAGATCTTGCTCTTCCTATGCTCTTGCTCTCCCTTTTGAAATTTCTGATTTTAAAAAATGCAAATATGGTATATGAATATTTAAAAAGTGATTTCCATTTAACAAATTACACATGATCACATAATTCCCAATGTGACTTTGCATCAGGGAAGAAGTGAGAATATGTATCTTATACTAAATGCATAGCATTTAAATACTTTAATACAAACAAACTGCATTTGAATGATATTAATCTCTCCTAAAAAGACCTTGCAAAGCACATTAAATATTTAAAACTTTTGCTTGCTACAAAGTTCTTGAACGACTTGACCATTTCTACTTTTCTCTGTTATTTGTAAGTTTGGAGAATCTTGGTATTTTTCTATGCATTATTGCGAATTTTGAATCTCCACTTGTGAAGATTTTCTCCCACAAGGATGGGGTGAACTGAAAAGCTAAGTGTCCCTCAGGGTAGAGAGTGTTAAACCCATGATGTTACATGCAGCAGTGAGGAGAGCCGAGTATGTGGTAACAGGAAGGAAGTTGTCCAATATATGAGGTCCTGCCTAAGAGCGGTGGAAACGTAGATTCTTTGAATTGGCCACGATCTTTGAAATCATCAGTTGAGCCACCTATTTATCAGAGAATCCAGGTGCCACATCTCCTGGTGGTTGGTCAGCCAGTCACTTGTATACTTTCAGTGTTTAGGAGCTCAGCATTTCACAAGCCAGCCCAATGTAGACTGTAGGTGGAAAGTATTCAATTTGGGAAAGTTCTTATTTATCCTGAGTTCAATTCTACTCTCTCTGAGCCATAACTTTAGGAATTACCCAATCCCATGAAATCACTCCTGGAGCAATTACATGGATTAGGTAATTCCTAAAGTTACTTTGTATACAATGATTTTCTGTAGGCATGTTTGCCACTCTTAGCAATGATTAAAAATAAGTTTCACAAAAAGGAATGATTTTCCAAGTATGCATTGAGAGAAATGAATTAAATATAAGTTAGGAATTATCAATAGTGATATTAATGATAATAAGAACAAAACCTAGCATATAGTGTTTCTGCTGTGCCAGGCACTGCCTTAAGTGTTTTATATATATGAACTCATTTGATATAAGGCATCCTATGAGGTATGTACTATTATCCCCACTTTGCAGATGGGGAAACTGAGACAGAAAAATGTTGTATTAGTCAAGATTCTCCAGAGAAACATAATCAACAGGATATATATATATATATATATATATATGGAGAGAGAGAGAGAGAGAGATTTATTATAAGGTTTTAGCTCATGTGATTATGGAGGCTGAGAAGTCCTACAACCTGCTGTCTGCAAGCCGGAGACTCAGGAGAGTGGTGGCGTAGTTTGAGGGCCTAAGAGCCAGAGTTGATGGTGTAGATCTCAATCCAGGTCTGAAGGCCTGAGAATAAGGGGCAACAAGGGCAGGAGATCAATGTCCCAACTCAAGTAGTCAGGCAGAGTTAACTCAACCTTCCTCCACTTTTTTGTTCTATTCAAAAGATTGGGGGATGCCTGCCCACATTGAGAGGGTCATTGCTTTACTCAGTCTGGTAATTCCAATGCTAATCTCTTCTGGACACATCCTCACAGACACACCCAGAGATAATGTAGATATCTGGGCATCCCATGGCCCAGTCAAGTTGATACATGAAATTAACCATGACAGAAGTTAAATAAAATTTTCAGTTATTCCCACATAGCTAGTAAGTGACTGTTACTGATTTTAAATCCAATAGTTTGCTCCAGAGTTTGGGCTCTTACAGATTATGCTATACCTAGAGTGAGCACATAATTTATCATTCAAACCAAGACACTTCCCCGCGGCCCCCCGCCCCCCGGCCTTTTTTTGAGAGACAGTCTCTCTCTGTTGCCCAGGCTGCAGTGAAGTGACATGATCATAGCTCACTGCAGCCTTGATCTGGGCTCAAGCGATCCTGCCACCCCAGCCTCCCATGTAGCTGGGACTACAGGTGTGCCATCACACCTGGCTAATTTTTTTTAAGAGATGAGGTCTTGCCGTATTGTCCAGGCTGGTCTTGAACTCCTGGCTTCAAGCAATTCTCCACCTTGGCCTCCCAAAGAACTAGGATTACAGGCGTGGGCCAACCTATTTGCCAACACTTTTGAAAATGAAAAGCAGCACTAGTAATAATTAGTCCAGAACAACATCCCAGCTACATGCTTCTCAGATAACAGGCTGATAAAAACATATTGAAAGGGCCCAATATTACCATGAAGGGCAGATCTAAGTTTTGTGGGCCCCAAATGTTATGCAATGTTGATGGCCCTCTTTCAGAAAAAGAACATGACGTTATGAATACATTCAATATCAAAGTGTTTTTTTTTTTCAAATACAAGAAAAAAGGTCACAACAAATTAATGGAAACTTGGGGATTCAAGTCCCTTTCTTCTGAGATCTATTTGAGAAACTTCCCAGACACCCTTGACTGTAACTTGTCTTCTCTCCCACTTGGAACATTCTAGAACTCCCAGATTTCACAGGGTGGTGCATATCACAGGCCTTGAAGCTTAAGCTTCAGTAGATCTATTTCTTTTCACCTTTTTCAGGTGACTTAGAGCACCTAGTGTTTGTGGTGCTCATTACTTGGTAAGATAAAGCAACACTTAAAAATACATGTCAAAGGATCACCACGGACATGTCAAAAGGGCCACTT
Source organism: Nomascus leucogenys (assembly GCF_006542625.1). Taxonomy (NCBI): domain Eukaryota; kingdom Metazoa; phylum Chordata; class Mammalia; order Primates; family Hylobatidae; genus Nomascus; species Nomascus leucogenys. The sequence goes on from NC_044391.1 coordinate 80,665,746, forward strand.
TATAGTCTCCTGGTCCTTGTAAGGCATGGTTTAGACCTTCTGGGTCTACAAGAAAAGTTCCTGCCCAGGCAGGTGGTCTGGCAACTTACTGTGAATGGGTTCTAGGTTTCTGGTATGAATCCAGGATGAATATATTATATGAATTATATAGTCATATAATATTGAAGCAAATATTACATTATGTTCTTTAAAATTAAAGCTACAGTAGGATTTAGGACTATGCCAACACAATACACTAGGGAGAGGGGGATCGAAGCTTCCTTACCATTTTCTCAGTGACAATTCTTCATCACATTTTTAAAAAGATGTTTTACTGGCCAATGTGTGGTTTTGACATGACCTTATCTCTCTGCCCTAGTGACTTTTGATTCTCTCTCTCTCTCTCTCTCTCTCTGTCAGGTCAGCTATGACTTCATAATCTGGATTCCCAGCCTTAGAATACCTGTTTCTATAAAGAAAAAATTTGTCATTTTTTATCCTGCAAGGTCTGGTGCTTCTATCTAGGAATCTCATAGTGTCGTATGCATTAGCAACATTAGATTATTACTAATAAAAGATAAGAGAGCTAAGTGCTTCCTGCAAAATGATCACTTATGTGTGGTTATGTATAATTTGAATGCTCTCAGAAATATAAATTAAGTTCTTGATAGTGTTCTATCGTGCAATGCCAACTTCATTCTCCTTCCTCTCTTCTCCTCTGCTGCAGTCCTCCCTCACCTGTTCTCTCCCCACTCTATCTCCCTTTTCCCTTAATCTTCTAAGACAGCAAACTCAGTTTTGATTAGGAGAGGGTTAAATATCACTTCACTTTTTTTTTTTTAATTTTTATCAGTAGTAAAGGGACAATGGCATAATGGCATTCAGGTGCCTGCAAAAAAAGAGAGAATTAGAAATAGGAACTGAAGACGTCTTCCTTACCGTCCTAATGAAGATTTCACAGGGAGTCTGAAATCTGAAGCTAGCACTACTGTCTGTCAGTCCAAGTTCATTATATTCCTGTTTGTCTTGTTTAGATTATATATCCCCTGGGCAAGAGGCTGGATGGTTTTTTCACAGTACCCATGGCTCTGTCAACATCATCTAAATTAAAGCAAACACTCTTCTTGAATGGCAGCTTTTGATCATGTCTCCCTGTGCCCAGACTGCTTAGGACTGAGAGGTTTGAGTTAGCTATGACACCATTAAAATGAACTGAACCTAAAATGACTGGGATGTTCTTGAGAAAATTCATTTTCTCATCCTGACATGGGCTGCAGAAGACACATTGAAGCTGTAAAACACAGCTTGGAAATGACTAGACTAATTTTAGAACTCGTTTACACAGCTGCTCCACTGGAAAGCAGACTTTCATTGTAGTTCTTGCTGTGGGATGGCTTGCCTTTTATTTAATTAAAAATGATTGGCAAGGCAGGCTTTTGATACAACCGGGTCCACAGTAAAACTGCAAGGCAAGTGTAGTTGCAGTAGCTCTCTGACATTCTGCTTTATTAGATGTCAGTTTATAATTAAAAGTTGAGTGGCAGAAGTCTGAGTACCCAGAAAAATGATCTTGAGGGTCTTAATTATTTCCAGCCATCTTCCTGGCAAATATGTGAGACTGTAAGATCCGATATAGAGGGAGTCATTTAGACCTTTGGCATTGCTCAAACATTCTCTTTGAAAAATGCAGAAATAGAGAATGCGCTGGGGTTTAAAACCTGGACAAGGGAAATTCATATTTTAAAATGCTATTGAAACCATCTCCTGCTAGGCAAAAGGGTTGCAGGTTTGAAGTAATAGATATTAGGAGTAAAACAAAAGGAGTCAAATATCCTAGGGAAAGACCTCGGTCTTAGGTATGAAGTTAATTGTTTTAAAAAGAGCTGTTTCCTTCCAGTTATGCTTGTTTGATGATATTCATGATACTCATTGTATGAGAATACTTTTTAGAAATATCTAGATTTTATTTTACAAATGTTTTGAGGTATTTTTCCATTTGTGCAAACTAGTGCGACGATTCACTGAACTTCAGGAATCATCACATGCTCTTTTATTCTTTGATACTGGGTGCCCTGACTTGAATATATCATGATCATCAAATGTTTTTCTTGTAAAGGGTATTTATATTTCTGAAACGTCACACCTTGAAAGTGAGCCAGTTAGAAATTTCTGGGGAGCCAACCCAATGAGTTTTTTCTTATTAGTAAATTGCATACTGTAATAGTCACAAAAACTTTGTATTAATAGACTCAAGACTACTTTTAACTTTGGATTGATACCTTTAGTACTAGTACATTTTAGAGATCAAGTCATGTTTAATAAGAATATCAACAAAGTGCCGTTGAATCTATGTCAAGGCTATTTTAATGGGTGAAAATTGAGGTTCAGGGACTTTATTACCTCTTTGTTATCTGATATTGTTTAATATACAGATTGATTAATTCGTAAGGCAGAAATAATGTAAAGAGAAGTTATGTGTACTAAATGACAGTAGACCTGTACCATGGTTTGAGCACTTTGTATTTCATCTTCTCCGAGGAAATGGTAGCAAGCAAAGAGAAAGCAGCCATTTTCTATTGCGATCACAGTAGCAAATGACTGAGATTTTTGCAAAATGAATTTGAAAGCCAAGTTCAGAAAATATTAAACTGTACTAATTTCCAAAAACTACAAATTGGCACATTTTTAGAACTGTCTGGTAAATTCAAATGAGAGGTAAATTATGATTTCAAATGAAGTACATGTGGTGCTTGGAGATGACTTTTTTAAACATGCACGTTCCCCGCTAATTAGCTCCCAGGAGGTGAATGAGACTTTTTGTTGTTTTTCTTCTAGGTTCAGCTTTAAACAAAGTGAACTAACAAAGTTAGTCACCTACTGGCATTCAGTTAAAGTATTATTTAAAATCCTCCTCCCACTCCCACCACCACAAAAAGAGACTATGTCACATAAGAGATAAACTAGCTTTGGTTTACAAAATATACAGTAAAAATACTATGTGTATTACATTATCTCCTCCTTATGGTTTTTAGAATCATAAAGTTAAATAACATATTTTCTTTAAAAAAATCTGGCATGAACATGGAAAATACTTTAAATGGAGAGTAAGTCCAAGTGGCACAGTGTTTTGGAAAATAAGCTCTGAGAGTCAGAGGAGGCGGCATTATAAAGGCTGAAGAGACTATTTAACACATTGAGGATAAACTCTCAGCTGGCTGTATGAGAACAATGTCCCTCATCAAGTCCTTATCCAAATTCCGTACTATACAAGCCAGTTTGGCTAAGTCTCTCTCATCAGGTTAATTAGTGATGCTGAGAAAAATAAAGGACTATTGGAGAAATTATTTATCTTCTACAGTGTGTGTATGAAAGACCAGATTTGGCTTTAAAATTCTTGGCACAAAATGATAATGCTCTGTACATTCCCCCACTCTTTCTTCTCTATCATTTTATATTTCTTGATGCACAGTATGTGTTTTTAAGTTTTCTTCACCTCCATAAAAATAAACCTCAAGTCCTACTGGGATAATTAAGTCATTTTTTCTTTTTCTAATTTTAATGAGTACACATTTTAATGTACCCACTTAAAGGGATTGGGCTGCATATTGATAAAAATCACTGTAGTAACATTGGTCTGTTAATTAACAAATTCAACACAAATTTACTAAGATCCTACTACATGCTATGGATTTTTCAACGTTCTGGAAATAAGAGTGAATAAAGTACAGTCTCTGCCTCTTGTGGGTACAATGAAGCAGGGCAAGACCTGCAAATAGATAATGACCATGCAATGGAGAAGCGCCACAATGATAGCCAATACAGGAACTTACTATGCTCAAGAAACTACTGTAGGCACTGAACGTGTACTAATGTGAATGTAGTCCCTTGCAAACCCCTGTAAGGTGTATACTACTGTTAACCCATTTTACAGCTGAAGAAACTGAAGCAGAAGTGGTTAAGCAACTTTTCCAATGTTATACAACTAGCAAAGTAGTTGACCTAGGCAGCCTGGCCCATGAATTACCTAATTTCTGCTCAGTAGGATAATGCGTCCATTTTGAATCTCAGGATCTACTGTGCCTCAAATCTTTGCCTACTCCCCACCCCAATACATGCAACAGATCCTTGCTCTTCAAGGTGCATAGGAGGCATCGATGTTCCTATACTTCACAGCTTTTCTTGATGGGCCTCCCTTTTGGCCAGCTCCGTACCTTTTTCTTTCCCCTGATTTTGTACTGTCTGAATTGATTTGATAGATTAAAGCCTTATAAAAAGTAAGCAAAATAAGTATGGGAAATCTACCTTCTTACACCTTCCGTATTACAGAAAGAAAAATAATGCATGCCAGTAATAAAATATCACTCTGAGTTCCAGGCTTTCAAATGGTATTGGGGTACATGGTTTTGGAGAACTTTCAGATCTGAGACAATGGCTGAAGTTACTTATCTTTCTAACATTCCCAAGGTATGTAAACCATTTCTAATGTAAATTAGAAAACATATAGGCTTCAACAGTATGCTAGATTTAACATCATTCCTCATTATGGAAAAAGTATTTCCTGTTGTTTAGTTTTGTCTCACTAATGCTGTATATTTTCTGAAACCTAAATCTATATCTTGTATCTATACACGTATAACTATACTTTTTGAGGACTGATCAACCTCGCTACACACACAGGGATCCATAACAGATTTTGGTGCTTCAGGGCAGAAGAAGATTCTAGGAAGGAATCATAGTTTATACACATAGCTTAGCATCATGGATTATATGGGGATATTGAGGGAATTTCTTATTCTCTGAAGAAATGGTCTGATGAGATACCACTAGAAAAATACACTGATCTCTAAGACAAGTTCTCAGGAGGATCAGATTTCAATACCTTTGCTATAATCCTTTCAAACAGAGATCCAATAGAATTATGGATATACATCAAATTCTAAAATACATATGGCCTGACTTTAATGATGCATTGCTGTCTCAATAATAAACTCATTTGTCTAATTATTCAGGTGGTTTCATAAAACAAAACAAAACACCACAACACATTGACAGCCTTCCTACTGTACTCCCTATCCCACCTCATCCATGTTTTTGTTTTCTTTATTTTTCAGGGAAGTATGCATAAGTATTTGAGCATATTTCCTCCTTTACCACTATACGTTAACTTTCAGCATGTTTTAGTATTAATATTAATGAATATAATATTTTCACTTTAATCATTAAAGACCAATGGAATTTCATTGGCATATGGCTGAGGTATAAAAAATTATAATTAATGGTGGTATTGTTTGAAGTCATCTTGAATCTAATAAATAATTATTATCATTGGCCGGGCGCAGTGGCTCACACCTGTAATCCCAGCACTTTGGGAGGCTGAGGTGGGCAGATCACCTGAAGTCAGGAATTCGAGACCAGCCTGACCAACATGGTGAAACCCCATCTCTACTAAAAATACAAAATTAGCCAGGCATGGTGGCACATACCTGTAATCCCAGCTACTCGGGAGGCTGAGGCAGGAGAATTGCTTGAACCTGGGAGGCGGAGGTTGCAATGAGCCAAGATTGGACAACAAGAGCGAAACTCTGTCTCAACAACAAAAAAAATTACTATTATTATTATAAGGCACAAGTGGCATAATGGAAAAAGCATGGACTTTAGAGTCAGGAAGACTGACATCCAATCATAGATCTACTTCCTACCTGCATGATCTTGGATGATTTATAAACTTCTCTGAGCTTCGTTCCCTCATTTTTATAATGGAGATGACATCTACCTTGGGAAAGTTTTACTTTGTTTTGTTTTTGAGAATTGTATGTATATGAAATTTCTAACAGAAGATCTAGAATGTAATAAGTGGTAGCTATTATTATTTTTTGAAATCTGAGTTAAAAAAATTTTAAGTTTATTTTTAATTTTTGTGGGTGTATAGTAGGTGTATATACTTAGGTAATTTGTGTGCTACATATACACTACTATATATGGTGTACATACAGTGTATATGTGTATATATATACTATATATAGTGAAGTGTATATGTAGCACACAATTAATATTGGATTTTTCTGAGTATTGTTTAAAATTTACTTTGATTATTGAACATATACCTCCTTACAGAGTCTTACGAAGATAGGGATCATGTTCCCAACCAATTTAGAAATCTCACTTTCAGAACTACCTCTTCAAAAACAAAAATGTGATTGGCCTGGGATCCACTCTCTCCAAGACCTTGCTTATCATACGTATTTTCTATTATCTTTGTGGGCCTTCTAGAAAATATAAAAAGAGATGCAGGTAATTCCAGGACCATAAACAATTCTTAACAATTGGCTCTAGATGGACTGTTTGGGTTGGGCTAGGCTTATCACTTGATAGAAACATAGGTGCCTAGAGAAACCAAGAAGAGTCTGGGTGCAGTGGTGCATGCATGTAGTCCCAACTACTCAGCAGGCTGGGTGGGAGACTCTCTTGAGCCCCAGGAATTCAAGGCTGTAATGAGCTAGGATTGCACTGCTGCACTCTAGCCTGGTGATATGGTTTGGCTGTGTCTCTACCAGAATCTCAACTTGAATTTTATCTCCCAGAATTCCCATGTGTTGTGGGAGGTACCCAGGGAGAGGTAATTGAATCATGGGGGCCAGTCTTCCCCATGCTATTCTTGTGATAGTGAATAAGTCTCATGAGATCTGATGGGTTTATTAGGGGTTTCCACTTTTGTTTCTTCCTCATTTTTCTCTTGCTGCTGCCATGTAAGAAGTGCCTTTTGCCTCCCGCCATGATTCTGAGGCCTCCCCAGCCATGTGGAACTATAAGTCCAGTTAAACCTCTTTTTGTTCCCACTTTTGGGTATGTCTTTTTCAGCAGTGTGAAAATGGACGAATATAGTAAATTGGTACCAGTAGAGTGGGGTGTTACTGAAAAGATATCCAAAAATGTGGAAGCGACTTTGAAACTGGGTTACAGGCAGAGGTTGGAACAGTTTGGAGGGCTCAGAAGACAAGAAGATGTGGGAAGGTTTGGGATCTCCTAGAGACTTGTTGAATGGTTTTGACAGAAATGCTGATAATTATATGAACAAAAAGGTCCAGGCTGAGGTGGTCTCAGATGGAGATGAGGAACTTGTTGGGAACTGCAGCAAAGGTGACTCTTGTTGTGTTTTAGCAAAGAGACTGGTGGCATTTTGCCCCTGCCCTAGAGACTTGTGAAACTTTGAACTTGGGAGAGATGATTTAGGGTATCTGGTGGAAGAAATTTCTATGCAGCAAAGCATTCAAAATATGACGTGGGTGCTGTTAAAAACATTCAATTTTAAAAGGGAAATAGAGCATAAAAGTTCAGGAAATTTGCAGCCTGATGATGTAGTAGAGAAGAAAAACCCATGTTTTGAGGAGAAATTTAAGCCAGCTGCAGAAATTTGCATAAGTAGCAAGGAGCCTAATGTTAATCCCCAAGACCAAGGGGAAAATGTCTCCAGGCCGTGTCAGAGACCTCATGGCAGGCCCTCCCATGGCAGGCCTGGAGGCCCAGGAGGAAAAAGTGGTTTCATAGGCTGGGCCCAGGGTCCCGTCCTGTGTGCAGCCCAGAGACTTGTGTGCCCTGTGTCCCAGCTGCTCCAGCCATGGCTGAGAGGAGCCAATGTAGAGCTCAGTGTGGCTTCAGAGGGTGGAAGCCCCAAGCCTTGGCAGCTTCCATGTGGTGTTGAGCCTGTGGGTGCACAGAAGTCAAGAACTGAGGCTTGGGAACCTCCGCCTAGCTTTCAGAAGATGTATGGAAATGCCTGCATGCCCAGGCAAAAGTTTGCTGCAAGTGTGGGGCCCTCATGGAGAACCTCTGCTAGGGCAGTGCAGAAGGGAAATATGGGGTCAGAGCCCCCACACAGAGTCCCTACTGGGGCATTGCCTAGTGGAGCTGTGAGAAGGTCCTCCAGACTCCATAATGGTAGATCTACCGACAGCTTGCACCATGCACCTGGAAAAGCCACAGACACTCAATGCCGGCCCATGAAAACAGCCAGGAGGGAGGCCATACCTGAAAAGCCACAAGAGCAGTGCTTCCCAAGACCATGAGAACTCATCTCTTGCATTGGCATGACCTGAATTTGAGACCTGGAGTCAAAGGAGATCATTTTGGAGCTTTAAAATTTGAGTGCCCTGCTGGATTTCAGACTTGCATGGGCCCTGTAACCCCTTTGTTTTGGCCAATTTCTCCCATTTGGAATGGCCTTATTTACCCAATACCTGTAACCCCATTGTATCTAGCTTGCTTTCTGTTTTACACGTTCATAGATGGAAGGGAGTTGCCTCAGATGAGACTTTGGACTATGAACTTTTGGGTTAATGCCGAAATGAGTTAAGACCTTGGGGGACTGTTGCGAAGGCATGATTGGTTTTGAAATGTGAGGACATGAGATTTGGAGGAATCAGGAGCAGAATGATATGGTTTGACTGTGTTACCACCCAAATCTTAACTTGAATTCTGTCTCCCAGAATTCCCATGTGTTGTGGGAGGGACCCAGGGAGAGGTAATTGAATCATGGGGGCCAGTCTTTCCCATGCTATTCTCATGATAGTGAATAAGCCTCACGAGATCTGATGAGTTTATCAGGGGTTTCTGCTTTTGCTTCTTCCTCATTTTTCTCTTGCTGCCACCATGTAAGAAGTGCCTTTCACCTCCTGCCATGATTCTGAGGCCTCCCCAGCCATGTGGAACTGTAAGTCCAATTAAACCTCTTTTTGTTCCCAGTTTCAGGTATGTCTTTATCAGCAGCAAGAAAATGAACTAATACACCTGGGCAACATAATGAGACCCCATCTGTAAAAAATTTCAACCAACTAACCAAACAAACAAAACAACAAAGAAGAGGAAAAAACCAATATGGCTATTCTGACTCAGTTTTGGCTTTAAATTCAGGATTCTTTTTGGGTTCAGAAACATCCATATAAGAAGCAAGGATCCCTTTATTTATTCAATTAACATTAATGAGACATACATGTTGCTTTTCCTGTCTTTGGGCAATGTACTATTTATCTTGGAAAGCAAGACATGTACACATTAATTCAATAATAAAACAAATTCCAGGAGTTACATTAACAACGAAATAGAACAGATTGTGTGTCAAAAAATTGTTCTAACATTGGAGGCCAAATTTTTATTATTGGCTTATAGAATGTTAGAATGAGAAAGAACTTCAGGAATAATTTTATTCACTGTTTCTCAACTTGAAGTCAGTTGATATTACTTTTTCAGGATGTTTCTTATATTTATGTAGTTAACACCTATATATTATTTAGCTAATATTTTTCTTCTTTTTAGTTAAATAAACCAGATTATACCATAAATGAAAAGAAACCAGTCTTATATGCTATAAATATAAAATCAGATACAATAAAGATAAAATAGTAGTTAAATTCTAGCTAGAGACTTTGCCTTTGGAAGGCCCTAAACTTGAAGTCTGCCCTCTCTTCATTAATAAAGGAGATTTGCTGCTATTAGGGATGTGTAAAAGCTATACCAGCACCAAACTGAAACTTTCTTTTCGACCTTCATGGAAAAGTTAAAAAGAACATTGATAAGAAAATAATTTTCTTACTTTGAAATTCAGTCGTATTTAATACTTTTTGCCGACTTATCTACTACTTCTGCTAATATAGATCTCAAACTTTGGGACACATTAATTTAATCTCTTTAGTTTTCAAACTAGAAAACCTAGATTCACAGAGATCAATGTTGGACATGACAGCGCTAAAACCTGGGTCTCCTGATCCCAAATCTCTTCCCTGTGCCCTCTCTCTGTAATTAAAAACACACAAAAGTAGGATGCTTTTTAGACATAACCTGTCAATTTAGAATACGGCATATCTGAACTCTCTTGTAGCCAGTTATGGATGATGCCCTTGGTAATAGAGTGATCTCTGCATTCCTGTCTTTGGTTTAAGTGGATTTACTATTCCCTTTACATATCTGCTTGCTTATTTGTATGTCTTATTTGTAGTTAAACATAATATATGAATTTGAATTTGAATTTTGGAGGTTCTTGAAATTAAGAGACTGAATTAAACTCAACTTCAGCAAATCAATGATAACCATAAGTATCATTCCCCTCCCTCTCCCCCTGACACTGCATATGATGAAGTGATGAACAGCTGGAGTTTTGCTATTACCCTGGGAACAGTTTATTTTGACCTTGTCGCTGTCTACCTGCTTGCTATTCCTAGTACAGTACCTCTTCTCATCAGAGAACTTGAAGCAACTATTATTTTATGCTGTTTAAAATTAAAGCCACAGTAAGGTTTAGGACTATACCAAAGCAGTACACTAGGGATAGGGGGATCTAAGATATCATTTTTCTCAGAGACAATTCATCACATTTAAAAAAAGATGTTTTACACTTTACCTCATTGTGAATGAAAAAGAGCCACACAGTAGCCCAACGAGGGCAGATTTAAAATCACACACATGCTTTTCGGTTTTAGTTCAGTGTTTTTTTTTTTTTGCCCCTGGAAATCAGAACCATATTATCCTATTTGAATCTTCTTGTTATTTTTTTATTACTCTCGTTTTTGGTTCACTTGTTTTATTGATGTTACAAACTATTCTTTCTAATTGTACAGTTTTATTTCCTTTTGTTGTAAGTGAATTTGTGATTAATGTCAAATAAATAGTGGTCTGAAGGCTTTAAAATGTTTGGCTTTTGTATTCATTTTTCCTTTCCTTTTTTTTTTTTTTTTTTGAGACCAAGTCTCACTCTGTTGCTCAGGCTGTAGTGCAGTGGTGCAGTCTTGGCTCACTGCAACCACCTCCACCTCCCGGGTTCAAGCGATTCTCCTGCCTCAGCCTCCCAAGTAGCTGGAATTACAGGCATGCACCACCATGCCTGGCAAATTTTTGTATTTTTAGTAGAGACGGGGTTTCACCATGTTGGCCAGGCTGGTCTCGAACTCCTGACCTCAGTTGATTCAACCGCCTTGGCCTCTCAAAGTGCTGGGATTACAGGCATGAGCCACATCACCTGGTCTGTATTCATTTTCTGTTGCTGCTATAAAGTTACCACAGACTTAATGTCTTAGAACAATACAAATTTATTATGGTATATTTCTGGAGGTCATACATCCAACACAGGTCTCACTGGCTGAAATCAAGATGTCCTTAGGGCTGCATTCCTTTCTAGAGGCTCTAGGGGAGAGTCTGTTTTCAGCTTCCAGAGGCTGCCCACATTCTGTGGCTGGCGGCCCTTCTCCATCTTCAAAGCCAACAATGGCTGGTCGAGTCTTCCTTACGTCACAGCACTATGACACAAATTCTTCCTCCCTCTTCTACTTTTAGGAGCCCTTGTAATTACACTGGGCTCACCTGGATTTTCCAGAAAAACTCCTTATCTTGAAGTCAGTCAATTAGCGCACTTAATTCCATCTACAACCTTCTTTCTCCTTTGCCATTTAATGCAAGATATTCAGTTTCCAGAGATTAGGATGTGGACATCTTTGCGGGGGGTCATTATTGTGCCTACTTCATTCTTTTCTTCAAAGCCAACTCTTTAGTAGGTGGAGTTTATCAGGTCTGGTTGTGATGTGCTTTTCAAATCACTGGTCTTTCCTGCTCTCCTCCAGTCTATTCTTTCTACCCGATCCCTGTATTTCCTTCTACCCAAAGCTTTTCAGCATGTAATTATGGACAAAAGTCAACCTCAACACTTCCAACAGAGGCGAGAGCTTCAGTTATCGAGATAAGATTATATTCTACCTTGGTCTGACCTAATTTTAATTTGAGGTGGCCTAATCTAAAAGATTCACAGATGATGAATCATTCATTGCACTGACAGATAATACAAGTTGTCGCCTACTCTGTGCAAAAGTGCTTTTCAAAGAAGTTATAATGTATATTTTATATGGTTTCTGTTCTCAGTGTTAGGAAAGCAAGATGAAGAAATTAAAGCAACATAAAAATAATGTATTAATACAGATTGACAAGACAAGAAATGTCACAGGCAGCACATGATCAATGATTAATTGGCAAATCAGTGCAACAGGACATAAGAGTAATGAGTTCTGAGAAAGAACTCTTTGTGTTGTGTATACCCCTTGCCCCTATATTATCCATTACTACTTAACTAACTCCATCAAGCATGGCTCCAAATCTATGGCAATTCTCCATATCATCCTTAACCTGTCCTTGTAAAAGGAAAAATCTGATACCAGATGTAAATAGGGCTTAGAAGCTCATGGCCAGATTTGGAGAAATTATGACTATTCTCAGATATCAATGTTAATAGGGCCATTTTCAGGTCAGCATAAAGTACTCACAGTGAGTCAGCAAATAGTTATGAAATGATACTGACTCAGCTTTTATTATTTTTTCCCAGTTGATAGACACTTTCCTAACATTTTGCTATGTATTATTCAAATATTTTCATGATTTTTATTTGTTTTGGGAGGGGGTTTCAAGTTGTTATCTGCATTACTCAATTTAAAATCAATAGAGAATTTAATTGATATGTTTTCTAATCATTAATGAGTATTAAAACCCAGTCTAATAGCATTTTAAGTAACATTTTCTGTCAAAGAAGTATCTGAACCATTTTCTTTCACTCGAAACCTTGATTTAATTATGATACTAGTATTATTGTACATGTTCACATGGGATGGGCTCATTTGACTATAATTATATAACTTCAGTCCCATCCTAAGAAATTTACAACTTTAGAAGGCTATTTTTAAAAAGGCTTTTTTTTTGGCTTGTTAGTTTAGGATGAAAGGGTAGAATTTTTAAACCACATACTTTGTTCATTAGAGACTATTTACATCCTGACCTATTCTCTAGTAATCATGTTCTTCTTAGATGTGTATTGCTTTTGAAAGTTTTAATTAAACTGTTTTTGATATCTAAAAAGACTTCCCATAGAGTAATCCAATTCCATTGTTTGACTCTAATTTCTTGCCTCCCTAACACTGATATTTTCTTTCCATTATTTATAATTTAATTTTGTAACAATTATGATGCCTCAATTTTATTTTTGCATATGTAATCTCCCTATGAGTCTCATTAACAATCTTGCTAATGTAAAAAGCTGAGATGAGGAAATTCAGAGAGCAACTGGTTATTGAGTGACAGCTAGATCTTGTGAACCTATGGAGGCAGGTGAAGTAGGGGCTGTGATATGATTTTCTGTCTATGCACGCTTCCCCTCTCATCACACTGTCTCCTGTTTGAGTCTGCATCAATACCTTCATTTCATCATATCTCTTTCACCATTACTCCCATTTTGGTAACATTAAACTTCTTGACCAATGGAATTGTTTTGGCTGGCAGCAGATAATTAGGGATTCTCTATTTCTGGTCTCATTTTGTCACTGTTACTGGTGCCAGTTATCATTAGCATAAAGGCCACTTTATAGGTAGTTTTGTTGTGATGCATATGTGTATTGCAAAGCAAGAAAACACAGGGCTATCAGGAAAAGGGCTGGCCTGGTAGAGACTGACTAGCTGCTTACCAAATTCCTTTTTCTCATCTTTCGGCTGGACTGCATTTCCCAGGCTCCATTGTGGCAGGGGGTGGCCACATGACTAAATTATGGACAATGAGTGTGAGCAGAAGTGATGTGACCCTACAATCCACCAGTCTGGCCCTATTACAAACCTCCTATATGTGATCCTCCATAATCTCTCCCTATCAGAAACAAGAGATTGACAATGTGAGCCTGGGAGACACATGTTGAAGATGGCAGACATAATATTGAAGGAACCTGGGTCCTTGAATCACTGTTTGGAGGAGAGTCCTGTGGTGCCCTGGGGCACTGGTATAATAATTTACCTCAACAAGACATGTACTTCTCTTAAGTTTGAGTCATTGTTAATTCTGTGACAGCAGCTAAGTTTAACTTAATTGATATGCTTGGGTCTGCCAAAGATATTTCTGCAGGCCTCAATTTCTTCTTTCATAAAATGAAGGAATTTGCCACATGGGCCTTTTTGCTGTTCCCCACACACACTAGACAGTCAGGACTTCCGCACTTGCTGTTTCCTCTGCCTGAAAAATCCTTCTTCAGAAACTCACATGGACTGCACCCTCAACCCTCAGTCCTCAGCCTGAATGTGACCTTATCAGTGAGACCTCCTGTGGCCACCCTTAGGTATAATAACATTTCTCCCTTCCTCATCATTCCCTCTTCCTCTTAGCTTGCTCCAGTTTTTAAAAAATGTATATAACACAATCGCTAAACAACTTACCTATGTACGTATTTGGCACTTGGTTAAATATTTGTTGAACAATTGCATGAGTGAAGTGCTCTCTAAGGTGGCAAGCAGCTGTAAAGGATTATGTTTCCTAATTTCAAGACGTTGTAATCTAAGGAGAAATATAAAACAGATTACAAAAGACAAATCTTAAATACACAAATGACATGAACTTTGTTAACATATTTCTAAATATATAAGTAAAAGAGAGATTCTAATAATTACTGGCCACTTACAAGTGTTAAACATTAAATTTTTCAAAATGTCATTTCGTTTGATGACTCTACAAAGTCAGTATTATTGTACCCATTTTATAGATAAAGAGGTTTACAGGACTGGAATGGAAGCTTCATGAGAGCAGGATCACATCTATCTTTTTTACTATAGTATCACTGGCATCTAGCAAAGTTCTGACAAGGTAGCAAGAAATAAAGAATATTAAAAATAAAAAAGAGTGGGTTAAATAGCTTGTCCATGGTGGGACATTTGGCATTAGAACATACATTTGCCTGAATCTAAAGTCTGTGCCTTTTTTTTTTTTTTTTAACTATCTGAGAATGGCAAATATGCAGCGCTATGATCCCCTTTCTGATTCTGGGCTGTTGCTTTTTTCTGTTGTTCCTGGTGAAAGGCTGTCCCCTTAATGTCCTTATGTCTGGGATGTTTCCATTCTTCAGGCATCAGTCCAGTCATGACCTCAGTGGAATGGCTTTCCCTGACCTCTTGGTTGTAAGATTGGAAGTAGCTTTCTGTGGTTACTCTCTGTGCATCACCTGTTTATTGCCGACGTCACCTTCATAACACCTACCACTGTATAAAATTATCTTGTTCGCTTTTCAGTTGTCCCTCTACCTACTATAATTTAAGCTCTGCAAGGATAGTGACTTTTTCTGCCTCTACTCTATGCATACTGTGTGACGCATTGTTAATCGATAGGTGTGTGTTGAATAAATCAGTGAATCACTGAATAATTTGATCGATGTTGGCATTCACTCTTCCTGTGCTCGTGACAGGCATTACTAATCAATCATGACACTCTCTACTACTAAATCCAAACTCATACTCAGAAAAATTTGTAGTATAGCTCTCTAGGCACTTGAAACTTGAAGTGTGGCCTGCTGATCAAAAACATCAACGTCACCTGAGAACTTATTGGAAATGCTTGTTCTCAGGCCCACCCAGCTCCACTGTATTGGAATATGCATTTTAACAGGATCCCAGATGATTCCTGTGCACATCAAAAGTGTGTGCAACATGACTCTAGGAATACATAATACTAGTCAGTGGGTTTGGCAAATAAGAGGGAACCCCCTTTACCATCTCGGTGTTCTCCTCCATTTCACTTGTACAGAGATAGAACCCCAACCTTTATTGTGTGTTATCTGGAGTGATTAGGTCTTAGTGGGGTTAATGTAGAAATACTTTATAGAGAAGATGTGCATCAAGTGTTTAAAAAATTGGTTTCCCCAGTTTGAGAGCTGCTAACTGTGGAAATAGATGAACATTTTTGTGTAAAGTTGAAAGAATCCCTGGTGCAAAGAATGGATGTAGGAGGAAGGGAAAGAAAAGTAGGTGCAGAGGAAATGCTAGGTTAGTGCAAAAGTAATTGCCATTACTTTTTATGGCAAAGACCACGAGATTGGTGCAAAAGTAATTGTGGTCTTTGCCATTAAAAGTAATGGCAATTACTTTTGCACCAATCTAATAGGATTAGGATCAAGGGCACATATGCAAAGAGCAAGGCTAGATAAAGTATAGATGGAGAATGATATTAGCAGTTAAAAGCAAAAACCAAAAAAAACTTACTTCTCAAATTAAACGGGCAAATAAATTTGATATGAAGAAAGTTAGGTGCTCTTAGTGAAAATAGTTTTACTACATGGTAAAGATTATAATCTGAGGATGGCAAAAATCAAGGCTTTAACAAAAAAGTTAATGGATAAATAGAACAATGGATATAGATTATTTGCTCATCAAGTTTTACCATTAAGGGAATCACAGCGGGGAAAGAGTTCCCCTGGAAGGGTGTTGGGTTCAATAAGTACCTCCTTAGACTCAGGCAACCAGGGTCCCTGCCCTGCCCTGACTCTGTATCTTAGAGGGCCTGGCTTGTGGCTTTCTCTGGTCAGTGCCCTTCCTTATGGTATGAAGGATTCAAGGAACCAAGAGGACATGCCCACTTGGAGTCTTTGGCCCCCTTTTTAGTGCGTGGTCCCCTAACTCAGACTCAGAAGTCCCTATGTAAGTGACTCTCAGGTTGTTTCCAAGGCCTGTGAAGACCTCTCTCCTATGGCCCAGGTCTAAAATCCTGAGGGTGTGAGTACATAACTAGTGTCCACATATCCAGGCCCACAGGGTGTGCAATGAGGGTGTTTGTGGGCATTGGATGGTGGTGTGAAGAGTAGCAGACTTGTCTTCTGGATTGTCCACACACATGCCTGTGAGACTCCAGCTATTGCAGGATGGAGGTGGGGACATGAAGAGGAGGGTGCTAGGCTAAGGGGGAGTGGTGGGAGGCTCCATCATTGCCCTAGGGCGAATATTGGACTCAGTGATGTTCTCAGTCCATTCTGTACTCCATGACTATTTTTTCCCCTTAGGGGGAAGATATTTTCATAATTTATGAATTTAATTAATTTTGCTTGGATCTTCAATTAAAGAAGTTGAATGATACACAGCTGAATGCAGTATATTTACTGATTCTTCAAACATTCAGAAGGCACCACTATGGTACTAATAAATATTTGCACTCCCACTGCAGATGTGGGACAAATCAGAGTGCTATAGGGGAAGATATGAATTTGACTCAGTCCTTTTTTTTAATTCACTTCCATTTTTAGAAAATGTCTTTTATCATGAGAGCCATTCATAATGTACTAAAATTAACCACCATGTGATTGTAGCATTTACAGTAACATCATGCTTGTGCCTGGCATTTGTGTTTGTCTCCTTGTTAATTCCTCAACCTTTCCATTTATTTTTCATGTTCACAAAGGTTAATTGACATCGACTACTGTTTATATGAGGAATTCCTTGGTGAGTCTTAGTGGTGGCCACTTTGTAAGGTTTCAGTTCAGTTGAGCAGGAACTTTGATAGTCAGTCTGCAAGGCTTTCTGTAAGCCTAGCACTTAATTGAAGTGTACTACCCCTGACTGGGCTGCATTGTCAGGCATGGGGGATGTTTGATGTTTTTGCTTTCTTTTTCATATGGCTTAATCCTCCATACACAGAGTCCCTCTTAGGGTTCTTATAGGCACTTTCCTTTTTGCTAGGACATTATGCTGATAAAACAGTAGTGATTTATTGGTGATGCTCTGATGCCTTGGGCTGAGGTTGGGCAGTATGGATACAATATATCTGTATACTGCTTTTCACTTGGTATGCAAATTGGCATACATAATGTGGTTTTTACACAACAACACTAAAGCAGGCAGAGCACTACTTCTTCCTACACTGGTCCCTCTGTAGTGATGGGAGACTTAAGGCTCTTGTCACAGTGGTAGGTGATGGAACAACAACCGAGATCCTTCTGACCAGTGCTTATCCCCTACACCAGTGGCACATGGATCCATTTCCCTTGTCATGAGGGTCAGTTGTGCCTGCTGTGGAAGCCCCCAGTGCTCTGTACAATTTGAGAATCAGTGACCCACACAGATGTTACTTTTTGATTCTGAGTTGGTAATTGGCCCCTAGTTGCTCACTTCCCATGCCTTAGGTGTCTGTGGGTGGTGTTTGCACATTGCTCTCATTTATGTCCACTGGCTTGCCTTTCGAGGCTTTAAAGTATTGTCATCTGTTATTGTCACTTAAAGACAAAAATATATTTGTCTTATAGCAAAAGGTATAGCCATATATATAGAATGACACATATGTGTGTGTATGTGCTATATTTTCTTGTGATTTTGTATTTATTATCACCAGCTAAAATTGATGTAAAAAGATAGGCTAGTAACAGTTTAGCCTACTTGTTCATGCTTTGCTGGGGGGAAAGGGAATCAGATCCATTTTCCCTTAGATGAATAAGTGTTTAGGGTTGAGATGTCTGTTTAGCGTGGTGCTATCACACTCTCATAAAATCACCTTTTTATCCTTTGTCCTTTGGATCTAGAGAAATAACATCCATAATGTCAGGGAAATAGGATTCACTACCTCCATCTAGCTTCCTGTTCCAAGTCCATGGCCGCACCTTGGCTGAAGCTTCTCAGCAGATCCATGGTGGTCTGCCCCTCAGCCGTCTGTGCCTGGGAAACATCTGTAATTGGTGGCCCCAAGGCAGTGCGAAAGCCTCTGGGGATGGGTGGACACCAGAAACGTCCAAGTTTCCAACTCTTCTGCCTGACATGACCTGCCAGCTTCTAACAGAATTCCCTCTAATGCCTCTGCTCACAATATCAAGGGACTCCCAGATGAGCCTAAAATGGACATGAGCATACCTCTGCCCATGCTGACATGAGCGTAGGCTTTTCAGGTTAATGGAAGAAACTGGGTGGCTTTGGAGTTCGCTTTGTACAGCCCCTGACTGGTTTGATGAGCAGGGATTATCAACAATTTGCCAAGCAGCAAGCATGAGCTTATAAAAAACAAAACCCATAGGTGGAACAATCTTGCCAGACTGCCAGCTATGATATTCTGGGTTTCATTTAATTTTAAATCCATTTACCTCCAGGTGCAAGTGGCATGGAATTACAGTATCCCCTGTGGTCCCTCCCTGGATTTAGGTGTGTGGTAGACATCTGCTGATCAGTACTTGCAGAAGCTGAATTCTTATCTAATGCTGTTTGCTGAGAGTCTTGTAGCCAAAGCCTTTTAAATCAAAGGGAATCATCAGAGAGAACAAAAAGTAATCCCCTACCCTTAAGAGAAAGGCCCTTATGCTGTTCCATTAACTGTCTGCCTTAAACATCTGAATGGTTTAAATAACTAGAGTGCATTTGTCTCCCTGTTTCTGTCGTCATTAGGCAGGATAAGTTTAAACACACAAGTACAGATACACACACATGCATACACACTTCTTTGGGGATACAGCCCATGTCACTATTTGTCATTCATCACAGTGTATGAGATCTCTGTTATGAAATGTTCTGTCTCCAAAAACAGATATTGCTTCTCTTTTAGAAAAATATCCTTGGCTGGATCCCTGGAACTTTAATTAAAATCCTTGTTGCTCTTTAAAAAATGTTATTGCATTTCAGACAGCTTGGATGTAAAACAGTGAAGCCAGGAACCAGAACGTTTTGCTGGTGGGATAAGGGACTCTGAACAGATCAAAGGGTTGCCTGGCCTAGCCTGAGAGGTCTCAGGAGGCAGCTCCTGGGAGAGACCTGCCACTTTAATGTGGGACAGACCATCAGCCCCCCAGGTTTAAAGGTAATTGTCTGAAGCAGTCACAAATTTTCTTCCATTTGTGCCCTTGACATTGTCAGGGTTGTTTTCAATAAAAAACTAAGAAGATTATTATTAACTAATTAGATAATTCATTTATGATTTTTGGTCATTTATGGCACTACTTAACATTGATCTCTTCAAAAGACTGTGAACCACATGAGGACAGGAGCTACACCTGTTTGTTCACTGCCATGTCTCTGGCACATAACTGAGAATGTGGTAGTGAAAGTAGGTAGCTAATAAACATTTTTGGAATGGATGTAGAGGCCCATGATGTTCTGGATATGAAGGATGGGATATGAAGGTGGCTGAGACATAGTCCTTGTCCTCATGGAGCTTTCAGGCTATTGGGAATATCAAAGGTAATTAGAACTTTTGGTTATTAGGAGTTACTATTTCTTTAGTGACTTATGATGTGCCAAGTACTTTTCAGACTTTTAACTCTCAAAGGAACTTCATAAGATAGGGTTTTTTTTTTTCTTTTACAGAGCGTGAAAGAGTATGAGAGAATTTAAATGGTTTACCCAAAGACACATGGCTACTAAATAGAGAATGCTGTCTTTCAACTTGGACCTATCTGTCTCTAATAATCTTGATGGTGCTACCATCTTTGAACATTTATCTCTTGGTGTTTCAGTGTCAGGATTTTCTGCTTGTTCTTAATGGAGAACTAGAGGAGATTGAAAAACACATTTTTAAAAAATAAAGTTACTAAATGGTTTGCATTACATTTATTTGGTCAGATGAGCTTTGTCTTCATAAAATAGGAATGGGAATATCTATTCTATGCTTGCCCCACCATTGTAGTTTGGAAGTAGACAGCTCGTTTGATTTCATAGGCTCATGGCTGGAAATAATTTGCCTCATGATGTGTTGTGCCTTGAGTCTCACCTGTATTTGATTTAGATGAGTCTCTGGACTTTAGATGAGACTGGTGCTGAAATGAGTTAAGACTTTGGAGCATTTGGGATGGGATGAACGTATTTTTCACTGTGAGAAGAACATAAATTTGGGGGGCTAGGGGTGAAATACTATGGTCTGAATGTGTCCCTCAAAAAGCATGTGTTGGAAACCTAATCCCCATTGCAACAGTTTTGGAAGGTGGGGCCTAACACGAGATGATTAGACCATGAAGGCACTGCCCTCATGAATGGATTAATGCTGTTATCACCAGAGTGCAGTCATAAAAGAGTGAGTTCAGTTCTCTCTCTCTCACTGTCTCTTGCCCTTCATCCTTCCACCATGTTATGATCAGGAAGAAGGCCCTCACCAGGTGTTAGCCCCTTGATGTTGGACTTCTGAGCCTTTGGACCATGAGCTCATAAATATCTGTTCATTATAAATTATCCAGTCTCAGGTGTTTTGTTATGCCAGCACAAAACAGACTAAGACAGTACCTGTGAAGGTTAGACTCTTCCTGAGTGGGTGAAGGTGGTGCTGAGTGCAGGGCAGTCAGGTGGAGTGGGGGAAGCAGAGTGAGCCCTCTGCTCTGAGCTATTCTGAGCTTTTCTTATTTTTACTGTGGGTGAGCTTGCAGGATGTAGATCAGCCGGTGCTGACAGTTTGGGCAGGGGGCAGGCAGACCAGCTGTGGAGGATGCCATGGCCATATTCTTCTCTTATGTTTCTGAGGAGAGATATGGGACACTCTGCCACCACCAGAGATTTAGGAATAGAGCTGGTGGTGGGGGGTGCTCTTCTTGTGTGCACTGAACCCCCTCCTCAGGTTCTTACACTCATTTGAAGAGGATCTGTTGTGGTGGAGCCGGGCGGTAACCGGGCTTCTGGCAGCATGTGACCCCTTGCTTGAAGACGACAGGATCTACCACTCACTAGGAGGTCCTTTGGGTCTGGAGCTGAGGCAGATGCTGAGGCAAAGGATGAAGGGAATTGACAGATAATGTGCTTTCTCATGCAAATTCCTCAGTGGTCCTCCCATGAAGAAGGGTAGAAGAATGCTGGGACTCTCGCTCCTCAGGCAGAAGGGACCAGATTTGACTTGCTGCCTGGGTGCCTTTAAGTCAGAAATTCTGAGTTCTTGTCTCAGGTGTGCTCTTGCATAGAGCCAGGATGCCACAGACCTGGCTTCCTCTTATGTTTTGGCAGAAGATATATGGACTCAAAGCCTGCCCTGCCCTCTCATTCTACAGATTAAAATCAAACCAAAACAAAACAGAGGCCCAGAGAGGTTATACAAATGAACCAAAAGATTTGGGGTTTCTTTTGCCTTCAGCTTTGGCTTCCAAATCCATTTTCAGCCTTGTGCACTCAGGCTCTGGGTGAACCAAGGAAGTCCAGACCTTCCTGTGGTAGAGGGATCCACAAGAGCAGAAGTGCAGGTCAGCTTGAGCAGCTGTGTTACTTGAGTCTGGAGGCAGTGGTGGATGGGATGCCTTCCTCCCTGAATGACTCCAAGGCTCTGTAACAGCAGTCTTGAATTGCAGCTGCTGTTA
Source organism: Nomascus leucogenys (assembly GCF_006542625.1). Lineage (NCBI taxonomy): Eukaryota > Metazoa > Chordata > Mammalia > Primates > Hylobatidae > Nomascus > Nomascus leucogenys. Next base: position 80,687,789 of record NC_044391.1, read on the forward strand.
TGGGTGAGAGGGAGGACTTCATCAGAATCACCTGGAGAGGGTTTCAAAACACACGTCCAAACTCTGCTTGCCTCATGCTACCTAGTGTAATCCACAGTGCAAGAGATGGCAGTGAGCATGAGTTTTGTAAGTAATTCTGTTGTGTCCATCCTCTGCTGAGTCCCTTGTGGTACTATTTGACAATGGTAAGCCCCTTGAGGGAGTTCTCATCTTAAGGGTCATTGTGTTCTCCACAGCATCTGATGTGTAATTCAGTGGATATTTGTTGAATGAATGGATGAAGCAAATGGCAGTGGAGAGATAAGAACGGAATCTAGGCAAACAGGCCTGAGCACTGGAATGTGAGGGGGACTGGCGGTGCCTCGGTCAATATGTATTAATCGAGCATGCTTAAAGGTGAGTCTGGCCTTCTGCAGCAGTCTGACCATTGACTCTTTATCAATAAACATAAATACTGTTCTGCCCTTGACCTCAAGCGTTAAAATAATAAATAGCTTAATTGGTCATCATTAATTCCACTTCAAATTTACTATAGGCATGTGTGGCCTTGAACAGAATGACTCCCATGCTCAGCCCAGGCATTTTATCCCCGAACCTCCCAAAGGAGTGTCCTTGGTAAAACAAATAAAATCAGCCTCCCACCTCCTCCCACCCATCAATAGCACGTTTGCTATTGAGTCCAGGCAAATGGCCATTTGCAAGTTTGGATGAGTAGTTAAGCCACACAGGCACAATGTAATATGACAACATTCTTCATGGTAATATCGTCCTCCTCTTCATTACATTTGAATATAGATTGCCACTGTGCAATGCCTTCGACCTCGCTCTCTATTTGTGAGGTTTAGGAGTTCTTCAGACAAGGTGATGTCCACGTGCGCTCCTCAGAAATTATTAGCCTATTTGTAAACCTAAACAAAATAACAGCTATTGTCTCTAAGAACTTAATTTGCCAAATCCCTTTTCTTCCTATCCTTAATTATGTATAAATTTATAGACTTAAGCCACCTGCCTGCTCAATGCTTGTATATAATCTTACCTCTTAGCTACCGCTTAATGGCTCAGGGCTCTTCCTTTATACACTCTTTGCTTCAAACTGTACATTTAAATATCAGTACTCAGCTCAGCTTCTGAGTATTAAACATTTTTTTTTCTCCACTTCCTTGAAAAGCTGTGAACAAGCCTTTTAGCATTGTATCTGGACCAAACAGTAGTGGTTTTACACGAGAAACGAGAACTCTGCAAGTAAATCTATGTGTTTATATGTCTAAAGTGCATTATAAAAAGAAGCAATAAATCTAGTTTTCTACATAAAAGGAATTAGATTTTCCAGTTTACCTCTGCACTGGGATTAATAAAATGTGCAACAAATAGCTGATAGAATGATCCATTTCAAGTTTGTAAAGGTATCTAGGGAAGCTGGCTGGAGTAGCCTTTTCATTTTTTCAAAAGCAGGATGCCTCTTAATTTTTTGATTCAGTCTTGTTTCTGAATGACTGTTTTAAAATGAGCTGAGAGGCTGTTACCTGCCTATTTCTGCATGGCTGAGCAAATTCACCCGTAAATCCAAGTTTCTCTTCATTTCCATCACTATACGTCTCCAAATTACAGAGAATTCATTCCTGAGCTGGAGAGGTGCCAGAAGTTTCTCATCTAGCTGTCTGTGGGCTGCCTTTTTCTTTCCCCTCTTTGAGGCTTTCTGATGCCTAGAGTGAGCTCAGCTCAAAGGTTTCCAGCCTCACACTCGCCTCACATTCCCCCACAGTCACATTGAGCTCTGTGATTCTGAGGAATACAGTGTGCCAGCATCCGATCCAGTCTCCTTTCACCTGCAGGTGTTCCAGAAACTTCAAAATGCGTCTGGTAATGTATTTGCTTTTCTAAACATGCCACTTTGATGTGCATTATGTGCAGCTGCTTATTATTTTTTAAAAATCTGTCTTCTGAATTAACATGCATGCAAAAAATGTCAAAAAGCGTATAGAACAGTGTGGGCTTAATTATTGGTCTAGGTGTGTGTGCATGTGTCCTTGTTAATGTAGGCATGTGTGCATAAATATGTATTATTTATGTATACATGTGTCTGTGCAGACAGATTTCACTAAAGGAATCTCATTGAAACCAACACTTTTTATGAACATCCGGATTTTCTAGTCAGATCTGTAAATATCTTAACAACAGCAAGTAGAGGAAAAATACATTTTTCACACCCATGCAAATGGTATGTTTTAAACACTTATTTAAAAAGCCCTCCTTTCTTGTGTGTGTGTATGTGTGTGTGTGTGTGCGCGTGTGTATGGGGAGGAGGTGTTGATTTTTGAAAATTGGGAGAGAAGAGTTATATTGCTGCTGCACGAGAATTTCTACCCCATGTTACCTGCCTTCTTAAAACTCAGTAAGCACTGAGGGGAAGAGATGTGGTTCTGCTTTGGAGAATCCCAGGGGGATGTTGATCTGCAGTGTTCAGCAGGCATTTTAGGTATTCTAAATACTAGTGCTTGAATAATAAGTAGATGGGGTAGATTTGCTATAGCCAAATCCTTCTATATTTTCTGGCTTGTAGGAATCACATTCACACTGTACATTTAGGATCTGCATGTGTTTATTGAACTCTAGTAAAGTAGCGTGAGAGTGCAGGCTCATAAATCACATTATTTATTTGCTAGTGTTGGGTGCTAGATTCTAAAATTAAGAGATTACTTAGCAATTAATAATACATTCAGCATCCCTTGTCTCACTGTGTGAGATTTACATCCTTGGGACTTGCTCTTCTAGTTATAAAGACGAATTATGTAAGGTTCATACTTAATTGCTATTTCAAATTGTTAAGCTAGAAAGATACTTGCAACACTATATTTAAAAGAGTCATTTTGAAAAATGTGTATATATTTCTAACTGGCGGTGAGCTAATTATGACTACAATGTGCTATATGCTTAAAAATAACTGATGTTGAGTATTGCTTACTTTTGTAATAGAAACTTATTTTCTCGTCTTCAGATTATAATAATTCTTTCACTTTGCATTATGCTCTTTTTGAGATCAGTATTAACTAATTGTTGTAAAGAAGAGAAAATGAGGTAGCAAGTCAAATAGCATTCACAAAGCAGGTTTTCTTTGAACTAGTAGTTTTCTAAGAAATTAAAATAGTTTTTCACAAGTAGGTTTTCTAAATATACAGTGGGTAGTGATACTTGAAAATGGAAGCATGTTAAATATTAACTTGTTAAGTGGAGCAGATTAGGATGGTATTAATGCCATCTTGTAGTTTCTTAATATATTTAAGATGAGGTAGTAAATATGTTAATTATTTTATATTGGCTATTATTTTTGCTTCATGATAATGATCATAAAAGCAGCAATTGCTTTTGATTTACTTTGCATTGTGGACAATTGTAAACTTTGGTAAAATAGTTGACTGAGTTGTAACAATAAAAATGAACATTATTAAGGTCAATGTAAAAGCTACTTTTACTTTTTAGCATCCAAGATCTAATATTTTATCACATATAGAGCTGTGTACTTATAGAGGATTATGTATATTTTTAAAAATTTAAATAACTCTAAATGCTGATTTTATCGACCATGTTCAATTTATAATTAAAGTATAATAGTACAGTAAAAATGCATTTCAGTATGTAGAAATGGCCCCTTGAAACAGCATATTATATTAGGAGCCATTAAAAAATCTATGTAGGCTATTAATGTTATATATTGCTCTGTGTGTAACTGATTTCTATTTTAGGTCCTATTCATTTCCAATGTTATAAATGAACCTAAGATTGTGCTTTATTCAATGTAGGAATCTTGCCTTGAATGTAAATATCTTAATGAAGGTTTTGAATTGAATGAATAGGGTGGCTGAAGATTTACTAGCACCTTTTTTCATGTGTATTGCAATATGCATAAATACATATATAGAAATATTAAGCTATGTAAAAATATTCTTGCCTTCAATCACATTACAAAATACTCTCACTTTACTTTTGAAGTCAATTATTTTGTTTGAGGTTTCATAAGTGTAAAAAGAGGTTTTGTTTTTCAGAGGTTATGTAGTACTGTGTGGTAACAGAAAAACATTCAGTGCCATTTTGTAGTGAATATCATGTGTACTAAAAAGTGAGAGGAAAGAATGCTGCATTTGCCATCTGTCTCTAAGTATGACCTCCTACTGGCTTTAGACATATTGTAGACCAGGCCTTTATTTTATGAAACAAATTTGTATTACCCCAAAATACCTAAAATGATTGCAAAACACTTACTTCCCCCCATACAGTAGTTTCCCTGTTATGTGACCGGGACTGTTTTAACAAACATTTTATTTTTAAGGCTCACATATAGAATGAAGACATAAAAAATATAATTTGTAGGCTGACCATGCATCCATAGCTGAAAATATTCATCCTTTAAGTAAGCATTTATTAAGCATCACATTGCCAAGCTGGCTTCTAGCTTTGGGACAAAAGGAGGTGTCAAGGAGGGAAGCTCCTGTTTAAAGATACCATTCCTGCTATTTCATTATTAACCATTATTTATGTAGGCAAGACACCTTCAACATGGTTTGAGAATTGCATTGGATTTTTTTGTTTTTTGTACTACTTAGTTTCAAAAGGACAAAATCCTTGGGAGCATTTGCCAATAGCGAAGAACAATCACAGTTAGTGTGGGGAGGGCATGCTGGTCAAGAAAGACTCTCTGGAGAAGATGAGTTCTCAACCAAGTGGGGGAGGAGGTTATTAGCAAAATTGATAGAAAGGAGAGGAATAGGAGAATTTGGCGTGCATGGAAAAGAAAGGAGAAGTAAATTACGGGAGGAGACAAGAAGGTGATGACATTGTATGGAGAGAGGAGCCATACTGGAAGTAAGAGGAAATCAAATTTAAAAAAATTACAAAGTTGGGCTTTAAATTTTTCAAAATTAATATTCACTAACCTTATTAGAGTCTGTGGAAAATTATTTGATTAAGTAAACATTTTTCCTATTTTGTTATGCCAAGCAACCTCTGTAAATGCATTTTAAAGTCTACATAATAATTTTAGTTCATATTTATTGAGTATTTACTATGGGCCAGCTATGGGCCAGGCACTGCACTAAATACTTTAAATGCACTATCTTATATAGTCCTCATTTACTATTAATATCCATATTCTACTGGTGAAGAAACTGAGGTACCGAGAAGTTTAATTAACTTGTCTGAGTTTGTATAAGGTCAGAAATGGAGGATTTGAACGCAGATTCTAGATCCCAGCCTTCTAGCCACTACACAAAAAAATCACAGTTAGCTTATTTCATCTCTAGTTCCAGGTCCGGATTGATATGGCTGGTTGTTCACTGGGTGTGTCATTTAGGTTCTCTGGGAAGAGATTCTGAGACAGAATTAGTAGTGCAAGTGGTTTATTTGAGAGTAAAGACAAATGGGGAAGGAAGCAAAATTGGGCAGGGAGAGCCTTCTGACCACACAATGCTGCAGATCTGACAAAATCTCACCCAACCCATTGGCAACCTCTGGAGGGAAGATTGCCGATTAAAGGAGTCTCATAGTGGGCAGAAATGACCAGGCCTAGTACCCCTGCTATGCTCAGTCACTGGCTGGGGGTTCCCTGAAAGAGCATGGCTGTGGCTTAAAAGTTGAGGAAGATCCTGAAAGTCCCGTAGCTGGATGTTGTCAGCTAACTGCACTTCTTGCAGCTGAATAGCAAGTTCTTTCTTGAAGGGAGATCTGAGCAGTGTACCTCCCTGGCTGCCAAGGTGATATCTCTACAAAATGTATCATAGGAACTTAGCGGTAAGGCGAGCTAGGAGCCTAGGGTGAAGAATTTAAGGAAGTGCGTATGCTTTGGGTCATTCAAGTGCTGAGTGGGCACCTCAGAGTAAGTGTCTTCTTAAGTTTTGCACTCTCAGGCACCCTGCCTGTCTCACCCTAGTCCCCAGAACCTCACATTCAACACACTTAGAATTGATCTCATCATAGTCCCTCCAAATGTACTCTTTCAGTCTTATCTGTCAGGAAAATCCAAGAACTGCTCAGTGCATCCTCCCACTAGTCTCCTTGCTCCCATCCAATTCAGTCTCTCCACTGCCACAGCATCATCTATGTTAAATACAACTCTGATTTATAATTCCAATGCATAATACTCTTCACTGGTTCCCTGTAGCCTAAAGAATGAATTCCAAGGTTCTTTCTGTGGCATGTAAAGACCCTGTATGATCTGACTGCATGGACAATCTGGACTGAGGGCTGAAGCAATTTCAATGCTTATATCTAAGGAACATTAGAATTGTTTATTTTTCAATATAGAATAGGTCATATTTAATTCTGGGGTTGAAGGATGTGTGGGAATTTGTAGAGTTAAGAAGATTTCCCATACGGAGGAAGCAGAATCAGATGATTTGGAGGTGATTAGAAGGAATGGGGGTAGTTTGACTGAAATTTGGAGAATATATTGGAAATTAATGGGAGATATACCTGCAAAAGTAAATTGGAGCTGACCGAAGAACTGTGGTCATGGAGTTTAACTTTTCTTTTGAAGGGATCTTATCAGAGAAGTAACATGATCAAAATAGGCTTGTGTGAAGGTGAATGAGGCTGTGATGTGGAGGCTCCACTGAATGGAGAGCAATCAGGAGTCAGGGATACCAGTAAGAAGGCTGTGTTGCTATTCCAGGTGAGAAGAAATGAAGTCTTGAGTTAGGAATGTAAAAAATAAAAAAGACATGAAAAAATATGAAGTAAGGATAAATAGGATTTTAAGTCTTATTAAAAGAAGATGTGAGGGGAAGATAGTACTCAAAAGGGACTTAAACGTTTGAATTGAGTGATGGGAGACTTATGTATGGGAACCAGAAACGGACAGGAGGAGGATCTTGTTGAGGAAAGATGACAAGGGTCTAAGAGGTGTCTGCAGATGAACCATCTCATTTATTTCCCCAAATGAATATTACACAAATCTTTCATTTTTCTTTCATCTCAGGCACTGCTCATTCAACTCCTCAAATTTTGCCTGATTTTCAATTTACTGTCATTTAGAGATTTTCACGATAATCCTTTAAACAAAAGATTAAGGCATCAAAGACAAAAGTTATGTTTACAGACGCCAACCATTCTAACAAAATTTAGGTTCTTTTTTCTAGATTCAACTGTAAAAACACCTTTTTGGGATCCACACAATTTCTTACAGCCAGTTTGAGTAACGAATTATTATTATATTTTATTTTTTAAGAAGTTGTTTGGCTTCATATAGACCTGATCCCACCCAGCAGAGGCTGACAAGACTGGCCTATCTAATTAAAGGTCTTTGTTCCTGGGGTAGATAGAAGAGCCAACACTGTTATCATGAGTTGCAGACATCTTCTCATAGAGGAAATCTGAAACTGCTGCCTCCCACTGCCCAACTAACAAAGGGACAACGGTAATTGATTTAACATGAACAGAAAAAAGACTTTGCAAATAAAGATTCACATTATATATGATTGTGACACATAATTAAAAACTCAATTTTCAATAAAATGGAAATAATGGCAAAGACTTGATGCTAAATAAGCTTTAGGTACAGCAATGAATAGTAAGTTTTATAGGAATTTGCAATGCAATATGAGAAGCTCAAAGCAAATATTTAATTGCCCTGAAAACTGAACAACATAACAGTCACATGTGCATATTCTTCCAGGCTGACTTGTTTTACTGTAGAGTGCAGGAAAACCCTTGTAGGAATATTACATTAGCATCCATGGTGTACAAAAAAATTTTTTTTAAGAGATAATCAAATTAACCTCCAAATCTGACTGAATAACTTCCTACACTGAGTTGTGCCTAACAAGCTGTGACAATCAAAAGATAAGCTGGTAACATGTTTGTTTTGTGACAGTGATAACAGAGATCTAATGCCTCATTTGTAACTAGGGCTGCCAGACATAGAAATACAGGATTTGCATATTCTGACCTCCAGAGCATGGAGCTATCGTAAGCCAATAAGTATAAATTCCCTTTTTTGTCTCAGACTTAGATATAGGACAGTATGTTTTCCTGATTTCATTAAAAAAATGAATAAGACACTGGAACATAAAAGGGAGGGGTCTGTGTATGTAGACATTTGTAATTCTGTGCTCTTACTCAAAACTTTAGGGAAGCGATGTGTATGGACGATGTTTAATCTTCATGGCAGATGAATGAGGCAGGCACTGTTGGTTACTGCCTATCACAGATGAGGAAAACTGCTGGAGAGGCTTGATAACCTGTTAAAGGTAACACAGTGGTCAAGTAGCAGAGTGGATTTGGACCCAGGGCCTGAGCTCTTAGACATTGAGCTGGGCATGGAGGGTGTGAGCAGAAGCAGTGATTGGCTGGTGGGGTTTGCCCATCCAGAAGGCTCTTCTCTGAAGCTCTCCATCCTTGGGCTGCTCTTCTTACCTTTCCTGGGCTCTCAAACTTTCCTATATACTGTAAGGAAATACAGCTGTAAATTCAGGAACCAGCACCAAACCTATTTTTTTGATGGACTGATAATGAATTTCTCACTGAGCTTAAAAATATGTTGCTACCATATTCTAGTGATGTATGTCTCTGCAGTGTGGGAGTCCATCTGCTCATCCTCACCTAACTATATCACTCTTTTAAAATGGGCTTTGTTGATACTTGAATTGGGAGACTTTAATTCTGCCTTCAATTTTAGTCCACACTGTCCAATTTGAGCTCATACTTTATGGGAGATAGCAAATTGCCACTATATGCTACTCTATGACCATGTATATGTAATTAAATATACATGAATATTCCAACTATATAGCAGTCTGATGAAGGAAGAACTAGATGTGATGGAGCTCCCTGGTAGGCTCTGTTTGTTAGCAAGGGTGACCCCATTTAAAACCCCTTATATGTCTCATTCTGAAGTCTTGATTTTCTTATCTGTAAAATGAATATTATGACAACTAGTTCCTAAAAAGAAGCACGGTGTAGTGGAATAAATACAGGCTTTGGAATCAGACATGCCCCGGTGCACATCCCCTTGCTGTCACTTTGGAAAACCACTTTAATATCTCTGGAACAGGAATAATACTTCTTAGTATTGCTGTGAGGATAAGGTGGTGCATGTATCAGTCCTGGCATAGGGTAGGTATTCAATAAATGTGTTTAGCATATGATTAGGAGCACAGAGACAAAATGCATACGTGGTTAAAAGCATCTGACCCTGGACCCAAACTTCCTAGGCTCAAATCTGAGCATTATCATTTATCAGCCAAGTGACCTTGGGGAATTAACTTCTCTGTGCCTTAGTTTTTTTGTCTGTAAAATGAAAATGACTAAAGCACCTTTTTAATAGGGTTGTTGGGAATTACAGGAGACTTAAGGTGTATAAAGTACTTAGAACAGTGCCTGGCATGCAATAAACACTCCATGAGTGTTAAGCCCCTCTTTTGAGATTTATTTCACTTCAATGTGATTTCTTCTCAGAGCTCAAGGCCTGGAGATTCACAGTACATCTAGGAGCAGGCGTTTCCAGTTTCTTGTTATCTAAGACCTAAAAAAATACTTGTTTTAATCCAGTGTCCACTGAAAATTAATAGTATCCATCTTAGTTAAATAGGTTCTCCTATCATCTATACCCATTGTTGGCAAAGGTGGGGCTCTCAATAGCAAGGGTGGGGGAAAAGCAAATTAGTACAACCAGCTTTAGATGGTAATTTGCATTTAAAAAATCTATCACCACTTGATTAGCACCTCCGTTTTGACCTATCAATTTTACTTATAAGAATTTTTCTACAGATGAACTCATATAACTGAGCAAAGACGTGGTGAAGTTTTGGTTGCAGCATTGTTTGTGTTATTAAAAATCCATAAACAGCTAAGTATTCACCCAGAGAAAAGTATTGAAATAATTTGTTATACCCCTGCAATGGAATACTGCAGAGGAGAGAGCTTAAAACTGTTTGAGCAATACATGAGAATATTAAAAACTATACAAACATACTTTTAGGAAAAAAGCATTTTGGGGGCAGTCTATAGCATGAATGATACTGTGTTAAAAATAGTTACATATTTACATCCATTTGCTTGTATAATCATAGAAAAATTCTCAAAGCATGTATGAGAAACTAGTGTTTACCACTGGAAGTAGAATGTATGTGGAGTGAGTACTTTTCCATTTCACTTTATGTACCCTCTTTGAATTTTAAAACGTGGGCATATATTGCTTTTACAACTTAAAAAAAGTTATTTTTTAAAATAGTCAATAAAAAATTCTTTTGTTCCCTTTACCGCCATATATTAGTTTTTTAAAAAAATTAGTCCTTCTTGCAAATGTAATCCTAAGCCTTGGTATAATATTTTTGAGTAATTGAGCCAACTATCATCTTTAGTTAAAACAGAATGTGTATCAACTCACGGCCAAAGGTCTAATTTGCTCCCAGGGAGCACAGACCAAAATGACTAAGGAGATACCCTAACATCAAGTCACAGGAGACTCTTAAGTCCTGTGGCAAAATTTCCTGCATTTCAAAAATTCATGCACTTAGAGAGGAAACATTAAATCAAAAGCATTAGATGGGGGCAGGGAGCATTGAGTCAATGATTTTTCCTCAGGACTTACTAATGCTAAACATGGGGAAACATTACACAGGGGACTTTTTTACATTAAGGTTTCTCTGTATTTCTAAAACCCCTCACTCGGTCTTTTGCAAAATGCTGTATAAAAGTTACATTGCTTTCGGGTTTTGAGGGCGGAAGTAATTTGCATGAGGAGTAATCAAGATTCCTTCCCCTTTTGTACTTTCAAAAGTGCCTACACACATTGTCTTATTTGATACAAACAAGGTATTTAGGACAAGAATAAAGCTCATTTTCTACATAGGGATCTGAGGTTTGGTTTGGAAAAGTTAAGTGACAAGCAAGTCAGCGTGGAGCTGAACACAGAAGGACTCTTGGCTGTGTCTTGGCCACCCTCCCCCGCTTTTTTTTTTTTTTGCCACCAGCAGTCAAGGGCATGGCTATACAGCAGAATCACTCCTATGGTTGTGAAATGTGAAGTGGTTTGGTATTTTCTTGGAATTACTTTTAACTCTGGTCTAGAAAGACCCAGGAATGGCAAACTGAACTTTCTCCCCAAAGTGAATTATAAACATCCTAATTTAATTGGTTAAGGAACCTCTAATAAAATCCAGGTAGATCTAGTTTCTCATTTTGCCTCTAGTCCTTACTAGCCATATAATTTTGGGAAAACTGTTTCCTCATCTATAAAATGAGGATAATCTTAGCTTTAACCTTCCATGGCTGCTGTTAAGATTTTAAATGAAATAATGTGTGAAAAGTGCTTGGCAAAGTGCATGGTAGATAGCAGAGGGTCAATAAACACCCATGGCAATAATAATTATTAATAATATAACTAAATCAGGGACCAGGTCAGCATGGCAGGCAGGGTTCTGATAGAGGCCAGAACTTTTGTCTACTTGGAGGTGACAGCCAGGAGCTGCATCCCAGAGTGGGTGCCAATCAGCTTCTTCTCTTTTGAAGGATCCTTCCCTGGAAACACAAAGAACCAACTAAGCATGGGCGGGAAAGCTACTTTAAACTTCCCTGTATGTCATTGTAGGGGCTTGGGCATTTCTGACTGAAGAGAATACCCCCAGTTTAAAACAGAGTTCACCACCTTTCCAGTTTATGATCAACAGTAAGACGAGGGAGCGGTCACCTCCCCTAAAAGGGCAACCTGATGATCTTCTTGCTCTGGGGAGCTGGACTTCAGCCTCCTAAAATTCAACTTTAAAAATCAGATTTTTGGCTGAAATCTGAGAAGCCAGAGTTCAGAATCTAGATAATAAACAATGAAAGGTCTATTTGCTAGCTATTTAGCTTAAAAGTATTTTACTAATTTCTCATTTGAGTTTTCAAAAATATTTTTGTCTTTATTACAAAGTTTATACTTACTGAAAAAAATATGCAGAATCAAGATGAAAATAAAAATCCTTAGAAGCATTTCATATTCGTTTTGGTATATAGCCATTGAAACTTTAAAAAATAAATATGTTTTAATGAAAACTCTAAAGCACTAAGTGTACAGTTTATGACCTCTCAAACTCTAGGAATATATCATGTATCTTTTTCTATGTCAATACATTTTTTCCCTATGATTTCATTTTCAATGGTTGCATAGTATTTGACTGGGTAGACATTCCATAATTTAATCTTTGGATCTTGAATGCTTAGATTGTTTTCTTCCTGCAGGAAAAATTATTGCACAAATCTTTATTTCTTTATAAAAAATTAATTCCTAAAAGTGGAATTTTTAGGTCAAAGAGTAAATGCATTTTAAAGGGTTTTGATGTCAAATTGTCTTCCAGTTAAATGTGCCAATTTTACCCTCATTATTAGTACAAGCATGTGATTAATGACTATTTAGGTAAACATGACTTCTATTTATTTATTGCAAAAGTTGAATACCTTTACAATAGCCTGTATTACTACACCAGAAATAAAGAGGATTTCTTGCTGATACCAACTCCTACTTTTGTTTTTATAATCCAAACACAATATATCTTAAGACACTGTGTTAATTAATTGTATTCAGGAGCTTGGTAATCATGATCAATAGAATAAAATTTGCTTTTGGTGGAATATAATGGAAAATGTAGAAATAATTTGGAGAAAAAGTTACTACAAGCACACGTCCCTGGAGCCCATTAATTCCATCCACATACCTTTTTTAAGGTGTGAGAATAAAACAATCAAGGGCGTATAAACTCTTCCACTGTGGTTATCGTCACATTAATTTTCTCTATGGTTGGAAGTAATCCTGCCTGATCCCTTCTACACCACACTAGGCTTCACAGTAGAAACGTGAAGCTTGGAACCTTTTCAGCAGAAATTACTCTTGATGACACCAGCCCCGCTGTCAGAGTAATTCCTGCTGGAAAGAAGGCATCTGAATTAATGGTCTAATAAACCGAGTTAGTGTTTCATCTTGGCAAAGGATTAATTAGGGGAAGAGAAACTAACATTTATTTGGGTTCCTATTTGACAGGCCCTTTATTACTACATTATTGCATTTAATACACCCTATCAACCTATGAGGTAGGTATTGCTGTAGGCATTTTACAATGAAGGAACTGAAATTCAGTCAAATAAAGTGTCTTGCCTAAGGCCACACAGCTGGTGAGCTGCAAAGGTAAGATTTGAACCTGGGCTCCCTGCTTCGGGAGTCTGTGTCCTTTATACTGTTCCTTCTCAATGGTTGTACAAGTCTGACCGTCTCTCCTCTAGAACAGTCGTTGTAAGTATTTAACCAACTAAACTGCAGGTTTCCTCTTAAAATCAGTATGTCAGGTTTTCTTAGAGCACTCAGAATCCTGAGTCTGTTTAGAAACTTTTGTAGGCCAGAAACAGAACATCTGCTAAACTGCCCAGACAATAAAGAGTTTATTATCTTAGGTAACGATATCCTGAGACAGAGGGACTCCTGCCTCTTTTCAGAGGCTCAGTGATTTCATCATGGACTCAAGTCCCCCACCTTGCTGCTCTGCCATTCTCAGTGCTGTCTTGTAGGTGTCTTTTATTGTGTGATGATTTCAGAAGCTCTGAGTGCAACATCTTCATAAATACTACAATGTTCAGAGACAGGAAAATGAAATGGCTCCTCCTCACCCATCCGTTTTCTTTTGTAAGAGCAAGACGAACTTCCCAGTAGACTCTCTCTTGTGCCACATTGCCCAGGACTGTGCCATAGGCCCCTTCCTAAACCAAACATTGGCATTGGGAATGACTTAGGCCAAGATTCATCTGAGGTTGGGGAGGGTGAATGCTGACATCAGAATCAGGCTTTGTGGCAGGAGGAACCACCAAAAATACTGCCAATACAGCATTCGAGAGATTTTGAGATTTCTTTTTGTAGTTAATTGTGTATATATTCTGGGATTCTTTAGTGATATAAAAGTATACTGTTGCTTTTCTAGATAGTTTTATTTTTATACAACTACCAACTACAAATGAGCATGTCATTTTATCAGTGTGGTTGACTAAATCCTTCCCATTTCCATCACCTTCTCCAATATGATTTATATTCTTCTTTGTTACCCAAATGTTCACCTATTCTAACTCTTCTTCACAATCCTTCTGAATACAACTTCTTCCAAGAATGTGGGGAAAGTATGATTTTAATGCAAAATGAAGAAGAACCCAATATTCTCTGTCTATTAGAGTTAGAGTAATTTTTGCCCTTAAACAAAAAAGCGTATTGTCTTATTGGGGAGACTTAAGTAGAATAAACCTACTTTTCTGTCATTAATAAATAATCTGATCATCTTTCATTTCAGTAATTCATTTAACCCTCATGCTTGTATTCAAACAAAACAAAAATTGAAGTGGAGGGATGTCCATTAATTGCCAAAATAATTAGTTCAATAAAACAACTTGTTGATTCAAGGGGAAAGTTCAGTTTTTTTTTCATTGTATTGGCTTATTAAATTTGAACAGTCAATTTAGTTCAAATGTTCATCAAAATCTATGATGTACTAACATTGTGGGAAAGTAAGAGAAGCTATAGAAAATCTTATACAACCTGGTAGAGAAGAAGAATAAATAATCAACTTAGAAAAAGTATCTATAATAAACTATTACATAAGATACAACAAAGGTATATGAAAATTATAACATCAATAACAAATGTATTGAGCACTGATTATGGCCTAGATTGTGCTTCTATTTGCTTTACAGGTATTAACTCATTTAGTTCCCAAACAACTCTTAAGTTTTTTGTTGTTGTTGTTAGCCCTATTTTACAGATGAAAAAACAGAGGCAGTAAAGAAGCATAAGGAGAGTTTCATGGGAATTTGGATGAGGATGCAATTCTTCCTGGGAAGTTAGGGGAGCAAGTGTTTTAGGGGAAAGATATGTGAAAAAGGTGACCTTCCAGCTAGTGTTGAGGCGAGAGGCCCAGGAAAAAACAATGGCTTTGTAGTGGGGAAAAATGGCATCTGCAAAGCATCTTTGAAAGACCTTTGTGTGTCCTGTGTGGCTGAAGCACTGTGCAAATATGTAGAGATTAAGGAAAGGGAAGCTATGGTTAGGTTGTCTAAATGGTGTATGCCCAGCTAAAGGGCTAGAGGTCTGTCATCATGAGTCAACACCCATCTAAGGTGTTTACGCAGGAGAGTGACATGATGAAATGTGGCTTTAAGAAAATGATTCTGGGACAGATGGAGACAACCAGACTGGATGGGGGAGGAAATGAAAAGGAAGAGGGAGACCCAAAGGCTCTATAACCCCTCTGTGAATAGCAATGTCATTTTTCAAAATGTGAGAGAAATCTGATATCCTTCAGCAAGAACACGAACCTTGACCACATGCCTTATACAAAAATTACCTCATAACGGACCACAGACTTGAATGTAAAATGGAAAACTATAAAAAGTTTAGAAAAAAATAGAAAAATTTGGAAACCTCAGATGAGGTAAAGCCTTCTTAAACTTGTCACCTAAAGCACTATTCATGAAAGAAGAAAACAGTCAAATTGGACGTTACCAACATTAAAAACTTTTGTTCTGTGAAAGACCTTGTCAAGAGAAAGAAAAGACAAGCTATGGACTGGGGGACAATATTTGCAAATGGCATATCTAACAATGGAATTGTATCTAGAATATATACAACGAATTCTTTCAACAATAAATAACCCAAACAATCCTTTTGGAAAATGGACAAAATACATGTATATACATTTCACTTGAAGAGGATATATAGATGGCAAATAAGCACATGAAAGGATGTCCAACATCATTAGCCATTGGTGAAGTGCAAATTAAAATGACAATGGGATATCACTATGTATCAAATCAGAATGGCTAAAATTAAAAGTAGTGATAACATCAAATGCTGATGAGGATGAAGAAAAACTGGACCACTCAGACACTGGTGAGAATATAATGTGGTACAACCACTCTAGAGTAAAAGATGGCAATTTCTTACAGAACTAAAATGTGCTTACCATGCAACACTATAACTGCACTGTTGGACATTTATCTCACAAAAATGAAAACTGTATTCATGTAAACAACGGTACACGAATGTATATAGCAGCTTTAGTCTTAATAGCCTCAAACTGGAAACAACTCCAGTATACTTTAATTTGTGACTGCTTAGTCAAACCATGGTGTGTCATAAACTGGAATACCATTCCGTGGTATTCTCCATTGAGTGAAGAAAAGCAGTATCAAAAAATTATACATTGTATGATTCCATTTATATAACATTCTTGGAGTGACAAAATTATATAGATGGGGAACAGATTCGTTGTTGCCACAAGTTGGGAAAAGAAGAGGGAAGGAGGCGGGTGGGCTGTAAAAGGGTAAAAGGAGGGATCCTTGTGATGGAACTGTTCTGTATATGGACTGTGGTAGTCATTACATGAACCCATATATGTGGTAAAATTATATAGAACTAAAACCACATGCACACATATACAGTGCATGTAAAACTGGTGAAACTTGATTAAGCTTGGTGGATTGTATCAATATCAATTTCCTGGTTGTGATATTATACTATATTTATGTAAGATGTCATCATTGGGGGAAACTAGAGAAAGAGTATACAAGATTTTTCTCTATTATTTCCTACAACGAAAATTGTATGAATCTACAATTATCTAAAAATAAGTAAAAAAAAAAAAAAATAGCGAGGGAGAAAAATGAGTGTACTAAAAGAAGATAAATTCGGTTTGGAAATGTTGAGTTTGAGAAGCTAGAAAAGTCTAGTAGGATGTTCGCAGGACAGTTTTAGAGTGGAAGAATGGAAGACTAATTTGAAGATATTGGTAAATCTGGGAGTTGTTTGCATAAAAATAGGAAAGTCTTTGATGAGATTGCCCAGCAAGTGAGAATAAAGCCATAATCATAATAAGAGCTCACGTAATTGACCTATCACTGTGAGACATTGTGCATCCTGTAGACATGTTCCTTATTCACTCTTCACAACAATCCTATCATGTAGCTACTATTATTATTATATCCACTTTACAGATGGGGAAACCAAAGCCTAGAAGGGTTAAGCAACTTGCCAGGGTCACACAGCTGGTAATCAGAGGAGCTAGTCTATCTGACTCCAGAGGTTACCTTCCCTCCAGCATGAAAGAAAAGCACTGAATAAAAGCCCAGGAATATGATCATTTCAAGTTTTGGCGGAAACTAGAAAAACTCATGAAAATGACAGAGGAGGTAACCCCATTAAGACCCAGGTTTTATATCCTGAGCCTTGATGGGGATTTACTCTAGCCCTGTCTTTCAGGTCTTGGAGGCACATCCTAGTTACTTGTTATCAAGGGGAATGCATAAGTTCTGTTTGTACAAGATTGTTGGATGCTGGGTCAGTTCTGAGAAGCACGTGGTCCATAGAGTTGGTGGGTGGGGCTGGTCCGGGTCTATTCATGGAGTCAGTGGACCATGGGAGGGAAGTCAGACTTGTCCAGGGCTGAAAACTCAGAGGCACATATGGGTGTGTCATATTGGAGGAACTGGGGGAAGGGAATGAAATGAAGGTCAGCTGTGAGGAAGCTGAGGTGAGAGTAGGAGAAATGAGCTGAGTCCAGGGCTGTGGAGAGTGTACAGCGGCCTCCCTTTCCACAAGGTCTGGGACAGCCAGGCCTCTCCCTTGAAGGGCAGAGCTGGGACTCACAGCCCATTTGCCTGACCTAGACTTGGGCTTCCCACCTTTTCTTTTCACAAGATTAATCAATTGGAAGGAATCGACAAAATTGATCAGTTGTCTGGTTTCATGTGGACATAACATAAAAGCCTTACCAGCTTTCAGGAATAAGGGATAAAATGTGGTTTTGTTCTTTCTTAATTTCCCCAGTTGATTTGTATCATGATTCCTGCAGATGTAGCTAAAAACTAAATCCCTAAAATATAGTGGAAAGCAATAATTGAGGAAGTTTCAAAATGATATTGATATAATTAATGTTGACCTATGGAAACCCTAACTTGAATTTTTCTTAGGGCATTTTTTTTTTAGAATTATAGTACTGTCATCTTCATAATTCATCAACTTTTGCTACAATAACATTGATTAGAAAGAATGCTCCTGGATGAAATGTCTGAATACAAGTGTAGGGCAGAGACAGTATCTTAGTCTATTCAGGCAGTTAACAAATAACATAGACTGGGTGGCTTATTAACAACAAAAATTATTTCTCTTGATTCTGTAGGCTGGAAGTCCAAGATCAGGGTACCAGCATGGTTGGGCTTTTGTGAGGACCCTCTTCTAGGCTGCCTGTTGCCGACTTCTCAACTTCTTCTTGTATTCTCACCTTGTGGAAAGAGTTATAGAGAGCTCTTTGGGGTCCCTAATGGGATTAATGGCACTAATCCCATTCATAAGGGCCCCACCTTCATGACCCAATCACATCCCAAAGACTGCACTTTCTAATATCATCACCTTGGGGATTAGAATTTCAACAGATGAATTTGAGAGGGACACAAACATTCAGACCATAGCAGTGAGTCTGCAGTGTCAGAAATTAAGACAGTTACCAAAACCTAAAAGGGTGTTTACACATGCACACACGGCAGCTTGAAGGACTCCCTTTGGCTAAAATTTGGGACAATTTCAATATCAGAATGATAATGGCACTAAAATATTATAACTTTTTAATAAAAAATTTAAAAGCCCATGGGTTCATGGTGATACTAAAAAGGAAAAGGAGGAAAGAGTGGTGCAGAAAGCTATGCTTCATAGAATTTCAGTTAATAAATGTAGAAGGAATAATAGAATTAGATAATAACTATTTTGAAATTTCTAATAAATTAAGCAAAGAGTGTCAATGGATGCTAAAGTCATTTTAGGGATTCAGAATATTCTCGTATTCTCAAAGTCTCACCCCTCAGATGACTTAAATTACCACAAGGGGGAAATGTGCCTCTACAGTGGAAAGATCTGGAGGACATCACCTTCCTCAATCTAACATCACCAAGAGGGGGTCCACTTGACATTATCTGCTCCTTGATGAGTTGCAGTAAGATGAATACAACATCACCTACGTAGTACTCTTGGCAAAAATGTTAAATCAGAATATAATCACAAGGATACAGTCAGACAAATCCAGAATGTGGACATTTTGTAAGACAAGTGGCTGGTATCTTTGGGACTGTTCTAGCTATGGAAAGACCAAATAGAAACATAGCATCCAAATGCACTATGTGGACCTTGATTGGATCCTGGATTCCCCTCTCTACCCTGTACAAAGACCATAAAAGACATTTTAGGCCGGGTGCGGTGGCTCATGCCTGTAATCCCAGCACTTTGGGAGGCCAAGATGCCTGTAATCCCAGCACTTTGGGAGGCCAAGGTGGGCGGATCACAAGATCAGGAGATCGAGACCATCCTGGCTAACACGGTGAAACCCCGTCTCTACTAAAATACAAAAAATTAGCCGGGTGTGATGGCATGAGCCTGTAGTCCCAGCTACTTCGGAGGCTGAGGCAGGAGAATGGTGTGAACCCAGGAGGCGGAGCTTGCAGTGAGCCAAGATTGCGCCACTGCACTCCAGCCTGGGTGACAGAGCGAGACTCCATCTCAAAAAAAAAAAAAAAAAAAAAAAAAAGACATTTTAGAAACAACAGGGGGAATGTCAATGTAAACTGTTTATAAGATAATATTTCTGAATTAACTTTTTTTTTTTTTTTTTAGCCAGGATAGTATATTGTGGTCATGTAAGAGAATACTCTTATTCTTAGGAGACATGTGCTGAGGTATTTAGGGGTGAAGTTTCATGATCTCTACAATGTACTTTCAAATAGCTAAATTTTCAGTGGACTTATGAGCTGATACAATTGGTTTAGACTGTGAATTTACTGGTGACTTATTTGGACTTTCCTTATTTCTCAAAGTTATGACAGTTCATTTTAAATCCCTCGGTGGTAGTTCAAACTTTAACTCCCATTTTTATCTGCTTTTTGATTCCTTTTCACCTCCATACCTTCTTAGCAACGATGAAGCAAATGCCTGGATTTGTATTAGTCTTCTGTGTCCTTCAGAATCTTCTACTCACATGTCAGTCAGCAGGTGTAGGTTAGCATATAAACCTGCAGGATTCTTACCATTTTGTTAGATTCTCGTGACAATTTGGCAAGAAGCATTTAGTGTTTTCCTTGTTTCCAGCTAGCCTTTGCCTGGAAATGAATCTACCTCAGTTTCCTAGAGATTGATCATTTACAAAGAGAAAAGTCAGGGGCTTTTATATCACCACTTCCAACTCCTTTTGCTAACTAATTCTTCGATAATAGATGATATTCTCTGTATAAAGGTTTTACATCTTTTTGTCAAGATTTGGCTCCCACATTTCCAATAAAATGCTCCACCTTTGAGTGATGACCTCAGTTAGCTGCATTGTGCCCTGCCCCCGAAACTGACATCACCATAACCTGGGGAGCCTGGTAGGACAGGGTCTACCTTCATTTTCATGATGAGGAGGTAGAGGCTGGGAAAGCCGGTGTATTAGTCTGTTTGCATGCTGCTATAAATAACTGCCTGAGATTGGATAGTTTATAAAGGAAAGAGGTTTAGTTGACTCACAGTTCCGCATGGCTGGGGAGGCCTCAGTAAACTTACTAATACAATCATGGCGAAAGGGGAAGCAAACACATCCTTCTTCACATGGCAGCAGGAGAGAGAAGTGCAGAGCAAAGGGAGGAAAAGCCCTTTATAGAACCATCAGATCTCCTGAGAACTTGCTCACTATCACAAGAACAGTATGGGGGAACCTCCCCCATGACCTAATTACCTCCCATGAGGTCCCTCCCCAAACACGTGGGGATTACAATTCAGATTACATTTCAAGATGAGATTTTGGGTGGGGCACAGCCAAATCATATCAGCCAGGAAGGAGCCTTTGTCAGTCATACAGGTAATTAGTTGGTTAGTGATAGGAACAGGGTCTGGGCCTCCTGGCTCTTTGACTAGAGCTTTTTCTCCTTTGCATGTTTTCTCTTGGCAATGTCCAAAATCTATGCTCCTAGCTATCTTCAAAGTGACATTTCCTTCATTCACAATAACGGATTGAGAAGCTGCTATATGTCCAGACCACGACAGACACTGGGGACAAAGACAAATATTGGCCTCAAGGTTCTTATGTTTGGTTCAAAAGAACTAGATATTAGATATTACAGATATTGTACGAACTAGATATTAGATAGCAGAGATTTGATATTATAGAAAAGGAAGGTGGAAAATTTGTTCAGAGGCACCTCAGTGGTCTTCAGGATCTTTTTTGTTTTAATTCTCTGCAGTTTTTTGGACAGGATCTGCTTTTTTTTTTTTTTTAACTATTGGAAGTTTTAAATATATGTCCATGATAATTTCTTTAATTCTAGAGCCAGCATAGGTCTGGGGAAGTTTTAGGAGGACAGATCTCAGACCCTACCTTACACGATTCCATCCCTCGATGTTGTCTTTCTTTGTACATCTAAAAACGGAGAGAGCCAATATGTCACCCTGGGATGGGTTCACTGAGAAGCAGAGAATACAGGGAATCCTTGTGAATCCCCTAGAATCCTTAGAACAGAAAAATGAGATTAGAATTACTAAAAGATGTGTGATCTCTATCAGGTCTTAACTTCACCGGACTTTTGTTTTGGGAAATAGAACTTGACCTTGGATGGGTCAAATAATGAATGATATTTTAGAGGCATCTTCTTTATTATCCATGTTGGTTGATGTAACTTCATTCTCATCATAAGCAAGTTGATATTTACCTAATATGTACCTGTATCAGTAGTTACAGTATTGAAGTTATTCCACATCAGGTGTTAATAACTGCTGCCTCATGAGAACATTCACCTCTGCTCTCTCAGCGTCTTCCCTGGGACAGTTTCCCCATTCCCACTTCCAAATCCAGCAACCCAAGGATTAGTGCTTGGTGCAGCAAGGACATTGGTTGTCATATATTTTGAATATCTCTTTTTCTCTAGTTATTATTATACTGTAGTTCTTAATTTCTTGCCAATCAATTGCACAATTCTTACTCTAAAATACCCTTATACCTTAGAAGTTGGCAAACCAACTATTAAGCTATATTTCAAAACCATGACATCAAGTGAAAAATCACGATCTTAATTTTTAAATTTAAAATAGTAAATGTGTATAGACAGTGTTCTTATTCCTGTATGCTTGATAGAGGAGCTGCTTATTTTTGGAGTATAGAGACCACAGATCAAGAGGAAAATTTAAATGGAATCAAGCATAACGGAGCCTGGCATACCTGAGGTGCTCTGTGAACACTGGTGGTTGGTCCTGTTGAAGGCAAGGTTGCTTCATGGGTAGGGGAGAGCCACTCAGTGGGCATCAGCTATCATCCCCATGTGTTTCATTATAATGGCAAACTTCTTTGATCATTGACATCTTCTCTGCACCTCATCTTTGCCAACAGTACTCTGGGTAGTGATCTCACAGGAGCTGGCTTTAGCTATCCTTGACAGTGCTCCTTTTTGGACACGGACTCAAGCCCATCTACGGTGTTCCTGACTGATCTTCTTTGTGTTCAGGTTTCACCAGATACAACCCCATGTCTTTCTGAGATCAATACTTTCTTAATGTCAAGATCCCAGACCTTAGTTCATGCTCAGTTAACATGGTTTTTCTTAACTGTCGGAAAGACTAGACTCATTAAATTATTTTATAGTTGAATTAAAAACATTTCTATCCGATCTCCATGAGCGTATACTTCAGTATACAATTTATGTATCTACTACTTACACGCAGCAGCTGCACACTTTTAGCTACTGCACATTTTTAGCAGCTTCAGAAAAAAGTAATCACATCTGGTGTGAGACGTGCAGAATGGCAGTCCTTGTATTTTCTCTTGCTCTTTCGCTATAATGAATGTCATACTAGTAGCCAGTCAAAAGCATGTTCACCTAAAATGGTTCCTTTTACAAACAAGAAACAGGACTTTGAGTGCTGTACATCAGTTGTCAGGCTAATAAGATAATCTGCTTTTCATTTCAAAGTCCGTACTGTAATCTGAAAGCAGAAATCTTCTCTCTTCTCTTTGCAATAGTCACTGGATAAAGATTCTGTTATCACAATCCTATTAAGATGTATTCACTTTTGCAGTACACCTTGGTAATAGTATTTATTGTTCTAAGCACCTAGGGAGAAGAGTGATAGAAGACAAATCTATTCAAAATTTCAGGAAAAAATAGTTGCAGAGATTGGGTATGGTAAAAGCTTAGAAATGAATAGCAACTAATATCTGTAACAGGAAAGAGTAAGCATTAATTCATGAATTAGGCTCCTATTTAGGCTCTGATTGGGAAAGGTGGTAATTTTCCTACTGAAATGTCCATACCAATCACATGGGTCTTGCATGGGTGGATGCTGGCTAAACTGAATTTCTTGAGCACCGATATTCAGCTGTGGCATTTCTAATACATTACTGTTTATTGGCACTAATAGCTTTGAAGTTGCAACACCATTTAAAAAAATAAATAATTAGCTTTGATAGGAGATGTGCAATCAGAACCATAATTAACGAATTGACTGCTGAGAACAGTAGCTAGTGCCCAAACTTTTAGTTGGTATAGATATTGTGTTTCTTCTCTTCATTTTGTATGAGCAATTAAAATTCCTGGTGACTTCTGACATTTTTGCCTTGAGTGAGGGGATCTCCAACTTCCCCACTCAGATGAACCAGGGGTGGTAGATTTTATTCTTGATATGATCATCCTGTATTGATCTAACTTCATTGATATAAAAGCTACATAAAATGATTTGCCATTTCCACAGGCCTTCCTCTACACATTTTTGCTTCAAATCAAAGTGCATTTTCAAGCATCTCTGTATCTTACACTAGCCTCTAGCACTAGGCTTTTCATTTATTTCTATGTAGGTCTGTCTATTGTGAATTAATGGTATATTTCAGTTATGTCTCTGCTTCACATCATGGAAAATTATCCGCTTTCATTCACAAAGATTTCACCTGAAGATTAATTAGTATAAACGTAATGTTTAATGTTATTAAATGTCCTCTCAGTTGTAAGACATATACACAATATTTGTATATTTGCAGGAAATCTGTGGATTTCCTGTCTTTTACATTTTAAAAACCTGGAGAATTACTTCTTTTGTAGGTAAATTGACTTGACTTATGCTTTCCCCTTTTAGGCACTGTCATATGATTTGATAGACATTTATAAAGCTTCCTGGGCTATGTCATACTCCACTCTTGAGGTACTTGGTGACTAAATTAAACACAAAATGGAGTTGTAATAGCTTATGGCTTGAATTAAGGGTATTTTAGGATCAACATTCTCCTCATCTAAAGAGCAAACATGCTTTACAGGACAATTTAGGACAAAAAGCCCAAACTAAAGCTCACCATTTTGAAATAAAATATTTATGAAACAAGTTTTGTATTTTCCTTTTCTGGGCTAAGTCTAAAATTCCATAATGTGGGTATTTCTCATAGAAACTTGCCAGGAATCATTCCAATGCTGACATTTAATCACCCACTTGTCCATGGTGTTTCACATCTAAGTTGCTCGTTTGCTGGGACAGAAGCAGCACTCTCTTCTCTTTACATCAGAAAGAAACACTTTAAATGCCCAGCAACTGCTGAAGCTTAAATCTGGAATAGGTACATTGTTTTGAGAAGTAATAATGCTAGGTAGTTTTCTCCATTTTGAAATGGAAATACTGCACTGATTTAATTTAATGTATATTCAAATTGCATACACCTATGTGGGTTTCTTTGCTTCATTTCATTTTTGGGGCCCCATCTAGTGAGGCAGAGAGAGCCTTCATCCAGTCTCTGCTTCTTGGCCTATAGGCCTCAGCAGGGCCAGTTGGTCGGGAGTGGATAGTTTAGAAATGAGCAAAGCAGATATGGGCTGTTGCCTCATGGGGATATCAAGCCATAAAGGATCACTTACTCTTCCCCAAATGTCCTATAAATATTCTTTCCTAGGACTGCTGGTGATCCAGTCTCTGGCCTTCTCCCACTTCACCCCTCTTGTTGTTCCTTCTCTTCGGACCTGGATTTAGAAGTGAGCTAACCCACTCCTTAGTTCTCTGGACACTTTCACTGACAGTCCCTGCAAGGTCCCTCTCTTGTGAATTTATTTTCTTCTTAGCTGCTAATGATCACACTCATTCCTCTTCCCCAAATCATCCACTAGAATGTGTTCAGTATGAGTACAGTGATGTGTGATTCTTTATAAAATATGTAGTCACTGTAAGTGTAATTGTATGTGTTAATGTGCTATAGTTCTTATTCTTTCTTACCTTTCCCCTTTAATACATTTTAAATATCTATTCAGGTATGTATAGCTAGTTCATTGCTTCTACTACTGCAAAGTTGTTCTGGAATAAATCCCCCATGCATTATTTACCTGTTCTCCTGGAGCTCCTGCCCACCTTAGTGGCCTCCTCGCCCACCATTTTTCCACACCCTGCCATTGTAGCCATGGAATGTCTTCTCTACATTCCTCTCAATTGAGAGGAATGTCTTCTCTACATTCCTCTAAAGAAGCAGAAGATCTTTGCAACTCCTGTTTGCCCTTGTGAGCACCACCTAAGTAGCATTTATTATTATACATCCTTAGATTTCTCCTTAAATGTAATTTAATTCAGGAAACCTTTTCTGATCTCCCCTTCAGAATATGTTTAATCCTCTGTTCTGTGCTTATTATACCCTGTACTTCCCTTATTGAAACCAAGGTCACACATGTTATAATGCTGTACTACTCAGTAAGCTCCCAAGGGCCTGGCTCATGTCTGCCTTCCTCACTGTTGAATGGTTGACTTCTCAGTAATTAGCCCAATGTCTGGAACATAGTAGATACTTGATAAAAATGTTTTGTTGATTGAATAAACAAATGTGTGAATGAAATCAAGATATGGCCACTGCATCCAAGAAGTTCTTAGTGCACCCAATGACACAAACAGTAAGTAATAGCATTTCCATCTTACTGAGAAGGAAACTGAAGCTCTGAAAGATAAAATAAATTGTTAAAGTCACATATACATAAGTTATGGAGTTGGGATTTGAATACATGTTTATCTGAGTCTGTATGGTCATATTTTAGACTCAGAAACCTTTGAAGACTCACGTATGGCTTTTTCTCATGGATGAATTTGTTACAATTACCACCCTCCTACCTGTGGATATCTACCATTGCTTAGCCCACCTTTTCTGGAGCTGTAGGCTGAAGGGGAAGATAACAGACTAATTCATTAAGACAATTTTATTGAGCATCTACTACATTCTGGATACTATCTTAGGACACAATAGTAGGGGTAACAGGCAAAATCTCTGTCTCAATGGAGCTTACACTCTCATGGGGGGACACAAGGAGTAAGTAAATGTAGAGTTGCGGATGACGTTAAGAGGCTTGAGAGTGAGCTTCTGCTGGTAGTGGATATTTAGACTAGTTGGTCAGGACATTTGAATAAAGATGTGAATGAGGAGGAGCCAGCTATGAAAAAATCCAAGGCAAGAGTGATCCAGAGAAAACACTGGGGCTGGGGTGGAGGGTGGGAAAACACATCTGGTGGTATAAGGAAGAATAAAGAGGCCCCTGAGATTGCAGGTTGGTGAACACATGTGGGAGTAGAGGAGATAAGGTGGATAGATAGGGGGGTGACACATCACACACAGCCGTATAGGACATGACGAGGACTTTGGATATCATCGTGAGTGTAGCAGGAAGCCATCTGAAGGTTTTTAAGCCAGGGAGTTACGTGATCTATGTTTTCCAAAAGATCAGTTTGGCTGATAAGGGAAAAAAAGAGTAGAAGGAGAGTGACCAATTAGGAGATTATTGCAACAGCCTGAAGTTGTGGCTGTGAGAATGGTGAGAAGTTTTCAGATCTGGATACATTTCAAAAGTAGAGCAAATAACATTTGCTAGTTCATGGAATGTGTGTGTGGAAGAGAGGAGGAGAATGGAAATGGGGATGTGAGAGAAAGGAACTAAGGTGAATTGACTATAGGGGAATGAGAGGGAAAGGCTGACAATGGAGCAGGTTTCAAGTGGAAGGCTGGGAGCTCTGTTTTGGACGTGCTTGGTTTGAGATATCTGCTAGACATTCAGAGACCTTGTCAAGTAGGAAGTTAGAATAATAGCCCAGGGCTCAGAGGAGAGGTTAGATCTTGAGATATAAACATGAGAGTCGTCTGCATATAGATGGTGCTAAAGCCAGACCCCTGGAGGAGATCATTCAAGGAGTGAGGGAAGCTAGAGAAGAGAGGGGAGGGCTTAGCCTCGGAATACCTCACCACTTAGTCAGGAATTTGAGGAGCAACTAGCAAGAGAGATTGAAGGAATGGCCGTTGAGGTAGGAGGGTGGGGTGGGGTGGGGGAAGCGGGGAGAGAGAGAGAGATATTTACTACTATTAGAATCTTTATTTCGCCCACTGAACACCAAATGTTTGGGGTTTTTCCTTACACCAACAAGCCTGTCATTCTCCAGACACTAACTAGGTGTCCTACAATTAAATTCAATTATAACACTGTCTACGTGGAGTTAGTGTCATACCCCACAAGTTAGGGGCTCACTTCCATGAGACTGCCCCCATTTTCGACACCAGTCACAAGTTTAGGCCACCCATATTTCTGACTGACCAGCTATAAATTGGGGTTCCCATGACCCCTTCTTTGGGTTTAATAATTTGTTAATGGCTCACAGAACTATTTCACAGAAAATAGTTTACTTAAAGCTAATGTATATGCTTTTTCATTTGCTGTTTATAATTTTATAAATCAAGTCTGCTTTATAGGAGCCACAGGTCCTATTACTTTGACTTTACATATAGGATTATGGGTTTGTGAAGTCGAATATTCTGTTATTCTGCAAATTATGACCTCTACTTTTTTTTCTTAGAGTTGTTATTCATATTCAAGGTGTCCTTTCTTTCTCAAGTAAAACTCTCATTCCTTTATCTGCCCCACCTGCTATGGTTTAAATTTTTGTGTCTCCTCTACCCCAAACTTCATAAGTTAAAAATCCTAACTCCCAAGGCTGTAGTATTAGGAAGTAGGGCCTTTGGAAAGGTGATTAAATGATAAGGGCAGGGTGCTTATGAATGGGCTTAGTGCCCTTGTAAAAAAGACCCCAGAGAGCTAGCTAGTCCCTTTTGCCATTTGTGGACACAGCTAGAAGATACCTTCCAGTAACCAAGAGGTTGACCTCACCAGACAGCAAATCTGCTGGCACCTTAATCTTGGACATTCCGGTTCCAAAACTGTGAAAAATAATTTTTTTATCAGCTATCCAGTTTATAGTATTTTGTTATACGAGCCCAAACCGACTGAGACGCTACCTAACTGCTTAGGGGGCTTAAAGCCTTTAAATTTATATTCTGAGAAGTGACAGTCTACCAGATAATGAAGCTTCTGTCCAATTCATTTAAGAATGGTGTGGCTTAGTCTGATAATACTATTAATAATAATTTATTTAGCATTTACCATTTGCCAGGCATTGCTCTATGTGCTTTACATTTATTAACTAATCCTAAGGGCAACCCATGAGCTAAGTTCAGTTGGTATTCCATTTCATGGACGAAGAAACTGACGTACAGAGAGGGTTAGCACATTACCAAAAATCAAGCATCTAGTAAGTGGGGGACCTGAGCACCCAAAGCCTGAGCTTTCTAACCAACAAGACTGTCTTTATTTGTTCACTGGATGTCCTGGACAAGTTGAGCACTGGGGACAGACAGGCATAACAGGCAGCTTCTCCCCTGAAGAACTCACTGCCACGCTCTGCTCCTGCTTACAGGCTTCCTTACCCTAGCTGTGCAAATTGAGATTGTGCATGTTGGACCTATGGTTTTCCAAAAAAAAAAAAAAAAATTCTAGAAAATGACCAATGGGCATGAAAAGAACTTTAATATAGGGTTGGCAGAGAGGATATTACTCCCTAGTTCAAGTTAGTGAAAAGATAATTTGCACAATGTTAGTGGCCTGCCAGAGGTCCCAAGAAGCTACCATTGTGATTGCTATTTTATTTAGAGATTGTAAATATTGACAAATTGCAATTAAATTTCCCAGCTCTCCTTTTATGTCAGCAATAACGACACTGAAGATCTGGTTAAAATTAGTTACTTCATTTGCATGTATTTTGTTAATCATTCATTCCTTATAAACTGGAATATTTTCTTATCTCAGCAAATAAAACAAAGATAGCATCAACACTAAAAGAGATAAAAGCTTCAATCTATACTAGTTTCCACTTATTCAAAAGTAAAGGCAGTGTTTTGTCATCCTAGGTATTTAATTTCTTGGATTGAAGGGGAGTTTCCTCTTCCTTACATAAAATAGTTGATGAGAAAAGAAAAGAAAAAATTATTTTTGGTTTGTTTGTAAAAATACCTTATACTCTATCAGTTACTTACATTGAGTCTTTCTTTAGAAAAAGATTCTCAGTTATTTGCATAGATGTATTAGCTGTGAAACTAATGTAATGATTCACATACCTGTATTAGCTGTGAAACTCTGCGGCAATAATTTATTGGTAAATTTCATCACCTAAGACTGGGCTCAGCAGTAAATTCCCATCATCTTGATACTTTCATATGCCTACCACTTGGTCACAGAAGCAACTATCTGAAATCACCAAAAACATCAAAAGATTATGTCATCAACTCCTTGTGCTTTGTTGTTTTTGTCTTCAGCTGTCTAAGAAACTACTGTAATATAAAGTGGCACTCACGATCAGATGGTAGAGGAGGGAGTAGGGTTTGTGTGGGAAAGAGGATGGGGCCAACCAGCATCAAATGCCTCCTGGGTCCCAGGACTGTATTAGACACTTTAAACACATTATCTAATTTAATTCTTCCAACAACATATAGAGGTAAGTATAATTGCTCTCAATTTACCAGTGACAAGCCATGAACTGAAAGCTCTAGACATGAGATCTCCAGGCTTATGGCAGCTTGAGCTGAGTGGAAGCCAGGTTGAATAAATCTTGCACCCAGTACTTACTGAGTAGGTTGATGGAAAGTTGTTTCCATGTGTGCCGTTTTGTTATGGTTTTCCTTTTGTAGTGAAGAAGGGATTAGCTCCCATAAAAGACCTTTCTCCAACTGTGGTAATTTGAATATGTAAATCCACCTTTCTGTCAGGCTTACTTGAGGAGGGCAAGACATTTATAAAGAAATGATCACACAGCCCACAAGAGGTAGTTGGAGCCTTAAGGAGCCTTAAGTTAATGATCTCACATTCTCTTGACTTGGGAGACAACTGCATTTTAACTCACAAATAGCCACATTTAAAAAAACAGCAAATAAAATTTCTCAAAAGCTAAGAAAGCACATAAGGCTGTAGAGTATTCTTACTTGTATTAACTAAAAAAAAAAAAAAAATCTGTTGTCATTTTGTTTTGCTTTGCCAATTAAATGCTCCACTTGTCCAGCAAGAAATAATCATCATCTTTACTTGTTTCTAGACACAGCCTTGGGATTTTCTTTGGGGTGTGTGTGTGTGTGTGTGTGTGTGTGTGTGTGTGTGTGTGTGGCCTGCAACTTCACTTGCAAATCCTTCTGTGTGTGTCGTGATTTCCAAACATGGGATTGGGACACATGGACTGCAAAAGGATTTTGTCTGATTTTTGAATTTATTTACAGGTGAACATCTTAAGATGTTCCACTTCAGTATTTAAAACGATAAATAAACACACAAAGTCCTGTTCTGACAAGAATGAAATCAGGGATTGGTACAGCAAGGGTCACTAATACCTATATACACTAACGTGTGGTTTGTGTATGGAGCATCACTCCTAACCTTTGTGACACTGGAGGTTTTACTATATTTAATAGTCACTCAGATCAGTGTTGATAAAAATGTAGTCTTTTAGCAATCAGATGTGTTTTTTCTCTCTGCCTTCAACTTCATGCTTTAGCAATATCAGACTATTTATAGCTTCCTATAGCTTTTTGAACACTAGAGTGGAGAGGTGAACAATGTAGGCTGCAAAAACCTCATTCCTGGTTTGGCCTGAACTCTGTGGCTTAATAGCTATAGGATTTTGGGCAGATTAATGTATCTAAGGTTTACATTTCTCATCAATAAAATGGGAATGAATCTCTTGTGAAGATTGAATGAAACAGTGCACCCAAAGTGCTTATTTTTAGCACAGTGCCTGGCACACAGAGCCACTCAATGAAGGTTAGCTATTATGATTATCATCAGCATCATCAACACCTGATACTGTTTTATACTTTCTATCTTTGCATCTGTTTCCTCTGCATCTTTCCCCACTTGGTCTTCCTTCCAGCAAACTCCTTCTCATTTATTTAAAGAATGTCACTTCCTCCAGGAAGGCTTTCTTCATGTCCACCCCAGACACAATGATTTGTTCCTCTTTAGTGCTCCTTCTTCACCTTTTACTTGATTCTTCTGCGGCCTTACACACTCTGCCATGATAGTTGTTTACGGGACCAGTCTCCTCGTGTAGACTGTGACTGTTAGGAGGGGCCGTCTTTCTTACTCATCACTGTATCCACAGCACCCAGCGCAGTACCTGGCAGACAGGGTGCTCCATGGATGATTACTCCATTGAATTTCTAACAGACACAAGCTGTTCTGCATCTGGCATAAATGGGCCCAAGGATTCTGAATGTGAGAATCGGGGATGTTTAACAATAAACATGTCCTTCTCTCCACCTGCTGCATCAAGTTGAGATCCGTTATGCTTAAAAAACAAAAGCAAACAAAACAAAATCCAATCTGAAATTGTGGTTAAAGGGATTTTAGTGCAACATTGTAGACAATAGATATGAAAAGAAAATGACCTGCATATGGCTAGATCCTTTATGATAACAGAAGAGGCTTTCAGCAAACCTTATTGATGTGGCTTTGCAAGTAATAGTTTCAGATGTTTGCCCTGGGCCTCACTGCTCTGGCTGCAGGCCTCCTGCTGCTGATGCTCCCACATTTTATGTAACTGTCACAAAGTTTTGATGTACATTTATAATTTTAATATTCTCAGAAAACTCTAGAACAAAACCTTTATGAATACAGAGGGTGTCTTCTAATCTTTTACCAGGAAATGGATGAAAAACATTTGTTGTAGACAAAGGAGTTCCACTATCGAAATGATTCTCTAATTTGAAGTGATACAAAACTATCCAGTAAAAACTCTTTTGTCTTGAATCATATCATATTGAACATATTTATATTTGAACTAGCTCTCTTCTCTTTGATTATATGATTTTAAATTGAAAATGATGAGAAAAACTTGAAATAATAAGTTGACTGGTATTTCTCAAACTGATCTGGGGCTATATTCTTGGGGTTACATGTGTGTTCTGGGAGAATCTTGAAGGTTAGGGCTTTTGTTCTGATGATAGTTTGCAGCTAATCTAAGCATCTTCTGGACCATCTTGTAACTGAATACTGGGCTTGCATTCTGCTCCTGTGGGTGCCAAATCATCACAACTTCCTAGTCTAAGGAGAAAGACCGGAAGGGGCCAAATGACATCACTCTTCACACAGTGGAATGCATCTGCTTGACCCCAAAGAACCTGCACCTTAGCAGTCAGCACTGCATTCACATTCCCAGAGGTGATTCAGTTTCAGCAAGAGCACATAAATTGGTCACATTTAAGTAATACTATTAGTTGGATTTTACTGGTTTTGTAGTTTTATTTGCATTTAATTTTAAAATTTGTTTTAGTGTGATGCTTGCTTAAAAGAGCAATAAGCATATGGGTTTAGTTTTACATTTATACATACTTAAATAACATAATTTTTAATGTAATGTGACATTGTGTCTTGGGTTTTTTCCCCCCTCAATTGTCTGAAAGCTAATCATATAACCGGTCCATTTTGAGAAATGCTGCAATGGGTTCCACTTATGATGCTGACTTTTCTGGAAAAGTTTGTCAGTGACCAAATAGCCTCTTGTATGGCACACTGTATGCCATAGGCACTCAATAAATCCTCATGATATGAGGACAGCCCTTGGGTCTTGCCATCATTCTGCCATTGTGAGCAAGTCTCTGGTTGATATGACCAAGTAAGTGCTTGGATTTAAGGATCTCTTTAGCTCCTTCCATCTCTAAAATTTGAGTCAAGAAACCCCAGGGATTTCTGCCATTTGTTTATTTTTCTGCCTCACTGTGCCACCTATCCTGACCCATAAAATTGGATTTTTTTTTTCAACTTCTTAGACATCAGCAACAACAATGCCATATTTGAGTACATTCAATCAGTTTTCTTGAAACACAAACTCACATTTCTTGTTGGAAGTTGTAGTCTTTTTATTTTCCTTGAAAGAAAATAAATAAAAGGAAAGCACTTAACCTAGACCTTTGGACATACAGAACTAATACATCCCTTTGGAAAGAACCTTAATATCTCTGACAAAGGCTGCTGGACAGAGGCTGCAGCATGTTAACAGTCCCCTCCCTGTCTCTGATCCTGAGGCCGTTAGTTCTCTTGGTGGGAAATCACCCCTGCAGTGTGACAGACCTGGATGCTGACCGTTGCCTTGCACACCGTTTCATTGGGGCTTTGAGGAGCAGGAAATGCTCAGCTATGGGAGACACAAGCTGGGGTGCCTCAGGACAGTCCTTATGCTTAATGAATCAGTGAGCTTGTTTGAACAGTTTTAATGTAGCCCAGATTACTAGCTTCCTTAGTTTCTTTGAGTGGGATCAGCAGACCCGGAGAAAAATGGAAAGAAATGGAGAGAAGGTGCTTTCCCAATGGAGTAGAGACTACCAGCCTCTGACATGGTCAACTAGCCCCAACTAGAGGCCTAAATCAACTTCAGAAGTTCCCAAAGAAACAGTACATTTAAGAAGATTTCTCTCTTATGTGTGATTAATTCAGGCTGCTCTGTGCTGGGTGGCATGTTGGAAAAGGGGAATGTAATCTTATAATAACTTTTTGGTTGATGGGCTGTAGGTGAACTGAGGTTTGATTTGAAGTGAAAAACCATGCCATGAAGAAAAATGTTTATGGTTGCCATTTGGTTTAAAGAGCCCTGGGGCTCCCATCTTTATTGTGAAATATAGTCTTAGAATAAAAATATTTAGCTGTGCTTCTGTAAATTAAAATCTAGTTTCTCCTTAGGTTTATGATTTGAAGTCAAGTTTCTGACTTAAGTGAGATAATTAAAAGAAAAACAGAAGCAAGAGGATGATAGATGTGACCTGCAACCTTGGCATACACAAAAGCCCTGGCCGTTTTTCTTCTGCTCAGCATAGACTGTAGATTTATCATCAGGACAGCAAACATATTTAGGAGGAGGAAAGGAAAGAGAAGTTACATATGAGCCTTGTGACAGCATCTGTCACAGAGAAGCAAATGAATATTCTTACAGGGACATTCCATTTAAAGAATTGCTTTTTATTGTCCTTTGAGTTGCTTTATGTTCATTTAATAAGCAATACGGAGTTCAAAGATAGCTCTGCCCTTACAACACTTACAATGGGAAGTGATATTCTTGGCACCTTAGTGTAACGTGCTGAGATAGTAATTACATCATCGGTACCTGTCAGATGCTGGGGCAGGCAAGTGCAGAGGCAGAGTGGAGAGAGCATTTAGTGATGGAAAACCCATAACTCTGATTAACTACTGCTTACTCAATGATCTCTGACCATATAAATTGTGCAAACTCTATGAAGCCTAAAATAGTGAATAAGATGAATGATACCATAATAAGGGGAAACACCCCAAAACATTTCTTTTTATACATTGAAAAATGAGGAGGCAGTGATCGTTTAAGAACAGATGCAAGTGTTTGAGAACCTCAGACAATAGAAAGTCAAAGAACAGTTCTCGTGGATTATTCCTTTCAGCTCTATACTTGTCTGCCAAGGGTGATTTTGTTATTATTTTCTTCTCTTTCTCCCCCCTCCCTAAGCAAAAGAAGAAATTAGCCAGAGGTAATTTCTGGTAATTTAGTGTAAAATTGGCACTTGCTAATTTGCTGACCTGATTTTTCTGAGTTGCAGAAGGATGGAAGTTGACCTTGCATTGTCTGCATGCACTGGGTGTCTGGGCAATCTTCCCATAGGACCAGTACACTGTATTTTCTAGGTTCCTTTGGTGTGTGAATAATCTTTTGTATCTCACACTTATCAGTGACATAGGTTTAATTTCGCGCAAGACTTCTTGTTTCTAAATTTTTTTTTTTTTGAGACGTAGTCTTGCTATGTTGCCCAGGCTGGAGTGCAGTGGCATGATCTCAGCTCACTGCAACCTCTGTCTCCCAGGTTCAAGCGATCCTCCTGCCTCAGCCCCCCTCATAGCTGGGACTACAGGCATGTGCCACCATGCCTGGCTAATTTTTGTATTTTTAGTAGAGAAGGGGTTTCGCCATGTTGGCCAGGCTGGTCTCGAACTCCTGACCTCCAGTGATCCACCCACCTCGGCCTCCCAAAGTGCTGGGATTATAGATGTGAGCCACCGCACCCAGTCCTAAAAGGTTTTAAGTGGTCTCTTTGGGCTAAATTCGGAACTCCCCTTGCACTCTCAACCTAATGAAAATGGAACTGGTAAGCTGGAGAGCCACAGCCTCTGCTCTGGAGTGTTCTGCGCATCTGCCACAAGAAGCTGAGACTTCAAAGCTGCTCCTGGTTTTCAAACTGCCAAGACAATACCCCCTTCTCTTAGCTTTACCATTTCCTCTCTTCTATTTCTCTTGATCTGCTCCAGAAGCTCAAATAAAGCTGAAGAGATTTGTCAGTAAAATCATGCAAATTTTAGTAGTCAGGTTTCCTGCCCCCCTGCCCCCTGGGCTAATGAGGAATGGCTAGTGTGTAATTCATGCTTTAAAAATAGCACGTCAAATCTGGAATAGTTAGCTCAAGTAGTACTTCAAGATTTTCCATATTTCTAGTCCCTTAACTAGAAAGCACACAATATAGTTCACCCTATCTAGAAAGGGCTTTTCAACCACCTTCATGAGGTAGTGTATCAGTTTGAGTAGGAAAGTTGCTTGTTGACAAGCAACCCCCAAATTTCTGTGGTTCCATATAATGAAAGTTTGTTTCTTGTCCACTCTTCGTTTTAGATTTGTGAAGGAGTGGAGGCAGAGGCTTCCTCTCCTCCACGGCTCTGTCATCTTCTAGGCTAGGCCTCATCCCTTCAACACCCCCACCCCCATTAACACATGGATGGTGAAAAAGGTGAGAAAATGGAGGATTGCATGGGAGAATTTAGAGGCAAGTCTTAGAAGTGGTTTATCTAATTTCTGCCCAATTTCCATGGGTCAAAATTTGGTTTGGGAGCCTCAACTAACTGCAGGGAAGGCTGGGAGCCTAGCTGTGCACCCAGAAAAAGTGTAAGTTGTAGTGAACATGTAACACTTTCTCTGCCACAAATAGTAAAATTTGCCTTCTGTCTTACTCATTCTAGTGAGGAAGATTAGGAGCAACTGGAAGCCATGGTGAAAAATATTTCATTTGCCTTTTGTCTGATCAACATAGCAAGTTCTTTGTCTTGTTTAGTTTTTCCAGAATTAATTTTTCTGCAGTTGATGTTTGTCTCATGCAATTGTCTTGTATTTGGGGATCCTAGAAGAGGTAATTTTAGCCTGGGAAACATAGGGAGACCCCATCTCTAAAAAAATGTTTTTTTAAAAAAATAGCCAGCATTATCAGCAAACTAACACAGGAACAGAAAACCAAACACCACATGTTCTCACTCACAAGTGGGAGCTGAACAATGAGAATACATGGACACTGCTTGGGGCAGGGGGCACGGGTATCACACACTGGGGCCTGTCAGGGATGGGAGGGCTAGGGGAGGGATAGCATTAGGAGAAATACCTGATGTAGATGATGGGTTGATGGGTGCGGCAAACCACCATGGCATGTGTATACCTATGTAACAAACCTGCATGTTCTGCAAGTGTATCCCAGAACTTAAAGTATAATAATTAAAAATAAATAAATACTGGGCATGGGTGGGGCACAACTGTGGTCCCAGCTACTCAGGAGGCTGAGATTGGAGGATCCCTTGAGCCTGGGAGATCAGGTTGTAGTAAGCCATGTTAGTGCCACTGCACTCCAGCCTGGACAACAGAGAAAGACTCTGTCTCAAAGAAGGAGAAGGAGAAGAGGAACAAGAGGAAGAATAAGAGGAAAAAGAAGAGGAAGACAAAGAAGAAAAATAATCTTTCAAAATTCTCACTGGTATCTGGTTCAGGGATATATGGAAGTCTTTGTTCACTTTCTCCAACACTGTCCCTTTTTAAAAGATCTTTGGAAGAAATTTAGTCTTCTCCTCAGCGGTGGCTGTATTTTCAGTTCAAGAAGATTGTGGATCTCTTAAGTTAGTCTGTTACCCTTTGCACTATTGCCATTTTGAAGTTGAGTTAACATTCCACCTCAGGCCACCTGCAGCATCTGTTAACATGCATTTCTATGAAAGAACTATACCTCTTGTTCCATTTTAGCATCCTGCTCTTATACCCTTCATCTATATGAAGGGTATATATATATATACCCTTCATCTAGATTTTCTCATCTGCTCTCTTTTATTTTATTTTGAACATCTTGAACATTTGCATATCTAAACATCTCTGTAATCCTTCACAGATCTTTTGTGCAATTGAAAAAGGGTAAAAATAAGAACCAAACCACACAAGCACACCACTTGGAAATAATCTGAGTCTTAAAAGTCTCTTCTTGAGCTTTCTGTTTAAGTTGAGATGTTCCTGAGAAGGATCACTGTTTGTTATCAGCCCTTGATAAAGGATGAGCAGAAATAGGAGACCTGGGGTGAACGGAGGTAGGGAAGAAAGAAGAATAGATGTTTCAGCAGCCTGAAAATACTTTAGTTAACATTAAGGAATTATTTCTTGCTAATTAATTACATTTTTGTTCTACTACTCTTCTGTAAAACATTTTGAAAGAGTAGTGTCTACTTGCTGCCTTTGCTACCTTGCTTTCCCCTAATTCCTTAATCCTTAGCACAACCCCCAACTAAAGCCCACATGAATGTCACTAATCCCCTTAGTCACTGCATTCTGTAGCCTTTTCCTCCTAAACCTACAGATTGTTGAAGCTCTCTTCTTCTTTGCTCTGTCCACATTCTCCTCCACTATTTCCGTTGCTGAAGATGGCTTAGGAGGAAGCTGGGCAACTACTAGTTGTGATGGCATGGGGAGAATTCATGTGTTAGGAAAGGGCTGTGCTTCTAACCCAGGAACTTTTGGATCCCTTCCAATTCCAGGCTCTAGATTCTGTGGTTCTCTGCCTAATCCTTTTTGGCCTTATTTCCCGTTTAGTCCTTTCACTTATTTAATCATTTAATAACATGTTGAGTTCATTGCATGTACAAAGCATATGCTAGGAACTCCGGGCATAGCAAAGTGATTAAAATTTTGTAAAAGCTGAATTAGTAAAGAGTCATAGAACATAGTGGAAAGAGCTCCTGGCTCAGGTTCTGGTTCTGGTTCTGGATCTTCCATTGATAAACTGTGGGACACCAGGAAGCCACTCAACAGTTCATTCACTCAACAAATAGTTATTGAGTGTCTTCTATGTGATAGGTACCCTGCTAGGCCTGGAGACACAGTGCTGAATAGAAGAGACAGTTTCTGCTCTCAGGGAGCTTACAATCTATCAGAGAAGACACAATAATATTGCCAGCTTATTTAAAAGAATGAAACAGTTTTTACACATTTGTAACTTACCTGGCATCAGATTTACTAGCTACTGTGCTAGGAGCTTCCACATGCATCATTCCACTTAATTTTCATAATTACTCCATGATGCACCTTACCCCCAGCTCTGCCTTAAGATGATCAAGCTGAGGTGCAAAGTAGTTTAAAAAATAATTCCATAAAAACGGTAAAGAGTAATTTTATTCATTCACTCAAAATATATTTGAAAGCACTGTTAAAGTGTATTAATTTTTTCCTGAGGCAAAATAGTAAACCTTCTATGTCTTTAGCTTCATAACAGCAACAATTATAAAAAGGAATTTTAAGGTACTAAACTCAAATGATGTAGGTGTTAGCTTAAAAGAGAGAAATGGGGAAGTGATACGGCTTGTTGGAGGGGAGAAGGGAGATGGCTTGCAAGGCTCCCTGCAGAAGAACAGGAAGAAATCCTGGGCACAACAGAAAGCAGAACTAGTTAGTAGATGCTCCCAGCAGACTTCCCCTTGATCTAGAAGGAATCTATTGAAGGCTTTCTGACCTCTGTCTCCAGAGAACTACTCAAATAATGGCAAAAACGACCATGACCCCAATCAATATTTATGAATGCTTACGACCTTCCAGATACTTTTATAAACATCTTACATGTATCGGCTCATAAAATCTCCAAAAACCTAAAGAGGTAAAAGTTATCAGTCACATTTCATAGTTTGGAAAACAAGTGTCAGGGATGTGAAGTGACTAGCTCAAGGTTACAGCTAGTCGGTGGCAGATCCAGGATTTGAATTCAACCAGTTGGCTTCCAAGCCTAGGTTTTTAATAATGAGCTATACTGCTCTTACCCCGACCTCAGCTTCTCTGTAGGTCTGTGAATATAAACCATACACATACTGAACACCATTTCTATGGTCTCAACTTAGGTAATCCTGGCATATCTTGTGAGTAAC
The DNA here is from genome assembly GCF_006542625.1 of Nomascus leucogenys. NCBI lineage: Eukaryota > Metazoa > Chordata > Mammalia > Primates > Hylobatidae > Nomascus > Nomascus leucogenys. The sequence goes on from NC_044391.1 coordinate 80,727,323, forward strand.
ATCTTTGGCATCTTCTCCTTATGTTGGAAACCCCTTAAAATCAGAGTCTATGCCTAATCTACAATACTGAAGCAATGTTTGTTCATAGCTCTTGATAAAATGATCATTATCAGGAAAAGCGACCAGACAACAGCCTTTCTTCTCACTAACCACTCTGGAGCATGTTCTTAGAATGGAGTTTGAGGTTGAGGAGGAGAGATGAATTGCAGAAAGTTTCCAGGACATCAGAGACTTGATGGCTATATTTACTCATGCTTTCCGTAAAAACAGGTCACAACTCTGAGAACCGAGCCTTGGCAATCTGTTTTGGCTATATCCAAGGGCTTTCCATGGGAGCCCATTCCTACTTACACCTGGGTATGCTCTTGTTTGCTGCTGTGGAAGAGGATTGGCTACCCTACTGCAACGTCCCCTGGTTCCAGAAGCTCAGCATTTCAAAATCAAGACCTTAGAATAACCAATTAGCCTAGGAGGCTACTCAAAGTGGACATAACTCCTTGTAAATGGTAGAGAACATTTTAGTTGGGTGCTGAGGATCAGTTCTGAACTGTGTGCATTGCCATCTTCAGTCTTGTAAAACGAATCACTTTTCCCTGCTCCCTGAACATGCGGCAGAGTACCAAAACTTAAAGATGCAGAATAAGTCTCAGTTTAAATGGTCCACAAATGTTGAATGTGATATTAGGTCCATGCCTTTTTTAAGATTAAAAATTATATAAATTTCTTGCTTGTTCACAGAACATTTGAAGTTGTTTACTAGTAAAACATCAGAAGAAACATTCCATGAAGTAGTAAAGTTGTATATAGACAGCACTTTGGAAAATTAAAGCCAAGAGAAAGGAGACTAGAGATATGTCAACTGTAAGGATCTTCAGAATGTTGTCAACATTGTTTTGCTCCACAGATTCTATAAAGTGTGATTTTTTAAAAGTAAGCAACGTACCTCCTTTTTGATCAAAATCTCATGCAGAATTTCAACACTGAGCCTCTCCTTTCCCCATGTATCCCCATTCTGTATGGGTTGGGGAAGAGATGAGTGGGGCTTTGGGCTTCCCCACCTTCATTGACCAGAGAAGTACTACCATCACCTGTTTTCTGTATTCACCTTATATGGAAATTCTCATTTGAAGAATGAGTTTTGCAGCTTAAAAAATCTAAAAAACCCTACTCTAGTATGAGATCCATTATTTTTTGGAATTGTATATTTCATTAGTAAAAAATTTTTGTGCATGCCTTCAATATATTTACTTGTTATATACATGTAGTACTTTATTAATATGTGCATTACTGCATAGTCAAAATTAGTTGAATTAGTTAAAAATGCGGTTCAATAGAAGTTGTAGTATTTTCTCCCCGTACCCCAGGGGATCATCATGCATAGCCCCAGCAGTGCTGGCCCTCCACTTTGGAGAGGGTCCTAGGGCTATATTTGTAGTAGGCTGGCTACTGTAACAGCAACCTCAAAATGTTGCTTGCTTAACATACTAAACATTTCTTCTTGTGTGTATCCCTATCTAGTTCTAGCTGTTGCAGAACTCTGCTCCATAGTTCAGGGACCTAGGCTTCTCCTTTTGTATGGTTTTGTTGCTTTCCAGAAGTTTTCTTCCTACACAATCAGCTGGAAGATGGGAAATAAACTAGTGTGGTGAATCTGGGGGGAGGGTTTTATGCATCAAACCTGAAAATAGCATACATAACTTCCTTCTCTTTTCCATTGGCTAGAACTCAGCCATTATAGCCATATCTGGGGAAAGCTGGAAGCCCAGGAGTTTAGGAAAACAGGACTTGGTGAACATATAGCATCCTTTCTGCCACATAAATTGATGCTGTACTGAAGAAGAGACTGTCTTCCTTCCAGTATCACTGGACTTGAAGTTTGTTGAATGTGGCATTTAAAGAGGTGGATATATGACTGTTTACAGGTAGGGAGTATGTTCTGCTGATTATAACAAAAACTCATCTAAAGTGGCTGACAGTAAAGGGTTTTAGTTTTCTTATATCATAGGGAGTATGGCGGTAGGCAGTCTAGAACTGTCGGAGCTGCTAGAGGCATCAAGCACCCAAGCTCCTTCTAGCTCCCTTTTCATTGTGCCTGTTTCTCGGTTTATATTCATTATCCCCAGATGGCTGCTCTTTCTCCAGACATTTTTTTTTTTTCAAATAAGATGAAGGGTGAACAGAAAAAGCAAAATGCAAATGCAAATGTTAGTTGAGCCTGTCCCATTTAACAAGTGGCTCTGAAGTCCCTTCTGGTAGACCTTCACTCCAATCTCCTTGGCCATAAGTATCCCAAGACAAACATACCCAGCCTATGCTGCAAGGGAGTCTTTAAGCTGAGCATTTTTCTTTTTTCTTTTTTTTAAATTAGGGTCTTGCACTGTTGTCCAGGCTGAAGTTCAGTGGCATGATCATGGCTCACTGCAGCCTCGATCTCCTGGGCTCAAGCGATCTTCTCACCCCAGCTTCCTGAATAGCTGGGACCACAGGCATGCACTACCATGCCTGGCTAATTAAAAAAATTATTTTTAGAGACTGGGTCTTGCCATGTTGCCCAGGCTGATCTCCAACTCCTAGGCTCAAGCAATTTCCCACCTCAGCCTCCCAAAGTGTTAGGATTACAGGTATGAGCTGCTGCGCCCAGCTTAAGCTGAGCATATTATCAACTTGAACAAAGCAGAGGGAAAGAAGGGGGAAATTATGGTCTGCAGCCATTTGATAATTCAGAAATTTCAGTCTCTTCCTAAGTCCATCCTGGGGAAAGGAGGTTGGTATGTATGCCTTTTCAATTTTTTGTCTGACCTCCAGTTGGCTGCTGGGATCTTTTATAACGGGCCTAAAAATTAAGCCATATTTTCTTTGAGGTTGGCATTGTTTACATGTTATTTCCTCTTAGTTAACTATCATAGAAGCCTTTTGAAACACATTTTCGAAGTAAACATGAGAGCTAGCATTTAAAGCTCAGTCTTGTATTGGTTACCAAACGCACCTGGGGCAACTGATGTTTGAAGGGAGCAGAAAGGATATACTGACTTCCATATTCTGGATTCCCTAATATTGAACCCTGCAACAATCTGGTTCTTCGAAAACAATGTACTTGACATTAGCTTATTATCCACAAATAACATTTCTTATTATACATTTAGACTATGTCTTACTCAGTTCAGGCTGCTATCACAGAGTTCCATAGACTGGATGGCTTATAAACAATAGAAATTTATTTCTCCCAGCTTTGGAGTCTGGAGGTCCAAGATCAGGGTGCCAGCATGGTTGGGTTCTGGTGAGGACTCTCTTCTGGGTTGGGCAGGCTTCCAATTTATTGGCTTTTTACTGGTTCATTGTGCTGTGGTAAGATAGAGAGTTATCTGGGGTCCCTGTTATAAAGGGCATTAATTCCATTCATGAGGGCTCCATTCTCATGACCTAATTACCTTTCAAAGGCCTCACATCCCAATAGCATCACATTGAAGGTTAGGATTTCAGCATATAAGTTTAGTGGGGGACAGAAATATTCAGTTCATAACAGATTACATGCAGATTAAATGAAGACTTTTTGTAACATTCAACATTGCCACTTGGAGGAACCGTTCGATATGAGACTTCGTTGACAAGGGAAGACATATCTCTTTCAAAGAACTGAGAAATGCTCCTTAGAAGGCTTTGAGAGATACTTGACTCCCCTCGCACATTTTTTTCTTTGTCTTGGCTGCTGGGAAACTCAGAGCCAATTTAGTGCTCAAATGAATAAGACATTTCTTATTTCAGATTCCTGATAATATTATTTCCTTTTTCTTCAAAAAGTTTCCTTTTCTTCACTTTTAACTATCTTCTGTTGTATATGATTTTTGTCTTAAGCTGTCTTTTGAAATATAGAATAAAAATGATATGTGAATAAAGTGAAAATAAAAGAGAAAAATCCAGATTGTTTATTAATGTCTTATTCTACAAAAGCCATTTCTTTTGGTAGGAAGTAATTTATGCTGTCAGATTTGTGTTACAGTCTTTGGGTGGCAAAATGGCACTTTCACTTTGGAAGTAAATAAATAAGCTACATTCTTCAATCTGTTCATCTTTCTGCGTTTTAACTAGAGTTTAAATCTTGAGAGGGGTTGGCATGAATGGGTAATTACTACCGAGATGAATCGTGATGATGTTATTATTATGATGGTTTTTCTCTTATTTGAACTTTCAGAGGGAAGCAGCATTTATCTCGGTCAGTCTTTGAATTTGGAGTGGTAGAGGAACTCAATTTTTCCCTTCTTTCAAAATAGCAAATTTTAAATGTGACAGGCAGTAAATATAAGTTATGCTTGAGGTAACACAACAACGGTGTTAATGTAATTGAAATAAAATAAGCAGCGGGTTGGACACCTTTCTATTTCAGTATAATTCTAATAAATGGCAGTATATTTGACTTCATATCCAAAATATGAATGACCCACATCTCTATTCAAAATAACCACCTAAAGTCAGTTCTGCCCTTAGATCTGGGTAGTGTGGGCTCTCTGTCTCCTCATCTAGAAAGCCTGCTCAGACCCTGCTACAGTCATGGCCTTCCCCATAGGAGAAGAATTCACACTGCCCACCTGACATACACGCTCCTCTTAGAAACCTCGATGCAGATGTTTAGGATCCTGGACACCCCCTGCCCAGTCAGCTTCTAAGATCTGTGTGGAGGTGGCCAAGGGACAGCTGTTTTTCCTGAGGGTGATGATGGTGGGTGGTTTGGAGCTTGACTGGGTGGGTTGGGGTGTCTACTGACTTGCACTTGAGGCCTGTCATGGCACAGAATGGGTTATGGGGTGGGAACAGAAGGGGTGGGCAGGACAGGGGCTGGGGGCTAGGTGCTAAGGGCCGAATCACTCTACACCTCCATATTTAAGTATGAAACTCCATAAGGTCTTCGAATTCTACATTTTGATTTTCCAGCTCCAAGCTCTTAACCTAAGGAAACAATGCTGTCAAGAGTGAGGACCTTGGGCCTCTGTGAAGATAGAGGTTGCCTGTCTGTGCTTTAGTGGGGTGAGGAAAAGCTTCACGACACATGGAATTAGGAACTTCATCTAGATTTTTGCCCTGAGCTATGAGAATATTAGAGACAGACCCGCTTAAATGTTTCTCTCCTTCCTAGGTTCTACTGTATAAAGTCCAAACTCTCAGTAGTTTTCAGGGTCCATCACTGCCTAACCTCAACCTCTTTACACTCTTGCAACATCCCTTCATGCACCTTGTGTCTCACACTATGTATCTTATTTCAGTGCCCCACTTGCCTTAAATATCACCACCTGCCATCTAATCACTCCAAGGCAGAAAAGCAGAGTCATCCTTCCTAGTTCCAGCTCCCTCCGCCCTCATTTGCAGTCAGCCACTAGGTGCTCTGGACTCCTTCCACTTCTTCTTTCTTCCTGGTCACCTATCTGGTACAGGTTATCATCATCTCCACATGGATTTACTGCAGGAGCTTTTGGTCTTCCCACATCTACTCTGACCTCATCCGATGCAGATCCACTTTGTGGCCACAGTAATGTCTTTAAAACCAATATTGAATCAGGTCACTCCTTGCTTGGCTGCAATGTTTACTATGAATAAATACCAAAAATGTGGCCCCCAGGCTCAGATCACTCTCCTCCTCACCCTCTGCACCCTGTTGTACTGCCCTCCTCATGGTTGTTTCCTTAGTCATGTGCTCCCAAGGGCCCCATTCTTCAGCTGTCAGCTCAACTCTCACCTCTTCAGGGAAGAAATAAGCAGGTTCCCCTGACACATGCCATCATAGCACCCTATGACTTTACTGCACTCCTCACTGTTTGGATGTATATGTTCATTTGCATGATTATCTCTTTAATATTTCTCTCTTCTTATAGACCTTACTATGTTCTATAAGGTCCGCTGCTGTATTTATTTTTGCAACCATTGCAACACCAGGATTTAGCACGCCGCCTGGCATGGAATAGATGCTCAAAACATGTTTGTTGAATGAATGAATGAATAAATGTATGAATGACTCAATGTGATTTTCCACAAAGAAGATATTATATAAGGTAAATGACAATAAGAGTGGTTAATACTTATGGTTTATGCTGTTCCAGACACTATGCTAAGTGCTTTACATTGATTACCTCAAGAATCACAACATACTCTCAAGGTACATTCTATTCTTATCCCCAACTTTGTATATGGGAAAGTTAAGGCACAAAAAGGCAAGGTACCCACTCCTTTAGTGTGGGATGCACATAGTGACTTCTTTCCAAATATTGTGGTATGAAGAGGGGGAAAAATAATTTGATAGTGTAGAAACCTGACAAACACCACCTTAGCCAGGTGATCAAGGTGATTATGTTGATAGTGCATATCCTTGACATGATGTGATGAAAATGGGGTGTTACCTCTGTGATCTTCCTCTCCAAAACACCAATCACAAGAGAAATATCAAATCCCAATTCAGAGACATTCTACAGAATACCTGACCAACACTTCTCAAAACTATCAAGGTCATCCAAAACAAGCAAAGTCTGAGAACTATCATGGCCAAGAGGAACCTAAGGAGACATGATGGCTTCATGGAATGTGGCATGCCAGATGGGATCTTAGAGCAGAAAATGGACGTTAGGTAAAGACTAAGAAAATCTGAATAAAGCATGGGCTTTTGTTGATACGAATGTCTCAATATTGGTTTGCAATAAAATGCAACAAATGAACCATACTAATGTAAGTTGCCAATAAGATGGGAAACTGGATGTGGGGTATATGGGAAGTCTCTGTACTATGTTTGTATTTTTCCTGGTAAATCTAAAACTGTTCTAAACGCTGAAATTTATTTTTTTAAAAAGGCAAGGTCACAGAGCTGGTAATGGATATAGTTAAAATTCACTGCCCTGTCATCTGACCAGATTCCTTGCTCTTAACTGGTGAGGTTTTCCCTAGGGCTGTCCTTGGAAGATATGACAACATTCGAAATTTCAAGTTCAAATTCAGCCTAATCAATCCAAATATGGAACTGATTCATGGCAGCCTTGACCCCCTACAGGGGACCAACCTGGGGCACCTCCAGTAGGAGCAGAGTCACAGGTGTGCTGTGGGATCCGTATTCCAACCAGGTTGGAGAAGGTTGTAAGCAATGGCTAATCAGAAGTGAAGACAATCCCTACACTCAGACTTGGGCTGGTCTGAGGTGGCAAGTACAGCAGCTTCTCCCAGAAAGTTATGCTGAGAGCAGGGTGGGGCACATTGCTGGCATCTGGATGGATTTTCCTTAAACTCCTTCTATTGAAATTACATGTATAAGCTCCAATATCCCTATCATTTATGAAACTTTCTCTGATCCTCCCAGAAAAAGTGAACTCTGGCAGTATGAAGTCAGAGTGGAGGAGCATGTGCTTTAAAATGGATGGGTGAGCATCTTGCCTCTGCCAGTCCTGGGCATGTGACCCCAGGCTAGCTATTCAACCTCTTAGAGCCTCAATTTGCTCATCTAAAAAACAGGGATAGAAATTCTTACCTCTTAGGGCTGTGAAGAACGACAGAGAAAGGTGAATATTTAAGTACCCAGCTCAGCACAAAATGAATGCTAAGTAAGAGTTCTGTGTGTCTCCTTCCCAATTTCCTCTCTCTGGAGTCAGCACATTTCTCATGCCATTATTAAATACTGGCTTCAGTCTTTCCTATTAGTCATAAACATGACTGTGTCCCCACAAGACCACAAACTTCTTGAAGGAACAGGCTATGTTTAATTCATCTTTGTATTTCCAGTGCTTGAAACAGAACAGGGTAGGTTCTGAATAAATCATCAATTTAACTGAACTGAATTAAGCTGAATTGAAAAAGCTGGGTGTTTTTCAAACAATGTTTCCTCTTAGGGAATTTGACAGAAGTGGATAAGAGCACATCCAATGACTTCTGAGAGCACCCTAAGCTTTCTGTCAGTGTTGGTGGAAGCAATCTTTCCAGGAGCACACTGACATTTTTTTTTTTTTTCATTTGTTGATAAAGGACTTTGGTCATCAGCTGTTGATACAGTGCTTCCAAGTTAAATGAAATCAACTTACCACTACAGTGCACCTGTTTTCAGCCTCAGCTGATCTTGCTTGAAGGGCAGAAAATGAGGGCAAGCCAAAGACCAATGACTGACATAGGTGGGTCAGCCGGTGGTTGACATCCCCTTGCTGGAAGGCTTGGGCAGATTCGCTTGGTCATTGGCCACAGTGGGCCCTGGCACTGCTTTTGGCTCCTGTGTGGCACAGATTAGGGAGCACAGAGGTGAAACAAATGGGCATGATGCTGACAAGTTTCTATTAATTTCGTAACAAGGAATTCGATGCAATTAACAAACACGTTTTGAAGGTTGATTGTTGGCAGAGCACCATCATAGCCAAGTGAATGTGATATTAACCAAGCCATAGTTCATCTGGAGCCCATTACTGCCTTCTTCATTTCTCATTTGTCATTGAGAGGACAAAGTTTCCACCAGGCAGAGGGAGTTGGGGAGGCGGGGTTTGGCAAGGGCACAGGCTTTGGGATTCTGGCTCCACTGACCAGCTGTGGAAACTTGGGCCAGAAACCTAATCTTTCTGCCTCCAAGTTTACACCCCTGTATGTTGTATTTGATTCTTATTTGCAGTGAGCGCTCATGAAATGCTGATAATGTATCCTGCTACAAAATAAGAGCTCAGGAAACTCTAGTTGTTTTTAATCCTGGCAGCACTTATTTTTTAGCCATAAAGCATCTATTTGTGTTTCCAGATTGAACCTCCTAGTTGTATATTATTCTCAAGATGCACATCAATTTCACATGATTTATGTTTATTAAGGCTCTAGAAATGACTGTTCCTGGACACAGAAAGCATAGTGCATTTAGTCGTGTTGACTGAGAAGAAGTGGCAATTAGAGAATTTTATCAAATCTATTATCAGTAATTACAAAATATAGCGTGAACTATTGTTATCAAAACTTTGAAGAAAGTCGTATTATTGATAGTATGCTTATTAACTCAGTGGGAATGACACTTAATTAAAAATCAGTGGGGTCCGCCTTTGGGTTTTTTTGTACAACATGTACCAAAGATTTTGCTGCAGTGCAGAAGTGTAATAAATGCTTCTCATTTAATCTGGGAGTTCTGTTACTCCACAGTGCTTATTTATGTGATAAATGATTATCATTGATCTTTCATAAGTTACTGCTTCTGTCTATTTAAAAAGAGGCCTTGGTCACTTTTATTATAGTGTGTTTGAAAGACTGTAGAGAGAAATATCTGAAATCACCACTTCCTAGTTACCATCTTCATAATACTGTAAAGCAACACAGAATTTTTTTTATTTCATTTTGTTTGAATAAATCACAGTCTAACAAGATGCTTCTGTTTTATTATCAGGCAAAAGTACATGTAAAAATTCATGGGACAATGGGCTGAGATTACCAGAGAATACATTCATAAGAGAAATTTGGGAGGCTATGAATTTCAAGTATGTTCTAGGGCTGAAAGTAATAACTAGAATTGGTTGTGGATATGTCTATATATGAGCCAGAGGAATGGATAGAAATCCAGACATTAAGAATTAATTTCAGACTGGCTGTGTCATTTCACTTGTGCAGACAAGAATCTTCTCATCCATCTGGTGATGGAATCAATGTTAGAAATAATACCTTTTCCTCTGTCAGTATCTGAAGATACACAAGCAGAATTCACAAATATTTTTCTAGGAATGTCTGTTGGGATACCCATTCTCAATCTTGGCGTCTTATCTACAAATCCCACACTTTTTGTAGTGCTGATGCCCATGCCCCTCGTTTCTAGACTGTCCTCCCCTCTGTGTAAAATCTTGTGTGGACTCTGTCAGCCTCTCTCATCTTCCAGCTAACTAACATTCCAGTCCATCCTGCCTGCGTGGCCAGATTAGTCTCCCTAAAGATCTGCTCCCAACACATCACCCTGCCCTTTCCCAAAGTTTATAAAGCAACCTTTCTTCCTACTGTGCTTTGAGAACAAACTTCTCCTTCACAATATAGTCTGACTCATCTTTTTCTACCCATGTCTTTCACAATTCTTAAATACTTCCTCATATTCTATCCAAATGATGTAGCCCCTTGTTTTCAGAACTCACATGCCCTTTGTTTTCCTGTTTCTCTTTGCTCATCCTGTTTCTTCAGAACTCTGTTTCTTTTTTTATCCCTATCTCTGTTTGCTAAAATCTTATCCATTGCTAAAAACAACCACGCATACCAACTCATCACATGTTCAACAACAACAACAAATTTTTCAACTTTTATGAAAAATTACTATAGCAACATTATTGATAATTTGGAAAATAGAGGAGAAAACAATCACAAGTCTCTGATGTATTAATAATTATTAGTATTTCCATCTTGTAGATAAGGAAACAGAGACCCTAATAGATTAAATAATTTGCCTGGGCCACACATCCTGTAACTAGCAGAAAGTTGGGACGATAACAAGTCTACACCAAAACTGCTGATTTGTGAAATAGGAAAAAATTTTCATTTCTGTCTCTTGTTTTCACTTAATAGTTTGAGAAGCTCAGGGCTAGTCCTATAGAGCTAGCCATTTCCCCCTAAGTAACATCTGCAAATCTAATTGCACCTGAAAATATATTCCGTTATTTGTAACCTCATTGCCTTCTAAGCTTGTGGCACAAGTTGACTAGAGGTAGGGTTCTTTGTTTGCTCAGCACCATCACAAACTTGGTGAGCATCTGTAGTGGTAGAAGCTCAAAAAGGCCAAATTTCTCTGTGTAATAGAGGGAAAGAGTTGTAAAGTTCCCAGAAGAAAAGTTCAGGGGAGAGGAATGAGAACTAAAGGGAAATCATTTGTATGGAAGGAAGGGTGTGGTCTAAAAGAAAAACCTCATAATAAAGAGCAGTTTTAGCATATAGAAACATTTAAAAATTGTTTCATTTTGAACTAATATACATTATCCCCAATGTAGTTTCATACACAGCAGTAAGAAATAATACAGAGATATCCCCTAGGCATGTCACCCAGTTTCCCCCAGTGGTATTATCTTGGATAAGTACAGTTCAATATCACAACCAGGCAACTGACATTGATAAAATCCACTGACCTTATTCAGATTTCACCAGTTTTACATGCACTTGTGTGTGTGTGCACAAGTGGGTGTGTGCAGATGCTGATGTGTATTTGGCTTTATGCAATTTTATCACAAGTGTAGATTGGTGTGACCAACACCACAGTCAAGGGAAAGAACAGTTCCACCATAGGATTTCTAGTGTTGCACTCCTGTAGCAAACCACCTCCCTCCCCTCCCCATCCCTAAGCTCTGGGAACCTCTAATCTTTTCTCCAGCTCTATAATTGTGTCATTTCAAGAATGTTATGTAAATAGAATCATGCAGTAAACTTTTAATATAAAATTTTCAGTTATTTGTTGGGAAGTTTTGTGATATAAGCACCTCATCTGTCTTTCTAATGTCATCTTGAAAATAGTCTATGCTGCTTGCTGTTGCTTTACAACTTGGGCCACGGGGAGGCTGTATGTGATGGAATGCAAGTTCCTAGGAATTGAGAGTTGTTGTAGGTAGAGCTTTGACTTTCAAAGACCACAGAATTGGAACTGTGAGCCCATAGTACCTAGATCTCTAAGGGGCAAAAGAGGTACATGTGACATTGCATTAGATAATAGTTGACATAGAGCAACTAGAGATGTGAGTGCATTCTGGCCACATCATCTGCTAACTGTGTAAGATGTTTCCTCATCTGTAAAATGAGGATGATAATGATATCAACCTCATAAGATTGAGGAGAAGATGAAATAAAATACATTGTGTACCTTGCCTGGCACGTACAGTTTGAAACATTGTAGCTTCTCAGGTATAGATTTATTTCACAAATATTTATAGAGCATTTCCTGTATGTTAGGAAGCACCAGGGTCAGAAATAAAGGTGAGCAAGGGTAGATTAATCTGCAAGAAATATGTACTTCTTTTGGTTAAGTGGAGTATGGTTATAGAAAGCATACAAAAACTTACTTTTCTATAGAAATATAGTTTTTTTGTTTGTTTGTTTTAGTAGAATCATACTTCTGGTTAAGTTCTTCTTGGTTTGTTTTTATTTTTATTTGTTTTTGAGACAGAGTCTCACTCTTGCCCAGGTTGGGGTGCAGTGGCACGATCTCGGCTCACTGCAACCTCTGCCTCCTGGGTTCAAGCAATTTTCCTGCCTCAGCCTCCCGTGTAGCTGGGATTACAGATGCCCACCACCACACCCAACTTATTTTTGTATTTTTAGTAGAGATGGGGTTTCACCCTGTTGGCCAGGCTGGTCTTGAACTCCTGACCTCAGGTGACCCACCCACCTTGGCCTCCCAAAGTGCTGGGATTACAGGCGTGAGCAGCTGCACCCGGCCAAGTTCTTTTTTATAAATTAAATTTATCTTTCCTTTGTTACAATTTAACAACCCCTTCGATTTTGTTAAATAACAAAGATTGCAAGCCCATGCTCCTACCGTGCTGGAGAAAAGGAAAAGGTTTGGCATCACACCTTTGAGATCAAGTCTGTTCAGGGTGATTTTTTGTTTTTCTTTTTAGAAGTTTCACCATTCAATAGCCACACTCAATTAGCTAGATGTTAATTCTTGTCTTTGTTTATACATTCTTAGGGAAAAATAAAATTTAGACCAATGATGAAAGACATATGGAAACTTATTGAGAATTATAATAAATACTCTTAGTGCCTTTCTCATTTTAATTTTCAAATGTCATTAAATCTGTGCTTAATCTTTTTTATTTTGCTGACTTATGTGCCAGGCAGACCCCACCCTTTATTGCCTGTTCCCTTCTGCTATTGATCCAAGCTGTTAATTATCACCTACCTTTCAGAAGAAAAGTGTTAATTGCTTCTTTAATCCTTAACTCCTTCATCTGTAAAATAAAACTTTATTTTTCTTACCTCTCAGGATTATTTTAGGGAAAGAATTTGGGAAGAACAGAGAAGGCAAAATATGTAAAAGAATTGGTAAACAGCAAAGAGCTTGTGAATGTGAGGTACCACAAGAGCAGCATGGAGGAATGAGCACATACCTGGAGGTAGAAGTCCTGGGTTCAAATCCTGTATCAGCCACATGGTGCTAGTTGTGTGACTCGGAGCAAGTAATTCAACTACTTGGGGCTTCAGTTTCTTGACATGTCAAATAAGAATGACATCCCACATAAGTATGTCTCTCTCTTAACGTTGTGCTCTGGGCACTACACACCACCCCCCCGCCTCACCCACACCCCAGTCCCTCTCTGCTTTTCTCCTTTTCTCTGTTCTCTGGGTGCCTGATCCCTCTGAATGCCTCATCCAACTCCCTGGCCAGTTAGCTGTCAATTAAATTTGGCCAATGAGAGGCACTGGCAAATCAGAAAGTTATGGGAAAGAAGCTGGGGCACTTCTTTGCTCTCTCTGCTTCTGTGCTTAGTCTCTGGCAAGGATTGTGCCCCTCCTTGAACTCAGTCTCCGGGATAACCCCTCCTAGATGGTGCAATTCTCATTGGGCTTTAGTAACATTATATTTTCCTGGAGGTTGATAACAGCTGTCTACTGTTGTAAGTCTCTGGATGCCCCACCATCCCTTACTAGTTCACTTTTTCCTCTCTGCACCTCTGCACTCCTTTCATTAAGGGCTGTTCCTTTGAACCAGCTGAGCTAATTATTATTCCTGCCAAGATCCCAACTGGTACAGGTGGGAGGGGACTAAATTTAAATATAAATGAACATTATTTAGCCTTGGATCTGGCACACAATAATAAACAGGGATTCTCAGGCTCTCAAATGTCTACATGATTTTGCCTAGTTTTTGTGCAGAGAGTAACTTCTTTTTATTCCTTATGGCTTACATCAAATCTACTCCTTTACACTAAGTACACACACACACACACACACACACACACAAAATAGAGCAAGCCTGGTTTCCCCATCTAGAGATTATGCTGCCATGAATTTGCCTCTGTCAGCCCTTCCAGCTGACCCATAGATCCTCACCCTCTGTTTGGAAACTATCTATATTTATGTACTAAATGCTAAAGAAAGATCATGTGCAAGTTAGCAGAGCTTCTCCTGGAATTTTTACAGCCTGCTGTTTTCAGTTGAGAAGGTCTTGGAGTTTCTTGTTTGTTTGTTTTTTAAGATTTAGGCTCAGAATTGGAAGTTACCTTGGGATTGTCTCCTTCAGCTTCTTTTTCATACATAACCCAATCCTTTTAAGCTCTAAGTAACTAAGAAGTGTGATTTGGAGAAAAATTAAAAGAAACCCCTGCTCTTCTCCCACGATATCCAGGCATGGATTAAGATGCTGTCATTTGAAGATCTTTCTGGCTGGATTTTTCTTCCCCTAAATGATTGAGTTAACACAATTAATTTTATAGCGTCTCCTCTGGTAATCACAAATGATTTTTTATTATATAATTTCCAGTAGGAGAAAGATGGGTGAGTAATGAAGTTGTGTGACCAGAGACAAATAATGTGATTGCCAATATTCAGAGTCTAATTCAATCTGTTTCCTGCCTTTGGATGCTTTAGACTCCTGGGATTTTAGGAATGGAAAGAGCCTTACCGATCACCAATCAATTCCTCTTACTAACAGATAAGGCCACTGTGTGAGGCTCAAATTTAGGAACTTACTTGCTCATTTAGGAAGATGTCGTATCTAGTTTTTATGGCTAATGAATTCAAAAGCATAATCTAAGTGTTGCTATTGATCTCAGAACCTTGAGTAGAGAAAGCTTACCATTTCCATTGACTGTTTTGGAAAGAAAAGCAAAAATGTGAGAACACTGATCTACATGACCCTCCGTTTAAAATTAAGAAGGAAATCTGCCTCCCTGGGCGCATGCTTGCTTTCTTGCTTGCTTTCTTTCTTTGCTTTCTTTTCTTTCTTTCTTTGTTTTAAGCTAACAAGCTCTGAGAACTATAATACTTGGTTTCAGTTTTTCTACATGTGTATGTCTGAATTCTACGTTTCTTTTTCTTTTCTCTTTCTTTGAACCATGCATGACATTTGCTTGTGTGAAAAAATCATAAATTTAATAAGAAAAGATAAGAGGTATGTAAGAAAAACAGGGCCCTTTATTCATCAGGTATTATTGGCACAGAGCCCAGGACACATGTGGTTCTCACGGAAAACCAGAACGGATTAAGACCTGAATAAGAAATCATTGGTTCCAAAATTCTTAGAAAATCCTTCACAAATGAAATTAATAAATATTTAAACATCTCCTAAAAATAACATTATGTCAGCTTCATTCCTTGTTCAATTTAGTATTTATAAAAATTCATTGTCGTAGAAAACACGTGAAGGTTAGATGTTCTTTCACAAATTCCCAAGTCTGCATGATAATTGCCAAGAAATCATTGACATTCTAAATTAAATGAGTTTTTGAGCCAACTAATTTTCAAGGCAAAATTGTAAATAAAAACCTTTCATTTTAATTTCCCTGCAGAGAAAATGATATTTAATGTGTGATGTGGGTACACATTATATTATTTATGTCATATGGACTGAGGCCTCCAAGAACAAAATACATGGGATCTTTGAGGGGCTTAAACGTGTGCAGAGGATGACAGGAGAAGTGGGAGGAACATTTTATAGTTCACTAGAATGGGGTTCTGTACCAGTGCCCCACTAATGTTACATGAATAACATTACATGAATAATATTACAAGAGCAACCTTAGTAGAGTGGAAGGCACTGATGGTCACTGTTTCTGTTAATAGAATGTACTTATTATCTATTACTATGTAACAAATTACCACATACTTAGCAGCTTTAAACAACAATTTATTATCTCATTATTTTTGCGAGTCAAGAGTCAAAGCTCTGCTTAAATGGGTCTTCTGCTTGGGGCCTCCCAGTATGCAATCAAGGTATCCACCAGGCTGTTTTCTCCTCCAAAGGCTCGACTGGGGAAAATTCACTTCTGAGCTCATTTGGATTTGCAGGCAGAATTATTTTTCTTGCACTCTTAAAAGCAGAAGAAGACTGAGGGTCTCACCTTTGCTAGGTCACAGCTAGAGGCTGCTCTTTGTTCTCAGAGGCTGTCTGGCATTCCTAGAGTCTGCCTGTGGTTCCTAGAGGCTGCCTGCAGCTCCATGCCATGCTGGCTTTTTTCCTGTAGCTGATCACTTTATCAAGTCAACAAGAAGAGTCTCTAGAGTAAGTCTGATAGCAAGATGGAGTCTAATATACTAAAACACAATTATGGGAATAATAGCCCATCACCTTTGCCATATTCTGTAAGTTAGAAGCAAGTCATAGGTCTCTTCCACCTTCAAGAATAGATGGTTACACAAGAGCGTGAACATCAGTAAGTGGGGATCACAGGGGAGCCACCTGTAAGCCTGTCCAACATGCATGGAATCTAAGGGCATGAATTAACTCAGTTTTTATGATTACACATTTAGAATAGTTTTGCTTGTAGAGAGAGGGCCATGGAACAACCCAAGGGTGACCAGAACCACATTTATACAAAGAAGAGTATATATCATTTATAGAAAGAAGCTTGTACATCTTTCTTTCAGTGGCCTTTTCTGTCCTCCTGGGACTCTCAGCAGATGGCTTTCTAGCACTCAGATGACTAGCATTTCTCTAAAAAGTGACATACCCAAACTTATCTTTCTTGGTAGCTGTCCATACAGAAGACCAGCCCCACTTCCACCATGAGCAATTACCTGTAATGTGTTCCATTCCCTTGGACCCTATAAGCAGTTGGAAAACTGCTCTTATGTAGAAATACAAACTTCTAAATTCAGGGTGAATAATGACCTTATTTATTATCCAACATGAATTGCATTTTCATGATAATAAAACATGCAACACTATGTCAGCTCAGGGTTGTAAGAATTATGGGAATTTTAGTCCCTGAGGCAAGTCTACTTGGGAAAATGTTTGGGCACATTATACTAAAAATGTCAGACCTAGAAAATTATATACCAGGACAGTTTGTGCTGATGGGAATAGGAAGGCTGGCCAACAGAGGGAGGCCGTCCTCTAGAAATTATCTGAAGCCAGTTGGACTCATGTGCTTGTTCTTATGATTTTGACAGCTGTGATGACTGTGGCCATCTTTCAACTCATAGTTTCTCCTAGATTTTTGTGCTTAAGCTTTGGATTTTACATTTCTTGCAAGGCTTACTTGGTATCTACCTCTGTCCTACCCATAACTCTGCTTTCTTTTCTGGGTAAGGCTTTTCTATGTCATCCATGCTTTCCTGGCATCTAATCCCAGCCCAACCACAATTTTGACCCAGCCATCTCCTCTAGGCACTGAAGGTTGTAGTGACTTTACCTCAGTATGAAGCCTCAAGTAAGAAATACTGGACTGTGTTGTTAAGACAGCATCACTAGCTGCTGTAACAAAACCTCAGAGGCTTAATAAACAGTCAGAGTTTATTGCTTATAGACACCTGAGGATAAGGCAGATGTTCCTGGTCAGGCAACTCTCTCAAAATACAGTGATGCTGGGACCCAGGCTCCTTCTACCTGTGCCTCTGCCATCTTTAACACATGACTTCCTCTATCACTGTGTATACCTATATCAAGACATACAGAGGGAAAGATAATGGAAGAGTGTACATGGAAGGTTTTATGGGTTAAGCGTGGAGTAATACCCATCACTTCTTTTGCTGGCCATACCAAATGCAAGGGAGTCTGGGAAATGTAGTATAATTATGTGGCCAGGAAGAAGGGGAAACTTAGCAGCAGTTTCTGCCACATGGAACCTTTAGGCAGCCATGAAGTTATACCCACATTCATGCTTGGTGGGCAGCACCTTTAAGGAAAGGGACAATAATCAATTATTTATGTATTAAACAAGTATGCAGAACTTAATATGTTAAAGATACTACTCTAAGTGCTTTTTAAATAATAATTCATTTAATCCTTATATCACCCAATAAAGTAAGTACTGTCACTATCCTCATTTACAGAAGGGATCATGATGGCACTGAGTGCTTAAGTAGATGGCTCAAGACAACAGCTCCAGTAAATGGCTAGAGTGAGAATTTGAATCCAGGCATCCTGACTTCAGAGTATGTGTTTCATAGCTATGCTGACTCTTTATCAGTACTTGACTCTTTTATCAGAATAAAACCTTTTTATTCGTAAGAAAATTGGATATTTTAGTACAGCCCCCTGAGAAATAACAATATTATCCCCATTTTATAGATTATGTAGTAAAGTTCACAGAAGTTAATGGACCTCCCCCAATCACACAACCAGAAGCAGTAAATTGCCATGGCCTTTGGGAAGAATTCCACTTTGAATTGAATTCGATGTTCCTCCGGCCACGTCTGGTTTTTCTGGATGGTGATTTGAGTGTGTTCCCCTTAGAGACCGTTTTGGTGCTACTTTTGTGGGCAAAAATGTGAGTATTATATCTAAGGCAAAAGACTCATGTCTTAGTTCATTTGGGCTGCTATAACAACGCCATAAACTGGGTGGCTTATGAGCAGTAGAAATTTATTTCTCAGAGTTCTGGAGGCTGGAAAGTCCAAGATTAAGGTGCTCGCATATTCAGTGTCTGATGATGGCCCACTTCCCTGACAGCTGGGTTCTCACTGGTGGAAGGAGCGAGGGTCTTTCCGGGGTCTCTTTCATAAGGCCGCTAAAATTATTGAACAAGGGCTTTGCTCTCATGACCTGCTAATCTCCTGAAGGTCTCACCTCCTAATACCATCACCTTGGAAGTTAGGATTTCAGCATATGATTTTTGCAGAGACACAAACATTCAGACTATAGCAACTCATTTAATCCAAGAAGGGAAGAGTAGATATTGTTACCTTCAAGGTGTCATGAGGTCTTAAGTATGGTGTAAATTGACAGCACAAATACAAAGAATGTTTCTGTGTCGGGTGATGCCAGTGACCACTGGTATTAAGAAGTATAGTAAGCTGGCTAGACGCAGTGACTCACGCCTGTAATCCCAGCACTTTGGGAGGCTGAAGCAGGTGGATCACTAGGTTAGGAGTTGTAGATAAGCCTGGCCAACATGGTGAAACCCCATCTCTACTAAAAATACAAAAATTAGCTGGATGCAGTGGTGGGCACCTGTAATCCCAGCTACTCAGGAGGCTGGGGCAGGAGAATTGCTTGAACCCGGGAGGCGGAGGTTGCAGTGAGCAAAGATTGTGCCACTGCACTCCATCCTGGGCAACAGAGTGAGACTCCATCTTGGAGAAAAAAAATAATGAAATACAGTAAGCTTTAGAAAATCCTTCACATGATTCACGTTTACTTATTGTTGAAAAATAATACATGAAGCTATTGATGTGACCTTCACACTTCTTTGAGTGAAGGTTACAGAGTATTAAAGAATTATATCACAGTCAGTGATTTGACCTTTATACTTCGTGTTTCAGTTTATGAAAAATACTTAAAGATCTGCCTTTTAAACTCTTCCCTTGAATTTTCAGATTTTTATCAGATTCTTAAGACAATGATCCTTTAAAAACATAAAACAAAAAAATTGGGACAGTATCTCTGTTTCAGCCTTTTAATTACATTTAGCAAATAGCTGTATAACTTTATTCTTTATTTTTGATTTATTGACCTTCTTATTTAAGTATCATGACCATATACCTGATCTCTTTGGATTACACCATGAGCTTATTAGTGCCTATTTTATGAATGTCATGATTCTAGCATCAATAACAAATGACTCTGCTTTAAGAAACCCATTTTTCATCTCTAATGCTCTCACTACAAAAAGTGCAATGAATCTCTAAAAAAAAAAAAACAAAACCCAAGGGTTTTGTTAAACTTAGATTTGTAAAATAAAATTTTAAAAGCAAAACAAATAGGAAAGGGATTTTTACCATTCCAACATAACCCTTTAGATTTCTGTATATCTGTATAGCTCCCTTTTGTCTTTATATATAAAATGCAAATTACAATGTTTATAGATTACTTGGAAATTTATAGATGAATTTCATTTACATATGTTATGTAATATATTAACCACATTTCTTGGAAGTAAATGTAACTACGTTTACTTGTCTTCAGTTTACACATAAAGGAACAGAGGCCCTGAGATGCACAGTGACGTGTTCCTGCCCCACAGCTCAGATGGGACAGTTGGAGGCCTGCTCTTTTCACAAAGACTGACAATCTGGTTTTTCCTGACTCCTTCTGCTGACCAAACATTAATAGGAATATTTCCACTAAAACACTGGCAGTCAGAGTCCATTAAGGAAGAGCCTTCTACAGGTTCCCAGAAATCTGCTGGGCACTTGACCTTCTTCCTAAACACTCATTCTCATAATAGTCCTTTGGAGTTCATGTTACTATCCTCCTTTTTGTAGCGAAAAAAAAAAACCCATAAAATTTTGAGAGACCATGAGACTTATCCAAGAGTTCATGGTTAATACCATAAAATTTGAATTCAAGCCTCTGTTTTTCTAGATCACAATTCTGTGCTTTAAAAACATTTATTTCAAAGTAAAAAGTTATTTCTAAATACTCTGTGTGTGTTTAGACTTACCTGTATTATGCTAAACAGTGAATCTTAAGTAAACACCTGTACTGGTTTGGACAATACATAAAGTGAGGAGAAATTGGTCATCACTCTGGGCCTTGTGTGGTGGTTGTGTGTATTACTGATTGAGTGAATATGTTCGTGTTAATGGTCATGTTCACGTTCAGTCTTTCTTCACTCTTGGTATCTGAGCTCACCTGGTAAGTAGGTTCTAGTGCTTTCGGATGAGACTATTCCCTTTTGTATTTGGGGTTGATGCACTTAACCTGGTATTTCATACTTAGTTTTCTATACATATTTATTTGTGGAGCTCTGTAATGAGAGACAATTTGAGGATTTTGTCATAAGGTAGTGATTGACTTTTATATGAAAAACAGTTATTTGCCTACAACAGTGAAATCCTAAGGACAAGACCTAGGGACAATTTGTCACTCAGCCTGAAATCGAACAATTTTCTTTTCTCTGGTGCTTGGAAACCAATGACTTTATTTCCTAAAGAAGCCAAACTAACATTTAAGTAAATCTATGCCTTCATATTCGTATTTTTATAAAATGGATTTACCTGAGTGAGAGAAAGATGAAATCAAGGACCTTTTTTTTTCTTTCTTGGATTCTGTGTTGTAAGGATGTTAGATTTTATTTACATCTGTGCATTG
This sequence comes from Nomascus leucogenys, assembly GCF_006542625.1. NCBI lineage: Eukaryota > Metazoa > Chordata > Mammalia > Primates > Hylobatidae > Nomascus > Nomascus leucogenys. The sequence goes on from NC_044391.1 coordinate 80,748,456, forward strand.
ACCTAGTGATGAAAAGTGAATCCTAAGTTCTGTCAACAGTTTGGTCCTGAAGTAACAAAATTTAAAAGAAATGAATTGGTTATTTCTGTTTTTTTTTTTTAATAGAACTATATTTGAAAACAACTTTACTTGGAAAAATGTATTCTGTGTGACAGCATATTGTTAGCCCGTTTGTTGTGAGACTGTGTGACTTGGATACACCCCAACTTCTCACTCCTGGTCATGGTTGGTTTCTTCTCCCTGGTATTATTTACACATATATTTACTGTCAAGTCACCAAATGGTCCTCTCTCATGAGGTCCGGCTCACTGCACTTTCCCCCAGCTGAAGTCTACTTGCCAAAGTTCTGCCTGGCTAGGCTGACCCTGTTCAGCAGCCAGAGGTGGTAACAAGTTGCCAACTGTTGGGGCTGTTACTGTGAAGACCAGCAGGAGAAATGCCCTGTGGGCTTGCTAAGGATCCCAGGAGCAATGGGCTGGGACACCTGCCAGGGTGCTGCTTAACAGATTCTCTTCATGCATTCACCTCTATTTGAAGCAACGGGCAAAGAGGTGGGCCTTGAGCAAATAGTTATTGAGAACTACCCATCTCTCCAAGGCCCTGCACTCAGTGTTTCTGAGTGAGGATTAGATATAAGATGTGGTATTATGCCCATTTCCCTAATAAAGAAACGTTGCTAAATGTTCTACATTTAGCCATGGACAGGGCCAGGATCCAAACCCAGGTCTTCTGACTGAGCACTCTAAAGTCATTAAAAGATAGGATATAATTTTTTAAAAAAATTTAAATAGATAATTTTTTATAGAAGTTTTAGGTTCACAGCAAAATGGAGCAGAAAGTAAAGAGTTCCCATGTTCCCCCTGCTCACCCCCATGTGTAGCCCGTTATCAACATCCCATACCTGAGTGGTACATTTGCTAGTTAATGAAGCTACACTGACACATCATTAGCACACAAAGTCCATAGTTTACATTAGGGTTCACGATTGGTGTTGTACAGTCTATGTGTTTTGACAAATGTATAATGACATGTACCTACCACTATAGATCATACAGAATAGTTGCACTAAATTTTTAAATAGCAGTGAAAAAGGCCTTCTGACTCCAAATCTAGTGACTCTTCCATGTGACTTCAGCTGCCCCAGTAACCCCTGGAGAAGGAAAGGAAGGTCCAGAGATGAGCAGTTGCGGATGGAGCACAATAGAGAGGATGTGTGTTCAGGTCTGTGGGTCACACCGGTCTGGTTGCAAGCCTCTAGTATCTTCCAGTTTTTGAATAGCACTTTGTGTAAAATATCACATTATAAATTTTGTGCTAGTCCACAGTGTGAAGTCATTAGATAGTTTTCACAGGGATACCCAAGAGCAAACATGGAACATGAAAGAAAGAGTATGACACAGAGGCAGGATAAAATAGGGGTTCTGAGTGCAGGGTCTGGAATGAAAGTGATTCAGTTTGTCTCGTGAATTTGCTACACAGCAACTGTGAATCATTAGTCATGTTGTTCTACTGCTCTGTCCCTCCATTTCTTCATCTGTAAAATGAGAATGATGGTCCCTACCTATATCAGTTTGTTAAGGCTGCCACAACAAATGAGGCTGCCAAACTAGGCTGCTTAAAACTGCAGAAATGTATTGTCTCACAGATGCATGCTACACACCCAGTGGGTTTGTGCCAGAATTGAGAAAATCAGGGTAAAGAGCCCTGCACTTTTCATAGCAAGCAGTAAGAAGCTTGCTTTCTGTCCATAATATACTACTTCACCTCTCAAGACTGCTATTCAGTATAAACAATCCTGAGAAATGGCCTGGTTAAACAGTGAAAGGGTAAACAGGACCCTGCAATGTTGACCTATTCAGCAAGACACATAGGAGAACAAGAGGCCAGGAACAACTGTTTCCCAAGAAGGACTAGATCTCATATGGAGGTTCCAGAAAGTCTTCCTTGAGGAAATTGTATTGGAGAGTGCATTTAAAAAAGGTGAATAGAAGTTATCCAGGCCAAGAGGAATTTGGAAGAGAAGATCATATGCAGAGGTGAGAGCATGAGCATTGTCAGGCTAGGAAATCTTGAGGTCCAGGGAGGCTGGCGGGCATTAAATGAGGAGGTGGAGGTGAATGATAAGATTGAACAGGTAAGCAGGGATGGATCACACAGGACCCAGTAGGCTGTATTAAGCGTTTTAATGAGTATACTCAGATTTGTGGGAAGCCATTGGAGAGTTGTAAGCAGTAAAGGTGAGACTTTATTAGAATAATAACAATCTCTTTAGAATTTTGACAATCAAGAATTTTCCACCTGTAACCATGACTACAAATAAGGCAAAAGCAGCTTACATCATTTACAATACAGTCCATGTTTGTGATAAGTTTCTGATTAGCTAAGAGAGTAGTAGAACTTCTCTACAAATATTGTTAAGACAATACAAATCTTCTGTTAATATCTATAATTAGTATTTGAATAAATTATCTTTACAAGTTATATGTATGATTTTGATAAGTAAATTACTTACCAAAGCCATATTTTTCTTCCAAATTATGTGAGCACTTACTATATGCAAGGTACTCCGATAAATCCTACTAGAATCATTTTGAGACATCCCATACACTTGAGCATTAATTATATTGTCTTATTTATCTACTTTTATGGAACAAATTAGATAACATATTAGAATATCATCCATTGCCCAATGATTACTGTACTTGCAACTTCATCAGCTCCAGTTGTACCTTTTTGTTGTTGCTAAAGGAAATGAAGATAAAAGATTAGCATTAGTCTATCTGCCCTTAAGTTGGTTTGAATACCTTGAGGCGTGGAGTAATCACTTACCTTGCATTTCTCAGAGCCCTCACCAGTTCTGCCTCTGTAGACTAATTACATTACTGTTCTGTTTCCTACATTTGAACAGCTAGTTGTCACAGTTCCTTGAAATGGAGCATAAATATCTGATTTGATTTTGTTTTTTAGTCTGCAGTCACAGTCAAAAACCTGTTACTGTGTCCTGAACTGATCATGGTAAATCTATTTCCTGAGCATTCCCAAGGATTGTTCAGAGGCAAAAAACTGCTTGATGTGTGTACCCAAAGAGAATATAAGATCTTGTGTTCTTCATAGCTGGTCTCCAAGGCCCCACGGGCTTTGTCCGTGAGAAGCTGCGTTGTTCAGATATCCATGATGGTAAGTGCACTGAGGAGCAGGTCTTTTTTTCCCCCGCCTAGATGGAGTCTCGCTCTGTCACCCAGGCTGGAGTGCAGTGGTGCAATCTTGGCTCATTGCAACGTCCACCTCCCAGGTTCAAGCGATTCTCCTGCCTCAGCCTCTCGAGTTGCTCGGATTACAGGCACCTGCCACCACGCCCGGCTAATTTTTTATATTTTTAGTAGAGACGGGGTTTCACCATGTTGGCCAGGCTGGTCTCGAACTTCTGACGTCAGTTGATCCACCTGCCTCAGCCTCCCAAAGTGCTGGAATTACAGGCATCAGCCACCATGCCCAGCCCGGGGGCAGGTCTTTTATTTTATTTTATTTTTTATTTTTGGAATGTAATGCCAAATTATGGCCCAAAATACGTAATATTGGCTTTCTCACATCCCACTGAGTCTTTTTATAGTGTTAATAATTTGATTATTACAATTTTTTAAGTGATAGAGAAACAGCCTGAGAGGGTGCTATAATTGACATATATGTAAGCCTTTGGCATATATTCCTGTAATTAATATATATTAGGTCTTGATAATGGCCGTTTGTTTTTCATTATCATGCCCAAAATAATTTCTGTGAAAACACAAAATTCAGTCACATTTCGGCAAACTGCTTTGTGTATGTTGCTGCATTTTTTAACCATCAAGTGTGTACAGTCATATCCATACATCAGCTCTTAAGAAAGAAAATTCATGTTTTTGGAACAAAACACTGAAGTCACCATCTCAGCATCACATAGCCAATGATGAAGTGTGAGGAAGTCACAGCATCTTTGGTAGCAATGCTTATAAAACTCACATAGTCCACAGCAGGACCACATTTAAAGATTCAGGGCCTAAATCACATCTTTATTAGTATTTCTCTTAAGTAGGGTCCAAGTACTGTTCCATACAAATTCTCAGGGTTCTTTCTGTTCTTGAAGAACTTGAACCTCTCAATAGTTCCTTACCCCACTACCCTAGAAGAATCTTTTTTCTCATTTCTGTTGACCTTTTTATCATTTAGTTCCTTGTCCCTTCATCGCTCTTTTCTTCACGGTCACATACCACATTATATTCTCTCTTCACCACAAAAGCTCCATGGACACTGTATTATTTTGCTGTTGCCTTCAACCTAGAACATGGGTCATTGTTCTTCTCAGAGAAGCAGACAAGGATTGGGCAGGAGAAGTTAAACATTGGTTTCCTGAGTGGTCTTGACAGGTTGGAGGAAGGAGAGAAGGTCATGAATCTCCATGTGTCAGTAATTATCTCTAAAATAAATGGCAGTGTTTACTTCAAAATTACAGCCAGTCAGCTTTTTCTGTGCTTCACAAGAATATTGGAGCCAGGAGGTACATCTTAGTCCACTTGTGCTGTTGTAACAAAAAACCTGAGATTGGGTAATTTATAAAGAACAGAAATTTATTTCTCATGGTTCTGGAGGCTACAAGACCAAGATCAAAGCACTGGCAAGTTTGGTGTCTCTTGAGGGCCTGGTCTCAGCTTCCAAGATGGCATTGGGGATGCTGTATCCTCCTGAGGGGTTCAATGTTGTATCTTCACATGGTAGAAGGCAAAAGGGAAAAACACTGTGCCCTCAAGTCGTTTTATAAGCATACTAATCGATTCATGAGGGTGGAGCCCTTATGCTATAATCACTTTCCAAAAGGACTTGTTTGTTAATTCTGTTGAACTTGGAATTAAGTTTCAACATGAATTGTGGAGGGGGCACGAACATTCAAACCACAGCAAAGTGTACTAAAACCAAAAAGGAAATTGATATTCTGATAGATGAAGTGACCCAAATAAGCTTGAACATTTATTCAGTTGCAGATCCAGGACTGAACCCAAGCCTCTTGAACCTTTGTTCTTACTATCCTTATGCAATGTAGTTGTCTAAAGAATCTTCAGTTGTGTGCAGGAACACTAGACTTGAAGGTTTTGTGTATTCAAGCACAGATAGCTGGCACATCTTTGGCATGATTTAGGGATCATAAGTATCTCTGATACCAACCCTAGGCTGAACAAACATGTAGCTGACAATTCCTTTCTCACCAGTCCTCATAAACCCTCTAAAGTGAACAGATAGATGAGAATCAGCAATGTTAAGTGATCTGTTCCTGGCAACATTGCTGGCTGAAGGATTGAGCCACAACAAATTCCCAGATCACCTGACTTCTGACTTCTGGTCTGTTTTTCAGTCTTATTGCCATATTCTATTTAGACACACACACACACACACACACACACACACACACACACACACAGTTCCTGCTGCATTTCAAATCATTGTGTAACATAGGGAATTGTAAGATCTTGGTATCTTCTTTGGGTAGAAAAGACAACATCAGTACCTGAAGGAGGAAATAAAGCAATGATTCATCATTAAATGAAATTTTTTATCCTTAAAGAATCAGATACGAAGAAATTGCCTCATTTCTAATAAAGAACATTTTCATCCTCTATTAATTTGCTTGAATTGTTTCCACCTTTTCTTCTAGTACTGCTCACAGATGGTTAAAATTCTCCTCAGAAGGAAAGCAAGCATCTGAGTGATCATATTCTTCTTTTTCCTTTTCTTTTTTTTGCTGCTGTATCACTGAGCTTGAAGCAATGAGATCACCTCTGTTTCCTTTCATTGGTGTTATTCAGGTTAGCAGAAAATTCTGCCTCCTTCATCTGTCAGGAGTTTCAGTCTTTTGCTTTCTTTGAAATCTGACCTCTGAACAAGGCCGTAACATCCAGAAAATAGTAGCTGAATTGATTTATTTCAGATTGTTGCTATGGTGATTTCCCTACTGATATAGACAGAAAATGAGGGAGAGAAAAGAGTGTGTTGAAAAGAATGGTGGAGAAAGAGTCAAACCAGGAAAAAGACATGAACTGTGGAAGGCATTTCTGACCCATCTACCCATGCATAGAGTCAAAAGTCTTCTGTTTACTGTTAATTCATCCATAGTGATCACAAACAATCTATTTGCATTTTAAGAAGCAATGAAATGCTTTTATCACATAGGCAGCTAACTGTATCATAAGTAGCCTTAAAATTTCCGGAGATTTTTTTTTCACAGGAATAATGAGTGTGAGTTGTAAAAAAAGTTTGTGACCAGAAGCATTTTGATTCTTGAAATAGTTTCCCTTGATTATGGTTTTTTTTCCTAAATATATTTCTTGACATCATAGGAGAAACTTTTCCGGAGAAAAAGTGAATGTATCCATAAATTTTAATCAATCACTTATTTTTTCATCTCTCCAACTTTGTCCATTCTTCCATTCAAAAAATATTTACTGATCCTATATTCCAGGCTCCAGCTATACATTGATACATTCAATGAATATTACTAAATTTAACAAATATGTTTTGGGCATTAAACATGCAAGAAAACATATAGGTCAAAGTGAGATGCAGAACTGAGTAGAGTCTTTGTCCTCAAAGTGATCATAACCTGGAATAGGATGGAAAATTTAGACCCACATACATCAAAATGAAGGACTATTATTATTGTACCATAATTATTGGAGCCAACAAGTAGCTATTTCTTCAAAGGCTACATGAAGTAGATTTGGGGAGAAAACTAAAGGACGTACAGGATTTTGATAGGTACATTGAAGTAGAATGGAGAGGAAGAGAATCTGTGGGAAGTGCATTCAATTGTGATTGGAAAGGGGCAGTTACATTGGCCTCCTTTACACATTGAAGATTAACGACATGAGTAGAGACCATCCCACTATTCACTCACATCATTGGCCTTCGAAAGGCAGGAGCTGAACTTGGGACATGGCGTTAGCTCTAGTTTGAAGACGTGGCAAATTGATGCCGTTTGTTTGAGTGAAAGTGAGGGTAAGAAGACTTTGGAAATAAACATTTGGAGCTGCTCTAAATTCAAGTAAAACAAAGGAGGCAGTGTAAATACAACAGAATGGAAACCAAGTGGAGTGCAGTCACAGGCACTATTTTCTGGGCCTTTCTTGCCTCCTGTGTCCCTTTGAAGCTTACTTTAGATTTCAGCCACATAAAAGAAGAAGGAGAGGGGTATTCCATTCCTTCACTTCAGAATGCCAGCTTCTTTTAACCCTGTCTTTACACGGGATTGGTTGCATAGATGGTGAGGGGCAAAAATCAAGGGTGTGTTCATGTCTCAAGCCTGGCCTTGACACTGTGTTTAACTTCAGACAAGTCATTTAACTTCCAGGAACCTTAGATTTCCCATCTGTCAGGGCAAAACAGCTTATAAGCTGAAACATTCCATAAGACCAAAATATTAGAATTGGAAAGGACCGTAATAATTTAACATATATTTTCAAATATGTAAATAAAAGCTTCAGACATAAAGGAAATATGATAATTCTCACTTTATTAATTCATCAGCTGTATCTCCTCACTGATGAGAACTTTGTGATTCCATCACATATTTCAGCCAAGATTAAATAGTCAAGGGCTGTCAGGTGGGCTCAGCTTCCTAAGACTTCATTACTATTAAAAATACACTTTGAAGAATTATAAATAATTAAAATCAATGTCAGTTATTAAAATAAATGAACAATGGCTGTATCCCTGTTTTTTACACAGAGATTTTCAGCATCTATGAATTAAGTCACACTGCTCATTCTCTGCCAGGATTTAGCCTTGAGAACATTCTATTCATTTTTCACATTTGTGTAATTTCCCTTTAATACGCCAATGTAGAATTTATGCTAATTTTTACTAAAGTCATGCTTTCATATCAAAATGAGGTTCCATTTGAGCTCCTTTAATTTAAGGATGGGAGAATAGACAGAAGCATTTGTTTAGTGCAAAGGGAAATGATTTATTTATTTGTTCCTGGAATTCAGGCTGAGATTAAAATATTCATTCAGGCATAAAGACTATCATTTTCAGCAGGTTGTAAGAAATGTGACCAGCTGATGCTGAGCACTTCCCTTTTCAATCACAGCCTTTACTTCTCCTCTTCCTCATAATTTCTATCATGAAACAGAATAATAGGTTATGTTTTCACATTAAGACAGAAAATATGAGACCTCTGAAGAACAAATATCAACTTCTGTGGATATCTGTCTTCTTTCTCAGAACTTTATACTCTCAATAGCGGACTGAGCTTGACCTAGATCCTGAAACATCCTGTGAACTGATTGTGACCTTAAGCAAATCTCAGTGGGACCAACAATTTTCTTTCTTTCTGAAGAAGGTTAGGTTGGGGGAGGGGAATTAAGAAGATGGAAGTCACAAAATAATTAATATTACAAAGCAATTGCTGTTACCAAACTTTTTTATCAATCATCTCGGTTTATTCCAAGATAACCAATATATGAACTCTGCATGATCATCTTGTCAACATAATTCATGGTTATCTTGTCTACATAATTTTACATCTGAATCTCTCTTTGAAATTTACTAAAAGAGGAATGACAAAGTTTTCAAGGATACTAACTACAGCAAGAGAATCGTGGAATTGTGAATTTGTTTATACATCTTTCTGCTAAGAAATTCATTTATAAAAGTAGTTCTCAATGTGTGGTCCCCAGACCAGCAGCATCAATAGTGCCTAGGCATATGTGCAAAATGCAAATCCTTGGGCCCCACCCCAGAACTGATGAATCAGAATCTCTAGGGGTGGAACCCAATAAGCTACACATTTTAGTATGTCCATTGTTGAACTCAAATTGGATAGCCCCTTACATTAGGAAAGTAGATTGCCTGGCTGTACTGATATACGTACTTTATTCCTCACTTACTGTTTTTGTTTCCTATGGATTCTGTGTCTCTTATAACTAATTGTGTTTTCCTCTTTAATTTTGGCTGCTAGGAATCTCACAGCCAAATTTGAAGGCTTATACAGATCTTCTAGCCTCCTTCCTATGTCTGTTTTTGTTTTCTCCCCTATTTTCCCTTTGCCCTAATTTCCGCACTTAATTATCTTATGTGAACTATTTTGAAAGATGATGTATTGAGTAAGCAAACTTGTTCATTGGCATGAGTAGTAAGTGAATATCCCTGACAGGATTTCCTGTTGTCAGTTCTCAATATGTTTATTTTATTCACAAAGTAAAAACTTCATTTGGGATATTCTCGAAAGAATCTATAAGATATATGCTTAAATATCCAGGCTCATTTTATCTGATAGCTCCCACATACTGACATCTTTCTAGTACGAAGTGATCCATTAACTTAAATACATTGAAACTGAGAAGTCCTATTTACCTCTTATAGGTACCATCTTTTCCTAATGGCAGTGACATTTTTCATCAAAGATTCCCTTGCCATCAAAGTCATTCCTTTTGAAATTGCAAAATCACCTCTGCCTAATGGTTTTATTAACACATTGACAGCCAAATGTGATTGTAAAAGATGGATTTTTTAACAAGTGCTTTCATTTAAGATGGATAAGGTCAAAGGTTATATAAAATTTCAGCTTTCAGGGAAATTCAAACGTGCAGCATCCACTCCTTCAGGTACCTCTGACACATTTTGGCAACAATACCATAATTAAGAAAGTCAGGATGAAGCATAACATCAACAGTATGATCTGGGCCACTATGGATGGTGCCTCTATCACCTTTTAATTGTGTCAGACCTGTGCAGCAAGCAGAAATATTTAGAGGAAGATTCATCCTCCTGTATGTTTTGTAATGAAGCTTGTGAGCCCACTAAATAATTAAAATAAATGAACACTAATTTTCTTACTTTTAATTTTTATCCAATCTACATTAATTAATAATTTACAAGGTAAAAATGAATAGTAGATAAAAATGACTTTTCTTCTGGTGCTCACATGGGCACAATCGTGGACAGATTCTGCCTTATTGACTGCTCATTTGTAGTAGAAATAACCCCAGAGAAAACAGTGTTCAATGTGAACCAGGCTTTAATAAAAGGAGCGGCAGACTCTGGAGGTTTTTTCTATTTCCATATAATCCCAGGATCATTTGTCTGGAGCTGTTTTTGAATTATTCATATGAATGGTAGCTCTTTCAGATATTGGATGTGAACAGCTTCTATCGTACGGTTTCACAGGCAGCGTCTTTTTTGCTGGCGTTTTAAAAATAGAGCATTTTTTTCCTGTTCCAAATTGCTCTTGGGTAGTTCTGAGTGGGGCTGTATTAGCAAAATGTTAAACATTAAGAGGCTGTTTGGGGGCTACTGCTAAGACTTCTCCAGATAAAAGAGAAGAGAATGGAGAAATATAATGGGAATATAATATTCCTGGGAAAGCCTTCATTTTGAAGCAGCTTTTGAAAATCTCAGCATAGTCTCCTGGTGTAAGCATTGTTTAGGAGACTCAGTTAACATTTATTCTCATTCACTGCGATCTAAACTACAAGTAAATTGGATATGAAGGATTTACTCGGCTAAGCCTATTGTTCTTATTGCCCCATTTGACACCAAGCATTGAATCTGTTCTCAGCCTTCAGGAGAAAAACAAGGCTCTTTAGGGAGACTTCCAAGGGCAGGGAGGTGTGTTCCCTCCATCTCTCCCCTGACTCATCTCTCCCTGCCTCCTTCACTCACTTTGCTTGCCAGCATGCCAAGGTCCTTTAAGTTTTCCCGTCCACCAGGAAGATTCTTTGTCTCTTCTTTGCACTGTCTCTTTTGCCTAAAATGCCTAGCACTTCCCACCCACCAACACCCTATTTTCCCTGCTTTTATCTACTTCTTTATCCTTTAAACTTAGATTAGTGCTCATCTCCCCAACTCCCAAGATGGTTGTTGATTGCCTGGGCTGGAGGGTTTCCCCAGAAACCAACCCAGAACAGGGATTTGAATGCAAGTAGTCTCTTGGAAAGTGATTCCAGGAAATACTGGTAGGGTAGTGGGTAAGTGAGAGAGGGAAGGGATGGAAACCGATAGAAAGTATATTGTATTATAAGCAGTTGCCACTGTGAGCACCTGAGGCTCACCCTGCAGGGGAGCTCTGGGAGACAGTGTAGAGTTAGGCCAACCAGGGAGAAACAAGCTGAAGTATGTCTTCCAGTTCCCATTTGCCATTGGCTGAGGGCTGAGGAGTGCTCCTGGAAGTACTGAATGAATCCCTGTGAGTCTGGCCTGTGCTATGCTGTGAAAAGAAGACTGGTGGAGAATTGCAGATGGGCTCAGCAGGACGCATAGGCATAAACTGGAGGAGTGAGAGCCATGGAGGGTGTGTATCAGGCACCAATAGCATATGTTGCATTGTCCTACACACACACACACACACACACACACACACACACACACAGATATTCTGGGGGCTGTGCTTCTGTAGGTTGAAGGTAAGAAACTGCTTGTCCATTTCTGTACTCTTTGTGTCCTAATGTAGTACTCAGCACACAGTAACTATTCAGTGAATATTTGTTGAAGTAGCGAGTGTAGAATGATTGAGTGCCTCTGTTAGACTGCCCCACCCCGAGTTTTGATTTCCAGTGCTTCCTCATAAGCACATTCTGCCAATCACTGAGGCACCTTCATCCGCCTACTCAGCTCTCATGGTTCAGAGCGTCATATCCATGTTTCTGAATGACTACCCTGGTGTTTTGATTTTCCATGAATGGATAAATATTGCAGCCCGTGCCATTCCCTGGTCCTGCACACTGCTGTGTCAGGCAGGCCTTTTCAGGTGGAGGTAGCCAATGTTGGGAGCTGTGTGGGGCTGCAGGTGGGAAGGTGGTAGGGATAGAATCAAGCTTTTAGCCCCTGTGTCACCTTCCACCTTCCTTCCAGCACACTGGATTGGGTGGCAGATGTCCCCAGAGCCTGGCTCTTTGGAAGGAGCAGAACATCTCTTCCACCAGGAAGCTTCCCAAATCCAAGACAATGGGTAGAGAGCCATTTCCTGGAAACAATGATCTTAGCCTGGTGGCGTGGGAAGCCACTGTGTTCTCTCAGCCCACACCCTCCTTTTGTGTTCCCTCCCTGAATGCCAGCCACCCTGTGCTTTGGAGGCCAGCACTTCCTGCCAGAGCATCTAGGATCCAGCCTACTTAGCCTGTGTCTTCCAGTTTGGCTGACTGGCTCGGCTCTGTCCTCAGCACTGCTGTTCTCTCCAACTGAGTTCTTCAGCATGCTGGGCAGCCTGTCTTTCTTTCCAAACTTCCACCTGCTGCTCTGGCCTGCTGTCTCCCCAGCCTCTTCTCTGTGGAGCTGCCCCTCCTGTGGCTGTGGCCATAGGAGAGCTCAGTCAAGTTACTTACCTGCACTGGTCTCAGTTTCCTTCCCAAAAAACAAAAACAAAAAAACAAAATTTAAGGAGAGTCAGACTAGATTTTTTTTTTGAGATGGAGTCTCGCTGTGTTGCCCAGGCTGGAATGCAGTGGTGCTATCTCGGCTCACTGCAAGCTCTGCCTCCCTGGTTCACACCATTCTCCTGCCTCAGCCTCCCAAGTAGTTGGGACCACAGGTGCCTGCCGCCATGCTTGCCTAATTTTTTGTATTTTTAGTAGATACGGGGTTTCACTGTGTTAGTCAGGATGGTCTCAATCTCCTAATCTCATGATCCGCCCACCTTGGCCTCTCAAAGTGATGGGATTACATGCGTGAGCCACTGCACCCAGCCCAGACTAGATTATTTTTAAGACTCCTTCTAAATATCAGATTCAAATCCCGTGACCCAAGGTTGTTTCCACTACCCTTCCCAGCCACAGATACCTAATTTCTAGGTTTGCGATCCATGCTCAATTGGTAAATTCCGAATGTTACAAAGCCCTCTATTGGATGGGGCAGTGGTGGGGGCTGTGAGATGGGCACAGCAATGATTGCCACCTCCAGGACCCACCATCTGATTGGGGGAAAATGGTCATCAAGTAGGTCCCCATGCTAGAAGTGAGTGAAGAACTTCCTGAGAGCTATTCTGTAAGGTAATGATAGCTGTGAAATCGGGTCACTGTGTCGTCAGGGGGAGTTTCTTTTGTGCTTGGAAGTAAATATTGAGCTGAAAAAGGCTGTTAATTCTGGCTACATGAGGTCGTGGTTTCCCTTCTCTGAGATCCCAGCATCCACCATCGTGTTCTCTGGGGCTCTTTCATGGCATGAGGGAGGTGGTATGTGGCTCCTCAGGACCCTCCAACATACGTTACCATGTGTCTGGACTATGAGAGACCATGGGTTAATAAAGTCAGACTAAAGACCTGGGGTTAAATACTAGCTCAGCAACTCACTAAATGTGTGATTTTTACCTCCCTGCAGCTTACTTTTGTCACCTGGAACAAGTAGGTAGCCCTTGCTTTGGTGTATTTTTTGAGAATTAATTCTATGAACAATCATTGAGTACTTACTATGCCTAGGTTATTGTGTTAAACTTGGTTGAGGGGGGGGGGCGCACACAGAAAAATTAGACATTATCTTTGCTCCTATCTCTAATTCACATTGTAGTAAGGGAGAGAGAAAAATTTATTACAAAATAATCTGATAAATGTAACAATAGAATCAGTGAATTAATAATTTCCTCAGAAACAGGATATGCAATTTTCAATAGAATTTATTTTGCTTCTCCTACCTAAGTAGCAAAGAATCTGCAAAAGGATGAGATAAGGTAGTACGCCATAGGTGACCCACCTCTGGAGAGCTGTCAGGGCCATTTTGCAGAGAGCCCAATGTCACTCATACTTCATAACTGAAAAAATTATTATTATTATTATTTTTTGAGATGGAGTCTTGCTCTTTCACCCAGGCTGGAGTGCAGTGGTGCTATCTTGGCTCACTGCAAGCTCCGCCTCCCGGGTTCATGCCATTCTCCTGCCTCAGCCTCCCGAGTAGCTGTGACTACAGGCGCCCACCACCACGCCCGGCTAATTTTTTGTATTTTTAGTAGAGACGGGGTTTCACCGTGTTAGCCAGGATTGTCTCGATCTCCTGACCTCGTGATCCACCCGCCTTGGCCTCCCAAAGTGCTGGGATCACAGGCGTGAGCCACCGCGCCCGGCCAAAAAAATTATTTTGAGTTCCTTAATAAGTCATAGGATAATCCTGAGTCATTTAGGAAAGGTTAAGTAATGTTTAAGGGTCAGAGAAGTATGTAATATATTTAGGACAGTTTATATCTCAAAACATTAAACTTTTTTTATTTTTAAGATAATATTTGGCATACTGACGGAGTTATAAAAATGATGTAGAATTATATTAATATATAAACTTGAAGAAATGAAATCAAAATTTTACCATGCATCCTTACAATGCATCCTTTAATGGCAGTTTAAGAAACTTTCCTGTAGGAGCCCTGTTAGCCAACTTTCCCTGAACTCCCCCAAATAACGGAAACCCTCCATTTCCTCTATACAATATTCTAATGGATACCCACAGCACAATGGAGGCTCTGGGTTATAGCATCTATGAATGTCTTCTGCAAGCAGTGGAGTTGTGTGCTTGTCAAGAGTGCTGGTTATCATAGCTGTTAATTCCAGTTCATTTCTTCATTCAACAAGTATTATTTTCATACTTTGTTAGATATTGCTTTAGATATTAGAGATATGGCAATGACCAATGCTCCTTGTATTCTAGTTGTATTTACTTTTGCAATTATGTAAATTGAATATTCCATCAATCAATGAAGAATAAATGTGAAAGGCCAACTGCTGATTTTCATGAAGATTAAGTGAAAACCTATAGTGGACATCTGTCCTTTGTGACTACCCAAGATCTTTTAAATTTCTTCTCTGTCTCAAGTTTCCATTTCCCTTGTGACATAAGTTCTACCAATCAGATGCCCCTGTAACTAATGTACATGGGGCTGAGTATACCTGTTTTGCTAACTAGGTGGTAGCAGAGAAAATCCTAGTGCTGTTGTTGTGGAGTTGGCTGTGGTTGTAGAGTTGGCTGTGGCGTCAGTTCCCTCAGAAGACTGGTTCCGTGGTATAACTCTTGGAAGCTTAGTCTGAGCCTGCTTCTACATCTTCCTTCCCAAATTCTGTAAGTCTCAAATAGTTCTTAATAAATTCCTTTTCTTGATGAATTAGCCTTAATACATCCTGTTGTTTGCCACTAGGAAGCCCAACTATTAAAAATCCTCTGGAAAGACCTTGAAGGTTCCTTTAAAAAGTTCCCAAAAAATCCAAACCCCCAAATTGTCAAGTTTTGTGCAAAACAATTGTGAACACTGAGGGGCAATAAAATCATTAGAAAGATTTCACACTTAGATTGCTTCATAATTTTTTTTACATTAGTTTTTGCTCCACTTTAAAGAAATCCCAATTGGAAATCAGCACTGTGGCACTGTAGGCATGGACACAGAATGATGAAGCCCCAATCCATGGACCCAAACACAAACAGGGGCCTTAATTTATCATCAAGAGATGAGAGGATGAATGCACATTGATACGTTTTTGTTTAGAACAAAATATTTAAATTATTTAAGAATCCTTTTTTAAGATTCTTAATTGTAATCACTTTGGTTCACCAACTTTGTATCAGTTCTGCCTTTTTTTGGGTGAAGAGACTTCTCAAATACTATGTGAGGCCTTTGAACCTGGCAGGCACCTCTACAAGGGAGACTTCTCCTCATGCCTACCCTTGGCTTCTCTGGGTTTCCTCTACCTCAGGTAGGTCTAGAGGTTTGGTCTACTCACTTCAAGCAAAGCCTTTTCAGACTCAAAGATGTCCTTTCAAGCCTGCTGCCTCTGGGAGCTCCAAGCAAAGCTCTTTGGTTGGAATCTCTCTGAGGTTACTATGAATTCAGGCTGTCTCTAATCAGTGTTATTGAGCACTGCAGTCACAATGTCACCCCTGTAGCCAATGGCCATGCTCAACACTACTGTCTTCTAATACATCAACTACTTTTCATATTTCCTCATAGCTTTTCCTTCTCTTGTTCCTGCCTCTCCTTTCTCTCCCTCCCCTTTACTCCCTGTCTTCCGTCTTATTCTTTCTCCTTCACATTTGTATTTCCCACCCCTGCTTTCATCCTCTCCATCCTTCGCCATCCCCATTTCTATCTTTCTTCCAGGCCCAGGGAGACTGAGACCCTGGTATGAAATGAAGAAGAAATTGCCTACACTGAGCACAGGCTCCCCTTTCTTTGGTGATCTTTGTTAAATAAGGTTTCTGGCTGATCTTTAATGAAGGGCAGCAACCAGTTTGTTTGTTTGTTTGTTTATTTATTTATTTATTTAAGACAGTTTTGCTCTGTCACCAAGGCTGGAGTGCAGTGGCATGATCTCAGCTCATTGCAACCTCTACCTCTTGGGTCCAAGAGATTCTCCTGCCTCAGTCTCCTGAGTAGCTGGGACTACAGGCACACGCCATCACACCTGACTAACTTTTGTATTTTTGGTAGAGATGGGGTTTCACCATGTTGGCCAGGCTGGTCTCAAACTCCTGACCTCAAGTGATCCACTCGCCTCAGCCTCCCAAAGTGTTGGGATTACAGGCATGAGCCACTGTGCCTGGCCTCAGTCATTTACTTTTGCCCAACAGTTAGCTAACATGGATTCCACTTGTGTAACCTTAAGAGCTTTACAGAAGACTATACAATATGCTTCTAAAATATTAAGTCATTATCTAGTCTTTTATAATATCAAACAAAAATATATTTGATTACAGGAAAACTTTAAACAAAGTAATTTTTACTTCAACTTCTGAAATGAGAAGACAAATACCAATGATGAATTTCCAGTCACTCAGGATGATTTTAGTATGCCAATTTCAATTAGCCTTTTTAAAGCATTGTAGAAACTAAATGTCATAGGGATTAAAAATGTACATACAAATCACTTGAAATTCTAGAAAAAAAGGTAATATTTTTGGGAAAATAAAGCAATCCTGGACTTGTGGCTTTTAAACATAATGCATATTATCATGTTATGTAGCAAACCAATGACATAGCAGACAGCAGATGGGCGCTTAGTGTACATTTATTAAGTGGTTGTAGATCATTTCTGAGATAGTGAAATTTGGCTTTTCTTGCTAGTGTTAAAATTAACCAACCTATTTTGAAAATTGAACTGTAGTTATAACATATATACCTGAAAGGAATGGCAGAGACACTAAACACATGCCATCTCACTTCTAAATATATACATGTTTAGCACTCTGTATGCATTTTACATAGCCTCCCGATTTTATCTAATCCCTACATGTTTTCATCAAATATTTCTTAAGCCCTGCTATGTGCTATGCTAGATCTTGGAGACGAGAGAAATTTAAGACAAAACCAGATCCTGTTCTGGAGGAGTTTCTAATTTTACTGGGAAGATTGAATATATTTAGAAAGAGGTGAATAAAATGCAGTGTGGAGAAGCAAGAGATAACTAGGAAGACTTCCTGAAGGAGGTGAGCATTGATGGGGGCCCTGTGTTGGGTTTAGAAGGCCATGTACGACTCCTGAGGAGTAGAGGGGAGGCACCTGGGCCTTCTGGGTGCAGAATAAGCAGAATAGAAAGAAGAGGCTACTGTATGGCACGTTCCAAGAGCGATAAACAGACAAGTTTTGCTGTAGTGGAGTGTTCCTGTAGAAGAGAATGGGTCAGAAGGTTGGTGAAATGAGCAGATGAGATTCTGATTCTAAAGAGCCTTGAATGTGAGCCTAAGCAGATTCAACCTGATTGGTGTTTTCCAAAAGCTTCTTTCAACACTAAGGCATTTCTGGAGATGACTTTGGTCATATCTTGGGGAAGGAGTGCAGGTAGTAGAGGTGTAAATAGAGTCCAGGTGTTCCACTTTTGCATACCCTTAAGTTCATGCATAAAATTTTCTTTAGAAGAAGGGTTCTAGTACTAAAATAAATGTGCAAAAACCAGTGCCCCAATAAATAAAAAGGCTTAAAGATATTTGAGCCTATCCAATGATTAATAACATATAAAGATTCATCTTCCAATTCAGCTATGAGAAGGAGGCCAGCCAGGGGACTTACTAGACTATTTTCAGTTTTTTAAGTCCTTATAACCTACACCTGGCTGTTTTTACCAATGGACCTGGCATTTCAAAGCAGCAGATAATCCAAAAGTCAGTTATATTTGAGTCTGTGTTGTGTGGCCTGATCTTTCCACTGGCAGATTTACCTTCTTAATTGTGTTTTTCTTAGTCTAATATGGAAATTAATTTGCATTTCCCAAGTACACAATGGCTGGATAGTTGTGGAGAGGAGGAGGAGACTGAGAAGAACAAATAAGGGAGAAGGGTTGTTGTCCAGGGAAGCTGGCTCGGGCTTTGGCATTCGTCACACATCTTTGGTCTGTGAACATCTCCTCACAGGTAATTACAACCAACTATGGTATGGCCAATTGACCAGAATCACTTTTCAACTTGCAGTCAGTCTGCTAAAATAAATGTATTTATAAGTGGCTCCCTTTTCTTTTCTTGCCTCTTCCCTCCATATCCTTTTTTCTCATGATTGTCTTTATCTTCTTAACAAAAACAAATATTTGACAATGTTTCTGGTCAGTGGAAGCCTTAAGCAATGTTGATGGATAAGCAAACATTTATATGATGAGTTGTGAACTCATTGTAGCCTACAATTAGGTCTAAGGTAAAACGTTTCTTTAAAAAATGTTTTGAATAGATGTTACATTTATATGGTCTCAGTTTAATATATGCCTATAGGTATAGATACAGATATAGGAATGTGTGAAGGTAAAAGTGAACAATTTCCCTCCTGCCCTTGTCTAACATCTACATGATTCTCATGGCCCGGCATACAAATAACCACTATTATTAGAATAATTTCTCGTATATCCTTCCACTTTATGCACATACAAATATATATTCATTTCCTCTTATTTACACATGAGGTTGCATACTACGCCTACATTATTGTGCATGTTATTTTCTCATATGACATATCTTAAAAACATTTCCACTTCAGTGCAGAGGGAGCTTCTTTATTCTTTGTGTAGATCCAAATAATATTCCCATATGGTTGGGCAGCAGTTTATTTAACCAGTTCCCTAGTGAGAGACATTTGGGCTGTTTCCAATCCTTTTCTATCACAAACAATGCAACAATGAATGTTTTTTGTCCACCTGTGCAAGTAGGGATGTATATAAATTTCCGGAAGTAGAATTACTGGGTCAAAGAGAATATTTATTTGTAATTTTAATATAAATTGCCTTATATTTATATGTGCAATTTGCTTTTAAACCAGTTTTTCTGTTATAGAATGTTTTAAAGGTACTGTTTTGTGGAAAAACTACAAATCTTTTTAAGATTAATTTTGAGATGTTCCCTTATAAGCAGCAGTTCTAGAAGCTGCAGGGCTGATGTCTCTTACAGAGCCATTGTATTAGAGGCCAGTGACAGCTGCAGTGATGATGCTGGAAGCCCTGTAGGAGGCAGAACAATACTTCCTTGAGAAAGTGGAAAATGTCTTCCTTCTGATGAAGAACAATTACTCAGAAGTTTTGTGAGTTCAGGTGGTGAAGCTTCTTAGTGGTATCATTGGTCTTCCTTCCCTGGTGGTTGATTGAAAGGGGTTTCCGGAATTCTCAGAACCCAAATTTGGAGAGCTGCCAGCATTATGATTAGTACAATGCTAGTTATATTTGTCTGCAGGAGCTCTTAACCTGGGATTTATGGACTGTTGAAGTCAAGGATTGGTGAACTTGGGTGGGAAAAAATACATTTTTGTTTTTACTAATCTCTATGTGAAATGAAACATTTTCTTCGATAACAACTGTAAGTAAAACCAGAGTAGAATTGGCAGTACCTGTGACTTTGTCAGTAAAATAAATGAAGGATGTAGCCATGTCACACTATAGTCATTGCAAATATTCTAAAACATCATTTGCATTCATCATCATGTCAAATGGTGAAGTTATTAGAGCCACTCCTAGTGTCCTAAAATTTATACTTGGAATCTGTTTTAATCAGGTATGGTAAGATAGCAGACACAGACATGATTTTCATGAAGTAAGAGGTTTATACCCACAGGTCTCTAGAAACTGGAGGCCCAGTAGGCCACACAGAGCCACATGGGAAGCACTGGGGTTGGTCAGGAGGCAGGAGAGGAAGAGGGGAGAGCATGGCCCATTAAAGGAAAACCCCTTTGTTGTAGTTTTAATAGGAAGAAAGAGGTGAAGCAGCATGGGTGTGCTGAGTAAGCTAAGATTAGATAGTCTGAATTATTTTGGTGGACTCTGGGCTATAGAGGTGGTCCCTCCTTATCTGGTACCTGGCTATGAGGTAATTCAGGACAGGGAGAATATTGGCTGAGTGAGTGAGAGCTTGATAAAGGAGAGGGTTTTGGCTGTGGGCTCTGAATTGATTGTAATCAATCAATTCAAGTATATCAAGTATATTCAAGTATATCAAAGGTGTGTTTGCAGGAGGGTAATTTGCTCTTTCTAGGAATTAGCTAGCTCTGGGAGGTACAGTCTCTCCATGATCAAGGCTTCAAATGCCAGCACATCAAACACACAGAAAATTTTAAAAATCGTCAATACAGCTAGATAGTTATTTTACGTGTTGATAAATAAGCACAGATACTACATAATCATAGTTGTGCTTTAAAAGTATTTTAATAACTATATTCCAATCTTATTAGCTTCCTTTGTAAACTCATGTAATTTATTTTCTGTCTTCAAAAACATTATCCTGTAAAGGATACTGCTATGGTTTGGATGTTTTGTTCCCTCCAAATTTCATGTTGAAATGTGACCTCCAATGTTGGCTGTGAGCCTAGAGGAGGTGTTTGGGTCATGAGGGTGGATCCCTCGTAAATGGCTTGGTGCCATCCCCATGGTTATGAGTGAGTTCTTGCTCTAGTAGTTCACACAAGAGCTGGTTGTTTGAAAGAGCCTACAACTTTCCCTCTGTCTTTCTCTCTCTCTTTCTGTCTCTCTCTCTCTCTCTCTCATTATGTGACACACTGCTCCTCCTCACCTTGCACCATGATTGTAAACTTCCTGAGGCCCTCACTAGAAGTAGATGCTGACCCTATGCTTCATATACAGCCTGCAGAACTGTGAGCCAAATAAACCTCTTTTCATTATAAATTACCCATCCTCAGGTATTCCTTTGCAAATCTGACTAACAGAGATACCATGGTCTTCATCAAGTGGCTCAAATGATATAAAGCTATCAAGAGAGACAGTTTCTTACTTGATTAACTCTTCTGTATTTTCTATTTTTCTTTCTTGTGGACTGAGGTTCAGCAAAACTTAGGACAGAAGCAAGATATTGGAAGAGATGCTGCCCTGTTTCCATCACCAACACTCACACCTTCATCCAGGGGAGGAAGCACTCATTATGGCTGTAATTTTTTGAGCGCTTACCACATATCCAACATAATTCTATTCTTTTTTTTTCTTTTTTGAGATCGAGTCTTGCTCTGTCACCCAGGCTGGAGTGCAGTGGTGTGATCTTGGCTCACTGCAACCTCTGCCTCCGTGGTTCAAGCCATTCTTCTGCCTCAGCCTCCTGAGTAGCTGGGATTACAGATGTGTGCCATCATGCCCAGCTAATCTTTGTATTTTTAGTAGAGACGGGGTTTCACCATGTTGGCTAGGCTGGTCTTGAACTGAGCTCAGGTAAGCCTCCCACGTAGGCCTCCCGAGGTGCTGGGATTGCAGACTTGAGCCACCATGCCCAGCCTCATTTTTCATGTATTATCTCACTTGATCCTTGTAACAATCCTAGAAAGTAGGATGCGATTATCACTCTCCTTTTACAAGAAGAAACTGAGGCAAAGAGGGTTTATTATCTGCCCAAAGTCACACACTAGTGGCAGAACCATACTGGAGGTTGCGAAGTCTGGCTTCAAAGCCCACACCTGAATACTGCATACAATATGCTTGAGGTATGAGCATATCAGGCCTCATTCTCTGCATATGTGTACCAGGCAGACAGCATTCTCTTTCACCATAATTACATGGTGATTAACTGCCTTAACTTACAAAAGCTTAGAAATCCATCTAAGTGCAAATCTGGGAATCTTTAATCTTTAGGTTAAATATGCAAAGTAATTCAGAAAAAAAATCAAGAAATGAATTCAAAGTATAATTGTGCTATATTTGTTAATAGCTTGGCAAGTTAAATTCACCCAAGTGGTAACCCCTTTAAACTTACTTTATAAAACTTCTAAGGGATCATAAAACCCAAAAGTAAATGAGTCATGTCAAAAGTGTATCCTTGGGTTCTCTGCCAGAGCCATGATCACTCGGCCTTTTTGCTACAGTAAGAAAGTCTCAGGTTATACTTCCTGCTTCCTCACTGACCTGCCTTTTACAGTACTAGGTATGTACAAATCAGATGTTCACAAAGTAGGGAGTGGCTGTATTTTCTTTGCTACTGAATCTCAGGTATATTGCTTTGTCTTACTGTCTTTAAAAGTATTTTAAAAATGCTTACTAAACTCTCAGTCAAGTTTTGCTTTATTGTGTAAGACTACTATAATTAGAATTAGGTTCAGCTGGCCGGGTGCGGTGGCTAACACCTATAGTCCCAGCACTTTGTAAGGCCGAGGTGGGCGGATTGCCTGAGGTCAGGAGTTCGAGACCAGCCAAGTCAACATGGTGAAACCCTGTCTCTAGTAAAAATATAAAAATTAGCTGGGCATGGTGGCACATGCATGTAATCGAGCTACTTGGGAGGCTGAGGCAGGAGAATCGCTTGAACCTGGGAGGCAGTGGCTGTGGTGAGCCGAGATCGTGCCATTGCATTCCAGCCTGGGTAACAGAGAGAGACTCCGTCCCCTCCCCCCAAAAAAAGAGGTTCAGCTGCATGTGACAGAAAGCCCCAAAAAACAGTGCATTAAATATCATAAAGTCTTATTTTTCTCTAGAGCTCTCTTTGGAAGGTATACCATGATTAAGCATTTTCTAGATCTTAGTTCCACTCTTCTCACATTTCATTCTTGACTTCGTGGTCTAACGTGGCTGCTAGAGCTCCACAACCACACCTTTATTTTAGGCGGCTTGGTGCTATACAGTACTTGTATTTACATCTTATTCACCAAAATTAGGCACATGGTTACATGTAGGCAAGGGAAACTGAAAAATGTACCAAACTAAAAAGTAGGAATTTTACTGCTATGAAAGAAAGGTGAAATGGATGTAGGCCTGTAGTTAGCAGCCTTTGCTACACAAACTACTTAGCTACCTTAATTATGACTGAAGCATCACTGGGGACACATACCCTAAGCTCAATTGCCTCACGAGGCAAATAAATGTCTCGAATGTTCTATTTGCATGTCCAAATATATACTGTGATGATAGCACATATCACAAGGTGTTAAGGTGTTAGCCCGCCCAGATGGCACATCATGTTAACAAGGTCTTCTGAATACAAATGCTCAACTCAGGGACTGACTCCAAGAGTGGTAACTTCAGGTACTGTGTGCCGGAGAAAGACAGATGTGGGGGATGGCAGGACTTTGGTTTATCCCTCAGATTATATTACACAGGCAATTGTGTATTCTCTGTGGACATAAAGCTATGTCTGTATTTTCAATTACAACAGAAACTATACTGAAACGAGCCTCATTTTGTGAAGCTGGGGCTATTGTTAAATTCGGTTAAAGTACATTTTATAAAATGTTAAAGCATCTTTTTTTTTTTTTTTTTGAGAGATCCTTGCTCTGTTGCCAGGCTGAAGTGCAGTGGCTCGATCTCGGCTCACTGCAACCTCTGCCTCCCGGGTTCAAGCAATTCTCCTGCCTCAGCCGCCCGAGTAGCTGGGACTACAGGTGTGTGCCACCATGCCCAGCTAATTTTTGTATTTTTTTTTTTTTTTTTTAGTAAAGACAGGGTTTCACCATGTTGGCCTGGGTGGTCTCCATCTCTTGACCTCGTGATCTCCCCACCTAGGCCTCCCAAAGTGCTGGGATTACAGGCATGAGCCACCACGCCCGGCCAAAGTATCTGTTTTTTTGTTTTGAAGTAAATACATATGTGTCTTTGGAAGTCTTTGGCATCTTGCAAATGCATCATGCATTTGAGTCACTGGCTCATTTTCCTACTTTTCTGATTTTCAAAGAAATAATTTTATTGATGTTTTTCTCCAGCAGGTGGAAATCCTAACAGATTCATGCAGTGCAGGAAGGAGTTGCTAAGCAACCGTTTTCACTGTTTAAAAAAAAAATCCAAACAAACCTTCCTTTGAAATACCAGCAGAATGTGAAAAATTAGATAACTCTTCATCCAACTTTGAGCAAACTTATATAATTTACAAAAATTGTATCATCCATTTCTGTTTCCTGCTCTTTTGTAACTTTCATCAACAATGGCACGATCTTCAAAGATGCAGTTTTAGATCTGGGTCAAGCTAACCGTGGAGCATAACACATACAGTTAGAAATCCTGCTGTACTCTCAATTATGGCTTTGCCAACCTGACATCCATTGACATGAGAATTCTTATAATCTGTCTTTGATGTCCTTGGAGTTAAAATTATGTTGGGAGAAGTCTTGGGTCCTTCAGAAAAGTGGATTCTTTGTGGGCACTGGATTGTAATTAAACTTTAACACTAGCTCCTTTTCTCCCCCAAATAAATTAAGTGATTTAATATAAAACAACTAGCTGAAGAATTTGGGGATATTACCCTTTCTAGCACCAAGTGCGGCAATGTGCAATCAGGAGCATTTAAATACATTTATCAGACTTTCTTCTGTGTGGAGGCTAGAGGATGGTTTCCTCAGGTTACAGGAGTACTTTATGCAAAGGAAAAATTGAAGTATCCCTCTAATCAGCCAGTAGCTGATTTCAAGACAAAGCCTCAGAATTCTTCCTAGAGGAAATATTAAAGAATATTTTAGTATTTGAGGTGTGCTCCTTCAGCAAGTCTTCCAAGAGGCTGTTGGGAGTGACCGCTGGTAAGCTGGGGTAGATCCTGTTGTTATGGGGCATGTGTGTAATGTATCTGCAAATACTAGGGATACTGGAAGCTTAATCCTGCCTATATCATAAAATTAAATTCTGTAGGAGGCAACCCTGGTATTTCCTAGTCTGACTGGTGGACTTGCATATACAAGGCTGCCATTGATCAAACTAAAAATTGGCAAGGTTTGCCTTTGACCCCTACATATTTATTCTGCTGGGGACTCACCCAACGTTCCTGTTGCCCATAAATCAATCCCAGCACAGGTATTTCTTGCCATTTGAACATGCAAATCTACTGGATTCAGTACAAGTGAAATTCTTGTACTTCTATAGCTTTTTATAACATGAGTTTTCATAGTCCTTATCTCATTTGCTTCCTATAGCAACACTATCAATAAAGCAAAGCAGAATAATTGATTTCCATTTTCTGAAAATTAACATCAGTCATCCATGTCATGGAGCTGAAATTGGAACCGAGAACTTTCTACTTTCAGTTTAGGCCTCTAGTCATAACATTGCAGCTCATAATTTCTGTTTTGCGTGTCTTTTTTAGTGCACCCTGCTAAACGATTGATTAATAATACATTAAAATAAAGTGAGTTAAATTCTCATTGGGTCATCTTAGCTTAAAGAGTTGTCCTTTACAGATAACATTTGAATCTCAATCCTGGAATATAATGCCGTATTTAAGTGGGCATTTAAAGCGTCATGAATTGTTTTGAAGATGGAAGAAAGTATTTTCAGGCAGAATTCTTGAATTAATTAATTAGTAAGTCAATATTGAACGAGTTTCTACCAGGTTACCAGCCCTGGTGTTACAGAAGGAAACAAAACAGACATAATCCCTACCCTTATGTATTTTACATCCCAGGTAGCTCATTTGTATCTACAAAATAGATATACTTTGTCTATATCTAAGGTTGCCTCTGCTGTGAAGGCAAGACTATCAAGTGCTGGCCATGATAGAGGAGGAAGAGAAGACAAGAGATAAAACTTAATTCGATAGGTTTACAAACTATTCTTTGTCACTTCTTTTCAGAGAAGTTTTGCACCACCTAGATGTGCCTGCAGAGGCAGGGAAGGTAAGGAAGATTGGTAGGTGCTGGCAATAAAATTCTTGCCCAGGTGAGCCGGCCTTTTCCCCCCAATTCTAGGACCATCTGTGGCCTCAGAGAGGGGGCCACAGTGTGTGGTGAGAGGGCATTGATGGTGTTGAGTAGACTGGATGCGAGAACAACCAGTCCTGTTTCGAAGTACATGTGCAGAAGTTCTCACTGCTAGGGATCCAGCCTTTACCAGTCTCCTTTCGCTGTGAGCTAAGTGCTTGAAGGCCAGTGGGGAGGCCCTAGAAAGGAACTAGGCTGGGGATGAACTTGAGTCTCCTAGTGACTGAAGAAGCTTCTTGAAAAAAATATTTTAAAACAGGAACGCTTAACAGGCAGAGACTGTCCTCCTGCAGCAAAAATACTGTGTAAATCTCGTGATTTCAAAAATTACTAGTGATCAATGGTTTTAAAACCTTTTGTCAGTTATACCTGTAATATAAATTTTTATATTAAAAATTCAGTCACATATAATTGTGGTTCCTCCTCTACCATAACCACTACAATGAAGTGATCTTATAAATGGTACCAATGGTCATACCTGATTTGACACTCATGTTACAAAATCAACTACTGTATTTGAGTAGGCATGTAAGTGACTGACTTTTTCATTGACTCCAGTGTATGTCATTTCATCCATGAGATTGGTAGTTAAGGACTCTGCATGTCAACCCCCCATTGTTAATGAAACAGCTTATTTCTAACAGTGATGATGAGTACTAGTATAGCTAATAGTTGATTTATCTTCATGAAATATTCCATAACATTCATTGGTTACTACTCTTGAAACAAAACACTTTTAAGCCATATGTCAAAAAAAAAAAAAAACCCAAAGAACAAAACTTAGTTTAACACAGAGTCAATGGACCCACATATCTGAAGTTACTCTTCCATGGGAATTGTTCTCTCTGTTGGCCTGGCAACTGTACTCTCTGAAGGACACTGTGGCACCATTCTGTGGCACCATTCTGATCTCTTTTTTATACATTATCTCATTTAATTGTCATTTTGACTCTATAAAGGAGATACTATTGGTATTCCTTTCTTACAACTGAAGAAACCAATGCTCAGATGGTTAAGTAACTTGCCATAACTTGCCGAAGAATGTATAATTTGGAAATAAATGTTGAAGGTGAGTTTAAATGACTACAAAGTCCATGTTCTTTTTTTTCCTTTTCTTTCCCCTCCCCTCCCCTCCCCTCCCCTTCCCTTCCCTTCCCTGTAGTCTCGAACTACTGACCTCAGGTAATCCACCCGCCTCGGCCTCCCAAAGTGCTGAGATTACAGGCATGAGCCACCGCACACTGCCAAAGCTCATGTTCCTAATCACAGCATAGCTCTAGCAAGTTACCAGAATAAAAATGAAAAAGAGGGGCATTTGAGAACTTTGGGCTTGTTGCTTCACCCACCTTCGGAGTTCCTGACTCCAGCTTAGATCAGTTGGACCCGATTGTACTCCTTGAACTTGAGGGTAATTTTGAAGGTCAGATTCTGGGTGTGTGTGGAGGCAGCACTGCAAGAGGGTGGGAAGAGTCCTGAGGACTTTACCTGCCTTTGATTGTAGTTCCTGGGTGGTTTAGAGGGGTGAAGTTTGAAAACCCAGACCTGACTTGTACCCATCCAACTTCAGACTTCCACCCCTCATCACTCCAGTTCAGAACTTGCAAGCAGATTGTCTTCCACCCGTTTCTAGAACTGACCTTTTGTATGTACTCTGGTGACTCAGTCCTAGAAGGAAGTTTACTTTCCCTTAGTAAGTGGTTAGTAAACTTTCTTGCTGCACAGATGTCTTTGATCATCTGATAGAAGCTGTGATCTCACTCCGAAAAAGATGCACAACACACTTGCATACAACTCATTATTTATAATTTTAAAGGATTTGGAGACTTCCTAAAGCCCATCCGTGCTTCCACTGAGAGGTCAAGGAACTCAAGTTAAGAAGAAATCTTCGGGGATGTTCAGTGTCATAGACAAATGTTTTTCAGTATTTTTTTCAAGATTATAAAGCATATTGAAAGCAAGGAAGGAAGGGAGAGAGAGAGGAAGGGAAGAAAGGAAGACATGAAATGTCAAACAATATCAACACCCCCCCACTCACTTCTCCAGCTAGAATAACAATTTATGTAAATAATTTTTGAAGATTTGTCTAATTGGGGCAGTTCTAAAAAATAGGATGGACACTAACATTCAATTTTGGCCAGTTTGCTATTTTGAAAGGAGACTGCAGCCAACAAGCCCTTAATGAACATTTTTTTATTTTTATTTTTTTTTTTTTGAGATGGAGTCTCGCTCTGTCACCCAGGCTGGAGTGCAGTGGCGCAATCTCGGCTCACTGCAAGCTCCGCCTCCCGGGGTTCACGCCATTCTCCTGCCTCAGCCTCTCCGAGTAGCTGGGACTACAGGCGCCCGCCAACACGCCCGGCTAATTTTATTTTTTGTATTTTTAGTAGAGACGGGGTTTCACCGTGGTCTCGATCTCCTGACCTCGTGATCCGCCCGCCTCGGCCTCCCAAAGTGCTGGGATTACAAGCGTGAGCCACGGCGCCCGGCCGAACATTTTTTATACTAAACTAAACTTTAGTAACTTTAAGATCTTTAGAAGATGAGAAGCTACACATTCCTCCTGACTCAGCCTATGGTTCTTTCAGCCATTTCCAGCTCCTCACCCTTTTTTTTTTTTTTTTTTTTTTTTCTTGTTTTCGCTTGGCTTTGTGATGGTCAGAGTCAAAGATTACCTTAGCTGGAGTAATGTGCTATGGCCAGTCCTTGCCACGGGCAACAAAGGTGGGAAATTTCAGCTCCTCAAACATCCCATGTGTGGTGGCAAACAGCCCTAAAGCCTCAGCTGTGGATTCCTTTCTCATAGGCCAAAGTTAAAAAAGAACAGTGAAGTCATCTGTCATTTTAGTTTCATCTAATATTAGCTTTCCATTCCCAGCTAATTAAGGTGCAATATTTTCTTTAGTCATTCTCCTAGGCATGATTGTATTTAAATAACTTCTCCAGTTTCTTCATGTACTTGTGGAAAATTTTCTCCTTTTCTCTTTATAAGCTAGTAATTTAGTAATCTGCCAATTCTTTAAAAATTGCATGGACTAAAACATCCAAACCCCATCTTTAAAGTCATTCTCAGAAACCAGTAGGTAAACAAATATGGCCAGTGTTTAGTTGCACTAGTTATTAAAAAAAAAAAAAATCAGCAACGAGGTACTATTAAACAGCACTCCCCCATGAAATTAGCCAACATCTCTCTCTATCTAAATCTATATTTATCTGTCCACATCAGTGTTATCGATGTACTTTTCCGTTTGTTTACATACATGAATGGAGGAGTATAGAATGCAGGTATACATATTTAGACATTATAGATAGCAGGGTATATAGGCATTTGTGCATCAGAGACACTGTCCTTATCCAAAGAGCCTATGAGTGCTTCTCAAAGATTAGCCAGATATCAGCTTGTTAAACACAGGTTCCTGGAACCCACCCTAAAGATTCTGGGGTAGGGCCTGAGAATTTGTGCTTCTAACAAGCTCCCAGGTAATGCTGATGCTGCAGATTCAAGAATCATGTGTCAATCAGCCCTGCTTCAGACTAGTGGTTCTCAGGCCTGCTGCACATTAGAATCACCAGAGGAGACCTTTAAAAAAAATACTGATACCTTTTGTTGCACTCTAGACAATTAAATCAGCACTTCTGAGACTATTTCTCGGGCTTCAGTAGGTTTTAGAAGCTCCACAGGTGATTCTTAAGTACAGTTAAAGTTGAAAGCCATTGCTTTTAGACCAGTGATTCTCAGACTTGGGTGTGAATGAGAATCTCCTGGAGGGTTTGCTCAACAGAAATTTCTGGGCCCCATCCCCAGAGGGTCTGATTTAGTAGATATGTGATTGATCAGAGACCTTGCACTTCTAACAAGTTCCCAGGTGATGTTGATACTTCTGGAACAAGGACAACATTTTGAGAGATGCTGCTTTAAAATTTAGACTCTCATGATGTGTGATGGCAGACTGAATCATAACACTTCCATGGTGTCACTGCAAATTGTCACATTTGGGGAAAATATTGTAGTAATATATATATTAAGAATCATAAACACCTTCATGCCTGTTGATCTAGTAATTCTGCTTTGGGGACTCTATCTGAAGAAAATAGATACAGAAAACAGCTATAAGCTTGATGTTCACAGAATTGATTTTTATAATGGTCAAAATATTATAAAGCTTAAAATGTCCGTAAGTAGGTGACTGGTTTAATAAATCATGGGATATCCCTGTAATGGAATAGTCATTAAAAATGATAGCTGTGAAAGTTAGCAACATGGAAAAACATTTGTGATTTAAATCTGAGTAAAAAATGTATAAATGTTGTGACTTACAACCATGAAAAAGTATACATAGAAAAAATATCAGAAGGAAAGAAACTAAAGCAATAAAAGTCATGCTAAGATGATGGAATCTTTTTTTTCCTTGCAAATTTTCTTTGACTGTGTTTATCAATTTTATAACTATAATTGCAACTGTATAACGGCACCATATATGATATATAACATATATATATATATAGTTGGCATCAAATTACTCATTACCATTTCTCTTTGTGATAATGTGGTTTTATCTTGGTTTGAAATAAAATTCCTAAGAATCCTGCATTTGCCTGTAGATCCTAATTGCAACTTTTCCTGAGTGACAGCACATGCTCTCTCTACTATGGCTCCTGCCATCAGATATTTTCTGAGTGATGCTAATTACCCAGAGGTGACACAGAAAGAGCTTAAAGGTTCCTATTAGGCAGGAAGCAGCCAAATGTGGGTGGTGGGGCAGGGTGGGGGAGATGTTGATTTTTTGGTTTTATGATGAATGATAGAGCATACAATGAAACTCATCTCTATTCACTATGCCTTCAATAGCTAAAGGATTTATAAGAAACTCCATTTATATCCTCATTCTGTACTGTTTCACCAGAGGTTTTGAGAGTTACTTTCCTAAGTCACTGCGTAAGACAATATATAACAGATCAAATCCCAATGACTGGAAATCAAATGACTGGAAATATTATTTCAGGAGATTGCTCACCGTAAGTAAAATAGATCTAAGACTTAGATGGCCTGGGGCAATCTTGCTTTGCAGACCTTTTTATTACTAGATTGCCTGTAATAAACACCCTCTTCAGCTTTGGCCACGCCATCTTTAGGAGTAGACTGTGAGCAGACCTTGAATATCGCACAGAGCTTAAATTGTCAAAAATGTATATAATACCACACTTGGTCTTTAAGCTTTCCTTAATGCTAGGTTCTTTTCATTGTGCCAATCATTTTTATTGTTTATTTTCTAAGCTATTGATACTGATACAGTGTTCAGAAACAGGTTGTCCTTGGAACTCAGATGGTTTTTATATCTCTTCAAAGTGTTTTCTATATTTTGGAGGGTATATTTTCTATTATTTTTAATAGAAACGTGTTTGATTTATAAACAAATTTTATGAATTTACTTGCTGACTGTTGTTTCTTTTATTCCACTCCTACATCGCAGGATAATTTTACGTTACCCTTTCAGAATAATTTCTCTTCTTGCCAAAGATATCTGTGGATATTAATTCTCTTATGCACCTACAAATGTCATTATTTCCACCCTTTCTAATTAATTAGGGTAGAGAATTCTAGATTTTCCCTTCATACTTTGAAGATATTCTCTACTGTCTTTTGACTCCCTCGCTGCTGCTGCGAAGTTTGCTGCCAACTGATTGTCATTCCTTATGGATAATCTTTTCTTTCCTTCTACAGAAAGGAAAGAAAAGCAAATCTCTTTTTTCTTGATATTCTTCAATTTTACTACAGAATGTATGAAAGCATATTACATTTTATCTTTTTTTCTTGTTGCATGTCCTTTTCCATCTGAAGACTTACGTTTTTCTCAATTCTAAAAAAAATCCTTAGCTGTTATTCCTTCTGAAAGTTCTATTAGACATGTCTGGAAACTTCTCATTAAATCCTATATGTATCTTAATTCTTTCATAATTTTCCTCCATTTATATTTCTTTACTCCATGATCTGAGAGTTTCTCAATTATAGCTTTTAACTCATTAAAATGTTATCATAACATTTATGTTCAATCAACTCCTCTGAGAATTTTTTAAAAATTTCAGTGACTATCCTTTTTCATTTTTAAAACTTATAATTCTTGTTTTTTAATATTGGCTAGTTCTAGTTTTGTGTTCTCTTGTTCCTGTTTCATAAGCTCCTATGCTTGTTTTATGGTTGCCATCTTCCAGATTTCTCTAAAGATTTTAAGCAATTTTCTGATTGCTCAAATATTTCTCTACCCTTGAATGTAACATTTCCTTTTGGTTAGAGTTTTTAACCTATATTATATGATTAAAAATAGCTTTTAAAATTATTCTCTCAAGGTGCAAATGGGTGGATTAAAAACATTATTCTCCACTTAAAAAATTAATGTACACAGGAGCACAGAGATAAATACAAATATTCATCTTTCTGTCACTAAAAATAACATTAAAATTTTGTCATAAATATTTCAAATCATTTTTAGAGAGGTGGATCATTAAGAATATATCTAAAATATACTTTTATTTATCTTTAACTTCATTCTTTTTGCTTCAAATATTTGATCAATCAAAAAATTGTTTAAAATCTAACGAAATCAAGAAGATAGCAACTTTCTTAGAAAGGCTGATCTTTATCCTAAAGTTGGGGATAATATTTCTTATCCACATTTATCCATATTTGTACACATATATTACACAGAAATTTATTCATAATTTTGTTTCTCAAAATTTACAAATGTGATTTATTGTATGCATTATTTTGTAGTATTTCTTTTTTTCTTAGCCATGTTATTGAGATCAATGATAATGCATGTAAGTCATATATTCTTGTACATATCTCACCATAAATATGTCTGAGACTGTCTCAAGACAACATATTTGAAATAGAATTGCTGAATCATAAGCTGTGAACATTGTCAACTTTACTAGATGTTGGCAAGTTGTTAGCCAAGTGATTGCTCCAATTTATACCCTCTTCCACCAGCAATATAGAATTGCCATTATTTATGTTGTCATTCATACTTACATTGCTGATTTTAATTTTATCAGCTTTATTGAGGAGCAATTTACATACAATAAAATTCACTGATTTTAATGTACGATTCTATGAGTTTTAACAAATGCATACAGTCATGTAACCACCACCACAATTAAGACAGAAAACAGGCCAGGTGCAGTGACTCATGCCCGTAATCCCAGCACTTTAGGAGGCGGAGGCTGAAGCAGGTGGATCAGTTGAGCCCAGGCATTCAAGACCAGCCTGGCAACATGGCGAAATCCCATCTCTACAAAAACAAAAGCAAACAAAAATTTGTCAGGTGTGGTGGCGCGTGCTTGTAGTCCCAGCTACTCTGGAAGCTGAAGTGGGAGGATCACTTGAGCCCAGGAAGTCAAGGCTGCAGTGAGCTGTGATTACAAAACTTCACTCCAGCCTGGGCAACAGAGCAAAACCCTGTCTCAAACAAAACAAAACAAAACAAACAGAACATTTTCTATCACTCCAGTAAGTTCTCCTCATCCCTTTTCGTGGTCAGTTCCCTTTCCCATTCCTGGACCCTAGCAAGCACTGATCTGCTTGAGTCATCAGAGTTTTCCCTTTGTTGGAATTTTGCTTAGCTTAATGCTCTTGAGATTCATTCAGGTTGTTTCATATATCAATAGTTCATTTCTTTTTATTACTAATTAGTATTTCATATAGATACTCTACAATATGCTTATCGATCAACATTGATGGAAATGTGGTTTGGTTCCCATTTGGGGCTATTATGAATAGAGCTTCTATTTACCTTACAAGTGCTTGTATGGACTAGATAAATGTTTAGAGCTGGAACTACTAAGTTGCATGGTAAGTATTTAGTGTATCAGAAACTGACAAGCTGTTTTCTATTACGGCTCTACGATTTTACATTCCTACCATCAATGTATGGGGGTTCCAGTTGTTCCACATCTTTGTCAACACTTGAAATTGTCAGTCTTCTTAATTTTAGCGATTTTAGTTGGCGTATGTATTTCCCTAACGAATGATGATGTTGAACATCTTTTCATGTGCTTATTTGCCTTTAATATAAGCTCTCTGGTGAAGTTTCTTTTCAAATCTTTTGTCCATGTTTAACCAAACTGCTTGTTTTCTTAATATTCAGTTGTAGAAGTTCTTTATATATTATACATAAAAGTCTTTGATAAGATACATGTTTTGCAAATATCTTCTCCCAGTCTCTGGTTTGCTTTTTCACTTGTTTACAGTACCTTTTTAAAAAGCTAAAGTTGTTTTTAATTTTTCTAGTTTTAGTTTGTTATTATTTTACTGTTGTCTATTTTATTTTTTAAAATATCTTTTCCCTTAGAAATTGATATACCCACTTTAGAATACTGATATAGAATGAACAGGTTTTTAAAACCTAATATTTAATTATTAAATACCTATCTTATTACACTTAACAGTGATATATATTTAAAAGCAACACTAGATTTCGAAATGGCTTGTGGGTCTTGGAGGTGAAAGTAAAATTTAAGTCTTCAGTAATAGCACTATTTTCTAGGACAGTGTTTTCTAGTAGAAATAGAATGCAAGCCACACATATAATTTTAAATTTCCTAGTAGCTACATTAAAAAATTAAACAGGTATTTTAGTAATATATTTTATTTAACATGACATATAAAAAATGCTATGCTTTCAACATGTACTCAATGTAAAAATTAATGAGATACTTTATTTCTTTGATATACTCCAGTTAAAAAATTTTTAATGTGGCACTAGCTGCATTTCAAGTGTTCAGTAGCACATGTAGCTGGGGGAGGGTACCATATTGGTCAGGGAAGTTCTAGAGAAAAAGCAAACTTTATTTCAACTGAATAAGCTCTTACAGCATCCACAATACTGTACAAAGTGATGATAAAATATATGAGATTCAACTGTATAGCCAGGATAATATAAAGAGCTAATTTCATCTTTGAAGATTTCCTGGAAACACTATTGGGTAGTTCAGTAAAGCTGTATTTGATTGTTACATGCTAGAAAGTGGATGTTGATCCCAAAAGATCCTGCTAGTGACAGTAACACTTTTATCATTAAATAGAAAGCAGTGAGGAGGCTTTGGGCTGGAAACTCCACATCCAAGTTTCTTTTTCCAGGCCAAAGAATTA
This sequence comes from Nomascus leucogenys, assembly GCF_006542625.1. NCBI lineage: Eukaryota > Metazoa > Chordata > Mammalia > Primates > Hylobatidae > Nomascus > Nomascus leucogenys. Next base: position 80,783,663 of record NC_044391.1, read on the forward strand.
ATAGTTGAGCAATATTATTTTTTAATAATCCATATCAATTGGGCTCTTTTTGAATTGCCTTCATTGGTTTGATTATCACAAAATTCCCACACAATATAAGAAACTTGAGCCCAGGAAGTCAAGGCTGCAGTGAGCTGTGATTCAAACGCTGATCATTGCCCTCATGTCATTTGATTTTTTAATATGCAGTTGGGATGCTAGACATGGAACCAGGGACAGTAGGATGGTAGCTCCCTGGTCTTCTGCATTTAAGAGGTTAATAGTTTGGAACTATTTAATGGTTCCATTTAATAGTTTGGAACTATTGCCCTCTTCTTTCCTCACCCTGCTCAACAATCCTTATATAAAGATTTCCTGGGTGACTGCATGCCTATTAGAATGGCTGACAACAAACAGTAACTGACAATGCCATGTGCTGACAAGGACTTGAAGCAACCAAGACTCTTTGCTGGTGGAAATAGAAAATGGCACAGCCACTCTGGAAAAGCGTGGCAGTTTCTTATAAAGAAACAAAGTTAAAAAGTTAGTTTGTTAAACATATATTTATGACATGACCCAGCAATCCCACTCTTAGGTATTTCCTGAGGTGAGATGGAAACGAAATTCACACAGCTCAGGGATTGCTAAGGACTGGAGCTGGAGGGAAGCATTGACTATGAGGAAGCACAGGGGAATTTTTTGAGGTGGTAGGACTCTACCTTGATTGCACTGGTGGTTGCATGATTGTAGCATTCGTCAAAATGGATACTTCTGTACACTGAAAAGAATAACTGTTATTGTAGATGTTATTCAATTTTTAAAGAAGTTTTAAAAATGTATTGGGTAATTAGTGAATGCTAGGACCAAAAGAGGGGAGGGAGAAAGTATGAAAATAAATACAGTACCAATTTATGCAAGTAATGGGATTTGACCTGAAAATCAGTGTTGCCTCAATTTAGTTCAACTCAATAAATTCACATTTGGGTGCCTACCCTGTGTCAGGGATAGATAGTGAATAAGACACAGCTGGCTGCTAACTTCAAGAAGCAATGTTCATTTTTGTGAGACATATGCAGGCATATGATGAACACTTTTATAACTCACTCTCCTCTGAAGCAAAGCAAATATAGTTCTAAGAATGTTTGCTGCTTGAAAGCAAATCCAAGAATGTTGTTCAGAAGGATACCATATAGTAGAAACTTTTAAAGATTTTTTTATTTCTATACTTTCTCATATCTGGGATGCCATTATTCTCAGAGTGAATTCCCTGAAAGGTAGGTGACATGAAGTAAAAGAATGGCTTGCTACTAGCAACAATAGAAAGGAAACTATCATGGGATGAGGGCGTGCTAAGATATACTGCACATTTTCGTGTTGATGGTTCCGCATAGGCTTCGACTTGACTGACAGCCACTTAATCTTGGTTGTTACCCAGTAATGAAACCACTTACTCTGACAACTGAAGACATTGCAGTCCTTCAATCAGCCCAGAAGTCATTCCTGATGGGAATACAGTGGGAGTCTTGGTATAGGTGAATATTCAGACAGCTGCAAAAGTGTTATTTTCTCAGAATGCAACATCCTCTGTGTAGCTTGAGCTTATACACATACACACTATACCAACACTGTTTTTCTTGCCATGCCCCTCATGCTGCACCCTTGCGCTGTATGCTTTCTCACCTTTTCACTGTGTTCTGCTCTATTGGAAGGAAGCGGGCTTGTTAGATAGCCAGGTAGATAACAGCAGCTATGTTTGCATAGCATTTAATAGCTTTAGAGTACATTAACCCTCAAACAGCTCTATACAGTGGACAGGGGAGGTGTTATTATCTCAGTCATGGGAGAAAACAGGAGGTCCAGAGGGGTCGTAAGTTGTCCAAGTTGCCCAACAGGGAAAACATACAATCAGTTCTCAAGTTTGAGTCTTCTGGTCAGGGCACTTACCCCTGTACGATGATGCCTCATTATTGATTTTGATTTTGATTTCAGATGCTGTGGGTGCTGACATATCTTTGTGTGTGTGTGCACACATGCATATAATTATGCTAGAAAAAATATATTTTGGAATGAACCTACATGTTATCTGTCCTCCACACTGGAGGACAGGCAACAGACACCACATTCTCTAGCACAATGTCCGTGAACAGGAGTTATGCAAACTGGTGTTAAATAAAGGAATCCTTCCTTCTTTTATTCAAACGCTAATCATTGCCCTCATGTCATTTGATTTTTTAATATGCAGTTCGGATGCTAGACATGGAACCAGGGACAGTAGGATGGTAGCTCCCTGGTCTTCTGCGTTTAAGAGGTTAATAGTTTGGGACTATTTAATGGTTCCATTTAATAGTTTGGAACTATTGGTTTTGAACTGTTTTTCATGGTCAGAGGTTCTCACCTCTGCATCTACTTACAGCAGCAGTGACCCTGGAAGCTTTATATCTGCCCTGATTCTTCTTGATTTCAAGGACTTTCCAGGAACCTATCAAACTGGTAAAGGGTTGAAGGACTGGTAGCAATACTGATCTTTCCAACATAAGTAGTAGTTACCATGATGCAGTTACTTCAGGGAAAATAAAAAGGCTCTCAAAAGTGTGAATCATCTTCTCACTGGAATCTATTATGTCTCATATTTTTTCTTCTGGATTAAAATATCTATCATAGATGTGGGGAAAAATTATGTGAGACATTAGGCCAGTATCAGTTTTACTTAAGCACATTTCTATGAAAAGAGACTGACAATAGCTATAAAAATAAGTACCATTTATTAAGCATTTAATAAGAATCAACCTTTAATACATTATTTTCTTTACTCCACAACAACCTTCTGAGGAAGTTTTGAATGAGAGACTGAGACTTAGAGGTGAAATAACATTCAATCAAAAAATGGAAGAGCCCAATTCAAATTCAGACCTGCCATGGCCATGACTCTGTGACCAAGACACAGACCTTGTTCTCAAGTAGATTAAGATATACAAGGGGCCCTGAGAAAAGACTAAGTATGTGGAGAAATAGCAGTTCATGGCAGGTGAAATGGGAGCCACAAGAGGAGGGTGAGCAGATGTGCTTTTAGATTTGAGAAGAAGCAAAGCTTTCAGTTGGTAAAAGGTGCTAGGGCAGAAGAGGCTTTGTGAAGGCCGTGGGACCTGAAGTGGGGTTGGAAGGAAAGGTAGGATTCCTGTAATAGATGGGTATGTTTATCTGTAGCCTATAAATATAAATATGCTTAAATGGAACATTGATCCTGCATTATCAGTAGAGAACAACACATGCAAATTTTGGCTCTTGAGGTTTTATTTGAAATCGTTTCTTGACTCATGGGTCAAAACTCAGGACAATTCTCTCTCTCTTTCTGTCTCTCTCTCTCTCACACACACACACACACACATAAACACACTCCTAGTGATTGTGTGCACACATAGACAAATAGTATAATTAATATGATTTTTAAAATTATCCCTTTCAGGATGTCTTTTTTCTTAGAAACACTAAAAAGCAAAGTGGCATGATATCTGCCATTTAAAAATGATTCAGCAGAAAGTGTATATTTATATATGTTTTATATTAAACATTATATATAGACTGCTCTTTAAAAAGTATAGTCAATGGATGAATGGATAGATGATTGATAAATAGGTGAATAATTGGATGGAGAGAGATAGGGCAGGAGAGAGTGAAAACAAAAACATGTAGTATGTTAACTAATAAGTATAGATTCTAAATGAAGGATATATGGGTGTTCATTATACTATGTTTTAATTTTTCTTTGTTTAAAATTTTCCATTAAAAAGTTGAGAGAAACATGGGAAATTCGGAAATGGCAAAATAAGTAAATAAAAACCACCCATAACTCTATCTGATATAGCCACATTAATACACTACAACATTTGGATGCATTTCCTTCTAGTCTTTTTTCTAGATATATGTTTTTAAAATTTACAACATTTTGTCATCAAGTTATATGTCCAGCTTTGTAACCTGCTGTTTTTCACTTAGCACTGCGACCTAAGCATTTTATCACACCAATAAAAGCCCTCAATGAAAAATATATTGTTGATTAAATATACATGTCTTCTCCTCTTCCCTTCATAGCTAAGTATCTTCAAGAGTAGCCGCTACTTTCTCAACTTCCATTCACTTTCCTACCCACTAAGATCTGCATCATCCCCACTTCTCCATGGAACCTGCCTGGGCAATGGAAACCAACACCATGTCTGATGGACATGTTTCAGCCCACCTCTCACTGTTGCCTTGATTTTCCTTCTTGAGATTTCCTGCCTTCTTGGCACCACTCTCTCCTGCTGCCTTTCCTGCCTCGGTAGGATTCTTTTAAGCAATTTCACAGACCTCTCTTCCTCCCCATTTCTTAAGCACTATGCTCCTCAGTGCTCTGTTCTTGATTTGTGCTCTACTTTTGCTGGCATTCTCACTGGGCAGGAAGTCTAGCCACTCACTTGGTTTTAAGTTGTTAATTTGTTAAAACCAAGTGAGTGGCTAGACTTCCTGCCCAGTGAGAATGACTTCTGAATCTACCTCTTTATCCCTGAGTTCTCACCTGAACTGAACTTGGGGCTCAGAATCTCATGGCTGACTGGGAAATCCACCAGGGATTTCCACAGTCCTCTCAAGGCAAAATGTGTAAACTGAACTCATCGTTGCCATCTCCTCAGTTTCCCCATTCCACTCAGGCACCCTTGCTTTCCCGAGTTGCCTATCACAGTGAATTGCTTCATCTACCCAGATTCCTGAGCTGGAAGCATAGAGTCCTTCTAGAATCTTTCCACGTCCAGTAAAAACCAAGTTCTGTTGACTTTCTCTTTTCCACCTCTCTAATCTGTCCAATTCTGTGTTACTATTGCAACTGCCCTGGCTTAGGCTCCATCAACTGTTTCTGAATTCTTGCACCATCTCCAAACTGATGTTCCTTACTTCTGCCTTGTCCATTGTCATGCAGCCACTAGAGTGAACAATTTAATAAGAATTCAATCATGCCATTTCCCTCTTAAATTCCTTTAAAGTGTCTCTCTTATCTTTCCTATAAGACAAAGTCCCAGCCTCTTAACATGCATCACCAAGCTTTATGTGACTTGACCCCTGCACACTAGCCTTGTTTCCTCTACACTTGCTTTAACTGTACCCCTCATTATGTACATGCATGTAGCTCAACAAATGCCTTACCTCAGTTTCCTTGCTGTTTTTTCCTTTTTAAAAATACTCTTTCCCTACTTCTTGGCTTGGCTATTCCTACTAATTCTTACCAACAAAATTATACTTTTAAAAAAAAAAACAGGAAAGCCTCTCTATACCCCCAATGACAGCTGTGCCCCAACAGCACTCTTTACTCACCATGGTGGGTGGAAGTGATTTGTTTTCAAGCCTGTCTCTTCCTCCACATGGGAGCTCTGAAACTAAGAAATCTATCTCATTCACCTTTGCACGTGGAGTTCTGCACCTTACTTGGTCCGTGGCAAGAACTCAGCAAATATTTAATGAATTAAATGTCTGTCTAAGTAGTGTGGCAGGACAAGCCGCAGACAAAACTCTTCAGACACCAAGTTAAAGAAGGAAGGGGTTTATTCGTCCAGGGGCATCAACAAGACTCCTGTCCCAAGAGCCGAGCTCCCAGAGTGAGCAATTCCTGTCCTTTTTAAGGGCTCACAACTCTAAGGGGGTGCACGTGAGAGGGTCATGATCGATTGAGCAAGCAGGGGGTATGTGACTGGGGGCTGCATGCACCGGTAAGTAGATCGGAACAAAACAGGATAGGGATTTTCACAGTGCTTTGCTATACAATGTCTGCAATCTATAGATAACATAACCAATTAGGTTGGGGTCAATCTTTAACTACCAGGCCCAGGGTGTGGTGCCGGGCTGACTGCTTGTGGATTTCATTTCTGCCTTTTAGTTTTTCTTTCTTTGGAGGCAGAAATTGGGCATAAGACAATATGAGGGGTGTTCTCCTCCCTTAGTAGTAACAATGGAGGTCTCTGAGTGTTTGGTATGTACAGAAAGTATGTTATGAAGGTGATAGGAGTAGGGAAGGTTCTAGTTCATGTCTGGAGGAGTAGGTATTCATAGGACTCCTTTGATTTGGCACAGGATAGCCATCAGATACAGCCACTGCAGGGCAAAGTTAAAGTCAAGAGGAGGTGGTTCAGAGTTAGAAAAGAATGAAAGGACATTGCAGGGAAATATTTATTTTTCTATTGCATATATCTCATTCACATATCTGGTTCATTTTGAGATTGTTTTAAATAATTATGATGAGTATTTGCATAGCTCTTCATACTTTATATAGGTTTTTATTTCATTATGAAGTCTTTTATGACTGATTTCCCAGCATCTTACCACTATACCTAGGAGTGATGTCTCCCTTCTTTATGCCCCCTCTATACTTTGTCTGTTATGCTCCTTTCTGTCTATGTGATCTTATTTCAGGCCCAAATTTTAAATTCCACATATTTGCCAATGACTTCCACATTTTGTTTTTCCAGATAAGACCTTTCTTCTGAGCTCCCGACTCTCATAGCCAACTGTCAAGGTTAGCTAGGCTTGACAGTAACAAATAAGCCTTGAAATATCAAAGACTTGTTACAATAAAGTTTTATTTCTTGATCATGTCTCAGTCCAATGCTAGTTGAGTAGCTCTCCTTCAAGAAGTAACTTAAGGATCCAAGCTTCTTCCATCTTTTTATACTGTCACAATACACATAAAATGCAGTGTGGAGGATCAAGTGAGACATAACACTGTTGTCTGTTGAGTTGCTTCATCAAATATCTCACAGTAATCTTTGATTTATCACCGTCTCCATATCCACTATCCCTTGCCATTAGCTCTCCTTCCAAAATGTTTCTTGAATCCATCTATGTATTATCATCCCTATTCCTGTTTAATTCAAGACCCTACCATTGCTTGCCCAAATGACCATAGAGTTTCCTGCCTTTTCTCTTGCCTCTCTACAATCTAGTTGCCCATGCAGCAGCCAGAGATCTTTGTAAAACCTAAATCAGGCCCTTTCCCACCCTTACTTAAAATACTTCAGTGATTTTTCATTAAACTTTGAATAAAATAAAAACTCTTCGCTATGTTCTACAAAAGTTTGTGTGATTCACCCCTGCTCACCTCTCCATCTTCATCTTACATCATTCTCCCCCTAACTTACTATACTTAGGTTATGTTTGCCTTCTTTATATTGCTAAAATAAGATACCCTTGATTCTACCTTGGGCCCTTTAAACTCATTCTTTATCCTACCTGAAACACTCTTTCTCCAGATCTTCCTGTGGTTGGCCCCATCATGTTATTTTGGTCTCAGCTTAAATGTCACCTCCTCAGAAAAGCCTTCTCTGATTATTCATTCTAAAGTGGCCCCTGAATCATTTCCTGATAACTTATAGCTCTTCTCAATGTCTAAACTTACTGAGGTATTTATTTGCTTGTCTGTTTATTGTCTCTCTCTCCCTCTCTCAATTAAAATGTGAACTTTAGAAGAACAGTGTCTTTTTGTTTGCTTGTTTACTTTTTAGCTGGTGTATTCCCCAAACCTACAATAGTCCAACACACAGGAGACTTACTAAGTATCCATGAATGTGAATAAACAACATCCACAACCATTTTTGCACATTTCTTACATGTCTACTTCTGTTACATTCCATGGTTCTTGAGGACTGAGTCCATCATTTTATTTACTTTTTAAATCAGGTAGACATATTTGGATGAATCCTAAGATTGATCTGGTATATTCATCCAGTTTCTGTTGTAGAGAACAGAAGCTAGTCTAGCTAGTATAATTAGAAGGGAGCTTATTAAAGTGTAGTACAGGTTTACTAAACTTAAGAGGGCTGAGGAAATAGGCTCTGGATTGAATGTGCAAGAGCGTCTCCAAAATTTCCACTCTGGAGCCATGTCACCAAAAGAACCACTAATTTTTGTATGACAAGAAGTTACTTATTGAATTCAGAAGCTTCCACTTTAACTGCTGGTTTCAAAATCATGGCCCCATAGCCACAAGCAGGAAGCATCCAACATCAGTAACCTTTCATAATCTTAAGTCCTTTGCCCCTACTTCTGTCAGCTCCAGAGCCATATCAGGCCAATTACAATCCATAACAGGAAAATGAATACTCTGAATCCTGATTCTTGGTAATCAGAAAACTAGGATGCTGGGACCTCTGTCAGAGCTGCCACAAAACAACCCTCTAAAATGTGCCTACTGATGGAGGCAACAGAAATAAGACTTTCCTTGCCTGCCCCTTCTGTATCTCACAGGAGGGCATTCTGATTGGTGGAATCTAAAAACTCTTGGAATCCTAGCTACAAGGGAGTTTCTAAAATGTAGTAATAGTATGTTTTTCAGCATTCTAGACTCTGTGGCATGGTGGGCACTCTAAAAGAAGGATAGAAAGGATCCTGAGTGTCAATCCACTATATTCATCAAAGCTATGGTTGTTAGACCATTGTCCTATTAGTTTTCTATTACTGCATAACAAATTATTTTAAAACTTAACAATTCAAAACAGAAAACTATTATTATCTCATAGTTTCTCAGGGCCAGAAACTCAATAATGTGCTAGCCAGTGGTTCTGGCTCAGCATCCCCAATGAAATTGCTTGACTGAGGCTCGAAGATCCACTTTCAAAATGACACTCACATGATTATTTGCAGGAGGCCTCAATTCCTTTCTGGCTTTTAGCAAGAGGCTTCAGTTCTTCACTTGCTGGGGTGCTTCAATTCTTCATCTTTATAGGCCTCTCCATAAAGCTGCTTGATTGTCCTCAAAACATGGTATCTGGCTTCCCCAGAGCAGGAGTTCTAAGAGAGAGAACCAGGAGGAGGCCACAAGCATTTTAAAACCTCATCTTGGGGAAGTCACAGACTCACTTCTGCTATATTTTATTTGCTAGAAGGAAGTCACTAACTCTAGACCATTTTTAACAGAAGGGGAATTAGACTCCAACTTTTGAAGAGAAGAGTATTACAGAATTTGTGGACATGTTTAAAAATCACCACGGTTACCTTTACCTATGAAGGGTTGACAGGGCAGGGCGATAGGGACTAGGATGGAAATTTTAATGGAGAAGGGGAGAGAGACAATAAACAGATAAGCAAATAAATGCTACAGTGAAGATTGACTTAGTGAGGGATGAACTTTAGGGTATGGGGTGAGTCTGATTATCCTATGTCAGCCAGAGTAATTGTATATCCCCAGCACCTAACATGACATAAATGCTACACTATTTAGTGGACATTAAGACTAGTGAATGAATAAAGGAAGGAATGAAGGACTTTTTGAATAGGCAGGTGATGGCTGGATGAATACATTCTAATTTTTAGGATCCTAAATCATAATTAAATTAATCCTTCAAATATGGTGTTTCACATGGCCCATCTGGTTACATTTAGTTCTGTGAGTTGTTTCCTTAACAATAAGACAAGCATTTCAAACACTTCACAAAATCCAAACATTGTGGAAGACTAATTTGAACCCCTTATGCATCTGTTTTTCAGAATCAGCAAGTAGAAGCCCCAGTCAAGCACAGGTCAATCACCCCACATGCTCTAGATGTTATTAAGGAGACAGCCGTTACTTTTGAGCAGCAGAAAATGTGCTCATGCTCTTGGCTCAGCAAATTCAGATGGGAGGAAAGGTGACTGTTACTGTTCTATCTTACTTTCTTTCTTCAACAGACTGAATTGCTATTTCTGAAAAGTTGCTTCCTGTCTAGCAAGATGCAGTTAATGACAGCAGCAAATTTCTCACTCATCAATCTGAACTAGCAGGTCTAAACCAGCACAGCATCTTTGAACATGCTGCTGGTGAGGGAAAACGGGATGTCAGACTGGTTATCTTTGAAAGGCTTTCTTGAATCACATGGCTAGGTTTCTGAAGAGTGAAAAACAAGCCTCGAGGTGAGGGCACTGTAGCTCAGGTGATCAGTTTTGAGAACTTTATTGAGCTCCCCATTAAAATGTTGGCATTGGGCATCCAGTCTTGTGATTTGCCTCAAAGTTTCTGCTTTGAAGACACTGGATTAGATAAGCTATTTTAACAGAATTTTTAAAAATCTAGATAATGTATTCTACAGTTAAATAAAAGCATTTTCAGCATTTATTTTATTCAGCATGTATTTACTGAGCTCTTACTAGAAACTTGCTGATGTGCGAAGCCCTAAGAATGAATATAGGGTGAACAGAGAGAAAGGGCTATTGCCTCTGTGGCCCATGAAGGGCCACCTTTTTATTTCTGGCTGAAAACCCAATACAGAACCCAAATAAGGCCTTGGACTTTTGACCTCTACTTGGTCTGGCCCAGAACTGGAAGATAACTTGCTTTTGATAGACTCTTTGGAATGAAACCAAGGGGCCTATTGCCTAACACTACCTCATTCGACTTGTTGCTCTGCTTTCAAATTCACAAGCAAGCACTATGAAAGCTGTGACTACATGTCCTTTTCAATGAACTTGTCTCTGCTACAGGTTCTGTGACCAACACGGCAGGGCTTCGCTCCTGGTGCGCCATGGTCCGTTCGGTCAGGCGGCCACAGGCCATGCTGTAACTGTCAGTCCATAGGATGAGTTGGAATTGTCCATGCTGTAGGTGGCGGGAACCTAGAGGTCGCTCCGTTCTTAACGGCAGACGTTATCAGGGAAGCTCAAAGGATGGCACTAGGGTCCGTTTCTCAGCATTGTTCCCTTTGGATGTGAGCTCTGTCTCACAGTTTCTGTTGGTGTCCTTCTCTTCATGGTCACAAGGGAGCTGTAGCATCTGATGCCTTATAATTCTCACATTCTTGTCCTGAGAGTGAAAGCTTTTCCTCCCTAATGCTTCCGCAAGCAGGGCCTGGAATCCCGCTGCTCTGATTGGCTGCATGCTCTGTTTTAAGCCAATCACTGTGGCCGGGTAGGTGGGACACTATTAGGCTTAAGCCAATGAGAACTCTTCCACTAGAGCTGGTCATGGGTCAGTCCACCCAAGCTACCGACCTGAGAGGTGATTTTTTTTAAAGGAAATTTGCGCGCTATTTGAACAGGAATCGTTATGGATGCCTCTGCCACCATCATTGCTGCTCTCAGCCTTTTTCTTTCTTTCTCTTTAAAAAAATACTTTGACCGGGCGCTGTGGCTTATGCCTGTAATCCTAGCACTTTGGGAGGTCTAGGGGGGGTGGATCACCTAAGGTCAGGAGTTCGAGATCAGCCTTGCCAACATGGTGAAACCCCGTCTCTACTAAAAATACAAAATTAGCCGGGTGTGGTCGCGCATGCTTGTAATCCCAGCTACTTGGAAGGCTGAGACAGGAGAATTGCTTGAACCTGGGAGGTGGAGATTGCGGTGAGCTGAGATCACGCCATTACACTCCAGCTTGGGCAACAAGAGTGAAACTCTATCTCAAAACAAAAACAAAAACAACAACAAAAAAACCAAAAATTATTCTTAAGAACAGCTTTAGATTTATATAAATGATTAGTAAGAGCACAGAGAGTTCGCATATTTCCCGTATTCCCAGTCCCAATTTCCCCTATTATTAACATTTTACATTTTATGGTACTTTTGTTACAATTACTGAACCAATATTAAGACATTATTATTAAGTACGGCCTGTACTCTAAGATTTTATTTTTGCCTAATGTCTTTTTCTTTTTGAGGCTTCCATTCAGGATACTTTATTACATCTAGTCATCCTGTCTTGGCTGTGGCAGTTCTCTTACTTGCCTCGGTATCTCCCCCTTCTCCTTGTGACTTAAAATCTAGGGTTAACTTTACCAAATCCATGTGCCCAGCTCATAGTAGGAGTTGGGGAAATTATTCATTGAATAATAAAAGCTGACTTTTATATTCTCAGTTCATTTAATGGTTTTAGGAATGTTCCCTTCATGGGGATTTACACCTTAAACTAGAATCTGATCGAAGCCAGAGGGGACAATACTCTGAGCATGAAATTACAGGTTCGGTTGTGGGGTAGGATGTAGTGATGGGGTTGGGAGAGGGAATATTGTGTTTAGCCTTTGGGGACTTCTTGGCACATCTGAATTTATACTATAGATGCAAGCCTCTGTAAGGTTCCACATTATGGGGCAGAACTTTGACATGATAGAGGATAGGATGCAGAAGATAGCCATCTATGGTGGTATGTTTGGGAGGGAAAATTACTAGCCAAAGAAATAACGTGACTATGGGTAACTTGCTTCATCCTGTCAAAGGAAAGGTAAATTTAGAAAGAGAGGGTGCGGTTCACGTACATGAGAAAAAGTTATACAGATATATTTGCATTTTTCATAGTCTTTGAGGCTGGGGACAAGGGGACAAGGATTGCTAATATTTTTTATTTCGGTGTAGCTGTCTATAATTGACAAATCAACATTTAGTCCTTTACAGTTTGCTAACAGCTCCTATAACCTTTAGCACTGGAACATTCAAGACCAGTATTGTTCTAGCAAATTTTGGCTCTTTCATCATTTTACTCTGCACAAACTTCATCCTCTGGCACTAGAGGGAGATGGTGACAGGTGATTCCTGAAACTGATTGGAGTAGACAATGAAGCTCTAGAAACTAATTGTGTGTATTTTGCTGCCCTAGGGTCGTTTTAGTGGCCGATACACTCTCACCCACCACAGCATCTTTGCCAAAGAACATTAGTCTTTGCCAAGAGTAGGAATTTTTAGTCCTCTTTCAAGAAGACTCAGGTTTGGATAAGGCAGAGAGACTGTCACTAGTCATTCCCCTTCTAAAAAGAGGTGTCTGATCTTCTGTGGATCCAATCTCAGGCTCAGACAAACCATGAGCACACCTGTGAAGCAGGCAAACCTGGACTTCCAAGTCCTAACTGTTCTTTCCCCTCATTGCTGAATTCTGATCTCTCCCTCTTCGAGTCTGCACTTGTGCTAGGGTTCTTCAAAACTCACTCAGGAAAGGGCCTAACAAACCCATTTGTATCAAGATATGAATGCCTGAAAATATTCACCCTTTGTCAAGAAGTGAACCCTTAATCATAAAGATTCAGGCCTCACTGGACTGTGTCTAGGGCATGGAGTATAGACACAGTTTTAGGCAGGATCCCTTCCATCCCAGTGTTCCTGATATGTGGCTGGCCCTAAGTACCAGTTCCCTGTGTGTGACCAGAGGATTAGCACCCTGCTCAGCTGCAGTGGGTGGAAAAACCTCTCCTTTCTCAACAAAGACCCTTCTGGATTTGTGCCATCATTTGATCCTGAGATCTTGCAGTTCTCTCAGCATATAATCAAGAAAAACAGCCATCTGTCTCACTGCCCTGTGTTTCAAATGCAAGTTTTCAATTCAGCAAACATTTCCTGAGCACCTACTTCTGCCAGGGCATGTTTAAGGCTCTGGGCTAGATTTGGTAGTGCTGGCTTCCGAGACTTAGAGTCTCATTAGGGAATGCATTCCTCTCTGGTAATGGAAGGACACATGAGTGTTAAGGTGAAGCTGAGGAGAGGGGCATGGATCATAAGTAGGAAGGACTGCTTCAGAGGCAGCTGGAAGTTTAGCAGTGCCTTGTTAGATTTGACAGGAATTGATGGATGAAAAGAAAGTCATTCCTGGCAGTCAGACAGCCAAGAGGTGCATGCTTGGGTGAAGCTATAGCTGAAGGGAGGTCATTGGAGTCAGCATCCTGGGGTCATTAAGGATGCAGCACTGAACTGAGATGGACCTGTGTCCCGGTTCTAGCTTCACTGCTACCTTGGACATTTTGCTGAACTTTTCCATGCCTCATATTCCAATATGAGAAATGTGGATAATAATAGTAGCTACCCTATAGGCTTAATGTCAGGAGTAAAAGATATTTAGGTTAAGTTCTTGGAAAAGTTCCTAGCACATAACAGTGGCTCAAAAGCTGTTCTTGTATAGTTAGGGGGGGACATTAGACGTTGTACCAAATAAACCTCCACATTGCAATGCTTAACACAATAAATATCTATTTTTACTCATATTTCAGTCTTATGCAGATGTTCCTATTCTCAGGGATTCTTGAATTCAATGACTTTACTGCCCCCAGGAATCTCAGTGCCCTTGACATGTAGTCAACAGATTGGAGTGAGGAAAACGCAACTCCTCTTAGCCTTTACACAGGCCTGAAAATAACATTTCTTTTTTTGGTGGAAATAGGTCCCACCCCTAGTTGGATGCAGTAGATAGTGAGAAACACAGTTCCTGGCTAGACGGTGTCTTCCTGGCACCAACTCTAGGCTCAGGATGGAGGAGCATGGGTTTAGGTGTACAGTTAGCCATCCCTGCCTCAGTTAAGATGATGAAGATGCAGAGGAGGAGGCTGGGGTTGGATCATGGAGCATCTTGGTTTACAGACTGAGGATCTAAGATGATTTTGTCTAAAGACATTAGGGTTTGGGGGACAGAAATGGTATATCTCATTAGACACCATCTGAAATTCATTGCTCAGTTTTTATTTTTCCTCAGGGTGGGAGTGTGATACTTCCTAAGGCCAACAGAACAAGTGGTCATCGTGTTTTCCCTGTCATTGCTGAAATGAAGTGGGCAATGGGATTTATAGCCTGTATAAAGCTTTGAGTCAGTTTATTAGACTGAGTTCATGCAGAGGGTTAGCCAAATAGCCCTCCAAGTTGAGAAATAATAACACTGCAGCTTTATCTCTGCTTTTATCTGAGGAGCTACGAAGTACTTTACAAAGCCTGACAGCATCCCCCTAAGGTGACTAACATTATAGCTATTTTAGCAGGGAGATTTTATCTGTGGTACAGGTTAGTATAAAGCCATTCTGGAAATACTCTGGCCAAGGTTAAAAATTCTATTTGAGAAACAGAGGCAGTTGGACACAAGCTCTGTTTCCCATTCTTCACATTAGGGACTATATAGAAATCTATATTTTATCATTATGATGATTTTCTTGTTGGTATCTTTGGTACATTCCTCCATAAAGGAGACCAGTGAAGCCATTGAAACTCTCCCATACATTTCCATCAGAAAATGATTTCCCTTATGAAACTGACCTTTCCTCCTCAGAGAAGTGACAGTCCTGTAAGTTCTAGAGGTGAGAGCAAAATCTGTGCTCTTAGAAAAGTTCATGCATGACTTTATGCCAAAAGCTTTAGTGGGACTTTGCTGTCCAAGGTGTCTTTGTAGATGATCTTGTTGGTAAAATCAGAATTTTGGCTCCTTTAGGCATACCCTCCCTGGCATCTCTCTCTGTTTAAATGTTATTGATAATTTATGTGCTTTGGAGACAGACCTCTTTTTAGAATCCAGGCATTACCTCTCCCATCAAGGGCAATTTGGGGTGGAGGGCAGTTTCTCATGTTCATGACATACAAAACTTGTATCCTGGTGCTGTAGGTCCAGTCCCTCAGACTCTGAGATGGATATTTGCATGCAGGGAACTTCTTGGGGAGTGGTATTATGAACCACATACATAAGAGAGTGAAGGAAGCAGAGCTGTGGAGAGGTAGAAATTGAACTGTGAAGCAATTGTGACAAAGACCACAGCTAGTCCTACTGGGAACTCTGGAGCTAGCATGGCCCTTCAGAGTTATTTGGAGTTGAGACAAAAGGACCTGGTTTTTGATCAGCCATTGCCGTTGATTGCCTGTAGAAGGGGGCAGAACCTTAGGCAAGGAGGCCCTCTTCAGCCAAGAGCAATTCCTTAGAGAAATTATACTGTGCATTATCAGTGGCCATTGCCTGGCGTCTGGGGAAATGTGTGTCTTGGTCCTGAAGGTTGGCCTGGACAACACACCACAGCATGCGCTACAGGTTATTCCTTGCATGCTCGGGTTTACTGTCTTGAAATATTAAGTTACCTCATCTGGGAACAGGTCCTCAAGAACTCTGGTTAGCCTCTCTCAAGGGGAAGCTTACAAGAAGAAGGTTAGAAGAAGAACCTCAGCCCTGCAATGCAGCTGGTCTTAGGGTCACAGCTGACTCTCACCATTTACCTCCTCTAAGATCCATTCTAGTTTCCTCTCAACCTCAGCTAGCACTTTTGCAAGTGAAAGTGGCTTATCTTGTGAGGCAACCCAGACTGTCATCTCTAAGGGGTCTTAAACACTGGTCACCGTCCTTTTCAGTCTGTAACTACTAAATTTGACCCTCAAAATTGGGTAGAAGAGTACTAACAGATACCCTAGTAGACACATGGTCAGAGGAAAATATCTCTCTCTGCAAACCAAGACCTACAGACCTAAAGAGCTTAGAGTTGTGAAGATGAGACACAATTTCTCCAAGTGGGTTACTAACAGTGATGATAGTGGGACAACTTCTCCATCTACCTAACGATTCTAAATCCATATATTCTAAGTACTGGTGGTGTACTGGCCTTGAAAGTTGTTATTTCCAAGCTGATACCTCAGGGAGTCTTCCAAAGGTCAGCTGAGTCCAGCAGCTTCTGGGATGTTTGATATGTGATAGGAGCAGTGGTCCCATACTCACCTGAGTATACCTATATGAGTATGCCCGCTGCTGCTGAGTATTTCTACCTCTCCCCAACTCTGCTTCCCTCTAAAGTGGTTTACTTGGTTTAATGTGATGTTACGTGTGATTCCATGTTGGTGGATCAAAGATTCTGTAAGAATCTTGTATGGTAGTACAGGCTAAGAACTTATGAGCAAACAAAGAAAATCTATGCCCAAAATATGTGTTAATTCCAGCCAAAATGATTCACTACCCCTTTCTATTAGAATGTAATCAACTTGCCACCAATTGGATATTTGGTCTTCTCAAGGGATGGTGCTATATGGAGGATCACTGGTCCTTTTCACTGGCAGGTGGGACATTGATCAGCAGTGAAAGCTAGATAAGACTTAGTACAAGGGACCTCATGATGTCTGGCTTATGTGTACTCTCCAACTCCACCACCATGGATATTTTGTTTTGTGACTGTTGTGCCAAAGCTAGTATGGCTGATGACAGATGCTGGCTTATATCAAATCCTGTCTACTTGATTTTCAAGGGGTATAGATGTCCAGAATCTCTTCAGACATTTTGATATTCCTCTTCCCTCTCTGTATGGTTACTTGAGTAAGTGGTCATAGGTCTTTTGGGGGAAGAACTGAGGAAGTCATTACCATAAACACTTGCTGTGGTGTTACAAAATCCTTTTTCTCAGTAACTCAGCCTCTTCTTCAGTCAGTGGGTTCTAGTCTGAAAACTTGCTTAGATATGAAATTGATGAAAATTGTGTGAGAGATTTTTATTGAAGAATTACCCTTGACCTCCTTGTAATCCATCCTTAATTTCTCTTGATTACTTGGCTATCAATATCCTGGTTGGCTGCCCGTCTATCTTGCCCTGGAGACACTGCATTCTATTAACCATGTAGATAGCTCTCTGTATGTTAAGTGCCACTGGTAGCCATTCTGACTTCGCCATTTGCTATGATAATTGTACCCACCTTGTTTCTGATGATTCAGTGGCACCACCCTGTCTCTATGTTGGTATCCTGTCAGATCCATTGCTGTGAGGGAACCCAACAGTGTTGTTCTATAACAACATCTCCTACAATTAGCCCTAGTCTAGAGAAGATGGCTACTGTCAAGCTTCTTGATGTGCTTGTAGCTTGATTAGCAGCACCTTTCTTATCGTTTTAGATGCTCAGAGTATCCTCTAATCCCTCTGGGTTCACTGAACATAGTTGACTGATGGGTTTTCTAGCCTTGCATAGTATATCTATTTTAGCATCCTACGTCTTTGAGCCATTTGGTCTTTCTTCCATCTTCTGCCATGGCAATTATGGCATGACATTGTGAACCATGTAAGCTTCCTAGAGTCATCCTACAAGGATATTATTACCATCCCCTAAAGTCCTTGGCAGGATTTAAATTCTGTATCATGACCAGGCATGGTGGCTCACGCCTGTAATCCCAGCACTTTGGGAGGCCGAAGTGGGCAGCCCATGAGGTTAGGAGTTTGAGACCAACCTGGCCAACATGGTGAAACCCCATCTCTTCTAAAACTACAAAAATTAGCCAGGCATAGTGGCATGCGCCTGTAATCCCAGCTACTCAGGAGGCTGAGGCATGAGAATTGTTTGAACCCGGGAGGTGGAGGTTGCAGTGAGCTGAGATTGCGCCATTGCACTCTAGCCTGGGTGACAGAGCAAGACTCTGTCTCAAAAAAAAAAAAAATTCTGTATCACTGGAGCACATTTCCATAACTATAAACTCTTCCTTAATTCAACCTCATTTGTACTCCTTGATCCAGCACCCTGAGGATCCAATCCTACATACTGTGCTGACTCTGCTGGTATGTATTGCTAGGTCCTGTGCTCCTTCAGGGCACAGTGCCTTTCTTCTCTTAGGAGACCCAGCACTTCCCCAGCTGGTTATATTAGAGCTTGACCCTGGTTATTGGTTTGGTGGCCAAGAGAGGAGATGGGGGTAGACACTGAGGAAGCACATATTGTTTTTCAAGTAAATAATCTGCAGTATTACGGTCAAGCAATGGAGGAATGGTAGCCTTAAACAGGGAGGACTGGGCCTCTTCTCTAAGCTCAGATGGTTCACTGTGATCTGGAGTTCCAACAGTTTCAAATGTGCCAGACCTGATGTCCCTATTACAAGTCTCAGGGTCTTATTTCTTCCCAAACAGTACCTTACTCTTCTGTTGTGGACTTGCTAGGGTAGTGAATTCAGCCTTCTCTGAACACAGCTATCCTTACGATTAAGTACTCAGCCTGATTCTTCAGCATACTGGTACAGACCAGCTTAATCTTCCTAGTTGGGCCTGAAACATAAAAGCTATCACCCCCATAGTGCAATTGAGACTTGAAGGTCTATCAGACCATCTCTTGAGAAGAAAAAGGAAAATTAGTCTTTATTTTTGTTGATAGGTCCTCAGTAGCAGAAAGACAAGACACCAATAATATCTCAGTAATTCACCCTGTTGCTTATTAAGTGGACAGTACAGTGTCTTGCATAGGATAAATACCCAATGGTGACAATCAGGATAATAAGAGCAAACCTTTATTAAGTGTTTTCTCTGTGCCAAACACTGTTCTAAGTTATTTTCACACATTAGTGTACTTACCCTACAATTAGCCCTGTGTGGCAAATAGTGATATAATCCCCATTTTTTAGATGAGGAAAGTAAAATACATCAACATAATGTAAGTAAATTTCCCAAATCCACACAGCTAAGTAAGTAGTGGAGCTGTGATTTGAACCTATGCCTAATTTCAGAGCCCATACTCATAATCAGTACACTATTTTCACTCCAATTGCTAGCAAATGGTAGCTATTATTTTTATTATATCTTCTAACAAGTCTCTGATATATAATAATGTTTAAAAAAAGGACTTTGTTAGAATTTACATTTGAATCTACATTTTAATGGATGGAGCCCATTTTAAAATGAGAAATCCTAGGTCTTTAGTGTCTTTCTTTAGGGATATGGCTCCCAAAGTTGCGATCTATTAGAATCGCCTGGGTACCTTTTAAACTCCCAACACTCAGGCCACATGCCAGAACAATTCAGTCAGAATCTCTCAGAGTAAGACCCAAACATCAATATTTTTTGGAAGTTCTCCAGGTGATTACAATATGCAGCCATGTTTGAGAACTGATGTTCTGGGCCCCATCTGCCACTCTGCCTCACAGCTGGGCTCTGCACTTGGCTTTCTTCCCTCTCCACAGGGTCTTCCTAAGGGAGCACATTCATTGTCTACACCTGTAATGGCTCATGTCTCTTTCTTAGTTCCCAGTCTTATTACTTCCCTACCCCTATGAAGTAGATACATTATTAATTCCCATGTTTCAGAGAAATCAAGGCACTGAGGTGTTATGTAACTTACCCAATGTCACAGAGCTAGGAACTAGCAGAGCTAGGATTCGAACCTAGGCATTCTGATTCTAGTCCATGTGATTGACCATTAAACAATACCACTACTTACTAGACATAGATACCTCCATCCATTGCTTGAATTTTATGTGCCAAACTAAACTCCTAATTTCCCTTATCTCCAGCCTTCTGTGTCCCACCCACCCCCCAAAGATGAAAACAAATGTTGATCATTTTCTGTACTCTTTGTCTTCATTAAAGGCACCTGGTTGGTCTTTCCACCTAAAATTTAAGATTGATCCTGAATTCTTCTTCCTTTGCCACTTGTATGTAAGCAATCTATCAGAACATTAGGCAGAGATAAAAATATGAGCCGACAGGAGGGACCAAGGCTTTTCTGAATGAGCAGTGGAGTCTGACTAAAGTGCGGAAGTGGGTGTAGAAAGTCCAGTAAGAGCTTCATGGAGGAAGTGAAGAGTAATTAAATACTAAAATCCAATTAGTTGTTACCTCCTATTGATTCTGCTTCTTCAAAATTTCCCACATCTGTCATTTCTCCATTGTCACTACCATTGCCCTAATTCAAACCTCCATTCCCTCTCTTCTAAGCTATTGCTCTTGTTTTTAACTATTATCTCCTCCCTTCAATCTGTCTTTGATCCAGTTAAAGCTGGCTGAAACACAGGTCTGGCCATGGCATCCGAGCCTTCCCTGGATCAGCTGGTGAGAGGAACATTTCCAAATGTAGGGATAATTTGCATAGAATATTAGAAAACATAGAAAATAATGTGCATTGATCCAACAGATTTTCTCCTGAAGGAATAGAGACTATGTAAATAAAAAGTCTAGTTATACCTTGCAGATCATAGGATCCAGAACAAAGGGTCACAAACTCAATTGCTTACAGGGCCAAGTAGGAAAGTATGGGGGTTAAGGGAGATGGGGGAACTGAGACAAACTGCAGAATTACAGCCGTGTGCAAAGGGAGCGGCTATTCTATTGTTACCTTGTGGTACTGTGGACCCAATGTGGTCAGCTTTTCCCATTTTTTTATCAGAAGCAAGAAATTCAAATTTAATATGATACCTTTTGGTTTTTACATGTTGGAAACCAAATCAAAAAAATTTTTTTTACTATTATAGCACACACAAACAAACCATGCCCATGGGCTGATGTGTTCTGTGGCCTCTAGTTTGCAACCAGTGGTCTAAGGAAGATTGTTTTCTCCTCCATGTACTCTGACTCTCTGGTTGAATTATAATTACCCTGAGGCCATGAATTTTAAAAGTAGGTCCTAATGAAAAGTGCTTTCTAGCAATCTCTGAAATGAGCCTTTATCCTATTAAACAAAGAATGTGTGGCAGAAATTAAGAAGTTTCCTCAATGGTTGTAGGGTAACTAGATGGAATGTGAAATTTTAATCAAGTAGGAAAGCATGTGTACTGTGCTTTTTTCTGTACCACCATTTCCTTGCAGAGGCAAGTTTCTCTGATTCTGAACAACTGGAAAAGAAGAAGGGAGAAAATAACAATGGTACCTAACATTACTGAGCATCTAGTATATACAAAGCATGCTGGTTGGTAGAATAAATATGGTTTTTAGAAATGTACCTGAGGGAGCATTTACTTCCTGAGTGTATTCTTCATTAAGCAATAGGCTGACATGAGGATGTGAAGACAATGATGAAAAGCTATTATCTTTGCCATTGAGATACCAGTAGTTAGAGTGTTAGGTAAATGGAAAAGAGAATAATTTCTCTCATCAAAAAAGGGAGTTCAATGAAATAAAGTAACTCATCAGAGACCACATAGCTAGGAAGAGGATGAGTTAGACCACTTGCCTGTTAAGACTGTTACATGAAATGTATTGGCGGGAAAGAGCCTATTAGTGTGTCTTTGCTTCTTTTTGCTGTCTTAGACAAGATAATCAAGCAAAAATTTGTTGGTCTGAGATTCAAAATGGAAAGAAATGTAGAAATTTAGAATCCAGGAACTGGGGGCTTCACTGGGCTTTAAAAGCCAACTGCTTCTGAATTTAATAAAAGAGAGACTGAAGAATACATTGAATAATAAAGTCTTGGAAAATCTTTGCAGTTTGATCAGATTTCCAACTCATGATCTTCTCTTCTTTTGGGTATCTGCCTCCATTTACCTGGCACAGTCAGAAGAAGAATTAGACCCTATAAGAAATATTCACTTAGAATATTCAAAGAAATGTGGAATTTTCCTATTTCTGAATTCAGATGTCTAAAACAGGAAACACTGTGGTGGTAAGTTTAACTGTTGTGTATTCAGACAGTTGTAGTAGGCAGAGTAATGGCCCCTCAATGGTTTTGATATCTTAATCTTCCCAGGCAGTGAATATGTTATATGATAAAACAGACTGCAGATTTGATTAAGAACCATAAGACCAGGAGATTATTCTGCATTGTCTAGGTTGGCCCTAAATGTAATAACGAGGTTCCTTAAAGGAGTCAGAGAAGATATAATGACCAAAGCAGATGTCGTAATTAGAGAAAAAGTTGAAGATGATGCACTATTGGCTTTAAAGTTGGAGGAAGGGGCCACAAGCCAAGGAATGCAGGCAGCCACTATACACTGGAAAAGAAACAGATTCTCTCCTAAGGCCTCCAGGAGAAACAGAGACCTTTTATACCTTCATTTTAGCCCAGTGAGATCCACTTTAGACTTCTGAGCTCCAGAACTGTAAAAGAATAAATTTGTGTTGTTTTAAAATACTAAGTTTGTGGCAGTTTATTACAGCAGCAATAGGAAAAAATACAGTTAAAGCGACAATCACTGATGTGGCAGGAGGAAAGCTGGTCTCTATCTTGATTAGACGGGTTATGAGGGTACTACTCAGAAGAAACATTCATCTGGAGCTGACAGGAGGGACCAAGGCTTTTCTGAAAGAGCTAAAACTTTAAACCATTATGTGTGGAGCAGTCCTGGACCCATGATACTGGGTCACAATGGTCTTATGATTAGAGTATAAATCTCAGTATCTTCAAAGTAGTCCAGTTACAACTCAGAGAAAAGGACACCAAGACCCACAGGAGCAGCATAGCGTAGTGGCTAAGAGTACATATTCTTGAGCTAGCTTTTCTGGGTTCATGCTACTTCCTAACTGTGTAACTTTGAGTAAGATACTTAACCTCCCCATGCCTCAGTTTTCCTTCTGAAAAATAGGGAAAACTGTAATTTATAATTAAGATTGTTATAAGAAGTAAATGACTATATATATATATAAATCTAAATTATATATAGTTATATATGTACATATGTGTTTATACATATATATATATATATATATTTATTTATGTGTATCACTTTGAACAATGTCTGGCACATATTAAGTCCTCAATAAGTATAAGCCGGCACTACCACTTGCCACATTGAGAGTGAATGGATAACATTGAGATTCATAGCTGGTTATTGGCACAGCCAGAGCCAGTATCCAGATGTCTTATCTCTTGATTAAGGGGCCTGTTTCCTGGTTGACAGAGTGACTTTCTGAAATAGCTGGTGGAGGAGAAGCAGTTAACAACCTTTTAGTGGTATGATCGTGACTGTGGCATCAAAGAGGAAGTGGAATGGCCTGGTTTAGCCTGCTACCTGGATTTCTTCATGAATCAGTCAGGGTTATTCTGCTGCAACCACAGGAATTTCTTGAGCTGACTTAAATGAAAGACAACTTGTTAGGCTTGGGTGGTGTTGATGCAGGGAGGGGACTTACAGAATTAATGGGAAGCCTGGAGACCTAGGAAGCAGAAGCCCCAGCCACCATCCTCCAGCAGGAAGGGACAGGTTAGGGTGTGAGCACTAAGTAATCTGATTGTTTGGTCCTTGTGTCCCTTGCTCCAGATTCAAAGTCCTGGAAGAGAACATCTAATTCATTGAGCTTCAGTCATATGCCTTTCTCCTGGCTGTACTGGGGCAGAGAGGAAAAGGATATGGCTTCTGGCATCCCTGATATATCAAGACTACATCACATCTTGACTGATTTCTAAAAAGCCTCCTGGACAGATGAGGGGAGAAGGCTAGTGTTGGCCTCAGGCTGGGGGTGGGGTCCCACCTGTGGCTGAGCTGAGTGAGATATAAGTGTGTAGTTGAGGGAGGTGATTAAAGAAGGAAATATAGGAAATTCTGTGTTCTGATTAGAAGTTTCCCTATATAGATTAGTGATATTTGTAGAACTGAGACTGGAAAGAGACAAGTATAAGAAAGAAGTGAAGAAGTATATGTAGTAAAAGCTAAGAGAAATTTCATCAGTAATCACACAGAGGGCTTGAAACTGACCTGGCTGGGGCATAAAGTAAGAGAGTTAGTGTCTGTGCTTTTTCAAGAATAAAAGGCACTAGGATTGAAACTGAAGAGCAATAGGCTGATTACTTTTTAATAATCGTATAAGAAACTGTACTTACCATGAACATATACCCACATAAGTTAAAATTAATTGTAGCCTGATTTAGTAGTGCTACATACAACAGATGCTACTCTGTAATTCTTTTGAAAAATGAAGATTTGGGTTTTATATGGTAGTGTGATTTAGAAAATGCCAAACAAGGGTATTTTGTAAACAATTAAGCACGTTAGTGGAGAAAATGTGATTTAGAAAAAACATTATCAATATTACTAAAATATGATTTTATGATATTTTTATCAATGCATCTGTGTAAGCACCCACGGGTGATTCTTTGTGTATCTGTGTGTGTGTGTGTGTGTAAAAACCATTTATTTTGGAATGAGTTGAATGGAAGCTCAAGTCTGCTGAGAGTTGGAAACATTAGAAACAAAACTGTTGATAACGATTCTTTAAGCTGTTTTTTTGTTGTTGATTTGGAAGTTTTCTGTTGTTGTTGTTTACTCTTCTCCATCAGTAAGTGAACAAGTCACTTATTTATTGGGCACTTTGGTGCTAGGTTGGTGAATAGGACTTGCCCTCATGGAGTTTATAGTTTGAAAGGCCTGTTTTCCAATGCACATAATATGGAGCATAAAATATACTACACTGGAAGACAGAAGACATGGCTGGGTTCTACGCTGGTTTCCTCTAACTAGTATGTGAACTTGGGCAAGTCATTTTACTTCTTATTGGTTGAGTCCAATTGACTCAAGTTACCTGAAATTGTATGCAAACTCATGTGTACATGTATGTATATATTATCTGGGGGAGGGTGTCCATACTTTCATCAACCTCTCAAAGATCCATTTGTTACTTTAAAGACTCTTTAAGATTCTAGTGGCTACAACTTGTCCTGAGTTTTAAACCCCAGTCCCCATTTTGAAATGTTCCAAAACAAGAACAGTTGCCAGCCTGAGACCTGGAAAGAACGTGAAGATAATTTGGTGAATCAGCATCATTTTCTAAACACAAAACTCAGGGCCAGATGTTTTATCAAATAGAAGCAAATAGAAACATAAAGATGCAATTTAATAGCAAGTTCCTCAGTTTCTGTCCTCTGGAGGCATTTCCATCCATTTGTCTCAGTTTCCCAGGTGCTTCCTGTGGATCCTTTCACATTCTTGCTCTCGGTGCCCAAGTGGGTTCTCTCTTGAAGCAGATAAGGATACAGCGGCAGCTGTTCCTTCGTAGTTCCTCTTGGTCCTGTTGGCTTTTCCTAATCTGCACCTCCGTTGCCAAAGCCTGTGGAATGTTCTATAGTGGCAAGCTAAGCAATTTTTATTTTCTTTTTTATTTATCTATTTTTAGAGACATGGTCTTGCTCTGTTGCCAAGGCTAGTTTCAAACTCCCAGGCTTAAGAGATCCTCCCACCTTGCCTCAGCCTCCTGAGTAGCTGGGACTATAGGAGTGAGCCACCATGCCCAACTTAAGCCAAACAAATTTTAAATACCAAATCATCACTCTAGTTTTGGGTCTGTAGAACATAATTTCACAGATTGCTGTGTGTGCCTTTCGAGGAAAGGAGGGAGCCATCTCAGTCAGCTTTCTTTTCAGCTCAGTGATCACAGCTGAGCCCAGAGACAAGTAACACAGATTCTTTTTGATAAGGTACAATGGGTTTTTAATTGACTCTTACATTTCTAACTGCTTTTTGACCCATACCTGATAACTGTTAGTGGATCTAGCATTCTTGGAAGTGTGTCATTAACAAAATCTCTTTCTCCTGGCTGTTTTCTCTTACCCAGAAATTAAAGAACTCCTTTTCCTCCTTCATTCAAGATGTAAGCTCCTGGTGTCACTGGAGGAGTTAAGGAGGGAGTTCTCCCTTTTCTTGGGTCATCTAGTATGGAGTTGTTTACTGAAGGGACTTAGAGCATGGATTTGAGCATGTCAGCAGCAGTTATGGAGAGTGTGGTCTGTGAGGTGATTGTGCTCCCTTTAAA
Organism: Nomascus leucogenys; assembly: GCF_006542625.1. Lineage (NCBI taxonomy): Eukaryota > Metazoa > Chordata > Mammalia > Primates > Hylobatidae > Nomascus > Nomascus leucogenys. The sequence goes on from NC_044391.1 coordinate 80,809,752, forward strand.
GATGAGGAAATTTCAGCTCAGTGAGCTGAAGAGTGATGAGAATTCAAGTTTATAGCAGTAATGGGGGCTGGATATTCTGGGTCTTAAGTCTTCTGGTTTAGTGTGTGCTCCTTCTGTGACAACATGGCCACAAACATCACACTCAATTCCACTCCCTTGCCCAGCCATCTACCCCGTCACCACCCTCCCCTCCTAAGAGGTTTGAAATTTCTGTCATTAGAAGTAACTCATGCATTGAGCTCTAAATGTAGCCTCATAGTCTCCACAAGGCACTGTTAAGTGTGGGTTGTAGCTGAAAAGAGAAAGACAGGGGAGGAGGGGGGTGCTGTATCAGTGTGTGTGTGAGAGAGAGAAGCAGGGAGGTGGGAGAGGAGACAGAGGGATTGAGCAAGGCTAAGCCCTGCTTATGAGAGAGGCACCTCTGAGGGCAGGTCACCAAAACGAGCACCACTCTCCAAGTGGGTGTAAGATTATAAGATAGTGTACCAGGTGTGTGAGAGGTCTGAGTCCCCAGATGGGAGGATATTCAGTCCTTGTGTGTATGTCAAGAGCAGTTGTCTGCGGCTATGAGAAGGTCGTGTCCCTGTGTGGTAAGAGGGCATGTTCTTCAAGTGAGAGGGCTGAATTTTTGTATGTTTAACAGGGTCAGTTCTCTATAGCTGTCAGTGATCAGAGGTCATGGCTCTGTGTATGAGAGAGAACCAGGCCCCAGTAGGCATGAGAAATAAAAGACCCATGGGTACAAAATAGCTGAGTCTCCACCTATGAAAGGCTGGGCTCCATTTATGAGGCAATGAAATAGTTATCTACTGCTGCATAATAAACTTCCTAAAACTTAGTAATATAAAGCAATGACTGTTTAATTTTATCTCGCAGTTTTTTGGGCTAGAAAACTGGGCAGGGCACAGTGGGGATAGCTTGTCTCTGCTCCTTGACTGCAGCCTCAGCTGCAATGGCTCAAATAACCGTAGATGATTGAATGGTTTTAGTGGGGCCATATATCTGTCTTCTCATCTGTGGCTGTTTCCTGGTTCTTCTCTAATTGCACCTGCTGAGGATGGAATATTTAGGGGGCTTCTTCTCTCATGTCTGGCACCTGGGCTCAGATGGCTAGAACAGTTGAGGTTGGCCAGTCATCTTTTCAAGTGGCTAGTTCGAATTTCTTATGTGGTGTCTGGCTTCCCCCAGAGCCAGTGCTCCAAAAGACAAGTAGAAGCTGTTAGTTTATCAAGGCCTGGGTCCAGAAAATATGCAGCATCACTTCAGCTATATTCTATTGGTTAAAGCAGTCACAGAATTGGCCCAGGTTCTAGGAGAGGGACCATAGATTTCCTCTTTCAATGAGAGAAGTGTCAAAGAATTTATGGCCATCTTCAATCTGCCATAATGATGGATGAGTCTTCCTGTAAATAATAGGGCCAGGTCTTCAGGTATTTGAGAGGACAGAATCTGTGAGTGTGAGTGTGAATGAAGGTAGGAGAATTGACAAAACAGGGAAGTTTCTGAATGGGACTAAAAGAATATGTGCCTCTGTAATCTGTACTTTACTTTCTCCATCTGTCATCTCCTGTGTCCTTGATGCTTTGAAGGGGTAGCAGGCCAGGGATGTCCTGCTATGGATTTCAGATTGCACATCATGAGGTGGCAGATCTTCCTTATCTTCCACTCTGGACCTGTTCCGCCTGGTCTCACATGTTTGTTTGCAGGTTGACCAGCAGCAGGTAATTCTACACCATGCAAAGTCTCTCTGCAAGGAGTTTGGCCAACTGCAAAGACAGAAGGAAGAATTCCCAAGACAGTCTCACTTCTGACACCAACCACAAGTTTGGGGGCTTCTGAAAACTACACTCAGTTTTCAGAATTTGCTAGAAGGATTCACAGAACTCACTGAAAGAAGTTACACTCATGATTATGGTGTATTACAAGGAAAGGATACAGATTAAAATAAACGAAGAGAGGAAACATAGGACAGAGTAAGGGAAGTACCAAATATGGAGCTTCTGTGTCCTCTCTCTGTAAAGTCAGGACATGTTAGTTTCCCAGCATCAATGTGTGACAACATACTCAGAGTACCGCCAACCAGGAAACTGTATCCAAGCCTCAATGTTCAGAGTTTTTATTGGGTTCTATTATGTTGGCATGATTGATCAATTGTCTATGTGGTTGATCTCAGTCTTCAGGTCAACTAACACTGTGTGACCCAGAGCCCCACGCTAAATTACATTGATGGTCTTTCTGGAGTGTCCAGCCCCAACCCCAATAATATTGTTGCTAATTTGGCTAACTCAAGGACCTCAGCCAAATAAAGATTACCTCACAGCAGCCAAAGGCAAAGGCCAGACATCTTTTTGGTAGGGTTAAATCCTTTACTACACAGTCTGATAAAGAGAAGGCATCAAGCTGGGTGGAGGGGTTTGCTTCATGTGAGTACTTTTTGTGACATCCAGGAATTAGGATGACATGTTTCTCTGTGGCAGGCAAATTCTGGCAACTTGACTGTTTCTGCTTCCAAATTATAAAATGCTTCAGGTTTCTTTTCCTTCTCCATCTGCTTCTCTTGTTTCTGCTCTTCTTTTCAGTGTTCTCTGCAGCCCCCTACCCAACCGTGGACACCACCTTTCACTTGTCAGAAACATTAAGAGAATGAACTGAGTGGGCAGTGCCTTAACTTCTCTCTGCCACAGATTTTTCTTTTCTTTATCTTCTCTATTCTTTGCTTCCTGACTGGGTAGAGATGGGAGTGTTGGCCTGGGCCAATCCCTCCATCCTCAAAATTTCTTCTTCCATTCACTTCTCTGAATCTTTCTTCTTCCATTATTCCTTGTTTTCAGATTCAGTGTCTCCCTTTTCAGTGGAACATGCTAAAACCCACAAACTCTTCTTCTAGCCACCATTTTCAGTATTTCGCTATCTTCCATTTTTTAAACTAAGCAATTTCTTCCTTTTCCTTTTTTTTCTAGCCCTCTCCACCAATAGAATCACAATGATTGCAACTGGTATTTATGTGGCGCTGAGTAGTTTACCAAACACTATTGCATGCCATGAGGGGATCCCTTGTTTTTGTGTACCTAGTATCTGTTCCCTTTCTTTAGGTAGCAACACCCCAATTTTGCAAAAAATGCATTGTCCAATTTGGGACTAATAATCTTGCTGGAACTGTCAATCAAGATGTTCACTTTGATCTTGCTGTGTGACCCTGGCTGATCATTCAGGGTCTCTCTCCTTGGAACTGGAGTCTTAGCTGAGGAATCAAGATTGAAAGTGGATAATGTGTGTTCATCTTTGTGATTCTGATAAAACAGGTCACATATTAGATTCTACTACCACATTCTCTAACCTTGCCTTTGTTCATGTCTTTTCCCAACACCTAATTCTTCAGCTTTTCTTTTAATTCTATGGGCTACCCCATATCCTTTTGATACATTCTTCCTTTTCCTCTAAGTCAGTCAGTCAGCTTCTGTTGCTAGCAACCAATGAACTCTGATAGCCCCTTTTGTTTGATTCTTCATTAATCACATATAAAGTAAAGGAGATAAGTAAAACTAATATTTACTGAAATTTTCTAGGTTAGATCTTTCAAGTAAATTTGAAGTTTGAAAGGTTCTGTACCTTTTCTAAAGTCTTGTATTGTTTTATCACTTCCAAATTTCTTGAGATACTTGTATTTGCTGACTCCCTAATCTAGGCTTCTCTCCATTCTTGAGCCCTACTAATTTGGTTTCTGTATCTTGCCTTCCTTTAAGATTCTGGAATATTATTACTCAGTAGCCAATATCCAAATAGACTTCTACTGAAACCTAGAATTACTATACAAAGCTTCTGAGCCCAGTAGCCTTTGTTCTACATGCAATACTAGTGGAAGGCATCGTTACACTTAGTGTCTATTTACAGCCCCTGTTTTGTAACTTCTTTTTGCTTTCATGCCATAAGGCCAAACAATTAATTTCATAGTTAACATTCTATAATTTTCTTCTTGCTTCAAAATCTTGCTTCAAAACCCTAGTGGCCACAGCATTCAATTGTATGTAGTCATGAAAAACTGTAGAAAAAGGCTTTATTGTTTTGCTTTCTGCCAGCTTTTTTTTCCTATTAATAAAATATGAAAGTTAAAAGCTATGGCATTTCAAAATGAAGAGCTATGGGGAAATTCAAGATACCATAAAATGATCAAAGCAAAAAATAAATGTCCAATATACTATTTTGAAAAAAAAAATAGATGATTTTGAAACTCACTTGTCTGTTGTTGCCTTGATGGGTTTCAAAACTATTGCAGCTCTGGTGTTGTGGGGGGTAAGCAGGCCTAATGGAGTCATGTTCTCATAGAAGTAAATAAGATTTCTGATCATTCATCAAAAGCTGATAAAAAGGTAAGTTCAGTGTTTAGGGAATACGGCAAAACAAGGCTAGAAAGTTGTTTTAAAAAGATCTTTTTGAAAGCATTTGGGGTAGTTATTAGAAATCTAGCTCCATCTGGTTGGTGTTGGGAGGGGTAATAACAAACTTCATCTCAAACCTTTGGGGCACTTAGAAATTACGCTGATTTTTCCAGTTTGCATTCCCAGCTGAACAAGCTGAAAAACATATGCAGGCAGATCTTCTGACTTCATTTGTACACATTCAAAGAAAGCAAATATACAATAGTTTGGAGGCAATTAGGGCTGTGGTGCAGAGCACCATTATTTTAAAATTTATCCTTTAGCAGAGTTGTGACAAGATAATGAATGTGCATTTGCCAGTATGGGAGTGGAGCAACTTAGAAGGGAGAAAAAAAATGAGCTCATTGAGTCTTCATGGACCATCAAGTCCAGAGACCTTTCAGTGTGAAAAAGTCCTTTGTTAATGCCTCTGGGGAGCTCCTGACAGATGATAGAAAGGGCCCAGACTATTCCTCAAGGAAAATCCATCCTCAGAATAACTGCACAATGCTCAGCCTTTGCTCCCAACCTCATCCCAGCCCAACCAGTCCTGTGGAATGCTTTGCGGTTTCCAAGCTGCTCTACTCTCTCCCTCTGTCAAGAGAGAGACCAGGTCAGCCATCACCTACCCCAACTGATGTGCCTGCAGAGTCCACAGATTGTTCTGCCCACACTCTGCCCACTGACAGTATTCTCTGTGGTATTTTTGGCTCCTACCGTTCTCCTCTGAGATGAGATCAGGTGCAAACCAAAGCCTCTTTGTTGGCGTCTTGGGATCCTGATATTTTTCAGCCTCTTTCCAGGGTACTTATCCCTATCCAGGATTCTTAAATAATGGACTGAGATCTACTCAATTCCTAACAATCCTCATTTTGCAAAGGGGAATTTTCTTTTCTCCAACTTCTTATTTGTGAGGGGTCTTTGGATTAACCCAACACTGTTACTCTGTGTAGTGGGTTGAATAATGGCTCCCCAAAAGATATTTTCATGTCCTAACCCTTGGATCCTGTGAATGTGACTTTATTTGGAAAAAGAGTCTTTGCAGACATAATTGAGGATGTCAAGATCTTTTGAGATGAGACAATCCTGGATTAGGGAGTATTCTAAATCCAATGATAGGTGTTCTTAGATGAGAAGAGACAGACACAAGAAGAAACACAGAAAGAAGGCCATGTGAAGACAAAGATATAAATTGGAATGATGTCAAAACATGCCAAGAAACACCTGGAGCTGATAAGTAAAGAAGGCATGGAAATACTGGGTAGAAGGAGGGTGGAGTCCCTGGCAAGGGTTTCACTCACAAGCCTGAACCCACGGCCCGAAATGAGAACTTCACATCCCTGGTTTCCCACTCAAATGTTGCCTTTCCCAAGACCAACCTGATCTGCCACACCACCCGATCCTGTACCCATAAAAACCCCAAACTTCACTGGCAGAGGAGCAGAGTGATGTGGCGGAGAAGAAGAGAAGAGAACAAGTGGCTGAATGTCTGGAGGAGAAGCAGCAACTGAGTGTCAGAGACTACAGTAGATGCGGCTTAACTTCAGATGGCACAACTTTGGTGAGGAACCCAGCCAGAGATGGCTGGGCTTCAGGGAAAGATCACTTTCTTCTCGCATCATCCCCTTTCCAGCTCCCCTTCTGCTGACAGTCACTTCCACTGCTTAATGAAGTCTCCCCATTCACCACCTTTCAAGTCTGTGTGACCTGATTCTTCCTGGATGGATGGACGCCCGAGAAGCTGGAGGAGAAGCCAGGTACCAAAAGGGCAGGGTGTCTGTCACCCTGACCCTCCACTGAGCTGGTTAACACTTAGCCATCTGCAAACAGCAACCGCTAAAAGGGCACTGCTTGTAACACACGTCCTCTGGGGCTCCAGAGGTCATGGGCAACCACTAGACACTGCTGTGGGTGGGTATGGGGGGTTGTTCCTGCCAGCTCCTAACAGCACTCACCCTAGCTCCTGCACCCACACACCTGCATGCTCTCCCTCCCACAAGGGGTTTGAGCTGGAAGCCGAGCAAAACAAGCCACCCCTGTTTCAAGTCCTGTAAGGGGGTCAGGGAACTCTCCCATCTCAGAGCCATCAGAAGAGGCAAAGATCCTCCTGTACAGCGTTTGCAGGGATGCAACCCTGCTGACGTCACTCAGAGGTTCAGAAAGGTTGGGTCTGCCTCCACCCTTGAGTAGTTTATACTGTATTTTAGTTGATAGCACAGGGCCTAAATACATTTTTTAAATGTCATGTTATTACAGAAGCTAACTGTGAGGACAGACACAAGGCACACAAAAATAAACCGATAAAGCTAAGAAAAAGTGAGGCCATGAACCCAGAGGAAGGGACAGTTGGGTGGCCTGGAGGGGCTGCTGTGACCTGAAGGAAGCAGAGCCCAACCAAGAGTGGCCAATGGGAATGATCTTCCCAGTGCAGACAAAAAGGGGTGCCTCGTCTGTAGGGAATGTAAGAAAACAATAAAATCAGCTAAATATCACTCTGCTTTTTATTTATCACCAAGAGCCAACAATTTGAAACCATGTCAGTAATAAAATGATCCTCCCCACAAATCTTTCATTTGTGTAAGTTTTAAACAATTGCTGCACTACTGCTGAGTTTTAATACTATATGTGTAAACCTCCAATTAACCCATTTTTGTCACCTAGCCTTTCATAAACATTGTACTCTAATAGAAGTTAATTTGAGTTATATGGTTGGCCCCTGAAATGTGCTTGTTTTGAGATTAAGTGTATAATGGTAAGGAATGGTTTGAGGTCATTTTTGGTGGTGTTTGTGTCTCTGACTCCTGTGGTACTCATATCCCTGTGTGTGAATAATAGATTCATAAGAAGCAACAATCACACATGGATTCTAAAGACAAGGAAATAGCTTCAGTTACTTCAATTATATCACTCTACGCAACCATTTTGAATTTTTGTTTGTGATTGATCACTTTTTTTGAGACTGAGTTTTGCTCCTGTTGCCCAGGCTGGAGTGCAGTAGCCCAATCTCGGCCCACTGCAACCTCCACCTCCTGGATTCCAGTGATTCTCCTGCCTCAGCCTCCCGAGTAGCTGGGATTACGGGCATGTGCCACCACACCCCGCTAAATTTTTCATATTTTTAGTAGAGTTGGGGTATCTCCATGTTGGTCAGGCTGGTCTTGAACTCCCAACCTCAGGTGATCCGCCCACTTCTGCCTCCCAAAGTGCTGGGATTACAGGCATGAGACACCGCGCCCAGCCTCAAATTTTAAAACTATGCAATAGAGTGCAAATTTCAAGGAGAACTATTTGTGTTAGGTAAGTGCAAATTTAACTCATATGTAAAATATTTTACTGAATTTGAATATCTTTAAAAATGAAATGAATTATTTTAAATCAATTGAAAACTAAAGAGCAAATCAGTATGATTATTATTGATTATCAATGGCTATTTCTGAAAATATTGTATTGGGGTAGGTATTAAAAATGATCCTTTCTGCGTGTCAAATATGTGAAGTACACCACTGTGGATGAGGAAGGCCAGGAAGTAGATAAGCGTTGGTTCACTCTTCCAAATTTAAATCTGTTGCTTAAAATTATTCTAGCCAACTTGAATAGCATTTTAACAAAACTTTCGCAGCAAACAAGGTGGTTATGTAGATTATTAGGGTGACTATATTTTGGTTTGCTGAGGAAAGCTTCAGTTTAAGTGGTTGCCCACTGTCATCATTAATAAAACTTCTTTTCCCTCTCAAAGGTGTCCCTCACATTGGTCACTCTGTAGATGAGGGACAAGTTGTGCCCACACAGAACAAAATTTAGAATCTGAAATACTGTTTTTAGTTCTAAAGAGATGAATATTAAGGATTGCCTAGTAGTAAGAATGGCAATTGACAACTTTACTTTCAATTGCGAATTAATATTAAATAACCAGTGAGTAGTGAAGGGAGACCATGAGTCTGTTTAAATGGCAATAAGGTGCAACTCTTTTCATTGGTTGGACTTGCAGATGAGTAGTGTAGAAGAAAAGCACTGGTGTGGATTATCAAGTTTCTATTTCTTTGCTTGACAGTTTTGAAAGGAATACTAGAGTGACGATATACAAGGTAGACAGAAGAGAAGTCTGAGGGTGAAATTTGAAAATGATCAAAACTGGAGTCAAGTCAAGGATAATGGAAAGGGGGGCCACGCCAAGTATTGGAGGAGGCAGCAAAATGTATGTGGCGGACGGTGTGGGTGAGAGCATCTGAGTTCAGTAGAAAAGTGTCCAACTGCTGAGAGAATAAATCTATATCCTGAATCTAAAATAAAATCCCAATGTGACTTAGATACTAGATAAGACCAGATGATGCAAGCCATGGGAGAATATTTTTCCACAGAGTAGCTGTGAATGGAAGCCACCATAACTGTGCTGTGTTCTTCTGTGTTTCTTTGTCTTCATGTGTACCCTTTTTGGATAGGAACAATTATCCTCCTGCATTAGCTGAATAAATTCGGAGCTATCTTTTAAAAGGCAGTGTAGTGTGGTGGCTTTAAGCATGAACTTTGGAAGTAAAGTACTTATGTTTGAGTCCTACCACTATCACTTTGTAGCTGCGTGGTCCTATGCCAGTCAACCTCTGCACCTCAGTCTTGTTATCTGTAAAATGGGGGTCATGATATTGCTTACCTGGGCAGTGGTTGTAAAGATGAAGTGAATTAAATGTTTGGTACTTAGGATGAAATATGGATCCTGATAAGTACTACATAAATGTTAGCAATTGCTTAAGACTAGGCTAAGAAATTACTTCCTCTTGGGAACATTTTCTGGCTCCACTTCCAGGCTGTCATGGGGCATCCTCCAATAAGGCTCTGTGTATAGCATGCCCTACACCGTAATGATTTATTTTACTTTATTTTACCACTCATATTAAACTCCTTCCACTAAAGATTGGGTCTCACAGATTTCTACAGCCCATTGTCTAGCTGAGTTCTTCATAATAGTATGTGCTCGATAAATATGGATTAAATGGATGAACGAATGAATGCTGGCAATTCATCTCTTCAGGTCTTTATCTTTGAAAGGGAAAATACTCAAAGGGAAAATATTAAGCCAACTTTTGTGGCAGAAGGCTGTGAAAAGAGGAATTTACTCCTCAACCACTAAAACCTGACTTTTGCCCTCAGTATATGACTAGAACGGAGGAGCAAATTTTGCTGTCACCATAAACATCCTTCTGTAGTAAACACCAGTAAACAGTTTTCTTTCTTTCTTTCTTTTTTCCTTTTGTTGATATTGGGTGATTTATTGAGGGAACTTACAGACAGAAGTGTGGTCTAGGCAGCAGCAAGGCAAGTAGATCTCCACGCTGCTGCTCCTCAGACCCAAGGCTTCTATCACACAGGGAAAGGGGATGCCTACTCCAGCAAGACGATTAAAGGGAACCCTCCAGAACAGTTAAGAATGCCATGTGTGTCGCAGCCCACAATTTGTGGACAGCATCAAGTTTGCTCTGTTCTTACACTAGTTGACAGTCAATAAAGTAAAAACCAGGAAGCATTCATGAAGCTAATCAGAAATCAACATAGCAGATTAGCATTCAAGGTGGAGCCACGTTTGTCTCCACGGGTGCTGACACTGAAGCGGGTCAAACCATCTGGTTTTATTCTAGTTGCCACCAATCACAAGCTGCATGACTTTGGACCAGGTGTTTGGCCTTTCTCATTTCTGTTTCCAGAGATGAAATGGATCTCAAGGTGCATTTTAAGGAGTTTCAAGTTTTAAAGGAGATTATATATATTGAAGCGTTTCAAAACTGCAAAGTACTATATAAAGAATTATTACTGTTTGTGTTTATGTCAACAATTGAACTTGTTTATGCTTCATATTGGTATGAGAAATTTTTATTCTCATGCCTTCTACTTTCTGAGAAAAAAAATACACAAAACACCTTCCTTGAATCTTAGCTCCGTCACTAGTCATAATGCTATTTTGCTGCATAACTTACGAATGAATTTTTAAAGCAATGGACCCCAAATATTAACTTAAAAGTCTCCAAAATGACTTCCTAAATCTTAGATTCAATCACCTTCTTTCAAATTCCTCAAATCAGTTTCATGTCATCACAGTTTTCCATTCTTAACTTCTTTATCATTTGTGGCCTCTTTTTGGAAACTTCTAAGTTGACTTTTGTGACCCCATTTCCTCCTCCTACTTAACTGGCTGCTGATTTTCAATCTACTTTTTGGGCTTCCTTTCTTTAACCTGTCCCTTAAATGTTCATGTTCCTCAAAGTTTTGTCTTTATTCCTTTTTGGTTCTTACTTGGCACACTTTCCCCGGGAAAGCCTATTCATTCCTATTACTTCCTGCTGATTTCTAAATTTCTATCTCTAACCTGGACCTTCCCCTGAGTTGCAGACCTGTTTGCTGGACATGTCCATCTAGACCTTAAACTCAGCATGACCCAAACACAAAACATTATCAACTCCATTCCCAGCTCAATCTGTTCACTCTCCCTCCTTCCATTCTTATAAATGACACCATTATTCTCTCTGTTAATGGAGTAAAGAAGTTGAGAATTATTATAGACAACTCTCCCTTTTTTCCTGGTACAACCTGGGGGTAGCTCCAGCTGTTTGGCCTCCTGGATGATCTCTTGGCTTCAACCCACCTTCTCTAGATCCTCACTGTCATTGCCTTAGTTCCTTAGTTCCATATCTTGCTGTAACTACTCCAAAAACCTTCCTATTCAGGTTCTACAGGATTCACTGGTTTTTTAATTTAGTTTTTTGGCTTGAAGTTTCTAATCAAATGAATATTTCAGATTCAGGCTTTTCACCTACATAGCATAGGCTTTAGATCCCTATCTTTCAATGACTCAATTTCTACATGTGGCCCAGGGCAGGATGCTGGCAATGATTTTCCTCCACCCATTAGCATATGTTGTAACTTCCTTCTAGCTCCCAGCCCTATGAAATAGGCCCTTTCCATCTTAGCACCAGTGTGGGGTCTGCGCAGACATAAGGTGAAGTATGCGTCCAATCTACCTTTCCTGTGAGCTACAGGATTTCAGCTCTGGCTCATATCTATGACTATCGGTTCTTTCTTTGTTTCTGGCAGCTGGAGGTTTTTCTTTCTTATTTTTGAGTTTGGCTATGTATCTATTATTTAAAAACTGTATCCAGCCAGTCTATGTGTTTGGAGCCACAGGGGATATTGCTACCCCCTTTCAGTCTGCCACCCTTATGGGAAGTCTGCTGTTAAAAGGTCATTTCAAAAGAAGATATTGGGAAGAAAAACAAATCTTTTTCCACTATCCTTCTAAGTTATTGACTGGGACCCCTATAGTAAAGACAGGTGAACAAGAGAAAAGTGTACAAATTTACTTAGTGTAAATTTTACACTACTTGAGAACCTTTGCAAGGAAATGAAGACTCAAAGAAGTGGTTATACCTGAGTGTTTTTGTGCTGGACTTGATGAAAAATGGAAAGTCATGGAGAAATGTGGCTGAGACAAAGGAAGTATGAAGTAAGCATAATAAACTAGGGGAAAGACCAAACTTAGCAGCCCTGTTTTTCAGATTCCTCTCTTCCTCTTCAGAGACAGGGAAGCTTCCTTCCTCCAGGACTAGGGAGGACACCTCTCCCATGAAGGTTTTATGACCTGCTCAGGTGAAGGTCAGAAAGTCCTTTCTGCATGCTGTTTCTCGTATTCCTTCAGCTTAAAATATTCAAATGCCAAGGTGCCATATTTTGAGATACTGTGTTCTCAACCCTACTAAGAGTAAAATCATAACTCTCATGTAGATTTAAAAACCAACATACAATGAGAAAACCAGCAAAGGTGTTACAACTGTTTCAAAGAAGTAGAAAACCAGACACATTTATAAATCAGGACTATTTAAATGAGTGTGCAAATGGAGGTAAAATGAACTTCCATAGTGGGAGAGAGAAGTCAATTGAACTTCCACCAGACAGGACAGTATTTGTATATCTGTAGGCAAGAATTATTTTGCATTGCTATCAGTTATCTACAATTTGCAGACTTGAAAAGTAGCTCAAAGGCAATGAACAGCTGGACTCAGTTCAGAAGGTTGTGCTGGATGTTAACAATGCATTATTTTTCAGTGAAGCACAATTTTCTCCTACATTACACTGTAATGATTTGTTTCATGTTCGTTTCCCCTACAAGATCAAGGGTCTGTCAGGAATAGGGGCTGTGTTCAAGTCACCACTGTACACCCAGGGCCTAGAACTACTTACGTTATATTAGGAAATGTCTCACTAAGTGCATATGGAATAAATTAACGCATAAATGTCTCTCAAACTGTAAGATTTTTCTCCCTTCCCTTGAAGAGAGGAAAGTTTTGAGAAAAAGAAAGCATGTGTGTGGGGGGCAGGGGGTGGGTGGATGGAGAGAGAGAGAGAAAGAATTGAGGCTCTTCTGCTCCCCCAACTCTTCCCTCCTGTTAACTCCAGGCATCCAATGGCTTGCCACCGATTGTCTAGTGTCAACATGTCATCAATGCATCACACAGATGTAGGTGAATAGCAAATGAGAGATCCTTCTTTTTAAATTGTCTGTCAACCAGGTCTAATTTTTTAAAGCAAATTTGCTGAAGTATCTTTCTTTTGATAAATAATGCTATTTCTCCTCCTGGAATACACATAAAGAAAATTCATAATTACTTTCTTTTCAGATGCTTCTGCATGTAAATTGCTTAATGGCTGCTGCCCCTTACATCCTGCCTTATCAGGGGGATCTTCAGGGCATTGCCAGCAACACCATCAGTCAGGTAATTTGCAAGAATAGTTATTTAATAAACATCCAGCCCCCTTATCACTGTTCCCTGCAGGATTCTCATTAGTCGGTAACTTAATTCAAGCTTGAAAGATTTCCATTATGGTGCCCTTTGTTTCCTGCCCATTGCCTAATTTTCTATTCAGCAGGATATTTTTCTGCAGCCTGTGACTTGTTTCTTGACTGACTGACATGCATGCATTTTTTTTCCCAAAATAAATGAGTTTGTAGAAACGCACAGTCCATTTCCCATTAAAGGTGTGTTCAGTTGGCAATACAATATGATGTCAGAGAGGTGTTATCAAAACAACCCTTGAAGTTATCTTTAAAAACAAATAAAGTGACTTAAAACAATAGAAGTCAATAACTTGACTTGAGAGTATATATGAAGGCAAAAAGACAATCCAAACTGCAAAATCAATTAAATAATTGAAAGTGTAGCTCCCATTTTACCAACTTAATAGCTCAATTATCTCTCCTTTTTTTGTCCAACAAATTTGAGTACTCTGAATTGAAATAGATCGTTTAATCACAAAGTTTGAAATATTTCAAAAATCTTAAAATATTACAGATAATGCTAAGTCAGTCATTCTTATCCCTGGCTACGCAGGTTGCACATTATCACCACCTAGAGGTTTTATAAAATGCTGTTGAACGAGTCCAATCTGTCGATGTTAAGATTTAATTGGTTTGGGATGAGGCCTGAGAACAGGTAATTTTCTCCCTAGGTAATTCTAACGTCCAATCAGTGTTGAAAACCTCTGTAGAAATTTTGCACTATAGCACTTATAAATAATATTAAATTGTTGTTTTCTTATTGGGTGATGGAGTTGTCATCCAGATTTCAAGGTAGTCCTTCAAGATATTTTTCTTTTAAAAAAATGGAATTATATCTTTTGTGTTGGTTGACTGTTATCACATGCTTGGCTGCACTTAATCATAGTGGCATGAGAGTTTGTAAGACATAATTTCTGCCATATAAGAATCAGGAATGTTGATTCCCACTCCATCTTTATTATTTGGGAATAATAATCTTGAATGTGTGTATTGTACTCAAAACAAAATTCAACCTGCACAGCTCTAATAAATCAAGGTGATATTACTTCTTACCAGAGGTACTCTCCTTCCTGTACATATCTTGTCCTTCCTTCAGGGAACATTATTCTACTTTGTTTCCACTGCCAAGACATTCTTGTCCTATTCTCTTTCATGTCTACTCCACATTAACATCCCTCCTCCCCAGTTTCTCCATTTACCTAGCAGACTCTTCATTTCCTGGGTCTTCCCTGCAAGATTACCTCCTTAAGTAGCCTTACCTGACTATCCTTCCTCTCCACTCACACTGGGTTCTGCAGCCACCTATGGACTCCCAGAGCCTGTTTTTCCTTCTAGATATTTGTCCTGAATCACACTAGCCTCTTTTCTTATCTGAATCTCCTACTAGAAAGAAAGCTCCTTGAGGACAGTGGCTGCATTCTCTTCACTATTACAGCTTTGGTGGTTGGCACATGGTAGTAATAGCAATATATAATATTATATACAATAATAATAATAGCAAACACTTATGAACATGGTAGTCACTGTCCTAAGTATGAATATTGTCTATTCATACAAGTCTCATAAACAATCCTATGTAGTAGTTATTGCTATTATTCCCATTTTAAGTGTGATGAAATGAAGTTTTTAAAAGTTTATTAAATTGAATATTCAAGGTCAAACAGCTAGCAAGGGGAATTGCTGGGATTTGAACCCATACATTCTAGCCCCAGAGTCTATGAGTTCTTAATAAATATTGTTGAATAAACAACTATGTAAGAGGGAGTATAGAGTCCCTCTTTGTGTGTGTGTGTGTGTGTGTGTGTGTGTGCGTGTGTGTAAGAGAAAAAGAAACATATCAGAAGTTCAAACATACAGATAGATGCAAGATCATAAGTCAATGACATGTTTGGGATGGGTCTAGAGGTCAGGTGAGAAATGTAAAAATACTACAATACTATGTCATAAGTTTTTTGAACCAGTTTGTCTTTTATATAAGAAGAGAGGACAAGAAGTAATGTCAGAATATGCCTGTGATTTAATTGGACCGTTTGAAACTCTGTAGGTGACCAGGCCTGGGGAAGATTTGAGAGTTTTTAAGTTGAAGAAGTGTTTATATTATCAGTGAGGGTGAATATAAAGCAGGAAGAATTTTCTACTTCAGATTTCATTTGGGGGCTGTTTGGAGTGAATCTTTGTATTAGTTTTCTATTGCTGCTGTAACAAATTATCACAAACTTAGTGACTTAAACCAACACAGATTTATGATCTCACAGTCCTAAAAGTGAGAAGTCTGAAATGGGTTTTGATGAGTTAACATCAAGGTGTATGCAGGGCTTTGTTCCTTCCGGAGGCTCTAGGAGAGAATCAATTCACTCGTTTATCCCAGCATGTCTTGGTTTATGATCCTTTCTTCCATCTTCAAAGCCAGCAGCATAGCGCCTTCAAATCTCTCTCCCTTATTCTCACCCTTCTGCCTTCCTCTTAGAAGAACACTTGTGATCACATTAAGCCCCTCTGGATAATCCAAAATAATCTCCCAATCTCAAAATCCTTGACTTACATCTGCAAAGATCTTTTTGCCATGTAAGGTACGAAATTCACAGTTCTAGGTGTCATCTCTAGGGACCATAACTCTGTTTACTAGAACCTTACATCAAAAACCTCTAGGAGAAGCATGTCTGATCAAAGGACTCCCCCATACATTCTGTCTGTCTGGAGGTACTGAGGAAATAAAACTACAGACTCAGAATTTTTTTCAAACTTAGAATTAAAAATCCTGCTCTTTATAAGAATTATGTCACAGGAAGGATGGAGAGAAGTCTTCAGCCAGAGGCTAGAAAATACCACATTTCAATTCTATGACACATAAAAATTATTGGCCGCCTTCTCTATATGGGGATACTTTAGCGTCCACTCTGTGTACTGGCCTGTGGTCAGCAGAGGACATGACCTCTTGACACTCAGGAGAAACATGACCATTTGATGTTCAGAAGAGGAGAAGGTAAATTTTGTAGTTGTAAATTAGCAAGCTTCAAAAAGGTTACTTGAAAAGAGAGTCAATTCCAGATCTTTCGAAAGATCACAATGGTTTTATAGTAAAAATATTAAAGATCTCTCCTTTGCTAGAGATTTTAATTTTCTTCTGACTGTATTGACTTGCAGGCCTGTCTTAACAGTATGGAGGGGCTAGTCTCATTGGGAGATACATGTTAGCGGACCCATATTCTACAGCTGGGAAATGACTCTCGTGGTCTCAGCTGGAAAGACCTTGTAACTTCCACTTCACATCCAAGCCTGCAGTGCTCTCTCAGTGTCAGTCCCACCGGACAAGGCCCTGGGTGAGTGAAGGAGAAAGCTGACTTAAGTGGGATGCTTTCCTCTGCACTCAGTGGTGTCTCTGGAGGAGTTTGACAGGTTTCCCTTTGCCCTGTATGTTTTTGAAATTTTTCTCTGTTAAGGCATGAAAAAAACCTAATGGATGAGGGGCAAGTCTACAAGTGGCGTGCTTCCATTCTTTCTATATCTCAGATTTCTATGACATGTGCTCCCTTAAGAGTCTTTGCTAATCCATTTTTACTCTCACTTTGTCAGATTTTAAAAGGCATCTTCTGCAGCAGGTTAAAAATGGGAAAAGTGTTATGGGGATACAGTCGAGCACACAGCTCTCCATGGCCTCTGTTATGGACTGAATTGTGTCCCTGCCACCCCCAATTCATGTGTTGAAGCCCTAATCTCCAATACCTTAGAATGTGACTGTATTTGGAGATAGAGCCTTTAAATAGGTAATTAAGGTTAAATGAGGTGATACAGTGGGGCTCTAATTTAGTAACAGTGGTGTCCTAATAAGAAGAGGAGGAAACACCAGGGAAGTGTGGGCACTGAGGAAGGGTCAGCTACAGAGCCATCATTTGCAAGTCAACAAGAGAGGCCTCAGAATAAATCAATCCTGCACTTGTGCTTTACCTTGGACTTCCAGCCTACAGAACTGTAAGAAAATACATTTCTATTGGTTCAGTCCCCAGTCTGTCGTATTTTGTTATAGCAGCTCTAGCAAACTAATGGAATTTCTTCTTTCTCCTGTCGTGGGGACTGGAGACACTCCAGAAAGTGGCTGCTCTGTTGTCCTGGGTTCCAGCATCAGCACAACAAAAATATCACACCCTAATGGAGGATCCCCGATGAACAGGAGCCCGAGCAAACATTAACTTTGTGGTTTTAGAAACTAACATTTGGGAGCTGAACAGCCTAACCACTAACTATGGGCTTGTTATTTCTTTCTTAGAAACAAGAAAACAAAGTTACAGTTCAGGTGGCTTGCCCAAAGTTTTCTGTCCTCTGGACTAAAGCTTCCATTACAGACCCACGCTGCTCCCACACCACTGTCATTTACGTGCTGGGTTATTTCAGAATTTGAGCTCAGAGAAGAAACCTCACATTACCGGGGAAAATATATGCTATGGAGAGAATAAAAGTAAGGTTGACAGCCTTTGAAAAATAGAATAAGGCAGCAGAGATCAGGTAATTTAGGAAGTCAGAAAAACAACACCTGTTTCATTGCTTTGTTTTACTTTATTTCCTTCAAATTTCAAACAGAAGACAACGTGGTTTATGATCATGGAGTTAGAAAAGGCCAGAATTCAAATGTCCGCCATTCTATGTGATCCTAGACAAGTGCTTAACCTCTTGGAGTTTAAATTTCTTCTTGTTTAAGATGGCGATTATTAAAATAGTGGGGGAGAATTTAATAATATGATCCATTTGACCCAGCCATCCCATTACTGGGTATATACCCAAAGGACTATAAATCATGCTGCTATAAAGACACATGCACACGTATGTTTATTGTGGCACTATTCACAATAGCAAAGAGTTGGAACCAACCCAAATGTCCAACAACAATAGACTGGATTAAGAAAATGTGGCACATATACACCATGGAATACTATGCAGCCATAAAAAATGATGAGTTCGTGTCCTTTGTAGGGACATGGATGAAACTGGAAAACATCATTCTCAGTAAACTCTCGCAAGGACAAAAAACCAAACACCGCATGTTCTCACTCATAGGTGGGAATTGAACAATGAGAACTCATGGACACAGGAAGGGGAACATCACACTCTGGGGACTGTTGTGGGGTGGGGGGAGGGGGGAGGGACAGCATTAGGAGATATGCCTAATGCTAAATGACGAGTTAATGGGTGCAGGAAATCAACATGGCACATGGATACATATGTAACAAACCTGCACATTGTGCACATGTACCCTAAAACCTAAAGTATAATAATAAAAAAATAAAAAAAAAAATGATCAATATAAGGTGCCTGGCATGAAGTAGATGCTACATAAGTTCCAGGTCTCATTCGTTAACAACACAGATGCTTCATATGAGACCTTAAAGGGTTAAGTAAGGCTTTTCTGAAAACTTCTTTTTAAAATGGTCTCTGCTGCAGTCCTAGAATTCTAAAGGGAAGGGCCTGAAGGTAATTGCCCTTGAGTATTTTCCTGCAGAGAATAAAGTCATTATAAATTACTACAATTTTCTTTAAGTAGAGGCAAACACTAGTGCTTTAAAAGCACATAATATTCTGCTCAACATCTCAGAGACAGCTTGGAGATGTGAATATGGATCACCTGTCAGCCTTCTACATTTTTCCCTGTTGGTCCAAATTCTTCCAAGTTAGAAGACAAGGCTCTGCTGTCTCAACCCCTTAAGCCTTACCAGTGCAGTTTTAAAAAGCAGTTTTAAAAAGCAGTTTTAACTCCATCCACTCTCTTCCAATATGGTGGGCTTAACCCAGAGTCAGCCTCTCTGCCAGGGAAGTGACAGAAGCAAGAGAGAATTAAAAAAAAAAAAAAAGAAAGAAAAAAATTGTATTAGAATTGAACACTAAACTGGAAGACACACAAGAGTGAATAAACACACACACAGTGCTTTAAGAGAAATAAAAGGTTAAAAAAGAAAAAAATCTTAAACTAAAAAAACAAAGAGAAAACAGATTTGAGAGAATCTGACTAATATTGAAAAACATGCAAGGAAGATCCAACATATTCAATCTCTATAGAAAAAAGTCAAAGCAAGGGAACCAAATTCTAAAATTATAATACAAGAAACTTTCCTGAAATACAAAAATGATCAAAATAGAACTCCTATATGAGCTAGCAATCCCTCTTCTGGGTAGATACCAAAAGTAAATGAAATCAGTGCCTCAAAGACATTTGCACTCCCATGTTCCTTGCAGCATTATTCGCAGTAGCCAAGATACAGAAACAAGTGTCTGTCAATGGATGAATGGATAAAGAAATTGTGTGTGTTATATACATACACATGAAATATTATTCAGCCTTTAAAAGAAGCAGATATTGCCATTTGTGACAAATTACAAGGAGATATTGCCATTTGTGACACTGTGGATGAATCTGAAGGATATCATGCTAAGTGAAATATGCCAGGCACAGAAAGAAAAATATTGCATAATGTCACTTCTGCAGGTTTCCCTTTGCCCTGTATGTGGAATTTAAAAAAAAAGTCAAATTCACAGAAACAGAGTAGAATGCTGGTTACCAGAGGTGGAGAGAGGGAGGAAATTGACAGATGAAGATCAAAGGTTACAAACTTGCAGTTATGTAGTATAAATAGGTCTAGAGATCTAATGTAGAGCAGGAGGACTATAGTTAATACTGTATTGTATTTTGAAAATTTGCTAAGATAGTAGGTTTTAGGCACTCTTGCCATAAAAATAAAAAAGCAAAAGCAAAGAGTAACTATGGAAGGCAATGCATATATTAAATTGCTTACCTATAGTAATCATTTCACTATGGATATGTAAATCAAAAGTTCATATCGTACACCTTAAGTTTATACAATAAAAAATTTTCTATAAACAGCGACCTCTCTATGTACCTGAGATTACCAACCCAGAATAATAAATGCCAAGATATACTCTAGTAAAGTTATTCAACTCTAAAGAAAAAGAAAAATAGCCACTAGATATCTGTGCAAAACGTGCATGTGACTTAGGGGGAAAAGGTAGATTATCAAATTTTCATTATGCCAGAAGGAAATGGAGCAACATATTTATACTACTCAAGGAAAGAACATGTTTGCCAAAGATTTTATATACTTGAAAACAAAACTTCCAAGTATATACAGCACAAACTGTTATGAACATCTGAGAACTTTAGGGATTTTGCTTCTAAGAGTCCTTGAGGAATTTGCTAGAGACTAAGCTTCAGACAACCAAAATGACGAGAGAGATGTGCGCCTATGAAGTGATGGCAAGCATTCGATATATACTCACTAAAAAGTTCAGAGGAAATAAGTGTCAAAAAGGAAAGAATATAATAGGTAGTGGCCATATGCAATGATATAGGTATAATAAAACTATTTGAAGAAATCGGGGATAAAAAGGAGTATAACGTATGTAAAAATGTGACTATTTTTATTAATCAGTCAGTGGTAGTAGTATTAGTAATGTTACATGTGTAAGTTCTTATGTGTATGACATAATTGCAGAATGAATAAGTAATATTCTAATTCTATCACCTCACGTGTCCTTGAGAACTAAGACTCTGGTCTGGAAGATGGAGATACAGACATACTGTAAAAAAAAGGTTTAGTTAAAACCCTGCTGTCCTGAAATTGAATTGGAAATATCAGAATGCACCCATGAGGCATTTTACCATATATGTTCCAGCTCTGTCTACCAAAAAGTCTTAGAAATAATGACCATGTTGAGTATCTGTAATCTGAAAATCCAAAATTCAAAATGCTTCAGTGTTCAAAACTTCCTGAGCACCAACATGATGCCACAAGTGGAAAATTCTATGCTTCATGTGATGGGTGCACAAAGTTATTTAAAATATTGTATAAAATTACCTCAGGCTATGTATGTAAGGTGTATATGAAACACAAATGAATTTGTGTTTAGATATGGGTCCCATCCCCAAGATACCTCATTACGTACGTGCAAATATTCTAAAATAAATCAGAAATTAAAAGCATTTCTGGTCCCAAGCATTTCAGATAATGGATACTCAACCCATAATAATCATTTATACACCCCAGATTATAATATTAAAATATCATTTCCCACTAAAAAAAAAAAAAGACTTAAAGAAATGGCTGGCTCTGGGTGTGTGACACGAAGTATATAAGCCTGGACCATTTTGTCAGAGCAAATAGCCACAAAGTTAGCTGAGGCTGCAAGGGTTGTGTCAAAAGGACTTAGGAGACAATTTGGAGAGGCTCCCACTGCCCCAAAGTAGAACAATTTGAGTTATAATAATAGAAATAATAGTAATTAGAAATACCCAATATTTAATAAGAAGATAAAACTATCAAATTTGTTTGCATTCATGAACTCCTAGTGATGTTAAAAAGAGAACTGGCCACCTTTGCAGGATAGCAAAGAACCACTTCATCCTGAAAATTGGTAAAAGAAAATAAGATTTGTCCTTCTTCTGTGTGAATATACTACTGAGTAAGCAAACAGTAGATAAAGAAAAGTTTCTTTATAAATTTGTTTCATGTAATATAATCATGTAATTAACATAGAACCATTTTCAATCTGGCATAAATTAATGGATTTAGGTATTGAGCTTCAAAAGCTGCTATCAACAGAGATATAAGATCAGCAGACTACTATGAACTTCCTGATGGAAGTATACACTAGCACCTAATGCCTCTGCAAAAGATCAAAGTAGAATCTAATCAAGGTTTTGAACATAGTTCCTTGTTGAACTTCACCTGAGCATACACTCAGTAAAATCCAGACTGGGAAACCCTACAGGTCAACCTGCCTGAGTTCTTCAGCAAACAAATTATAAGGAAAGGAAAGAGATAAAGGGAGAATCTGTAAATTTTAAAAATTTAAATATATAACAAATTCTTTTTTAAATGGGAAACACAAAACACTGGCAAGGATGCAGAGAAACAGATTAACCCATGTATTGCTCGTGGGAAAACAAAATAGGTAAAGCCACTCTGGAAGACAGTTTAACAATTTCTTCCAAACATATAACCCATAAAATTTGGTGTTTATCTCATAAAAATAGTAAGTTGTGTTCAAACAAAAATATGTACCTGATAGATTTATAATAAATCTATATCTATTGATAGCAGCTTTATTATAATGGCCAAAAATGAGAAACAACCTAAATGTTCTTCAATGGTTGAATGATCAAGCAAACTGTGACACATCCATACCATGGAATACAACTCAATAATAAAAAAGGTACTATTCATACACACGAAGTGAATGGACCTCCACAAAATTATGTGAAAAAAGAGCCACCCTCAAAAGGTTACATGATGTATAAATTGTAGTAGTTGTGTGTGTGGTGTCCATGTGCATGCATGTGTACATTCTCTAAACTTGCTTTTGTTTGCTGAAATCAGGAGGCTTAATGAGATGGTGCAATGCTCTTAGGTTTATGTCTTTGCATTAACAGGGAAAACCTCCAAATGATCCAGGTTTAAGTAATGGGATACTTTCTAAATTGTTATAATTAGACAATTTTGGTAGCAACGAGCAAAGAAAATGCCATGTTTCACCTTGCGAATGCATGTTTTTAAACATATCAGCAAATTCATAGGTTTGGCTGTGGCAAATTATAATCTAATGAATGAAATATTCTTAAAATAACGAAATCATAGAGATGGAAAAAAGAGTAATATTTACTAGAGGTAATGATTTGGGAAAGGAGGGGTGGTTATGGCTGTAAGCGGGGAGCAGAGGAGCCTTGTGGTAATGGAACAGTTATGCATCTTGATTGTAGTAGTTGTTAGCCAAAGATGTGTATGTGATGCAAATTTCATGACATTATAAACACACACAAATGAGTGAATATGTAATTAATAAAATTCAAATATAGTTTGTGAATTGCATCAATGTCAATTTCGTGGATTTCATGGTATACTATTAAAGAATAAAACTTGTTTCTTTTTAGTCACAACACTTCTGACACCAAATATGGTGTTTTTTTCCGCCACCAAGGAATTCTCCAGTTCTCTGTGGACACCAACTAGGTTCATTCAATTCACCAACTGGGTGCAGTCAATTCAATTCTAATGCTATTTACCTAGTGTTAGCAATAGATACCACAAGTTAAAGGGCTCAATCCAACACTACCCCAACTTCAGACGCCATTCATAAATCTTAGGTTGCCATCTGTACTTCTGCCTGACCAGCTACAAACTGGGGATTCCCATGATTCCCTCCTCGTTTGATATTTGCTGTAACGGCTTGCAGAATCCAAGGAAACACTTTACTTACTATCATTGGTTTACTATAAAGCACACAATTCACAAATAGCCAAATAGAAGAGATGCACAGGGCAAGGTATGTGGGAAGGGATGTGGAGCTACCATGTCCTATCCAGGCATGCCACCCTCCAAGCACCTCCAAGTGTTCACCAGCCCTTCACACCCCATTTTTAGGGGCTTTATGGAGGTTCCATTATCTAGGCAGGATGGATTAAGTTATTGACCACTGGTGATTGAACTCAATATCCAGTCCCTCTCCCATCTCCAGAGGTCTGGGGTGGGCTGAAAGTTTTAATCCTCTATTCACATGGTTGGTTCCTCTGGCAACCAGCCCTCATCAAGAAGCTATGTAGGGGCCCAGGTGCCAGTCATCTCATTAGAATACTGAAAGACACTCATCACTGTGAAGATTCCAAGCATCTTAGAAATTCTTATGTATGGAGCCAGGAACTAAGACCAAATGTTATAACGAAGGATGCTCTTATCACCCCTATCACTCACGAAATGATGAGCGTTTTAGGAGCTCTGTGTCAGAAACCATGGGAAAAGACCAAATATATATTTCTAATTATATCACAGCTACAGTTATGCAAGATGCTAATATTGGGGGAGGAGGAGTAAAAGGTGTGTGGGACCATCCTGTAAATTTCTGGAACTTCTGCAAATCTATACTTTTAAATAAAAAGCTTTAGAAATGGGTAAGACTAAACAATAACGTTTCAGGATGCCCAACTGGGCGAGAAAAGTATAGAGAAATGTAAGAAAGTGGTTGCTTTGTAAGCTATGATTCTGATTAGTTCTGGAGAAAGGGAGGGAAGTGTCATCAGGATAGGGCATATGAAGGGGCTGTGACATGTTTGGCAAAGTTCTATTTTTTGACTTGGGTGATGGTCACAGGAGTTTACCTTATGACTCACCAGGCTATACGTGTTTTATGTAAGTGTTGTATGTTGTGTGTGTGGTGTCCATGTGCATGCATGTGTACATTCTCTAAACTTGCTTTTGTTTGCTGAAATCAGGAGGCTTAATGAGATGGTGCAATGCTCTTAGGTTTATGTCTTTGCATTAACAGGGAAAACCTCCAAATGATCCAGGTTTAAGTAATGGGATACTTTCTAAATTGTTATAATTAGACAATTTTGGTAGCAACGAGCAAAGAAAATGCCATGTTTCACCTTGCGAATGCATGTTTTTAAACATATCAGCAAATTCATAGGTTTGGCTGTGGCAAATTATAATCTAATGAATGTGCAATTATCATAAATTATTTAGCCACCATGAAACTGTAGATAATTGGATTCCAAGGTCTACTAAAGCTTATAACTAGTTATATTGATATTTTTGAGACCTGCTTACCTAGAGTAAGCATCTTTATTATTTTGTGTAGGGGATGGTGGGATGAAATATCAAGATCCTTTCCCTTAAGGGGATATCCAAGAATGCACCGGGCTTCATTCAAGTTACATCTGGGTAAATGCTGGAAATTATTATAATGGACTCCAAATGTGACATTATGGATTCAATGGCTGTCTCCACACCTCAGAACTTCAAAGCTGCTGATGGCAGAAAATAGCCAGGTCTGGAATGGACTCTCAACAAATATTAGCTAGAAGGAGCCTATTGTACGCATCAGGTTTCTCTTGCTAATTCTGGTGAGAACATTCCTCAAAGAGGATTATTCCAGAGTTCTACATAGCAAAGGAGAACCTTTACCCAAAGACTGTGTTGTAAATGTTTTATCAAAAAAGGAGTGCATTTTCGGAAGAGCCTTTCCAATACAGGTGAGAACATGGATGTTGCAGAGAATACAGGATGCAATCCTCAATTTGAAGACTTTACAGATATTAAGCATGACAATTTCGCATTGAAGAGAGAGGGGTAAAGAATGGTCAGCAAGATAATTTAATGTAAATAGGGAGAAGAGAGAAGAGTAGTCATCAGGCTGGGGATGAGAGCTTTAGTGAGCTGTGCACTGTGGGGTTAGCACCACGATTCTAGGCAATTCTGAATAGTAGAGACTCCATTCGATGTTGTGTTCCAATAATTTCTTACTCCATCTCTTTCCTTCCTCACCCTCTACCTTTAGAAAACCAAGCATTTTTCCCCTGGTTGTGTCAATATACAGTTGTGTCAATATCTTGAGCACATAGAGATTACATGTCTAAAAGATGTAATAGTAGTTTTAATAGCAGAAAGCTCAGCTGAGATTTAATTTCCTCTTTGGGATATAGGCTTTCTTTCTGAACATGCTGCTCTAGCTGTCTGAAGAAAAAAATACCAATTCTGACATATCTCAGTTTAGAATAAAATATCTCTCCTTATCAGTGTTGTTCACTTACTTGTTATGAAGCAATTTGGGGCAATCACTAAGATTATGAAATGTAATGGTGCACTAACTGGGAATTTCACATATGAGCAGAATAAAGTCATCTCATTGGGAATTTCTTGTTGACTTTAAAAAGTGGTGGTCTGTTTACATAAACTTAATATTTTCCCTTTGGTGTCAGTATCTTTAAGAAAATTAATATGTGGTTTAGAATGGATAAATCTATAGAAGAAAGACTTAATCTTCTACACAATCTGCCTTTGATGTTACTAGACATGGTGTAGTATGTGCAAATATTCTAAAATAAAAAAATCAGAAATTAAAAGCATTTCTCAACAACTCAGTTGTTGTTAATAGATTATAACATGCAGGGGGTAAATGGATCCTCTAATCCACAATGGTGTTATAGCCTCATCACATGACAAAGCAGATTTGGCCACACTGTCTTTTGTTTGCCTGTCTATCTGCCTGCCTTGTCTCTGTCTCTGACAGTAAATACCATTTTTACTGAATAAGCCTCTATTCCACACCCTGGGACTTTACATTTTAACTTTGGTGGCATTTCTATCACTCTTTCCACATTCTGCACACAGGCATGCCATTCCAGTGGGCCAATAAGGAGCAACTCCCCAGCGGTGAGCACATGGGTCCACTCTTAGCCTTTTCTTGGCCCTTTCTAGAATATTCACTTTCAAGCTCCATTGTCATGCATACAACAGTCAGGCTTCTTTGATCTCATTCTGTCCTGAATGTCAAAATGTTTAAGTCAGTTTTTGCATAGAAATAGTCTTCAACAACTCCTTTCCTTTGCTCTGGTTATATTGGGCCTTTCAGGCTGCAGGAAGACAGGAATGTGTCGTCTTAATAGCTTCCCCTTCTGCCATTGTAGCCCCATCCGTAGCACAGTGTCTAACACTTGATTACGTTTTTGTTAAACAGTGAATGGAACAACGATTAAATGACTAAAAGTTTTCCTGCTCGTGGCCCTTTTTTTCATGTTCTTTCTCAACTTCTGTTTTTAATTTCATGCTTTCTGTGTTGTGGCTTCTACTCAACCCCAAAGTCTCTTCCTCCTCCTCCTCCCCCTTCCCTCCTTCTCCCCCTCCCCCTCCTTCTCCCCCTCCTGCTCTTTTTCTTTTCCTTTTTCTGGGTTAAAGTTGCTTGCCACCTCAACTACAGTTTTGTTAATTTTTTTTAAATTTCAGCTTTTATTTTAGATACAGGGGGTGCGTGTGTAGGATTGTTACATGGGTATATTGGACCCAGGTAGTAAGCATAGTATCCAATAGGTACTTTTTCGTCCCATGTCCCTCTTCTCCTTACCTCCACTCTCTTATAATCTGCAGTGTTTATTGTACCTATTTATGTCCAGGTATGCTTAATGTTTAGCTCCCACTTACAAGTGAGAACATACAGTGTTTGGTTTTCTGTTCCTGCATTAATTCTCTTAGGATTATGGCCTCAACTCCATCTAGGTTTCTGCAAAGGACATGATTTCATTCTTTTTTTATGGCTGTGTAGTATTCCATAATGTGTATACACCACATTTTCTTTATCCAATCCGTCACTGATGGGCAGCTAGGTTAATTCCATGTCGTTTCTATTGTGAATAGCATGGCAATGAACATACAAGTGCACGTGTTTTTTTTCGATATTTTTAATGATTATCTATTGGATATTCCTCTTAACACTTAAGTTATTGCTGTGTGCACTTAAGAATTATGCTGGATGCTAAAATTTATGATACTTGATGTATCCAGGAGATTATAATACAAGCTCAGAAAACCCAGCATCTGCTGGGTCTGATAAGCAATCAAGTGTAGAAGTAAGCTTTCCCTTCCCTAAACAGTGATGCCTTCTTCGTACAATCTCACACAAAAAGAAGGCATTAGACTTAGATGGATTTCACCTTCCTCCCTGACAAGCAATGAGAAAATATAATAAAGGCCTATGGAATTTAAAAGAAGAATGCTACCTTCACAAGTACTTTTTAAAAAACTTTATCCATGGTTAATAGAACTCACACTATTACATACTTTCTAGCCATATTAAAAAATACATGATATTCACTTTCTGTCTTATCCAGGGTAGTGTTTGTCAACTTCTCCACCCAGAAATCTCAAAGGCAGAAAATAGCGACTGTGTGTATTATTGTTGGCGGTGTGTAGGAAAAATAGCCATATTCAAACCTAAACATTATTTGAGGCCTCCTATTTTAGCTCTAAAATTAATTCCAACTTTGTACTACATTTTGAAATCGTACTTTTGCTGTTCATGAAGTAAACTTGACATTCTGGGAAGATGTATGCCTGACCACAAGCTCCACATACCCCTAGTTTGTAGCTGGCATGCCCCAGTTGGCCAAAGCAGGGTTTCTAAGTTAGAAAGATATTTAGAATTAATGGGAAAAAAGATTCTGCTCCCAACATTTAGGCTATGTAAGGAGGATCAGACATCTTATATAGGCAACATAAGGGCTATACCCAGCATAGCCACATCCAGCTGTAAGAGTTTGGGGAGTGAAAGCTTACGTCAAATGAGGAAACTTGGAGACATTTCAAGAGGAGATGACATTCCAGGCAGTAGAGACCTTTATATATGTGTTCAGTGAAAATATAATTTAGGATCTGGTTTTTAGTTTCTTGTTTCTTCCCCTCACATCTAGTCTGTGATCACCCTATCTCATTCATGTTTTCTGATAATCACATTCTTATGGATTCTTTTATTTCCTGCCAGCTAGGAAATAAAATTAAGCTTGTTTAAGAATCATTCCTTTTGATGTGCTGCTGGATTCGGTTTGCCAGTATTTTATTGAGGATTTTTGGGTCAATGTTCTTCAGGAATATTGGCCTGAAACTTTCTTTTTTTGTTGTGTCTCTGCCAGGTTTTGGTATCAGGATGACGCTGGCCTCATAAAATGAGTTAGGGAGAAGTCCCTCTTTTCTATTTGTTGGGAATAGTTTCAGAGGAAATGGTACCAGCTCCTCTTTGTACCTCTGGTAGAATTCGGCTGTGAATCTGTCTGGTCCTGGGCTTTTATTGGTTGGTAGGCTATTAATTACTGCCTCAATTTCAGAGCTTGTTATTGGTCTATTCAGGGATGCAACTTCTTCTTGATTTAGTCTTGGGAGGGTGTATGTGTCCAGGAATTTATCCATTTCTTCTAGATGTTCTAGTTTATTTGCATAGAGGAGTTTATAATATTCTTTGATGATAGCTTGTATTTCTGTGGGATCAGTGGTGATATCCCCTTTATCATTTTTTATTGTGTCTATTTGATTCTTCTCTCTTTTCTTCCTTATTTGTCTGGCTAGTGGTCTATCTATTTTGTTGATCTTTTCAAAAAACCAGCTCCTGGATTCACTGATTTTTTTTTTAAGGATTTTTTTGTGTCTCTAACTCTTTCAGTTCTGCTCTAGTCTTAGTTATTTCTTGTCTTCTGCTAGCTTTTGAATTTGTTTGCTCTCGCTTCTCTTGTTGTTTTAATTGTGATGTTAGGGTGTTGATTTTAGATCTTTCCTGCTTTCTCCTGTGGGCACTTAGTGCTATAAATTTCCCTCTAAACACTGCTTTAGCTGTGTCCCAGAGATTCTGGTGTGTTGTGTCTTTGTTCTCATTGGTTTCAAATAACTTATTTATTTCTGCCTTAATTTCCTTATTTACCCAGTAGTCATTCAGGAGCAGGTTGTTCAGTTTCCATGTAGTTGTGCAGTTTTGAGAGAGTTTCTTTTTTTTTTTTTTTTTTTTGAGATGTAGCCTCACTGTGTTGCCCAGCTGGAGTGCAGTGGTGTGATCTCAGCTCATTGAGTGAGTTTCTTAATCCTAAGTTCTAATTTGATTGCACTGTGGTCTGACAGACTGTTTATTATGATTTCTGTTATTTTGCATTTGCTGAGGAGTGTTTTACTTCCAATTATGTGGTCAATTTTAGAGTAAGTGCTATGTGGTGCTGAGAAGAATGTATATTCTGTTGATTTGGAGTGGAGAGCTCTGTAGATGTCTGTTAGGTCTGCTTGGTCCACTGCTGAGTTCCAGTCCTCAATATCCTTGTTAATTTTCTGTCTTGTTGATCTAATATTGACAGTGGGGTGTTAAAGTCTCCCACTATTATTGTGTGGGAAAGAATCATTCCTAAAGAGGGCTTTAAATGAAAACTTTCAGGTAAAATAGGTGTGGGTTGGCTGAGAGCTGTGTGACAGATCTTCTGGGACAGATAGGACTTAATATCCAGGTATAGAGATTTGTTCCAATATATAATGCTCTCCAGATAATTGAGGTAATGCTGTGCTATTTAATGATAATATTAGACACTGCAATATATTACTACCCTTTTCTTTCTTATTTAAAAGATTCTCTTATTGATTTATTTAAACCCACATCTGGTCTGACTCATCCCAAGTTTTTGAGTTCATGATCTTATTCTGGGTTTTGATGACACGTTTATGTTCCAAGAGAATTTAGTAGGTTGGGGATGGAAAGAGAGGGCATGTCACACAGAACTTGGTATGAAGTCCTGCCAGGCCCAGGGGCTTAGGCTCTATCTGCTAGGTGAGGGGGGTCAAGAAAGGTTCCAAGGAGTTGACTGTCCTGATGAGTTTGGCATTTCACGTTGCTCCTTCTGGCAGGCAATAAGTCTTCAAATAAGGACAGTAGAAATAGATAGTGTTCCAGAGGCCATTGGCAAAACTGGGTAACTAATGGGAAATTGGTTGAGAGTGAACCAGGAGAAGATACTTAGATTAACATCCATGTTTTGAAGAGGCTGAGATACATAATAATAAAAATCTACGTGATAGTTAAAATAACTAATGTCATCGAGCACCTGCTATTTGCCTGGTGCAAGACTGAATTTTTAATCATCAAGCTTTGAAATTTGGTACAATTAGTGTCCCCATTTTACAGATGATAAAACTGAGGCTCAAAGGAGTCACACAGCCCAAGAATACACAGGAATGGAGCAGAGCTGGGCACCACAGGAATGACAAGACAAGTAAGACATAACTGCTATCCTCGGTGTGACACTTAAGGAATCTCTCTATGGATGACCAGCACATTACACAAAACACCTTGAAATATGTTATTTTAGTTAATCCCCACATAGTACTGTATAGTAGACATTGCCATCATCATCTTACACATGATGAAACTGAGATCTAAAGGGAAGGAGTCGCTTTCTAAGATCAGTTAGTAATTAGGTGATACATCTAATTTAAATGATAAATCTGAGCAGTTTGCAGAACATTACAACTTCTTTACAAATACCATGGGTGAGATACTGCTGCTACTCACACTGGTGTAAGTCCCAAGTCAATCATGGGAAAAGAGTGCAGATGATACAGTTTAGATTCTGGGATCAGACTGCTTATTATATTGGCACCTCATTTCTGCTATAAGACCTTGGACAAGTTATTTAATCTCCTAAGTATGTTTTCTTATCCAAGAAATGGGAATAATAATGGCATATTTTGCTATTTTCATAAGGCTTCAGTGATAATTTTTAAGAGATAATTCATGCAACATGCCTGGAGCCTAGTAAAATTCAATTAGTAGTAGTAATAAAAATAGTTCAAAGAAAGGACATAGAATTAGTTGCAGAATGAAATACTAAAATACATAAAATCACATTTCAAATGAATTTTGAAGAATTTCAGAAAGTATAAGAGAAGCAATCCTGTGGCTAGGGAGTTAGGAATGTTTCTAATCCTGAAGATGTTTTTGTTTAAGTTAGCAGTAGTGTTTATGAGCAGAAGAGCTAAATTATTGGAGATGGGTCAGGCACGGTGATTCACGCCTGTAATCCCAGCACTTTGGGTGGCCAAGGCAAAAACATTGCGTGAGGCCAGGAGATAGAGACCAGCCTGTATAACCCTGTCTCTACAATAATAATAATAATGTTTTAAATTGTTGAATATGTACTTAAAGAAAAGCAATTAGGCAGCACAATGAAACAGTCCCAGAGAGAAGAATCAAGGCCCTGAACAAGGGTGGTAGTGAAGGGGAGAGAAAGGGGGAGATAGATCGGTATGAGGGGCTGCAGGGCATTTTAGAAGCTCTTCCCAGCATGCATTTGGATTGCTTCTTCACAACATCACTTAGTAAATACATAAGAAATGCAAACTCATTTTCTAACCCGGCTAAGCAAAAAAATCTAATCTGGATGGTGTTTGCTACACCACAACAAAATGTATTCCAGAATCAGGTATAAACAATTTGGGAGTTACATGTTGTTCTGATTGCCTGTACTTTGTTTTTGTGCTTTGGTGCAAGAAACCCGGAGTTGGTGTATGGATTCATGCATCCACATTTACTGTTCTGTCTGCATTCTGAGAGGTGTTTATTTGTTGGCTTCTGCGCTTATTTGTACTTGTGTTCTCATCTTGAAGCATGGTCTCTAGGATAATTTTCTCAGAAGGAAGAAATATATGAAATGTAAAAATATCTACACCCTTGTGCCTATACCTATATTTTGATCTCAGTTGAATTTTTATAGTTGTCCTGCTGTTAAGCTGAATTAACATTGAGCAAAGAGACCACTTAAAAAATTTTACTAGTGGTGGTTCAATTTCTTGTATCCTAGATTTAATGGAAATGGTTAGACATTTTGTAATGAGCTGGTTCTTCATTCTATAATGATAGTTTTTGAATGTCGTGATCTAAAACTAGCAAAAGGTTTGAGACCATGTACTACTTATGAAAAGGAGAGGGGAATATTTAAGCCTGAAGGGTATTTTTCAAAATAGCACTGGGCTGTCTTATCCTGTCTAACAATCCTGGATCCAGTGTGAGTGGATTGCAGTTTGCTGGTGCTTATTCAGATTAGGGCAAAGAGCTGGCTTGAATGATCTGGCTGTAAGTGTACCCTTCCAGAAGTACCCATCTACTCTTGGAGAATCTCAGGGACTGAAATTGTCTCAGATCCAAGGTTACCAGGGACAATGACTTAACCAGTCAAAATTAGGTTTGCACTTGCTATGTTTCCACTTAGATAGGGTGTTTGACATTTTCACATGTGGCAGGCAAAAGCTTTTATGTCCTAATGTTTATGAATGTAGCTTGGTTGGTCAAACAAGAATAATGAGCTATCACAACAATTTTCAATTTTCATAGGCATATCTTATGTTCGTAAGTTTCTAAGTTTACAATGTAGAAGGCAGCTAATATTAATAATAAGTCCACCGTCGACAAGTATAGTAAAGCCCAGGACTACCTCACTCAACGATTACTGCTGTAAAATTACAGTCCCTCTGAATCTCGTTGGACATTCAAAATGTCCTTAAAGTGTTAGAAACAGGCAAATCTCTTTTTAAGTCTACTACCTCATGTATGCTTCATGTGCCCATAACTTAACTGAATGACTCCTTTAAATGAGCTGTTGATGTCCTATTTGCCATTTTTTTCCTCCCAAAGAAATTCGTGTTTAGCTGCAAGGTAACTTCTGTGTGTGAAATTTACAGGTTTGCCAGCCATAGAAAACATTAATGTGTAATACATAAACAAAATGTATGCTCCTTTTGCAAAAAAAAAAAAAAAAAAAAAAAAAACAAGGAATTTAGTCCTTGCTTTCCAAAGGGAGAATACATGAATCTTGCATTTTTATTTTTGATGCCTTTTTGCCTTTAAATATATGAGATGACTATTAATGCCCACATTCACAGCAGGGATAGAAGGAAAAAGGCAGTAAATTGTAAAGCACATTTACATTATAACAAGGCCTGTGGAAGCATTGTAATTCATACAGTTATTTCAACAGAGGTTTGGACTCCCTCCAATTTAATTTTCTGAAGTTGGGCTGTGCAGCTGGGTCATTCCTGGTCTAATCTGGGAAATGTATCTCTTAAGGCTGTGGATCAGAATGCCAGCCTCCCAGTTGTCACCAAGGAGCGTCATTTACAGCCACTGAGGTCCGAGGGCAAAGCATCAGAATCACTTAATGTGGACACAGCAGCCTAGCTAGCTTCATAAATTCTGTTGCAAAGAGCAATAATCAATATTTCATGTTTAATGACGCGGAGCTAAAATTACTATAGATTTTATGTCTTCTACTTTTCCAAATTATGCAAACATTAGTAACCCCCTTTTTAGTGCCCTTATTACACTTCCATTAAAAAACGGATGGAGGGGAGCGGGTGAGGAAGCCTGGTAATATATAATGAAATTATTGAATGGTCAAAAGCATCAAAAGTGATTTTGGTTTTTAATTTTTGTTAAATAGTTGCCCTTAGGTTAATATATAATTATTTCCAACACAAAAAAACCTGATTTATGTAAGTGGCACAGGTTTTGTCACCCACAGCTACACAGTGAAGTAAATTGCAGATTGTTTTCACATTTTAAGTTAAATGCTCTGGGATATGCTGGGATTAAATGATCATGATGTAAGTCAGAAAAGTTAAAAGGTTGGCATTTAGAAACAAGTGAACAAGTGTACTTTAGAGAAAAAGCAATTTTGATTGGATTTCTGATTTTAAACCTGTCCAAAGAACATATGCTGCTCGCTTAGGCAATAGAAGTGGTAGAGATTGAAAAAGGAGGAAAAATAAAAAACAAACCAGAACAGTATTTTATTATTGGGCAGGTCAAGGAGCTGACTAAGCAGCCACAGAAATGGGCTTGTCTAACCTCTTAGCTATTCCACTGTCTGTGACAGAAGAAAAGACCGCAGGATTGAGACAGGAGGGTAAAGCCAGACACAAAAGAACAATATTCAATACCCACCATTCATTCTAATAGTTCACACCCAAGTTACTTTAGAACAACTCTTATAATAGTGGGAAGCCTGGAAAGTAGTCAGTAATTTTTCACCGTAACAGTGTAGCCTAGATTCCTTTGCCACTCATAACACAGACTTCATTTGGAGAAATGGGATTAAGGATTCTGGAATGCTGTGTGTCTGGATTGTACTTGAATAATTCAACTTGTATTTTGCAGAGAGGTCTAGCCTACATTTAAAAGAAAAGAAGTAAATAGAGCATAGTAGAAATTGTCCTGTTATTTGGTGAGTGGAACCGAACCAGGTTCAGGTCCTTGAGTAGTGACAGCTTCTCCTATCAAGATTAATCATCAAACACACATGTTCTTCTGGTAAATAATATGATTAATTAATATGATTAGTTAAGTTTATTGGTTTATAGAAAAAGAATTGCAAAGACAGGGCAAACAAAAGAAACTTAGGATTCTTGAAGTTTCTGGATTCAGAGACAACTCATGTAAAAGGGCGATTGAGAGTTTAATGAAGTGACTAGTTACATAGATGTGGCGGAGTAGAGGAGAAGCCACAAGGAAGAAGGAAGCATCTGGGGTTATCAATAGTTGGAAGGGGCAAAGGAAGGGAGAGGAAGGAAGGATAGGTCTTGGAGGGGTGAGAAAATGGAGCAGTTATGGGAATATGCACTATCTTGTGGGAAAGGCCACTCTATGGAAACTATGGCCATTAGTTATGTCCAACCTGTGCTCCAGCAAGAGAGGAGAACAGAGAGAAGAAATATTCCAACTTCTTTCTTCTGTTACCCTCTGGGCTCATGCCAGTGCCTCCCTCTGCTCAAACATTCCCCAAGGCCATAGAATAAAGGGCCTAATAGATAAAGTCCAAAATTATGAGCCTCTCAGGACACAGGGAGGAATGGAGAAGAGTAAAGACTGTAGCTGACAGGCAGAAAATAGTCAGCAGAGGATATAAAATTATTTGGGATTTTCTGGGCCATTAAGCTACTAGAGTTTCTTTTCCTCTTAGAATAACACATTCACTTATTCAACAGATAATATCAAGCACCTCTTCAATAACTCATTTTGGGAATAGGCACATCAAAGTGAATAAGTTACCATCCCTGACCTTGAAGAGCTGAGTGGGGGAGGCAGGTAAAGAGTAAATACTAAAAATAAGGATCCCCAGAGGTTGCTGAGGAAGGAGGGTGGGGTACCCAACTTTCTTTTTGGGTTAGAAATATCTGCTTGGAGGAGGGGAAAATTGGGATCTTCCCGAAAGAAGAATGGTGAGGATCAGTAGAAGAGTTAGAGACATGTTGTCACTGAAATGTCCAGTGGGCACGTGAGTTCTGGGATTTTGTGATGAATCATTTGACTGCGCTCAGAGAAGAAGTGTGTGCAGGGGCCAATGAGGTGGAGTTGGGAGAGGCAGGCTGGGCCCTGTCACACAGACCTTGGCTGAGGAGTTTGGAATCTATCCTGACAGCAACAGGGAGCTAGTAGAAAAATGGCATTGGTTTCTAGTAAGAAAATGGTATTGCCAAATATAAAATCAGAGGCAAATGGGACTAGTAAGAGAAACCAATGATGGGATAGATCTATTTGTGTTTGCTTTTAATAGTAAAATAAAACAAAGCTTTCTCAAAGGATGAAACTCTGAGTGAAGATCTGTGGAGTAATTTGACTTGCTTATCCATCTCTGAGAAAATGAGGACATGGTTTGGAACTTCCAGGCCAATTGAATTGAAGTGTTTTTGTATAGTTAGCTTAAATAACCAAATGATGAAATCAATCCTCCAAATTGTCAGCAGAGCAGCTGCTCAGAAAGCTCTTGTTAGTCATTGACCTTATGTTTAATATGATTTCCTAGAATGTGGATAGTCAGATATTGAATAAAGTACTGCATCAAAGCCCTCCCCACCCAGCAAGCTTTCGGCAATGAAATATCCAAGGAAAGGAGAGTGGCTGGCACAAATTGCAAAAATGCTTTTATGTCCCCTAAGTACCCAGAGAAAAAGGAATAGAAGAAAGCATGCCACGGCCACATCTTGGAGAAGAAAGTGCCAGGACTGGCAGTAGCTCCATTTCTTTTCTAATCATGATGCAGGGGGAAAAAAATTACAACCTAAAAATTCACCTTTGGTTTTTAAAAATAGTTAAGATTTCTCATTCAAACTATTTCCTTTCTGTATCAGAGCAGCTTCAAGTCTGACCATTTCCAGTCCTGCACTGCATAATGACGTTTGGCCAATATTGGTCACATATACAACCCATAACAACATAACATTACAAAGGTTGCAATACAATATTTGTACTGTACTTTTTCTAGATTTGGATATGTTTAGATATACAAATATTTACCATTGTGTTATAATTTTCTTACAGTAACATATGCTTTATAGGTTTGTAGCCCAGGAGCAATAGGCTGTATCACATAGCCCAGGTGCGTAGTAGGCTATACCATCTAGGCTTGTGTAAGCATATTCTGATGTTCACACAATGATGAAATCTCCTAATGACAAATCTCTCAGGACATATCCTTGTTATTAAGCAACACAAGAAAATATATGACCTAGATTTGTTACTTATGTCATTGGAGGTGGGGTGTGATATGATAAAAAAAATAGGAAGTGTAGGGGAAAATAGAGGATAAATGTGGAGGCTTATTCTTAGAATATGTAACAAGAGTCTATAGGACTAAAGAGTAAGTTTTACCCTAAAAATAAAACGATATGTTAAAGATTGCAAAGGATAATCTATCTTTCTGTCACCTATCATCTATCATCTCTATCTTTCTACCTATTATAATTACTCTGCCTATATGGTAGATATTTGCTTTCACTTACTATAAATATCACAAATGTAATAACAGAGTTAAAACAAAAATAAAGATGTTTATAGATCATATAGTTAAAGAAGTGGGGAATGATTGTTCTAACTGCCTAAAAAGAATCCTTGTGGCAATTAAATATTTAATTTTGCTTAAGCTTCTGCCAGCCAAAGCAAAACAAATGACCTCGTTAAGACTTATGAGTTGTTTTGTTAATGAAAATTAGTGTACTATTATATCAAAAGGGGCAAATATACCCTACTACTAAACTGTAAATTGTATTTCTCTTTCATTCCGTTATATAAAAAAGAGATCCAGTAACAAAATAGACAGTGTTTTATATAGACACTGTATAATAGATCTCAATCCCTACCTCACCACAACATACATAAAAAGTGATTCACAGCCAGGCACCGTGGCTCACACCTGTAATCCCAGCACTTTGGGAGGCCAAGGTCCAGCACTACAGGAGTGCACCACTACACCCGGCTAATTTTTTGTATTTTTTAGTAGAGAGGGGGTTTCACCATATTGGCCAGGCTGGTCTTGAACTCCTGACCTCAAGGGATCCACCTGCCTTGGCCTCCCAAAGTGTTGGGGTTACAGGCATGAGCCACCACACCCGGCCCCGTCAGTGTTCTGAAAAAGACATTTTAAAAGACATGGCCAAAACAAAGTAAGCAAACAACAGCTCAGTTCTGAACTTTTATAATGCTATGGCTCATCTTAGAATTTTGTATTCACTAGTCCTAGGTTATGGCTTACATGGTAACTTCTCAGGATTCTTTCAGTTGTATAAAAAACAACAACAAAACAAAACAAACCTCAACTGAAAGAGTTTTTTTAAAGTGAGAGAATCTGGCCGGGAGCAGTGGCTCATGCCTGTAATCCCAGCATTTTGGGAGGCCAAGGCAGGCAGATCATGAGGTCAGGAGTTCAAGACCAGCCTGGCCAACATGGTGAAACCCTGTCTCTATTAAAAATACAAAAAATTAGCCGGGTATGGCGGCAGGTGCCTATAATCCTAGCTACTCAGGAGGCTGAGGCAGGAGAATTGCATGAACCTGGGAGGTGGAGGTTGCAGTGAGCTGAGATCACACCACTGTACTCTAGCCCAGGTGACAGAGTGACACTCTGTCTCAAAGAAATAAAATAAATAAAAAATAAATAGAATCTATTGACAAAACTGAAAAGCCCATCAATGTGCTGGTTTCAAGCTCCAGTTTGAAATAGATGTTCACAGCATCACCCTGGCTCTGGCCTCTTGGCTCTTTTTCCTTTGTCTCCATCCTCTTTGCTGTGTTATATTTTTCCATCAGTTAGTAACTGTCACAGATGCAAACACTTCGGTCACAGTTCCAGTATCCCTCACACTTCAAAATCCTAACACTCCAAAATCCAGAGGAATAAACTGAAGTTCTTCTCCAAATCTTAAGGTAAAGTTTAAAAAATTAACATTGATTGAACAACAACTATGTGCTGGGCACTATTCTAGGCACTGAAAATATAGTGGTGGATGTGATGAAAAATCTACTTCCATGGTGCCTACAATCTAGTGAATGGAGACAATCAAACACAAATATATTAGGAAGTGATGAAGATCATAAAGAAGTGAATAAGAGCATAAAGCATGGTAAATATACAACAAGTGATGGGTGACATTTTAGAGAGTTCAATCAAGGAAGGCTTTTTTGAGAAGGCAATATTTGAGCAAACATCTGGATGAAGTGAGGAAGCCATGTGAGGGTAATGTTGATTGTACTTGTGCACAGAATTAAGGTTCTGTGTACAAGGAACAGCGAAGATAAATGATCTAAAAGAGAGCAACCGTGGCTGTTTCTGAAACACCCCAAGACCAATATGGCTAGACAAGTGTGGGTTGTAGCATAGAGGGTGGTAGGAAATGAGGTCAGAGAGATAGGTGGGGGTTCGTGTTACATAGGGCTCTATAGGCAGTGGTGATGAGTTTGGATTTCATTCCAAAAGTGATGGAAAACCATTGAATTATGAAGAAGAAAACATCACTTATCTATATTTGTTTAACTATGATGAATCAAGAAATTAGTAGGTTGATCTTCTTGCATGACAAGTATGTTCAGATATAGGTAGATCAGAGTTGAAGCGGCAGCTCCATGGTTTCATCAGGGTCCCAGGTACCTTGGGTCTTTCTATTTTATTATCTTTAATGTGTGGTTTTCCTTCTTATAGGCACAAAGGCTTTTACACCCTGGATTTCACTACTATGATCCAGGCAGGAAGAAGAAGGAAGACCAAACATTAAAAGCCACATGACAGCTGAATCTTTTTTTTTTTTTTTTGGTATCAGAAAAACAATAGTTTATACAGAAGCCCCATTTAGTAGACTTATGCTTATATTCATATGAAGAAAAATTGATCTCAATTCTTACCACACACAATACACAAAAATTAATTGACCATACACCTAAAGGTAAATGAACTATACATTTTCTAACAGAAAATATAGGAGACTATATCTGGGGGCAGGAAAATATTTCTTAGGACACAGAAAATACTAAATAACAAAAATAAAACAATAAATTGCATTGCATCAAAATGAAAAGATTTGCTTGTCAAAATATATTGATTGGGAAGAAATATTAGCAACACATACATCTGACAAAAGAGTTGTACCCCATAATATATAAAGAATTTCTACTGCTCAAAAAATAAGACATATAACTCAGTTAAAAACAAATGCAAAAAATACTCAACATTATTAGTTATCAGAGAAATGCAAGTTGAAGTCACGATAAGATATTACAAATCCAGGAGAATAACTAAAGTGAAACAGACTGACATTGAACATTGGTGGGAATGTACAGCAGCTAGACTTCTCTTACATTGCTGGTTGGAATATAAAATAGCACAACCACTTTAGAAAACTTTGGAAGTTTCTTTAAAAGTTAAACATGTATTTACCTCATGAGGTAGCAATTTCACTCCTAGATATTTACTGAAGAGAAATGAAAACACATCCACAAACACACTTGCACAATAGACTTGTGCAAACAGATTTGCACAACAATGATCATAGCAGCTTTATTCATACTAGGCCATATGGATATGAAAACAATTAGAATGCCCATAAACAGGAGAATGGATTGTTGTGTATGTATACAATAGAAAACTACTCAGCAATAAAAAGAAATAAGCTACTGATATATGTAACAGCATGGACAAATGTCAAAATATAATGTTGAGTTAAGCTGGACACAAAAGAATTGATAAATTTATACGAAAGTCTAGAACAGGCAAAACTAATCTACACAGATAGAAATCAGAACAGTGGTGCCTTTGGGAGAGGGAAATTGATTGTAAAGGGGGACAAAGGAACTTCCTGGGAATGATAAATGTTCTATATATTGTTTTGGCTGTGACTCTACCAATGGAAGCATTTGATAAAACTCACTGTATTGTACACTTATAAGGTGCATTTCATACTTTGTAAATTATACTCCAATTAAGAAAACCAAGGTACTACAAGACCACTCAGGCTGATGTTAGGAGAAGTGACTGATGCAGCCTAACATAGGAAGCAGGGCAATAATTAGAAGATTACCATGGTTGGCTGAGACCGGACTGAGAGGTGGCTAAGTTCCAAATATATTTTGAAAGTGGGGTCAATAAGATTAGCTCATTGACTGACTATAAACGGTGAGAGGAAGAAATGAGTAAAGTCTGGTTCTTAGTTTTAACTCTTCATAGCTTGGTGAATAGTGATGCCATTTGCTAAAATGAGGAAGAAGCAGGGAAATCAACATTTTGGTTTTGAGCTTGAGATGGTTGTCAGACATGTACATGGAACTGTCAAGTAGGCAGGGTGGATGCAGAAGAGTGAAGTTTAGAGAAGAGATCAGGTACAAATATAAAATAGAAGCTGTGAGACTGGCTGAGATCCCCCGAGGAGTTAGGATAGATAGAGAAGAGGACAGATGGCTAGGACTGGCAGCTGGCATGTTTCCAGAGGTTTTGTAGGAGTGGCAAAGATCTGAAAGCAGCAATGAGGAGCAAAGAAGGTCCCACCCAACCTCCACACCATGTAGTATGTGGCATGTGGGGAAGAAATGGCCACCTCTTAAGAGGACTGCGGGGGAGAAGGTGGGCTCAGGGACTCAGCCAACTTTTTCATCTGCAAAATCCTCTATATACTAGACCTGTTTTCTGAACAATTCTTTGCTCTTCTTGCTCTAACAAAAACTTAGCTGTCCCAGAACAGTGAGGCATGGTTTTGTTAGAACAACATAATTAAGGGCATATTCAAAGAAGTTGGGGAGATACATGATTTTGCTGATGAAAGCCTGTAAAGGACCCACTGGAAAGGTTGGAAGGACTGGGGAGAGGTGGGTAATTAGGCCACATTCTGGAATGCAGTATGGGTTTAAGAGATTGCGTAACGGGAGAGGTGATCTAGGAGACTTGGGTGTCTGGTGGGTTATAAGCATGTAGAGATTAGTCCTGATGGTCTTTTGGATGTAATTGAATAATTATTTCTAACTGCGGCTTCCCTTGGGACTGGTCACTTTGACAATTTCTGGTGGGGGGTAAGTGGTGTGGTAAATGGTATGGTAGATAGTGTGGCCTCAGGGAATGGTGGTCTTCCCAGGAACAGAGTTCCATGAGTCTTCCTTAAATCCTGCCATGATTGATAAGACTGAAGACGGGAGTCTCACCAGGAACCTGGGCGAAATCCTTTCACACCTCTGTGGCCAGAGAAATGAGATTAGAGAGACTGCAAATGCCTGGAATTCAGGAATGGTGTGTGTGTGTGTGTGTGTGTGTGTGTGTGTGTGTGTGTGTGTGTGTGTGTGTGTGTGTATGTGTTTGAGCACGTGGGCTATGGAGAAGAGGTTGCCAAGAGTTACTAAGAGACAAGAGAGGAGGGTTGCTGAATGGCCAAATGCAGCATGCAGTCATTAGAGTCTCTTACCCAGCAACCAGCAATGACAATACTGTTGAGAAAGTGAATTTGGAAAGAGTGTGGGTGGATCTATGTAAACATATCCAAACTCTGAAAAAACAATAGGAAACATTAGTGAGTAAAAAAAAAAAAAAAATCACACAATTTGAGTGACAATATTATATTCTAATTTGATCAAGGATCATGTTGTATTTTTGTGTGTCTAAACACTTAACCATCGCAAAGTCCTGAACTATTTTTTTTTTTTTTTTTTTTTTTTGAGACGGAGTCTCACTGTCGCTCAGGCTGGAGTGCAGTGGCGCAATCTT
Source organism: Nomascus leucogenys (assembly GCF_006542625.1). Taxonomy (NCBI): domain Eukaryota; kingdom Metazoa; phylum Chordata; class Mammalia; order Primates; family Hylobatidae; genus Nomascus; species Nomascus leucogenys. Next base: position 80,852,338 of record NC_044391.1, read on the forward strand.
GGCTCACTGCAAGCTCCGCCTCCTGGGTTCACGTCATTCTCCTGCCTCAGCCTCCCGAGTAGCTGGGACTACAGGTGCCCGCCACCATGCCTGGCTAATTTTTTTGTATTTTTAGTAGAGACAGGGTTTCACCATGTTAGCCAGGATGGTCTCGATCTCCTGACCTCGTGATCCACCCAGCTCGGCCTCCCAAAGTGCAGTCCAGAACTCTTAATGTTGTGTTGTATCAATTTTGCTAACAGTTTTTCTTGAATAGTATTGCTTGGAAGTAGCTGGTGACAATTTGTAAGATATATCTTTTCTTTTTCACAGGAAGAACTGAAAAGATTGCAGAATCCTCTAGAACGAGTTAATGATGGAAAATATTTATTTGAAAAGTAAGTAAAATGCATTGTTAAATCATTTGCAAGGGTGGAAAGCTTGAGTAAAAAGAAAATCTTCCTGGTAAAAATAAGTAAGTAAATTGGACAGTTTCTTATGTTATCGTTGTGGTCAGAGCCCAGAAATGTGGCTCATTTGAGATATAGGTAGATAAATGTATGACTAGTTGAGCAATGATACACAAGCTCTACTGCTTAACAGAGTAATACGATGCCTGGAAGATGTTTCTGGTGGTATGTCTGAGGGCTTGAAACTTAACTCTGACCCCTCTTAGTCTTTTAATCAGGGACATTAATAGAAGGCAGGCACAAAATTTGTAAAAAGTACAAAGCTAACACTAAGACTAATAGACTGAACATTCAAATTAACACTACAGAATGGGACAAAATTGAGCTAAAATAAGCAAAAAAGAAGAGACGAAATTGAACAGAGATAAAAGTAAACATTTATAATATACCCTGTACTGTTGAACGCTCACAGAAACTCCTCATCAAATTCTGATTATAGCCTTTTGATATAGGCATTATTATTTCCATTTTGCAGACAAAGAAAAATAGGATCAGAGAGGTTTCAGCAACTCCATGTGTACTCAGCTAGTGAGTGGTGAGAATGGGAAATAAACCTGGGTTTGGTTGCCTCCAGAATCTTTTCTGTCAATCACTGGCTGAGCCCCAATGTACTCAGGACCAGTCAAGCTGGTTGGGTGTCATGCTTGGCTCTGGACACCACATTTAAGAATCACATTGACATTCCCAAGAGTATTAGAATAGGTCAATTAAAATTGTGAGAGTTCTGGAACCATGTGAAACTACTACAAAGAGCTGAGGATGTGTAGCTTGGAGAAAAGAAGTCTCGGAAGAAATGTAATAGCTATCCTCAAACATTTGAAGGATGTTCCTATAAAAGAGAGGCTAAGTTGCTCTTCGTGCTCCAGAAAATAGAACAAGAGTCAATGAGTAGGATATATGGAGAAACAGCATTGTGACTCAGATAAGGAAAAACTTTTGTAAAAATTCAGCCTACCCCCAAACAGAATGAACTTTGTTAAGAAGTGAGCCATGTAGGGGCAGAAAGGCATCACACCTTTCCTCACTCATTATAAGGAGCACAGCCAACACTCCTATAACAGAAGACAGGTTAACAAAAGAAAAGCACAACAAGCTTATTTAATCAGGGTTCTTTATTTTATTTTATTTTTTTGAGATGGAGTCTCACTCTCTTGCCCAGGCTGGAGTGCAGTGGCACTATCTCAGCTCACTGCGACCTCTGCCTTCCGGGTTCAAGTGATTCTTCTGCCTCAGCCTCCTGAGAAGCTAGGATTACAGGCACGTGTCAACACACCCAGCTAATTTTTGTATTTTTAGTAGAGTCAGCGTTTCACCGTGTTGCCAGGCTGGTCTCGAACTCCTGACCTCAGGTGATCCGCCCACTCAGCCTCCCAAAGTGTTGGGATTACAGGCGTGAGCCACTGCATCCGGTCTATTTAATCAGGGTTCTATGTGACGTGGGAGCCTTCAGAAATGAAAACCCAGGGAAAATTGTCCACTTTTATACTTAATTTTGATGAAGAATGGACAGCCCTGTAGAAATGTGATTGGACAAAAAGGAAGGATCTACTGTATGAGGTGGGAAATCCAGCAAGGCTGTCAGTTCAGCTTCTTTTTTTTTTTTTTTTTTTTTTTTTTTTTTGAGACGGAGTCTTGCTCTGTCACCCAGGCTGGAGTGCAGTGGCACGATCTCGGCTCACTGCAAGCTCCACCTCCCGGGTTCACGCCGTTCTCCTGCCTCAGCCTCTCCGAGCAGCTGGGACTACAGGCGCCCGCCACCACGCCCGGCTAATTTTTTTGTATTTTTTTTAGTAGAGACGGGGTTTCTCCGTGGTCTCGATCTCCTGACCTCGTGATCCACCCGCCTTGGCCTCCCAAAGTGCTGGGATTACAAGCATGAGCCACCGCGCCCGGCCAGTTCAGCTTCTTCTTGGCCTCTCTGTGCAGCATTCCTTCCTCTTGGGCATGGGGCAAGAACCTCTGGAATGAGGGTCTTAGGACTTTCCATCAGACTAGGTAGGTCAGAGAATTTGTTTATGACCAGATTTTATACAGAAAGGCAGGGGAAGGTTAGAGGAATATTTTTAGGTTTTGTAGCTTGTTTGGGGGAGAAAGGTTCTAGTTTCTATGACCTGCCTTGTGGAAGAGGAATTCTGGTTTTTATGGCTTGCATCATGGAAGAAAGAGGGGCAGGGACAGAAGGGCAAGAGAAGGTCAGAAAGAAAGTGACTTTGCTTCTGAGGCCTTTTCTCCTAAGGTTCAAAGAACTCAGCATGCCAAACACCATACTTTACAGTATGTGCTGAGCCCCAAGTAGCTGATAAGATACTGGAAGTGCCCAAGAAGAGTATAAATGACCATACATCTGAAAATGTTAAAAAATATCCTGGAAAATTGAAAATTTTGGGTTTGATGCCTCTTTCTACTTTTTCTTAGCTTCGTCAGTCTAGACAAAATTTTTAACCATCTTGAGCCCCACTATACTCATCTTTAAAAATGAGAATAGTAGTCTTGACTTGACAGTCTTATTGCGAGCATTAAATGAGACAGCCCATAATAGCCTGATACCCTCAATGCTGGCTCCTTTCCTTTCCATCTGGGCAAGGGTTTGGGCAAGACAATCTCAAAGGTTCATTCCATCTGCACGATCCTAAGAATCTGGCATGTCATCAGATTGAAAGGCAGTTTCAGCCCTTGGGCCAAATGAAGTTTCTGTTCATTTATTTTTATTATGCCTGCTCTCGTTAATATGAATAAATAAGAATAAAATAGTAGAATTTCCCTCCACCACCACCATCACTAGCTATGTAAACAATAACTATAGAGTTTTTTGCTGACACTAGAATGAAGACTTTTCTTTTATAGAGATTAGTGTTGTAATGACATTAGGTCTAGATCAGTTATTTTTCACCTTGGCTGCACTTAGAATCAACTGGGGAGCTTAATAAAAATGCCCTGGCTTAAGCTCCACTCTAGACAAATTGAATTAGATTCTCAGGGGATGAGGCCCTGGAATCAGTATTTCTTAACAGCTTCCTTCATGTAGCTCTAATTCGGAGTTGGGGTTGAGAACCAGTAGTGTCAATATATTTTAGATTCATTTCACTTATTCAGTAATCTCCTCATGCAGTTAATTCTCCAAGGACACACTTTCTCTATGATGTTTGGCCCATTTATTTATTAAACCTGGCCATGCTGGTTTTTCATTATTGATTTTTTTTTTTTTTTTTTTTTTGAGATGGGGTCTTGCTCTGTCACCCAGGCTGGAGTGCAGTGGTGTGATCTCGGCTCACTGCAACTTCCACCTCCTGGGTTCAAGCAATTCTCCTGCCTTAGCCTCCTTAGTTGCTGGGATTATAGGTGCCTGCCACCACACTGGCTAATTTTTGTATTTTTAGTAGAGACAGGGTTTCACCATGTTAGCCAGGCTGGTCTCGAACTCTGACCTCAGGTAATCCACCCACGTTGGCCTCCCAAAGTGCTGGGATTACAGACATGAGCCACTGTGCCCAGCCCATTATTGATTTTAATGTAGGAAATGAAGTTTTTTTTGTTCTGCTAATTGACCACAATTCTATATTAAACCTCTCACTAACACCAGCATGTATCTTTCTCAGCTGTCTGCTCTCAGGAAGATATTTGAAAATTAATGGTATATATGTGGGCTTCCATCTGCCCCACCCTACTCTTTCCGCTTTATTATCCAGAGGCCTGAGAAAGCTAAAACCTTCTGGAAATGACCAGTCTGTTTTGTGTGCTTATTTTTTTTCAATCCCGATTGAGGAATTCCAGCAATGGGAATTAAATACTTCCTTCAAAGCACATGGGCCCATGGGGGTAAACTTTCCTTTTATGCTTGTCCAGGACAGAGAGAAAACAAGCGGTGACCACCAGCCCTAACAACTATACCCATTTGCTTGGAATTCTGGAGATTTTTTTGGTCTGTTTCAGGTCAGGACTCTGTCCTTGAATGCTGTCAAATTTGATTGAAAAATTGGCGTACTTTGAGTGAGCAGATTAGGCATTTCGTTATAGCTGCAGCTGACTTAGGTGCTGATGTAAATCATCTCAGCTACTTGAAATGACCATAAGTTAAGTGATAGTGGTGTCAGAACAGTTGATTGGTTATTCCCTCTTGGAACATTACATTTATTCTGAATGCTCAACAGGGTTTTGTGGTAAGACAGTTAGTGTGAAGGGGAGGGAAGCTGCAGCTCCATACTATCTGAGACCATTGGCAGAGCCAATCAAGTGCATTTGTGTATACACACACACACACACACACACGAGCTTAGCGAAGCTTGGCATGTGCCAATAAACAGAGAAGAGCAATTGGTAAGGCCATTAATTGGAAGGCTACTTATGACTCCATTGTTTAGGAAAATCACTTATTAACTTAAGTAAGACCTTAGGCTGACTGCCATATTTTTGTAAATATTAAATCAGACTGGGTTTCTGGTAGGAGATGTGTGATTGCAAGTCACACATTGTACTGAGGAGTAATCACTTTATTACCCACAGACAATTATTGATGGAATGAACTAAAGCTATCAGATTTAAACCAACAGGCATTGGTAGTTTATAGTTTGGTGAGGATATATAAATTATACCCCAAAATTAGCAAATGTGTTAATATTATGAAAGTTTTTATTTTCTTTATGAAAACATTAGCTCTGTCTTTGTTGCATATCTACAGGCCCTACAATATATAACTTCATTGCTTAATTTGTAATTAATAAGTAACAAGAGTCTTAAAGTATCCTTGTCATAAGGCTGCTGTTTCTACAAGACCATAGAATTATAAAAATAAGACTTTCTGTGTTAGTCCTTTCTCACACTGCTATGAAGAAATACCTGAGACTGGGCAATTTATTAAAGAAAAGAGATTTAATTAACTCACATTTCCACATGGCGGGGAGGCCTCAGGAAACTTGCAATCTTGGTGGAAGGCACCTCTTCACAGGGCAGCAGGAGAGAGAATGAGTGCCCAGCAATCGGGGGAAGCCCCTTATAAAACCATCAGATCTCGTGAGAACTCACTATCATGAGAACAGCATGGGGGAAACTGCCCCCATGATTCAATTATTCAGTTATCTCCACCTGGTCTCATCCTTGACATGTGGGGATTATTACAATTCAAGGTGAGATTTGGGTGGGGAGACAGCCAGATCATATCACTTTCTTTGCTCACCTACCCAGTATTAGGTTCCTCTGTGATTCTTCTTTAATAATATCTGTCACACTTGCAAATACTTGTGTAATGTTCATGTTCTCCTAGATTGTGGGACCACAGGAACAGGGACCATGTCTAGTGTTTTCACCATTTTATCCTCCATGCTTTGCATCATTCCTGCCACACAGGAGGCATTAAATATATGTGTAGAATGAGTGATTAACAATGAATTAGTAGTGGACCCTGAATACCAATGGCACAGAGTAAACGAGTTCTTCCTTGCCCCTCAACAATCAGGCTGAGCAGCCCCAAGCTATCTTGGGGTGCTGACACTACCTACTTGCCATGCAGGAATTTATGTGCTCTCCTGTGTTTTCCCTACTGCCTGGACATTCCTTTCTAAAAAGAAAAAAAATACATTTATGATTCTAAGGGATCTCTCCAGCACAATTTTTTTTCTTTTTTTCCCTTTTCTTTACTACCACCACAATCCTAGTCCTCATAACCTGGACTATTTGAATAGCTTTCTAACTAGTTTTATTTCACTCTCCTTGCTCACTCCCACCACAAATCATCCTTAAACCCACCATTTATCATATTTCCCTGCTCCAAATGCATGGAGCTCCCTGCTGCAATAGATTATGATCTACAGTGTGAAAAGCTTTTCACACTGTAGATCATAATCTATTGATGGTTTGTTAAATAAATTTGGTGGGTCACCACTGGCCTTTTAAAAAAAGTTTCAAATATAATTCAAAAATTAAAGTATATCACATGTAGTTGGGGGAGTAATGTTTCTTGAAATTTTTATTGCACACACACACATGCCCCTACCTTACCACATGCATGAGTATTGAATTGGGATGTTAAATATATTACCTATGAAAACTTCAGTCAGTGGGATTAAGTTTAATAATCCTGATATTAAAATACTCCAACCAGTGCCTTCTGGTGGAGAGAGCAGTGAGATGAGAGTTTTAATGTGGTTCCTCCTGTACAGTAAATTTAACATTATCTCTCCAAGCTTCAGATTTTTCAGCTGTACAGTGGGGAAAGTGACTTAGTTAATGGAAGTTACTGTGATAAATAAGATAATGCACATAAAATGTCTATGACAGTGTGTTATACACATTATGGGACCAGTAACTATTAGCTTTCTGCTTATCAAAGCCTATTTCCTTTTGTTCTCCTATTTTTTTATCCACTTTGACTAAATTTCTCTTTATTTTCTAAAAATATCCTTTGAATGTTTTCACCTCTACTATTTGTTTTATTGTCTTCCTCATACAGTGCTCTTCACTCTCAACTTACCTACTTCCTATCCATGCTTCAAAACTTGTCCCAAGAGCTGTCTTCTCCGTGAAGCCCTTCTTGATCATTGTAGCACTAAGAGTGCTATAAACTCACTGAAAGCAGTGATAATTTCTCTATAGCCCTCTGCCGTTCTACAGGTCAGAGATCCATGCTTTGTTCCCAGTGGAAGCCCTGAAATGGCTTACAAATCAAAGGAGAAAAGGTCCGGTGGCAGTGGTACTACTGGGGATGAATAAGGTCTTCTCTACAACTTACTAGTTGGCCAGTATCATGGAATTTATAACCATCTCCCTGTGTTTTTTCTCCCCCTGAAATTGTCCAATATGTTCCTTTTCTTTTCTCTTAAAGGAAATGATTTTCATACCATAGCTATGAATGTTAGTTGAGAACAGCAAAAGGACAACAGAAATAAAAAAGCCACATTTTTTTTTCATGATATGGTTACTCATCCATCATCCATCAACAGGAACTTTAATAAATTAAAATAAACAAAATTGAATCTATATCTTACTTTACACACAAGTATAAATTAGCAGTATTATTGCTATAAATGTTAACCTTCTGGATTGAGAGATATTGAGACATTATTTCTGTTTCTAGTCACCAGCTGGCCATGGATACAGAGAATAATATTGAAAAGTATTCCCTCAATCTACAGCCCTTGGAATCAAAGGTGAAAATGTAAGTTATTTCAAAGTATAAATTAAGCAATTAGTTCTACAGTTCTTGTTTTATGAATTCCTGAGTAAATCTGGAATTTTCGGGTACAACAGTTATGCATCTTTATTCTACATTCATGTGCTGCACATTATTTCCTCCCTCTTCTAAGCAGGAACACAGCTACTTTGGGTGCACAGCACCATCTACTGGGTAGTACAGGGAATTATTTGCTTGCCATTGTTTTTACCACTTTTTGATTTTTCCATTTCTTGCCTAGTACAATCCTTTAACTTCCACTAGCATTTTCCTTTGCCTTTCATCTTAGTAACTTGGTTAATTCTATCTTCGAACAATTTGGTTATTTCCACCTGAAGCCATCTGTCTCACACACACACACACACACACACACACACACACACTCTTTTAAAAATCTTCTATTTCAGCTTCTGTTCAATTATTTTGGGAAAATGTTTCTTCTCTTCTTTTTTTATCACTTCCTATCCTTTTCTTCTTATTCTCTGTTAAGATACCCAAATGTAAGCCTCCTCCCCCTATTATAAATGACTATTACCTTAAAATAGTGCTAACAACATCTCAATATTAACAAAGTGAAACTAACAAGATCCAAAGTGAGAAAGACTTTATTATCGAACAAAAAATTAACCTTCCAAAACCATTTTAAGTAGAGAAGGGGCCTATTATAATTACCTTGGAAGCAATTTCAAAAATATTTATGAATGTTTTCCGAGATCTTTTCCTGTTCTGATTTTCCTTCAGAAGCATATATGAGAAATGCCAGTGAGTGTATATTTAATCTCTCTCCCCATCTCCTCCCTCACAAACACACAACACACACACAAACACACACAGTATAACACTCCGAGAAGCATATCTGAGCTTGGCCAGAATCACTGATCTTTTTTTTAAAGTGCGAGGAGGAAACTTTTAGAAAAATCACCCTAAAGAAGGGCACCTTGAGGTGTGTACAACTTTGAACAACAACAAGTTGTTGCTGGACTTAGGAGCTAAAACAGAAATCACACAAATACATAATATCCTGCTGGATAAAAGCAAATACCAATACATACCCTTGTAAATCTATGTTAACCTTGGTCACCAGTAAAAAGCTTGCCTCTGCATGAGCATAGAAGGCTACCCCTCAAGATAAAGTCCAAACAAGACTTCTGAACCAGTGGGGTGCCCAGCTAGAAAGTTCTGTGTCACACTTGCTAAATACATAATGAATCAGGCTATTGAACCATTTTGTGTAAGCAGTGTGTCAGCCTCACTACACAGGACGTTAGTTTGCAAACATAGGTTGCTTTATCATTAGGAATTTTCTCATTAAGATAAGGTTCTATTAAATGAAAATGTGCTGGTGAAAGAAAAGTTGGTGTATGAAAAATTAGAGTTTTAATGTGAATGCTGACATTAAGTTAGAAAAACTCCCAGGTCTTTTTCAGTTCCCATCACCTTCAATACGTAGGGGCTGTGGGGTAGGTACCAGAAGGACTAGGCAAAGAAAAAATCTCTGTGCTTCAGATTCCAGCCAGCTCAGAGAGCCAGAGATTTTATATTTGTTGATTTGATGGAGGAGTCTCAGCTCAATGAGGTGCAAACAGAATGGTTTTTATCTCTTCTAATAATTCTGAATCCCATTTCTGCTCACTGGAGAGAAAGGAGGAGAGAAAACTTAATCTTGCCCAACAATAGAACTTGAGTCCCATTGGAGAGTTTAGTCTAGTTCAGTGACTTTTGTCTAATCTGGTTATTAAATTCTTAACTCTCATGGCAGGTTGAAAATCTCCCCTCTGCATACATGAGACCTTTTCTACAGCTGTGTATTCTGCTTCCTTCCTTTCCCTCTCCTCTTTCTTAGCTCCCCTTCTCTCCTCCCTCCTTCTCCCTTCCCTCCTTCTCCCTTTCTTTACCAGTGTTACCTCTCCCACCCCCATGTGCTAAATACCAAGACTGTCCCAGGTTTCCTATGAATAGATGGCGGACACTTTCACTCTGAGCAGTTGTTTCCTTTAGCAACTGTCCTGTTTTTGGACTCTGAGGGAAGGGGTCATTGGGTCTCCTGTAAGCCCCCCTGATGGTATAGGCTGCACATCCTCATTGGGTTTATGCCCCTTGCTCTGCGGGGGCTTTGCCCCATGATGCACCAAGCAGTGCCTTCCTCCAGCTGACTGTGGCATCTTCAACAGGGACAATCTTGGGACATTCTTATTCCTGCTTTCCAAAAGAAGTTTTTTTTAGTCCTGCAGAGCATTGGGTATAAAAAATGTGCCCTTGTCCCAGGTACCACGGTCACCCTCTGTTATCACAGGCTTTCTCTTAGGGTCTTTTGACTTCTTTAGGTGGGGACCAACTTGAGAGTCTATCTTCTCCCAGGGGTAGAGGGAAGTGAGGGTCAGTCCACCATAAAATCCCCTCTCCTGAAGGCTCTCCTTTCCCCTCCCTGATGAGAAGAGAGTAAACAGTTCCCATACAGGGTGTCTGGCTAGTCTAGTGCCTGCAAGCCCTGAGGGGGATGGAGGTGCTGTGGCAAGGCAATCTCCGAATGTAAAAGAGAAGAAAGATGAGACCTGTTCTCAGGTGTGGGCTGCCTTCACTGTCTACCTGTGGGAATCCCAGGATGGGGTCAGAATAGCAGGAAAGGGTCTCAGATGGTTCCTCGTACTCAGGACATCGTGAAAAGGAAAGAATTTATAAGAAAGTGTAAACGTGCGTGTGGCAGTGCAAAGTATCAGTGGCAGGAGGCAGAGGCCTGTCAAAGTGTGGCTCAGTGAGTGCCTGGGAGGGGAGGGTGTGTGTATCAAAGTTGAAAGGAGTTTCACAAAGGGTCCATTACCTGGTTCATGAATGCAACTGTTAAGAGGTAATTTTGAGTATTAGACCGGAGGATCAAAAGAGTGCATCAAAAAGGCAAAAGCAATCAAGATCGTATGGCTATTAATGAAAAGGCATTTGCGGGAGGTAAAAGGCAAGTTCTCTGAAGATTAAACAAAGGCAAGCCTCTCAAGTCAGAAAATTTGTGAAAGTAAATGTAATAGTGAAAGCACCAAAAGGAAGGCTCTCTGAGCAACTCTAAGGCTAAAGATGAATGTGTTCCTAAGAGCCTTAAGGCTGGAACAAGCTTTGGGGGATGAAGGTGCACAGCAAGGGAATGCAGGCTTAGTGAGAAGGCCTTGCAGCACAGAAAGAGGTGGGCTCCCCAAGCCCCAACAAGCTGCTGCCCTCCACCTTGTAAGTCACTCTTTGCATGTTGTAGCAAGATCTAAAACAGGTGTTCCCAACACAAACCCTCATGTAAAAGTTGTTCATTAGCTATGTGCAATCCCCCAATCCCCTTCCTTACGTTTTTAACAGTGTATTTACTTTGTGATGGAACAACATAGAGATGTATTGAATACTAATTGCTTTTTTGAAAGTCAGCTCAATGAATATGCTCAATCCCTCTCCTGATTTTTGTTATTATATTTGATTTTGTAATGAAACAACATTTAGGTTCTGTAAAGGAGAGAGGGGGCAGAGAGACAGAGAGAGAGAGACAGAGAGACAGAGAGACAGAGAGAGCATTCCGAAAAGGACTTTAAAGATGTTGAGTAAACCCTTATTAAATTGCATTTGAGAGTAATACATATCTACTTTAGTCAAAAATTTAATTAAAAGAAGATATGAGAGAAGAGTGGTTGAGAGCACAGACCTTGGAATTTGAGTAACTTAGGTTTAAATCCCAGCTCTGCTTTTTACCTGCTATGTGACCTTGGGAACACCAATGGCCTCTCTAGGCCTCAGTTGCACTTCTCTGTAAAATGAGAATGCTAACATGTCTTATTAAATTGTAGTCAGCTTTCAATGAGAAAATTCAAGACTAGACATTTAGTCTAGTGTGTTTTTTCCATGCAAACGTACCTTTTTCAAACATATTTTTATGTTCACTTGGGCTAATAAAATATTGCCAGGAGGGATCCTTGGATGATTTGCACAGGTGACTTCAAAGTATTTGAAAGTGTTTGATATGTCCTTTCCTTAAGTAATTATAATAGTTAATCTAGGAGCTCTATTTGTCAAGTTTGGGCTAAGTAACTTACATACATTATCCTTAACTTCTTGTAGGGGTTGCAAAGAAGTTATTCTTACTCCTATTTTATGGATAAGCAAGAGGGAGGCCAGCGTGTTTAGTATTTTGTCTAAAGCTACAGCTCATGAGAGGTAAACTAGGCAAGAACCTCTATGACTCTAAGCACAGTTTATCATGAGATAAAACTTTTTCTTCTTTGTGCTATTTCTGGGATGCAGTGTTAGAAGAATTATATTTGTTAATCACCTACTTGTCATATATCCCAGAACTGTGGAGTGGTCACTGTCCCCAAGGATTTTACATTCTAGTGGGGGGACAGGACTTATTTGAAAAGAGGCATTTGGATTGGCCTAATCTGATACTCTTCTTTTTGGATGTTTAATAGTATTGCAGGACCACTGTTCTCTTTCTTAGACTCAGTAACCCTAGGTGCATTATTTCTGAAGCGCCTTCTCAGTCCTCATTAAGAAAAGAGTGTTGTAGATCCAGGACCCAAATTCTCCAAATTCTCATGTGTGAGAACATTGGCATTCTTGACAGTCTTCAGAGTCATGGGTATTTGAGAAGAGACCTGTGGAAAGAGCCAAGAGAGCATAAGCCCTGGTGCATAGGAAGCATCATCCATCAGTGTGGCAGTGAAGTCGAGAACTACAGACCGGGTGGATGCTGGAGTGGAGGGGAAGCAGACTGGAGTGGCGGGAAAGCAGCCTGGAGAGAGAGGGCAGTTTCTGTGGGAAACCTGCCTGTTGCATGCCGTGGCCCTGTATTGACACTTGAGCAAGTTTGTATCAGGATACAATGTTGCGATAGATAACAAATGATGAAAATATGATATATCTGTTTGGATAGCTTTTAGCTAGCTGCACATAGAAAAATCAATGAACAGACTGAAATAAGTAGGGTTTCTACTTCTCCACTCACAGTCAGTATATGACAAACCAAACCCACTGTCTCCATCCTGGGTCTCTATTTCTGCCTTTTGCTGAACGGTAAGGAGGGAACAAATGTAATGGGGAGACAGGGATCTGCTCCGAGTGTTGGGAATGATGATCAGTTCCCATCTTGTTCCCTGAGACCGGCCAGGACTCTTTGGTTGTAAGTATCAGAAACTCAACTCAAACTAATTTATAGATGTAAAAAAGATTATGTTGAATGACATAACAGAAACACCCATGGTCTAATGTGCTTTAAGCACAGCGAAACCCAGGTGGTTGGGCAAGGTTATCAGGCATCTGTCTTTCTTCTTCTGTAAACTCTGCTCTTCCCATGATTCATTCTCATGTGGGCTCTCCCAACATTGCAACAAAGTGGCCACTGCCAGCTCTAGGCTTGCAGGTAGTTTCAGCTCTACTTGCCAAAACTTTAGATGAAAAAGAGGGCCTTTTTCTCAGTAGTCTCAGTACAGTCCCCAGAGCAGCCTTTAATAGACCTGGCTTGAACCACGTGTGCATCTCCAAACTGAACCAACCATGGCCCTCTGGCTGGTGAGCCAGGGGGAATGGGCCACCCTCTACAGTGATAGGGTAGGATCTGTTTCATCCAAAGCTCATGGGTAGAGAGTTGGTAGATCCGCAAAACCAATGAAAAGGAGAAATTAATATTGGGCACGCAAAATCTACCCATGTGATAATCATGGTGCCTCCCTCATGGCTCACTTGTGGTAAGGATTGAATGAGAGAGTGACCACAGAAAAGAGCTCTATGTATATCCGCGATTGTTTCCAAGATACTCAGATTCAATGTATCCTCTCTGATGATGTCCTTTTTTGTCCATCCCTAAATTCAGCCTACTTGAGTTACAATGTATTTTGAATTTTTTATAATTGTTTCTCATAAAAAAATCAAGATTTCTGGCTGTTCTTGAAAAGTTGAAACCAATTATCAACTGCACCAAAGCAGGGTTGCCCACACTTCCCAGTCTGCCCCCAACCTGACCCCAGGTGGCTTCTGAGATCCCCTTGCCATCTTTGTAGCCTCAGACTTATTGCTTTTCTCTGGGATCCTCCTGCTTCCTGCCTGGTGTCTTCACTTCTGTGCCTTTGCCCAAAGATCTTCTTCCTCTCCATCAATTTCAATCCCATCCATGCTTCAGGACTAATTAAAATGCTAGGACTCCCTCAAGCCTTCTCTAAGCACCCTAGCTCTCTGAGAACCCTCTCCTCTCCTCTTCTAGATAAACACATCCATTGGCAACCAGGACTGCACAGGCTGTGAGTCCCCCAAGTGGATGTGAGTGCATGACAGAGCCAACTGCACTGTAAAACAAACAGGGGTATATAGAAAAAGGGCAAAGAAAGGCAGATTGTGCCACCCCTGCTATGAGAGAAGATAGACAGGAACTGACCTAGCAAAAAAAAAAAATATTGAAAATGTATTTGTCATCTGTTTAGAAGTAAACCCTTACACTTTATTTATAATTCAAAATATAGGAACACACAACATGTGCTTTCTTACTTCAACAAGCCTTTAAAGAATTATAATGAATAGCATTGTCTAGTTTCAAAAATAAAAATGTCAAGGTAGTGTGTAATTTACTCTGTAGCCACAAAGGAGACTTGTGAGCAGGAATTATGGTAAATCTAGGAGTAGAAGGCTGAAAGTGATTCCTTATGATTGAGAGATGAGGTGCTTCTAAATTTTATTTTAGTTCCCTCTTACAGTAAAATAACATCTGGAGATGGTATTAAGACAGCTTAATATTGGAACAATTTAATCTTTGAAGGTCATGTTGTAGGAATGGCCAAGGGGAGTAAATAACATGTGATGTAAACACTTTTCTATGATACAGAGAATAACATAGCATAGCTCCATCATTAAAAAACAATGTAGCAATTTTGGGTAATGGCCTGGTGCGATATGCTGGCCCTGTAATTTTTTAACCCCAAATGCTAATTTAAAGATTCGTCCAGCTTATCATCTAGTCCTTAAAACTGTAATTATGAAGGACAAGTAGTACTGGGAAATATATATCTATATATCATATTATAGCATGTTTTAAAAATAATAAGATCATGTAATAAATTGTTTTCACATATGTGGATGACTATAAAGTAAATATTACAAAATAAAACAGCTCCTGTATTAAGAAAGTCAGTGGGTGTATAGATGTTTTAAATACATATTTTAAAAGTACTTAATATTGTCACCTTATAAATTAGAAAAGAAAAGGATATCCATTAACTAGGAAGAAAATAATATTGTCTTCTTAATATCTGACTTAAGGAGAACTGGTATGCCAATTTCCAAATTCTATAAAACCAGGAGGGAGAATAGGATGTTTAAGTGCGAATTCTTTTGCAAACCTCTCATCTCAGTTTTGCCCAATGTTATTTGGTTCTTTAGAGGTGTCACACCGCCCTCTGGTGTTCAACAAGCTAAAATGTAGTATCTCAAATGGCCACTATATTTTGTTTTTGTATTTTCTGAATAATGAAGACGATTTAAAGGGAAAAAAGGACAGTGTAGAATACCTCAAAGTCCTATAAAGTTGTGGATGTTCTATTGGTTGTCAACATTTTCTAGTTTTTAAACTGCCTTTAAAATGTTACACATTCTGAGCTCTTGATGGGCAGGTTTAGAGACTTTAGGAACCTTCAAGCAGCAGAACTTGTTAGCTGGGCTCTGGGATACCCCAAGCAACTCAGAGGATGTGAACATCACCGACAGCTTCCTTAAGTTCACTCCTCCCTGATATAACGGGTCCTGATGAAGCAACAAGACCACCAAACTCAGGCAGGCAATCTTACAGGACTCCTTTTCCAATTCTGCTTAAAATCTTTAAGCCAAAGAAAAACAGAGAAATAAAAATGCACTTTGAGCAAGATTTCATAATAAAACAGTGACCAAATATAATTCAAATTCGGGCCAGATTCTGCTTTGGTGGGGCTTGAAATATGTATAATCTGAAGAGTACTTTAAAAAAAAACTCTAAAAATATCTTATTTTTACAGTTCTATACAAATCATGAAAAGCCCCTCATCAGGGTCTTGGAAGAGGCTCCTGGCCTTTAAGTAAGAACCCCTAAAGCTTAGGTTTCCTAGCTTCAGGGAATTAGCTACTGACACCAAAGTATTGTTTTCACTACAGTTTATGGATTTTTCCTTGAGCATTATAATTCCCAGACCTTTAATAGATTAGGGAAAACATGCAGATTCAATAATGTGGTTGCATTTTTGTGTTATTTATATCCCGTGACCGTTGAGAATTGATGATCTTTGAACTATTCCAGCCAAATGAGAATAAATAAGTTTGTTTATTCAGAAACAACTTTAATGACATAGGTTGTGTGTGAAAGAATTACAGAAGATCAGATGCTTCCAGGAGTTTAGAAGAGATAGTGATAGAATTATTATAGCTATCTTAAACTATTTTAAAAGGCTGAATCCTAACAACTGGTCTGCATGAACTGTTAACTCCCACAAGAGGTTAGGCTGTGTTCAGTGACCCCCTATGAAAACCGAGATGTTAATCTCAAAGATCAGAAGCCAGTCTGATATGGTTTGGCTCTGTGTCCCTACCGAAATCTCACCTTGAATTGTAATGATCCCCACATGTCGAGGGTGTGACCAGATGTAGATAATTGAATCATGGGGCAATTTCCCCCCATGCCGTTCTGTTGATAGTGAGTTCTCAGGAGGGCTGGTGGTTTTACAAGGGGCTTCCCCCTTTACTCAGCACTCATTCTCTCTCCTGCTACCCTGTGAAGAGGTGCCTTCTGCCATGATTGTAAGTTTCCTGAGGCCTCCCCAGCCATGCAGAACTGTGAGTCAATTAAACCTCTTTTGTTTATAAATTATCCAGTCTTGGGTATTTCTTCATAGCAGCATGAAAACAGACTAATACACAGTCCATGGGGGAATCGCTTAGCTTATATTAAGAAGAGGTTTCTATTATCCTAAGCAGAAGATAATTTATTTTTTCTGATACTAATCACAGAAAATAACTTCCTTAGGTGAAACCTGAAATAGCTGCCTAATCACATTACATTAATTCTCTGAGTAGTACATAACACTTGAATAATCTTTGTCCATTTCTTTATTTATAATCTTTGTCCATTTCCTATTCCCTTCCACAGTATATAAAACCCATGATGTGGTGCTCTCGCCTGCCTCGTGCCCCACAGCAGGGCCACTGCATTTGGCCATGCAGACTGCGCAGCACATCACTGACACCCTTCACCTTGCGGTCATGCAAAGGACAGCTCTGGAGCTGTGCACGGCAGAGTCCCTGTTCAGAGTCTATGGCTGACCCTGGCACAGAATGGCCCCTCAAAAATCACACATTGAGTGAATGCAGTAATAGTCATCCTATTTATTATTCTCACTTATAAGATGAAAAATTGAAAGAGTTTGGTGTCTCATAAATCAAAGTACATTTACTTGTGCAAACTAGCTTGTTCTGACTGATGAATTTTATTATTAAGGTGACTCTTTTAGGCCCGTTGAGCGCAGTCAAGTCTGTGAAAGTCAAACCAGTAAGGTAGGGAGATAGTCTCCGTGGCTGAATTGAAGTTAAAGTTCAGGTCTCCTGATTCGCTACATCACATTCTGTGTGTTCTACTTCCCTTGTCACCAAAGCCAATTCCTTCAGACTCCTTGTGAGTTTCTGAGTCTGTGGGCCATGACCCAACAGTAATCATGTGTGTGCTGTTTTTTGTTTTGTTTCGTTTTTTCAGCATTCAGCGAGCATGGCGCGAGTACCTGCAGCGGCAGGAGCCCCTGGGGAAGAGGAGCCCGTCCCCACCCTCCCTCTCAGAGAAGCTGAGCAGCTCTGTCAGCATGAACACCTTCTCTGACAGCAGCACACCCGTGAGTGTCGTGTTTCTTTTTCTATGTCCTGACTTGACATTCAACTGAAAGCCTAGACTGTGATTCTAAGAGAGAACTCTTGGGATGTGAGCAGGTGGTTTGTGACAGTGAGGATCTACGTTGCTTATTTGCTACACAGGAACCCATAGTGAGAGTTTTGTGACCTCAAAATGAAGACACAATTCATAAGCACAAAGTGAACTTTATCAAGTCCAGAGAAAATAGATTGCATTTATGTGTTCTCATTTCTCTATTACGGCGGTGTCTTTTTTCCTTTTCTTTATAGTAACATATTTCTTTTACTATGTGCTGTGTGTTTCTTTTATTGAGTGGTGCCAATATGATGGAAGATAAGATTGGTTATAAGGAGTAGAAAGAGAACTTTTACCAGAAGAATTGAAAGTGGTCACACATTCAGGGGTTGCAATTTAAATGTCTCCAGGGGCCAGGTAAGTCACCCTCATGACTGAGGTGGCTGAGCTGTGCCCCTGGCTACATGGAGAACATAGACCTCACCTGAAGGGCAGTGCACTTGGCTCCTGACAATGTGTCACCATGTGGCGATACAGGCAGGCATGGCCAAATGTGATTTTCTTTCTTCAGGAGATGTCAGAAATCTGTATTTTTTAAGTGTTAGCAGCCAGTAAGAAAATTTAAGGTAAAGCAACCATGCCTACAGACCACAACTGACCTACAGGCCACCAGTTTAAGAAATCTGAGATAGAGAGTTAAGGAACAAGGGAATCTGCTGGAAGTCTTTATTTTTAAAAAACACCAAAAGTGGGAAGAAATCAGTGATGAGGGATTTATGAACCAGGATTTTGTGGATTTAAGCATTGTGATAATTTGTAACCAGTCACTGAAATGCTGAAAACTTAGAGAAATGAAGTAATTACACAAGTATATTACTTCCAAAAATTTTTCCTTTACTTCTGGCTATCATGTTTATTCTGTGGTAAAAAGGTTTCCCAACACTCAACGCAATGTATTCTTTTTGGGATCAGGTAAAAGTTACCGTATTTGAAATGTTTTCAGATGGTTGCGCTGCATATTCTTTAATAAATGGTTTTGCCTAGATATGGATTTAAAGAGAGAGAATAAGTTGAGTTTATAGCAATGCAAATAAAAGAGGCAGAAGACCATTTTTAATTGACAGCAGAAATTGAACATTTAGTGAACCTTCACTTTTTAAAACAATTATTTAGGGGAATGGCTTATCCTAACTGACCTCACTATCACTAGAGGGCACTCGTGAACTACACTGGAAAATGCCAGGGCTTCTCATTTGTGTCTAACTCATGATTTGTGAGGTAAAAACTAAAGTGAGAATTGAGTGTTTAAGATGTCTTTGCTGTAAATGCCAATAGAAAATGCAATTTAGATGACTTTGGGATTTTATTTGAATGATGGAAACTCAATATTAGAAATCACTTTGTGAGTTAAATGTTTGGATTTACATTGTACCTTCTCACAGCCCCAATTCACGACAATTCTCAATTGCTGCTGAATCCAGTGATATCTAAAAGTTTTAGTGTTGCTTTAGGGTGCTTAACCTTTTGGTTTTATTGGACTTCTATGAGAATATATGTTTGTTTTATATTTGTACTGCTGTACTGCTTCAATTCTAGCATAAGTGTTTTGTGCATAAATGCGTGTTCTTCCCTGTTCATGAGTCATCAAGTTCATTTATATCTCTGCACAGCTTCACTAACAGTTCTACTTTATTTAATTTAGCTTAGCCTCCTGATTCCTTGTTGGTTTTTAGTAGAAGATATTTCCTCCCTCAAATGTTCCCAGCAATTTGTTCTCCCATAAGGTAAATCAGGCTGAATTGGGGGTGCATCCTGTAGCCCCACCATATCATCATCCTTTAGCTCTGTGCTCATGTGACAAGGATGACTGTCTTCAGTGAATGGCAGCCTGGCTCACCCATGATTGCCTATAAAAAGTGAGAATCAATGCCTGTAATCCCAGCACTTTGGGAGGCTGAGGTGGGCAGATCGCTTGAGGTCAGGAGTTTGAGACCAGCCTGGCTAACATAGCGAAACCCTGTCTCTACCAAAAATACAAAAATTAGCTGGGTGTGGTGGCATGCACCTGTAATCCCAGCTACTTGGAAGACTGAGGCAGGAGAATGAACGGCTTGAAACCCGGGAGGCAGAGGTTGCAGTGAGCCGAGATCGCGCCACTGCACTCCAGCCTGGATAACAGAGGGAAACTCCGTCTCAAAAAAAAAAAAAAAAAAAAAAAAGAGTTAGAATCACAACAGATTTTCAAAAAGAATTAGCTGTCAGAAAGCAAGCAGGCCCTGCCCAGAATTCTAATAGAAGTTATTGATTATAACAATGACTTAAATATTAAGAATGACAGTGATGTGACAGTAAATGTAAAAAATAAAATATGAAAATATAAGATGTTGGGATGCTTCCAAGTCTCTGGTTTGTCACTTAGGTAAAATATCCAAGTCATAATTTAAAAGAAAACTTTATGTGTAGTTGTTTGGAGTTTAGTGAGCTAAGCTTGTTTTATCTGCCGTGATCATCAGTTTGCCAGGGCCCCTTTTGGGAAGATTCATCCTTACATCTCTTGGGGGTTGCAGTCACCTGGGGACAAGTTGCCTGGTGGAAGGAAGGTGATTCTTCTCTACCTTGACCAGCCTGCCAGGCCCACTGGGTTCATACATACTCTCGAGGAGCCCCAGATAGGAAGACTTGGTTTTCTCACCCTCCAGTGAATGGACCTCAAGTTTATGGAGGGAATAGGATGACCCCTGGCCTACACTGACTAAGCCTGTCATCAAGAAATGAGTTCCTCTAACAACCATGAGTCCATTTGGAACTTCTGTGTTAAAAGCCTTCAGTCCAAGTCAAATGTTTTCAGTGAGCTGTGTCCCTGGGGAGTTCTTTGGGCCCTGCCTCTTGCTTGATCTTTTCCAGGTTGTTGAACCTCAGCCCTCTTTCTCTGGGTTTAACCTATTGCTGTTACTGCCTAGACAATTTTCTATCTTCTCATATCTGATCAGCTGACTGTCTTGTCCCAAGTCCCTGCCTTCCTTCTACTAACCTCTAGCACAAACTTAATGGAGGCCAACATGCCCTTACCTAACTTGTGGACATTGCCAGCTGCTCTCCAGCCCCACGCCCATAACTGCAATTATTGCCTATCTCAACTCTCTACCCCAGGCATGTACTACACGGGAAATCAGCTCACTAATCTGGTCGAGTTCCTGTGTGGAGCTGATAATGATGCTTCTGCATGCTTCTGCTCTGATTATTTTGGCTAAGCATAGTGGTTAATAGAGTTCTTAGAACATTTCTGCCTTAAAATGTATAACAAAAGTAATGTTTAAGTATGAGTGCTCAAATTCATTATCTTAATAAAAGCTGAGCACTTGTTCTGTGCCAGGCAGTCTGCTATTATCTTGTTTAATCCTATCAATGATCATACAAAGAAAGGCACTATTATTATCTCCATTTTACAGGTGATGAAAATGAGATTTAAAGAGATAACTACCTTTTCTTGGGCCACCCATTGGGTTGGAGCTCCATATTTTATTCTTCCACTATATTCCTTGAAAAGAAGGCTGCATTTAGACATGGTCAAGCAATCAGTTTGCATTTCTGAGACTACTTTACAATTTGGTAGTCATAAACAGTGAATAAAACAATATTTTTAAAACTCTCATTTGATTTTATAAATTGCTTCATTCAATGCTCCTTGATTAAAACCTCAAACCTCAGCTGTTCAATGCCAAATTAAAGAGCAACAGAAGGGAAGATAATATTAAGTTATGTTAGCAATTTGCATATTAAGTGCCCTTATACCACAACGTATCATGTGGTAACAGAAAAATTTGTTTTAGAAATAGGAATTTTGAATAGCAACTGTTAGGGAATGGTGCTTGTGGATATCAAAATCATTTTTAAAAAGAGTAGTCTTTTCTCCTTAAAAAATATTAGTTATTGCACAAAGGACAACAGTAGGAAATGCCCTGTGTATTTTTTATTAATCAATTTCATATCATAAAATATTTAACGCTTTTCGTTTCCAGCTCCCAGAGATCTGTAGCTTATCTAATAGGATTATCATGGAAAGAAACTATAGTGTGGTATTTTCTAAACTCCAAGATTGATAACCTTTTCAGAAATTATTAGCATGACCTTACAAATAAGTCCAGAAAAATCTCTGGAATTATTTAGAGACATTCTCAATCTCTTTTGGCTTAGAATTGTTTCCTCCCGCTTGGGCCTTGCTTTGTGGTCACGCCTCTGTCTCCCATTGGTTCCCATATTTTTATGATCTGGCCTATAGGGGGCACTGTGGCTCATGGAATGAGGCGCCTGCCTGGGTAAAAGGATGTGACTTAAAATAGCAGCTCTGCCACTATTTCTATGTGTCCAAGATGCATCATTTGAGAGGACATTCTTCATCTGCAACTGGAAATAATACCCACCTCAGAAATGGATTGGGATTGCTGTGAAGGTTAAATGGCACTACGCGTGTAAACTACAGCACAGAACCTGGGACTCTGAAGGCTCTCACTAAATATTAGTTGATTTTGAATCTGCTCTTGAAAACATTCAGTGAGTTTATTCAAAATGCTGTGGAAAAATTGTGGAGAGCAGAGATGGAATTTTTAACTTGACACTGATTGAGGGGCACAGTACTTGTTTGTGATTCCCCAAGTGAATCCATGAGAATCAACTCATGTCCCAGAATGAATATGAATATAGATATTGGAACTACACACAAAGGTTAAGCATTTATTTTAGTGTTGCTCTTACTAAAGATTAATTTTCCAGTTCTGAAGATGAACTGAGTCCTTTTGCATCTAAATGAGTAGACCTCCTCTGAGAGACCACCCCCACACTCAGAGTAAAAGCAAGCATAGCTCTCCTTCCTTCCAAGACCTGATGAATAAGGAACAGGCAGATTCTTAGGACACTGGGGAAAGCAGAATCAAGTGCCATTCCTGCAGCTGCCCAACTTCTACCAGCAGACCTTGCTTCACTCCTGGTCAAGAGGAATTATAGTCCTGAGCAGGGTCAAAACCAGCGATTTGGACCAGCTGAAGACTCTGTTACCTCAGGTGTTCTGCAGTGAAGGCTGTGGGATGCTTAGGTTAACAGCACTGCTTAAGTGTCCCGGCATTTAGCAAGAGTGTCTGGATATTCAACAGCCAGCCAGATGACCCAACAAACCTTTCCAAATATACTTCTAAAAGTCAGTCTTACCCTTGCTGTTGAACACGGCATATTCACCAACTTTCAAACTGCTTCATTACCCTCAAGCTTTATTGCCCTTTTCAGATTTACAACCTCAGGCTTTAAATACATCAAGAAAACTCTGGTGACTAATTAGGGAGAAAGTCTTGTTACAAAGTCACACTTGGTTGGGGGAAAACTCAGCCCTAAAAGAGGATTTCTGGGACCCCTTCTAATACAATTTTGAGATATTTAAAACTATAGAGAATATGGGCCGGGTGTGGTGGCTCATGCCTGCAATCCCAGCACTTTGGGAGGCTGAGCTGGGTGGATCACCTGAGGTCAGGAGGTCGAGACCAGCCTGACCAACATGGTGAAACCGTGTCTCTACTAACAATACAAAAATTAGCTGAGCATGATGGCGTGCGCCTGTAACCCCAGCTACCCACGAGGCTGAGGCAGGAGAATCGCTGGAACCTGGGAGACAGAGCCTGCGGTGAGCTGAGATCGTGCCACTGCACTCCAGCTTGGGTGACAGAGCAAGACTCCGTCTCAAAAACAACAACAACAAAAACAAACAACAAACTATAGCGAATGTAAGCTTTGTGCTACTTAATAATTTAATAACCTAGATTTTCCAGGTCAGGGACAGTTTATAGTATTAAGCTCAGCTGTTACAAATTTAGGCCCCATGAATTCTAATATTTTAGTACCCAAACATTATCTTTCATCCTTCCTTTCAGACCCCCAAGTAGCACAAATTCTTTGTCTATTTGTTCCAAATTTTGGTTCTGAGAATATATTAACCATATATAAAAAGAGAGGACTTCTTAGTATTTACTTAGAAGTAGATACATTTCTCTTCTTTCAAATCGGAGCCTGAGAGAGTATTTCATTTTCCAAAGGTTTACAAACAATATAATATATAAACATATATGACAGTATTCATAAATATATTTTTATATAAAATATTATCTTTATACCACAAACATCCTCTCCCTTTTATGTCTGTAAATATTGGCTGATAATATAGATTCCCTTTCCCAAATTATCCTTTTAATATCATGGTTTGAGAGTAATTTTTCTTGATAGGCTTAAAAATAAACATGTTCTTTTGGTTTGGGGATTTAAAATTTTTTCAAAAGGACTGCTAATATGAAATATTGCGTGAGTTCAGAACGATATGCAAAATTGACAGTTAATTGATCACTGATTCATTCATCCATAGTAACATAATAAATCTTCCTTAGCAGTCTCTACACTTAATGACCTATGAGTATAGATGTAAAAATCTAGACATCAAGTATGTCACCTTTGATAAAGATAGTTGAGAAATAACTTGTTTTCTTTGTAGTTTACCTTAAGTCCACTCTTGGCATTTGTCCTCATACAAATTCTGTCTTTATTCTACAGCTTAGTGAGATAAATTGTTAGATCTCTAATTTAGACACAGAGTGCACCCTACATAATAAATCCAGTTTTATTATTACAAATAAACATTCCAAAGCACAGAAAGACAAACATTGCATGTTCTCACCCATTTATGGAATCTAAAAATCCAAAACAATTGAACTAATGGGCAGAGAGAATAGAAGGATGGTTCCTAGAGCCTGGGAAAGGTGGTGGGAGCCTGGAGGGGGTAACTGGGAATGGTTAACGTAATGAGTACAAAAAAAAGAATGAATGAATAAGGCATACTATTTGATAGCAGAACAGGGTGACTATAGTCAGTAATAACTTAATTGTACATTTTAAAATAACTGTAAGAGTATAACTGAATTGTTTGTAACACAAGGATAAATCCTTGGATGGATACTCCATTCTCCATGATTACTTAATGGATAATAATGTGATTATTTTACATTGCATACCTGTATCAAAACATCTCATGTACCCCATAAATATATGCACCTACTATATCTGCAAAAAAAAAAAATCGACAACGAACCAACATTCCACTCACTGAATGGGTATAAAAGATGCTTTAGGGTCGGAGGAGAAATTAGATGTGGTGAAACTGGAGTGTGATATATCATTGTATTCCATTTCTTCTGGAAAGCTCATTAGCCTAAGGTTCTTTTGTAAATGAGACATCTTTGGGGGTGGGGGATAATTATCCACATCCCTGGATTAGGTCTACATTCATTCACTGGTTCAACAACTATCTGAATGTCTACAGTGTGCCAGGCCTTTGCCAAGCACTGGGGATACAATGATCACCAAAAGAAAACAACCTCTGCCCTTGCAGAACTTACAAATTCCTCAGTCATGGTTGACAATTCTTGTAACAGAGCTGTTGATAACATAGGCAATAATAATTATTAATTGATTAATTGTATAGAAGGTTTAGGTGCTACTATTAAGAAAAATCTTACTGCTGAAACATCTTCTAGAGCAGAATTTCTCTGAATGTGGCACCTGAAATACTACTTTTATAGGACATTGGTAAATGTTAATTGGAAGAGAGGTAAAATGAGTCAATTTATATACTTTACAACTTCTTCGAGCCGTTTTAAGTTTCCACACATTTTGATTCTGCAGGAAGGCTGTATTGTTTTCACATTTTCTACGCTTCTCTGAGCATGAAACCTGAAATGAGTCACATCTTACTGGGCTTAATGGATCCATGGAACACACTTTGAGAAACGTTATCCTAGAGTTACTAGTTGTTAAAGGAAAATTCCAAGAACTCGAATTTTCCTCTAAGTGGCTCAATAATACAATTAATTAGTTGAACAATGCATTTAGTAAAACTTCCAATGAAAGTTTTATATACAACATGTCCTTTTTATAGGCCTCTATCTATAGAGCTGTATTATGCAAATGAAAATTTTATTAAGTTCACAGATAAAACTTGTTGCATTAACTGGCTCATAGGGTTTATATGAAAAACAAATCTAATCAACAAAACAATAGTACTAGAAGATGGAGTTTTAGAAAGTCAATAAATAACTCATTTTCCCTTCTTGATTTAGAAACTTATTTTCAGAAATAAGAGATTCAGGCAGAGGGAGATCAAAATCTCAACTTTATTTCCGGTCAAAGCTGGATTTGAGGGTGTAACTCTGACTGTGGCAACTTACTGTTGAACTTTGGAATGAGAGAAACTTACCAGTCTCACCTACAGGGCGAGCCAGTGTGAATCCTGTGCAGGGAGCTGGATCCCACACAGAGACAGAGGGAGGGTGATCCTGAGCTGTAGATGCCCAGTTCCTTTGCCTAATCCTCCAATCAGTGTAACTCTTTCCACCTTTGTAGAGAGGAGAAAAGGATGGAAATCAGAGGCTGGGAGTCTTTAGGAAAATGCTTTCTTATGGAAGCCTGAGAAAATGAGAAGAAGGGGGCACCCAACACTGGATACTTCAGGAAGCAAAAATTGGGCTTTTTTTAAAAAATCATTTTAAGAATCACAAATACTTTTTAGTCAGTTTGATTTTTATATGATTTTATATATTGTAATATATTAATTAGTGTTTTCCAAATAATAATTTACTTTTGGAACTTTTTATAAAAATGCACATTCCAGAACCACAACAGATCTATCATGTCAGAATATCTGAGAAGCAGCCTGGGACTTTTATTTTTATTTTTATTTTTTTGAGATGGAGTCTCACTCTGTTGCCCAGGCTAGAGTGCAGTGGCGTGATCTCAGCTCACTGCAACCTCCGCCTCCTGGGTTCAAGTGATTCTTCTGCCTCGGCCTCCTGAGAAGCTGGGATTACAGGTGCCCACTACACGCCTAGCTAATTTTTGTATTTTTAGTGGAAATGGGGTTTCACCATCTTGGCCAGGCTGGTCTTGAACTCCTGACCTCGTGATCCACCCACCTTGGCCTCCCAAAGTGCTGGGATTACAGGGACTTTTAAGTTTTAAAAATTCCCCAGATAATCTTCATCATTGTTAAAGTGTAGAAAATACTAAACTGTAGAAATTGAACAAAAATGTCTGCTTTATTTAGGAAACTTAAGTGGATCAGAACATTTAGGTGATCAATTTTTTTTCTCAATTTTTATTTGGATATTTTAGCATTGCATAGATATGCCGTGAGAAGCTGGTGAGGCAATATTTCCCTGATGAGATGCCAGAACAATCACCATTGTTTTAATAGAATTTGTTCAGTGGCACTGATTGTGTGGAAAATTGTTTTCTTCTCAGATTTATGGTTCTTTCTCAAAAATATGACAGAATACTGTGCTCTTAAAGGAAAGCTGCTTTTGTTTGATCTATTTGGCCTTAAGGGAGGGAATACATTTAATAAGCACTAATTAGATTAGTTTCAAGTTGTTCTTCACTTAGGCTATAATAATTAGTTGGCATGAAAGGGGATTAGATAATTTATTAACTGGCAGAAATGACAATTATGGCTGAAAATCATAAATTATGGCATATGACTAAATAGAAAAATGTTGCAAAGAATGATCATGGACATTGCTCATTTAAACATTCTTTAAAAGAATATGTGTACTATCAATTACCAGTTAGGTGTGCATATTAGTAACAATATAGCTAATTTTCTATTTTTACTTTATTCAGAGCTGAAAAACATCTAAAAATAGTGAGTTAAAGAAAGTTTTTCTTTAACTGATAATTTGAAAATATACCCCAATCGTTTCAGAGATAGTAAGATGTTTTTATGTTTATACAACTTTTTAATTTTGTTATATAAACTGTTGTTAGAAGTTGAAGATGGTTGCCTTAATTTTTATTTTGCAATCTTTATGGATTGAATTAAAAAATAATTTTGGGACATGCTAAATATTCTGAGAGGTGTTTAGAAGTAGATTCTATATCCTTAGAGAGCCTCTGGTTCTCACAGCAGCTTCTCCAGGGAAAAGCCCTACTTCACTATATTCATCACAAATTAATGGCAGTTATTCATTTTTTAAAGCAGTACCAGAAGCTGATCTTAGCTTAAAGGGAGACTTTGTCTCACACATGAGCAGCAAATTGATTTTCTCTTCATGGCACTGTATCGATAGGGTTAAGTATTTTGATAGAAGACCATGCTATTTAATATAAGTAGATTTTCAAGAAAATCACTATGCTAAATACTTCACTAGAAGGACTTTATCTATATACAGCAGCAACTGTGACCTGCTTTAGAGATGACATCATTGGGTGTCATGTGGCTCTTTATACGTTTCAGCTTCAGAAAGAGATAATCTGTGAAAGCCACAGAGCCTGATTTCTGCTGTGATAATCTTCAGCAGACCGAGGCTGAGGCGAGAATGAGGCAGACCTGTTTACATGGTGTGTGCAGTGCCTTGTGGAATTCTTAACTCTATTTTATTGTATTATTTTTCATCGAAAAGTAGATCAGATGATAGCATGAAGTGAATCGGCTGCTTTGGACTAATGGGATCTTCTTTTCTGCATTAAGATCAAGAACTTTTCTGGAATCCTCTGTTCTCCGAGTAGCCTTGTCTTCTCTGTGTGTTTTATCAATTTGAAGAACACTGGCAAAAATCAGCAAACTTCATCTCCCAAAAAGCTCTCACACTTTTTTGCCAATACTTGAAGATTTCTGCTCCAAAATCTACTTTGAGCTGCTTGAGCATGGTGGTTGATAACTGAAGGGCAAAAGCATCACTTATTTAGTGTGTGTTATAGAAATTTTTTAGATAAGCTTACTAGCTAACCCAGGTGACCCTTTACGGATTTCTTTCAAAGCCAATTTGAATAAACAACTCTTCCCTCTCAAATGGGCAAGAGTAACTCTTCAGCACCATGGAGAGGTCCGGGCAGCGTGTTACAACGTGGGACTGTGACCAGGGCAAGCACTCTGACAGTGTAAGTTTTACAAATGTCTGCCATCTATTTTAGGTGTATCATATTTTTACATATGAAGAGAGAAAACTTCAAAGTCGAACTAAGTCAGGTTAAATTTAAGCTGATGGCCTTCATTACATTTTTAAATTCAGGATTAAGCATTTAAAGTATATCGGAGTGTTCATTTGAAAAAAATACTTTCTCATTGCATAGTTAGTATGTGGATATTTGGTGCTTTGAATTTGGAGAATCTAAGTTTGAGTGTTCTTTTTTTTAGTACACCAAAACTAACTGCGTTGCAGTGGACAAAACAATGGCTTCGGAGATAGCATTTTAATATACACATGTAAATAGTTCCAAATGTACAATCTGTTGCCCTTTGTATGCACAAGACTCTCTTTGGAAAGTAGTTCCTGATTTGTACAGTTTGGGAAGATCAGTGTTAAACTTTTTCACTTTAGATTATACTTTCAGTTACCAAAAGAACAAATGTCTAGGTATTCTAATGTCAATACATGGGAGATATTTGATGACTTACAAAATCTCAAATTTATTGGTATAAAATGTGTAGAGTGGCAGCTTATTATAAGTAGAAATAACAGATAATTTTATAAAATTATATATGGGTTATTGAAATAGTACTTTTACCATTATTGAAAATAATTAGTTTCAAAATGTTCAATTTAAATGTTCAAACCAGAAATAAAAAATATGGTTTCTTCAAAAACATCTTTTAACTCCATCTTTAAGACTATTAAATGTGTAGTTCTATGATATTATGATATGACACAACCAACGAAGAAATACTACTTTTAATTACTATCCAGAATGACCCCAACAGATATTTTGATTAGCTATTCAAATTTTTTTTCTAAGAGAACATATTGCCATTAAAAAGTAACTTTAACAAATCATGATTCTTTTCTCAGGCCAATTAAACGTAGTTTGGAACATTTATGCAGAATCATTTACTTTACAGCCTAATAATATATATTTTTATATTATTGTATTATAAAATTTATTTCCTTTAGTAGTCTTCTTCATATTTAAAAACCAGTAGTAAATGTGATTTACTCAGCTTGACCTCCAATTCAAATATAATGGATTCTTTCTGTTATGGATAATTTCCAAGTGAATTACTGTTGCTTCTTAACTCTTCAGTAATTTGGCATTTGATTTTGGGATAAATGGTACTTACATTTTGACAGTGTATGAAGTGCATCATTTTAGAGGATGTAACAATTTTATATAAAGGAGACCTTAGTATACATTTTTGTCATCTTTGCTCAATAGATCCGCTGATAATTTCCATAATTGATGTCAGTATTTAAAAGACCTCAGTTTTTGAAAAGAATGAAAGGTAGATTTATGATTTCAGTTTTTTAAAGTTTCATTTCCCAAAATTTTATTATTCTGCTTTGGTTTAATAGGTAAGTAGGACTTTTCACACACCATTGCATGTACCTCCGTGATTTTAAACTTAAATTGTTCCCTTATGGTAAACTGTATCCATTTGCAGCCCCTGATGAACTTTGAACAAATCATTCTGGTTTATTAAATTGTACATTCTAATCCAGAAGAGTCCAAGACTCATGTCATAAAATGCATCTGCTTGCTCTGAAATGGTGTCAGGAGGAGATGTAGCTGATTCAGAAATTTATTTGATCTTTGTCTCTGTCTATCTGAAGGATGTGATTCATTTATGATATTGTCAGAAGTGTAACTTTTATATTTGCTGCTTTTTTGCAAACATTTTAGTGATATATTTATAACTAAAGTTATCCAGCACACACATTTTTCTGTAGTTGAGATATTGTTGTCTATGTATTTATTTAACCAGAAATTGTTGCTGTATGACAAACTACAAGCACATATTTGCTTCTGTTTTGATAGCCTTTCAATCATTATTGAAACAGTCACCTGAACAGTAGAAAAATGTTCAGAGCTAAACTATTAGATATTCACATTTCTTTTTCTTTCTTTCTCTTTTTTTAAAAAATAACATTCTGGTGGTAGCAGATGTATGTGAACAATCTTAAATTTAGTTGAGTGACATTTTGCTTTTCTTGCCAATGTAAAAATATGCTCCCAGATCTCTTTACTGTGGTCCACCCACCCTTGCAAGGGATTTATAACCTTTGGCTACAAAGAATGTAGGGGCATATTTATTTATGAAAGCCACCGTAGTTAGGGTGCTTTGCAGGATGGCTGAATATAGAGGCAGCTAATTGGCGGGTGTGGTTTTTACTGCTGATTTTAACCCTTTTTGGTGCTAAGAAAGATTAGTTGATCTTGGAAATAGTTCTTACATCCAAGGTATTCAGACTCATCTCTGTTGCATCAGTCTCCATTACATATTCCTGTGGAAGCAACTCCTCTAGCTACAGTCCTAACAGGAGCAGTTCCAGTAGGGAGGAGCCTGAAACTGGAATGTGTTGCAAGAAGGTCCTAAATGGTAGCTTCTTAGAGGGACATAGGGATCCTTGGGGTTATTTCAGTGAGCAGAATGCTGATTGATTCCAAATGGGTTCTAGGCTTGTTTAGTATGTCTTTAACACTATAAGGGGCACAGTGGACATTAGAGGCTCAAGAGAGGTAGCCTAGCATCCCAGAGAATCACTATAGATTGATGATTCATCATAAAACTTTCTATCAAGTGATTTTTGTCCTCAGTTACTACATTTTGCTGTTAGTTATTCCTTCTCTGTCCCAATTTTATTTGCAAGGTACATTCCTACTTTGTATTATATGATGGACCTAACTAGATATGGCCTGAATGATTTGAGATTTACATTAAATATTACTAGAAATGATGGAGTAATCTTACCTTTTCCAGAGAACAGAAGAGAGCTTAGGGACTTTTCATGCAAGATATACACATTGCTGGAAGTCCAAGAATATTATCCAAATAGAAACGTCTGGATATGATGCTTTTCTCACTTTGACTAATTTTTCAAATTCCAGTCCCTCTAAATGGATTTTACTCTCCCCCATAAGTAAACTTAAGTTGGAGCATGTAAAGAACAAGTACACATCCAGGCAGCCAGTCCTAGGGATGAAGTCAGCCCACTTCCATCTTGCCTAATTTGTCCTGTAATTCTGACTCTCATCTTGGATTTTTCACACCATCTCATCTACACTTTTGGAGTTGACACACTACATCATACAGTGCCTGGCTCCATTAATAAGACCCATCTTGATGCAATACACATTTTGAATCCAACATTCTGGATTGACCTCAATAGCATGCTTCTCTAGAATGCTGTTTTAGTGCTCAATCTCTGACTCCTGTGCACCACAATGGCAGGAAAAAAAACCCCCACTTCTCCACCTTGGGTTTCATTTTGTGTGCTTTGAAACTGATGGAACTGTACTGTGTAGAATACAATGTTGGTATAGAAAGCATGTACATTG
The DNA here is from genome assembly GCF_006542625.1 of Nomascus leucogenys. Taxonomy (NCBI): domain Eukaryota; kingdom Metazoa; phylum Chordata; class Mammalia; order Primates; family Hylobatidae; genus Nomascus; species Nomascus leucogenys. The sequence continues at coordinate 80,884,193 of NC_044391.1, forward strand.
ACTACCCATGATATAGTAATTATCTATTTTTAAAAGCAGTCAAAGACAGACTCAGCCTTGATGTGACAGTAGATGTAAAAGAATATAAATCTTCAGTGCCTTAGAGCAATTCATACAAATTTGCTTACGTTTAATTTTTGTTCAGATTCCTAGAAATATAAATACAAGCATTGTATCTGGACTTTAATATGGCTTGGAAGAATTTTTTCTGATGTCTTGGTGGAGAAGATAAAGACCTGTGAATGGATCACAGGCATGAGTCACCACGCCCAGCCAGATCTCTACGTCGTAAACATCACAAAGGGTCTTTGGAGATCACTTGTCCTTGGTACCCAGGAAGTCACGGTTCCTCTGTGTGCTTTATGTGACATCACTAAGTGAAGGGTAGCCCATGCTACACCAGGTGCTGAAGGCTGAGACGGTGAGAGTATAAGTGATAGGATGCTCTCTCCCCTTGCTCTCTTTCTGAAGATGACAAACTCCATCTTTTTTCTAAAGTCTTACTAAAGGTGGAAATCTTTTTTCTTCACTTCAATTTTAAAAAATTATTTGTTTTTGCTTTATAGAATAGACTGACAGTGGGCTTTTAAGAGTAACAAGTTGATTTTGTATTTATATACAAATACTCCATATTGTTAGACACTTATAAATAGGTTGATGAATATTCAGTATATATGATAGATATACAAGCAGTTTGGTGTGGATATATTAAACTTATTGAAAAATTTTTAAAAAAAAAAAAAAAAAAAAAAGACCTGTGAATGGAATAATAATTTGGAGCTAGAAACCAATTTACTGACCCCTGGGCAAGGGAATTTCTATCAGAATATGTGACTAGTAAGGGACCTCAACACTGAGCAATCAGTGGAAGATTTATGGAGAAAATTTAAAAAAATATTTACAGGCTGGCGCAGTGGCTCACAACTGTAATCCCAGCACTTTGGGAGGCCGAGGTGGGTGGATCACCTGAGGTCAGGAGTTTGAGACCAGCCTGGCCAAAGTGATGAAACCCTGTCTACTAAAAGTACAAAAATTAGTGGGGCATGGTGGCAGGTGCCTGTAATACCAGCTACAGACTGAAGCAGGCGAATCACTTGAATCCACTAGGTGGAGGTTGCAATGAGTCGAGATCATGCCATTGCACTCCAGCCTGGACGACAAGAGCAAAACTCCGTCTCAAAAGAAAAAAAAAGGATGGAGCTATTTTTCAATGGTATAGGAATAAAGCATTGAGCTTCTCATCACCAGAAATATGAGTCACACTGGATGACCCACATAAAAGATGCTATAGAAGGGGACTCCCTAATGGTGTGTGTGCATGTGTAGCAGAAGGGCTATGTGATCTCTAAGGTCTTTTCCAACTTTGACACGGATAAGGGTCATCCGTGCAGTGTCATCTCATTAAAAAAAGAAAACAATAATTTCTTCATCCAACAAATACTATGTATGTACCCATACTACAAGAGTATGGGTACATACTCTTGTGATTACAAGAACTGAGATGATTAATCCTCCCTGAGCTCCTTGAGAAACCACCCACTTGAAAAAGGAGTAAGGGGAATACTGGGAAATAAAACCCCAGGTGGGTTTTATTTTAAACCTCAGGAGTTGGAAAAAACCCAGGGAGGGAGAGTAAGATGCATCACTTGGATCTATTTGAGAAGGGAAAACTAGGTTAAAGGAGAAAAAAGCAGAACTGGAGTTATAATTTATCTTTTCATTATCTCTAGCATAGGGATACTACAATGCATAAAAAAATGAAAAATTTAGAGTTCATTGATCACTAATCAATTCTATGATTCTATTTAGGACTGTCAAATCTCTAATGAGCTTTTTTGCTCTTTTGCCTGTATCGTTTCAATCTGTGTAGCTATAGCTGCATCATATACTTTTAAAGATTCTGTTCCAATTGTCATCTGTTCTATTATAAATTGGGAGAAATCCTGAAGCTGTAGACTATCAATTCAAGGGGTCAACATCAAGTCAGCATAGCTACTGGCCCTGCTCTGAATTTGAATCTTTGCTTGATTAATTTATCATACATGGTGAATCTAGGCTATGCTGTAACAAAGGGATCCCCAAAAGTATAATAGCTCACAAACAGCAGTTTATTTCCTGTTTAGGCATCAGTACTGAAAGGGGAAGCAATACAGTGGGGTGACCCTTTTTCATATAGTCATTCAGAGAACCCAGGGTGGTGGGAGCTATGCCATCTTCAACACGTGGCTTTCAAGACCACCTTACAGTTGTCTCCCTTCTAGCAAAATAGAAAGGAAAAAGGGCACATGTGGGAGGTTCTAGTGGGCCCATTCTGAAAGAGGCACACATCACTCAACTCACATTCTTTTGACTGAACCCAGTCACATGCTGATATGGTTTGGCTGTGTCCCCACCCAAATCTCACCTTGAATTGTAGCTCCCATAATCCCCACGTGTCATGAGAGGGACCCGATGGAGGGTAATTGAATCATGGGAGCAGGTTTTTCTTGTGCTGTTCTCATGATAGTGAGCAAGTTTCATGAGATCTGATGGTTTTATTAAGGGCAGTTCCCCTGCACACACGATCTTGCCTGCTGCCATGTAAGATGTGCCTTTGCTCCTCCTTCACCTTCTGCCATGATTGTGAGGCCTCCCCAGCCATGTAAAACTGTGAGTTCATTAAACCTCTTTTTCTTTATAAATTGCCCAGTCTCAGATGTTTCTTCATAGCAGTATGAAAATGGACTAATACACATGCCATATCTAACTGCAAGGGAGACTGAGAAATATCCTACAGGTTACATAGAAATAAGAAAATAAAATAGATTTTAGAGCACTTAGTACTTTCTGCCATATCTGGACTTCTGTTCTACTGTGGGAAGACTTCTTCCTCCAAACCCACAGTTCCTGTTGCTGTAAACCTGGTATAGCCTGCTAGATCTGCTTGATGTTAATTTTACTGCAGCCTTGACCATTGCTAATTTCAGTCTTCCAGGTTGCAAACTACAGAACTTGACCCTAGGTAATGTAAGCTGAAAAATAATTTATTAGAAACACAACAGATAACTCACTAAATTGACAGGAAGGCTAAAGAATCAGGCTCAGAAAAATAGGAACTAAGGGAAGTTGGTTGGCCAGAAACCCATGGAAATGCACACACAAGAGGCAACATTATTGGAATGCTGTTGGCCTCACAGTACATTGGATGCAATGGTTACACAGTTCCAAAATACCCCTCACTTTTCTGAGACACTTCTTCCAGATCCAGAGTCCTGAACTGGGCCATGCCATTGACTGGTTTAGACCATGCATTCAGGCCTGATTGCTAGAATTCAGGGAAGGGAATTTCTTCTATAATGGGGGGTACAGTCCTGGTGCTTACTGTAATATGCATAGCAGTGTATGCTGTGATTATAAGAGGGTCTCAGATAAACTAAAAAAGAAAAGCCAAACTCCAGTGTCCCTGATGTTGTAAGATGCCCCTGATGTCACGTTAGATCTACTGATGACCATGGTGATTCTCGTTGACTCCAGTTGGCCACATGCCTAGACTATGCTTTATTGCTATGCCTAGACTACGCCTTTTTGCCCCTCCTGGAATGTGTGTTTTCACCACTTTCACTGGTTTATTATACTAGCCTGCCTAGTAATCTCTATGAATCTTTCTCTGGCCCTTTTTGATGCTAGCTGAGCTTTTCAGGTCCTTTCCTAGAACACTTGGCCTTGTTTGGATAATTTAATTTAGACCTGGGACCTATGTGATAAGTTGCAGGGCCATCACTCAGACATTTGACTCATCTCCTGGGGGGTTTTCTCATCTGTAAAATGAATAAATCGGCTCAATTCCCATTAGTCTCAAAGGGACACCAAAGCTTAACAAGATCGTGCTTCGAGATATTTGGAACACAGGGTGGCATTATCACATTATTATTTTCACAAGCTGTTAACCTGAAGGGGGAAAATAAAGAGTGGAAATTTAATGCCAGAGAGGTTTTGGCACTTTGTCAATTCAACATTAGCTTTGAGGGCTTTTGGAATTTTGCCTGAAATTTTCAACACCAAGCGGCTAAAAGCTGTGTTTTTCTGGGCTTGTGATATTCCTGTCCCCAGGGATGGCATTAAGCACTTGCGAAGGATGAACTGTGCCAGGCCTATCTTCCAGTGTCCCACAAACAGACAAAAAAGCAATGCACACTCTAAATTGCCATGCGAACCCACATTTTCTACTTGGAACAGCACCTCTGACTTGTGCCAGTTGAAAAGGGATGATGGGAAGGGAGTAATCCACGATTGCATGTGTTAAATACATTCACTATGTGACATGTGGGGCAATCGTGGCTGGGAGGCTTCTGTTTGGGTGCTCGGATGGACCCTACTGAAGATCACAGGACCTTTATAGGTCTTTCACAATCTCCCACATCAGTCCTTTTTGAAAGAGAGCTATTGCTTATGCAAAAGTCACCTTTGCCAACTAAACCAAAGACTGGGCTAATTAGAAGCTAGGAAAGAGAAATACATCCTCTTGGAACTTCGTTTTGGGATTTTGGAAGGAAGAGAAAGGCGGGAAGACCTGCTAGAATCTGGGGAAACATTTATTCATTCCCTGTAATTAATGTTTAAGCTATGTGATCATAATTACACCAAAAGATTCTAAGTGGTTTACTTTATTTGGACAAGAACTATTTTCAAATACATAGGATTCCACTTAATGCGCCTAAAACACATATGCACATATATTTAAAAATAATATGCTTCATATATTAAAAGATGATAAATTTTCAGTGTCAAGAGCTAAAAAGTATAGTTTTGAATGAATATGCTTACACTTCTTAATGTATATACATTTTGTATTTTCATGAAGACCTACAAATCTGTGCTTTGTCAGTGGAAGAAGGGAGCTATTTACATTTTAGAGCAAAGTACAGTGATCACTAATTTATCAAAAACTGATAGGAAATGAAGCTTCTGTATAAATGAAATCTATCAATAATGGACGGTTACTTTTTTTTCAGTCAACACGTTTTGAATGACATTGTTTCTAAACTACATTGTAATATTCTCTGTCTCATTTTATAGCAATGACCATTCATTTATCGTTGTAATATATATCTATATTCATTTTAGAAAATATGAAATGTTAAAAAATATATCTCACCATTAATCCAACAAAGACCCCTATTGTTAACATTTCTGTGAGTTTCCTTCGAGTTTCTGAAATGTGTATACACTAGGTATTAATATGAATATATATAAATATAGCTCTTAAACATATTTTCAACATTTTTAACTGCTTTTTAAAACATAATATTTTAATTTCTGTGTCATTAAAATTTCTTAAAGTTTTATGGTACAATGTGAATGAGTAATATGAAATCACATAGACATATAATTTATTGAACTATGCCACTATAGTTATCAATGTCAACATTGAGTGTTCATATATTTTCATATTTTTGTTTCCTTACAAGAGATTACTGTGAGTATAATAACAATTTATATAACATTTCTAAGGATATTGATATATATTGTTACATCCCTAGAACTGTTGTGCTAGTTTTGTTAATTTAATAGATTGAAAGTGGCCTGTGTTTAAAACCCGAATTTCTTTTTTAATTGTTGAGGCTTAACATTTTCACATTTTGTGGCAAAGTTGATTTATTCTGTGAATTGTCTATTGTTTCACTGAGATTTTATGTGTTAAATATTATGTATATATTATTAAGCTTTTGCATTCGTATATGTGAGATATATTTTCCTAGACTGCATATTTCAATCTTTAGAATTTTAAAATTTTTTGGAAATAAAACCTACTTAGTATCCCATTCACCTATATATTTTTGTGTTTTTTGAAAACTTGTTTCAACTTTATCATTTGTCTTAAGTTCATTGAAATTTCGGTGTATGGCATAATGAGAAATAATAGTTTTATTTTATTCCAAGTAGTTAACCCTTTACCTGAGCACCATCTACTGAGTCCTTTGTTCTCTACTAGTTTGTAGCAGAGAACAAAGGACTCAGTAGATGGTGCTCAGGAATCTTTACCATATGTTAAAAATAAATCCATTAGAATCTCTTTCTGAACTACCTTCCTGAATAGACATGGTTTCACATGTCTATTCTAGTACCTATATTTTACTGTCTTAAATATTACATTTATATGATGAATTTTAATATCTAGTAGGGAATTCTCCACTTCATCTATTTTCATGTTCTTGAATGGTGAAACTCATTCCAGATAAACTTTACAATTGTATAGTTAAGAAATTATTCAGAGACTTTAATAGCAATTGCATCAAATCTGTAAACTAATATAAGAACTGATACCTTTGCAAATTTGTTCTTACCATCTAGGAACACTGTGTAGATAAATAAATATTGATATAAATATGCATAAGAACATGAATAGATATAGATATCAGGAAAGATTTGAAATTTCATATGTTTTATATATATATATTTTTTTGAGACAGAGTCTTACTCTGTCGCTCAGGCTGGAGTGCAGTGGTATGATCTCAGCTCACTGCAACCTCCACCTCCCGGGTTCAAGTGATTCTCCTGCCTCAGCTTCCCGAGTAGCTGGGATTACAGGCCCATGCCACCATGCCAGGCTAATTTTTGTATTTTCAGTAGAGACGAGGTTTCACCATGTTGGCCAGGCTGGTCTCGAACTCCTGACCTCAGGTGATCCGCCGCCCGCCTTGGCCTCCCAAAGTGCTGGAATTACAGGCGTGAACCATCATGCCCGGCATATTTTTTACTTTACTTACTATGATTATTCCTATGTAAATGGATTATGGATTATTTCTTTCTTTTTTTTTTTGAGACAGAATTTCGCTCTTGTTGCTCAGGCTGGAGTGCAATAACACGATCTCGGCGCGAGCCACTGCGCCTGGCTATTCCCTTCCTTTTTTTCCACTTCTAATTGGTTATTACTAGAATATAGGAAGCAATGGCTTTTTGCCTTATTGATTTGTATCTTTTCAACTTATTAAAATCTCTTAATAGTACTTCAGAATTTTTTTAGTGGATTCTTTCGAGGTTGTTAACCATGTAATTTTCTCAACTGCAAATAATACTAAATTGCCTCTTCCTTTCCAAAAGTCTTATTGTATCGATTAGAAAATTCAACCTAAGCAACATAGGTTGTCTTATTATCCATAGTTGATGGCGATGAGTTGTGGTCTGTTCTTGCATTGTGGTATTGCTGTTTGCTTTTAACGGGCAGTTCTTTATATGTTGCTTTTTGTTTCTATTTTATGGTATGTTGTTTAAGTTTTTACATCTCTGCTTAAAAATGAAATTCACCTGTAGTTTGTATTTCTCTCAAGTTTGAATCAGGGCTATGCAAACTTCATAAAATGAAAAGCTTCCTAGATTTTCCTTTGGTCTCTAATTTCATATAGCATGGTAATTACATGTTCCTTGAAAGTTTGAAAACAATTCTTAATAAAACCATTCAGCCACAATGTCTTTTCTTATAAATATTTTAAAATAACATTTTCATTTCTTCCATGGTTATTAGATATTCAGGTTTTCTACAATATCATAAGTAAATTCTGGTACTTACTTTCCAAGATATATCAGCGAATATCTTGAGATTAACTATCATATTATTTTGTTTAAAATTTCTCTCTGCATACTCCTTTATTACTTTTAATATTTATAATTTTGTTAATTGAAATTTTATAACAATCAGCTATTGTGTTAATCAATTCTGTATTTTCTAATTAATACACTTTGATATTTTAATGTAATATTTAGTTTTCCTGTTAACTTTAGATTTTTTTTTTTTTTTTGAGATGGAGTCTCTGTTACTTAGAATGGAGTGCAGTGGCATAATCTCAGCTCAGTGCAACCTCTGCTTCCTGGGTTAAATTGATAAGTGATTCTCCTGCCTCAGCCTTCTGAGTAGCTGGGATTACAGGTGTATGCCACCACACTCAGCTAATTTTTGTATTTTTTTTTGCTTTAGTAGAGATGGGGTTTCATCATGTTGGCCAGGCTAGTCTCGAACTCGTGACCTCAGATGATCTGCTTGCCTTGGCCTCCCAAAGTGTCGGGATTACAGGCTTGAGCCACCATGCCTGGCCAACTTTAGGTGTATTTTTGTTGTTCCGTTTATTTTTTCTTGAGTTTAATGCATAGTTAATTTATTTGTTTTGATGAATTAATATTTTAACAATAAAGTTAAGGTTTTGAATTTGTTCTAATTTAGTTGTGTTCTCGATCTAATAAGCAGTATCCTCATTTTCTTTATATTCTTTATATTGTAAAGATTTTGTAATTACATATTTTTTCCTATGACTCAACTATTATAGAAGCACTTAAAATTTTTATTTAATGACAATTCTAAAAATGTTAAATATTAAGACAATAATCTCTTATTTTGTTAAATTGAAGCCATCAAAGATGGCCTTTACAATTTTTACTTTGGGGTATTTGTGTAGGGATTTTTTTTAGTTTCATATAGAAATACAATCCTACATTCCACTGATACTTGAAAAGAGTTTCTGATCTTTCTTTTTAAGGTACAAAGGGTTCTTAACGTTTATTAATTAATCAAATATTCACATTCTTGATCCCTACTTTATTTTTTGTTTCCGTGATAGATAACAGGGATTCCCTGATAGATAACAAATAGATAGATATCTATTCGCTGATAGATAACAGATAACTGATAAGTTACAAAACTTATTCTCAACATTTCTGAGTTATTTCATTTTAACTGATCATTTCATAAGCAGTATGTAGCTGAATTTTGTTTTAAACATAAACACAAGTTGTTTTCACTAATCAAGAACTCATTTTAATAACGTAAGAACAAACTATTGTTAAGTTTGATCTTCTTTTGCCTTTTTTTGTTTTGTGTTTCTCATATTTCATTACTTTTTTTGTTTCTCATATCAATTGTATTTTATTTATTGTCTCAAATTGGAATATAAACATTCAATTTTTATTCTGTTGGTAGTTAATTCCAGATGTATAATAATAATATATGTACCTGGTTTTAATAATAAAAACTAAAATTTCGTGTTAATTTATCCTTCTGCAATATTTTAAGTGAATGTTCACTCATTCAATAAACATTTGTTGAGGACCTACTGCTTGCTGGGCATTGACCTAGGATTGGGAGTGTAATAGAAACCAGGATAGATGCATTTCCTATTCTCTTTAATTTCTCCCCTATCTCATTATTCTCCTTTTCACTTCTCAGTTTGTTGTTTCTATATCTCTTTTATTTATATTTAAAACTTGTCTTTCAAGAACTATTTTTTGACATATGCATTGTTTTGTGATCTTTTAACAACATTTAATCAGATTTAGTGTATATTTTATTCATTGTATTTATTCATGTATTTTTTACTTTTAAGTTCAGGGGTAAATGTGCAGATTTGTTGTAATATAGGTAAATTGCATGTCACGGGGGTTCAGTGTATAAACTGTTTTGCCACCCAGGTAATAAGCATAGTACCTGATAAGTTAGTTTTTTGATGCTCATCCTCCTTCCTCCCTCCAGCTTCAAGTAGGCCCTGGTGTCTGTTATTCCTTTCTTTGTGTCCATGTGTTCTCATCATTTAGCTCCCACTTATAAGTGAGAACATGTGGTATTTGGTTTTCTGTTCCTGTGTTACTTCACTTAGGATAATGGCCTCTAGCTGCAACCATGTTGCTGCAAAATACATGATTTCATTCTTTTTGTGGCTGTTTAGTATTCCATGGTGTACATGTACCACAGTTTCTTTATCCAGTCTACTATTGACAGGCATTTAGGTTGACTCTGTGTTTTTGCTGTTGTGAATAGCACTGTGATTAGCATACATGAGCATGTGTCTTTATGGCAGAATGATTTATATTCCTTTGGGTATATATCTAATGATAGGATTGTTGGGTAGAATGATAATTCTGCTTAGAGTTCTTTGAGAAATGGCCAAACTGCTTTCCATAATGGCTGAGCTAATGTACATTTCTACCAGCAGTGTGTAAGTGTTCCCTTTTCTCTGCAATCTTACCAGCATGTTATTTTTTGACTTTTTAATAATGATCATTCAGACTGGTATGATATGGTATCTTATTGTGATTTTGATTTACATTGCTCTAATGATTAGTGATGCAGCATTTTTTCATATGCTTGTTGGCCACATGTATGTCTTCTTTTGAAAAGTGTCTGTTCATGTCCTTTGCCCACTTTTTAATGGGGTTGTTTTCTGCATGATGGTTTGTTTAAGTTCTTTATAGATTCTGGATATTAGACCTTTGTTGGATGCACACTTTGCAGATATTTTCTCCCATTCTGTAGGTTGTCTGTTTACTCTGGTGATAGTTTCTTTTGCTGTGCTGAAGCTCTTTAGTTTAGTTAGGTCTCATTTGTCAATTTTTGTTTTTGTTGCAATTGCTCTTGGCATCTTCATCATGAAATTTTTGCCAGGTCTTATGTTCAGAATGATATCTCCTAGGTTATCTTACCTTGTTTTAATAGTTTTAAGTTTTATACTTAAGTCTTTAATCCATTTCGAATTGATTCTTATATATAGTATAAGGATTTTAAACTATTGTTTATACTACACTTTTTCTATTCTTATATTTATTTTTATTTTATTTCACTTTTTGAGACAGACAAAAAAACTTTATATACTTGAATATCAGATAATGTGTTTTTGGGACACTTGCGCATGAATTTTAGCTGGGCTGGGTATAAAATTGTTGACTCTTTATGATTCATTGAAGTATTCCATAATTATTGCTTTATTATCTTTTAGTAATTTGTGTTGAAGAAAATTTTAATGAAAATATAGTTTTTATTTTTATATTATTATTGGAGAATAAACTGCATTCTATTTTAAATTACTGTCTAGCACACGATAATTAATTATAATAGCTAAAATTTATACCACATTGCTATATTCTAAGTGTTCTAAGTATTTTACATATGCTAACTCCTTTAAGTCGTTATATAATCATAGCAATCCTATAAAATGAGAACTGTAATTCTCATTTTACAGGTGAAGTATCTAGGTCACAGAGATGCTAAGTAAATTTTTCTGACTACATGGAGACTAGCAAGTGAAGCTAAAAGGCAGCCAGCTCAGCATGGTGGATCTTAACTTCCATGCTCTGATGCTTGTACTATTTTTTTTTTTTTTTGAGACAGAGTCTCGCTCTGTCGCCCAGGCTGCAGTGCAGTGGCGCGATCTCGGCTCACTGCAAGCTCCACCTCCCAGGTTCACGCCATTCTCCTGCTTCAGCCTCTCCAAGTAGCTGGGACTACAGGCGCCCGCCACCACGCCTGGTAATTTTTTGTATTTTTTATTAGAGACGGGGTTTCACCGTGGTCTCCATCTCCTGACCTCGTGATCCGCCCGCCTCAGCCTCCCAAAGTGCTGGGATTACAAGCGTGAGCCACAGCGCCCGGCCGCCTGTACTATTAATAAACTAATATTTTTCAACTTAAAATAGGAAAGTAAATGAAAATATTAAATTGTTTTCTGTAGGGTTCAAAACATAGCTTCATGTATGATATCAATTTCTTGATATTTTTCTTGATTTCTTTCAGAACATAATATACTTGCTTGATAAAATTAGGGAAAAGATGAGAAAGAGAAGAAAAGCATTGATGTGCTAGAGGTGACATATGGTGTCTAATTTGATCTTCTCAATACCACTTTGAGATATACTACACGAAATAAAATTGTAAAATCATGTCATACAAGTTCAAGTCCAGTGTTATTCCCTCTGCACTGTGAGTCGGAAGGACAGCCTATGTGCAGGCTATAAAGAAGAAATCAAAGACAACCACGATGTCAGCTATACTCCTACAAATGAATAAAGTTACTTTTAGCAATATAATTTTTAAATAACATATTTCTAATTTAAAACGATGCCTAGCTAGTATCCCCTCATGCAACTGCTTCTAATTCTCCATTAGCATGCCTACAAAGTCACAGTAAAAAATGAAAATGAATATTACCATCGAAATCACAGATGACTGACAACCTTTTGCTAGGATCTTAGAGGCATGGGCACTGACAATAGAATCAATGAAGGTGCCTGTAACCCCAGCACTTGGGGAGGCCGGGGCGGGCGGATCATCTGAGGTTGGGAGTTCGAGATCAGCCTGACCAACATGGGGAAACCCCGTCTCTACTAAAAATACAATATTAGCTGGGCGTGGTGGCACATGTCTGTAATCCCAGCTACTCAGGAAGGCTGAGGCAGGAGAATTGCTTGAACTTTGGAGGCAGAGGTTGCAGTGAGCCGAGATTGCGCCAGCCCGGGCAACAAGAGTGAAACTCGGTCTCAAAGAAAGAAAGAATCAGTGAAGGTGGACGACATTGAGAACACATGCTTCAGCTCATGAACGAAGCAACCTCAAAATCTGAACTGGCAAGGTGAATGGGAATGGTCTGATTGTGGTGAGGGTAGTCAGGTTTTTGTTGCTCCGTCCCCATGCTCCACACACCACACCACCTTTCTTTAGTTACATTAATAACTTTCTTCCCCTCAGTCTTCCCTATGTAAGTCAATACTGAGCTGATCAAAAGAAATGCTGGAATTCATTCTTCTTTCCTTCCTTTCTTTACCACTATTCCATCTTTCCCATTTACATCTAATCAACCACCAAGTCTTGTTGAGTTTATCTTCAAGAATGTATCTTAAATATGTAACTTTTCCTCATCACGATTGCCAACACCCTGGCTTAAGCCACCATCGTCTCTCACCTTCATCACTACCATAGCCTCCTACACTGAGTTCCCTGCCTGCTCTGATCTAGTCTCCACAAAACAACCAGTGTGAACTTATTAAAACTTAAACTGCATTAATATAACCTGCTTATTTCAGTAGCATCAAATTTCCCTTTATGCCAAATTCCTTGCCATATCCTAACTCCAAAGTCCTGTGTGATCTGGTCATTGTCTCTTCATATTGCCTCAGCCACACCAGCCTATCACTTCATTGAACACATAAAGCTCTTATTTATTTATTTATTTATTTATTTATTTATTGCCTTAGAGGTTTGCATATCACAGTCCTTGTGTTTGGAATGTTTTCCTTCTTCTTCACCCGCCAGCCTCTCCCTCATGATTTGGGTATTAAGTGGCAGCTCCTTATAGAAGTTCTTCACAACTACCATTATTCTCTCAAACTGCACCCTAGTGTTTTTCCTTTATCTTGTTTATCACAATTTATCACTCCTTAATTAAATAATTTTACTTGTTTATATTGTTTGTCTTTCCATTAAAACCATGGGAGGGCAAGGACCATACCTAGTTTCTGTGAATGCTCAGGGCCTGCCAAAGGGTTGATACTACATAAACATTTCTTCAACAAATGAATCAGAGAATCCACCAGATGCTGCAGCCCTCAAGAAACAACAGGAGAGGAAATAAATGGCGGCATATTTCAACGTGGTGGCACATTTTAACATTCTTACAAGTGAAGGGTAAGATAGAGGGAAAATCTTGGGAACATTCACAAATAGCACTGTGGTCTTTTTTATACCCCACTAGAGCAGAATGCCAGAGGGCAGGGGTAAGAAAAGATTCTGCTGCACCCAGTGAAGCTACACTAAGCAGTTGCCTCCTAACACCAAATATGGGGCATGAGGCTATGCTTGTCAAACAAACTTTTTATCTACAGACCTAAGAAGATGACATTGGTAATGGGGAACTAAGTAATTTAGAATAGCTTTTCCATTGAAGACAACTAAAAAAAGGTGGATAACACGTAATACAATATTATACAGCTATAAGAGGGAGTGAAGAATATCTTAATTTACTCATACAAAGTGATCTTTGGGATGTATTATTGAAAGAACAAAAGAAAGAGTCAGAAAGGTATATACAGTATTCTACTTTTCATGTAAGAATGGCAGAAAGGGGGTGGTAATAAGTGTCTGTACTTATATGTTTTTGTTTGCCAAAAAAGAAACAACAAAAGGAAAACCTAAGTAACAAAACTAACAAAAATGTTTACCTATATGTGGACAGAGGAAGCATAGCAAAGTGGGCAGTGATGAAAATAAAACCTCTTTGAATATACCTTGTTTTAAAGTCTTAAACTTGGAACAAGGTAAATATATTCATAGAAGAAAACCAAATAAAAAAACAAAATAAGGGAATCTCTAAAAGCAGAAAATTAATGAAAACAAATGAATCTAATTGTTTGTGCCACAACCACACAAAGAAAAAAATTATTTCAGGTGACTTTGGGACATAATATTCTGACTACTGGTAAAAGATTTTAAAGAAAAACATTCTTTAAAAGAATATTATGTAACGGAATACAGAACTACAAGGAAATCTTAAACTTTACTCAATAGTGTTATTGGTATTACTATACTGTAATTATTTTACGGTGTTTTAATTTATAATTTACATAATGTGAGTAATTATCTTACTGTTATAAGGAAACAAGATTTTTAGATATGAGAAAAAAATTCAGTATAAAGCTAAAAATAATGTAAAATTCTGCGTTATTAAATATAAAATAGCAATATAAGCATAAAATTTTATTTTTATTTAAAAAATGTATATTCTTGGTTCTTTTCCATGAAAAAGCATAAAAGAAATAATAACTCAACAGAAATTAGTGCACCTAGTTCATGGTCTCCAAATACTATTCCAGTCTGTAAAAACCAGAATTACTTAGAGGAGTGGCTGATTCCAGGTCTCAGGCAAAAAATATACAAAATACACAAGGAAGGTTCCAAAGACCAATAGAGTAGTGTGAAAGTAGACAGAGGCTTTTCTGGCTAAAGATGAGAATATTTGGGCATAAAAAAGATAATGAAAGCAATCATTGGAAACAGAATAAATATGTAAAAGCCTATGTGTTTATAACAAAACTATAAAAAGAGAGAAATTATTGGACACCACTGTAACAAGTAGAGCAACACTCTTTAAAAATATGATTAATATGAAAAAATTAAGCACATATTAAGTTTCTCCAGCATGAACTATATTTTGGGCAACCAAATAAACCTAGGTAATAAGATCAATTTCTGCTTTACAAAGTTCCAGGCAATAAATATGGGAAAAGTGAAGTGATTAGAAAATCACAATTTTGCAACCCCAATGAAATAATAGATTATGATCTAAGACAATCATGAATGGATGAAGCCACAAGATGAAAGGTTGATGGGAAATTATACCAAGGACTCATCAGGTTGTCATCACTTGAACCCACTTATTCATCAATCTCAGCATCAGTAAGAATGTATCTTCTTGCTGTAATTCAACCTGAAGTACACAGCATCACCACAGTATATATCCCTGTACAAATAATAAAATTCAAATCTAATCCAGTCTTTGTGGCTAACTTCCACTATAGGAAATACGGCAGGTGAAGGATCAAGTTAAATGACAACTTAAGGAAGCCAACTGAAAAACGGAATGTGTGATATTCTGTGAGAAAATTGACTCGGGTTCTTCAATAAATCAATGAGATTAAAAATAAAATTATTTTTAAAAAAGAAAGAGGAAGCTACTGTACATTAAATGAGATTTAAAGGATGTAACAACCAAATACAGTATGTGGGCTTTGATTGGCTTCTGACTCAAACAAACCGAGACAATTAGAAAAAGTTTAGTATTAGATAGTATCAAAATACCATTAATCCTTTTCTTAGTTGTATTGATGACAACATAGGCCATAATTATTGAAGAAAACTTCCATGTAATTTTAGAGATAAATATTGAAATTCTAGGGGTAAAATAACCTGATATCTGGCATTTATTTTAAAAATAGTTGAGAAAGAAGAAGAGAAAGAAAAAGAGACAGGAGGAAGACAGGTAAAGAGAGAGGAGGGAAGGCAGAGAAGGAGATGTAAAGTATAAGAAAATCTTAATAATAGTTAAAATCTGGGTAATGGATACATGAGAGCTCATTGCAACATTCTATTTTGTATATTTAAAATTTTTCAGAGAAATAAGAATGTTGAATTTATAGCTTGGTGAAGTAAGCAGTCTTGGTTAGTTGGCTAGTTAAATGAGACAAATACTTTATTCCTCATTATAAGTGATATGTGTTCTTTGTGTTTGCCAGTTATTTAATATAAAGATGTTAGGAGTATAATCCTTTAAAAGGGGGCATGAAATAACTATCAAGAAAGGGAGCAATTACTTTGCTGAGATCTAGGAGAGGAGGGGAACCCAGAAAGTAGAACTCAGCATTCAAGGTAGTACATCCCTCATAAGAATGTCATCAGGACTGAGAGGTTAGTGATTGTCAAGTGCTTGCAGCAATGACTGGAAGGTGCATGCTAGTTAAATAACTAAAATAATTTTAATATGTAATCGGTTTCCATACTACATTATGCATATTTCAGTTTTGCTTTATTTTCAATTTATTTGTAAT
This sequence comes from Nomascus leucogenys, assembly GCF_006542625.1. Taxonomy (NCBI): domain Eukaryota; kingdom Metazoa; phylum Chordata; class Mammalia; order Primates; family Hylobatidae; genus Nomascus; species Nomascus leucogenys. The sequence continues at coordinate 80,900,525 of NC_044391.1, forward strand.
ATATCATCATAAAACGTACAAAGATTTCTGGATATTGGCATCATACTTTTTTGGTTTTGTTTTAGAGAATCATGGGATGTATATAGGGCTTCTATTCTAAAAGCACTAGTCTTTCTTGGGCTGGGCAGATTTTTCTCATCCTGTTTATAGCTATCCCTTGTATTTTTTCTGGAGTTGATTGTCAATACGGGGCATCTTCACAATGACCATGTCATCTGATGGTCATCTCGACACCACATAATGATGTCCGTGATCAGCATTACTTTGTGTAGATTAAAAATAATAGTTGTTAAGCAACATTTCATCAGGGTCACATGATAACCAATAATTAAAACAATTTTTTCAATTTGGTTGGCTGTTTTGATATTTGCATACATTACCTATGGTAAATGGATGCAATAGAGATGCTAGAAGAAAATTCTAGCATTATCTTTGAAGTTCTTTGTTTGAATATTCACTATGTCCTCTAAAGAATGGCCCAAGATCTTCCCAGCCACGTTCCCATGTGGATATGGGTACCAAATCTGAAGGGAAAACATCTATTTTCAAAAAGGGCTGGTCAGCCCAAGGAAAAGTGTCCTTGAGGCATTTGTGAACTTATGCAGGCCACCAAGTTTGCTCCGTTTATTCATCTTGAGGAGCATCAGTGTTTGTATAGAGGCACGAAGGTGGTATAGGGGTGAGAAGGTGGTACGGAGGTCACAATTTTGTTTCTTGCTCTTGTCTTCACCTGCTCCAATCTGTGGCCTGAAGCTACACCGCAATTCTGATAGGTCACTATTAACAATGCCAAGTAGCAATCTATCAGGAAGAATTATAAATGAGCCAAAGAACAGGTGGTTAATGCAAAAGGAATCTCAGACAAATAGGAGGCATAAGTCTTTCCTCTATACTTCCTTTCCTCTGTTTATTATCCTGATATCAAATTAGCTGCTGGAGCTTAAAAGCCTATTATTCTCAGGATGTCTTTCAGACAGTTTAACTCAATAGTTATAGGGCAAAAAATAATTCTCTCTCTTGGAGGTGGAAGGGAAGGGGAAACAGAGCACACACGACTTTCAGATAATTTTTTTCTTTAGAAGAAAATTAAAGAAACATAGGAGACTTCCAAGAACCAAGGGGCCCACAAATTAGTGTTAGATTCATGCTAGAAATCCAGGCCAGATACTATAGGGCAAGATTATTATGGTTCCCAATACTGTCCAAAGACAGTAATCTGTGAGTACCATGTCTTAGGTGCTATGTGACTATCCATCTTGAATGGAGTGCCTGTGCTGGACAGCATGGACAAGTTAACCACTCTAGAATTCTGCTTCTACACAGACATGATAAGGAGGTTGGATTAGTTGCTCATTTGGATCTTTGGAAACTGCTATTCTAGTATGATGGCTTCATGTGCTAGGGCAAGTGGCCTGCTTCTGAAACTTACAAATATTTGTTTTACCAGGATAAGAAAAATGTGGATTATTTTCATCTTACTATTTAATAGTAGCAGAATGTCTATGTGGTTCCATCTCTGCCTCAATAGCAAATGACAAATACTAATATAATCAAGTTGATTTGGGGTTCTCAATAAGCTCTCACAAGCTGGAACTGCTAACGAGATGCTTTAAAAATATTCCCCTTTGTATAGTGAAACAACTTTGGAAAATGTAACTTAAGAATATGTGGGTATTTATTTATAGCCCACCTTTTGGCTGAGATTTGAGATGACGTTTTTCTTTCAACAAAACTCTCAAGTGGCACACCATGATTTGTAATTTTATTTGGCTATTGTCTGCATATGCAGACAGTTGAAATGCAGAAAGTTGAAAAATTATTCAAATCCTGCCAAGTGTATTTACAGTTACTTTTCTGTGACTCAGATTCCCTCCTTCAAAACATTTTAAAATCTCCATATAGAATCAAGATTGGACTTTTCAGAGAAGGGACAAAGTAAATGAGAGAAACCAAGTTTTTGTCTTTTCTCAGAGAATGATGAAGTAGATTTTAGAGTCTTAAACTACACTGAGGGGCTGGGTTGGCAATAAATCTCTACTTGCAACTTGAACTACTCAATCTCCGTCGATGTTTCACACCTGTGTCTGACTGGCTCATAAGAATTAGGAATACTCTTCATAAGCATCTTAGAGTGGGTCAGAACCAGATCATTACCCGAAAGGGAAAGGTAGTTTTCTCCTGAGTCTTTACCTCATTACAATTTTTTCTTATCAACTGACCCAAATTTAGGCTTTGCAGATAGAAATGACATGTATCCGACAGCATGTTAGCCTAAATGATTCAATATAAAGGTCAAACCTCACATAAAAGAAGAGTCCAATAAAGAAGTTTACAACATTCCCCAGAATTGCTCTTCTCATTTAATTTAATAATCTCAGCACTTTGGGAGGCTGAGGTGGACGGATCATGAGGTCCGGAGTTCGAGACCAGCCTGGCCAATATGGTGAAATTCTCTCTCTATTAAAAATAAAAAAAAAAAAAACTAGCCAGGTGTGGTGGTGTGCCCCTGTAGTCCCAGCTACTAGGGAGGCTGAGGCAGGAAAATCACTTGAACCCGGGAGGTGGAGGTTGCAGTGAGCCGAGATCACGCTATTATTGCACTCCAGCCTGGGTGACAGAGCAAGACTCCATCTCACAAAAATCAATCAATCAATCAATAACAAGATTTGCCCATCTTAAAATATTATTCCCAGCACTCTCTACTCTCTTGCCTCCCTCACATTCTTCCTCAGGCTCCTTCATTTTTTCTTTCTGCCTCCAGCAGCATCCTCTCTCATCCCTGCTTACATATCCACCTATGGAGTCCTTCCTCCCATCAAGCACGGCCTGCTTCCAGGTCCCATCTCTCAGGCTCTGAGAAATAGTGCTTTAACTCCTGCCAGCCCTTGTGGCATTTACTATATCGATCTCTGTTCATGTTGCCCCTGCCCTGTGTTAGAACTATATATGCTTATGTGTTTTCTTCTAGACTGTAAACTTGAAGACAGATGTGGTTGATGTCGACCTTTGTATTTATTGCATGATATCCTACATAATGGATGTTCCATAAATTTTTTGAATTGAATTCACTTGTATTTAGTCTGTCTTAATGTATAATTAATAATGTACACATATATGTCAATGATACAGGAGAGCGAAGTAAAATGAAGGTTAAATGTAAAGAGGAAACGAGAGTAGAAACTTCAGAGATTATCAGTGTTCATTTTTTGCACTAGGATGCACAGTTAGGTTTCATTGCCTCAAACCTTAATTTCCAGTAATAAATAATGTCATTCCCGAGAGAGGAGGAAAGAGGAAAACAACCAAAATTTGAGGAGTCAGGGATTATGCTTGCTGCTCTTTTTTTTTTTTTGGAAGTAAAATATGTTTACTTGTGAAAATATTTGAGCCAAAATTATTTCACATGTGAACATAAAAAATAGATTTAAGACTATTCTCCATGTAGCAGAATTTGCTCTGAATTTCCCAAGTACCCCAGAACCTGTAGAGGGAGTACTTTCTTATTTTAATACATTTAATTGACAAATAAAAATTGCATATATTTAAGGTGTACAACATGGTGATTTGATATACATATATATTGTGTACCAATTACTGCAGTCAAGTTAATTAACACATTACCACCCATAGTTACCATTTTGTGTATTTGTATGTATGTGTGGTAAGGACATTTAAAATCTGCTCTCTCAGGCTGGGTGTGGTGGCTCACACCTGTAATCCCAGCGTTTTGGGAGGCTGAGGCAGGCAGATCACCTGAGGTCAGGAGTTCAAGACCAGCCTGGCCAACATGGTGAAACCCCATCTCTACTAAAGATACAAAAACTTAGCTGGGCATGGTGGGGGATACCTGCAATCCCAGCTACTCGGGAACCTGAGGCAGAATTGCTTGAACCCGGGAGAAGACGGTTGCAGTGAGCCAAGATCGCACCATTGCACTCCAGCCTGGGCAACAAGAACGAAACTGTCTCAAAAAGAAAAAAAATCTGTTCTCTCATCAAATTTCAGGTAAACAATACAGTATTATTAACCATAGTTACTTTGCTGTACATTAGATACCTATAATTTATTATCTTATAAACTAAATATTTATACTCTTTGACTAATATCTTCCTATTTCCTTCACTCCCTAGCCCCTGGCAACTATCATTCTACTGTCTGCTTCTATGGGTTTGATTTTTTTACATGTTATGTGTAAATGAGATCATGCCTTGTCTTTCTGTATCCGGCTTATTTCACTTAGCATAATTGTTCTGCAGGTTGATCCATTGTTGTTGTAAGTGGTATGACTTCCTTTTTTAAGGCTGAGTAATATTCCATTGTGTGTGTGTGTGTGTGTGTGTGTGTGTGTGTGTGTGTGTGTGTGTGTGTATACATAATCACCTTCTCTTTATCCATTTATCCATTGATGGACTCTTAGGTACTTCCATAGTGTGGCTGTTGCAAATAATGCTGCAGTGAACATGAGAGTGCAGATACCTCTTTGACACACTGATTTCATTTGCTGTGGATATAAACCCAGAAGTGGGACTGATGGGTCATATGATAGTTCTATTTTTAATTTTTCCAGGAACCTCCATACTGTTTTCTATAATGGCTATACCAATTTACATTTCCACTAAGAGTTGCACTTGGTACTTTAAAACAGGCATTGCTATCCTCATTTTTCAGGGAGGGTGAGTCACTGCACAGCCTACCACAGTCAATAGAGCTGGGACCAGAATCTGTACTCAGGAGTGTGGGATGCCAAAGGCCTAGCTCTTCTAATGTGCTGTACTGCCTTCCTAAGCAATGATGACGGTAAAATGTTTTTTTGAAAAAAGATATGCAGACACACCACTGTCAAAGAAAGCCCAGTTTTCTTTTACAAGTTTGCTTCTGTATTCCAGATGCCACGAATACACTGTCAATCAGAAAAGGGCAGGATTTGTAAGTTCCAATCAACTTAGGGTCACCCTGAGGTCTTTCGACTTCCCTATACCTAGAACAATCTTCCCCCTAGTTGCTGCACCCTTATCCTGTCACTTCACCAGGGTTTTGCTCAAACGACATCTGTCAGAAAGACTTTCTCTGACCATCCTTTGTAAATCAGCAGCCCCATCCCCACCCACCAAGCTTTCTGGCTCAACATACTGTATTTTTCCTCAGAGTATGCATCCCCATCTGACACATCATGAGATATTTGTCTATTTGTGTGGTGCCAGTCTTCTGCTCACTAGAATGTAAGCAAGCTCTATGAAGGTAGGGACTTTGCTCTGTTTGTTCACTGATGTATTCTAGTGTCCAGAGAGTGCCTGGCACATGGCCATCCCCAGTATATATTTATTGAATGGATGAACAAACAAACACAGAAAAGACCATTCTACAGCTCACATAGCTGATTCATAATTAGTGCTGTTGGTGGTTCCTCAATGACTAGAAAATTTGGAATATTTTTCTTCCCCCAATTTACATTCCTGGTGTCCAGAAGATTCCTGCCTTTGCTCACCTTACCACTTCCCTAACTACTCCCTGCAACTTCTCTCTTGCTTTTGCCATAGGTGACTTTTATCACAAATCAACATAGACCTAGAATCATTGTTAATTGTGAAATTTCTTGCAGCAAATCATACGTGTCACCTACGGGCTCCCCCAGCATCTTTGTAGTACTACACACAATTCAGCACACAACTCATAGATTAAAAAGAAAAATGTGTGTTGCTGATTTCTTCACATTACCAAACTTGACTACTCCGATAGCTTATGTTTGGAGCATTTATTAAGGGCCCTTTAAGTTAGATGCTGATAGAAGAATATAATACATGGACACTCTTGTATTGCCTGCAGAGCTCTCAGTCCTAGTTTTGTGGATCAGATCTGTACCTGAAGCCACTCAAACACTTCACACCCAAAGCCAAGTGCTGCAGAAGCCTCCATGAAGAACAATGTAGAAGTGTTTGTAAAGGAGCAATAACATTGCAAGGCAAGCATCAGAAATAGTAAAGGGGACTGAAAGCATAGAAAATAAAACAAAAAGTTTCAAATTTTTTAAAATAAACATCGTTGATTCATGCCACATCTTTTCTGGAATTAAGCTAGATGGACATTTTGTGAAAGTTCATTTTGGAGAGTTTTTTGTTTTTGGCCCCAGTTCACCTACTCCAGCCCTCTTGCATCTCTGTAAAGCCTCTCCTCTCTGTACCTTTTGCTTCACCATTCAGTGCATGAGTGTCTTCAACAAAAAACTCTTTGTTGAAAGTTCTAGGCTTTACCTTCTCATAATACAAATTCTCAAAGCTTTATAATGAGTCAGAAACTTTCCAAGCCTTCCAGCAGAAAGAGCATTAAATCATTATTTAATTTTAAAACATATGGTTTACTGAATTATTTATTGATTTTACAAACAAGATTATTTGGCTGACTGAGTGTATGGGTGTGCATACTTTCTCTCTCAAAACTGTCAAATTAGTCTGCACAGGAAGATGCATCCCTTATGTTTCAGTCATTCAAGTGCCCTTTATCTCTAAAAGTATGAGCTTCAACAGGGACTGTTTTATCCTGTTACCCATGTGAATGTGAATAGGAAGCCTATACAGGTGCTGGTTTGAGTAATGGAATTTACAACAGACCCAGCCTCTGTTCTATCAAATTAAGAAAAGGATATAGATGGCTCTTTGAATATAACAACAACAAAAAATTCAAAGCAAAGGGTAGAATTTGAAGGGACACCCATAAAACCAAGGTGACAGCTCCATGTAGGCATTTACTATACCAAAGAGAAAGATCGTTTAGATTTGTTGCCAGAACGTAAAAAAAAGAAAAATATGTGTTTCTCATTTCCCTGGCTCTGCAGCTTATATTTTCAACATCTTTGTGAGGGCTTCTGTTGCCATTGCATTACTTTCTGGCTGTCTGGACGGGTTGCTCTGGTGTGGAGCAAGGATCCTCACAATGATCCCACACTGTCTGCAGGCCACTCCTGATCTTCCAGAATGTATTTCTGACGCCCACAAATGGCCATGGGCTGGTTTCTTCCCTGATGTAGCCTTGTCTACCTTGTGGGGGAGTGAGGTCCCACACATTGGACCTCAAAGAAGGTTCAAACATACACTTAGGCATTCCTGTGATAATTGCCAATCCATGGGGGACAGTAGGAGACTATAAATTGTCCTGTCTGGCTATGTCATTCCCTCGTACTGCATAGTAAAGCAAGACCTTGGGGAGGTAGAGGTTAGAATCAGGGGCCTCAGAAGGTGACTGTGGAGTTTCCTCTTTCCCTGAGGTACCTCTATTTGCCTCCTTTGTCTGTAGCCCTCTCAGTTTAATCTCAATATTCTGGCTCCCTGGGAAAGCTGATTTTTTTTTTTTTTTTTGAGATAGGGTCTCACTCTGTCACCCAGGCTGGAGTGCAAGTGGCATAATCATAGCTCACTGCAGCCTCAAACTCCTGGACTCAAGGAATCCTCCTATCTTAGTCTACCAAGTAGATGGGACTACAGGCAAGTACCACCACACCCAGCTAATTTTTAAAAAGGTTTTTTTTTTTTTTTTGTAGAGATGAGATCTCACTATGTTGCCCAGACTCATCTGTAATTCTTGTTCTCAAGCAGAAATCTGCATTTTTAACCAACACTTCAATAGGTTCTAAGGCAGAGACTTCAAGGAGAATGGCTGCTACGTTCGAAAAGCACCAGCCTACATAATAAAGCTGAGTCCCTTAGCGTGACTGAGGTATTGGTGAATTTTGCCAGCTCCCTCTTCTGCTCCTCTCCTGCACCCACTTCACTTAACCCACAACTCCCTGCAATTAACATTTGGCTAGAACTGAACTCTTAACATTTTCTGAACACACGGAGTTAACATCAAAATTCAGAGCTTTTGCACCAAATATAATGGCCCGTTTTCATCTTCAGGCCTTGCAAAGTCCTGCTTATTCTGAAAGAGGCAGTGTGGAGCCACTTTATCTGATAATGCCCCATGGCTCCCTTCCTGCTCTTTTATGCCCCCTCTGTCTTCTTTCTCAAGCCATAATTCCTCCTCTCTCCCTCTGTGGGGTTAATTCGCTTACACTTCTCATTGTCCTTATCATACTCAGTGGAAAAACCAAATCACCTCCTCCTCGAAGTTTTTCCAGATTTTGTGAGATATGCTGTTTCTTAAATATCCATGATATTTTCTTAACCTGTCTTATGTCACCTTTCACATTCTATCTTAAAATTAGTGGTACATATTAATAATATGTACTGCTAATATGTGCTAATTATGTAATGTACTATTATGTAGTACCACTAATAAAATTAATAGCACATATTGATAGTACATAGTACATATATGTATATATATATATAGCACTTGATATGTGTCAGACCCTATTCTAAGCACTTTTCATAATTAACACACTTAAGCCTCATATCAACTTTTGGAAGTGTCACTATTACCCCATTTTGCAGGTGAGGAAATTAAAAACAGAAGGGCTAAGTGGCTTACAAAGTCATACCACTACTAAGTAGCTAAGCCATAGTTCAAACCTGGTTAGTCTGGCTCCAGAAACCATGCTCCTGTTACTCTACATAGCTCCTTTGTATTTTTGGAGTTGTTTATGTACTTACGACTTTTTTTTCTTCCATCCTGGCATCCTGTGGCTGGAACATGGTGAGCACACTTCAAACACTTGAGGAGTGAAACTACATAGGATGAGTTTTTTAGGAGGTCATAGAATTCTCACGTTTGGGAACTGACATGATTTGACTCTGTGTCCCCACCCAAATCTCAGCTTGAATTGTAATCCCCACATGTCAGAAGAGGGGCCTAATGGGAGGTGATTAGATTATTGGGGTGGATTTCCCCTTTGCTGTTCTCGTGATAGTGAGTGCATTCTCATGAGATCTGATGGTTTGAAAGTGTGGCACTTTCCCTTTCAGTCTCTCTCTCCTGTTGCCGTGTAAGATGTGCCTTGCTTCCCCTTTGCCTTCCATCATGTTTGTAAGTTTTCTGGGGCCTCCCCAGTCATGTGAAACTGTAAGTCAATTAAACCTCTTTTCTTTATAAATGACCCAGTCCCAGGTATGTTTTTATAGCAGTATGAGAACGGACTAATACAGGAACCCTTAGGGAAAAAACTTCAGTATATCTGAGACTGAAATTTCTGGTGATGGTAAAGGGCAAAGCATAAATCCTTATTGGAAGTTGGCATTTTTCTCATGATTCTTCTTCTCTTGCATACCTTTCCAAGTAGTTTTCATTTTCATTTGTTTTACATTTTCTTAAGATATGTTCACACTTATATTTTAAACGATGGAAAGAAAAAGATCACTTGCAAATGCCAACTGGGAAGAGTGTTTATTTTAAACAATGCTGTTCCGGTGCACCAGCTGCTGTTGCTATGCTTGCATATTGGTTGCTAGGGGTAGTGAGAATTAAGCCTGTGATGTCAAGATGACAAGTTGCTTCAACCCCATGTTCTATTGGCTAGGATTTCTCTGAGACAAGGAAATCTCAATCCTGAGCAATTAGCAAAGTACTTGGTTTCAACTTGCAGAAATAACTCATATTGCAGAGATAACTCATTGTAATCTAGTAGTTTTCTAAGGGTAGAAGAAACTCGGAAAGTAAATATAGTACCTGGGATTTTAGGATTCAGGATTTGGACAAGAGTTTTTAAAAGTTTACATTTCCTCCAAAGGATGATTAAACCATTATGGGAAGTTAATATCAGTGCTGTAAAATGAGAAAAGGAAAACCTGTCTTTAATACCAGGGTATGTTATCTGTCCAAAAGGGGATTTATTTAAATATGTCAGTTGCCATATCAACACTGGAAAAGAGACTTCACTATTTTCAAAATTATCCCACTATGAAAGTAGGTTTGTAGATTCAAGTTTATACAGAAAATATTTGTGTGTGCATAATGTTGCCTGGAATTTACATTCAAACTGATTAAAAATTCCTTAAGCACCTGCTACAAGTAAAACATTGTCTTAGGTAGGAATGCAGAGTGATCAACCATCCCAATTTGCTTGGGGCTGCCCCAGTTTTGGTACTGAAAAATCTCATGTCCTGGGAAACCCCTCAGTCCTGGGCAAACTGAGACCGGTGGTTACCATACAAAGAGAAAACCAAATAAGACAAAAGTTATGTCCAAACACTTTCACTGTGGCTAGGAACACAAATTGAACACCCTAATAATCAAGGAACACAAATAATAAAAGCTTGCATTATTGAGTGCTTATGAGGTAAGTATTATACTATTATCTCCATTTTAAAGATGAGCAAACTGAGACATAGCAAGGGTAAATAAGTTAGTTAATGAAGGCACCAGAATTTAAACCCAGAAAGTTTGGTTTTAGAGCACACACTACAATCAGCACTGTATGGAAAGTTCTCTAAGAGCAGAGACCGGCAGAGACATGTGGGAAGACATCATGGAGGGGCTAGATGGCTACATCTTGGCTTTAAAAAGTGAGCAAAAGTAAGAGTTAGAAAGGAGACAAAAGTATCATTTATAAATGGGAAAATCATACAAGCAGTGGTCTGGAGTGATCACACAAGCAGTGGACTGGAGTGAAGAATGGGCTGAACCTTCTTTTTCCAGAGGCAGAAAGGAGTAAGTTTTAGGGAAAAGGATGGAGCCCTTTTCCCTAATAGGGGGGTACTGAGACTAATGTAAAGAGAGAGATAGAGAGAAGAACAAACAAAAGAAAAGAAAGAGAAAGAAAAGAATAGAGAGGGAGAGGGAAGAAGGGAGGGAAGGAGGGAAGGGAGGGAGGAAGGAAAGGAGGGAGAAGCTTTCCTAGGAGAGATTTAACCTCTTGGGTCACAGACAAGGTCACATACTGAGCGGTGGATTGAGAGCTAGGGGAAAGGTGTGAAGGTTTACAAGCTCCTTTCTTGAGCTGTTTTAGGAAATCCACAGGTGTCCAACAAGTGAATTCCTGAGCAGTAGGAGGGAGTTAAAGTTGCATAGTAATAATTTTTAATTCAAAAATAACATAGCCATATTATAAGAAATTCTGGAAAATAAAAGGAGAAATCTTCCATAAAGTATGCTATAATTTTAGATTTTTACCATATGTTTGTTTCTTTCACACCTAAAATCAGAGTGTACTTATAGATCCAAATCATGCATTTGTTTTTTACTTAATTTATTACTATAAGTATTTCCCATGTTATTGCATAGCCTTTATAACCATCATTTTAATGACCAGTTAATACATTATCTGTGGTTTTAAGATTCAGAATTTGGACAAGAGTTTTAAAACTTTACAGCTCTCCAAGGATGATTAAACCATTACAGAAGGTTATATCAGTGTTGGGTATTTATCCTGGGTATAGTCCACAATTTCCTTAATCATTATACTTAGTTAATATTTCTAATGTTTTCCTTCCATAAATGAAGCTAGAATGACATCTTCAGGCTTATATTTTTCCCACAATCTAACTAGCTCTCATATGGGTCTTACATTTTGTCTTTACTTAGCTTCCATGTGGCTATGAAGTAATAAGATTCATTTTTCACATAAACATACACATGCTAACATATCCAAGCGTGTGTTGTCTCCTCTAAAGAAGCAAAAAGTGTTTCCTCGGAGAAGCATTTACTTATCTTGCTGGCATTTTTAATGACTTTGAATGTTTGGATCTGTTTTCTTCTTTGTAATTCCTTCAGATATATCTTTGCCACCTGGGAATATTGGCCTGTGTCTTGTCTATATCCTCAATTCTCATTTAGCCACATCACTTCTTGCCTTAGAGGACTTAGCATTAAATAACATTGGGTTTGACCAAAACCTTTGTTACCACCCAGACTTTCACCTCAGAAATCCCGGCCTCTGTTCCTAGCTTCTGACAACAGCCCATACACATCCTTGTGTCTCTCTCAAATCCCGATCCCTCCCTGCTGCTGATGGAGCTCATAGAGATCTCTTGTTCCCATTTTTTTTTTTCAAATCTTTAAACCAGCTCTTAACGTCCCAGCTTTTCCCTCTCATGCCTGTGACTTCCTTCATCCCCTCTTCCAGCAGCCCCCTGTCCTGCCTCACCTTTCTACTGCCCTGTCCTACCAATGCTGACCCTGGGCCAGTTCACCTGCATGCAGTCTCCACCCCCACACCTGGCCCAGAGCCCTGCTGGGTCCAGTAGCAGGTGATACCTCACAGAGGTGGCCTCCCATCCAAGCTGTGTCCTCAGGCTTCTCAGCAGCCTTTCCCTCTCAGGGACTTCCCCAGTCTCTGACTACCTGTATTCTTCAGCTGTTGGCTCTTGAACAGTAACTCCTTTGTTATCTCAGAGAAAACAGAGGCTGACAGGTGTGAACTTCTTGATCTTCTCACTCCATACCTGTAAATTTGTCTTTCTTTAAATCCTGCCTTTCTTCTCCTTTTTCTCAGAGAAAGTATTGCTCCTCTTTCTGTCTAAAGCGAATCCTTTTACTTTCCACTGATACCATCCCATTCAGATTCCTCTGAGACCATGTCCTATCAATAATAAGTTCTCTTTCATTTCCACTGGTTGCTTCTTTCAACATGGAGATACACTTAAGACTCTGCCATCTTAAGGGAGAAAGGAAGACAGAGTTATAATAAGTGCCTACTATATGTTGGTTACTTGAGAATATATTATATAATCCTCATAACAGGTTTATGAGTTAGGTGTTATTATCTTTATTCTTTGATTTAGATAAGAAAACCAAGATTCAGGGAGGTTAAATGGACCAAAGTTTTAAGTTAGTAAGTGGCAGAGCCAGAATTGAAACTGACTTGGTCTAATGGCAAAACCATGAATGCTGCCTCCATTAGCCTACTCCAATTTCACTTGTCTTTCCCTTCACAATCATATTTCTTAATAGAGTAACAAATCACTTAAGTTCTCCTTCAACCTGATTTGCTAATGAGTTGTCTCTGTGGGATTGTTTACGGTGTATCTACACATTGAATATGCAACCAGGAGCTTCTTACCCAATGTAGATAACACTTGATTGGTCAGCAATGCAGAAAGAAACCTTGCTGACCACGGTTTCTTTGGCTACCCACTTGACTTGTGGATATTAATCACCATCTGCAGTAACTTTTTCCACAGGAAGAGTAATACTATATACATGAATAATAACAGTCAGTGGTATGATGATGAATGTTTAACAACTGCCCTCTGAATAAAGATCTTTGATTAGTAGTATTTGCCGATTTCTATAGTGAAATACTCCCACCATGAGGAGTATTTAATAATGCCTATGTTTAATAACTTTCTTGCAAAATCCTAAAAATTTAACAATCACAAGCATTTCTGAGCTTGTTCCAGTACACCATTGTATTAGCTAACAGTTATTGAGCACTTATTAAGTGTTTTCAGCATTCTAAATTACAAGAAGTATTATCCCACTTAATCCTGCAATATATTTTTATCCATTTCACAAATGAAGAAACTGAGAGATTAACTGGCCAAGGTCATGCCATCATGTGTGGGATCTAGAATTATACTGAGCACCTAAAAATGCTATTTTCCTTTATGAAAAAAATATACAAACACCTCACTACTTTAGCCTTCTTTATTTCTAATAATGTTTTAAGGATCTGGTTCAAATTTTGACATCATATGATTTATGGAGAAGATGTATATTTAAAATAAATATGTAATTTTCTACCTTAGTGTAGAAGTAAGTACCGGGAAGGCAGGAGTCTGATCTTCTGATGATTCTGTATATCTAACATTTAGCTCAGTGTACAGCATGTAGCAAGAACTTATAAAAAGTGCGGAAACAATGTAATATGGTAATTCTTATCCCTTCCATGAAAGTCCCCTAAAACCTCTATAAGATATGTAAATATATTTCAAATAATTAAAAATTTCATGTTTATATCCCTTGACAAAATAATACTACTCTTGGGATTTAATCCTTAGGAACTAATTCAACAGGAGGAAGAGAAAAAACAAATTATGCAAAGAGAAAAAATGTTCATTGCAGTGCTAGCTACAGAAGCAGAAAAATGAGATATACATAAATATCTAAAAATAGGGAAAAGGTTAAATTACAATACATTTCTTCATGTGACTTGCAGGTAGCCAATAAAAATGATAAGAAGTTCATTTACCAAGATGAAAAAATTAAAGCAGGACATAAAAGTTTATTCACAACTTGATTGGGAACATGTTACTGAATGGCCAAGAGTACAGGGTTTAGATTTGGACCTGGACTCGATTCCGGGATCTTTTAACTTGTCATGCCACCTAGGGCAAGTTGCTTAACTTTCCTAAGTCTCATTCTCCCCTTTAAAATGAGGACAACACTCTCAGAGTCATTGTGGGGATTAAATGAGCAAATATGGACAGTGCCTAGGACAGTATCAGGCACACATATCTATTACATATGCACAGGAGCAAGGGCTGGTAGGGAATATGGACAAAGAAAAAATAATTGATGCCTTTGGGTAGAAAAACTGTGGCTTAATTTAAATTTGTTTTGATAGTTTCCTTTGCTGTGCAAAAGCTCTTTAGTTTGATAAGGTTCCACTTATCTATTTTTGTTTTTGTTGCAATTGCTTCTGAGGACTTAGCCAAAAATTCTTTGCCAAAGCCAGTGTTAAGAAGAGCTCTTCTTAGGTTGTCTGTCTTCCAGGATTTTTATAGTTTGAGGTCTTGCATTTAAGTTTTTAATTTATTTTGAGTTAATTTTTGTATATGGTGAAAGGTAGGGGTCTAGCTTCAATCTTCTGCATTTGACCAGCCAGCTATCCCAGCACCATTTACTGATTAGGAATTCCTTTCTCTATTGCTTGTTTTTGTTGGCCTTGTTGAAGATAAGATGGTTGCAGGTGTGTAGGTTTTTTTCTGAGTTTCCTCTTCTGTTCCACTGACCTGTGTGTCTGTTTTTGTACCAGTACCAAGCTGTTTTGGTTATGGTGGCTTTACAGTATATATATTTTGATGTCAGGTAGTGTGATGCCTCCAATTTTGTTCTTTTTATTTAGGATTGCTTTGGTTATTTAGGCTCTTTTTTTGGTCTCATATGAATTTCAGAATAGTTTTTATTCTGTGAAGAATGACTTTGGGAGTTTGATAGGAATAGCATTGAATCTGTAAATTGCTTTCAGAAGTATGGCCATTTTTTCTAATTTTGATTCTTTCAGTCCATGAGCATGGCATGTTTTTCCATTTATTTGTGTCATCTACAGCCTACAGAATGGAAGAAGATACTCTCAAACTATGCATCGGATAAATGCCGAATATCCAGAATCAATAGGGAACTTAAATCAACAAGCAAAAATCAAATAACCCCATCAAAATATAGATAAAGGACATGAACAGATACTTCTCAAAAGAAGACATACAAGTGGCTAACACACATATGGAAAAATGCTCAGCATCACTAATCATCAGAGAAATGCAAATCAAATCACAAAGAGATACCATATTATACTAATCCGAATGGCCATTATTAAACAGATGCTGGTGAGACTATGGAGAAAAGGGAATGCTTATACCCTGTTCATTGGAATGTAAATTAGTTTAGCCACTGTGGGAAGCAGTCTGGAGATTTCTCAAAGAACTTAAAACGGGGCTACCATTTGACTCAGCAATCCCATTACTGGGTATATACCCAAAAGAACATAAATCATTCTACCAAAAAGACATATGCACTTGTATGTTTATTGCAGTGCTATTTACACTAGCAAAGACATGGGATCAACCCAGTTATGCAGCAATGGTAGATTGGATAAAGAAAATGTGGTACATATACACCACGGAATACTATACAGCCATAAAAAAGAATGAAATCATGTCCTTTGCAGCAACATGAATGGAGCTGGAGGCCATAATCCTAAGCAAATTCATGCAGGAACAAAATGCAGCTACATACACCATGTTCTCACTTATAAGTGGGAGGTAAACATTGAACACACATAGACATAAATATGGAAACAATACAGACTGTGGACTACGAGAGGGTGGCAGGGGGGTGAGTTCAAAAACTACCTATTGAGGGCTATGCTCACTACCAGGGTGATGGGATTGCAATATTCCCATGTGACAAATCTGTACATGTACCCTCTTTATCTAAAATAAAAGTTAAAATTAAAAAAAACAATTATAGTGGAAAAAATAACATAAATATACTTCCAAATATTTAAACAGGAAAAAAATTGTATTACATGACATATATGCAATAAATAAACAATGGAAAAAGGAAATCATATTTAAAATACTAAGGTCAGTCACGTTTAAAATAAATTAAATTTATCTCTTATTTAGACTCCTGTCACTCTAAACAAGTGAAGTCAGCCAAATGGACCATGGTGATTTCTCTCAGGGTAGTCCTGTGTGGGACTGATGCTTCTGTGTTTCCTTCTGCTCGTGAACTATTGAGACTGCCACCGTTCACTGGTTCACACAATTTCCACAAGACAAATGTGGAGTTAGACTCATTTTCATACTATATGGGTATGCAGAGTCATGCCCATCTGATGATGACGGTTGTGTTGCCTGGTCCTTTGGATTCCTGCTCACGTGTGGAAGGTATCTTGTAACCTTCCAGGTTATCAGATCATACACTACTGTTTTTCTTCTTCCTCCTTGTTCATGTTCCTCTTATCAGACTAAAATTTGTAAAGGTGAATTAAAGATGCTTGCATTATTTATCCCTTGACCTTCAAACAACCAGTAACTTCTTGGAATGTTTCAAAACTTAAGCTTTAGTTCTAATAAACTTTATTTGGGTGAACACTTTGCAGGGTCCACCGTGCAATATTTGAATCACAATTTTACTGAGAGGAAAATCATTGAGTGTTTAATATATCTGAAGTCATTATGATAGAGTTCCATGTAGCAAGAATCAATAATAATTACCTTGGTGTAAATTATTTTCATTTTTTAGGGAAAGCCTCAAGACTCAAAGAAATTTTTAGAGAGAATAGTTTTCTGAGTCTTCAACTCAAGCAAATATAAAATCTAGGGTTCAGTGTAAGCTCAAGGTTTGTCACTACCTGCTCAAATGTGAGAGCTGGTGCTTTAGGCATGCCCAAGTCTGGGGGCATTTAATTAAACCAAGACAGTCTTTCTGCCTGACCAGGGCAACTACTGATGAGAATAAAATTGATGGGAGATGAACAGTTAACAGCAGGAGATACATGGGAACAAGAAATAAAAGAGCCACAGTCAAACTGAAGAATATTGCTGTAGTATATTATATTTGACATTTACTGCTGTGTCTAATAATGCATCCCTTACTTCTCTCTCACAGCCATGTTACTTCATTATTTTAAATTTTAGAAGCTTTGTTTTTTAAAAAATGACAAAAATCTATTCTTTGTTCCTCATTAGGGTGCATATTTAATTGTGTTCTTCTCTTCATTATATTTGAACGTTGCCATTCAACCAGATGAAGGCTGGCAAAAATCATGTAAATGGCTATGCCTGGCTTTTCCAAAGTATTTAAAATTCTATCGTTGTTTCCATAAGCCACAGACGGTGGGTTATTTTTCATGGACAGACAGTGCATTCTTCTCTTGGGGTTTTTATGGACAGACTGTATGAAATGATAACACAATGAATGGGATACCAGCTCTACTATATCAAGGGCTTAAATCAGCTATTTCAGACAGAAACTCAATGTGGTAGAGCACGTTTCAAATAGGTTTGCAGGTACAGGCTATCACACAAAATTTCAACATCTTTTGTGATTAATTCTCATGAAAGGTTAATGACATTTTTTACAATAAATTAGAGCTAAGGTGAGGGAGATTTTGGTAATATAGGTTCAGGTGGTGACCTGAATAAAATTGATGAGATTTGCATGCCAGAATTAAAATAGAGATATGATCCATCTTCAGAATGACAAGGGTTTGGATGATTGTGGAAGATACAGCAAAGGTGAATCTTCTACTTACCTATTCATAGTCCTTCCCGTGTCATATGATAGTTTTTATGATTTTATAATGCCATCTTTACTAGAGCACATTCCCTCACTTCCATGCTCTCCTTTCCTAAAGGGAAGTTTCTTCACTGCAATTGTTTAAATGAAGCTATTTTAAGGTTAATTTATAATTAACCCTAAGTGAATCATAGTCATTAGAGCTTCCTTTTTGTTGTTTCTGTTTTAAATCTGTTTTGGAAAAAATGGTCTACACTAAAGTGATTTCTTAAAGCTATCTCTAAGAAGTGTGAAGAAATGTCTATTTGCAATTAATGATGCAGAAAATCAAGAATTACCCCCAGTTTGCCAATGAAGAATATTTTGCATCAGTTTGAAATTCTCTTTAATGGAAAAAATTCAAATGGAATTAATTTTTATGCATAGCCTTTGATACAAACTTAAATTTCTAGCTACCCAGGTGTGATATGTGATCCAGATCGCTTTTCCAGTTGTATTTCTCTTGAGAATCCTAAGTTTTTGTGTAGGATTTCTTTATTCAGAACGATTATGGCTAATAATCTATAATTATTAAATTTAATCAAATGCAACACTCAATATTGCAATAATATGTTATGTAATATACACCAAAATATTTGTTCTAAATCATTGAAAGAATTTCTGTATTCTATGAGCTTCTTATTTAATCTTTTTCTAATTATTGTGATTTGTACACTTGTAAAGAAATCATATTGTGCAATGCACTGGAAAGAACCATATTTTGACTATCTCAAAATAATAGGGAAAATGCAACTTCAAATACTCATAAATTATAATACTCTTCATAATAAATCTGTTTTATTTATTTTCTTATTTATGTCTCATTCACTCCCAAGAAGGAGATAAGGTGGCTTGTAGTTAGAGTGACCATATAATTTATCTTCCAAACTGTTGAGAGTGAAAGTTTAATCATCATGCTGGGGCAAAAGACATAAGCTGGCACTATCCCAGGAAAGCTGGAAGGTATAGTCATACCAAAAATCTCAAATACAATAAAACCATAGCCTAGACAACATAAAAGGGCAAAGAAGTTATAAGACGGAGTATTGTACATTGTGTCTGGAAAGACATTCAAGCATGCTTGCCTGGTTTTGGTCTTTCCAGACACAACATACAGTATATCACTTAGCAGGTTATGAGCCAGGGATCTCCTATATTAATATTTTCTAAGTCATAAGGAATCCCGTATTAGTTAGGGTAGGCTAGCTGCTATAAAAAGGAACTCTACAATCTCAGTGGCATAAGATAATAAATGTTCATTTCTCACTCACATCAATGTTCATCACAGATTGGTGAGAAAGTGGTGATCTATGGGCCATGGCTCAGTAACCTGTGAACCTGGGTTCCCTTCTTTTGAACCTGGCACAAGGAAGGAAGCCTTAGGTTGTAAACATTCAGCCAAAAAAAATGGCAGAAGAGAGAGCATGTGGAGGATTGCATGGAACTTTTATGCTAATTTCGCAAGTGACATGCATCACCTCCTCCCACATATTAGGTCCAAAACTCAATTTCATGATCCCATCTAACTGCAAGGGGAACTGGGAACCATGTTCTGACTGTCTACTCAGTATGAAGTGGAAATGGGGTTTGGTGAGCACCTATCAATCTCTCTCTCTCTCTCTCTCTCTCCCCCCATTTTGGTCACCAAGCACTCATTTCACACTTCATCCTTTAGGTAGAATGAGGAAATCTGAATCCCTGCGTGGACTTCAGAGTCTAGCATCTCTGGGAGGTACCTGGTCCAGTTTAACAGCTTCAGAGGTGGCTTCTTACCGTCTGCTGACCTATGAATTAAAAAGGCAAAAATTATCAACTCTCACCCTTCTCTGTACCTTCAGCAAACCATAGCGGAGCAAGGATAAACACCATGGCTGGCATTTTTCAACAGGGAAAAACAGATAATCAATAGTCAGCTAGAAAGCATTTTTCTTACCTTTGCTTTTGCAGATCCTTCCATTATTCTTTAATTTCAATCACAAATGTCATCTCCTTTCCTTTTTGCTATTATTCATCTTGAGAAATCGCCAAAGTATTTGTATCATATTAAGAACCTATTAAATCTGTTTGGTCTCTTGTAGCTCAGATTAGTAACTATGAAGCTACTTAGTAAAATCCTCTATAGTCCTTATTATTTAAAGCATATAATGGAGTTAACAACAAAAAGCTTCTTCATCAGTGATTTATAAGGATTACGGAAGAAGATTTATGAGCTCTAGAAGAGTTGAGGAAATTACTTCTGAAGCAAGATACGCAGGAAAGAAAGAAATAGTACAAAAGCAAAGTTATTTGGTTTCATGACATTTAAATTATTGTTAACTGGCATATATCAGTCTGTGCCTCCCTAAACTTGGGCACTTTCTGTTTGTTTTTCTGTTTAGTGCCTAGGGACCATAATGACAGCCACTACATTTTGTTGGCACAAATGCCACTGCTGCAGAGAACTGAGAAAATATGTGAAACTTTGATAATATTTATTGAAGATTTTAAGTCCTGAAATAAGAATAGAAGTTGTATGCAAACATTTTAAATTTCAAAATAATTTTAGATTCACAAAAGAGCTGCAATCCTAGTACAGAGAGTTTCTGTATACCCTGCATCCAGTTTCTCCTCATGTTAACATCTAACGTAGCCAGGTACAGTTATCAAAGTAAGAAATTTAAACTGGCATAATATAACTGACCAAACCACAGAGTTCATTGAGATCATTATTTTTCCCACTAATTTTTTTTTTCTGTTCTAGCATCTGATCCAGGATCCCACATTATATTTTGTTGGCATGTCTCCTTAATCTCCTCTAATCTGCAACTGGTCCTCATTATTGCCTTGTTTTCTATCACCTTAACTCCTTTGAAGAATACTATCAGGTATTTTGTAGAATGTCCCACAATTTTGGTTTGTCTGATGTTTTCTCAGGGTTAGACTTAGGTTATGAATTTGAGAGAATACCACAGAGGTAAAGTGCGTGCTTTGCTATGTCATATAAGGAGCCAGATGATATTACCCTGACTTATCACTAGTGATACTGTCTTTGTTCACTTGTATAAAGTGATATCTGTCAGGTTTCTTTATGGTAAAGGTACTATTTTTCTTTTTGTAATTAATAGATATTTTCAGGGAGATAGTTTGGGTCAGTGCTTGCATTTTATCTTTCACTGCAGACACCTGCTTTTCCCTAGATTCTGAGTAGTTGATGGCCCTACAACCTCAGCACTCTGATGGGTAGAAGTTTGTAAACTTACTGTTTGTCAGTAATTTTGTTGTAAGCTTGAGAGTAGCACTGTTTCCATCTCTCAGCAGAAACTGGAAATCCAGTATTTGGAGTTCAAATAAGTGCTCTTCATATTAACTGTTATTGTTAGTTGTCAGGAGATCAATACTCCATTTCATTCTAGAAGATCAGTCTTAGTCAAATTTCATCATCCCATTTCTTCTGCTAGTGATGTGCTTTGGAATCAGTATGTGACTGACTTGTGGCCAATGAGATATGAGGGAAAGCATGCTCTTGTTCTCCTAAGGAAACATTCTTTTCTCTTAATAGGGGAAAATAAGTGAAAGATAGTTCACCTTCTACCTCTGGACATAGGTATGTCTGGATATATTGCTTAAAACTCTGGCTACCATCTTGTTTCCAATATGAAAATGATGCCAACACTGAAAACAGCAAGACAAAAGCTGGAAAGAACCTGGATCCTTGATCATATTACTAAGCTGTCATTCCAATCAACCATGGAACTGAGCCTACCTATGGATTTCTAGTTATGAGCAATAGTAAATTTCTTTATTGTTTAAGCCAATTTGAGTTTTGGTATTTCAATTACTTGGATCCCAATGGCTTGTAACTGATCTCACCACTTTAAGGAAAGTATGATTTTTGTGCAAATATATTACAGCCTATTTATCTGTTCTATTGTTAATGGGCATTTGGATTGTTTCCAGTTTTATTGTTTAGGAACAGTGCTGCTATGAATGTTCTAACAGATGTCTTTTGTTGGAATGTCCACATTTCTTTTGCATGTACATATAGCCAAGAATGAAATTGCTCAGTTATAAACAACGTTCATGTTAGGTTTCAGTAGCTATTGCCAAAAGCTTTTCTAAAGGGTTTATATTAATTTACACTCTTACCAGAAATGTATGAGAGTTAAATGCTCCATGTCCTTGTCAACACTTGGTACTATCAGTCTTTTATTTTTAGGACTTCTTTTTTTTTTTTTTTTTTTGAGATGGACTCTCGCTCTGTTGCCCAGGCTGGAGTGCAGTGGCGCAATCTGGGCTCACTGCAAGCTCTGCCTCCCGGGTTCACACCATTCTCCTGCCTCAGCCTCCTGAGTAGCTGGGACTACAGGCACCCACCACCATGTCCGCCTAATTTTTTTGTATTTTTTTTTTTTTTTTTTTAGTAGAGACAGGGTTTCACCGTGTTAGCCAGGATGGTCTCGATCTCCTGACCTTGTGATCCACCTGCCTCAGCCTCCCAAAGTGTTTAGGACTTGTAATGCTTGTATATGTATAGTAGTATCACATTGTGACTAATGATTTTTATATACATATTCAGAATTATATCAGTTCTAAAGTAATGTCTATATACTTTATCATTTTAGAACCATAGCCTAAGTATAAATTGTTGGGGAACCATTAGAAGACAGTTAATAGTCATGCAAACTTCAGTTGAATGTAAGAGAGTAAGAAGGGAGAGATATTAAACTTAAGTGTATGTTGTTCTATAAATAAGCTCTAGTCTATTTCTAAGAGTAGGTTTTGTTTTGTAGAGTAGAACAGCAAGATTAAAACAAAAGACAGAAACTACTCCAACTTATGACATGTTATACATAAAACATACTCACCAGTAGGAGAGACATAAAAAGGCACAGTGAAAAGAAGGGTCTTCATCAAGTCACTTATTTTTTTGGCGGGGCAAGGGCGCGGAGGGCGTATCTGTAAAGTGACAAAATGGAGTTAGAAGATTTTCCTACTTTCTTCACATTCTTTTAATGTAAATATTGCTTGTCATCCACATCAGACCCTGAGACTAAGTCTGAGGCAAGGAGGGCTCCTAAGGCTGAAATCATTGCCTAAGACCCCTGGAGATCAGGTACCTAGATGGTAGAATTTCTTTGGTTCTTTGGTTCAAATCCATATTAGTCAGGGTTCTCTTAGAGTGACAGAACTAATAGGATATATATATCTATAAAGGGAAGTTTATTAAGTATTAACTTACAAGATCGCAAGGTTCCACCATAGGCTGTCTGCAAGCTGAGGAGCAAGGAGAGCCAGTCTGAGTCTCAAAACTGAAGAACTTGGAGTTTGATGTTCGAGGGCAGGAAACATCCAGCACCGGAGAAAGATGTAGGGTGGGAGGCTAGGTCCATCTCTCTTTTTCACATTTTTCTGCCTGCTTATATTCGCTGGAAGCTGATTAGATTGTGCCCACCAGATTAACAGTAGATCTGCCTTCCCCAGCCCACTGACTCAAATGTCAATCTCTGTTGGCAATACTCACACAGACATATCCAGGATTAATACTTTGTATCCCTCAATCCAATCAAGTTGACACTCAGTATTAACATCACAAGTCCATCCCTTGTCAACTTGAACTCGTACACATCTCTTGAGATCATACATAATCTTCAAATAAAGACAATAATGGGTCATAATTACACCTAACATAATACAACTATCCTTCATACAACTGGAAATGCACCAATCCCCAACCCAAATACTATTACATAAAGTTAACAGTACTTAAATCCTTCTATGAAGTCAATAAATCTTATGTAACATGATAAAGGAAAAGAAAATGAAGATATTTTCTTAGTACAAGTGTATACGTGCACAAACGCTTTTAACAAAAGAAGGAGGAAATACTCATGACAGTTACAGTCCTCGTTTCTGCAGCTGGTCACGTGGCTGTAGCTGGTATTTATGACTACCTTCTTCTACTACCCATTCTGTATTGCCTTTGCCTTCAGCAAGTACCTCAGTAGGTTGTGGGGGTTTTTCCTGGTGGAGTAACCCAAACCTTCATCCCTGAAAGGTCTGGGTCATTTGTAGTCCTGCCTGGATTGTACTGTTGTAGTTTCCTATTGACCTTAATCACAGGGCATGGTAATACTCAGAGACGCCCTAATGGATCTCCTGTATTCCATGCATACTCTTCCTTACTTCCATTGTGGAGTAGTAGACTGATTTCATCTTGATAGTCTGGGTCAATCACCCCAGCCAACACTGTAACTTCCTTCTTAGCCTGTTGACTTAAAGGTAGGAGAAGCCCAAAGTGTCCAGGTGGCAATCTTAACTTCCAGTTTAATGGAATTGTTGTTGTGTCTCCTGGTGGCAGTGTTCCTCCCTCTGGAACTAAGACCTCTAGGCCAGCAGAATGTAATGTCGTGGAAACAGGAAGCAAAAATTTTGCCAGTGGATCACTAGGGATGATGGCGAGTGGTGCCACTTCCACTTCCACCCCTTGATTCCTGGACCCATGAATCCTGGTTATGGGAGAAACAGTACCATATATTGGATACTGGTTCAGAGCATACATGGCCTTCTGGACAACTTTGCCCCAGCCCTGCAAAGTATTCTCACCTAGTTGGCATGTAATTGTGACTTCAAAAGCCATTCCACTGTTCTATCAGTCTAGCTACTTCAGGATGATGGGGAACATGGTAAAACCAGTGAATTCCATGAGCAAAAGCCCACTGCCATACTTCTTTAGCTGTAGAGTGAGTGCCTTGGTCAGAGACAATGCTGTGTGGAATACTATGACAGTGGACAAGACATTCTGTGAGTCTATGGTTAGTAGTCTTGGAGGAAGCATTATGTGCAGGATAGGCAAACCCACATCTGGAGTAAGTGTCTATTCCAGTGAGGACAAACCTCTGCTCTTTCCATGATGGAAGAAATCCAATATAATCAGCCTGCCATCAGGTAGCTGGCTGGTCACCCCCAGGCATGGTGCCATATCGAGGGTTCAGTGTTGGTCTCTGCTGCTGGCAAATTGGGCACTCAGCAGTGGCTGTAGCCAGGTCATTCTTGGCGAGTGGAAGTCCATGCTGCTGAGCCCATGCATAACCTCCATCCCTGCCACCATGGCCACTTTGTTCATGGGCCCATTGGGTCATGACAGGAGTGGCTGGGGAAAGAGGCTGAGTGGTGTCCACAGAACGGGTCATCCTATCCACTTGATTATTAAACTCCTCCTCCACTGAGGTCACCTGCTGATAGGCACTCAAATGGGATACAAATATTTTCAGTTTTTGACCACTCAGAGAGGTCCATCCACATACCTCTTCCCCAAATTTCTGTCACCAATTTTCCAACCATGCTTCTTCCAAGTCCCTGACCATCCAACCAAACCATTGGATGCAGCCCATGAATCAGTAATATAATCACACATCTGGATATTTCTTCTTCCATGTAAAGTGCACAACCAGGTGCACTGCTCAAAGCTCTGCCCACTAGGAAGATTTCCCTTCACTGCTGTCCTTCAGGGATATCCTGGAAAGGGGCTGTAGTGCTGCAGCTGTCCACTTTTAGGTGATGCCTGCATCTTGTGCAGAACCGTCTGTGAACCAGGCCCTAGTTTTCTCTTCCTCTGTCAACTGATCATAGGGAACTCCTCCTGAGGCCATCAGTGCAGGCTGGGAAAGAGAAGGCACGGTGGCAGGAGTGGAGACCATGGGCATTTGAGCCACTTCCTCATGTAACTTACTTGTGCCTTCAGGGCCTGCTCGAGCCCGGATCAGGTATGTACCACTTCCATTTGATAATGGAATGCTGCTGAGCATGACCCACTTTATGGCTAGATGGGTCATAAAGCACTCAGTTCATGATAGGCAGTTCAGGTCACATGGTGACTTGATGACCCATAGTCAAACATTCAGTTTCCACCAAAGCCCAGTAACAGGCCATGAGCTGTCTCTCAAAAGGAAGGTAGTTATCTGCAGAAGATGGCAGGGCCTTGCTCCAAAATCCTAGAGGCCTCTGCTGTGATTAATCTATAGGAGCCTGCCAAAGGCTCCAAACAGCATCCCTATCTGCCACTGACACCTCAAGCACCATTGGATCTGAATGAAAATAGAATTTCATTCTATTTTCTTTCCAAACAATTACAATTGAAAGAGACTGAAAAAAAAAATGTATAGTGCCCAGTGGTCATATGGCCCAAGTGGCAGAGCAGCTTACATAGCAGCCTGGACCTGTTGCAGAGCCTTCTCCTGTTCTGGACCCCACTCATCATCTGAATGTAAGCATTGGTGATATGAGATATGGACACTTCTCTGGAGAAAAGGGTTCATTTTCTCCTTAGGCTGAAACTCATACTTGTGAGCAGCAATAAAGATCAGTGTAACAAAGGTTGGGGCATGAAAAGCTCCACTGCTGGTTTTGAAAAGAGAGAGCTAATTATAAGACAAATGACTATTTGGACTCAAAAACTTCTGACAGAAACATATCTGCACACTGGTAACTTAAATATCTGTTAGAAATGTCTGTGCAAGTCTCCATGTTTATTTAGGGTGACTCTTTAAGATCACGGATTGTGACTGAGAACTGGACCAGACAATTTATTCAATGGATATGTTAAAGTTCTATTAAAATGTCAATGGGAGCAACATTTTCTTGGGCAGTGATGTTAATATTTAAAGACTGGCTGAATAAGCAGACATTTTATCTGGCATTAAGTCTTCATTTTCTGTTTGCTTTGAAATTTGTTGCTCTTTTTTTTTGAAAACATCTATCCACATGTTGTTTTCTAGTTTTCAAGTAAAATTCATGATAAAAGCATTTCCTCCTCTTTTATAATCTTGGTTTACTCCTCATTTGAATCTGTCAAGCAATATTTAGTGTTGGCCAATAAAGTGTTTTAGCATTTCACAGATCTGCTCTGTTGATATTCTAATAGTATCACATCATGGTACAGATAATGAGACATAGGTTTGCTTGGTGCTATGCTCAAAACCTTTGTGTCCCCCAAAATTCATTGTGTTGAAACCTAATCAGTAATGTGATGGCATTAGAAGGTGGAGCCTTTGAGAGGCGATCCGGTCACAAAGACAGAGCATTTTAATTGTTTGTCTGGTTACTCCAAGTGTTTGAGGATTAAAAACTATTTCATTTAAGTTAGTTTTTAGTTCTCCGTTAATTATGGTTACATAATTAACTTGCATTATAAGGAACTGGTATTAAAGAAAAATTTCATTCTATTTTCTGCCCAAATAATTATAATTGATAGAGACTGAAAAAACATGTGTAGTGCCCTTATTAAAGAGGCCCCAGAGAGCTGCCTTGCCCCTTTCACCATGTGAGGACGCAGTGAGAAGTCAGCTGTCTGTAGCCCAGAAGAAGGCCCTCACCAGAACCTGACCATGGAGGCACCCTGATCTCAGACTTCCAGCCTCCAGAACCGTGAGAAACAAATTTCCGTTGTTTATAAGCCACCTGGTCTATGGTATTTCGTTACAGCAGCCTAAACTGACTAAGATACTTGGCTACCTGGTTCTGGTGGTTCAGCTCTGACCATCAATCAAATTCAGGTTCAGATCTTCTTGGCATTTTGTACTTAAGAGCCATTTATATCTGACATATGGTGGCAAGTTCCTTCTTTTTTTTCCCCCCCTGTTACAGGAATAGTAAAACCTTGGCTGGTTAAATCCTGGGCATTCCTATTTGTGAAGCGCATTTTTGTTTATAGGGTAATTTCTACAATTTCCAAAAATGTGCAAGGGAGAGCGTGAAACAAGTGTGCACCATGCAGTATCATAGATGAGCTTTCAATAACAGCTCCCTTATTTCTCAGCCATGTGGCCTTTGGAAATCCATTTAATCTCATTCTGTCATCTAAAAAAAAAAAGATGGTATCATCTTCCTGGGGGGCTATGCAAATTGAGATGTAATAAATTTAAAGTACCTGGCATGGAGTGAGTACTTAATACTTGGTGGTTATTTTTATTTATTTTACTTTTTTTTGAGACAGAATCTCTGTCGGTCACCCAGGTTGGAGTGCAGTGGCACGATCTCGGCTCACTGCAACCTCTGTCTCCTGGGTTCAAGCAATTCTCCCAATTCAGCCTCCCAAGTAGCTGGAATTATGCGCACCTGCCACCATGCCCAGCTAATATTTGCATTTTTGGTAGAGACGGGGTTTCACCACGTTGGCCCGGCTGGTCTCGAACTCCTGACCTCAGGTGATCTGCCCACCTTGGCCTCCCAAAGTGCTGGGATTATAGGTGTGAGCCACCATGCCTGGCCTTGGTGGTTATTTTAATTACAAGAAACACCTCCTCTCCCTCATGCATTCATTGCGTCCTCAATGAGAAGTTTCTCCTTTCTGCAATGACAAAATCTCTGCATTTCAGCTGGATAAATAGCTAGGAATCTGAGAAATAAAGACTTCTGATATTCCAGAGATGGTTGAACATAATCTGCTTCTTTTTAATGAAGCAGATTCTGTTAAGATAAATATTTGAATATTAAGAAATTACACCAGTGATTTAATCTTTCAGGCAAGAATTGAAGTATAAAACAGTGGATATTTATTTTTTAAAATGATTATTTGTATTGGCTTTTAGTTTTCTTTTTAAATAAATCTGTACTATTTAGAAAAGATAAAGTCATCACCTCAGGTAAAGAAAAAGGGACATCTTTAACGTTTTCTAGATAATGGCATGCGTCCTAAACATTGTTAAAAATAATGAAGATTTTGAATTTCTTTTAATAAACCTCTTGACTTACAATGTTATTTCAAAATTATATTACTAACACTTTTTGTTAGTAGGAATATATATTTCATGAGTTACTTTTTCTAAGCAGTATTTTAGTCAGATAATACGTATCTTTTGCTTTAAATGCATTTTATCTGTGTGGAAAGCAGTGTTACAGGCTACATCTTTGCCAGTAGTTCATATCACTTTGTCCAAGCAGAAGATACTAACGTTGGATAGCATTGGGGGCAGAATTAGAGAACTAGATTTGACTGATTAGCTAACAAGCTAAGTCCAGCTTCCTAACCTTGAGTGTGAAACACTAGTGCTCCTGAATTGTCTAACTGAGCATCCACCGTGTGGAAGACACCATTTTGGTGTTTCAGCAATGTCAGTCAACAAAACAGAGCCAAATTTATTTTCTGCAGAGCCTATTTTTTGGTGTGGGGGCTGTGAAAATAGCATAAAATCAAAATTATCAGATGGAAACAGAGAGACCATACTATTGTCTTAATATAGTCTCTCTGACTTCTTGAAATGTACTGAAAGCTATGGGATCTCTGGCCCATTTTGCTGAATTTCTGATAACCCAGCTCTGCTGTCAGAGTACAAGGAATCAATCCTTCACTTCACCACCCACCCAGAGTGCTGAATGCCACTCACCGCTGCAGGGTCACCAGGGGGCGCAACTGAGTCTATAGCCAAGTGAAAAAACATTCGGCTTAAGATCTGGCCTGTCCCCAGCTGAGCCCATTCCTTAGAAAGGAATATCACTAGATAATTTAATCTGGAATGTGAGGTGGGGTGGGGTTGCCTTCTTCACTAGGCACAAAAATGTTCCAGGATGCTTGTTAAACCTGACTCAGGGCAGGAATCTGCACTTTTAACACCCTCCCTAGTCCTTCCTTGCTCTCCTAAATGTGATGCAGGGTGTCTGGCCTTTCCTGAGGTGGAAAAAATAAAAGGCTGGCAGAGCAACAAAGTTCTCTCATAATAATGTGGTTGTTATTGAACAGATATGAGGCTATGGAACTCTGTTCTGAAAGAGTAATAAAAGTTAGGAATACCAGAGATTTCTGTCCGTGACCTCTCAGTGACCATCACAGTTAATGGGCAATATCCTCTTTGTCACCCACAGCTCCAACTGTAACTACTCTGTTGCAAGGGCAGCATTCCTGATAGTGGCGGACTGGGAAGATGTGCGGTATTTGATTAGTTTGGTTTCTCTACTCAAAAGATTGGCATTAAAATTATTTTTGTAATATGTTGCCATATTTTTAAGCCTGAAAATTATATACTAATTCGGATATCTTTATGGGGAAATGACTGCTCTCCCATTATTCCAAATGTTGCAAATTTAGATTTTTAAAAAGTAATAGATTATATTTAAATAGGTGATTATACAGATAATACCAAAGTCAAAAGAAATGAGATAGGTGCATAGCAATTTTGCATACTAGTTTTTTTCTTAGTCTTCCACTTTGTCTCTCTGAATAACCATTTGTACCAATTTAGAGATATGTAGGCATCTATGGTTGTATACCATAAACATTGCTTTGCACCCTTTTTTAAAATTTGTGGGTTTTTTCTAATGATATGTCTTGGTGATTGGTCTGTGTACACACATGTTTATATACCTTTTTCTTGTTAATAGTTGCACAGTAGTCTGTCTATGCGTGGGCCGTAATTTATTTTACCTGTCTCCTATTGATGAACATTTGAGTTGTCTTCATTCTTTTACTCTATTAAGCAATGCTGTAATAAATATCTTTTCACATACATCTTTGCACACTGTGGAAATAAAGACCAACCAAATGAGAAAAGCAAAGGCTATGTATTCAAAGCTTGCTATAGTAAGGAATCAGCCACTGTCACTTGGTTTGGCAGAGTATCAAAGGCTGGCAGAGGAAAAGGGAAGCTTTAAAGCAGAAAAAAGTGAAGGCTTCAGGTAGAAAGGCTGACTGGAGGCTGTTGGCCTGGGAATGCTATCGGTGAGCTAACTAGAAGTGGGACATCCTATGGAATTGGTTAGGAGTGCATATTTAGCTTTCTTTGGTTCATCCTAAGTTGGAAGCAGGGACCAAAAAATAGAGAAACTGTCAGTTATTAATCAATAACTGGCCCTTTTTGGGTGATTGCTACAGAGTTAGTGTTTACCTTCCTGGATTGTTACTAGAGATAGCAACCTGGCTTCCTGCAAGTCTGACTTACAACAGGTTATTTATTATAGATAAGCGTAAGGAGTAATTTCCTGGGCGGGTCACTGCAGCTTGTGAGTCAGAGCTGCATTTTTATATATGGTCCAGCTGTTGTCTATTTGTATACTCTGTCTCTCAACACATATGTGAATATATTTGTATATATTTAATATGGTAGTATACTTACTATAAATATTTATTTTAGAAATACTTTCCCGAAAGTTGAATTGAGTCAAAGATTTATGACATTTAATTTATGTATGTCTTGACCAATTACAAAATTTGATAAATTTATAATTCCCATACTCTTCTGGGGATATAACAGGATATATTACCAAACTTTTTAATCTTTGCCTGTCTGATAGATAAAAAATCATATCTCAGTGTAGTTAATTTATCCTTGAGGTTGAGAATGTTTTTTCATGTGTTAAATAATTTTTTTTCTTCTTTGTGAAATATTTATTCATGTCTGTTATTAGCATATTTTTAAGTGCTCCCAGGCCAGGGAAGTTATTGATAACAGAGTAAGTCTTTGGAATTATTACCTTAAAACATTCAATTTGGAATCAGGCCAGGGAATGTCTAAAATATTGGAGAATAGAATAGATTATTAGATAAGTTAACTTCTTTTTAAACACCTCTATCTAGCATCTATCTTTTTTTCTTATGGAGGATTAATAATAGAGCGACTAAAGGTATTGGTGATAGAGGCAGAGTTTTAATCTGGAATTCTAATTCATTTTTGCTTTCATTTTCTTTGTGAATCTTGAGATATTCAACTATGACATCAGAAATAGAATTATTACTTATCTGAGTGATCTAAAAAAAGCAATACTAAACAATGAATATTATCTTAGATACTTTTCCCATACAATGTAATCTCAAATAGTCCTGACCAAGTATGTATTTGCATTTGGAAAATGTTTTCTGTCTTCATAAAGTTGTATGAATTAGTGTTTATAACTGAGACCAAATAGTGTTCACTAATTAAGGTTCTACTGAGTTTGGTGGGTTCTTTATGCATCAATTCCATATGTCCGACACCGTAGACACTATCTCTGCCACTACACTAGATTTAGAAAGAAATGAGACCTTATCCTCACCTGTTCAAGTCACCATAATTATTAAGATAAGAATTAGCAGTATTTTTCCATAGATTTTATACTTTCTCCTCAACTCTGTTTTGATATTTCTGAAGATTTTCTATCCAGAAAAATATTTGGTTTAATGTCTCCAGTTTGATAGTTGAAGCAACACACTTGTAAGCCAGAAGTAAATCATAAATCATTCGTCTGTAAGTTTACACCACAATCTTTGATATTTGAAGAGAGGTTATACATACACATACACACATGCAATCAGATGTCTTTCCCAGAAAATGTTAAAACAAAATTTGTCTTACCCAGTCTGGGAAAGTTGGCTTCTGCGGGCATTATGAAAGCTGGAATTGCTTTGATGTGATTCTGAATCCAAATGACCTTTTAATCTAAGCCTCTCTATCTTCTCCATCTATGTGTTTGTAATAAATACATTAATTTATGTGGGATACATTCTTTTCATACTCATTATTTCTTCCATTCCTTGTCACCATCACCCCTTGAAAATTTCTTTCTTTTATTGTTAATTTACTCTAAAAGCACCTGGATCTGGTCATAGGAAGGTTGAATTGCTCTCCTACTCAAAAAACAAAGCACACATCCTCTGATACCGATGTATTTACTATTTATATTTTTTTCTCTTAGTGTTTCTGATTTTGAGAGAAAGAACTATCATCCTCCTAAAATGCTCATAATAGTAATAGCTTTATATGTTGAAAAGTTTGCATTACTGTAGTCATGGTTTTTTACAGCTAAAATGCCTATATTGGTTCTTCTTTAATGTTTATGACAGACAACATGATTGGACACTTGTAATGTGCCACACATTGTTTTAAGAGATTTACATGTATTAATTCCTTTACTCATCATAGTAACCTTATTGGTTAGGTAATACTGTTATTCCCATTTAAAGATAATGTCACTGAGACACAGAGAGGCTAAGTTACCCACCCAAAGCCGTAAGCAAATAGGGGAATTAGGATTAAATTAAAATCCGCAGACTGGTTCTTGACTACTTCTCTACTCTATTTCTTGAATTACCCATTCCTTCTTGTGAAAATGCAGCTTAATTTGATGAATACTTCTTATCTAGACCTCAGAGGCATAGTAAGTTAAATACTATCTACTGAATATTGAACCTACTCAGTATTATTGTACTATTACCTTATTCTATTGGCTAAAATAAGTATTCCAAAAGTACATCAGCTAGGAAGCTGTGGAACTCATTTCTCTTGTACATAATTTATCTCTTCATATGTTTAACCATTACAATTATGTCCAAATATTATGTGATAGACTGAGTTATCTCTTTTCCCATCTCTGCCCTACCCTTGCCAAAGATAGCCCATTTTTAAGGTCCAATTCTTTTATTAATTTAGTAAGAATGCATGCTAATTATGATTTATACATATCAATAATAAAATTATGAAGATGATATTAAGGTTAGATTTGTTTAATAGTAAAATATCACGTATATTATATTCATTTGGTCTTCTTACAAACCTCCCCTATGGTCCTAGTTATTACCTTGATCATTTTGTGAGTGAAGGAGCTGAGAAACAAGGAGGAAAGTGATGTGCCCCAAACTAATATTTGGCTAAGTATAGATTTGCTCTGGGTACTTTTATAGCTAGTTCTGGGTCATTTCCACAAAACCATTACTTGGCTGGAGTAAAACTATAAACCCAATTGTATTAGGCACCAAGCAGATCCAGATAGAATTATCCTGTTCCAGAGTTTCATCTTTTATGGTGATTGTGGAGACCTTGGGTGACTTTACAAAATAAGAAACTTTTAAAAACTGGCAATAGATAGGATCATTTAATATGATGATAAAGAATCTAAAGGATAGCCTTCAAATGTGATTTGTAATCATGAAGGTTTTTATACGGAGGAAAAAATCATTGCATTTAAAATTTCCCTAGTAAAGACAATTACCTGCTCTAGAAGCCGTTAACGGCTAGACTGTTGGTTTAGAATCTTCATGGGACAGAGAGGTAGATCAGGAAGGATATGGACTTTGGAGCTGGGCAACCAGGATTGCATTGCCAGATCATGGGGCAAGTAGTAACTTGTCCCATCCTCCTCTTTCTCACTGGTCAAATAGAAATATTAATACCTACTCAGAAGTTATTGGGTGGTGGTCAGGCAAGAGGGAATCTTTAGCAGTGTCTAGAATGTTCCAAGTGCCTAGTATTCTTGGCTCAGGTTCTCCCCTTGGGTATTTTGAGGACTGGAAATCTAGGCAATATTGAGATTATTAATAAAGATTTCAAGTCAAGCCCTCAAGAACACAAGTCACAGATCCCAAAACTTCCGGAGTTAGCAGGGTTTCTTTAATTAAAGAGTCCTAGTGATATGTTGGTTAGGGGGATGGGAGCTGTGGCAGATGTGTGTGACATAATTTTGCTGCAAATGCAAATTAGTTTTCCTGTCATTTGCTAGCAAGCCCACTGTTTATAATAACTGTTCATAATGAATCAGGCTGATATTTTCTTCATACATTTTCCCTCAAGGCCCTAATAACTCTGCTTCTAAGTTTTATGGTTACATGTTGTGGAATGAGACTCTGGTGGAAATACAGTCCCATTTTATAGCCTTTGTAGAAATGAGAGGCAGAGAAGAAAAGCAAAGGAAGCAAATTAGTGGTCAGAAAGGGTTCCAAGACAGAAATGTGTGTTCTTCAAGCCAGGCCCGGAGGGTATATGAGGAAGATAAAGGGTGGTCCAGAAAGCCTCCATCAGTGAAGTAGTTGAACAGAATTAAAACTATAGCAAAGATTCTTGGACTTGGTTAGAAGGAAACTGTGAGTGACCTGAACTAAATGAGTTCTGTCCAATTCAGCAAATACTTACTAATACCTACTATGTCCCAGACCCTTTATAGCCTTACAGCTGCACCATCCAATATAGTCATTAGCCACATGTGCCTATTGGAATTTAAATTACTTAAATAAAATTAAAAACTCAATTCCTCAGTTGCTCTATTTCTCAAGTTCTCAAGCCACAAAACATGTGTGTAGTGACTACTATATTGGATGGCATAGAAGAGTATTTTTTTTTATGACAGAAAGTTCTATTGGACAATGGTGCTCTAGAGGTACGTGGATGGCCAATATTTGACTCCTGCCCTTGAGGAATTTATGGTCTTGGAAGGCAGAGGAACATGTAAGGAAGAAAGAAAGTTAGTGGGACTGTGACAGAAGTATGTCAGCACACTGTTGTGGGAATTGAGGATAGGGTGATGAGGCCTAAATGAGACACGGTCAAATATAGTAGGATGAAGGAAGAACAGCTTTTCAAAAAGGCTATGTAGAGGGTGTAACATGATCAGAGTCTTAAAAGATATGTAGTTTTTCCTCAGGTGGAAAAGGGTGGAAAAAGGCATCATAAGCAAAAGTAGAAGTGCGCACCAAGAAGGGAGATGCAGTGTGGAGCATTGAGAGAAACGCCCCTGTCGCAGCCTGGCTGGAGTGTGCTGCCGGAGCTAAGCCCCAAGAGGCAGGGGGGCCAGGTTGAGGTGTTTGGGCACCACACCAGGGGTCAAGACTTGTCTTCTGGGTTGTGAGAAATCAGTGAATGGTTTTAAACAGGAGAATGAATTTTGTGATCAGATTTCTGTGAATGGGAATGGAAAAAGCTAGGAGTTTGTTTCCAATGGGATGCTCTTTTGAACACTGCACATTTTACTGTGTCTTCGGTCAGATTATTTAACCCCTGTGAGTCTCAGTTTTCTCATCTACAAAATGAGACTT
Source organism: Nomascus leucogenys (assembly GCF_006542625.1). Taxonomy (NCBI): domain Eukaryota; kingdom Metazoa; phylum Chordata; class Mammalia; order Primates; family Hylobatidae; genus Nomascus; species Nomascus leucogenys. Next base: position 80,936,145 of record NC_044391.1, read on the forward strand.
ACCTCCATCTCACAGGAATGATATGAGGATAAAATAACATAATGTAGGTAAAGCAGCCAGTACAGTTCCTGGCACATAGTAGGTGGTCAAAAAGTCTTAGATCCTTTCCTTTTGGCCTTACTGTGGCAAGGGAAACAAAAATGAGTGAGGTTCATCTGTACCCAGGGGAACTTAAAGCAGGGAGTGGGCCTGTGTGGATGAGTAAAACAAGGACACAAGTAACTATGTCCACACCCCACATGCACCCCAAACATACATACACACACACAACCATACTAACACCTAACACATATGCACACACACACACATAATTTCTCCTGCCCAAGGAGATAGTCTAAGCTATGAGCGAGCAGGCTGGCATCAACTAACCTGTGGGATGGTTTGTTCCTGCTTCATTTTCAATGAAAGAATGAGTGCTTAAAAGCAGAGAATTGATGGAACCATGGAGAAGATGATGTTGCCACAGGGCAGGAAAGAAAAGATGGTCTCTGGTGTGGTCATGAAGTAGCAAGAGATGGGGCCTATAGGTAACCACCCCTCAACCTCCCTCCTCTCCAACAGGCTGCCCTGGGACTCCCTGGCTGGGAGGCAACATAATGAGAGGGCACAGTGGGATGGGGTTCAGAATGAGGGCATGAGGATTAAGTCTAAGATATGGAGCACTGGCTGTGGAGTTCATTAGATTTCCTATTTATTGATATAAAAAGCCATCTATATTCAGATTTTATACCAAATCTTGCTTCTTTTCGACAGCCATCATCTTCCTTCCATTTTTAGTTTCCAACCTTTCCTATTTTCTGCTAACAATCGAAAACTATGTAGTACACTAGAAGTCTAGTTCTCATTGCAAATTTATAGCAGTGTTTCCCAATTGAAAACTCTCAACTAGAACATGGCAGGTGGAAATTAAAGTGAAAGGCACAGCACCCTCAGTATTTTTTTTTTCCAAAAACAAACTTTGGCTAAAGTTCTGTTAAGTTAGAGTGGTGACAATGGTTATGTCCTATTGATCTAAAGCTCCAAGTAGCATTTATCTCCTGTTAATACAACACTGGAAAACTAATTGTCAGTATGTGCAGTTTGATGCACAATCTTTCAAAATACTTGGTCCATTGAGAATGAATTAAGAAGGACACTAGGAGGTGAACACACTGCTTATCACTGGCTCTTATCAGGACTATTGTGATATGTGGAAGGGTAAAACCAACCGCATCACCTTTTCTTTAAGATTGTCAAGAGGCAGTTACAATCATATACATTTTCTCTTGATTTTTAACATAGACATCAAAGTATGTATAGATCAGTAATTCTTTTTTCTATTTCTATGTGTTCCTTAGAAATGTAATTGGAGAGATGGCATCATGTAAGATTGCACACTAGTCTGGCAATTATTTGTCATGAGAAATGTATTAAGAATTATGGATAAATTTAAGGTCTATAAAAAATATGAGGCCTGTTGTAGTCCTAGAATTCCAGAGCTAAATTTTCTTCAAGTCAAATTAGTATTTTGTTTCTGTTTCTTCTTTTGGTGCAGTTGAGGTATCCTAATAAATATTCGGCTTAGAACATTCCACTTAAAATTTTTAATCTTTGTAGATTTATAGTATTGTGATTCCACTGTCAAAATGACAGATACTGATATGTATTTTAAGGTAATCTTATATGATTATTTTTCAGTGCACTGTATCAATCAATGCCCTGACAGGTCATTAAATGTTACAGCTCATAAAGAACCAGTAAATACTCAATTTTCAAGGTACAGCAAAAGAACTATAAATTTAATTTATTACATAACTATAAAATAATTAGTCCAGTATTTCCAGACAACTTTTTAAAAGAACTTCCCTGCCACAGATCACTGTTTGAAAAGGAACTGGTCCCTATTAAGTCTGTCCAGTTTTGTACACTGTGCTTGAGTTTTTTTCTCTTTTACTTTACATCCCAGTAGCTCCCCTCTACTTCCTTCCTCAAGGTGAACTCGTTCCCTCCTTGGGCTTCAACTACCTCCTATATGTAGGAGTTTCTAAATTTACATCTCCTCCCCAGACATCTCTTCCAATACATAGATTCAATGCCTCCATGCCTATTAGGTATGTCTTGGATGGGATTTCCCACAAGCAGACCTTGAGACAAGGGTTTGAGTGCAAGTACTTAATTTGGGAAAGTGTCCCATAGGCCCTGGTAGGGGAAGGAAGACGTGATATAGGAATCAAGAGTTCGTCATGAGGCAGATTTCCACTGGGGGGGCCACTGAAGTTCAGTCCTGATGGGGAGCTCTGGGAGACAGGACACAAGACACCTTAGAATTAACCTCCCCCAGAGGGATCCTCCAGAGGGCTGGGGAGTGGGGTCATTGATCCTCCAGCTCCATCTGTCATTGCCTAAAGGCTGCTTTTGCAGGTGTTAAATGGTCACTCTTTCCTTCGGATGTCCCTCCCACAAGAAGGAGCAAAAGCCTTCAGGTGGAAAGTCACAGGTGTATGTACTGACAAGGTGAAGCCAAAGAGATATAGGTGAGGACAGGGCACTGCAGTGTCTGAAAGTGACATTTCCACCTGAGTGTACACAGATTCATCAAGCTCCGCATATCCAACCCTAGCTCCCCAAACTTGTTTTTCCTCTACATCCTGGGGAATGCACTACAGTGAACTCCTTGATCAGGCAGGAACCCCTCTCCATCCCCCTACTTCCTCTCACAGATGAAATTCTATCAATTTCATCTCTTCAAAGATCCTTACTCTGTCCACTTTTTTCTTTCACCACACTGGAAATCCAGTATTTTCCCCACACTTTTCTGTATTAGCCTCTTGACTGTCTCTCTGCCTTGAGTCACACCAACCTATAATCTTTCCTATAGACAGAGTGAGGGTTCCAAACTGAAAATCTGACTGTGTTCATTCTCTGCTTAAAGTCATTGATGATAGTTCAGGGTATTGCATGTGAGGTCCTTCATGGTTTTATATCATCCCATGTCACTATTCCCACCTCACCATATACTGTGCATACCGCCCTGGGTCTAGCGTAGGCTCTACCCGGTCCTGGCTCATCACCATAGCTCAGGTGTCACCTCTTAAGGGCATCCTTTCCTGACTCCTCACTTTCCCCATCCCAAGCTGTGCAGCTGCCCCAAATGTTGGCTTTGCTTGCTCACATTTCTTAGCATACCACAGTGTTATTGCCTCCTTCTTTGACTATCTCTTCAACTCAGCTGTTAAGTTCTCTGAAGGCAGTGACTCTATATTAATCTCAAATTTTTAGCACCTAGTACAATACCTGTTCATAATAAGTGCTCAATAAATAGTTGCTGCATTAATTTGCCTATATGAGCCTCTTTAATCCTTAAAGAAGTCCTATAAGATGGGTATTACTGGCTTTACAGGCAAAAAATTTGAGGTCAGGTAGGCCAAACATCTTGCTCAAGATCACAGACCTAATAAATGATCAAATCAGGATTTGAACTCAAATCTGTCTCCCAAGCCCATATTCTTTCCATTAAATCATGTTAATTTTTACATTGTAATGCTCTAGACACTTCTTCTATTTCACTGTTTATGAAATTAAATAGCCTTAATCTTTTTATTTTTTCTAGAAATAAATGTGTTCACAGGTGGCATCTAGAAATGCCATAAATATTCAGTCTCCAGGAATATGAGCCCTGCAAGGTTTGGTGTGGAGCTTGCTGAGAAGAGCCTATGACTTTCTAGTGGAATTTTTATGCTTTGGAATGAATATCCATGGTTAGTTTGTGATGCATCTAAGCTGTGGAATTTCAATAAGCATCCATCAGTTTGACAGTCAAAAGGATATATATGAGGGCCTTGGGGGTGGGCAGGGTGAAGCAATTTGGAAATATAAACAGTAAATTTTCATACATCACTGATTGTGACAGTGAAATGATTATCCATCAATTGCAAAGCAGTTAAGTAGATATGTTTCTGGGTTTTTACTGCACTATTTATGTATCCAGGTCTCCTGGAAGAGTTGCTTCTGCACCACAGTCCATGCTGGACAGCCTGCAGCAGTTTCAGTGCCACAGAGAGGCTATTGGATTTAGGAACAAATAAAAGGCAAAAAAGAAGAGATGATACTGAAAGAATGTTACTTTCAGTATCAATTACTGAATGAGATCTTGTTCTTCTGTCATGTGTTCAGTGTTCAGCTATTAGCAATTTCACACACATACACAAACACACACATACACTCCACTGACTCTTCCTATGAGGCTGAAATTAAAATTCGTGATTTATCAGATACAATACCATCCTCAACAAACACAGCAGATACAAATGACAAGCAGAATATAGCAAAGACTACTCCTACACATATGGGCCTTCTTACAATACTTGTTTCAGAGGTATTTGCTTGAAGTTATCCTTCAGTTTAAATCTTTGCATTTAGTCTGACATCAACAAAATATCATAGGATCCTTTCTGTTAACCAGCTCTGTGTAAAAAAAAATATTTCATATTAAATTGGAGACAGGAAGTACTAACATTCATGTGATTTCTCAAATACATATTGGAATTTAGGAGGTGATTAATTAATCTTGAGTCCTAATGGGCTGGACCTGTAGTTCAAATATTTAATTCTAAGTTCTAAGAATGAACGTTATTTCCCTGTTGAGCCAAAAAAGATAATTAATAGAAAAGAAAGCAAGCAATAACACATACCTACCCATTTTAAAACATACAGCTCAATATTTTAGTCAAATATATTGCCAAAGATCATGTTTTATGGGGAAAAGAAAAACAAAACAATACTACATACCCCTAAACTTGTAAAGCCACAAGAGAATATATCATTAGAGAATCATCTTTATCATATGGAAATATTGCTTGATGATATCTGCTCATTCCAAATTGACCTGAAAGATCATCTGAAAGTGTACGAAGAGGTTGTTGGTGAGACTGACCGGTTGATTTCACATGTCAACTCATGACACAAGGGAGAGGCAATGAAGATAATCTATAGAGATTTTCTGTAAGAGATAGTTATATATTTGGTTTGATATGCACATCATAGGCCTTCAAGCTTGCTCCCATACTTTCCAGTGCTGGAAAATCCTGCCCTTTAAAAAAAAACTGGTGATTTTTAAAAATTTAGATGCAGTATTACTACTACTATTATTTTGGTATACACATCTATGAGTTTTGACACATGCGTAGATTCAGGTAACCACCACCACCACAACAGATATATAGAACAATTCCATACACTCTCCAAAATTTCCTCATGCTGCCTCTTATAGTCAAATCATCCCCTAACCCCAATGCCTTCTACGAAAAGACACATAAATGAAATTATTCAGCATGTAATTTTTAGAGACTGGCTTGTTTCACTTAGAATACTGCTTTTGAGAGTCATTCACATTGTTGCATACACCAATTGTTTGTGCCTTTATATTGTCATATTCCATTGTATGGTTGTACCATACAATTTCAATAGATTTGTTAATCTATTCTCCAATTTAAGGGTATTTTAGTTGTTTCCAGCATTTAACTACATGTATAGACATTCATGTACAGCTTTTTATGTAGACATATGTTTTCTTTTTCTTCTTCTTCCTCTTTTTTTTTTTTTTTTTTTTTTTTTTGAGACCGAGTATTGCTCTGTCACCCAGGCTGGAGTGTAGTGCTGCGATCTCAGCTCATGACAACTTCTGCCTCTGGGTTCAGGCAATTCTCCTGCCTCAGCCTTCTGAGTAGCTGGGATTACAGGTATGTGCCACCACACCCAGCTAATTTTTATATTTTTAGTAGAGCCAGGGCGTCGCCATGTTGGCCAGGCTGGTCTCGAACTCCTGACCTTAAGTGATCTGCCTGCCCGGTCTCCCAAATGTTTTCATTTCTAAATAACTAAGTTATTTACCCTTGGGGAACTCTGAAAACTGCCAAACCATTTTCCAGAGTGATTGGACCATGTACTCCCACCAGCAGCATATGAGAGATCCAACTCTGCCACATCCCTGCACTTGGCATGACCAGTCTCTTTTAGTTTAGTCATTCTAATAGAAGCCCTGTCTTCTAATCATGTTTCTGTCCTCTGTACCATTAGGGACCACCAGTGGCAACTTTCCACCCAAATTGTTCCACCAAGAAATCTTGGAACACTTTCTCCAATTTATAATATTAGCTTTGTTTCAATCCAAAATAGTGTGTGGTGGCGTGAGATACTCCTAAAGACTATTAAGCATTGTAAAATCATTATCTTCTTCATCTGAAGACATCCATAATATTTCTCATTGTTAGTAATTAGACAAGCCCTGCTACTGTGTAAATGAGCTTTCATCTTTGTTTACCATGGGTCTGCCTGAAAAATGTCAAAGAACACTCAATAAAACTTTCCATGTCCTTTAATTTTATCTTCATTATCACTTGTGATGAAGCAAGAGCATGGTTCCTTCCTTTCTAGCAATCTTGCATTCAACAAATATTTGCTGAGTTCCCTTTGTACCAGGAACTTTTCTAGATGCTGGGGATACAGCAGTGAACAAAGCAGACATAAATGCTTGCATTTAGAATCCTAAAAATTTGGGAGTGGATCAGGCAATAGAAAGTACATAATTGAAATAGGTAATATTTCAAATGCAAAGTATTATAAACAATAAAGCAGGGAAAGAGGTTACAACCTTAAGTAGTGGGGACAGGGAAAGCTTCAGTGAGAAGGTGATGCTTGAGTAAAAGTTGATGGCAAACCCTGCAGAAACCTCTGTAACTGTGTTGCAGGCAGAGGAAACAAGTGTACACGCTTTGATGTAGGACCGTCTATGTCATGAGTGAAGAGCGGTAAAGCGCCAGGGTGGCTGGTGGAGAGAGTGAATAAGAACATGGTGTAAGATGAGGTTAGGACTATATTGTGTAGAACCTTATATGCCACTTTAAAGATTTTGGGTTTTGTTCTAGACAGGAAACCATTGGAAGGCCTTGAGAAGAGAAGTGATGTGATAGGACCTACTCTATCTTCTATGCAGTGCATAGACTTGGGGCCAAGGGTAGATTCAGAAAGACTAGTTTAGAGACTATTATAGTAATCCAAGCAAGAGATAATGGTGGCTTGAATCAGGCTGGTACCCAACGGAAACATGAATCCAGCCAAGCTGAAGGAATACCTTTTATGTGAACATTCTGATAATGTATTGGATGCTATGGTTGTTTTTAAGACTTATTTTCCACATGCTGGAATATTACCAGTGTTTGGATTTCACCAAATACAAAAGGCTGTGCTGGAGGAATCTGTATCATGCATGCTGAAATTCTAAGTGAAAGAAGCTATATCACTAATAGAATCTTGAATTCACATACTCTGGAAAATGTGACATCTATAGCTTATAACTGAGGAATAAACCTAAAATGTGGTGCCTCAGTCAGATGACACAATCCATCAACATTACTGAGGATATTTCTCCTAACATTTAGTAGCCAATAATGTAAATATTCATAGGTTCCATGGCCATTCACAGCAGACTGATGAAACAACCAAATGAAGCCATCTCCAGGTTTTCATCTGTTTTGTGCATGGCTATTCCATCAAAGAATTACTATATTATGAGCCCCTTTCAGAAACTACAAAGGCCTTTGACATGTTCAAATGATGAAAATTGTATTTGCCAAGCATAACATTATTAGAAGAAAAAAAAACCTTGGTGTTCTTTACTCAGATGGCAGCACTGTGATGCTTGATCACACATCTGATTTTTGCTATTTTGGTAAATAAATAAACTCCTGTTTTCACATCAGCAAGCACTGGTGTTAGTCCCTGCCAGCAGGCTTGAAAGAAATATTGTCCAAGGTCACAAGCATCACCTTCTCTTCAGAACCACTTTTATAAGAAGTTTCATTAAGAAGTGGGAACAGAATGTGAAGTTTTTCTCCTTACATAAAAGATCTCTGATTTTCTACCAAACGTCTTGAAACATGAAACTGCATTTCAGGCATAAACTTCAGTTAAGAACAAAGTTCCCTTGGGTAATAGTTTGATAGACATGCCTTCATGCATTAACTTATTTAACAGATGTTTTAAGTCCATAGTATTCAAAATTAGGGTATACAACAATTTTTCAAGGAATGTGAGGGCATGTTGGAATTTAATGGATAAAAATTCTTAAAATTTCAGCATCCTGTTAAACTTCTCTCTAGAAGTAATCTGCCTGAGAATGTATTTCAGATTATTTCTCCTTCTTCACTTATTCCTTCATTACTGCTTTTGTCCACTGAAAAGAAGATATAGTTCTCATCCACTCAAAATTTAATATGTTGCATTTCCCAAGGTGCAAAACGTCTAAGATATGAAATATGATGATTTTGAGAAAGGCAGTAATTCTAATAAACAGGAAACAAATTATTTTGCAAGTCAGATAGTTTTCAATTATTAGTTTTTAATAAAGTTGAACAGGACCTAATTAACTCTCAGTTGCTAGATCATTAAATATACTGTTTGATGACAGACAGTGAATTTAAGAGGATAACTTGGAAGGATTTCAGAGACTTGAGCAACATTACTACTATTCAATCTTATCTACATATGTATATAAATAAGTTTTCTAGATCTTATTAAAATTGGTAAATAAGAATAGAATAGGTGGAAAACCCTCTCTCATTTTAAGAGGTAATACTCATTCAAAGATAGATGAACTAACAGAAAAATGTGATTTATCTCATTAAATGATGCAATTCCAATAAAAATAATTTGATCCCTAATAATTATCTATCAAAATTTGTAGTGAATTTATATTGTTTCAAGAATCAATTTTATGTACTACCTGTAATTGTGATTATTAAAACTAGAAGAAATTTTAAATACTGAAAGCTTATAGCGATAAGAAATAAATTCTAAAAATGCATTCACATTTTATATAGAGAAATAAAATTGAGTAATCAATAAAAGACTTTTATGCATAAAAATTACAATAAATTCAGATAGAATTCTATAAAGTAAAATGTCAAGTTTCTCATCTGTTCATTCATATGTCCACCTTTATTCTAAATCTTTCAGCATTTTTATCAGTTATTTTCACCTCTCTCTTGGAAAATTCCAGCCTCTGGGCCATCCTGGAGTCTGTTTCTATTGATTGTTTCCTCTCTTGGTCATGAGTCACATTTTTTTTGCTTTTCTCTGTGCATTATAATTTGGGGGGAGAATGTTTTGTGTAAGAGATCAGTAGAAACTGAAGAAAATTAAATTTCTTCCAAAAAGTAAAACATTCCTTTTTCTAGAGTAGGAACCTAGGCAATCTGAACCATATTTGAATACTCAGGGCTTTTTTGCACTGGTGGTTTTACTTGGTTCACCACTGTTTTCAAATATTTTGAGGATATGATCAACTTTTCTTTCAACAGAGCCTGGTATCAGAGCATTGGAAAGATTCCAGAGACTTTCCTGGGTTTTAGAGTTCAGCTGCCAAATTTTGGAACTGTGGGTGATATCTGCCCGCTTACGGCCCAGCTGGCATGATTTTGAGTCCCTGGAGTGTTTTCTTTGCTATCTCACTCTCCCCTTGCTTTCTGCACTTGGGGAGACATCTTTAAGTCTAATGGTCCCTTTCCTAGCTTTTGAAGTGCTGCTGCCTTACTGCCCTATGCTCTCTGAAGACCTGGAATGTCCTGGAAGGGTTTCTCTTAGCAGTTGAAAGCTTAGAGTGCCTCTCTCAACTCTCCTGCTGTGTGCCCCCCAACACTCCTCACCTTTTGAAGGGGATTTGACTTTGGGTGAATACCTTAAAGAAAAACTCTTTCTCAGCTTTTCTTCTCTCGTCCCCTTACTTTGGGCAAATTACCCCTCATACCGTGACCTACGTAAGACTTGTGAGTGAAAGTTGGCAGGTAGATGCATGGTCACAGGGTCATGGGATTCCTGGGGATGCCATCCATCATCCATCAAGCCAGCTCACACAGGGCTGTTCAATAGTTGTTAAGTGTTGGGCTAGCTTCTTTCTACCCCCATCTGTGGGAGGAGCCATAGGTCTTTCCTCTTCCCTGAAAGGTTTGCCACGTTCTCGAGCTTCGTTTACCTAGACATCTTTATAACTGATCTGGCTTTTTTGTAGCCTATTTTATTATCTATTTATTTATTTTAACTGTTTGCTTGTTAGGGTGGGAGTGATGATCTTTTGCTACTTTCTGCATCCAAACCAAAAGTCCTGTTCAAATATGTATTAAAACTGATGATTGTGGTTATCAAATCATTTGGCATTTAGATTCTATTAGTTTCACCTAAAACTGATATTTCAATTTGATTTTAAAATATTTATATGAACAATATGTCAAGAATTATATCCTTCAGAACTATTTAAGCCTATGATGAAAAATTTTAGATGTCAACTTAAAAATACGTAAGGGAATATATAGTTCTTCATTATTCTATTGGGAGTACATGACTGAGCTCAGGAATAATGGTAAATGTAATCTTTTTATTCTTTCTTGATTAGGGCAGTGTGGGTGACTGGCTTTGCTTTGCTTCACACTGTGGATCTTCTGGGCTCAGCTCCAATCCCCTTTCTGCAGGCTGGAGTGGAACAGAGGGTTCAAGACCTTGTCAGCTTCTCACTAGACAGAAATTGCAGGCATTTTGACTAATCTAGAACTCTTTTAAAGAACAGATCTTAGAAGCTAACACATTAATTTTGTAATTTTCATCTTAAAGATGTATAATTTTAAATATCCCTGATTTAGATAAAGCTAAGTTTCAATTTCCAACTCAAATATAATCCATTTTAGAATTCAGAATTGCTCCTGGGAAAAAGAAATTGTTACAGCAAATTTTGTTTTACTAAGTCAGCAGTGTGAAATATTCTGATCCAAAATAAACACTGTCTGACATATAGTGCAGGAAATATCTTTACATTTTTAGTATATCACCTATAATACAATATTTACTCAATTTTCTGTTAAAACCAAAGTTTTTATTACATAACATTTAATGCAACCAGATTTTAAAAGTTATAAAACCGCTTTTTATTACCCAAACAAAGAAGAAAGGTAAGAACTTTTAGAAAGGTTGCTGACTTTGCCATTTGATAATGAACAGCAATTTAGCAGAATTATTTGCAAGTAAATTTTGGCTATATTGCTTATCGTTTTTTTAGAATGCTTCACATGGTGCCAAATGACTAGACAGTCCACAGTAGAAAAAGTTATTACTTTTTTTAGTCTTTATTAATTGAAGACATAATTATTTGGGATGAAAATAGAATAAAATTTTTCTTTTTTTAATACCAGTTGTTTACAATGTAAATTAGTTATGTAACCATAATTAATGGAGAATTAAAAACTAACTTAAATGAAATAGTTTTTAATCCTCAAACACTTTAGAGGTAACCAGACAAACAATTACAATGCTCAACTATAAATGTTTTGTTTTTTTCAGTAAAGCAAATTATTCTATGCCAACCGCTGTGCCAGGCCCTTTACAAGATCACTCTTACTTGACCCTCATAACACCCTATGAAATAGGCTTCCTTTTATCTACATTCTGGAGATGAGAACGCTGAGTTTAGAGGGGTCAGGCAACTTGTCTAAGGCATAACTAGTAAGTTGCATAGCAAGGGTTTAAACTCAGACTTAATTTCAATATACTTAACTGTACTCCTTCTCCAGTGTATTTTATGTATTGAGTAGTCACATTCTAAGACGCCTAGTATTAAATGTTGTTCTTGACATACATATATTTTAATTAGTTATTTCTGCAAAGTCATAAAACACTCCAAAACTCAATGCTTTCAACAATCAGCATCTATTTTTCTTGATCATAGGAGCGTGGGAAAGCCAGGGAGACCCTATTTCAAGTTGCTGGTCAGCTGGGCTTGGCTTCAGGCTTAGAATTGGGTTCACATCTGCTCTATGTGTCACCATGTTCTTCTTGGACCAGCATCTCCCTAAGGCATGTTCTTCTGATGGCAAATCACAAGAGGGCAAGCGGACAATCCAAACCATACAGCCTTGTTTAATATTTCTTGTATCACAGTCCATTAACCAAAGGAAATCACAGGACCAAGTCCCAAGTCACTGGGGCAGGGAAGTATATGTCATCTGGGAGAGAAAGAAGGGAGAATGAAGAGAATATGTCTAACACAGATTCAGTCTATCACATATTACTTGGACAATGCTATAGATTGAATGTTTTCCTTTGTTATCAATACTGCACATGCTTAATCTGCACAATGTCAGTGTGTACATATATCTCAGATCTATATAGAATAGAAACAGAGGCATATTATAAATTATCAAGTAGTGTTTTTGTTTTTATGGATAATATTTGAATGTTGATAGTAATTTTTAAATTAAAAAAACGAGTTTCTATTATTTGGAGGAATAACTCTAATAAGGCTTAAAATTATTTTAAAACAAGATAGGTTACTTAGTAACAAACATACACAAATATAAAAATTAAATTGTATTGGCTAGGCGCGGTGGCTCATGCCTGTAATCCCAGCACTTTGGGAGGCTGGGGTGGGCAGATCACCTGAGGTCGGGAGTTCGAGACCAGCCTGACCAACATGGAGAAACCCTGTCTCTACCAAAAATACAAAATTAGCCAGGTGTGATGGCGCACGCCTGTAATCCCAGCTACTTGGAAGGCTGAGGCAGGAGAATCGCTTGAACCCAGAGGGCAGAGGTTGCGGTGAGCCGAGATCGTGACATTGCACTCCAGCCGGGGCGACAATAGGGAAACTCAGTCTCAAATAAAAAAAAAAAAAAAAAAAAAATTTAACTTGTATCTTGGTTTCTAATACCATCCCCCAGTAAAGGAAAAAAGTATGAAAACAGTGGAGAAACCTGACAAACACTACCTCAACTAGTTGATCAAAGTTAATATAAACAGCAGTGAGTCATATTGGGGGTATTTACTCTTAACATGATGAGACAAAGTGGCACTTCAGGTCTGTTGATCTTTCGCCCCAAACACACAATCCCAGTCTAATCATGAGATAAACATCAGACACATCCCAATTGAGAGACATTTGACAAAATACTTGACTAGTACTTTTCAAAACTGTCAAGGTCCTCAATAGCAAGGAAAGTCTAAGAAACTGTCACAGCCAAGAGGAGCCTAAATAAACATGGTAACTAAATGTAAACTGGTATCTTGGATAGAATTCTGGAATAGAAAAAGTTCATTAACTAAAAGCTAAGAAAATCTGAATGAAGTATACACTATAGCTAATAGGAATGTGTCCTTACTGGTTTATAAATTGTGACAAACCTATCATACTAATATTAAGATGTTAATAGTAGGGAAACTGGGTATGGGAGTTATGGGAACTCTGTACTGTCTTCACAATTTTTCTGTAAATATAGAACTATTCTAAAATAAAAGTTTTACTTAAGAAAAATGTTGGCTGGGCACGGTGGCACACGCCTGTAATCCCAGCACTTTGGGAGGCTGAGGCGGGTTCAAGACCAGCCTGACCAAGATGGTGAAACCCCATCTGTACTAAAAATTCAAAAATTAGCTGGGCGTAGTGGTAGGTGCCTGTAATCCCAGCTACTGGGGAGGCTGAGGCAGAGAATTGCTTGAACCCGGGAGGCGGAGGTTGCAGTGAGCCAAGATCGTGCCACTGCACTCCAGCCTGGGCGACAGAGCAAGATTCTGTCTCAAAAACAAACAAACAAAAAAAACAAACAAAAAAAAAAAGAAAAATGCTAAGTTGTAGTGACATAAAGAAATTAAAAGCCAAAGCCAAATACTAGAAAAAACTTTTTAAAGAAAGAAAATTGCATTGATACTAAATATTTGTGGCACTTTGGGAAACCAATCAACGCTAAAAACGATATGACTATTGTTATCTTAGTCTCATTGTGATCATTAATATTTGACCTTTAAACATTTAGAGCTGGGCATCCTGAAGGAATTGCCCTAGGACTCCCCAAGGCAGAGCCAGGAAGGTTCAAATGTTAGTCTTAATGGAAGAGAAGCTCAGATTTTTTTGACAGCAGTGTCTGTCTCTCTCTCACTCACTCACTCATTCACTCACACCCTCCCGCTCATTTGTGAGGTACCACCCATCCTCACTGTGGTTTCTGTTCTCTCCTACTGCTTCTGAGTCCTTACATCTCACCCTCACCTACTTTATTCTCCCTGATGGCACTTCTGGCAAAAGAAATCTGTATGTATTACTTGGTGCTTCTCAGACAGGAGTGCGGACAGGAAAGGGCTAAGAGGAGGGCCTGAGCCTGAGGATGTGTCTTGGAACGTCCCAGGGGCACTAAGAGAAAGCTGGCCAAGAACATTTGACAACTTCTCCAAAACCATTAATAGTATGGAATGAATGAAAAACTCCATTAGTTGGCTGGGTGCGTTCGCTCATGCCTGTAATCTCAGCAGTTTGGGAGGCTGAAGGGGGCAGATCATTTGAGGTCAGGAGTTCGAGACCAGCCTGGCCAATAGAGGGAAACCCTGTCTCTACTAAAAATACAAAAATTAGCTGGGCATGGTGGCATGCACCTGTAGTCCCAGCTACTTGGGAGGCTGAGGCCGGAGAATTGCGTGAACCTGGGAGAGGAGGTTGTGTCAAGATCGTGCCACTGCACTCCAGCCTGGGCAAGAGAATGGGACTCTGTCTCAGAAAAAAAAAGAAAAAAGAAAAACCCCATTAGTTGCATCAGAAACAATGAGGAATAAACACCCTTTCAGATTTTTCTTTTTTTCCTAAAAAAAAAAAAAAAAGCAATACAACATTCAGTGAAAGATTTGGAAGGATTTTGCTGTAGCCGAAACGGCTCCCAGTAGCACTCCTCCCTTTCTCTGTCCTATATTTTACTGTTTCTCTTGAGAGAAATCATGACATCCCATTTCTGGTTCATATGGTTTAGGAAAAAAAATGAAAGCATATTGTCAGTCATATAATTGATATACAGTGCTTCTTGACATGCCTATTTTTAATTAAAACACATTTTAATTAAAAAAAGAGAGCAGTTTTAAGAAGAGAAGCTTTCTGCCAGATGGTGATTCCTAATTTACCTCAAATGTGCTGGGAGCCGCATGATTCATTTTGGATTAGCCTGATTTAGTGCATCGTAGAGAATAATAATTTTGTTATGAAAAATAATCACCCACAGCACCCCCTTTAGGTGAGGGAAATAGGTGTGTGTGGGTGTGTTCAGTAGCATTAGTGGGTGTGTCTTACAGATATTCACCTGGGAATTCTAATGGCATAAACAAGACTTTTTTGTAAAACGTTAATGCATGCACTCTCAAGAAAGAAATAGACTAGTGTTTCCTCATTAATAAATAAAACCTGGGGGATATCAGTTTCAGGTTTGCAAATGCAAGATGACATTTGAGTGCCAGGCGTCAGGGCCAAGAAATACTGCCAGACAAGGGTCCACTCATAGTGGCAGTCATGACTTCCAATGAATCTGAGTGGGAGGAATTACACTGTGCCTCCCTTATTTTTTTCTGCAGCTTCACATCTCACTGGCTTCATGACCAGACCTGAATTTCTCACCAACTCTGTCCTCCACAAATATATGTGCTTCATATGTTCCACATCTATAGATGACAGTAAGTGTGCATTGTACCATACCATAGTACTGTAGGAAGTACACCAGTACGTATGGTTCTACATTTATAGACCACAGTAGGAGAAAACAAGGTGCACCAAAGGGTAGCAGTTGTTCAGAAGACTTTCTTCTTGTTGAGCAGAGTGAAACTGTCACTGAAGTATTCCAGATCATAATCTCAGCATGTATTTAAACCCAACCTTAATTATCAAAGTCTTACATTTCAGAGAAAAAAACAAACTAGTATTCCCTGGATGTGTCACTGGGTGAACTACTTAATCTCTGTGAGTTAATTTGTCCAACTGTGGAAAGAAATGATAATACCTGTCTACCACACTAGTTGTAAGGAATGAGTGGAATAAGGGCTACTAAAGCATTTTGTAATGGTCAGAATGTGAAATACTTTATTAATAGTGACTTCAGAAACTTTTTTTTTAGTTCTACTGGATTTGAACATTCTATGGTCTGAATAAAAGACAGTGGCATTGATGTTTTAAAATATCTCTTCTGAAACTCAGGAGAAATGAGGCAAAAGAGAAAATACTCCAGGTTTTTTGGACCTCTAATGAGCCAACATAGTTATTTTTAATCAAGCTTCAGCGTCTATAATTTTAGTCATTTACAAGAAGCTCACAATTTCCTTTTTTTGTCCAGATTCAATTCCTGAGTTATGACTGGTGTTAAAATAGCCCTACAAAGGAGAGAAGGCATTGTCAAGAACAGTCATGCCTTTCAAAAAAAGATGTCATTTTATTCACAATCCTGGTATGAAATCTATCCCAATTTGAAAAGAGGAAATTATTCAACAGATTCAGTGAGAAGATTGTGCTTTATGGTGTCTTTTAAGAATGTTTCACTGTTTAAACACTGAGTTTCTGACCACAAGTTTAAGAAATGACAGGCTCAGCATACAGTATTCATTTTTAGAATTTTTTGTAATGTAGTGAAATGAAATTGATTTGACAAGTTGTAAAAACTTAACAAATTTTAGACTCAATGCTCTTTAATAATAATAAAACTTTAATCCTCTTGTAACTCAGACTTATTTGTGACACGCACCTTGTATTTTTCATTCAGTATTGAATGTAGCAAAGATACCACATACCTGCCATCAGAGAACTTATCAATGATGGAAATTAGGGTGAGGAAGTGTAGTAAGAAAGTTAAGTATCTTTAGAAGTCAGATATTTGACAGATGTCATATAAATCTTGAGGTTAGTTAATGTTAACCTTACCGAACACAGTTGTACTTCTAAATATTAAAGCATATTTACACAAAGAGTATAAAGACATGGCTCATTACTTTGCCAAAATGCAGTTGATATGACACGGCTGTAATTTATCTATCTAACTCCTACTTTTTATATTAGTTTACTTTGCATTGGCATGATTTCTAAACTGTTTAGATCTTTAAAATTTGCATTTCAAAGTAGCTATAAAATATGTATTCCATTGCAAAACATTAGCATAAAGCGATTCGATATTATATATTCTGTCGGAAATGCCAGGAAGAATTCCACAACTATTGCATTTCCATCTGGCAGCATCTTCCTACACTGAATATTTGCATAAATATTTCAGCAATAAAGTAAAATTATGAAACATAAACTCTTTAGGTTATATTCCAAATTGATAACCTCTTCAAAATTTAATAAGCAAAGGAACTATGCAATTGCAAGGAAATTACTATAGTGCTTTCCACCTATTTTGAACTGTCCTGGGGAAATAGTTATTTCTTCAATACATATTTTACTCATATCTTACTATTTCTGTCCATAAGGAATGAGTATTCAGTGGTTGAAAAAATGAATTTCTACTCAACATAGGTATGAATGTTTAAGTAGTCTGGCTGAGTTTTCCAGAACATTATTCATCTTGAATGAAAGAGCTATGGGCTGAGTTAATGACAGGTGACTGTCATAGAATTGGGATATTATAGAGCAAGAATCTTCTATTTTATTTAAATGAATGCCATCTTTTTTAGTGCAAAGATAACATTCATCCTCAGAGCTACAATTTTCAGATTGGTGATGATTGGTATGCTAACCAAATTTCCAGAAGCTCATTGATTTTTACCAGTGATATGAGACAGCATCTTTATTTTCACCCATGTCATGCAAGGGGTGTTCATAGTTTCACATGTATGTGAGGATAGATATTAGAGAGCTACTTTATATGCTACTTTATTTAATAAGCTAACTCTTTATACATTAATAAGTAGCTTAGAGTTCCACAATGGAATTAGAACAGGATTTGAATTTGGCTCTGCCTCTTATTAATTCTGTGTGCAATTTTCTTAAAACCTTTTTAATCCATTTACACATCTTAGAAGAGTGGTAGCAATCATGCCAATCATTATTCTCTGAATTCAGGGAGAAAATGTATGTCAAAACCTCACCCCACTGCCTAACATGGGTAAAGGTTCAGAAAATATAAGGTGTCCCTACTAAAATCTGTTCTTAATTTTTATTATAATTGTGATTACTAATCTGCCCAAACTTTACTAAATAACTTCCATCAAATACAGTTCTTATGTGTGACATGATAGAGAAAGTGACAACCTGGAAGTCAGGGCACCTGGATTGTATCTAAGGTTCATCACCTCTAGGGTCTTCAGGTCAGGGTTTGCATCTCTGAACCTCATGTTCCTTATATTTAAATAGAGGATTAAGCTTAAAGATGATAGTCAAAATTCCTTCCAGTTCGAACTTTCTAGAAAATGAATTCTTCCATAGCTAAACAGTGGTGTTGGAAGCTTAAACTTTGAGGCTCTATCAAAACATTTTAGCCACCTTACCTCTTCAACTCTGTGAGGTGGGTCAGTATTTGGTGAGCACTGGTTCTACATCTGTCATTGTGTAAATAATCTATAAAATAGTGCTTAGCTCTCAAGGTGTAAGGAGGTTTTCAGATTGCTGAAAATCCACAGGAATGCTGGGTACATTTCATGGTGGCTCAATAGCTGATATTTGTTAAGCACTTTGTGCTTAGCTCCTAGATTTTTTACACATATTATTGTATTTAATATCATCTGATTTTAGTTTCACAATAACTCTGCAGTTAGAAAACTGAAACTCAGAGAAACAAGAAAGTGGGAAAGTTGAGGTTAAAAACCCAGCTCCTTTTGACCTCAAAGCCCACATTCATTCCATCACTGTACAATATCTCATGTGGCATAGGCTTAATTATTGGTTATTTAAATGAATTTTTGAACTTTTTGGTGAAAATTTTTATGCAAAAAATAAGAGATTGTATAGTAAAAAAGGGTTTGTGTTGTAAATATGCTAAAATTTGAAATTGAGGCTATTAAACTTGACAGGCTGAAAATCACCAGAAAATGTTTTGATTTTTTTCCTCTGTTTTAATTAGAAATGATGATGATAAAATAGGAATTGGAGTAAACAGGTCTTTTCCTTTAAATGAACTTGATATTTTTAATATTTATTTTTGAAAAGGGATAGTAAGACTACCTGATGCTTTTTTTAAATAAATTTTATTATGTATATTTAAGGTATACAAAATGATGTTATAAGATACAAATATACAGCAAAATGGTTACTATACAGGAACAAATTAAGGTATCCATCATCTCACATAGTTACTCATTTTTTTCCCCTGGTGGCAAGAGCAGCAATAATCTACCCATTTAGCAAAATCCTGAATACAATGCACTATTATTAACTATAGCCCTCATGTAGTACATTGCATCTTTTGACTTATTCATCCTGATGTTTTTAAGCTGGAATCTGTTGGGAAAAAATTGATGAATACTTCTAAGATTTTTTTCATTTAAAAAAAAAACCCCAAATCTGTAAACTGTGCTACTGTCAATAGAGATTAAGAGAAATTACCTAATATAAATATATACAAATTTAAAAAATATATCTGCACAGTATTTTGAAATTCATTCTCTGGGTAAGAAAAGCATCATGTCAGCTCTTTAGAGACCCAAGATTCTCAGACTACCAATGGAGGAACTAATGTATCAATTTTTGCCTTGAACAGTTCCTGACACCTTCATGCTCTTACAGTTCTGTAGAGCTGAGGATATACAAATTTGTGATGATTATGCTTTCAATTTGCCTATGGTTTCCCAGGCAATATTGCAGTGTCCCAGTATATCAGCTGTGCAGGTATGAATATGCCTGTTTTGCAGATGAGGAAGACAGTGTTCAGAGAGGTGAAGTGACTTACTCAAATTCTTGAGGGTGGAATCAGACTCAGATCTCTCAAAGTCAACTCCAGTCATTTCCCAATACCTCCCACTTATTCTTGCAATAATCCAACACATAATTACTTATGTTTCTGTGTTTTCAATGAGTCGGGGGAAAATGGTCAACATTGTGTGTCCTTAATAGCACAGTTACCACATAGTAACTGCAGGACTTTTTAGTGCTACCAGTTTTTTTATTTTAATATTTCTATTTAAAATGTTTATCTTATTTTAAAATTTTTATTTTAGTGCTGCTTCTGTAAGAATCCATGCATTCCATGGCATACATTAATAAGTACAAGATCAAATTGCAAGATAAGTTCTTGCATCGATTGTGTTTTAATATTTCTCATTGGGTTAGTCCTAGTTTATGGTACGGTGAGTGCACAGCAAGATGGGTAGATAAATCATAGACCATAGGAGCTGGAGAAACCTTAGTTTGTCAAACCTCTTGCTATAACAAGTAGGAAACTGAGACCTCAAATATGAAGGGAGAGGTGACAGGTTACACAGCTTGTCTAGGGCAGAGTGAGGCAAGAACTCATTCATTATCCCTAACAGTGTGGAAAATGCAGATCACCACCAGTATATTGAACAATTTGGGGTGCTACTGAGATGAAAATTTTTTTAATGTACTGGTATATTTATGCATTTTTAAAATTCTTACTGTAGAAAAACACATGGAAGAATAAAACGTGTTTTTTCGTAGTTGGCCAAACCCTGCTTCATCTGGGTTTCGGCAGCCCCATTGCTTATGGGGTCATTATGGGACCTTGTGCTTCTGCACTGGGGCATGGAACTGTAGCAGGCATCACGATGATCACACCTCCAATATGTTTTGGGGCATACCCAGGAGTCCCAGGTTCTTACAGCTCCTTATCTGCTCTATTTCCCACCATGCTCATAGACTTCATTCAGCTCCTTAAATATACCACATGTTCTCTTGCCCCAGGCCCTCTGCCTATGCGATTTTCACTGCCTGTAATCCTCTTACATAGGTAGGCTCTTTTCTTTTTTTAACTTTTTATTTTGACATAATTGTAGATTCACATGCAGCTGTAAGAAATAGGTGATAGAGAAACCTTGCATATCCTTTACCTAATTTCCTTCAATGGTAACATCTTGCATAACTATAGCACAAAATCACAACCAGGAAACTGACAGCATTATAATCCAGCAACTTTAATCGGATTTCACCAATTTTACAAACTGTGTGTGTGTGTGTGATGCAATTTTATCATCTAGACTTGTATAACCACCATGATAAAGATACAGAACCATTCCATTACAAGGCTCTCTCATGATACTCTTTGTAGTTATAGTCACATCCCCCCTTTTCTCCCTCCCAAAAGCCTGGAACCACAAATCTTTTTCCTATTTCTATAATTTTTTTAGGAGATGAATATTTCAATAGCTTTTTTTTTTTACTTTAACAGGTATTGGGAAAAATTAGCCCTCTAAAACCGTGATTTCAGAGATATTGCTTGAGATCAAAATAACTTGGATATTTAAGTTTTTAAAAAGAAGTCAGTTTAAAGAAACATAGTAAACAATAATTCAGGAGATACACAGCTTTGATGAAAATTGTGAAGGTGGTAGATGATGCGTTTGGGGGACAACAGATTTGAACAGGATAGAATAAATGGTTAAGGGGAGGAAGACCACCTGTTCAACCCTTTTTCATGCTAAAAGTAACTTTTAAATGTGGCTATGCACTCCAAGCCAATACTTCCAGTCCAGTTTTTGGGGCTTAGTTATAAAACCAGCTAGCTGCCCCCATACATTTCAGCAAGCATGGTGGATCAAGCACGAAAGAGTTTACAAACACCCTGGCCGACTCTCCAGTACAATAGAAAATTAGTGACAGGCAGAGTCTAAACCCTGAAAGTTTTCATTGAAGAAGTTTTGGTTTTCTACTTGTAATTAGTTCTCACTGAATCAAGTGGAGAAATGAGGTAGAACTAGAATACCTGAGAGATTTTAAGTTATACCACAAGGCATGAAAAAAATAACCTGCTTGTTCTTGAGGAATTTGTACGAGTCTACAAAACTTACTTGTCTGTCATATACAAAAATAAATAAATAAGAATCGGGGCTAAAAATACATGACTCTTTAGGTCTAATATATTGTTTGTTTCATTCATCCTAGAAGTGTGATACTAAAGAAAATACAATTTTTAAAAAGAGCTTAAGTACAGGTATTTTAAAATTTACTTTGCCAAGGTAGCCCTTGTAGTAGTAACAAGAACAAATTTTTCAACCCAGATGTATTTATTAATATTTATCTTCTATCTGGTAAACTAGAATGGAAAATCTGAAGCTTTGGTCCAGTTGAAATGCAACATCAGTTCCATTAAACACCACCTTCTTATCCTATTGTATTCAATAATTCTTTGTTAGCTACTTCATTTATTTAATTTAGGATAAATTTTACTAGTTTAACAGTGAATTCAAAAGTTACAAGTTGTTTCATTTCCTAGTGAAGTGCAATTTGCATTTCATGAAAACGAACTGTTACCACTAGTTATTTTAAATTTTTGTTTTCATTTCCCATGAAGTTCTAAACAATAACAACAAAATTGAATGAAAAATTGTTACTCACTGACTTATAAGACTAAAACAAATCTGTTATTTCAGCTAGATTCACTCCATAATTTCATTACATTCTAAGAAATAAATTTAGTCAGCTTTTACTGAAAATGCACAATGGAAATGGCTTGTGCTAGACTTAGTGTAATCTTCTAATTCTGGCTCTTAATATAAAAGAACAATTTTGTGTTTGAGAATCTTACTGCATCTTAATTAGACACATCATGATACTATATATCTAGAAGCTATATCTGTAATATTTATCACTGCATTAATTCATAGGAATTTCCCCCTGAATATTATAAGGAGAGGCAGTGCATATTCTTTTAGAAAAATGTGTCTGAAGTTTCTCAATGGTTATTTTGGGAAAGAAGAAAGCTTCATTTCATGCTCTAAATTTTATAAACTAGATTTCTATAACATTCTTCTTATTGGAATTTTGAAGAATGTAGAGTGATTATTCTCCTGAGGAAAGAGTATGGGTGAAAATGGCTGGATGGAGATTTAAAATTATATCGAAGAAGGACCGATGATGCCTGAGTAACTCTTATTTCCAAATCTGACTGGCAGGAAAAGGAGAGAAACTACACTAAGAGAACTAGGAGGGTTAGAATTTTTTTAAACTTTATGCCTGGTAAGTACAATAGCTACTTATAAGAAGGAAACATAGCATTTGTTTTACATCGAGGACTAGATCTGTGTTAGATAGAAAAATGCAAATAACACTGTATTTTGATTCTTCATGGCAGTATTAAAAGAAAAGAACCACAGAAAGCAATGATTATATTGGAAAGATTTCTTGCCTTTTCCATTCTGTTAAGATGCTAAATGTACACATATTGACAAATCTGAATCCATTGCCTCCCATAGATGTACTAAACTTTTGGCGGTATTGACAAAGCATTTTCCAGGGCGGCTAGAAGGTTTGCCACAGTTGTACTCAGGTTATAGGTAAAGAAAGACTTTGAGTCACATCAACAGCCCTCTGGAGTTGTCATACCTTGCAGACATTACAACAATTCAGGCTGGATAAGACAGTTAGATGCTTTTTTACATACACAGGCACACATGCACACACACATACAAACCTCCCTCCTCCTACACCACCAAATATACCAAAAAAGAGCTTAAAGAAATGAGTAAAACTTCCAAAAGGGTAAAAGGGACCTAATAATTTACTCCCTGAAAGTCTGTCAGAGGGCATAAATCAATGACACTCATCCCAATGCAGCATCTGTCTTGCACTGAACACTATTACTGTGTCAGAGCAAAAACAAGGAAATTACGAGATCTAAACAGCCAGGGCTGAGGACATTTATCTAAATATTTAGTGCACAAGAAGGTGACATCATATAAGATCAGATAGCTGTGTACTCAGAAATCTGAAAATTGATTTCCTCAGATGCATGAAATAGAAACTTGATAAGCGTCTATTGTGGTTCTGGTACTATGTATTTATCCTGGATTCAAAATCATATTCAATTTCTTGGAGAAAGAGTTTCTTCCCTTAATAATATTGATTCCTCCTGGCCCCTCCTCTCTTTACCCCTTCACCCTACCCCATCAAAACCCCCTCCCTGTGGTTACCAAGCCTCTGCCATTTTCTGCGTTACTATTTTGTTCCTGGCGAGGCTAAATTTGACCTGAACAATTTAAATTGAAATTTCCTTATGGGATTATAAACTCTAGTGAGTTAGGATACTACTCTTTTTACTAAAGTCACTATGAAGTCATTTTTTTTCACTGCTTTATTTTAGAAATTAGAAGTAGTTTAATTCAAAAATCTTTAATGAAGGCTGGTTCTGTTCATAAGAAAAATTCTTCTTAGGGTTAGGTTGTGTTATCGTTTAATCCTATGCTATACCTTGAATATGCTATTTTAGGCAAGGAAAATAGTAAACACATTCTAATATAACATGTGCCCATTTTTGCCATGCCAATCTGTCTTCTTTCTGTAATGAGACCATATATTTCCTCAGAATGATAGGTTGTGTTCAGGCTTTGATGGGGATTTTTATTTTGTTTTGGAGGATGGTAGTGTGTTATTTAGCAAGTCCCTATTGCTACCTCTACAGTGAGGGTGGTAGACAGAGAAACCTGAAAAAACTGATTTTGTTGTTAGCGTCTGAATTACCCATTTTAGTATGGAAGAAAATAGTCATGAGAACATCCTGAGCTTAACTACTCCTAATTAACTAATTAGACGTTTCTGACAGTGGAATCAAATTTCTTGAACCATTAACTACTTTTAAAAATGTGTGCCAGGGTCTGAAAGAGTTAAGCATCCAAAGATGCCTAATTTACTCTCTAAGAGTAGTTTAAGCCCTGGGAGGTTTTTGACTCATTCTAGTTTTAACTTTCTATCTGAAGGAGCAATTCACATGGAGGCAGACAGATAGAACAGAGCTTTCATTATAGCAGAAACATGCACTGTGAGCCCCTTTTATGCCTTGCAGAGGCCATGCAAAAGAGAGAGCAGTTCTAAATTATACTTCTCACAATGCTTCCCAAAGAGAACTTGGCAAATGAATTCAATTCTTTTAAACTAAATCGAATATCCAAAGGAAAATAAATCCGAACAACCAACCTAGTTTTATGTGTTCCATTCCCGTAATTTCACTACACTCCCATTATTTGAATTTGGTTAGATCAAACTTAAAACACCTTAACACAAATTTGTAGAATGAGTGTTTAAGAGAGAGAAAGTGACTTGTTTCAGGATGAAGAGATAGCTTTCCTGTAATTGAATATCACTTGTATTCATGATGTTTCTCTGTCTAGCAACGTGGAGTTTTTTGTTATTAAAATAAACCTAAGAGAATCTAAGTTCAGGAGAGAGACCCCACAGAACTTACTAGGATTTACATATATACAAATATGGAGACACAGAAGAGACTAAGGAGAAAGTGCTCTTTTCTGATATATTTCAACATAATAATTGAAATTCTTTGGTGATATGTATTTTTCAAGTAATGAGCTTGGCACAAAATTAGCCTGGGTGCACACACACATGTACAAATGCACACAGACTGGAAAATCAGTGAAGACAGACTCAAGTAAGTTCTATCAATGAGAGGACAGGAACTCTTGCCTCTTTGAATAGATTGTTTCAGAGGAAAAATTATTGCGTAGACTGGAAGGACTCAAATACCTAATCAAAGATCATGAATGAATTCTGATAGGGGATTTTCTGAAACAAAGGTCCTTTATTCATCCTGTTTTTACAGTCACCGTATTTACTTCACTGGAGCTTTTTTCTTCATCATATCAATATGTACAAATCCTTATAAGAAGGAGTAAAATAGTATTTATTTATTGAAGCAAGAAACATTTATTGAGAATTTATGAAGCACCAGGTTCTATCCCAGATATCTGATGAGAACATGGATAAATATAACACAGCCACTCCCCTTGGAGTCTTACCATCTAGCAAGACTACAAGGTATGATGAACTGGGGAATAAATGCAAGAAGTTCCATGAGGGATGATATACAGAAAGTCCTGGGAGCTCAGGCTAAAGAACAGCTGATTCTGCCCCCAGGGGGCACACAGAGGGGAAAGCTGTAGAGATGAGAAGGTAAGGGTGGTGATATTTAAACCAAACTTTGAAGGATGAGACTTGGCATCTGGGGAATGTTGGTATGTGAATAGCAGTCAAAAGACAAAATTAGAAGGCACTTGGTTTAGTGTAAAACCAGGAGCCAGCAATGGCTGTCATGGAAGCAAACTCAACGCCCTAAAGAGAGGGAGGTAAGAAGGGTAGGGAAGGCCAGCAGTCACAGGGTCAGATGAGAAATTTCTGCTGGACATGCCTGGCTGCTCCAGTGTCTTCGATTATCCCCAGCACCTACTGTAATCATTCCCAAACCCAGGGGCTCTCACAAAGGTAGATGGGGGTATCTGGCCAGTCCCCAGAACCACAGCAGGAAAAGGCAATCCAGGCAGAGAAAACAGCCTAAGTAAAGGCTAAACTCTGCAGTATAATTGGGAAATGGCAAGAGATATTTGTGGCTTGAGTGTGAAGCATGAGCCTGAAATATAATACCATGGCCTTACCTGTTGGGAGATTATGCCTTTAACAGGATTACCTACTCTGCACAGCAGGTGCTGCAGGGGCTGGTGGGAAAGCCAAGGCCTTAACACAGTCTCTACACTTCCCAAAAAGAGCCACACTGCTACTGATAAAACTGCTTCAATGAGAACTTGGTGGACTACTAAGCTTCTCAGCCAAAGACTTCAGAGAGTTTTAAAGATATGTGCCAAAAAAACAGGTGCCTAAAAACTGAACCTAACTACAGCTCATACGTCAGGTAGGCTTAAAATTACATAATCCGTGAAAAATCCACAAAGCAACCTAGAAAATCGGTGAGATGTAGATGACTGGGACATACTTAGGCTGCACTTATGAGAGACTCCCTTGGTAATGGAAATAAAAATGCAAGCATGGTATTGTGAGCTAAAGTGCATGTGGAATATCGTATGGTATTAGCATCCTTTTTTTCTTTTTTTTTTTTTTTTTTTGAGGCAGCATCTTGCTCTGTCGCCAGGCTGGAGTGCAGTGTCGCAGTCTCGGTTCACTGCAACCTCTGCCTCCCTGGTTCAAGCGATTCCCTTGCCTCAGCCTCCCGAGTAGCTGGGACTACAGGCGCACACCACCATGCGCAGCTAATTTTTTTGTATTTTAGTAGAGACGGTTTCACCATGTTGGCCAGGATGATCTCGATCTCCTGACCTCATCATCTGCCCACCACAGCCTTCCAAAGTGCTAGGATTACAGGCGTGAGCCACTACGCCCAGCCGCATTCGTTGATTTTTAAAGGACAAGGCAAAGAAAAAATACAATTGTATGCTGATAGGTTTCACAGTCACATAAAATGGTGTGAAAATTAATTTTTCATAAAAGAAGTGAGGATTACTGACCCCTTACATTTAATGGGAATCTAGTCTTTGCCCTGCCTTTCTGATGGGTCATGTGACCTTGAGAAAGTTTCTTAACCACTTTGGATTCCTGAGTCTTTATTTTAAAAATGAAAATGATACTACCTGCATGTCTACTTAATCAATGAGAGAATTAAAAGATGTCACACAGATAAAAGTGTTTGGTAAATTATAGGATACATGTTAAAGATAAGTGTTATCAAAGTAGTTAATTTTATAACTTTAAAATTTCCAAAATGGAATTTATTTCTAAATTAATAATAGATTCTATCAACTGGGAATTAGAGTAGAACAAAAATGTCAGGTGGGGTAAAGTGGGAATAGTAAAAGAGGGAAGCTTATGCTTCAAACCAATAATGAAAGGACTGAATGCCAATAATCAATAATCAAATAAAAGCAGAAGGAAGCTTATGCTTTAAGCCAATAATCAAAGGGCTAAATGCTACTCTAAGAAAAGATCCTCCAATAAAAGAACAACTCGTTAAATACCTGAGTAGGCAAGTCTTACGAAGAGAAAGCAGGTTTAGTCTCATGCAGTCATTGCAAACAGCAGGCCTGTTGTGAAAACAGCGACCCATAGGTATAAGTTTTGTGTACTTTCCCTTGTTTGTTAGCTGACAGCACAAACACAGAGGTGACAGGGCAGGGTGGGTTTAATAAATGACACCTTAGAGCAAACATGTATACAGAACTTTTCACTGCCAAATAGTGCATGACTGGACAAATGTAAATATCTGGACCCAGAGGAGCCCTTCCTGGTTGTCTAAAGATGTTCAATGCAAACATCATAAGGAGCCCAGGGACCATTAAGCTTTCACTTTCTTTCAAATTTATGAGCATGTAGTCTTACAGCTTAGATTTTAGCAGGGCATCAGCAGTATCTTCTAAATGGGGAATGTCATTTTAAAAAATTTGCATTTAGTATACTACATATAGTAGTATTCACTTTTTCTGGTGTACAGTTGCATGAATTTTATTTAACATGTGCATAGATTCTTGTAACTACCACTGCAAACAGGAAATAGAACAATTCTAATATCCCAAAGAATTTCCTTGTGTCTATCCTTTGTTGTTAGACTCTTCCCCTATCCCTAACTCCTGGCAATCACTGGTCTGTTCTCTGTTCCTATAGTGTTGCCTTTTCCAAAATGTCATATAAAGGGAATTGTTCAATTACGTAGTCATTTGCTGGTTTAGGTTTCGAGCTATGAAACTTTACAAGCTATTGTAAAAGTGCATCCAGACTAGGCTATCAAAAGTAAGCTAAGCTCAGATTCAGTTGGAGACAGGATTAGTTTTGGCCAACCTTATGCTTTCTGTTCATTCTTTGTGACATGAGGTTGACAAGATTATGTTCTAATAAATGCTTTTTTTTTTCATTAGGCCTTTCTTCTCAATGGCATCAGTAGCTTTCCTTCATCAGTGGAACTAAGCTTTATTCCATAATCATTTACTGACCATTTGTTTTTAAATCAGGCTATGGTGTACAATGCTGGAAATTTGTAAGTAAGAGGCCCTTGTGTCTGCTCTCAAGAGGCAAGAAGTGCTCCATCAGCTGCTTTCTGGTGCCAGGTGTCTGCTATGGAATTCTCAATTCTCCTCAGACAATATCGGGGTTATTTTTATCTTTATATTTTCAACATTTGAACATGAACAATGTGCCAGACACCATTCTTGACACTTGGGATAAAACCAGTAAAACAGAACAGACCAAAATGGATCAAAATTCTTGTCCTCATGGACTTTACAGCCCAGCTTGTGAAGACAAATAATAAACCATAGACATAATAAATAAATTGCATGGTATGTTAGAAAGTGAAGGATGATTGATATGCAAAAAGATAAAGTAGAAAGAAATAAGAGAGTGCTAGAGGATGATATGGTTGCTAAATAATTTGCAGTGTACATTTTTAGGGAAAGTGACATTTTAGCAAATATTTGATAGAAAGGCAATTAGTTATGAAGTTACCTTGGGAAAGAGTATCCCATGTAGAGGACACAGACAGTGCCAAGATCCTGAGGTGGGAGCATGCCCAGAGTTTAAGGAAGAGCAAGAAGGTCACCTTGGCTGAAGCAGAGAGAGCAAGGAGCTAGTAGATGAGATTAGAAAATAATTAGAGGATGGAGAATGAGATCACATGGGACCACAGTAGGCCATTGTAAAGAATCTGGCTCTTGCTCTGAGGGAAATTGGAACCACTGCAGGGTTTTGAGAAGACAAAATGCTTGATATGACTTACATTTAGAAGGACCTTTCTGGAAGTATTTGGAGAATAGATTGTAGGGGGCAGTGGAGATGCAGGGAATCAACTGCAGTAATCCAGGAGAGAGACCAGGTTGGTACAGACCATGCTATTCACAGTGGGAGGAGAAGAGTTGGATTCTGGATATATTTTTAAGGTAGATTCAACATGATTCTCTAAGAGTTTGGGTGTGGGTTGTGATTAAAAAAAGTATATTCAAAAATGACTCCATTTATTTTTGGCCCAAAGAACTGGAAGTTTGGAAATTCTATCAAATGAAATAGAAAGACATGAATTTATCAGATTTGAGGGAAGAAGATCAGGACATGTTGAATGTAAGAGAGATATTAGACATGTGACATTTGGGTTATATCTGGAGTTTGGAAGAGAGGGATGAGCTAGGGATACTTGAGACTTCTTGGTATGTAGTTGGTAAAGTCATTTGACTGGATCAGATCATCTATCATGTTACTGTAAATAGAAAAAATTAGAGGGTCAACGATTAGCCTGGAGCCTTCCAACATTAAAAGTACCGGCTGAAGATACGTAGAAGGATGACAGTAAATGCAGGAAAAAATCCAAGACAATGAGGTTTTCTGGAAACCAGCGAAGGATGTGTATGAAGCAGAGAGTGGCCAACTCTGTCAAATGGTGAATGTAAGTAAGATGAGGACTTACTGGATTTAGAGTTAGGAATCATCCAAATTTTACTGAAAAGGATGGTGCAGAATTTTATAGTCTTGGCTGTGAGGGAGAAGGCAGCCAGCGAGATTTACTTAAGGACTTCTGCACAGTATGGGAGACAATTGCTTATTTCAGCTGCACCTCCAAATTCTCAAGTGTTTGGATTATTAAGTTGCCCAGTAGGGCCATGATTCTGGAGTAAGTCAGATCTTTCATGTGATACATGATAAGATACATTTTACGAATAGCTGCTTTTTCTCCCTGTGAAACCAAATCAGCCTCATTGTTCAGTTGGGCATTAATGGTGTTCCTGTACACACCATTCTCAAACAACTGTTTCCCTCCACTCCACCTCAATTGCCTGCTGGAAAACTGGTCAGGCCCAGGAACAGCTGCGTCTCGTAGAGTATAGCCCAGGATTTCCCCCTCTGGCCATGAGCCTGTCATTCCTAACATTGAGCATGTGCTTCAGGCAGGAGGGATCATGACCTTTGTGCTTTATCCCCATGCATTTCCTCTCTGTATACTGCTGTCTCTACACAGGTGGCCCCTGAAAACTGGTCATTTTAAGAAAACAAACACTCCCCAGTAATTCTGCTTTTGCCTAATAAACAAAGCAATCCCCACCCCTGGATCAGCAATGCCATTGCCTTCTCCTGTACTGGGGTAACTGGGCCCTTATGAAGAAAGCTGCATGAGCAAGGAAGGGTGGTTCAAAGAGCCTCAGTAACAGCCACTTGCCCCATTTCCCTCTCTCCCTTCTCAGTTTTCTACTTCCACATATTCCCAATGGCAACCCTTTTGAAAACAAATGTATACTTACTCTTCTTACTCTCCCTTGAGTGTATATAGTTGGAGATGACCAAGGCCTGGTTTAGGAGAGGTTAACAAAAATAAACAGACACAATAGAATTATGTTAATTAAAAAGTGTAAAAAGTAGCATAAAGTGATTCAAAATATAAAAATTGGCCTAATAAATAAATCATTTTAATAAGTAATAGTTATTTTTATGTTGTATGTAAGAAAATAAAAAATAACCAAGGACCATGTCCTTAGGTAGTAAGTAAAATTTCCTCTTTTGTAAAGAGCAGAGTGAAATATGGATAGAAAGATGACAAATGAGTACAGCAGCTGCTACATTGGTTTGAAAACCAGTAATGCAATAATAATGAGCCCAAAGGATGAACCCGATGGGCTTTCACAGGTTGTCTGATCATAAAATATTGAATAAATATGATAGCCATTGCCCCTCCCCACCAGACAGATAGACATCTGTGCAAGTAGCCATCTGGCAGGCTTTGGTGGATGAAATTGTCATGCTTTATTATCTTGGATTTGGTGAGATCCCAACAAAACACCCACCAACCCAATCACTCTCCAAACAACTATTTTCACAATACAAGATGATTATCTGACATCTCTGCTCCATAGACCCCTAACGTTTAGTCAAGTAATACCAATTCATTCCGAGTGTGGTGTTTGGGATTGCAACTGACATTGTCATGTGAAGGTCATTTGTTTGGTGTCAGCTATCCCTATTTTGCCAGAAAAATGAAAGTATAGTTTTTGATAATGACAACCAGTTCTATTTTTACCTGATACCTGGGGAAGAATAAAAGAGAAAATCAGAATATATCTGAATTCAAATAGGAAAAATACACAGAAACTCTTCAACATTTTTTAAATGAAAACTGAATTTCTTTAGACAAAGCAATTCTAAAATAGCAAACTTTCTCTCTTTGTTTTTTCCTCACAGTGTCGCACTTCTAGTTTTCATGTTGCTGGTTCCAATAATGCAATAATAGTATAATACAGATTTTGATAACTTTTCAAAAGAAGAACATTTTTACTGTTTTTTTGTTGGCAGCACATCTTATCATCACTTTGACTACTTTCAGCTTGTCTCAAGATAATAACTGCATATTAGGGAAGCTGGAAACAGGGATTTGGAGTTTGATGCAGTCTTCTAAATGGCCAATAAAAATAATATATGAGAATGTTACTTTTAGAAGTAAGCACATAGTAGACATTCAACAAAAATACTTCTTGATTTATTAGGTTATTAGGAAGGACTTTGTGGCCTAGAATATATGGATTTCCTAGAATTACTGATCTAGGAATTAAAAGAGCATATAAATGATCAATAGCAATAAAATCAAGACCAAGAAAGAAATCTTTGTTTCTGCTTCTTGCATGTCAAAAGAGAAGTTTGCATCTTAGGACTTGTGTGTAGCACATAGTAGGTGTTCCATGAACATGTGTTAAATGAATTTATAGCAGAAAATATTTATAATATTCTCCCTGTGGCTACCCCAGAGGCACAACTCTCAATTACCTCAATTCTACTGTCAGAGATTTAGAAATGCTTTGTGGTTTGATTGAATATCACCTCTGCAAGTTTGGGCAGCAGAAATGGGGGAAACAGCTCCCATTGCAAGGAGTTGGGAAGAGCAATGTGAAAGTGACTCACGGGTTCAAAGCTCACCAAAAGTCCTCCACTTGACTAATTCATCCTTGCATTATGTGGGAATTGATGTGGCCCCTTCCCTTCAGGATGGAATAGAATTGAGGTAGACCTTATCAAATTTATGTCATCAGATACTTTCATAGCTAATGCCTGTGTGTGCACAGGATTGTTGGGGGGGCTGTTCATTCATTCCCTTGGATGCTCTTGGTTTGTTGATAATGTTTCAAAATTGTTTCAGTGCAAAATGAAGCACCTAATAGGCTTGGAGTTAAGGCATCCTCCACACACTAGCTCTTAAATCTGGTATTTCATTTCATGGCAAGAATTGAGGCTGACAGTGATGCCATGGAGCAATGCCTGGATCATGCTGAATTCACTACCATCTCCACACCCTGAAAAGAGAAGGATTGGGGTGGGTACCAGAGAGACGGCAGTCTTGACAGGGATGTCTCCTGATAGGAAGTATGGTAATATTGGCCTGCCTCTATTGATATTGCTCCAGAGACAGATATTCCACTTTCAGAATATTCTGTAACAGAAACTGTATGTCACAGGTTATTACATGATATTGCTTCGTTATGGAGTGGTATATTGAAACGTGCTTTTTTTCTGGGAAGTAGAAATTGACTGTCGGGGCATATGATGTGTATCACCACTAAGTGTCTAAAATAGAATGCATTCTATTACTCTTTATCCCTTTGTCTTGATCACTTTCTCATATATATATAACGTATATATTATATTTATATAAATGTAAGCACCATAAGGGCAGGAGTTTGTCTGCCTGTTTAGTGCTATACCCTGGTGTTTAGAACAGTGCCTGGCATGGATATTGTGTTTGCTTTAAGTTCCTTTTCTACGCACTACATTAAATGGTTGAGTTGGTTGCCCTGATCTAGAGTCATCCCCTGGAATCCAGTGGTGCAGTTTGTCTGAGTCAGTAGCCCTCTATTCCTTCCAGGAAGACTTCTGGCTGAGCAACTTCATAGAGAATACATTCCCCTCACCTCTAGTGACCTCAGTGTGGCCCAAAGCAATAGCTCCTGTACTTTAGCTGCTTCACACATTGGACACAGTGAATTATCACTGTGTCTTGCTATCACCCCTAAGACTCCCTCTCTTGATATTTAATTTATCCTTCTACACTGATCCTCTTGGCAGGCTTTTCTGTACTTTGGGTTCCCAACAACCACTTAAATATTAATGAAAATCAGTTGCATTAGACTGCTCTTGTATTGCTATAAAGAAACACCCAAGACGGGTTGTTTATAAATAAGAGAAGTTTAATTGGCTCATGGCTTTACAGGCTTTGCAGGAAGCATGGTGCTGGCATCTGCTTGGCTTCTAGGAAGGCCTCAGGAAGCTTCCAATCATGGCAGTGGCAAAGAGGGAGCAGGCATGTCACAGGGCAAAAGCATGAGCAAGAGAGAAAGAGAGTGGGCTGGGAGGTGCCACACACTTTTAAATGACCAGATCTGGTATGAACTCGGAGCGAGAGCTCACTTACCATCAAGACGATGGCCCAAACCATTCATGAGGAATCTGCTCCAATGATCCAAACCCCACCCACCAGGTGCCACCATCAATATTGGGGATTACATTTCAACATGAGATTTGGGCAGAGACAAATATTCAAACTCTATTATTAGTATAGAACAGTTAGTAAGAACTTGGGCACTGAATTCAAGCAAACCTGGGTTCAAATCCTTGTGTCAGCACTTGCGTCCGTGCCCTTTACAAGTTACTTAAACTCCCTACCATTCAGTTCCCTAATCTGTAAAAATTAATTAGTTAATAATATCCACTTCACATGGTGGCATAGAGTAAGCATTCAATAAACACTGCCTGTTACTATCACTAATAATTTGTGTCTAGCTTGTCCCTCCAGGCTTAATCACTCCCTGACTCTCTAGACCTGTGACAGCACAGGCAACACTGGATTTGGAGTTAAGAATCATCCAATAAAACTCAGCCACATCATCTCCCTGCCCACATCTTCCACTATGCCTGTTAACCTAGAGGAGTCCTGCCTGTAGATTGCATGGGACAGCAACATTTCAAAAGATGCTTTTGATAGGAAAAAAGAGTCTACATCACAGGAATGCTATTTATTTTTTATTTAACAAATGACATTTAGAAATACCAATCTGTGCTATCACTATGATTTTAATAAAAAATATTTCAATGCCCCTGGAAACTAGAAAAAATACAGAACAAACAGCCCTCCTAAAAATGAAGATCTAGCAACAATATCTGAACCATGCCATCTATGTTTTTCTCATTTCACTGAAGACCTATGAAAACGTAGTACAGATAAACACTGGCCCACAGTCTGGCATTTGAAAACTCCTCTTTGCCATACCCAACCTATCTCAAACTCTCTTGAAAAGCCTCCAGGAGGCCGGGCGCGGTGGCTCACGCTTGTAATCCCAGCACTTTGGGAGGCCGAGGCGGGCGGATAACGAGGTCAGGAGATCGAGACCATGGTGAAACCCCGTCTCTATCAAAAATACAAAAAATTAGCCGGGCGTGGTGGCGGGCGCCTGTAGTCCCAGCTACTCGGAGAGGCTGAGGCAGGAGAATGGCGCGAACCCGGGAGGCGGAGCTTGCAGTGAGCCGAGATCGCGCCACTGCACTCCAGCCTGGGTGACAGAGCAAGACTCCGTCTCAAAAAAAAAAAAAAAAAAAAAAAAGAAAAGCCTCCAGGTTGGGAGGCCGAGGCGGGCGGATCACTTGAGGTCAGGAGTTTGAGACCAGCCTGACCAACGTGGAGAAACCCTGTCTCTACTAAAAATACAAAATTAGCCAGGTGTGGTGGTGCATGCCTGTAATCCCAGCTGCTTGGCAGGCTGAGGCAGAAGAATTGCTTGAACCTGGGAGGCGAAGGTTGCCGTGAGCCGAGATCACGCCATTGCACTCTCAGCCTGGGCAACAAGACCAAAACTCCATCTCAAAAAAAAAAAAAAATGTCTCTGGGAAAAATTCTTTAGTCTCCTTTAAACCAAACTTTCTAATGGTCAATCCTACTCTCTGTCAGAAACTTCAATCTTCTGTGAAATTCCATGACCCATATGTTGTAGCTTGTGATTTGTTTTAATTTAGTATATCCTCACTGCCAATCAAATAATAGATGCATAGCTGCATATCAGATACTTTGCTTATATAGCCTGCATAGAGTTAGGACATATGGGCTTTCCTGGATATTCCTAATACAATTTATCCATACATCAGATTTTTTTCTCTCTCACACAGAGTTATGAAACTTTGCTCCCACCAGCTAGCTTCATCCAAAATGCCCTCACCCTAGAATATCCTGAAGAGGTAAGACATTACTAGATAAAAAGTTGAATAATGCAAGAAATAATAATTATTCAAATAACAATATAAAGAATGTCACAAGACAGCATATCATTAATTGCCAAATGAATGGCATTAAAAATCCATGCTTTAGTAACTCAGAATTAGTGGACACCTTTAATGTCTGTATTAACTTGTTCATAAGATAGCACATTACTGCTTTCATATATTTCTCCCCATCTCTCTTTATTTCTATATTCCAATTTTCTAATTATTGTCTAACTCCTGATCTTAGGAGGAGTCTTTCTAACCTCCATGTCAAACATCTTTCCTTTATTTCCTGTCTTGAGTCCTCCCAACTCCTCTGATCAAACCTCTCCACTTCTTAAGTGCACCCAACACAATTATTGCCATTAAGTACCTCCTTTTGTTTGCCATATTGTCTGTATCCTCTACAACTTTTCATGGACTCCCAATTACTGGCTTACCTGACAGCCCCTTTCTACCTTGTTCTGTGCTACTGTAAGATGCTGCTTCTCTCTTCTTCCTTGACTAAACAGTTCTTGGGTAGTCAAGCTCCATCTCCTAGCTCCCCACCGCATGCTTTCTCCACCTCCACCGCATTTATTCTCTTATTTCACACATCTAGCCATACTAACTTTTAGTTACCATCCCTGTGATTTTTATATAATTAAACTGCAGTTTTTAGCACTGGCCTAGCAGTCAGAAGACCTACACTTAAGTCCTGAAGAGTCTTATATTGGCTAATGTTGAACAAATTACTGAATCGGTTATGACCACGAATTAAAATGGTGGTACTAGACATTGGTACTATTAAAAATTGCATTGCTTCATGAAATAAAAATTTGACAACCCTCTGAGGTAGCCTTTGCCCCTAACAATAACATTAAAAACTATTTTTGGAAGTGTTGCTAGGACATGCAAACTATATGTCTGACAATCCCTATGTTAGTGGGCATGGTGAGAGATACGGGTAGAGAAATGATGCGGCTCAGTTTTTGCCAACTTTAGGCCCAGTAGGGCTTGGGGCTTGTGAGAGATGAGTTTGGAAGTCAGCAAGTGCTGAATCCTGGAGAGATGTGTCTTGACACAAACTACTGATTATAATAATAGGTAAGTTATTGAGTGTAACCAAATTAATACATCAACAAATGATGTGTGTGACTGCACTTTGTAAATAAGTCAGGACAACCACTATTCTGCAGCTGATTAAATCCTACTGATGTTACACTTGGGTACCCGGTGCTTTTGGATAAGCAATGTAAGAGAAGTGATGGTATCTGGGGCTAGGTCACGGCCTGTCCCTGCCCCATGGAGGGCTTCTGCTGTCTGGGACTTTGTATTTTTACCTTAAGACAGAGAGCCTTTTTCTCTAGTTTCAAAAATTGTATGATATCAATGACAATTTTCAGTTTTTTAGTCCATTATCTTCAGTAACAACCTGTTAACTATTCACATCTTTTCCTCTGTTGAAATTTCCAGTCCAGCATCACTTTTATTTATTTTAATAATTTATTTAAAACCATAAAATCCTTTTTCAATAAAATAAGAACATAAATGTACTATCATTTTATTTCAATAGTGCCAATTTAGCAATATTGTAATATTGGTACTACTTCATTGTGGTATGTATTCTTTGTCAGCTGTATAAGTGAGTATTCTTTCTCAAGAATAGAGATAGTTTTTCAGACAGATATGCAATCAACATTATATCTGTATACCTTTAACATCAGGTTGATCATCTATAGCAAAAGGATCTCAATTTGGGGGGGAATAAAATAAATTTATTTGATATTACTTATATGCAAAGATATATTGGTTCTTCGGAAAGAAAGGAATGCCATATAGCTTTTAAATTCATAGATAACTTCCCCCAAGTGATACTTGTCATGAATACAAATAAAACTGAAGAAGTCAGTTTGGTACATAAATAACCCAAGGGCAGCCAAATGTAAAGGGAACAATTCAGCCTCATATCCAAATGTTTTGTCTGAACAGTGACAGACACATGGACACTTAAAATATTCAACATATGTAGAATGTTGAGGTTATCTAGTTAAAATATTAGGATTGATTGATTTTATTTTTCTTGAGGACAATCAACTGGTCCTAGACATAATCAATGAACAATTTAAAAGGAAACTAAATCATTATTTTCAACCATATTCACATTTCTGAGAACTGTTTCTGAGTGAGCAATGATAGAAAAGGAATTTGACTTAGGCCAGGAAGCGTGAGTTCTGGTCCCATATTTTCCAAGTACCAACTGTGTGACCTCAGCTAAAATTCTTTCTTGTTTAGGCATCAATTTCTATACATGCACATTTATAAACGAATGTAATCTTGTTAAAACCTAAATTGAATATGTCACTACTCTGCTGGAAACCGTCCAATGGCTTCCAAATGGAGTAAAGAACAGTCCTTGCAGTAGCCATTGAGGCTGTAGATCTGGCTTCCCATTTCTCCTCCTCCTCTCATCTTCCCGATTCTCACTTGCTCACTCTATCTCAGCCATGCTGGCCTCCAACAGACCATGCACACTCCCTCCTTTTCTCCCCTAGGTATTCATGGGTGGGGTTCATTTCTATACTTGCTTAATTCCTTACTTAAATGTCACATTTGCAATGGGGCAGCCCTATTCCAACTTTATTATTATTATTATTATCCTTTAAGTTTTAGGGTACGTGTGCACAATGTGCAGGTTTGTTACATATGTATCCATGTGCCATGTTGGTGTGCTGCACCCATTAACTCGTCATTTAGCATTAGGTATATCTCCTAATGCTGTCCCTCCTCCCTCCCCCCACCCCACAACAGTCCCCGGAGTGTGATGTTCCCCTTCCTGTGTCCATGTGTTCTCATTGTTCAATTCCCACCTATGAGTGAGAACATGCAGTGTTTGGTTTTTTGTCCTTGTGATAGTTTACTGAGAATTATGGTTTCCAGTTTCATCCATGTCCCTACAAAGGACATGAACTCATCATTTTTTATGGCTGCATAGTATTCCATGGTGTATATGTGCCACATTTTCTTAATCCAGTCTATCATTGTTGGACATTTGGGTTGGTTCCAAGTCTTTGCTATTGTGAATAGTGCTGCAATAAACATACATGTGCAGTGTCTTTATAGCAGCATGATTTATAGTCCTTTGGGTATATACCCAGTAATGGGATGGCTGGGTCAAATGGTATTTCTAGTTCTAGATCCCTGAGGAATCGCCACACTGACTTCCACAATGGTTGAACTAGTTTACAGTCCCACCAACAGTGTAAAAGTGTTCCTATTTCTCCACATCCTCTCCAGCACCTGTTGTTTCCTGACTTTTTAATGATCTCCATTCTAACTGGTGTGAGATGGTATCTCGTTGTGGTTTTGATTTGCATTTCTCTGATGGCCAGTGATGATGAGCATTTTTTCATGTGTTTTTTGGCTGCATAAATGTCTTCTTTTGAGAAGTGTCTGTTCATGTCCTTCACCCATTTTTTGATAGGGTTGTTTGTTTTTTTCTTGTAAATTTGTTTGAGTTCATTGTAGATTCTGGATATTAGCCCTTTGTCAGATGAGTAGGTTGCAAAAATTTTCTCCCATTCTGTAGGTTGCCTGTTCACTCTGATGTTAGTTTCTTTTGCTGTACAGAAGCTCTTTAGTTTAATGAGATCCCATTTGTCAATTTTGCCTTTTGTTGCCATTGCTTTTGGTGTTTTAGACATGAAGTCCTTGCCCACGCCTATGTCCTGATTGGTATTGCCTAGGTTTTCTTCTAGGGTTTTTATGGTTTTAGGTCTAACATGTAAGTCTTTAATCCATCTTGAATTAATTTTTGTATAAGGTGTAAGGAAGGGATCCAGTTTCAGCTTTCTACATATGGCTAGCCAGTTTTCCCAGCACCATTTATTAAATAGGGAATCCTTTTCCCATTGCTTGTTTTTGTCAGGTTAGTCAAAGATCAGATAGTTATAGATATGTGGCATTATTTCTGAGGGCTCTGTTCTGATCCACTGATCTATGTCTCTGTTGTGGTACCAGTACCATGCTGTGTTGGTTACTGTAGCCTTGTAGTATAGTTTGAAGTCAGGTAGCGTGATGCCTCCAGCTTTGTTCTTTTGGCTTAGGATTGACTCGGTGATGCAGGCTCTTTTTTGGTTCCATTTGAACTTTAAAGTAGTTTTTTCCAATTCTGTGAAGAAAGTCATTGGTAGCTTGATGGGGATGGCATTGAATCTATAAATTACCTTGGGCAGTATGGCCATTTTCATTATATTGATTCTTCCAACCCATGAGCATGGAATGTTCTTCCATTTGTTTGCATCCTCTTTTATTTCATTGAGCAGTGGTTTGTAGTTCTCCTTGAAGAGGTCCTTCACATCCCTTGCAAGTTGGATTCCTAGGTATTTTATTCTCTTTGAAGCAATTGTGAATGAGAGTTCACTCATGATTTGGCTCTCTGTTTGTCTGTGATTGGTGTACAAGAATGCTTGTGATTTTTGTACATTGATTTTGTATCCTGAGACTTTGCTGAAGTTGCTTATCAGCTTAAGGAGATTTTGGGCTGAGACAATGGGGTTTTCTAGATATACAATCATGTCATCTGCAAACAGGGATAATTTGACTTCCTCTTTTCCTAACTGAATACCTTTTATTTCCTTCTCCTGCCTGATTGCCCTGGCCAGAACTTCCAGCACTATGTTGAATAGGAGTGGTGAGAGAGGACATCCCTGTCTTGTGCCAGTTTTCAAAGGGAATGCTTCCAGTTTTTGCCCATTCATTATGATATTGGCTGTGGGTTTGTCATAGATAGCTCTTGTGATTTTGAGATACCTCCCCAAGATGGCCCAATAGGAACAGCTCCGGTCTACAGCTCCCAGTGTGAGCGATGTAGAAGATGGGTGATTTCTGCATTTCCATCTGAGGTACCAGGTTCATCTCACTAGGGAGTGCCACACAGTGGGTGCAGGACAGTCAATGCAGTGCACCGTGCGCGAGCCGAAGCAGGGCGAGGCATTGCCTCACTCGGGAAGCACAAGTGGTCAGGGAGTTCCCTTTCCTATTCCGACATTTCTTATGCCCTTTCCAGCTCAATTTTTCTCCATGGTGCTAATAACCATCAAACATACTATACATTTTACAGGCTGTGATGGTTAATTTTAATGTCTCAACTTGACTGAGCTAAGGGATGCCCAGATAGCTGGTCAAACATTGTTTGTGGCTGAGTCTGTGAGAGCATTTCCAGAAGAAAGCATTTGAATCTTTCTGAGTGAGTAGACTGAGTGAAAAAGGTCCAACCTCTTCAGTGTAGGTGAGAATCATTCAGTCTTTGGGGCCCAGAGAGAACAAAAAAGTGGAGAAATGGATGAATCCTCTCTCTCTTCTTGAACTGAGACATTCGTCTTCTCCTGCTATCTGACATGAGAGTTCCTGGTTCTTGGTCCCCTGGACTCCAGAATTACATCAGTGCCCTATCTT
Organism: Nomascus leucogenys; assembly: GCF_006542625.1. Lineage (NCBI taxonomy): Eukaryota > Metazoa > Chordata > Mammalia > Primates > Hylobatidae > Nomascus > Nomascus leucogenys. Next base: position 80,977,558 of record NC_044391.1, read on the forward strand.
GTCCTCCCTCCCACCTCCCCAGTTCTCAGGCCTTCACAATCAGACTCTGGGTTATACCATTGGCTCCCTTAGTTCTCAGGCTTTCAGATTGAATTACACAAACAGTTTTCTTGGTTTTCCAGCTTGCAGATGGCGTATGGCAGGATATCTAGACCTCTATAATCACATGAACCAATTCTCATAATCTTCTTTTAGGTTCTGTTTCTGTGGAGAACCCAGAATAATATACTGGCTTATCTTGTTTATTGTCTGTCTTTCCTGATTAGAATGAGAGCCCCACAAGGGCAGGGATTTTTATCTATTTTATTCACTATTGTTTTCTTGGCACCTAGAACCACACTTGGAACATAAAAGACACTCAACAAATACTTGTTGAATGAGTAGATGAATTAATATATGTCCTGAACATGTGTAGCTTGCCATACATCATGATGGTTGCTGAAAATCCAGAGGTGAATAAATTGGAATCCTAACCCTAGGGGAGGTCACAGACTGTTGGTGTAAGCCAGCCCTTACCTAAACAACTGGGCAAGTTTAATAAGATAGATGTTCCAACCTCCATGTTGTAGTTACCTAACTTTTCTACAGAAGGGACTGAGGAAGATTTCATGGAAGAGAGAATGATCGAGCTGAGTTATACAGCAATTTATCAATTGGATGAGTCTAGACAGAGGTCTGTATAAAGGGAGGGGGGAGGTCATGTATAAGGGCATTCCCTACATCACAGGGTTTTAAAAGTTAAATAGTGTATATGGAAGTGCTTTGCAAAGTAATGCAACAATAGAGTACAGTTCATCACTTGGTATCTGTTGGGGATTGGTTCCTGGACCTCCCAAGGATACCAAAATTCACAGATGCTGAGGACCCTGATATAAAATGGGTACTATCTGCACATAGCCTATGCACATTCTCCCATATAGTTTAAATGATCTGCAGATTATTTATAATACCTAGTACAATGTAAATGCTATGTAGATATTATACTGTATTATTTAGGAAATAATGACAAGAAAAAAGTACACATTCAATACAGATGCAATTTTTAAAAATGTATTTTTGACTTGTGATTTGTTGGATTAATGGGTGCAAAACCCACAGACACAGAAGGCCAACTGTATATGTACTATCATTATTTACCTGTGTTAATTTTTTTCTTTTCCCAATGGCATCATCTCACAAGATATTCCATGATGCAACTTTGTGAAAAACAACAATACACATTTGAATTTTATTGAAATAGCTTTTCAGAATTGAAATATTCATATTGGTCAAAGAATATATGTCAATGAACATATGAAATAGCATGCCTCAGCATTTTTAAACCTGTTTTTCAGTAATTAAAAGCTGTTATCTCTAATTTCTCAGGCTGAGTACAAATTAAGTAGGACACTGTGAAAAAAATTAGTCTTAAAATAAGCCATGCTATATTTCTCAAGTGTACAAATTGTTAATTAGAATTGGGAAGTGAACAGAAGGAGCTTAAAACAAAGACCTTCAATTTCAAATTAAAACTGAAAATGGACCCATGTTTGGCACTGGCATTAATAAAGAGCTAAGATTTATGGAGGCTGAAGTAGAAATAGATAATTTTAAAAATATTTAAATGATTTTGATTTAATGTTTTTATACTTGATTGAAATGTGCATTTTTTAGGATTTTAAATATTTTAGAATATTTTTTAAATGAGAAATCATTTTTATATTTTCACATTTACTTTACATTTTATAATGTATTTAAACTTTGTACACTTTGAAATCAATTTTACTTTACATTTTATAATGTATTTAAACTTTGTACACTTTGAAATCAATTTTACTTTACATTTTATAATGTATTTAAACTTTGTACACTTTGAAATCAATTGCATTTCGATTTCAATAATTTAGATTAGGGTTCAGCAAGTTATGCTTTGCAGACCACGTCTGTCTGTCATGTGTTTTTATATAGCCTACAAAAGCTAAGAATGGGTTTGAGGGTTTTTCTCGTTAAAACATTTTTAAATAGTATTGGGAAAAATCAAAAGAGTAATCACATTTTTGCATGTAAAATTTACATGAAATTCTGATTTTAATGTCTATAAATAAAACTTTATTCAAACACAACCACAACCATTTGTGCAATTACATGTTGTTTACAGCTGCTTTCATTACAACAGCAAAGGTGAGTAGTGGCAACAGAAACCTTATAGTCCAAAATGCTGAGAATATTTACTATATATCTTTTATAGAAAAAGTTTGCTGACTCCTGCTTTAGATCATTACTGTCAATAGAGTGCAAAAATAACTTTAATAAGCAAATCATTTATCCATTTAAATTCAAATTTCTTTTTAATTTTTCTGAAAAGAGGGTATTTTATTTGCCCTAAAACAGAAAAACACAAGGCCACAACTCAAGAAACATACCTTATTTTAAAATAAAAGAAAAAAATTAAAATATGCAAATATTTAAATTTGCATATGAATGTAGCTCTCTTAATATCCTCTACATACCTTTATTTTTTATTATAAATTGACAAATTGTAATTAATACATATTATACAGTTATATATGCATATGAATGTATACATATTCATATTATACAGTTAATACCAATTATACTATATATTATAGTATGTATTTTCAGGATAAAAAGAGATGTTATAATTTATGAATATAATGCAGTATAATTATATCAAGCTAATAGACATATCCATCACCTTAAATATTTATCAATTTTGAAGTGAGAACACTTGAAATTTACCCTCTTAGGGATTTTGACATATGTAATACATTATTATTTACTGTATTCATCAAGCTGTGCAGTCTATCTCCAAGAAAAGAGACTTTGTATCCTTTTGACCATCATATCTCCCTATTTCCCTCAAATTCCCAGCCTCTGGTAATCCCCATTCTACTCTCTGCTTCTTTGGGTTTGTTTTAGAGTCTACATGTAAATGAGAACGTTCAGTATTTGTCTTTCTATGGCTTATTTCACTTAGCATAATGTTCTCCAATTCCATCCATGTTGTCACAAATTACAAAATTCCTTTCTTTTTTAAGGCTGAATAGTACATTGTGTATATATATATATATATATATATATATATATATACACACACATACATATATATACACACACCACATTTAAAAAAATTATTCATTTGTTGATGGACATGTAGGCTGACTTCATAACTTGGCTACTATGAACACTGTTGCAATGAACAGGAGCGTACAGACATTTCTTCCACATACTACATATCTTTTTGGGTAATACCCAGAAGTAAGATTACTGGATCATATGATAATTCTATTTTTAATTTTTTGAGAAGTCTCCACACAGTTTTCCATAATGGCTATACTAATTTACATTCCCACTGAAATATTTTTAAATTTTGTTACTCTTCTAAATATCACGGACCCATGAATACAATATACAAAAATCATAGCTTTACACATTTTTTAAAATTTTTATATTCTGACTGCATGTTTGATAATGGAGGAAAAATGAACATGTTAAAACATGTTCAATAGTTTGTTGACTTGATTTACAGCTATAAGTATTTAGACATAGGGTAGATGGGGCTCTATTTGTACTTTGCTCTGGACTCAGCAGTGTTTGTTAGTGGAGCTGAGAAAAACAGCAAACAGAGATAAGCAGGAAGGGCAGAGGAGGTGAGCAGGGTGATGGCAAAGCACTGATTTAACAGAAAACACTTAAAAAAAGAAATTGAGCAAATTAGAGTCAGAGAGGCATACACATCTCTGTGCCCTGTGTCAATCTGTGGGCGCTAATTAGTAGATTAGTTATAGGAAAAGCTTTCTTTTTCCTCGGTCACTCCACATATCACGAGGAAGCAGGCTGAAGCACAGTAAGGTTATTAGTCATACTGTTAGTTAATGATGACACATGACAAAATCAATTCATGCACCAAAAATTAAGAATTTAGAAGTTACAGAAATATTTAATTTCACAGTTATCTATCATAATGACCTCCTAAGGAACTTTCCACCTTATGACTATATTACTTAATAGATGTATTACTTAATATTGCTTGTGCCTGAGACTCATTTGTACAATTAACTAAGTATCTGTTTGGTTCCAGATACTACACTAGAACTGTGGACTAAAGTAATAGAAATAAGCAGTCCAGTGTGGCGGCCATTAGCCACATGTGGCTATAGAGCACTTCAGTTGTGGCTGGTCAAAACTGCCATGTGTTCTAAGTATAAAATGTACACTGAATTTCAAAGACTTACTATGAAAAAGAAGACTGTAGACTTTTTTGTTATAAACTAACTTTTTATGTTTATTACATTTTGAAAAAACTAATATTTTAGATGTATTGGGTCATATTAAATGTCATTAAAATTAATTTTTCCTGTTTCTTTTTACCTTTTATAATGTAGCTAGTAAAAAATTCCAAATTGCACACATGGCTACCGTTGTATTTCCACTGGACAATGCTGGAATAAAAGAGAGTGTCCTCAGGGAACTCACATTTTAGTCAGATCAATAAGTAAACAAGCAATGACAGATGACCATCAGGTAAACATGAGCTGTTTTGACAGTATCCAAAGAAGATGCTCAGATGAGCTCAGGAGGATCAGGGGGAACCTGGAGTGAGAGGTGATGCCTGGGCTGAATTTTCACAGATGGGCAGGAGGCAACCTTCAGTCAGGTGGAGAACATTCCAGCTAGAGAATACAGCATGTGCAATGTCAAAGCAGTTTGAAATAGCTTCTCATATTTGGAAAACTATTAATAGTTTGATATAATGGCCGGGCGCACTCATGCCTGTAATCCCAGCACTTTGGGAGGCCGAGGCGGGCGGATCACGAGGTCAGGAGCTCGAGATCATCCTGGCCAACATGGTGAAACCCCATCTCTACTAAAAATACAAAAAATTAGCTGGGCGTGGTGGCAGGCGCCTTTAGTCCCAGCTACTTGGGAGGCTGGGGCAGGAGAATTGCTTGAACCCGGGAGGCGGAGGTTGCAGTGAACCGAGATCACGCCATTGCACTCCAGCCTGGGCAAAAAGAGCAAAACTCCGTCTCAAAAAAAAAAAATTGTTTGATACATTTAAAACTAGGGTCGGTTTTGGAGTTGGGAAAAGTAAAGCTAGACAGGCAGGAATCATCAATGAAAGGATTTGGAAGTCATGCACTAAGGAAAACTTGGAGGAAATTTAGGTCTGGTCTTATATCTAAAAATGAACCCTTTTCCAATAATGTTGAAGAAGCACTTACAAGCTTTGGAATGAACCTTCTCCAAAACAGCCTAATGTGAATTCTAGAAATGATATTGATTGTTCCTTTGCAATTGTTCCATGAATCAACTAATTTATGGCTAGTCAAACAGAGTAGGAGTGCCCAATAGTACCATTGTGTGGTATATGAAATATAAATAATGCTTAGAAAGATGATGAAAAGCCAAAAAGCCCTGTTAGGTAACAGGGGAAAAAAAAGTTTTCAGGAGGCTACAACCATTAGGAAAGGCTACTTACTTCAGCTTGTAATTCACTAATTATTTATGCAAAAAGGAAGCAGTATTCTACCATCCAGCATACAGCTTTTCATGCTTTATGCAGTCTTCACGAGAAAGAGACAAATGACCATAACCTCAAGGACTTTGTAAATAAATCATTTTTCTGGGCCAGTTCTGCACCGGAAGCTGGTCAACCTGGCACAACCATCGTTTGGCTGTTGCCTGCAGAGTACTCTTCTGCCCACAGCTGTGGCCACCTGCCTCCCCCAAAAAACTTCAACTTTACTCTTCATCCTGGAGCCAATTGATTCCTAAGTAAGGAATACTTTAAGGACCCCTAATTTAGCATGTTATTTGGCTTGATATCACTTCATATGTGTTCTTACCTCAAATCTCAGGTCTGATAACTAGGCTTTGGAAAAGCACTTTACTTTGAACCTCAGTGTCATCTGAATGGGCACCTGTCATTCTCTTTCATCACATCTGCCTAGTGCTGTGTTTCATATTCTTGGCCAGGCCTTCTCCCTTCTTTTTACCTCTCAGGCCTGTCCTACTCCAGTAAGCACACTGTGATTCTGGTACTTGCCCACCTCCTGGCCAGTGCACCACAGCTATGGGCCTGGACACCCCTACTTCTCCATCAGTAGCCCCAGCTTTGGGCTCCATATTGAAAATACTGAGAAAGGCACACTTCTTATAGTCAGGAGAACTTGTGGCTTCTATTGAAAAGGCTATTTTTAACCGTCGCTATTATAGTTTTTAAATGTGCTATCTGATTAATTTTGTGAGCCTGGATTCTCTCTTCACAGGCTAATTGACCCATTGTAATACTGAAGTTGAATCTTCAAAAGTGTCTGAATGCTTCAATTTTCACTTTATTCTTTCTCAGTTCTTTGGGTTTTTTTAAACCAAAAAGTAGCCTTGATTGCCAGGGGTTGGAGGTAGATTAACCATTTAGCTAGATTGTGGAAAAATGGAATGAATAGTTCTAAAAGCCAAGCACCACCTCCTTTGATACAAATAACCTATTCTCCTTACATATCCATTAACTTGCTTAGTTTCCAATCAAGACTGGGTAGACAACTTTACCGGTCACCAAGGAACCCAGTGTCTGATCCTGGGTCTCATTTACCAAAGAGCAACAGCCGGAATCACTGTCTTCCAAGTGCTTTCTTCATGGACATACTTTGGGTTTTATAGGTTTACTCCAGTGGAGGACTGGATCTGCTTTTCTTTTGCAAATGATTTGTTGTAACCTACAGACCTATGTCCTGTAAGCATGTGGAAAATAAAATTAAATAGAAAGAAGAGGCCATGGAGAATCTATTGCATTGTTGAGACTTCGGCTGAAGGTGGCTGAAGGTTTCAGTCATCTACTTTTGGGTAGTCATTTGAGATGTTGAGTGACTCCAGGAAGTGATGGTTTTTGGGTAATGAAAGACAAATACTTCTCCTGGGGATTGTGAATCCTTTACATTCAAGTAATTTTAATTTTTTCATCTGGAACTAAATAATGCAATTTCATGTTTTTATCTCTTCATCATCCTGTGGTATTTAAACACTTTTTTAAAAGTGTGTTATTTATAAGCCTGCTTCGTAGGAGAAATCTTTACTGATTTAAAATTTATAAACCAAAAGAAGGGGTGCACAACCACAAAAAGAGTGTAAGATAGGAACAATAGAAGTGACCATGACCATCCAGACTCAGGAATATAGACACGTACATCTTCTATTCCTCATCTTCAGGCACCACCTTTGGTAAATTTGCTGCAAGGCCCTGTTGTGTGGGAGCAGTGTGGAGCCAGAAAATAGGATAGGCTTTTGGAATGATTCACAGCTTATAAAGGCAGAATTGATGACTCTCCCTGGAAAACAGGATATATTCCTAACAATAATGAAAACTCTTCAAATGCAAAAGTATTTTCTTAGGTGACTTCAGGCTGAAAAAAAAGCTATCTTCAGTAGCCACACACATCTGTATTCTTATTACCTAATTTGTAGCACATGGTGGAGCAGCCCAGGCAGTATTGAAGGTTGATCTCAGTATTAGTGTGGCATCAGTAATTCACTCTGTAGAGCTGGATCTTCCACTCAGGTTTAATGCATCAGACAATCAGTTTCAGTCACAATAAGCTGGCATGTAGAGGTATCTGGACAAAGAAAATAACTTCTTTATGAGGCTGTGTTGTTGATTTTTAAAGGTCTTTTCATAGAGGTATAATATCAAACAGATCACTGACTCTTGGGTGGTTGTTTTTGTTGATGTTGTTGTTGTTTTTAATTTTCAGAATATTTGGGATCTGTTAAATCTCATCTCTGACCAGTCACACAGACAAAAATTCTCTAAGAAGGAAGAGGTAGTAAATCTGCATCTGTTATGTGATTGCTTAATTGGTGTCAAGCTATAGGCTCCTGATTCCCTTGTTTTTATGTCACACTCACACTGCACTCTCTGAACTCCCAGTATAGCACTCTCAGGAAGCCTCTTAGCTCTCCCAGGCAGAAAAGCAAGTAACTGAAAGCAGCTCTGGAAGTTGGATATGTTCACCATCACCTGTTATTATCACGTAGACACAGCCTCTTGTAATGGCTTTGTATCTGAGAAGTCTGCCTCTAAAGTCACGGTGGCAATTAATAATACCCACACCTAAATCAAAATTCCTATTGCTGCTCTTACTGGTAATATAAGATTCTTCCTGTTTCTTTCATAAATTAGTTGATAACTGTCTCTGCTTCTCTGTTGAGTGAAAGGATTTTAATTACACAATGCACAGGAGCACAAAGCTTCATCTCCTGGCCAGCGGACAATGGAGGCTTGTGATAAAAGCACATTAAACCTTCATTGAGGTTGTTTACACATTTGTAACAGTGGCTGTGGTTGTCTCTGATAGCAGGGACAATAAATCAAAACCTTAGGATGTTCTTTTCATTAGCCAATGATTTTATAGCCTGCAGTGGCTTTTTAACCATCCATGCATAAAATGGACTGATATAAATTGTAATTACTGGGAATAACTAGAATAACTAGGTGTTTGTTGTTGCTGTTGTTTTTGAGATAAAGTCTCGCTGCAACACCCAGGTTGGAGTGCAATGGCACAATCTTGGCTCACCAAAACCTCCACCTTCCAGGTTCAAGTGATTCTCCTGCCTCAGCCTCCCTAGCAGCTGGGATTACAGGCACCTGCCACCATGCCTGGCTAATTTTTTGTATTTTTAGTAGAGACAGGGTTTCACCATGTTGGCCAGGCTGCTCTCAAACTCCTGACCTCAGGCGATCTGCCTGCCTTGGCCTCCCAAAATGCTGGGATAACAGGCGTGAGCCACCTCGCCCTGCCAATAACTAGTTTTAATTCCCCCAACAGATATTTAGGGCTTTCATATGTTTCTGAAGATTCATGTAGTGCATTGATAGTCCCCTATTAGTGTGCAACACCCACTGCATGCTAGGAAGTTTCATAAGCTTTTTCCTTAGGCCTTTAATGGGGATTACATTATTCTTTTAACTCAGAGTTATGGACACCATAGTGGCAATATCAACCAGACGACAAAAAGAAAAGCTGCCTAGCTTCCTGGGGAAACAGTTGGGTGGGAAAAAGAGATAGGTCAGTGCCTTCATCTCTGAGAAGAAATGTGGAGAGAGGACTCTCTCGGAAAATGAGAGAGGTCTGTGTTCTCGCCTAGCTCTACCACGTACTATACATGAAAGAAATCAAGAATGCTGTGGCCCATTTGAAGTATTCAACTATATTTTCTTTTTGTTTTCTAGCAGGGAGTCACAAATACAATTTGGCATTGCAGAGCCCTAGTTTGATGCCTAAGATGTGGATTTAATTTTAACTAAGATCCAAATGTAACAGTCAATATTAGAGAAAATATGGCAGAAAGGAAAAAATTTAAAAACTATATCTAGTTTGTAATGCTGAATCAAGTTGCCTTGGGTGTCCAAAGGTTCCTGGAAATATTTGTGAAGTTCTTTCATTGAAAAAACTTGGCTTTTAAAGGTAGGCCGTCCAACAAGCCCAAGAAGGTGGTTGACAACACAAATCCCATTCATCGATGGACATTGGTTTGTACAATCTTTCTCCCTCTTCTAGCTCTTACAGTATCACCACATCAGGAAACAGCTGTCAGTTGCTTTGTTTTCCATCAATTGTTGATGTGTTTAAGGCTGACATAGTTTCAATTTACATGTTTTCTTTCCATAAGAGTCATCAGTGATATGTAGGCCACCCAAATTCTAGACATGACACGGTCAGATAGAACTTATTTCTTTTTGTAAAAGAAATAAGATTAATTCTGCTTTTAATCTTCCTTATGTCATTGTTATACTATTACCATTATTATATTAACATAAAACTTATTAATATATTAATGGTAATATTAAAATATAGCTTTATATAATAATATATGATGGTCATTAATACTAGTATATTGCATTTATGATAATATCTCTATTTTCTTAGCACCTGCCAAGTGCCAGGCTTTATATACATTGTTTAAAATCTTCACAGCATCCAAACGAGAAGGAAATTATTGTCCCAGGGTTACAGATGAAGAAAAAGAGTGAGGCCCAGAGAGATTTAGCAACTTTTTCAGTGCCACATAGCTAGTAATTAGCACAGCTAAGATTCAAATACCATATGGTCTGACTCCAAAACTCAAGTAGTTTTTATCATATCCTACTGCATCTCGTTCTCAAGCAGTGGACCACGCTCTAGTAAAAGACATGTGTATGGAAAAACACAGTCTGCAGCAGTTCATAACAGAGCTTAAAGAGTGGTTGCTATCTTAGTCTCTGTTAATGCTATAAATGTGCCAAATAAGTGTCACCTTCATGTGGGCAAATTTTAACTACCTCATGAACTACATTTACAAGGAGATGCTTAATTTACTACAGTTTGTTTATGAGTGCTCTTGTGTGAGGTGAATAATTTAGGGCAGTTTATTTTTAGAGTTACACAAGGAGTGGATTAATAAAATACCCACTCAAACAAGAATGTCAAGCAAATTTAGCTTGAAACACAAGGTAGACATAGTGTAATAAGAGGGCTGAGAATAAACCTTTGAACTTAAAGAGTCCTGATTCCTGTTTGTAACCCTGATGCCCAGATCACTGGCTTGTATTTCACAATATTGACTTTTCAGTAAATGGGAAGCTTTCTCTTTTAACGAAAAGTCTGAATTGAATCTTATTTACAATAGATTTACATTCTTCAAAAAAAAAAAAGTTTTTAGCATATTTAGTTTAGGCCAAAAAACTTGGAGTCATCCTTGACACCTTTTGTCTTATATCGTATATCTAATCAATCCATCCAAAAACCCTTGATGGTGGCCGTTAAAGATTTATGGAGATTTTGAACACTTCTTCCCAGCTCTACAGTTACACCCTGGTCTCAGCAATCATCATTTCTCACCTGGATTTTTTTTTTTTGTACACTCTATTACCAAGGCTGGAGTGCAGTGGCGTGATCTTGGCTCACTGCAACCTCCACCTCCTGGGTTCAAGAGATTCTTGTGCCCTAGCCTCCCAAGCAGCTGGGACTACAGGCACGCACTACCATGCCTGGCTAAGTTTTTATATTTTTAGTAGAGACAGAGTTTCACCATGTTGGCCAGGCTGGTCTCGAACTCTTGGTCTCAAGTGATCTGCCCACCTCAGCTTCCCAAAGTGCTGAGATTACAGGCATAAGCCACCGTGTCCAGCCATTTGCCTGGATTTCTGTAATACCTTTTGAACTGGTCTCCTTGCTTCACAACTTTCTTGGTCACTATAGCATGGGAAAAAGAGAGCTGGAGAGTTGAGCTGTAGCCATAAATGCTTTGGCCTAAAAGTTACTCGTATCACTTCTACTCATTCTTTTTTTCATTTGACTAGAATAAGTCACATAGCCACAATTACTTTCAAAGGAGCAGGGAATTGTAATCTTCTGTTTATCAGAAATAGAGAACTAGATACAGGTGAACATAAGTAATGATACCACAACTTAGATCTAAGCCACTTGGCAATGAAGGCAAAAAGTGAAAGTTTAAATTGCTCCCTCTGCCTAATAAGATCACACCAGTTCATAAGAGAGAAAAGCTTTTACCCACATCTTGCATAATAAACAACAGTTGAACAGCCGGGCATGGTGGCTCATGCCCGTAATCCCAGCACTTTGGGAGGCTGAGGTGGGCAGATCACTTGAGGTCAGGAGTTCAAGACCAGCCTGGCCAACATGGCAAAATCCAGTTTCTACTAAAAATAGAAAAATTAGCCAGGTATGGTGGCACACGTCTATAGTTCCAGCTACTCAGGAGGCTGAGGTATGAGAATTGCTTGAACCTGGGAGGCAGAGGTTGCAGCGAGCCGAGATCTCACTACTGTACTTCAGCCTGGGAGACAGATCAAGAGCAAGACTCTGCAAAAAAAAAAAAAAAAAAAAAACCAGAAGTAATCAGAATTATCTAATCTAGCCAACAAACACTTGCCAAAAATGAACACTTTCTTATTGTAGGGTATTTTTTAAATTATACTTTAAGTTCTGGAGTACATGTGCAGAATGTGCAAGTTTGTTACATAGGTATACATGTGCCATGGTGGTTTGCTGCACCCATCAACCCATCAGCTACATTAGGTATTTCTCCTAATGCTATCCCTCCCCTAGCCCTCCCACCCCTGACAGGCCCCAGTGTGTGATGTTCCCCTCCCTGTGTTCATGTGTTCTCATTATTCAACTCCCACTTATGAGTGAGAACATGCAGTGTTTGGTTTTCTATTCTTGAGTAAGTTTGCTGAGAATGATGGTTTCCAGCGTCATCTATGTCCCTGCAAAGGACATGAACTCATCCTTTTTATGGCTGCATAGTATTCTATGGTGTATATGTGCCACATTTTCTTTATCTAGTCTATCATTGATGGGCATCTAGGTTGGTTCCAAGTCTTTGCTATTGTGAATAGTGCCACAATAAACATACGTGTGCACGTGTCTTTATAGTAGCATGATTTATAACCCTTTGCGTATATACCCAGTAATGGGATTGCTGGGTAAATGGCATTTCTGTTTCTAAATCCTTGAGGAATCACCACACTGTCACGATTGCTACAAAGAGAATAAAATACCTAGGAATACAACTTACAAGAGATGTGAAGGACCTCTTCAAGGGGAACTACAAACCACTGCTCAAGGAAATAAGAGAGGACACAAACAAATGGAAAAACATTCTGTGCTCATGGATAGGAAGAATCAATATTGTGAAAATGAACATACTGCCCAAAGTAACTTATAGATTCAGTGCTATGCCCATCAAACTACCATTGACTTTCTTCACAGTATTGGAAAAAATACTTTAGATTTCCTATGGAACCAAAAAAGAGCCCACATAGCCAAGACAATCCTAACAAAAAGAACAAAGCTGGAGACATCATGCTACCTGATTTCAAACTATACTACAAGGCTACAGTAACCAAAACAGCATGGTACTGGTACCAAAATTAAATGGGCTTAGTTAGTTCACTTTACTTTTCTTGTATAAAAACACTATGTCATGGCCATAGCTAGAACTTGGGTCCTCTGTGTGGAAACTCTTGTGTGGTCTTTACCAGATGGTCAGTGAATTCTTCATGGAGAGACTTGGCAACAGTCTCTTTCCAGAGGTCAGGGATCAGATAGCTGTAGGTCTTGGAGATGGCATCAAAGGTAGCCTTGGTAAAGTTGCCTAGGGCAGCAGTGCAGCCCTGATCAAGGTGTAGCAGTCATTGATACTGGCCATCATCTGTAGCTTCTTAGGCAAAGGGGCAGAGACATTGCCAATGCATCTGAGGGCAGAGATGAGACACACCAGCACAGGGCCAAAGTGGTCAGTCACTCCACAAGGAATGATGTGGAGCATACCAATCTTATTCCCCAGTAGCCTCTGCATGGGGTAAATGGAGAGCTTGGCCAGGGTGATGGACCCTCAGATGGCAGTGGCTACCTCCCTGAAACATTTAACACCCAGATGATGTGGCCATTGTACCTGGTCCACTGGCCAGCAACAGTCTGCTTTTGCATGGGCATAATCTTTAAATTTTCATCCTTGAGGGATGCCCCCAGGAAAAAGTCAATTATCTCAGCATTTTTATGGGCAGGGAGAAGAGATAGATCTCTTCCAGGGACTTGATCTTCATGTCCTTGACCAGGAAGCTCAGCTTGGTGACTGGGAGCCACTCACCTCAGTCTTGCTGCTGTGAGCTCTGCAGGCTCCCAGGCCCTCCCGCAGTCCTGATGTCATTTGCCCTTTGGTGTTTTATCAGACAGGTGGCTCTTTAGAGTATTCTTGACCAATGAATTCAGATGCTTCTTAAGGGCACTATTGAATTATCCAATACATCAAGAATTGGCACACTTTTTCTTTAAAAGTCCGTATAGTAAAATATTTTAGGCTTTCCAGGCTGTATGGTCTTGCTAGTGACTATACAACTCTGCCATTGTAGTGCGAAACAGTCAAACACCATACGTTAATAATTGAGCATGTGTTCTTACACACACACCACACAAACAGACACACACATTATACACAAAAATGGTGGTGAGCTTAAACTGGGCCATGGGCTGAGCTGTAGTTTGCTGATCCCTGTAATGCATCATCCACATAGCAGTGCTTACTCTAAGTAATATCAAATGATATCAGTATAGACGTTAAAGGGAGTGGACAGAAAATTCAGTTATCTCAATAGTTGCCATTTTTGACATATAAATTTATTTCTGAAAAAAAAGAAGAGCTATTAGAAACATAAGAAATTATTCAGTTAATGACAAAATATTAAGGTAATTTCCACTAGGCTTGAAGTAAAGAACGTGAAAAGAATGCCTAGTACACATTCATTACTCAGTGATGTTTTGGGAATTCTAGGCAATGGAATAAAAAAGCAAATTTGGGAATTCTAGGCAATGGAATAAAAAAGCAAAAAATGTGGACTACATATTGGAAAGAAGGAGAGCAAATTATAATTTTTTATAAGGAGTATGAAACTCTACCTGGAATATCTAAGACAATCAACTGCAAAACTTGTAAAATTAGAAAATCAACAATAAGGTAAACATTAAGAAACAATTGCTTTGCTATATACCACCAATTGCACTTAGAAAATGTAATAGTAAAGATTTTACTAACAATAAGCCAGACATTTAAAATATCAAGCAGTAAATTAAGAAACATGTAAAGCCTAAATGAAGGGACCACAAAATTTTTCTGAAGGACATAAAATAATATCAAGAATAATGAAGTGGTTGTTGAGTTTCTGGATAAAAGATTTAGTAATTTTAAAATGTCAATTTTCCTTATATATATTTATGAATTTAATTTAAGCCACTCAAAATTCCTACAAATCTTTTGTGGAAGTGGACAAATGATTTTAAAATTCTGTGGGAAGATAAAATGTGAAGAATTAAGCAAAATATGAAAAAGAGGAACATTGAGGGACACTTGTCTTTCCAAATATCAGAATTTCTGTAAGGTCACTGTAATTTAAAGTGTTCTGTAGTTTTGAAAAATAAACAATAGATCAATGATACAGAATATGGACTTCACAGGTAAACTCATATAAAAAGAAATTTGTAATAAAGATAATATTTCAACTCGGGAAATGGATAAACTATTTCATAAAGTATCTTGAAACAATCATTTTATTCACTTGAAAACAAGTATAAATCTTCATCCTTTCCTCACACCATATATAAAATAAATTCCAGATAGCCTAACAATCTAAATATACAAATTTATTAAAGCATTAGAAAATATTTTACAAGCTCAGGCTAGGAAATGTCTTTCATAGGACACCATACAATCCTGGACCCAAGAAGGAAAATACTGAGATATTTTATCTAAATAGGGTGTATGGGTATGTGGGCGTGTGTAGACACAATATATAATATGCAGCAATTCATATTTTGGACAAAGGCTTAATATCTGCAATATAGAAAAGGCTCCTAAAATTCATTGAAATTAGAAAGTATATTTTTTCCAAAAAAAATGAACAAAGTCTACATATATTTAATATTTTCTTACATGGCAGGGGGTGTTTTTAAAGCATTTTATTTAATCCTCACCAAAATTTTATTTTATATATTTTTTCCAAACATTACTAATCATTATAGAAAAGCATGTTAAAAGTGTTCCTCTATCTGATTGATGAAAATTTTAAAGACTTAGAATATGAAGTGTTAGCAAGGTTTGGGGATAAGATTACCCTCATATATTTAGGGGGAATAAGCACAGAATTTTTAGAGGACAATTTGGCTGCTTGGTCACTCTTTAAAATGATCATGGCTTTTGACTTAGCAATTCCACTTATAGAAAATTCTCCTGCATAAATACTTGCATATATGTATTAAAATACATGCATAAGGATAATTAGAGAAGTATTGTTTCTGATAGAAAAAAATGGAACAAAAATGTTGCAGTGCATTACTGTTACAAACCAGGAATAAGACAGAGAAATGTGATTACTCTTTTACCTTAAATTGCTTGAAAAAAATTGCCCAAGAGTTGGAAACAGGCAAAAGGTTTCTGGATATTCTTCCAAGGGAGTAGAGTTGTCCTTGGTGACTCTCCATGAATGATCTGATTCCAAAAGGTGTGTGCAACTTTTACATTCTATTAAGTAAGCTATTTTATAACTGAAACGGTAGAAGTTTTAGAAAACGGATATTAATGCAAATGATTCCTGTTCATAGGAATGCAAATGAATTACTCTATATAAATACAATTGACTTGGGCCCTATAGAAAAAGATAATCTCAAACATAAAATTTAATTGCTCCATGGAATATTAAGCAGTTTTATATTTATTAACAAATTATATTTCACAATCCTGGTTGCATATATATATATAATGTTTGTTCTTCAAGTTGTCCTATGAACTTGTTATGTAACCATTATTTAACATATTATTGACTCCCTGATTAATTTATGAATGTAAAACAATCTTTGATGTGATTATTTTATATTTGCATGAGAGTCAGGATTGTACTTTTGTGAAAATTATAGATTAGTACAATACTAAAGTGGTTAACTTTTATGAGACAAGAAGTTCTTTATTGCATGGTCTTTGCTATGGCTTTAACCATTTTTTCTTATTTAAAATCAAAATGGATTTTATTATGCCCTGGACAAGAATTAGATTCTATTTAGTGATACTGTTGAACTCTAGGTTGGGATAATGATGAGGCTTATCTGTTATACATGAAAACAAGAAACGTTTTCTGGATGTTCTGTGTCATCTTATCTCAAGGTCCTTCAACACAGATCTAAGATAAAATTTATGCTAATAAGAGAAGGGGATTATGGACACCAAAAAAATTGAGGCATTCTAGTGAACTTATTTAAAAAAAAACAAAACCAAACCAAACAAACCTCAGCTTCTGTGAAAATTAACATATTAAGAATAGCCCTTAAAATATTTTTTAATTTTTAGAATTCTTACATTTTTTTCCCCTTTAGCAAGGTAAAATGCAGTATCGTATTAAATTTCAATAAAACAGACTCTTGCCCTGTTCTAGCCATTTGGCCACATGTGGGTTATCAACATTGGTATTTGTCGAGGCAGAAGTGAAGGCACAATTGTATAGACTTTGTCATGCAACCAGTTCATTCTTCTTGCCACATAAGCAATGCCTCAGGGAGAGAAAAAAATTAAGGTACTTAAGGAAAGGAAAAAAGAACAGAAGAGAACTCAATCTGTACAGTTCAGTGAAGTACCACTTGCTTTTTCCTTTCATACAATCAGTTAACCACGCTATAAAATGCTGAAATCATCAGAGCCTGAGCTGAAACAGTGAGTTCAATTTTTTTCTCTCCTTTAAATGTCTCCTTTTCAGTTATACAGTATTTTATGAAATATTGATGTCTTGGTAGTCAACATGATGAATGTTGGGACACGCAGGGAATAGTTTAAGGAGTTTGTTTTAACAGTTATGCATTTAAATTGTCCCATTATAGTGGACATGCTTCTACTGCCAACACAAAATCAGTTCTTAAAGATCCAGTTCTCCTAGAATTTTTTTTTACTGCTTTCAATCATTTTGATAGCAATCCTGATGAATTCATGAGTTAAAATTATTTCATCCAAATGTTAGATTTCAAGGTAGCAGTTCAGGGTCTCCTTTTCTTGTATTGCAGGGACTTAACACATCATACTAAAGACATTTTGAGTTAAAAATATGATATATTCTCTAAGGAAAACCTTTAGATATCTAGGCACAGTGGGGCATTTGCCTGAAAACAATTAAGTTATACAATGTATATCTGTATAAAAACCATTCCTGCAACTCAATGTACTTTTGTTTCAGTCTAGTTCTTAGGTCAAGGTCCTAGCCTCAGAGCCTGTTCCTAATAGCTGTATAAGAATTTAGTGAATCAATGAGCACGTAGAAAACATTATGCATCATTCTCTTCCATCAGTGGGAGAACAAAGATAAATTATTTTTATTTCTCTTAGCCCTTCTTTGCCTACTTACCCCCAAATCATGAATTTACACAATAATAAGCTGGATCTTAACAACCATTAAAGTCAATTTCTATACTTTACAGGTGGAGCATCTGAGGCTTGGAGTTTTGAAGGGGCTTACCCATGTCTACACAGCAAGTTAATGGCATAACAGCCAGATGCAAATCCATGCCTTCCAGCTGTAAATCCAATGACACTCATTATGTCAGACTGTGTTTTGGGTTGGGTATGTTTCCATAACATCAGTAAAGGTTAGAGCGAGACTCTGGCAACCTGTCCAGGTCTTTTGGCTTTTTATCCTTCTGGAGGAAAAAGAGAAAGGTCCTAAAAGACCTTTTGGTGTTTGTTTTTTCTTTCACTGCCCACATCTTTAGAAGCACCTCAGAGCTGGCAAACATCCCCTTAGTTGCCTGTCATCAGCTTTACCTATTTCATTCACACAAGCAGAGTCATTTCTGAGCTTTCCACAAAGCAGTGCTACTGTCAGCACAATCAGGCCAGAGTCCAAGATACTGTTCTACGATTACATGTAAACATGGCTGAGATTTAAGAAAGTGTTCTTGCCAGCACTCTTTTTAAGGAGTTCTACTATTACAGCAGGTTGGCAAAGGACTTGAGAGCCATGATGAAGGTTCTGGTAGGTCAGGGGTTGTCATGGAGGGGTTTTAATTTAGGAAATGAAATATTCAATGGACTGTTTTGTAAAAGTAACTTTGGAAAAGTAACTATGGCAGTAGCATGTTAGCATGAAAGTAAGACTAGATTCAGGGGAAACAATTAGGAGGCAGTAGCTATAATCCTGATGGTTCTTTGCAGGTGATTTGATCTCAGAGGTCATAGAAAAGTGAAAGGACTTGAGAGGTATTTTACAGTAGAATAGTCAGGACTTGATAATTGTTTGAATCTGATTGAGAGGAGGGTGAGAGATTAGGAGACTCAAAAATGATTCCCAGGTTTCTGGCTTGGTTGACTGGGTGGGTAGATGTCCCATTCATAAGGTTGAGAAGTCTGGAGAAAGGACAGGTTTGGAGGGGAATATGTTGAGTTTTTGTTTATGTTGTGTTTTAGTACCTTAGGACACCCATGTAGAAACGTCCTGTAGACAGTCAGCTATACTATACAGAACTTAAATTTGTGGAGGATTATTCAAACAAGTGTGGGCAATTTGTCCGGTCTACAGCCCAGCCCAGAGAACTGTTCCCACTCTAACCTCACATTCTAGTGCCCACCCCAAACCCTCACTCCCCTCCAGCTACACTGGCTTCATTGGTGAGTCTCCAAAACACAAGGCACATTCCAGATTGGAGGCCTTGGCAGTGGCTGTTTTGTCTGCTTGGAATGTTCTTCTCCCCAAATCTGCACAGCCAGCTTTATTATCTCCTTCAAGGCTTTGCTCAATCTCCTTCTCAATGTGGCCTTACCAAGATCACACTGTTTAAAATTGTAATCACCGACCCCTCCCCGACATATTACTCATATTTTTTAGCTCTACTTACTCTTTATTTCATAGTTCTTGTCATCTTGTATTGTATTAGATCATGTATTTATTCATGATGTTTATTGCTTATTATGTCTCTCCCACTGCAGGAAAGGAAGGTCCATATGGGCAAGGATCTTTGTCTGTTCACTGATGTATCCCAAGTGCCCAGAACAGTGCTTGGGACACAGTGAGTGCTCAATAAATATTTGTTGTCTACATTAATGTTTGCTTAGCACATTACAGAAGTACCAGAATATCCATGTGGGAGCCCCTATTTCTATTGCTCCCTCCACTGCATTAACCCAATGAAACAGATCCTTGGAGTAGTGATTCTCAAATTTAGACACACTGATGAATCATCTGAGGAAAAAAATATATATATATCTATATATTTATCTATTTATATATATCTATATATATCTATATTTATATATAGATATATATATATTAGAGATAGGGTCTTGCTCTGTCACCCAGGCTGGAGTGCAGTGGCACAGTTACAGCTCACTGTAGCCTCAAAATCCTGGGCTCAAGCAATCTTATTTCTTCAGCCTCCTGGGTAGCTAGGACTATAGGCACACACAACCATGCCCAACTAATTTTTTAAATTTTTTGTAGAGACAAGGTATCACTATGTTGCCCAGGCTGGTATTGATCTCCTGACCTCCGGTGATCCTCCTACCTTGGCATCCCAAAGTGCTGAGATTACAGGCTTCATCTGCGCATCTTTTAAAAATGCAGGTTAGGACCAATCAGTGAAAGTGAAGCCAGAGATTCTGCATGCTTATCAAGCTTCCACCAATGCCAATGCTAATGGTCTGTGGACCACATGTTGATAGCAAGAACTCAAGAGAACATCCAACTACTGGTTTATACCTGCTAAAAGTCACAGACACTTTTCTGTATGTTAGCAGATTGTCATTTCTAGGATGAAAAAACAATATAAAATAACATGAATTAGGTAACAATACATTAAGACAATTAAGTGCCAGAAGCAATGATGCACACGATTGTTACTTGTGAGAATTGAGGAAAGGGGACGTCAAAGTGGTAAGGGAGAGTACGCACCTATGATAATTGGTTGAGAGGCAATTGGTTAAGAAATGTTTGTTTAGTTACTATCAAAGAACAGTGATGTATTGAATATTCATTAAATAATATTTCAAACAAATTCAGTACCTGTTACATGCCAGGTACTTTATGTATATTATCCTAATCTCCCCTTCAATCTGTAAAATTGTATTATTATCTCCTTTTGATGAAGGAGAAGAGTTAAATAGCTAGACTCAGTACACAGCTAGTAACTGTTTGTTATTGGATCTGTTGAACATCAAAGCTCCTTTTCTTTCTACTACTACAGTATCGTGCCTTTAAGAAGTAAATGAGTCTGACTGTGGTGTCCTCTGCTTACCAGAAATCCTCAGGTTCCTCCAGCCTCTGAATAATTTGGAGTGAACCTATCATGGGCTCTGGAAACAATAAACAATTGATGGATTCTTGCTTTATTCTCCACTTCTCATCTTTCCTCAGTTACACTCTAACTCCCCTCTCATTTGGGGCTCCCATGTTGAGACATAAGTGCATAATATCCATCTCTTGGGCCCAAGTGATGACAGCAGGCTCTAGAATTGCAGGTCTTCCCTATCTTCTGTTATCCCTGTTTCTTAGGGCCAGTTACTTAATCTCTGTAAAGCTCAGTAGCCTCATTTATTAATAAACATAATAATATTATTTGCCTAATATGGCTGTTATGAGGATCAGAGGGGACCGTGTATACAAATCTCCTAACCCTGTACCTGACACATAATAAGAACTCAGTGAATGCAAGTGATAATAGCACATCCTACAGGATTTTATATGTTCGTTCACCAACAGTGAGCAACTTGAAGGCCTCAAGTGTAAAATATTCATTCTCCTATCTCCATACCCGATAATATTACACAAATAAATACCTGCTTTGTAATCAGTGAACTGACCATTATTCCACTGAGTCTGGTAAATATCCAGGTTTCTAGTAAATGCTGAGCTTGCATTTAGTGGCGAGAGGATGTGCAAATTTGAAAATATACAAACTCTATCTTTGAGGCATCTAGACTAAGTGGGATGTAGTTCTAATGTAAACAAGGTTGAGTGACATCTATTTGTTGAATTAAATAATTTTAGATAGTAATAAAAATAGCTACCAGTTTTTTACCCTCTCATTATATGCCTGGTACATGCATAATTTTATTTTACCCTCATACCAACCCTATGTTATAGGTACTATTTTCATCCTTATTTAAAATAAGTAATATCTCAAAAGGTTAAGCAACTTGTTCAAGTACAATCAGTTAAAAAGTACTATAACCAGTACTTAAATCCAGGAAAATGTGACTCCAAGACTCATACTCTTTTCATTGTCCTCTCTATACACACTGTGAGTTACTTATAGAAACATCTCCCCAATCTAAGTACTTATGAACTTGAAAGCCTCCCACAAATATGGCTAATATTGTATGTATACTGTAGCATCATGGAAGACCATGGGCCAGGGGCTCTCAAACTGACAGAAGCTCATTTAGAAAAGTAAAGATCTCACAGCCCACATACTTTATCCATTCCTTTAATGGGCCAATAAAATATAGGGATGATCAAGAAATGTATTTACAAAAGCAAAAATGAGGAAGGTGGAGTATTAAATATATACCTACTCTACCAACAAGAGTATGGATGGATTTTTCTGGAGATTTTTAACTCTCCCTATGGAAACACCACAATGAACAAGTATCCACACCAAATATCACCTTCATAAGAACAAAAAATCAGATAAGCAACCATACTACCTGGTTTTAACATTATATCAAGTAAAGAGGCACCGAAGAGGACAGAAAAAACAGTCTTGAATTGTCAACACCACCTCACACCAATCCTCTGGCAGTGGCTGTATGGCACAGAGAGAGAATTTGTGCAATAGGGGGAGAGAGAGTGCAGTGATTGTGGACTTTGCATTGGAACTCTGTGCTGCCCTGTCACAGTGGAAAGCAACACTGGGAAGAACTCAGCTGGTGCCCACAGAGGGAGCATTTAGGCCAGACCTAATCAAGGGGAATTGCCCAACCCAGCAGTCAGAATCTGAGTTCCAGCAAACCTCACCATCATGAGCTAAAGTTCTCTGGGGCCTTAAATAAACTTGAAAGACAGTCTAGGTCACAAAAACTGCAATTCCTGGGCATGTCCTGATGGTGTTCTGGGCTTGAAGCAAGTGGAATTGGAGGACACATGACACAGTTAAACATGAGCCAAGGTGGCGCCACCCCTCTCTCAACCCTAGGCAGCACAGCTTGCCGCTTCAGGAGAAACTCCTTCCTTCAGCTTAAGGAGAGGAGAGGGAAGAGCAGAGGACTATGTTTTGCAATTTGGCTACCAGCTCAGCCACAGTAGAATAGGGCACCAGTTAGATTCCTGAGGCCTTCATTCCAGGTCCTGGTTCCTGGATAACATTTTTAGACACACCCTGAGCCAGAAGGAAACCTGCTACCTTGAAGAGAAGAACCCAGTCCTTGCAGGATCCACAACCTACTGACTAAAGAGCCCTTGGGTCCTGAATAATTAGTAGCAATAGCTGGGCAGTACTTGCTGTGGGCCTTAGGTAAGACTCAGAGATGTGCTGGCTTCATGTGCAACCCAGCACATTCCTAGCTTTAGTGGCTACAGGAAAGGAATCCTTCTGCTTAAGAACAGTAGAGGGAAGAGTAAAGGGGACTTTGTCTTGCAGCTTAGGTACTAGCTAGGCCACAGTGGGGTAGAGGACCAAGTGGACTCTTGGGGTGTCTGATTTCAGGTCGTGGCTCTTCGATGGCATTTCTGTTCCTGCCTTGGGTCAGAGAGGAGCTCACTGCCCTGAAGGGCAGTGGCCTAGGCCTAGAAACATCTACCACAAGCTGACTGAAGAACCCTGGGACCTTGAATGAACTTCAGTGGTAGCCAGGAAGTACTTGTCACAGGTGTGGGGTGGTGGTGGCCATGAGGAGTGACTCCTTTGCTTGTGAAAAATGGAGGGAAGAGTGGGAAAGACTTTGTCTTGTGGCCTGTCAGCTTAGCCACAGTAGAATAGTGCACCAGGTAGAGTCCTAAGGTTTCTGACTCCAGGCCCTAGCTCCCAGACAGCATCTTGGAACCCACCCAGGACTAGCAGGATCTCACCTCTCTGAAGGGAAAGACGCAAGCCTGGTTGGCTTTGCCACCTGCTAATTGTAGAGCCCTAGGGCCTTGAGCAGACATAGGTGGTAACCAGGCAGTGGTTACTGCAGGGCTTGGGTGAGACCCAGTGCTCTTCTGGCTTCAGGTCTTACCAAACACAGTCCCAGTGGTGGTAGTGACATAGGTGTTTGTGTCACTCCTACCCCACCTCCAGGAAATTCAGCACAGAGGGAAAGACTCTACTTGTTTGGGAGAAAGTAAGGGAAGAGAAGAGTCTCTGCTTGGTAATCCAAACGATTCCTCTACATCTTATCCAAGACCAAGGTGGTACCTCTTTGAGTCTGTAAGAGCCACTCCATTACTGGGATTGTAATGTCCCTTAATGCAGACATGGCTGCAGGGACCAAAATCTTAAACACTCAAGTGTCTTTGAACACCCAAAAAGCCTTCCCAAGAAAAACAGGTACAAACAAGCCCAGACTGCAAAAACTACAGTAAATACCTAACTCTTCAATGCCCAGACACTGATGAATGTCTACAAGCATCAAGATCATCCAGGGAAACAGGACCTCACCAAATGAACTAAATAAGGTACCAGGGACCAGTCCTGGAGAGTGAGAGATTTGTGGCCTTTCAGACAAAGAATTCAAAATAGTTGTTTTGAGGAAACTCAACACAATTCAAGATAACATAGAGAAGGAATTATGAATTCTATCAGATAAATTTAAAAAAGAAATTGAATAATTAGAATTCAGTAGAAATTCTGGAGTTGAAAAATGCAGTTGATATATTGAAGAACACATCAGTCTCTTAATGGCAGAATTGGTCAAGCAGAGGAAAGCATTAGTGAGCTTGAAGACAGGTTATTTGAAAATGCACAGAGGCCAGGCGTGGTGGCACATGCCTGTAATCCCAGCACTTTGGGAGGCCGAGGCAGGCAGACCATGAGGTCAGGAATTTGAGACCAGCCTGGCCAACATAGTGAAACCCCGTCTCTACCAAAAACAAAAATAAATAAATTAGCTGGGCATGGTGGCGTGCACCTGTAATCCCAGCTACTCAGGAGGCTGAGCCAGGAGAATCACCTGAACCCAAGAGGTGGAGGTTGCAGTGAGCTGAGATTGCACCACTGCACTCCAGCCTGGACAATAGAGTGAGACTCTGTCCAAAAAAAAAAAGAAAGAAAGAAAATGTACAGAGAAGACAAAAGAAAAAGTAATTAAAAAGAATGAAACATGCCTACAAAATCTAGAAAATAGCTTCAGGAGGACAAGTCTAAGAGTTATTTAGATTTAAATACACTTAAAGAGGAGGTGTACAGAGAGATGAAGTAGAAAGTTTATTCAAAGGGATAACAAACAACTTCCTAAACCTAGAGGAAGATATCAATATTCAAGTAGAAGAAGGTTGTAGAACACCAAACAGATTTAACCCAAAGAGACTCCCTGAAGGCATTTAATAATTAAACTCCCAAAGGTCAAGTTTAAAGAAAGGATCCTAAAAGCAGGAAGAGAAAAGAAACAAGTAACATACAATGAGCTCCAATGTGTTTGACAGCAGACTTAAGTGGAAACCTTACAGGGCAGGAGACGGTGGCATGACATATTTAAAGTGCTGAACGAAACAACAACAACAAAAACTTTTATCCTAGAATAGTATATCTGGCAAAAAATATTCTTCAAACATGAAGGAGAAATAAAGATTTCTCCAGACAAACAAAAGCTGAGGGACTTCATCAACACCAGATCTGTCCTACAAGAAGTGCTGAAGGAAATTCTTCAGTATGAAAGAAAAGGGCATTAATGAGCAATAAGTAAGCATCTGAAAGTATACAATGCACTGGCAATAGTAAGTACAGAGAAAAACACAGAATATTCTAACACTGTAATTGTGATGTGTCATCACATCTTGAATACAAAGACTAAAGGATGAACCAATCAAAAATAATAATTACAACTTTTCAAGACATAGTATAATAAGATATAAATAGAAAAAACAAAAAGTTAAAAAATGGAGGGACAAAGTTAAAGTGTAAATTTTTTTATTAGTTTTCTCTTTGCTTGCTTGTTTGTTTACGCATCAGTGTTAAGCTGTCATCGTTCAAAATATTGGGTTATATTATTTGCAATACTCATGGTAATCCCAAATCAAAATGCATACAGCAGATACACAAGAAGTAAAAATCAAGAAATTAAAACAATATTGCCAGAGAAAATCAGCTTCACTAAAAAGGAAGACAGAAAGAGAAAAAAGGAAAGACCACAAAACAACTAGAAAACAAATAACAAAATGACCAGAGGAGGTCCTATCAATAATAACATTGAATATAAATTCATTAAACTCTCCAATGAAAAGACATCGAGTGGCTGAATGGATTTTTTAAAAAGCAAGAATTAACTTTCTGTTGTCTACAAGAAACACACTCATGTATAAAGATATACATAAACCAAAAATAATGAAAAAATATGTTCTATGTCAATGGAAACCAAAAACAGCAGTAGTAGCTATAGCTCTATCAGACAAAATGGATTTTGAGACAAAGACTGTAAAAAGGGACAAAAAATGTCATTATATAATGATAAAGGGGTCAATTCAGCAAGAGGATATATCAATTTTAAATATATATGCAATCAACATGGGAATACCCAGATATATAAAGCAAATATTAGAGAGAGATGGGCCCCAATACATTAGGTGAGGACTTCAGTATCTCACTTTCAGCATTGGACAGATCATCCAGACAGAACATAGACAAAGAAACATTGGACTTAATCTGCACTATAGACCAAATGGACCCAATAGATATTTACAGAACATTTCATCCAATGGCTGCAAAATACACATTCTTCTCCTCAGCACATGGATCATTTTCAAGGATAGATCATATGTTACATCACAAAACAAGTCATAAAACATTCAAAAAATTGAAATAATATTACATATCTTCTCTGACCACAATGGAATAAAACTAGAAATCTATAACAAGAAGAAGTCTGGAAAGTATACAAACACATTGAAATCAAACAATATGCTCCTGAATGACCAGTTGGTCAATGAAGAAATTAAGAAGGAAATGGAAAAATTTCTTGAAACAAATGATAATGAAAACAAAACATACCAAGACCTATGGAATACAGTGAAAGCAGTACTAAGAAGTTTTGGCTTTGAGTGCCTGCATCAAAGAAGAAGAAAAACTTCAAATAAACAACTTAACGATGCATCAAATAACAGAAAAGCAAGAGGATAGCAAACCCAAAATTAGTAGAATAAAAAAATAATAATCAGAGCAGAGCCTGTAATCCCAGCACTTTGGGAGGCCAAGGCAGGTGGATCACGAGGTCAGGAGATCGAGACCATCCTGGCTAACACGGGGAAACCCCGTCTCTACTAAAAATACAAAAAATTAGCCGGGCATAGTGGCAGGCACCTGTAGTCCCAGCTACTCGGGAGGCTGAGGCAGGAGAATGGCATGAACCCAGGAGGTGGAGCTTGCAGTGAGCTGAGATCACGCCACTGCACTCCAGCCTGGGCAACAGAGCGAGACTCCGTCTCAAAATAATAATAATAATAATAATAATAATCATCATCATCATCATCATCATCAGAGCAGAAATAAATAAAATGAAGAAAACACCACAAAACATTAATGAAAAACAGTTGGTATTTTGCGATGATAATATTAAAGGACAAACCCTTAGCCACACTAAGAAAAAGAGAGAAGATCCAAATAAATTTTTAAAAATCAGTGATGAAAAAGGAGACATTACAACTGATACTGCAGAATGCAAAGAATCCTTAGAGGCTACCATGATCAGCTATATGCCAATAAATTGGAAAACCTAGAATAAATGGATACATTCTTAGACACATACAACCTGAGCAGACCAATAGCAAGTAACAAGATCAAAGCCATAATAAAAAGTCTCCCAGCAAAAGAAAGCCCAGGACCCAATGGCTTCACTGCTGAATTTTACTAAATATTTAAAAAAGAACTAACACCAATCCAAAAAATAGAGTATGGAGGAATACTTTCAAACTCATTCAATAAGGCCAGCATTATCCTGATACCAAAACCAGACAAAGATACATCAAAGAAAGAAAAATATCAGCCAATATCCCTGATGAACATTGACGCAAAAATCCTCAACACAATACTAGCAAACCAAATTCAACAATACATTAGAAAGATCATTCATTATAACCAGGTGGGATTTATCCCAGAGATGCAAAGGACAATTCAACATATGCAAATCATACATCATATCAACAGAATGAAAGACAAAAACCATATGATCATTTCAACTGATGCTGAAAAAGCATTTGATAAAATTCAACATCCCTTCATGATAAAAAACCCTCAAAAAACTCGGTATAGAGGTAACATACCTCAACACAATAAAAGCCATATATGACAAACCCACAGCTAGTATCATAGTGAATGGGGAAAAACTAAAAGCCTTTTCTCTAAGATCTGGAACATGACAAGGATGCCCATTTTCACCACCATTATTCAATATAATGCTGGAATTCCTAGCTAGAGCAATCAGACAATAGGAGAAAAAAAAGCCATCCAAATTAGAATGAGAGAAGTCAAATTATCC
This sequence comes from Nomascus leucogenys, assembly GCF_006542625.1. NCBI lineage: Eukaryota > Metazoa > Chordata > Mammalia > Primates > Hylobatidae > Nomascus > Nomascus leucogenys. The sequence continues at coordinate 81,005,746 of NC_044391.1, forward strand.
TTGTTAACAGATTACATGATTTTATATTTGTAAAAATCTAAAGATTCCACCAAAAACCTATTAGAACTGATCAACAAATTCAGTAAAATTGCAGGACACAAAATTAACATACAAAAATAATAGCAAATTATCCTTGTTAAGAGATTACATGATTTTATATTTGTAAAAATCTAAAGATTCCACCTAAAACCTATTAGAACTGATCAACAAATTCAGTAAAATTGCAGGACACCAAATTAACATACAAAAATAATAGCATTTCCATATGCCAACAGTGACGAATCTGAAAAGAAAATTTAAAAAGTAGTCTCATTTATAATAGCTATGAATAAAATAAAATACCTAGGAATGAACTTAACCAAAAAAGTAAAATATCTTTACAATGAAAACTATAAAAGAATGATGAAAGAAATTGAAGAGGACACAGAAATATGGGAAGATATTCCATCTTCATGGAATAGAAAAATCAATATTGTTAAAATGTCCATATTTCCCAAAGCAATTTACAGATTCAATGTCACTCCTATCAAAATACCAATGACATTCTTTGCAGAAATAGAAAAGAAAATCTTAAAATTTATATGGATCTACAAAAGACCCAGAATAGCCAAAGCTATCCTGAACAAAAAGAACAAAACTGGAGGAATCCCATTACCTGACTTCAAATTATACTACAAAGCTATAGTAACCAAAACAGCATGGCATTGGCATAAAACAGACACACAGACCAATGGAACAGAATAGAGAACCCAGAAACAAATCCATACCTCTACAGTGAACTCATTTTTGATGAAGGTGCCCAAAACATATGTTAGAGAAAATACAGTCTCTTGAATAAATGGTTCTGGGAAAAATGGATATCCATATGCAGAAGAATAAAACTATATCCCTATCTCTCACCATATACAAAAATCAAATCAAAATTGACTAAATATTTAAATCTAAGACCTCAAACTATGTAACTACTATAAGAAAACATTGGGGAAACAGTCCAAGACATTAGACTGAGAAAAATTTCTTGAGTAATATACTACAAGCACAGACAACCAAAGCAAAAATGGACAACTGAGATTGCATCAAGTTGAAAAGCTTCTGCACAGCAAACAATCAACAAAATGAAGAGACAACCCACAGAACAGCAGAAAATATTTGCAAACTACCAATCTGACAAGGGATTCATAACCATAATATATAAGGAGCTCAAGCAACTCTATAGAAAAAATATCTAATAATCCAATAAAAAATGATCAAAAGATCTGAATAGATATTTCTCAAAAGAAGACATACAAATGGCAAACAGGCCTATGAAAAAGTGCTCAACATCACTGATGGTCAGAGAATTGCAAATCAAAACTACAATGAGATCATCTCACCTCATTTAAAATGTCCTTTAACCAAAGATAGGCAACACAAACGCTGGGGAGGATATGGAGAAAAAAGAATCCTTGTACACTGTTGGTAGGAATGTAAGTTAGTGCAACCATTATGGAGAACAGTTTGGAGATTCCTCAGAAAACTAAAAATAGAGCTACCATATGATCCAGAATCCCACTGCTAGGTATATACCTAAAAGAAAAGAAATCAGTATATGAAGAGACATCTTCACTCCCATGTTAATTGCAGTACTCTTCACAATAGCTAAGATTTGAAAGTGACATAAATATCCATCACTAGATGAATGGATAAAGAAAATGTGGTACATATGCACCATGGAGTACTATGCAGCCATGAAGAAGAATGAAATTCTATCATTTTCAACAACATGGATAGAACTAGAGGTTATTATGTTAAGTGAAATAAGACAGGCATTGAAATACAAACTTCGCATGTTCTCACTTATTTGTGGGAAGTAAAAGTTAAAACAATTGAACTCATGGAGATAGAGGATAGAATAATAATTACCATAGGCTTAGAAGGGTATTGTGGTGGGGGAGGGGGCAGGGGGAATTATGGATAATTAATAGGTTCAAAAATATTGTTAGCTAGAATAAATAAGATCTAGCATTTGATAGGACAATGGGGCAAGTACAATTAACAATAATTTATTGGACATTTAAAAATAACTAAAAGACTATAGCTGAGTTGTTTGTAACACAAAGAAAGGATAAATGCTTGATGTGATGGATACCCCGTTCATCTTGATGTGATTGTTATGCATTGTATGCCTGTAACAAAATATCTCATGTACCCCATAAATATGTATACCTACTATGTGACCAGAAATGTTAAAAATTAAGAATTAAAAAAAGTATATGGATGATTTCTACTTGAACTGCAGCATATATGTGTTGAGTATCAATTGGAAAATAAGTAAAAAATTATGTTAACGCACCAATATACATGGAATGATTAAATAATCCAAGAAATAAATAATAAATCTTAAAAATACTCATAAGGAACTCTTAATTCTTCATTAAACTGAAATCTGTGAAGTCATGTGTCATTTATCTGTAACAGTAAAACAAAGTACTTGCATGTTTGAATCAGTTATCTGGCCATTATCTGGACTTTCATAGTTTGGCACTGAGCCACAAATCATACATTTAGAATTACTTTCATGTAACCTTGTAACAGTGATCAAAATTGAGGTCTATGTCATCTGATCCAAAAGTCGCTTTGAGTTCTCAAGCCAGACAACATTCAGGAGGCATGAAGACCAAGACTGTGATATATTTTATTATAAGGAAAACATGGTGAGGTCACCAAGAAAAGCCTAGACTTGAAAGAGAAGAGCAAAATCAGTCCATGAAATTAGGCACTTATCTCTTAATGCAACTATCAATATGTTTTTATTACTAAAGGTAACAATTATGAAGTACTTACTTTGTACCAGGAATTGTGCTAACTGCTTTGCATATATTGTCTTGTATAAACTTCAAAACAAACCGACAAGGTAGTTACTGTTATCCATACCCAGTTTACAGCTGAGAAACTGAGGCTTACAAAGGATAAGCAACTCCTTTCAATACCACTTAGCCAATAAGTAGTGAAACAAGATTTTGGACCCAAAGTCCATGCTCTTAATCACTGTATTCCATCATTGTATTCCATGTTTAATGTACTATTAGTTAATGTCTACCACAGATTAGACTGCATCTTTTATTATGAGGATTATTATCAAACTGAGATCCTTTTGACAGTAGAAGGAGGCATGGTTAATAATTTTGTTGGGCATTCACAAGGACTGTCCCAGGCAAACAAGGATATATGTAATCCTATTTAATAACTTTCCAATCTACATCCTGACATGATACATACACAGCAAGAATTTTAACATCAGTTTGTAATTGTAATTGGGTGTACAAGTTAGATTGTGTACCACAAACACCTGCAGGGTAACCATTGTGATATATAGTGATGTGTTAACAGACCTCTAGTGCACTAGAAGAAAATGTATTTTCCTGGCTTGAAAGGGACCAATCAATTGTATGGGTCCAAAGTGGTGCTTTGGGGCTATGTGGAGCAAGTTTGCCCTGTGAAATTTCACAGAGGCAAGAAACTTTATGTCAATGAAGAAAGGCTGGTACCTCTTTACAAAGCCAGTTTCCAGTGCCCCTGGCCCTGCAGGAAAGCAGTTCTACTAAACAGATTACAGACACATCTGCAGCATTGGATCTCTAGCCTGGGTCCAGGCTGAACTAGGATGTCAGAGCAGGTCTAGAGGCAAGAGAATGGGTGGTAGAGACATTGTATTAGTCCATTCTCACACTGCTATAAAGAACTGCCTGAGGCTGAATAATTTATAAAGGAAAGAGGTTTAATTGGCTCACAGCTCCACATGGCTGGAGAGGCCTCAGGAAACTTACAATCATGACAAAAAGGGAAGCAAACATGTCCTTCTTCCCATGGCAGCAGGAGAGAGAAGTGCTGAGCAAAAGAGGAAAAGTTCCTTATAAAACCATCAGATCCCATGAGAACTCAGTCACTATCATGAGAACAGTATGGGGAAACTGCCCCCATTATTCAGTTATCTTCACCTGGTTCTGCCCTTGATACATGTGGATTATTAGAATTCAAGGTGATATTTGAGTGGGGACATAGAGCCAAACCATATTAGGCATAGAGGTCTGATGGGAGAGAACAGAGAAAAATGAGGCTGCAGAGCTAAGCAGAGCTATCCGCAATGGTGGTTATGCAGACTTCCCTCAGATATTGATCTTTTTATAACTTACTTTTATTAACTGAAAAATGAACTTTTAAAACCTTTGTACTCCAATATTCTTTGAAACCATCATAAGGCATAGCACTTAATCTCTCAGAATTGAAGATTACTACATTCATTCAACAAATATTTCTTGAGGGCCCATTAAGTGTTCTAGGTAGTCTTCCAGGAGCTGGGGATGAGTGGTGAACACAACAAATTCTGACCTCATTACTGAGTATGTCTGAAGGCTTTTATGGAAAATGACACTTTTAAAAACGTATATAAACAATGTTTTTCCAAGTCATGAAAATTATATCCCCTCTTTAGCCCTCAGTTCACTCAAGTGCAAAATAAAGGCACTGACCTGGCTACCTTTCCAGGGCTCTTCCAACTCTAAAATCCTATGGCCCTACTGTCACTTTCTTCAGGTTGGTGTGAAGGACAATGCCTTTCTTTATTCAACTTTTCCAATCTTAATGTTAAAAATATAAATTCATCTCAAAACAGCACAATTCACTACTTTTTATACACAGAATACAAATCAAAAGTTTAAACACATATATCAACCGAGGAGCTAAGCAAGAAGTGTAGTTATGCAACCAACATGTAACAAACCCATCCAGTGGCCTCCTCTGAAAGCTACACCAGAAAGACTTACTCCTTCTGGAGAGTAGTCTTGGTCAGATAATTCTTTGTGGGCCTTACGTGAACCAATATTTCAGAGAAACCATGCAGTGGCAGGGCACTATAGTTGAAGGTGAAATTGTATTTTCCTTCTTACTATTCTTGCATCGGAAATGGAGAAAAGGACTCCAAAGAGTACTGCTCCTTTCCAGAATAAGAAGAAAATTACACTATTTCAGAATCAGGACTGGTAGCATTTGGAAAGCTAATATAGGGAAGGGAGAGAGAAAATGAACTTTAATATTCCCATCCTACATGTCAGCACTATGCCATGACTTAATGCATGACCTCTAAGCCTTACAAGGTGTTGATCTGGTAAGCATTATTGTCTTCTGTTGTAAGATAAGGAAACTAGGGATGGAAGAGGCCAAGTAATTGCACGTTATTAAGTAGATGTTATTTGAGTCTGAAGCCACACTCTTTCCAGGTGCTCTCCTTTTTGGGATACCCTAACATGTTTAATCCAGTTTAGAAATTCCAAATTTAATTATATATTCACAATTTTAACTGTTGGCTGTTCACATGTAGCCTTGTAGTATTGTTATATTATCAACAACATATAGAAGTGGTCCTGATCACTGTATAAATATGCAGTGCTGTGCCCAGTATGTATAGATGCTCAAATATAGTAACTATTCTCCTAAAATCAGTGTTCCCCAACCTTTCTGTCACCAGGGATCGGTTTTATGGAAGACAATGGAATGGTATGGGGTTGGAGGATAGGGATGGTTTTGGGCTGAAACTGTTCAGCCTCAGATCATCAGGCATTAGATTCTCATAAGAAGCATGCAACCTAGATTCCACACTTGCAGTTCATGATAGGGTTCATGATCCTATGAGATTCTAATGCTGCCACTGATCTGACAGGAGCTGAGTTCAGGCAGTAATGCTTGCACACCTGCCACTCACCTCCTGCTGTTAGGTGATCATAACAGGCCACCAATCGGTACTGGTCTGCAGCCCAGGGTTCGCAGACTGCCTTAAATGGTTATAGCCTATGTTTTCCTAACTAGGCTAATTAATATTATTGAAGATTAATTTGTTTTGAGATCAGACCAGCAGCTAAGCCAAATGAGTGAGGAAACAGTTGATTTGGCACCAGCATGTTCATGAAGAATGAACAGTCTATGGATTCAGAAACTAAATTATATATGTACTGAATATTAGTTTGGGCACTTAATAGCAACATGACTTTTGGCAAATTACTCCAACTGAGTGTCTGTATTATTCACTGTAAAACAAGGTAAATAATGCATTGCTAGATATTTTGTTTAACTTTTATTTTAGGTTTGGGGGTACATGAGAAGGTTTGTTATATAGGTAACATCATATCACGGGGGTTTGTTGTACAAATTGTTTCATCACCCAGGTATTAAGCCTAGTACCCAACAGTCATCTTTTCTACTGTTCTTGCTCCTCCCACCCTCTACCCTCAAGTACACCCTGGTGTCTGTTGTTCCCTTCTTTGTGTTCATGAGTTCTCATCATTGAATTCCCTTTTATAAGTGAGAATGTGGTATTTGGTTTTCTCTTCCTGTGTTAGTTTGCTAAGGACAATAGTATCCAGCTCCATCCATGTTCCCACAAAAGACATGATCTTGTTTTTTTATGGCTGTGTAGTATTCCATGGTGAATATGTACCACATTTTCTTTATTCAATCTGTCACTGATGGGCATTTAGGTTAATTCCAATGTCTTTGCTATTGTGAATGATTGCTAGATATTTTTGAAGATTAAATAAAAATATACAAATTAAATACTGAAATGAAAATATTACTAAACCCCTAGTACAGGGCCTGGCACATAGTGAGTACTCAATATTGTTATTACTAATTTAAGGTAACACATACTTCAGTAACAAAAATGTTATAGAAAAGAAAGAACAGTGATACTTTCAGTGCACATGCCAAAGATCTACTTTTGTTTTGCTTTGCTTTACAGCTATATTCTTATTAGTAAAAGGTGCTGATAAGAGTATAATGGGATAAAACCCATTTGATGGCAAACAGAGTCAAACTGATGGCCTCCAGGATTTCACATAATCTAGCCCCTCCTATCTCTCTGACCTTATTTCACACCAGTGCCCTTTTATCTACTATTCTTGGGCATTTTTAATATTTCCCCAAATTCTCTAATCCTAGGATCTTTGCATCAGTGTACCCTCTTTCCCAAAATCTTCACAAAGCTGGTGCTTTCTCACTATTTGGGTCTCAGAGCAAATGTGATCTCTCTACAGAAGCCTCCCTGACTATGCATCTTAGGTCCTGGCCCCACCTCCATCCATTACCATCTACCTTACTAATTTTATTCACAACATTTATCATTATCTGAAATTATTTTATTTATATGTGTATTTAGTTTCTTGCTTATTGTCCATTTTCACCCAGTAAAATGTCAGTTCTATGACATAGACATCTTATTCCTACTTTGGTATCCTCAGAGCCTACAACAGTATCTGGCACATAACAGGCTTTTAAATTCTTGCTGACTAAATAAGCAAACTTTCATTTTGTTGTTCATACTTTCTTGAATTGCTTTATTCTACTGGAAGGAAATCCATAAATATTTTTGTTCATTTAATTGGATTTTTTTCCACTTTCTAATCCCCCAAACATTCAATAATTCATCAACATCCTTGAGTAAATTTAAATTTGCATTGATTTCTACATTTAAAATCTGGATTTAGTATTTTTAGTAGAAGAATTCAATGGAAGTAGGAAGCCATTAATTGTGCAACTTCTCAGCATCTGATGCATGCATATGGTGTGGCTTTGTAGGGCTTCTGGGCAGGGCATTAAATTATGTGACAATAACAGAATACCAATAACATACCTGAGGCTGCATCAGACAGGATGATCTGTTTGTGTGTGGTTAGTTCTGTTGCTCCATCAAGGGAAAGCAGCCTTTAGCTTTGTGAAGGCCAATGTGGATCCCTGACAGAAAGCTGCAGTCAGACACTATCACATTTTAAGAAAAATAAATTCTGTGATGATTCTGGCCAACCTCAATCTGTAATGTGGCTGAAAATGAACAGAGGTTGGGTGTTCAATTTCAGGCCAAGAAAGCTTCTGCAGCCCTGGCTATTACAAGTGTCATATTTCAGACCCTTTGGTTCACTTCACTTGGCAGGATTTGTTCAAGACAAGTCTGGAGTGATTCATCCTGCTCACTAATGAGTTCTTCCTCCAAAACAGAAGTTCCTCAGAAGCTGGGGTCCAAGTCATTAGCAGAAGGATCTGGAGGACTGCTCAGAGCTTAGGAGACTGAACTGGCAGAAGAAATTTGGGGTTCCAAATCAGCCAATTGTAAAGAGTCACACAATCACTCGGAATCTCATAACTTTGATACACCGATAGAAAAAGTATTTCTTAAATTTTAAAATTAATCTTTATCCATGGTAAGCATGTGAATTATACAGTCTTGGAGATTGGAAAATAGATTTAAAAACCAATCCCACCCACCTCCACAAAAGCACATTCTCAAGAGATAACTATTATTACAAGTTTTCTTGGCATCCTTCTAAACATTTTCTAGATATATGTGCTCATGTATAGGTAAATAGACGGATAGTGATGGGACCAATCAAAGAATACGATTCCTCAACTTACGGGGCATGGCACTCTGCAATGATGGCCCTAATTCTTCACTCCTTCCTGTAACTTTGCAGTGCTTTCCTGCCATGGGTAGTTGACCTGCTCCATCATTTGGCATTGAGCTCAGCCACATCAAACTCTTTGGCTAATGGGATGTTAGCAGAATTGAAAGAGCAGTGGTTTGAAATAGTGTTGTGCATTGGGGCTGCTCTCTTGAACCTCTGCTGCCATATTAAGAATTTGTCTCAGCTCACCTGCCAGGGTATATGAGGCACATGGAACAGAGCTGAGTGATCCCAGTCACCCCAGCCCAGACCAGCCTGGATCAGCCAACAGCCTGCCAACAACATTCAGATATATGAATTGATCAACAAAGATCAACAAAGACTACTAACTACTCCACCCACATTTGACCCCAGATGCTTGGGGAATGAACACATTGTTGTATGGCCACTGAGGTTGGTAGTTGTTTGTTAAGCAACATTATTGTGACAGGAGGTAACTAATACATATGCCTTAGAGCTTTTTCCATATTGGCACAAAAAGACCTACCTTTTTGTTTTCACTAACTGCAAAATATTCCATTGTGTGTAAGTACTCTAAGTCCTCTGATTTAGTTAATTCATCCTCTGTTGACAGGCATTTAGGTTGTTTCCAGCTTTTTGCTAGCCAAACAACACTGCCAAGGACATATCCCAGATAGATATCTATCTAGATATCTAGACTTGGCACACTGATCCAAAGGATACATTTCTAGAGGTAGAAATACTACATCAAAAGATGCGCATTTCAAATTTTGCTAACTATTGTCATAAAAACTTGCTTCTAAACTGTCTGTGCAGGTCATCATCTAATTTTAAAGATGAGAAAGGTTTCTAGCCTCTTCTAAAACTAATGCATCTTTTTGAAAGAATGTTACAGGAATTTTATATTTATTAACTTCTAAATTTTATTAACATTATAATGTCTTCAAAGTATACAAAATATTGACTATTGTCATCACTACGTTTTGATAATACAGAGCGTTTTCTTTCTTTGTTTATTTCTGAATACAAGAAGTTATATCCTCAAGGTCAGACTTCATTAGCTCTGACGGTCTGGCTTGGGAAATTCCCATAAAGGACTGGAAGTACAGGGCTTCAGCTCTAAGACTTGGTGATAGCCTGAAGCCTCAGGGGGAACAGATGGCAGAACTCAGTAGCCACCAAACTACCTCTCCTTTCATAAGATTCTCCTCTTTGATGTTAGCTAATGAAAAGAATGAAGGCTTTGGGGTTCCTCAGAATTTAGTTTGATCAGAGTGTTGCCTTTTATGTACTGTGTGGGTTTAGGCATGTTATAGAAATTCATGGGCCTCAGTTTTCTCACCCATGCAAGAAAATGGTGATATTTATTGTTTTGTGAAATCTAGTCCACTTCTCATATCTGTTGCTCCTTGCAAACAGACGAAAACATGAGGCAGCCACTGGGACAACTCACATCTCAGGAATGAGGAAACATATTGAAGTGAAAAGAGCACCACGAACCTGTGTTTAAAGGCTCATAGTGCATCTTCCTGATGACCTTCCTGAGTGACCTTGTGTGTGGTCAGTTAATCTCTCTGCACTTTGTTTCCTCCATTGTGAATGGGGATATGAAATCTATCTTGCAGCGCTGGAGGGAGGACTAGAGGTGCTGTGTGTGAAGCACCTAGCTAGCACAAGGTTTGACACACAGAGGACTCTCAATAGTGGTACTTAGTACTTTTATTTGTGTGGCTCTCCTGACCATAAATGAGTGGTTGCATTGTCATTTTACCTCACTCTTCCACACTTCCCACAGTAATTTAATTTGGGGAGCACATTCTTTCTCCACATTTTCACATCTCTGGAAATAGTCTGTGGCTTAAAATTGATGATATCAGGCTGGGCACGTTGGCTCACACCTGTAATCCCAGCACTTCGGGAGGCCAAGGAGGGTAGATCACCTGAGGTCAGGAGTCCGGGACCAGCCTGGCCAACATGTGAAACCCTATCTCTACTAAAAATACAAAAATTAGCTAGGCGTGGTCGCAGGTGCCTGTAATCCCAGCTACTAGGGAGGATGAGGCAGGAGAATTGCTTGAACCCGGGAGGCGGAGGTTGCAGTGAGCCAAGATCATGCCATTGCACTCCAGCCTGGGCAGCAAATGCTAAACTCCATCTTAAGAAAAAAAAAATTAATGATATCTTATAATTGCGGACAGCCAGGTCACAGTCATAATGTAATTGTCATTGCCTGTGCATGCAAAAACTTGGTGGCATGACTGGACAACTGGAATCTTTCTGTGTCTCATTTTAAAGACCATTTAAGGACCATTTGAGGAAGGTCTAAAATTTCTGCCTATTGTCTGAAAACTTGTTATTTCCACTACTGCTATTTTCATGACCATCCGTTAAGGGCCTAACAGGTGAAGGAATCTGGGCTAAGACCCAGAAATATAAAGCCCTTGAGGGTCTTAAATATCACCAGGGAAATAGAGCATAGATTTAAAATGTAATTAACTCTATGAAGCAGTCTGTGGCTGATGCCAAGCAATAGTGCAGATGCTATATAAATGCTTCAGGGGGCAAAAACAAGAGAAATGGCTGGGAGGGTGAAGATTCAGAGACAGCTTCGCAAAAGAGAAAAAACATCAGGAGGCTTTGAAATGAGGATTGGACTTACGGGAGAAGGGCAATCTTTCTGGAATGGAGGATGGTTGGAACAATGGAGCAGTGGGAAAAATACCTGAAGAGTATAAAAAAATGGAAGCACCCTCTTTAGATTGATGCATCAGGTTCACCAGGTGAAGGGAATAGGGTGGTAAATAAAGCAAGAGTTAGGTACAGGCTAGACTATGACCTTAAAGTCACCTTGGATGTCCCTCCTTATTTTTAATTCATAAGTTAATGATGTGAATGCTTGTGGATGATTGCCATTTAGGCCATTGAGAATAGGAGGGAAATTTCTTCTTCATGGATGATTTGATCTGATTGTTCAGAACCAGAAGAGGTCTCAAAAGACAATTGTCCTGCTATCTGATTATTACTGGAAACAATGGCATAATTATCAACCACTCAGAAATGGAGAGCATTATTTTTGGCAGATGTCTTTTAAATGTAATTGGTTCAATTTCATAACCCCAGGAAGCTAGTCAATTTATTTGGCTACTGAGAAGCTTTATTGAGACATTTCTATGGCCACAGTGGGCAACTGGTAACACCTGCTTTGCGAATCACGCAAGCCAGTATTATCCTGGCCATATGGTGTACACCTTTTAAGACATAAGCAATTATTTGTTTATGGATTAGATCCAGGCAATTTCTTAAGACAAGCCTGCCTGATGCTGAGAAAGAGAGCCCATCCAACTGAAAGTTTCGAAAACCTCATTAAAGTCTTCAAATGTTTATCAAGGATGAGACTGATCTTTGCAGTAAGACCTGAGACTGTGACCAAGATATTGAAAGTTGCAACCTGCTCTCATTCCCCCCATGATCCTGCATTCTCTAGACACCTTTACCTGCTGTGTTGTTGGTTTTGTTACACAGAATTTGTCACCTTTTGATGTACTATATAATATACATATTTACTAAATTTATTATTCATTATTTTCTTACCTAGCTGGAATGTATATTTCACAAGGGCAGTAGTTTTAGTCTGCTGTGTGTATTGCTGTATCATGGGAGTCTAGAACAGTGCCTGAACTTTACAAACTTCAAATATTTGAGGAACTGTCACTTGGATGAGTGCTTTCATCAAGAGGAATCCTGGGATGTTGTGGAGGAGACTATCATATACTCCTGGGATAAGTTCCATATCTGGTTCTGCGGCTTTGCTTTTTCTTTACTCAAGGAATCTATGACTGTATACTATGAAAAAGGGGAACAAATAAAGTTAAAATATGCTTAACACTGGTTGAGATGCAACATGTGTGTAGCAACGTTTCACAGATATGTCTAATGCCAGGGTAGGTCTTTTCACTTGATAAATAGCCTGGATGGTGTTTTGGTTTAGAAAAGCTGGCAGAAATGGATGTAAGCATATTCTTATGTCTTTGATTTACAAAAGTGACTCTTTCTATTGCTCTTGACCACTGGAGTTTGGGATTGGGACTATACATTTTGGCAAAGTAATCAATTGGATACATCAGTTCATTTGCTGGATTTTAGCTTTTACAAGTAGTTCCTAACCCTCCACCACTCATCCTCATTAATTAAATTCATACTGAGCCCACTATATGTTTCTCTCAAACCCCTCAAGAACACAATTAAGTCATGCTGCAATTTTTTAGCACCATGATACTTCAAAGAGAGGTCGGGGAAAGAAAGAAAGTTAAGTGAAAAAAACTTAAATAAAGGCAAGATTTTCCAGTGTTATCTTCTGAAAGTGAATGGCATATATTTACTTGAGAGTTGCATTATATTTTGTTATTTAGTTACTGAATTTAAGTTCCAATGGTCATTTTCGGCATTTTCTCCATAAGGGGAAACATTCTGTAGATCTTTTGTGTGGTGTGGTTTTCAATATATTGTGTGTGGTTAGTAATATGCTAAGCAGAAGTCTGAGGGCGCCTTATTTTATCAATGGATTGCTAGGTAGGAAATGAAAAGGGTGGAAGCATGTTACCTACTTATCCACTAACTTAGGTTTTTTGAAAAACTCCTTGAATTTCACAAAAATCTCCCAGTTTATATCATTTTTGCCAAATATATCTAGCAAATGCTTTGCTATTCTAGGCAAGTTGTAGACCAGAAACAAGGGGTATCTAGCACCTTGAAACCCAGCTAAACTAATATTAGCGAATCAATTAATACTATTGTTTTTTATTAAATCTTTTATTGACATTTGTTGTTTAAAAAGTGCACAGATCCCAAGCATGCAGCTCAGTTAATTCCCACAACCTGAAGACACCTATGTAACAACACCCAGATCAAGAAACAGAACAATGTCAGCAGTTCAAAAGCCCTTCCAATCACTGCCCACCCTCCAAGATGAACCACTAACCTCACCAGTACAGTATGGATTAGTTCTCCCTTCTTTTTTGTTCTTTATGTAAATGGAATCATACCTTATGTACTCTTTTGTGTTTGGTTTCATTTTTCTTATATCTGTGAGATATATATTTTGCACTGGATTTATAAAGTTAGAGGTCACTTATTCTCATTGCTGTACAGTATTCCATTGTGTAGGTATACCAAAATTTACTTGTCTTTTCAGCACTCAGTGGGCATTTGGACAGTTTCTAGTGAGGGGCTATTGCAAATAATGCTGCCATGAACATTCTAGTGCATGGAATTATGGTGGTAACACGTAGGAAATTCTGTTAGTTACATACTCAAGAGTAGAATTTCAGATTCCAACACCCTTCTGTAAGTGAACTTATTGTTCTCCCAAAAGAAAAACATACAAATATGCCTAGATGAGTAAAGAATATGTCATGGCAATAGAATCCAGTGATAGTCATAAGCTCTTGATGATTTCATAAGAGACTACAAGGTTTCCATAGGGTCCCCTACTTCGTGCTATGAAGAATACAAATTCCTTATCTCTCCCACAGAGAGGTGAGGTGGGGGTAAATATTCCCATCACCAAAAAAGCCACAGAGAACTTTACTTTCCAAAATCAAAGCATCTAAGTGATAAGTTAGACTGTTGCTTCTCATTCCAAGAAGTTATCGTATTCGTATCTGCCTTTCTAGTAGGCACCAAGGAGAGCAGGGAACCATAATGAAAATTCATGCTTGCAAATTACCCTCCATCTGTAAAGTATTTCATGGATATTAACTAATTAATCCTTCACTTCTTTCCTCCTGTTCCCCCACCTTTTCTCCCCACCATGAAGCAGGTGGCATCCCCATATTGTGTCACTCATTTGCAAAAAGATAAACACAAGAACAGGTTATGCCATATCATTTATGAGGTCCAAGAGTGTAAAATAAATACTTCACTGCCTGGGGCCTTCATGAAATAAAATTACCACATACTTTGAGCCTGGAGGTCTAAATTGCACAAATAAAGCCTCTGAAGAATTTTTATCACATATGACAGGAGAGATGGATTCGTTGTTGGATTTATTTACTAAACTGTCACAGTGGTTGCTCATGAATATCAATGATTTGATAGCTCCTGGGGAAGCTGTGGAAGAAGCTTAAGAGGGAAAAATTGCTAAATGTTTCCGAACATGAGACTGAGCAAAGGTGACTAAAGTGGTTACTCTCAGTTCACCCCATTCCACTATAATCCAAACAGAAAATTTGAAAAATTGCTTAGAAAAGGATGCATAGGTGCAATGATACTTAGATTTGTAAATATAGAGAAAAAGTCATGTCTGTTCCTGCGTGTGTTTGTGATTAGAAATGGGCATCTGATTATGAATTTCTTCCGATTTTTAAAAAATAATCAGATTTCATGTAAGCTCTGGTTGTCTATATTTAGATATTAACCACTAATTAAATTTGGTTTATTATTTTCTAATGAAAAGCCTAGGCCTGTGGAAGATTTCTCTCATTTTATATTTATGATGCACAAAAATGGAGTAATCTACTTTTAATTTTAGATACAACCTACATTTTTAAAATCGAGAACCAGAAAAGTAATCAGAACTAGTGATTATACCAGACAAAAAAGAATTCTTCCTGAGGCTACGTTCTGCTCTGTTTCTATGCTCTCCACTTACTCTGGTTTCCCAGAACTTTTCTGTGCATATTGAGGGCACTGGAGGTTCCTTGGGGCATTGAATAGAAAAAGAGAGAAAGAGAGAGAGAGAGAGGAAATAAGTGGTTATTAGGCTTCATAGGTTTGTTCAAAAGAGAAATTAAGATGCTTAATATTTGATTTTTTTCTGTCTATCTAGACACTCCTGGGGTGAAAGCCCCATGTGAGAAACTACTGAAGAAAAATAAAACAGAGCCACTGCCCTCAGGGACTCTACAGATAGGGGCAGGGATAAGTCAAGTAGGCATATGTCTAAAGTATGAGATAGAGCAAGCAAGTGGTCTTCTGCAAAAGAGTGGACTGAGCTGCTCAGGGGGCCCACATCCCCGTCCCCCATGGTGTATAGAAATGCCCCTCAATAGTAACACATTTACCAAAATACAGAGCAGTGCTCCAAGCAGACAAGGGATATCTTGAGATCCTAGAAATGAAGAGGGACTCAAAGCTGGAATAATAAGCTGGAGTTGAAGCCAACAGGTCCAAGGAGGGAAATCGACCTTAGGACCAGGACCTTCAATACCAGTTTGAGGTACACAGTGAGCATCTCCTATGGAAAACAGCTCTATGCTTTTAAAGAGAGTTTGAGAAGTAGAGCATTTAATTCAGGGAGGAAAAAAACAACACAAAACAGAACAAGGAGGTGGAACCACAAAGGAGCTAGGAGAGGACCAGAAGTGAAGTGGGTAAAGCCAGGAAAAGAGGCCTTAAAGGTCAAGGGAGAATCAGTCTGAGAGGCCATCGGAAGTCTGCTTGATGACATGTGTGCGGGAGGGTGTGGTGGGGGAGTGCTCAAATGGAAGTAGCTATGAGGGAGTAGAGGTAGCTGAGGCAGAGGAGGTTTAAAAGATGAGGGAAAAAAAAGGCAGAAAAATGCAGGAGTAGCCAGCCTGAATAGAGTTTCATTTTTTGATGGTTGTTTTTGTTGTTTGAGGATAAAAGAGATCTTTATATGTTTGTAAGCAAAAAGTCAAAGAGAGAGGGAGTGAGAGGTTGAAATCCAAATTACCTTAATAGAGGAAAAACCAGGAGGAAGCAGAAAAGATTGGACTCGAAAAGTAGGTGGGGTTAACAATGAAAAAGAGTAGGTATCCTGGCGAAGATGGTGAAACCCCGTCTCTACTAAAAATACAAAAATTAGCTGGGCATGGTGGCACACACCTGTAATCCCAGCTACTCAGGAGGCTGAGACAACAGAATCACTTGAACCTGGGAGTCAGTGATTGCAGCGAGCTGAGATCGGGCCACTGCACTCCAGCATGATGACAGAGCAAGATTCCATCTCCAAAAAAAAAAGGTAAAAGCAGTGATTTTCTTATTTATCATTCATGGTATTTTATTATGTTTGGGCATTACTATTGCTGATGGAAGTCTGCAAAATGAGATGTCATTACTTTTAGGTCATTTACCTTTTTATCTTGGCATTATGTTAATGAGTTTTGCTTAACAAATGATTCTAAAATGCAGTAGTATAAAACTATAAGCATTTATTATCTCACAGAGTTGCTGTGGGTCAGGAACCTAGAAGTAGCTTGGATGGGTGGTCTGGCTTGGGCTCTCACATGAGGTTACAGTTAAGATGTTGACTGGAGCTAAACGTTTGACTGAGGCTGGAGGATCCAAGATAGATCGTTCTCGCACAAGAGAAGTTACTGCTGGTTGTTGGTGGGAGGCCTTGGGAACTCTGCATGGACCTCTCTATAGGGCTGCTTACATGGCAGCTACCTTCCTCCAGAGTAGGTGATGTGTGTGTGTATATGTGTGTGTGTGTGTGTGTGTGTGAGAGAGAGAGAGAGAGAGAGAGAGAGAGAGATCTCAAATCCTTTAATGACCCAGACTTGAAGGAAGTCACAAATTATTTTGTGGAAGTCCTACATGTTCACTTCTACTGCATTCTGTTAGTTAAAAGTACTTCCCTATGCAGAGACACACTCAAGGGAAAGGGAACCAGCCTCTACCACTTGAAATAAGGAGTATCAAGGAACTTGTGGACATCTTTTAAAACTACCACTGGCAACTAGATCTTGACGTGGATAAATGAAGAAATTTGGCAAATCTCACATTGGAGATGTTTGATATAGTTAAATGATCTGAGATTCATTAGGTGTGAAATAATGAAGTATATATATAGTTCTGAATATACATGCCTGGGAAGGTATAATATTCAGAGCATATTGTCACTCAATTGTATCTGCTGTGGCCTCAGACAGTACAGGGCCGTGCTTGCATTGATAATAGAATGGGAAAGGGGGGGAGCGGATGCATCAGTGGCTCCATGTGTTACTCCATTTCTTTGCAGATTTCCTCAGTGAGTCCTCTTTGATGTAGTATTTTGCAGGAGAAACAATGATATGAGTCACAGAGTTTCTGTAAGTTCTGACCTCCCTTGTCCAGCTGCTTAGAGTAGGGCAGCCCTTGTAAAGTAAAAAGAGCCAGATTTGAGGTGAAGCTTCTAACATAGCACAATAAAAAGAGAAGAATTTGCCCCCAGTTTTGTTACCATTTTCCTTCAACGCACTTGGAAGGAAGAAGGAATTAATGAGGCTCATTGTGTATGCAAGGGTAAGCACAGTTTGTGTTGGGCTAAGTCTAGCAGAAGCTGAAAAAGCATATCTGGCACAGCTAAGTAATTAGACTTCACATTTCTCACATTTTGTAAGGGAAAAAAAATGTCTTTAGTGGAGTGTCTTTAAACTCATTCTCCACGGACAGAAAAGACTTTCTAAGCCCAGCCCTGGGCTTGGTCTTTTGTGGACCACATTTAAAATGAAGGTAGAAATCAATGTAGTCATGTTTTAGATTATTTGTATGCTCTGCAAGAAAGGGGTGACCGCTTAAGAGCAGGGCTGGTGCCAGGTTCCTGACTAGAATTAAAATCTAGCAAAATATCTGTCTAGATCAAATATAGAAATCAGGGCAATGATGAAGACATCTATTTCCATTCTTCTCAAATGATTGGAAATACCTAGAAAACAATGATCATGTCTTTCATATACTGATTAAAATATGGTCTTTGGAGCCAGATTTTCTGGATTCAGTTCTGGCCCTGCCACTTAATAGCTGTGTGATTTGGCACGTTGAAATTAACTTCCTCTTCCTCTATCTCAGTTTTCTTGTGTGTAAAATGGGGAAAATAACAGTACCTACCGCAAAGGGCTGCTGTGAAGGAGAAGTATATAATATATGTAAGTCACAAAAACAGTGACTAGTGCATTATAATAACTGCAAAGGTTAGCATTTTTATGACTCTTAATTATTACTAAGACTAGTTGTGCACCAAGTAGGTGCTGAATAAATATTTGCTATTTGAACTGAACGAACTGAACACTAAGACTGATAAACACCTGTCCCCATTACAGCATTAGCTACTCCATCCACTGCCCCCCTCTGTGCTCTAGTAACACTTGTAGTTATAGTACTTGTCACACTGTATCATAATTGTGGTCCACATCTGTCTCCTCCACTTGAACTGCAATTATTTTAAGGGTATAGTGCATGTCTTATTTATCTCTTTTTCATCAGCATTTATCTCAGTGAACTCCATAAGAGTTCACAATAAATGTTTGTGGATATAGTGATTAATTAATTAAAATTAATCAGCAACATTCATTAGGCACCTACGATGTGCCAGGCACATTGCTAGTTGCAAGAATACAGCAATGACCTAAACAGACACTATCTTTGCTCTAATGGAGTTTACCATGTTGTAGAGCTGTTTGCAGAATCCTAGGTCCCTCCGGGAGACTGAGAGAGAGAGGAGGAAGGCAATACATAATGTTTGCTGATGCTACTCCATATCAATTAGGATGTCTAAGACAGCAGATAGTAGAAAACCCAACTAATAGTGACTTAAACCTTAAGACACATATGGTTCTAGTAAAAAAAAAGTCTGGTGTTGGATGGTTCTGAAGATGGCTCATTAGTTCTCTGTTGTCAGGGTGATAGGTTAGTGTCCCAGCAATTCCACTGGGTTTCCCCTAAAGGTAGCAAGATGGTTATCAAAGCTCCAGGCATGTCCTCATCCCCACCGTCTCCAAAAGCAGGAGGCATGAGGAATTTCCAGGTGCCTGTCTCCTTTTAACAGGAGGAATATCTTTTCCCAAATCTCTCCACTAGATCTACTTTAGATCATCTAAGATGGGATCATATGGCATTCTCACCTTCAAAGAAGGCTGGGAAATTGAGTTTCTATTTTGTTCAGCCTGTAATAATTTGCAAGAGGAAAAAGTAGTGGGAATGGCTTTGGGGTATTCAGACAACTCTGGCTACTCTTACTCTTCTTGTTTCCCATGACCTAAAAGGACAAGAAAGTGTGAGCAGGCATTGTGTGATTCTCTGCACTCAACCTCACCCTGTCCTCCACCTGTAAAATGATGAGATAGAATAGGTGGTCCTCGAGGCTCCATTCAGCTTTTCTTTTTTGAGTCAGTTATCTATGACCACAGACCATGGACAGCAAGGCTTGATCACAAGCAGCTTTCGTTTCTGTGCATGATAGCTATGTTCCAGATACTGTGCACACTTTATACTCATTTGAACAGAAATATTAGGAGTCAATATGTCTGGGTTCTAGTCAGAGCCTTGGATTTTGACAAGTCTCATGTCTTCTCCAAGCTTCAGAGTTATCATCATTTAAATGGAGATCATTATGCCCAACAGCAAGGTTGCTATGTGGGTTAAATGTGATATTCCGTATAATTTGCATTTTGTTTATAGCCTGATCAGTTTCACAGAGGATTTGAGGTGAATGTTCATTGTAAGCTGTTGCTGTTATTACCTCTTTACACAATTCTGCTATCCAAACAATCATATCAAAGTAACAGAACATTCAAAACAAGCCCCAAGCACTTCATCCTGCACCTACAGGGATAAGCTCTAGCCCTCATATGGAATCCTGGAATCAGTGCTATCAGAGTTGTCAGTTTTCTCCCCATAGGTGCCAGCACATGAGCTCTTGTCTTAGTGTGTCCCCTTGGGTTTCTGGGATCTTCAAAATGATTGAATGTGAACCAGTAAAGGCAAGTGAAGAACATTGCCTTTGGCGCCTCACAATTTCAAGGTTCATTCGTAACAGAAGGTATATTCTTGCAGACATTATGCATGTAAATGTAGTTCTTAATTAATCTTGCTAAATATTTGAAACATGCTAATAAGAAGACCATGTTTGTGTTCAGTTGTGCTCATGGAAATGCCACCCTCTGCATGGTGTCATCTCCCCAGGCCAAGTGTGTGATGCTCCTCATGCAAAGCAGGTGAGAGTTTCTCTCACACCAGACTCAAATACTTGGAGATATTTGAGGGAAGGTGGGTGGGTAATAATTTCCTAAAATCTTATTCAATTTCTTTCAGAGCCCAAGTTTATTGAATCTTATCACCCAGCAAGAGATATAGACAGCCAGGCCAAAGGGAAGAAGAGCCGATAAATCCTGTTTGCATGATAAGAACCTCTAAGTGTGTGTCTTAAATGATGAGATCTGACAGCTCAGCCTGAAACCTTCAGCTGGAAAATGATAGTGAACAGAAAGCTGCTGAAAATGCTCTACAGGTGTGGTCACCCAAAGTAACCCCACAATATTGCTAGTGATTTAATCAGCATTGGTATCCAAATAATCATGCTGGAATTTCCCACACATCCATGCACACTCTTGCACTCAATCATTTAATCGTTTATCTTTTCCAATCGTTTAATATAAGCTGTGCATGAAAAGTAGTAGTGTAGGCTTTGCAGTCAAGCAGAGCTGGGCTTGGATCTTTCCAGCGCCTACTCATTGGATGGTATTTACATTTTTGTGCCTCAGTTTTCTCATCTGTAAAATTAGAAAATACCTGCTTCAGCAGATTGCTTTGAGGATTAAGGGAAATTAACTCCTAGACAGAATCTAGCAGAGAATTTGTCTCCATATAAAGTGATCAATAATAGTCCCTTCCTTTCCCTTCTCACTGGTGGTACTAGAGGAGCTTTCTACCTTTTCTTGGCTGCATTCATGTACTTTTTCCAAATACTAATGGCTGAAATAATTAATTTTTGGCAAACCTAATGAATGCCCCAGTTATTCAATTGGGCCTTAAACTTGGAGGGTAGAGTCTATTTAGACCACAATACAGAAAATAATGAAAGGTCAGGACCTCAGTTTACTTGAAAGGTATCTGCAAAGGGAATTAAATACTGAGAGGGGCAGTAGCACATTCCTTATGTGAACAGTAATGGCTTAGGTGTCAGGTACAATTGAGCTTTAGTGAGAGTGAGGTTTTCTTGCCCTGGATGTCAGTTTGCCTCCTGGTCTGTGAATATGGTATATACCAGGAGTCTATGCCTTCATGGTTCTATCAGTCTCTAGGGTCCTTTATTTGTCCTCTAGGAAGTTCTAAGGAACTATCATGGAAGGTGAGTCATGGTGAGGGTGATCAACTCCTTCTAATTCTTAGCCTTGAATTATATATGCCCAATTACTGATGATTAATTGGGAATATAAACATTGTTCATCTTTTCCACTTCTAACTCCTGCTGGCCTTTGCTAGGTCCCATACTATAATTTATGAGACTCTCCATTGTCTAAGGATAAAATTCAAGCTCCTTAGTGTATAAAGACTTCCCTTATCAAGCCCTTATTCTTCTTTTGAGCCATCTTCATTGCTGCCTGTGATACCTGCTAGCTGCCAGCCATGCCAGCTACTGATATTTGGGGGGCTCCAAGGATCCTGGGCTGTCTCACATCATGCTTTTGAATATATTCTGCCTTAGCCAAAGTTGGCCTCCCCCATTTTGTCTATCTGGGTAAATCCTTCTGTGATCATCCTCTAATAGGTAAAGGTTCCTCCTCTAGGATTTTTTTCTTGACTCTCACAACCAAGGATTTTTGAGTTCTTCTTCTTTGTTAATGTCCTACAGCTGCCTCAGGACATGTTCTGTGAGTTACAGATATTTATTTCATTCTTGACTCTGAGGTCTTTAGTGTCAGGAATGGTGACTTCAACCTACTTACCACCACTGCTTAGTCTGGTTCCTGGCCCATGGCAGATAGTCAGTAAATGTGAAATTCCTGAGGAAGGAGAGGGTAGAGGGGGAAATTCATCTCCATTTGTCTTTTAAAAAAAAAATCTACATCTTGCTAAGAGAATTCAAGGTCATTCTCTTGCCCACCCTTAGCTAAAATGCACGGTAAGCTGGATTCTTGCTCAAAGGAAGCCTTGTAATGGAGAATATTTTGGATACCAAGATTAGTTTTATGAGACAAGGTTTATGATTAAAGTTGAGACTAAATTTCTGATATTCAATCATGGAATCTTTGAGAAAGATACTAGTAAGAAGTAATATAGCATAAGCATGAAGAACACCAATCATGGAGACAGACTGCCCTGGTTCAAATCCCAGCTCTGCCATTTACAAGCTTTATTAATTTGGCAAGCTGTTTAATAGCTCAGCTTCTCCAGCTATAAAATGGGGGATAATAATAGTACTTCTTAGGTGTTGTGAGGATGATTTCATATATGTAAAGTGCTTATACAGGAGTCTGGAACACAATAAGCACTGTATGAGTCTTCTTTCTCACTCATTGTCTAGATCGGGATTTTCCTAAATATTTAGCTGCAGAGTCTTTTGTTTGACGCAACCTTCCACAGAAGTTCACATATAAAACACAAATGCAGATCTGTCTTATTGAAATGGGGGATAGGGCTGGGATTAAGCCCAGAGCTCCTCCCTGACCATGCCTGAGGGGTTCTTTAGGGCACTTAAGACTATAGAAGGCTGGTTGAGAAGCTCTGATCACATCACAAAGCCCACAGTTTCTAGAAGGACTAAGGTCACCTGATCCTCAATCACCTCAATCCAGAGCAAGCTCCTTTGAAGACCCATCTCTTCTACCCCAGTTCCCTGCAAAGAACACACAATTAGGATAGACTGGACAGAAGGAAATGGGTTCTGCTCCTCTTTCTGCAGTCATTTTTTTTCCAACTTTCAAGTTCAGGGGTACATGTGCAGGATGTGCAGGTTTATTACATAGGTTAATGTGTGCCATGTTGATTTTCCGCACAGATCATCCCATCACCCAGGTATTAATCCCAGCATCCATTAGCTATTCTTCCTGATGTTCTCCTTCCTTTTACCTCCCACCCTTTGACATACCCCAGTGTGTGCTGTTTCCCTCTATGTGTCCATATTGTCTCATCATTCAGCCCCCACTAATAAGTGTGAACACAAGGTATTTGGTTTTCTCTTCCTGCATTAGTTTGCTAAGGATAATGGCCTCTAGCTCCATCCATGTCTCTACAAAGGACATGATCTCATTCCTTTTTATGGCTGCATAGTATGCCATGGTGTATATGTACCACATTTTCTCGATCCAGTCTATCATTGATGGGCATTTAGGTTGATTCCATGTCTTTGCTATTGTGAATAGTGCTGCAATGAACGCATGCATGCATGTATTTTTATAATATACTGATTTATATTCCTTTGGATATATACCCAGTAAGGAGATTGCTGGGTCAAATGGTATTTCTGCCTGTAGGTCTTTGAAAAATCATTGCACTGTCTTCCACAATGGTTGAACTAATTTACACTCCCACCAACAGTGTAAAAGTGTGCCTTTTTCTGCATAACCTCACCAGTATATGTTGTTTTTTGACTTTTTAGTAACTGCCATTCTGACTGCTGTGAGATGGTATCTGTATTAGTCCATTTTCATACTGCAATAAAGAATTGCCTGAGACTGTGTAATTTATAAAGTAAGGAGGTTCAATTGACTCACAGTTCAGCATAGTTGGGGAGGCTTCAGAAAACTTACAATCATGGTGGAAGGCAAAGGGAAAGCAAGGCACTTTTCAAAAGGCGGCAGGAAGGAGAAGCGCCAAGTGAAGGGTGGAAGAGCACCTTATAAAACCATCAGATCTCAGGAGAACTCACTCACTATCACAAAAACAGCATGGGGGAAACTACGCCATGATTCAGTTACTTCCAGATGGTCTCTTCCTTGACACATGAGGATTATGGAAATTATGGGAATTACAATTCAAGAAGAGATTTGAGTGGGGACACAAAGCCTAACCATATCAGTATCTGATTGTGGTTTTGATTTGCATTTCTCTAATGATCAGTGATGTCGAACTTTTTTTCATATATTTGTTGGCCACATGTATGTCTTCTTTTCAGAAATGCCTATTATTCATGTCCTTTCCCCACTTTTTAATGGAGGTTTTTTTTTTTTTTTTTTATAAATGTGTTTAAGCTCCTAATAGATGCTGGATATTAGACCTTTGTCAGATGCATAGTTTGCAAAAATTTCCTCCCAATCTTCTGTAGGTTATCTGTTTACTCTGTTGATAGTTTGTTTTGCTATGCAGAAGCTCATTAGTTTCTTAATTACATCCCATAATGTAACTAGATCCCATTTGTCAATTTTTGCTTTTGTTGCAATTGCTTTTGGTGTCTTTGTCATGAAATCTTTGCCCGTGCCTATATCCTGAATGGCATTGCTTAGGTTTTCTTCTAGGGTTTTTTTTTTAAGTTTTTTTTTTTTTTTATACTTTTGGGTTTTACATTTAAGACTTTAATCTATCTTGAGTTGGTTTTGTATATGGTGTAAGGAAGGGGTCCAGTTTCAATTTTCTGCATATGGCTAGCTAGTTCTCCCTGCACCATTTATTAAACAGGGAATCCTTTTCCCATTGCTTATTTTGGTCAGATTTGTCAAAGATCAGATTGTTCATAGGTATGCAGTCTTATTTCTGGGCTCTGTATTCTGTATTCTGTTCCATTGGTCTATGTGTCTGTTCTTGTACCAGTACCATGCTGTTTTGGTTACTGTAGCCCTATAATATAGTTGGAAGTCAGGTAACATGATGCCTCCAGCCTTGTTCCTTTTTCTGTGGTCATTTTTGAGTGCCCCCTCAAAAAGTTTGTTTAATGATATGGCTGCACCTCATTGTTTTCTGCCTGGTGGAAGTGTGCTTCTGCAGACTCCAAGATTTACATCTTAGAGTCTGAAGAAAGGAGGACAAGAAATGAAGATGTGGTTTCTACTGTGCAACGTGCCCTGTTCTGTTTGGTAAAATTAGAACTAGGGTTCACTCTCTTTTGCCAAATATTTTAAGAATTGCCCCAATTTTAATTCATTACTAGCCATATTTTTTACTCCTAATTTGCTCTCATTTGAGCACTTACATTGTCCCCAGTAGGCTATGGCCATACTTTCCACGTCTACACTGTAATTAAATGAGAATTTTTGTATTATTATATAAATAGACACACTGGTAAACCAACCTAGCCTTTGCTATAGTTACCATTGCTTACTTGGTTGACTCAGCATAGATACTCAGAGCAGGTTATTATCCTCACTGAACTCAACAGCTCCTGTACTAGTAACTAAAACTCACTCTGATGGGGAAAATAATATATCTTTGTTTTCTAGAGCACAACCCTTCTGACCAGCTACACACTGTAGAGCTGTGTAGACTATTTTCTCAAGAGACGAGAAAGTTGTTATTTTTGTATATAATCATCGCAGTGGTAGAAGAGGCACTTCCGGCTTCCTTGTTACATGCAAAAGCATGTGGATTAGTCCCCAAAAATCTGTCTTTCCCATTATTAGTTTGCTAGACTCTGACCAAAAGAGAGGCCTTGAAACAACATGTCTGTGTGTGCATATGCACGCACACACACACTCACACATACACACACACATATTTACATTCCTTGTAATATGTGCTTTTCATTACACTTAGGTGATTCTACAGGTTACATGTTTCATTTGTGGATTGTTTTTATCAGGTTGCCAGAGATAGCATGGACCTATTTAGTTATCCTTTCAACAAACATTTATTGAGTACTTAGTGGTGATGAATACTGTCTTCAGACTCTATTTTACATTCACAACCATCATATAAATTAAGCACTGTCATCCTCATTTTATAAGTAAGAGAACTTAGAGAGCTAAAGTAATTTGCACAAGCCAAGCAGCCAGGTTTTTTTTGGCGGGGTGACAGGAGTGGGGAAAGGAGGAGGAGAAGTAGAGAGCTAGGATTTGAAGCCAAGTATTATGTGAGAGTTCAAACCAGCACTCTCAACCACCATGTGAAGTGCCTCTACCTGATGGGATTTACATGGAAAGATGAAGATTAAGAACACTAAGTCACAGACTCTGGCTTTGGGACCCTCAAACACACCAATACAAAAATCTGATGAGGAGTGATAGGTGCTACGTAGAACATTCAAGCGTAGGGCCCTGGGCCGGGAAGAATTGAGTCTGCCTGGAGAGAACAGAGCAGAGGGAGAGATCAAGGAGAGTTTTGCAGAGGAAGTCCTTTCATCTTGTCCTTGAATGGTAGGCAAGCATTCTATTATTATTATTATTATTATTTAGAGATAGGGTTTCCCTATGTTGCCCAGGCTGGTCTTAGACTCCTAGTCTCCAGCAATCCTACCTCCTCAGCCTCCCGAGCAGCTGGGATTATAAGCAGGAGGGAAAAACTTATTGAGAAGGAGAAAAATAATCTTTGTAAGAAACAGCATGAACAATTGTATGGCTATAGGTTATGTCCAGCGAGTAGTGATTAGGCTAGAGTGTGAAAATGGCAGAACTGGCAAGAACTGAGACTGTAAATGGGTCTTTATTTTGAGCTGTATCAGCCAAGGCTCCTTGCATGTATGCAACAGAAACAGACTCTAGGTTGAGCTAAAGTAAACTCACAGGAAGTACACTGGGAGCTTACAAAGTCAGCTGGAGAGCTGGCCTTTGAGACTGGCAGGAATTGCTTGGACAACAGCACCTCCAGAGAGGCAGGAAAGAGGAATATCAGGAATGGTCCCCAGCAGGAAGAGTCTGGTCAGGATAGGAGCACTCCAACCTTTGTTTCTGTCCCCTATCATGTGTTGGAGATCCAGAGTCTAGGAGGATAACACCCAGCTGGCTGAGCTCAGGTCCCCTATCCTTCTAGGCCTTAGGCAATAAGGCTGGGAAAAGCATCCAGTGGTTTTTTCAGCTTTTTACATGAAAAGGAAGAGTAATTTACCAGAAATGAAGGAAAGGGACTCTGCTAGGCAGGGAGAATGGGTGCAGGGTGGATTTTTTAAAAATTCCTCTTTAGAAACTATCTACACTTTCAGAACTGGGTACCCATATGGTCAGATCCATGAGCTGGCTGCCCCTGACAACATGGAGGGAGGTTTGCAGACATTTGTGGGAGAGGCAGTGGCCTTGCTAAGAAGAGGCTGCTGCTTTGGTCCAGGTGAGAACTGCTAAGTCTTCAGAGTGAACGTGGGGATGGAGGTGAGGAGACAGGCTCACAGGGTGAGCAACAGCACTCCATTGCCGCAGTTAACTATAATATCTCTCGCTTAGACAATGTTACATTCATTTGATGAGAATATTATTGATCTAATGAAGGATTATCCCAAGGCTTATGATTTTATAAATGAGAAAATAACACACACCCCAGGGAAACTTAGCTGTTACATTAACAATTAATAGGAAAATCTGACAAAGTCGAGGCTAGGAAGTCATGCTTATCATGAATAATATAGAGCTGAGAGAGTTGGCTGGAACCCAAATACATTCAGAGGAATTTTCCATAAACCTGCCACCTCTAGTTTGGAAATATTTCGTGTGTGAGACTGCGATTCTGTCTGACAGGCTGGGGTAGAAAGAAGAGGATGTTGGAGAAGTAAATTGCTCTTTTTGTAATGGTGAAAATGTCATTACTGGGAGGAACATTAATCTTTCTGATCAGGTAGTCTATCTTCAGCTGAGATTCTGGTTCTGAAATCTTTGGCGTCATAAGCAAGCATGTTTGAGAACCCCTAAATATATGATAACCAGTTTTATTTTATTATCCAAACAGTAATAGGAGTATTTTTTTCAAGTTATTCAGTGGAACCAATCACTTTTCTCAAACCTGAAAACAGCAGTAATTTGAAGGTGAAGTCATTGTGGTAAAACTCTGGCCTCAGTCCCAGCTGGCCCTGATGGTTCCAGTGAACTTATTCCCTTTTTTTTTTTTTTTTTTTTTTGAGACAGAGTCTCGCTCTGTCACCAGGCTGGAGTGCAGTGGTGCCAACTTGGCTTACTGCAACCTCTGCCTCCGGGGTTCAAGCGATTCTCCTGCCTCAGTCTCCTGAGTAGCTGGGACTACAGGCACACACAACCATGCCCAGCTAATTTTTCCATTTTTAGTAGAGACGGGTTTCACCATGTTGGCCAGGATGGTCTCGATCTCTTGACCTCACAATCTGCCCGCCTCAGCCTCCCAAAGTGCTGGGATTATAGGCATGAGCCACTGCGCCCAGCCTACAGTGAACCTATTCTAACAATACTGATGCCTTTTTTGGATTCTCTGTATGAGTTCCACTTTGAAGAATCTGCTTGAGAGGATGAGGCCAGTTTCTGTATCTACGAATTAGGTTCCCCAGGTTCCATAGTGTAATCCCAGACACCAGTTAGGAAAGGTTTGCTTCTGACTACCAGAGGACTGTAGGGACAGAGTAGAATTGGTCTTAGTTTGTGTCCCCCAACTAACTGCAGACCCCGAGACAAGAATCTGAGAGCAGCTAGTTTATTTAGGGAGCATTGAGAGGGGGTGGTGAAGCGAGAGGGGAAGAGAGAAAAGGCAATGAAGTGTACATCATTGAGCAGCACAGCTGTGAGCAAGAGAAGCGCAATCCCATGGAGGACCCTCAGGAAGACTGTGGGACACACTTCAGAATTGTCCCACTGAGAGGAGAGGAAGCATTTAACCACCAACTTCTCATCTGAAGGTCACTTCGAGGGTGGGGCTACATCTCTAGTACTCCCAGCCTACTCTCCACCCAAACACAAGTGAGGCATGCACCTGCAGTTAGAGAATGCCCCCAAGAAGCCATTTGTATACACAAGAACCATCTGCAGGCAACCTCCAGGATTGTCGCTGGAGAAATGGCAGCACACAATCAGCAGCTGATACAAAATGAATGGGAAAAAATTAATTGCTGCACCTTAAAAAAGTCACAAGTATCCTTAAAGAACTTGCCATGATGTTAAAGGTGGTGAATTGAATTTCTCTGAGGGACCCATTCAGAGGAGATATTCAGCCATGGATCACACTCTGAAAGAACTTATAATCTAATAAAGGAGTTAAGATTCATTTACAAATAAGTCTAATACAAGATGCAAAGTGATGAGAGACATAGCAAATCATATGCAGAATGAGAGGTGGCAGGGACAACCTGTAGGTAGGAAGGACTCAAGAACGATTTCTCAGAGAAGGCAGTATTTGGCTTTCACACTCAGAAATGAAGAGGGTGGACCTTCCATGTGATGAAGCAGAATCATTACAGACACAGAGGATGGGAAGCAAAGGACAAGGTTTGGGTCAATTTAACCTGATGTTGAGGGAGTGAAGGTGAGCTGGGGGAGATTAGAAAATTCAACTGAGCCCAAACTGTGAAAAGTCTTCAATACAAGGCTCAGGATGTCAACCTTTACCTTTTAGGCCAGTGGTTTGCAATGGTGTACCAGGTATATGGGGTGCTACCAACTCTTTCAGGTGTAATATAACTTTTTTTATTTTCTGCAACAGAGACACACATACATGCAAACACACACACACATGCCCACTAATATTGTTACGATGGTATCTCTCAGGCAATAAACATCTATTACTGGGTCATATGTCATCGTGTGCAACAGGATACAACTTGCAAGAAACAAATAGAAAGAGGTGGGAGAGAATAATGAGATGATGTTTACAACAATACAATATTGTTGCAATACAGCAATACAATATTGTTGCATTACAGCAATACAATATTGTTGCATTACAGCAATACAATATTGTTGCAATACAGCAATACAATATTGTTGCAATACAGCAATACAATATTGTTGCAATACAGCAATACAATATTGTTGCAATGCAGCAATACAATATTGTTGTATTACAGCAATACAATATTGTTGTAATACAACAATACAATAAGGCAATACAATATTGCCTTGTGTGTATATAAACAGGCACAGGCAGGGCAACAAGGAGATCTCAAACATACCTCAAATGCAAAAGGCAACCAATAGTTCAGTGATTAGGGGTCAAATCCTCTAAATACTGTCAACTGGGAACCTGCCCCAACCCAATTTTAATATTTAGAAGTGTGCCGAGAAACCAAAAGGGTTGTTAACTTAAAGCAATGGAGAACCATCTCAAGGTTTTCTTTGGAGAAAAGTAAGGTGACCTGTTATTAAGAGCATGAGCAGTGACATGGGTTCTCCATGGTTCTCTATAGATGAGGGGTTTTCTGTAATAAAAATATGTGTTCAGGCCACTTGCAATACAACTTATACATGTGGCAAAATGGAAAACTGAATGGAACATTCTGGGACTAGAGACAACTCTTTTTGATATGAGTGTAAAAGGAAAAACCTAGCTTCCCACATCAACTTTTATCAGTATGCATTTGACAATTATATACTGACTCCAACTGAACACAAGAGACCTTTTAAATGCGGAGTCAGAAAGACACTTACTGGTATGTGACCTTAGTAAGTTACTCATCCTAGTGTCAGTGTGCTCATTGGTAAAATGGAAGTAAAAAGATCAACCTTGCAAAATAATTGCGATGATTCAATAATATAACTTATTAAAATCTTGGCCCTTGATAGCAGGATTCAGGCTACAGAAGGAATAAGACTAAGTAATTTGGCCAATAGATCAGAATCATGATCCAAAAGGCCTTAAGGAGCCAGTAAAAATTTGAGGTGGCCAAGAGTAGGAAATAGACACTGTGGGGAACTAGAGAGTAAAAAGGTCTTCAAATTTAAAAATACATGAGAGTCTGGGCTTTCTAAACAAAATATGTTGCCTGGCCAAGTTCTGCCTGCCAGATCCTAGTGTTCAGCCACTGTTCTAGATCATTATCTGGGCTCCCATTGCTGTGCCGTATGATTGACAGGTATTACCAATCAAACAAATCACTTTTTTACTGAGCTTAGATGAGCCCTGAGAATTCTTCTCATTATGATACATTGTGAGCTTTAGTTTTTTGATTCTTCTCCCACCCTGCTTCCCAGGCTCAATATGATCATTACAACAAGTTTACTTTGAACATATTTTCAAAAATACTTTAACATATGAGTGAAGGGGGTGGTATTTCTTGTATAAATGTGCAGTTTCTCAGTACCTTCTTCTCCTAACTCCCAACTGTCCGCAATTAATTTTTTTCCTTTTGCATTCATTTTAAAATATATATCAAGTCTGCACTACTCAGGCATTAGGGCTATAAGGTTACCCTTCCCTTAAGGGATTCAGAGTCTCATAGTGTGCTATGGAACAAGGAGCCTAGGGATCCTGGCAAGGGTAGACAGGAAAATAGGCTTATTTAGGAAGTTGAGAAAACAATGCCTGGCTCCAGTGTTGGCTGGCACAAATAACTTCACCACTCTGAATCTGTTTCCTTAGCTTCCAGGATAATAATCTCTTCCTTGACCACCTGATGATGTAACTGTGAGGATCAAATAAGTCCATGAGTGTTTAAGAGTTTGGCAAATTAAAAGCCTTTTAACATTGTTATTCTTCACGCCTGTGATCCCAGCACTTTGGGAGGCCGAGGCGGGTGGATCATGAGGTCAAAAGATCAAGACCATCCTGGCTAACATAGTGAAACCCTGTCTCTACTAAAAATACAAAAATTAGCCAGTCGTGGTGGTGCACGCCTGTAATCCCAGCTACTCAGGAGGCTGAGGCAGGAGAATCGCTTGAACCCGGGAGGTGGACGTTGCAATCAGCTGAGATCACACCACTGCACTCCAGAATGGCGACGGAGTGAGACTCCGTCTCAAAGAAAGAAAAAAAAGTATTGTTCTGTTGTAAGGGAATTGTGGGGAGTGGGTTGGTAGATTATGTCTGATGAGGCTGCTGGGCTGCTGTGTACTGATTAAGTTGTATAATTTTAAGATTTGCCACAAAATATGTGTTAAGAGTGTCCAGGAAACCAAGAGAACTTTCTTTGCAAGGATCCATGTTTGGTGATAATAATCTCAAAGAACAGAAGTAAAATAAATGAAACTATCATTTTGTAGATCGTGTCATCGCTGTGCTACAGACAATGGAACTTTCTGTCTACCCTCTATCATCTTAACTTACCCTAACACACTCATGAACTCATGTGGTGCTCACAACAGCATCATGAGGTAGTCCAGGAGGGGATGGATGCGCTTGGGAAGTTACTCATGTCCGGCCAGCATGACAGCCAGGAATTGAATATGTGTTTTCTGACTTTTTATATAACACTGTCAACTTTCATGTCTACTCCTACATAAAAATATTGTTCAACTAAGCTTTCTAGAGGATAATGGGAAGAGGAAATAAAAAATAAGTTAAAGCACTGCTATTCCTGTCCATGTCTTTAGCTGGGTACCAGAGATGGCACTGCTAGGCTTTGGCTGCCCTTGGCTTGCATAATCATGCCCTGATTGAATCATTGTGCTGGCATGGCTTTACCTGCAGCTAACCTGATGTCCTTCTGCTTTGCTCAAATGCTAGAAGGCATGGATTTACACTTAAATCAATATTTAATCTAATGTACCTCTCTTGACTCCATTTGTAAAATGGTGTGTAGATCTTGCATAAGAACACAAGCCCGCAAGCTGAATCAAAGCCATTTGCAAGGCAGCAAACTCAAGAAGGAGACATGGCAATAAATGCAGAAGAGGGAAGGTCTCCTTGACAAGGAGCAGTGTATTTTCTTGCCTTCCTCCTTTTTTATTAAAGCACTATTAAAGACAATAGTGATTTAATCATGCCTTGTTGCAAGTGAGGCTCAGGATTCCAACAGGCCCAAAGACATTAACAATAATGAAGAAAAATACCCTAACAAAATAGTAGGAATTCTTTTCAGTCATACTTCGTAATACTTCAGAGGATATTTCCATTATAGGGATAAGAAAAGGCCTTATATATGCCTTTTTTCATATCATAAAATAATAAACACAGGGATGCTGAATGCAACTTAAACCTAAATATTTCATTATTGTGTAGAAACTGAAATCTATGGTCACTATTCAAAGTGCCCCTGACTCAAAATGATTTGCCAGAATTCCATTTAGATTAATTTCAAACCAGAAATGGAAATCTTAGCTTGATCTTCTTTAAACAGGTTGAACTTCAATTTCCAAGTCTGGGAAATAAATTGTTTTCTGTGGAGGGGAAATGATAAATTAAGTGAGCTTGAAGTATGAAGGAAGAAAGAAAGAAGGGAAGAAAAAGAGAAGAAAGAGAAGAGAAACAAAAGGAAAGAAAAAGAGAGAAGAGAGGGAAGAGAAGAGGAAGGAAAGAGAGGGGAGAGAAAGAGAGGGGAGAAATCACTTCCACTGAGCTGAAAGAATCAGTTTCTCAATAGTAAGCTATATGTCTTTCTTATTGGCAAAATCTGACTTATCTCTAACAAAGAGAGTTCAAGTCTTCAAGTTCAACGAATTGGTCTACTTAATTTGGAAGTATTTTCACTCTTCCTATGCTAAAATATTGTCTCATATTCAATAATGTTCTACATGATCATGTTTTTGGTGGACAGTAAAATCACAGAAAGGGATTCATTCCATAAATTTACAATTAAATGATGCTATGAGGCATATAAAATGAACAGCATTTCATCCGTAAGTTCTATTGCCTACTTATAAGTGTCAACAAAATGCCCCTAACTCCAGAATGCCTTTGGAATTGCTTGCTACATTGATAGAAGACTTAAGCTACATGCTTCTAAATCCGTAGTTTCAATAAGCAATGGCTCCACTCATAAGTAGTGCCTTTAATGTCACTCGTGGTAACTAAGGCTTTTGGAAGTCAAGTCAGATTCAGGACAAGGAGCACATTTGATAATACATGTAATACAAAGCATAAACGTTGAACTTATATGGTGGTGAAACAGCCTCTCATAATTTCTTTCAGCCCTGCCCCCAAAGCTTCTTCAAATACACATATAATCAGAGCAGGAGCGTGGCACTTGCTGTGCAAATACAGCGTCAAGCCAAGTGCCTTTCTCCTCTTCAATTCTATACCCTCCCCCAAACCCATCCTATAGGAAAATTTTGAAGCCTTTACATGAACAAAATTATGACATTTGAAAATGTTCAACATACCTAACTTTCCACATTTAGTATTCTTGTAATGACTATGAGATTTAAAACCACTCCTACTAATTCACTGTAATAAGCTAAGATTTTGCCACAAGCATACAGTTAGGAACACCATTCTCTATCTGTAGGGCACATATTGAAGTCCACGTGGGTGGTTGTTTGTTTTTATGTTAATGTTTACACAACCCTCTTAACCCTGATGACACGTCTTTTTATGCCAGTGGGCAAGAGTGTTAGACATAGACACTGTGTTCAAAATAAAAGGAAGAGCATGTGGATAAACCACGTGAGAATCACAACCATTCATCTATTTCATTTTAAGAGCACACATTTCCACTGTGAATGTCTGATATTGACATTTACTTTGTCATTTTAGGTTTAACTAAACAGTCAGTTAGAAAAACCATGAACTATGCTTTAACTAATCTTTGGTGTAAATTAGATTATACCATTTCTGTTGGGTTCATCTGAAAAAAAATAAATCAATACTTTCTTTAAAATCCATGTCCAAGAATCTCTAGTTGGCATCTGAATTTATTAATAATTGTTCAATCACTTAGTCAATACATGTTTATTCACTGAATAATCTGCCTGGTGCTAGGAAGATGCTAAGATAAATAAAACTGTCTCTGCCCTTAGAGAGGTTATAATCTAGAAGGAAAAATAATGCACACAGAGACTCATTCTGCTTTATGTAAAGCAGAATGTTCTAGGAGGAAGACATAAATTGCTGTGAGAGCTGAGGAGAAAGCTTTGATTGTAGCCTGTGGAGAGACAGAGGTCAGACAAGCCACAAAGAGCAGCTGGGATTAGGGTCCATACTGAAAAGAGGGGTAGATTTTTACCCTCAAATAAATATACTCTTTCCTTTTCCAGAAAGGGGAGTCCAGCTTTTCTAATCTTAATATGAAGATGATGACACAAAGATGTGTTTGAGAAAGTGAATCATATGGGCCAAGTAGTCTGCGTTGTGTGTAATTATTTCACTTACGTGCCCCTAATTTCACTTAGCTGTAACAATAAAAAGCCAAAAAAGGTCTCAAAACATTTCCTCTTTTTTGCTTTTTTTTAAGTTCTGGGACACACGTGCGGAACATGCAGTTTTGTTACATAGGTATATATGTGCCATGGTGCTTTGCCTTACCTCTCAACCCATCATCTAGGTTTTAAGCCCCACATGCATTAGGTACTTGTCCTAATGCTCTCCCTCCCCTTGTCCCCCATCCCCCAATAGGCCCCAGTGTGTGATGTTCCCCTCCCTGTGTCCATGTGTTCTCACTGTTCAACGCCCACTTATGAGTGACAACATGCGGTGTTTGGTTTTCTGTTCCTGTGTCAGTTTGCTGAGAATGATGGCTTCCAGCTTCGTCCCTGTCCCTGCCAAGGACATGAACTCATTCTTTTTTATGGCTGCATAATATTCCATGGTGTATATGTACCATATTTTCTTTATCCAGCCTATCATTGATAGGTATTTGGATTGGTTCCAAGTCTTTCCTATTGTAAATAGTGCTGCATTAAATATACGTGTGCATGTGTCTTTATAGTAGAATGATTTATAATCCTTTGAGTATATATCCAGTAATGGGATTGCTGGGTCAAATGGTATTTCTGATTCTAGATCCTTGAGGAATCGCCACACTGTCTTCCACAATGGTTGAACTAATTTACACTCCCACCAACAGTATAAAAGTGTTCCTATTTCTCCACAGCCTCACCAGCATTTGTTGTTTCCTGTCTCAAAACCTTTCTTATAACAGATCTTCTCCACAGCCAATGGAAGAGAGAATTTTTTAAATGCAGAAAGAAAGTTAATAAAATATCAGATGGCAATAGTTAAATTGCTAGAATTTGGCTCAGCCTAGAAAACCAAACTTGTCTTTGACTTTGCAAACCATGCCACGTGGAGCTGGCTTCTGAATAAAATTGGGCTTCTAAAAAAAACTGGGGAGAAAAGGTACAACAATTACAACTGAATCCCATCAGTGTCAGGATCCACCAGTTAGTAGCTGCTCTCATCTTTTGCTGCTCACTCCAGTTAGTTTCCCAACCAATTGTAACTGCATGTACAACGGCAGCCACAGCTGGAGACTGCATGGGACAAGAAAAGGAGCACCCTTCTGGCCCTGGAGTCTAGGCATTGCTTTCTAGCCCACTGTGTGACCCTGGATAAGTCATGTCTCATCTCAGTTTTCTCATCTGCAAACTGCCATGCCTACATCACAGGCTTGTTGTGATTTTCCAGGGAGATAAGCCATATGAGAATGCTCCGTAAACTGCAAAGCACTGCCTAAAGCTCAGGGAGTGTCTGTGTTAAAACCATCACCTTCAGCAGTTGGTTTCTGTCCTGAACAAGAAACCTCCCTTACTGAGGCAAAGTGCTTTAATTTTTGTAATCCAGGACTTTTTATTGCTGCTTTCACTTAGCTGTGTGGCCTCAGATAAGCCGTTGAAACTTTTTGAGTCTCATTTTTCTCACATTCAAAGTGGACACTGTAATTATGTCTGTACTGCCTATCTTTGAGGTTCACCATCATAATCAAATAAGATAAAGGGATGTAAAAGTGAATTACAAATATAAAGCACCCTATAAATATTAATGTTATGCTCATATGGAGGTTCCACCTGGATTTCTGACCCAGACTTCTTGATTGAGAGCCTGACCCTTTCCTTTAAACCACCCACCTACATGTAGCTTGTCACATACTGCTATCTTTAAGGCTTCAAGCCTTCTGCTCATCCTTCAAGTCCTGCTTGCCTCTCTGATTCTAGCCCACTGAACACTAATACAGCACATGCTCCTACTCTACAGTGGCCCACTCTACCCTGACCATCATTTAAGAAATTATATCCCAGAACCAAGCTCCTTCTACTCCACCATCCTGTGTCTGAGCCCCAGCTAGGCCATGAATTTTCAGAACTTGACAATTCCAGGTCTTTATCTGCAGTCTGCAACTCTCTGTTGCTTAGACACTCAAAATTCACAGCTGATTTTGTTTCATTTCATTCCTGGAAGATGCAAGTAGGGCAGTGATTCTCAGCACTGTCTGGACACTGAAATCACAAGGGGAACCTGAAAAGAATAACAATGCCTGGGTACTATCCCCCGAAGATTCTGATACGATGGGTCTGGAGGGTAGTGTGAGCATTAGGATTTTTCAAAACTACTCCTATGATTTAAATACATAGCTAAGTTTGAGAATCGCTGACTTAGGGGGCTGTTCCCAGCCAAGTTGTAACCTGGGATGGGGGTGGGGGCTGGTGACAACCCACCTCTCACCTGCATTGGGTGTGGTGGCCAGAATCTACAACAAAGGCAAGTCCTAAAACCAAATCCTAGGGAAACTGATTAAAAATAGCAGCCTAGTCCAATTGGGTCACCAGGTCTCAGGTAATAGAACTCAGTAAAAAGAGAAATAGCTATGACAAGAACAGATCTTGGTGTCCCCAGTCAAGCATTGTTTAGATTCTATCCCTGGGTTTGGGAAGGGGGCATGGTTAAAGAAGATGAACATTATTTTCCCTACAGCAAACAATAATAGAATTTCCATGGTCTCAGAAGTCAGCCTTTATTCTGATTTGTTCACATCTACAAATTTGTACCAACTCTGGATCCTGGAAGTCTTGTTCTTCACCACATATGAAGTCTGACAAAAAACCAGAGATGAAGGTGGCAGGAGCCTCAAAAACCAAACATCATTTTATGCATGAGAAATCTGGGGCCCAGAGAGGACAATGACTTGTCCAAGGTCACACAGCAATCTGAAGGTAGGCTTAAGAGTAGAGGACAGGTCTTTTGTCACCATCCAACAATGGACCTATAGGAAATTGATTCGTATATCATGTATTTAAGCCGTGAAGTCAAGAACTATGTGGAATACTCTTTTAAAATAGATCACTATTTAGAAAATTTGTGACTCACGAAAATGTTTTTTAAAACTCTTTTTCCATTTTGAAACTGTAGAGCAAAATACTTTGTTAAGGGTGGAAGCCCAGCAGATGAGACTGAGGTATTTGCCACTTATTGTAAAGGAAAAAAGAGAGAGAAAATGAATCTGGATATTTTACTGGATTTTTCCCAGCTAGCAGGAGATTATTAAGATTCTCTAATATATTTGCTCTGTAATTTCTTGGGGAGGGCAATCACCTAGCTGGGATGCATTTTTTACCTAGAGCCAGGGTATTGATTCCTCTAAGGACTCACAATATAGTCAGATGCCAAGTACATGTGAATAATATTTCCATATAGGTGAATGTTAGGCCAGAAGTGAGCCACTAGAAGACTCATATCCCTGGAGGACTTCAGATAACTGGGGCTAAGTCTGATACCTACAGACCCAGATGGCCAGAGAAGACAAGCAAGGCAATAACAATAATATGCAGCATTGCACTTTACAGTTTACAAAACACTTTAAGGCATTGTTGTAGCCATGTCTCAGAAAAGTATACAAGTCAAGCAAGTGTCACAAAATAAGTTGAAACAACTTAAGCTATTTCAAGAAGCTGAGGAGAAAAATCACTGTGGGAATGCCCCATGATTTGAAGAAACCTGTTTCATAGGTGGTGCAACTAAGTTCAGCAAGATTATGTGACTTGTCAAGCTGACATGAAAATAATGATAGGCCCAATCCTAATGATCAAGGTTCTTATTTCACATTCAGAGTCTATTTTACTATCACACCACAGATGCCTCAAGTAAAAGAAATACAGGCAGGGTTGAGAGAGGCCAGGATGCCAGAGTCAGGAAGAACAGCACCAAGAAGCAGGTTTGGTGAGCCCAGTTCTAGGACTGGGTGTGAGACATCCTGGGCTGGTGAGTAGTAAGTAGGTGGTTGGACTTAGGACAGAGGCCTGGGGCTGCTGTCAGCCTTGATGAAGGAAGAGATGCCACCATAATTAATGAGTGTTTCTGGAATGTCTGTATGCCCAGGTTGTATCTGCACTGAAGTCCATCTGAGCCGGCTGAGCAATATTAAGTCTGTCTCCGAAATGACCACTCAGATATCGCTCGACCTAATAAAATAACTTAATGGAATTTTTCACTCTGATCAGATGGTTTCAGGCCCAGTTTAGGATGACTGATCACATTCCCTGAGCCGCTCTGTCGTCCTCCCTTCGCTGGAGCTTGCTGGATTGGCTAGTGATGGGATTTGGGTGATGTTGCCTTATGGTTTATGTCTCTGTTCAACTCGAATGAATATTGTGGAACCTAAGTAAATTGTTTAAAATAAAGAATAAAAGCATTTCTGTGTCTTTTCTCTATGTTGAGGGAATGATGGAATAACGGACTTCATTTTAGAGAAAATCAGATACATCAATCTTTTCATCTGTGTGTATACTGAGAGGTTTCATACTTTGGTTTGGAAAGATGAACAAAATTCATACCCAACTAAATGCCTTATGTATGCCCCATAAAATTTTCCTCCATGAAAAGAGATCTTATAAAAAATCTATACCTCACTTTCTCTATCCTATGAAGGTTAGAGATCTTTTCTCAAATTTTAAATGATACATGATACATATATGCCTAGATCATTTTGGGGACAGAAGGAAGAGAGCAGAAGAGCACTTGGAATTGTAGAGAATAGATGTTCAGGATGACAGATTAGAGTTTAACAGGGTAACAGGCTTCCACTTCATAAAATAATTAGTTATGATCTTGATGGGCATTTTTCTTCCCAAACCTCTTGGTCACCCTGACCTGACTTTAGAAGTATCAGAGAATGAGAAAGTCAGATGTAGTCACATACACGCATCATAAATAAGTGTGTATCCTCATAAAAATACCCAGAAAATTTTAAAATCA
Source organism: Nomascus leucogenys (assembly GCF_006542625.1). Classification (NCBI taxonomy): domain Eukaryota; kingdom Metazoa; phylum Chordata; class Mammalia; order Primates; family Hylobatidae; genus Nomascus; species Nomascus leucogenys. Next base: position 81,045,783 of record NC_044391.1, read on the forward strand.
TGATTTTTAATAAAGGATTTTATAGAAGCACACAATATCAGGAAGGGTTGTTAAAAACATAACATTGTGTTCACATGGTGTGTATTTATTAAGTTAATTTTATCTAAAGTGGCAAAATAAAACCCTTACTATAATTATAATTTGGAATTTTTGTACTATAAGAATTTCTCAAATTACAAAAGCTTGCAGATGCCATTTCTTTTGTCTCTGTAAAAATTAAATATATTCATTTATACATGGTATTTTAAAAATGAGATATGGTGAGAAATTCTGGATGTGTTTACTGATGACCATGCCTATAATTAGCTCCAACTTCCTCATTTAAAGAGGAGATTTCCAAGAATAATAGCTCATCTAATTGAAGATCATTATAAACAAATTAGGATGTATTTGTGAGTTGTGCTAATGATGCATGTTAAATGTATAAAGTGATATCCTGGTGTAGAATTATGGTGACTATGTTTGTCCTTACCATTCTTTGTAATTATCATTTCTGTGATGCTTGTGTTGTTTCTGTTTTTTTTTTTTTTTTTTTTAATGTGTATGACATTTTGGAAGTAGGGAGGTTGCAAAATTGGTCCTATGCTTTGGGACAATTCATTTACTGAGCAGGTATGAGTTGGATCGGAGGAGCAAGAGAAGTCCTTGATGAAGGGAAGGGAGGAGGCTATAAAGAGAATGTTTAGTTTTATTAATATCTGATTTAAAATATCATGTATTAGATGTTGATTCAACAGAGTTATATCATTCAGGACAATATGACACATCAAAGAGAAATATATACAGTAGTCTTCCCTTATCCTCAGAGGATGTGTTCCAAGACCCCCAGTGGCTGACTGAAGCTGTGAATGGTACTGAACCCTATATATACTATGTTATTTCCTAGACATACATTCCTACGATAAAGTTGAATTTATAAATTAGGCACAGTAAGAGATTAACAATAAAATAGAATTGTAACAATATATGTAATAAAAGTAATGTAAATGTGCCCCCCAAAATATCTTACCCTTCTCTACTCATGCAGTTTTGGGCTTTAGTTGACTGCAGGTAACTGGAATTATGGAAGGCAAAACCACAGATAAAGGAGCACTATTGTATTTTTAAAGAATGTTGGCAAAAATATATTAAACCTCAAAACTGGCTTAGCAATTAATAAAACTTTTGAGAATGTCTTCTGTGCAAGGAATTTTAAGCACTTTATCATGTACATACTTGCAAAGTGATGCAGAGCTCTGAGGAAATAATCCAAAAGAAACTTTAAATGTGATTGTAATATGAAATCATCATGAGTTATGTTCATGCAAATGTGTCTGTGTGACTCATGGCACTGATCCAATGACAACCCTTCTGTCCTCCCCGGTAGCTGTCCTTTCTCAGGAACAGGTGACCATGCCTGCCTACCCACATACATCCCTCTCTCAAGAAAAGTCCACTCTCCAGGACCTTGCTTTAGCTGCTGAGGGCACTCCCTGGAGGATGTGTTTAACTACATCCTCCCAAAAGACAAACCGCAAGCCCAGGAGGGCGATCTCAGCAGGCAAAGTATTCAGGACACAAGAGTAGCCTCTGAGCTTCTTTTCTTCTTTGGCTCCTGGAAACTAAGAATAAGGGAAGAAGTGGACTCAGCGTGGGCAATTTTTAAAAGTTATACATTTAGTTTAGCCTCATAACAGACGAACTTTTTTTTTTTTTTTTAAAGGAGTTAACGGTTTGGGCTGGTTGTAATAGCTCCTTGTAATAGGTAGTAAAGAGTTTTCTGGATTGAAGCCAAACTTACCTTCAGCGAAAAACACATGAAGGTAATTGCTTAGAGAACTTGTGCGCTGAAGAGAAGAACAGTTCATGACATTTTAACACAATAAATGATGGGGAAATCCCATTAGGGAATTAATCTTTTATCCACGGAGCTAGAAACTTAAAAGAGAGAAAACTAAAAGTATTATTTTATCTGCTTTAAAGTGAAAAAACAAAATCCTGAGGGAACTACATATTTGCTAGAAAGTACAGGGACTTTCTTGAGCTTGTGCCCTGATGAAATAAGGGGTTTTGTTCTTAATGCAGTTTAACATGCATCTCCATGTGGACTTGTTTCCGCTGAATACCTTTATGCTATTTATGTTAAGTATATTATTCTTCATTGTTCTAAACTTTGGCATCAAAAATTACATGTATATTTGATGATTCAAAGAAGATAATTATAAGTTTCTCTTCTCTCTTTTTGATTATGCAATATATAATGAGGGCACATTTACTCTCTGCATACTCGGCACTCAATCATGTTTGCTGTTCACTCACATTCTTCACCTTCTTAGAAATCCTCATGCTCCAACTTCTGCTATCCCAGGTATGGTCTCCTGGGTCCCATGGTGGTTTTATAATGCTGGGATCAAAGCTCAGAGATTTAATTGCAGCCATTTTAAGGTTATAGCCCAGAAAATACTAATCAAAAAATTTAATAAAATGAAGATTGAGGGGAGCCTTGCTTTTCCAGGCTTCTTGCTTATAATGCTAATCAGCCTTTATTCATTTGACAAATATCACTGAGCACCTACTAGGTGCCCAAATCTAAGGGGCTGAAGATACAGAAATGTGAATAAAGGTCCTCACCTGAAAAAGTCTACACATAACTATAGTAGATCAGCATCTGAACAAGTTATTATAGTACTCTGTGAAAAATGCTATATAACAAAAAAAAAAAAATGTGATGCATTTTTTTGTCACTGATCCAATGACAACCCTTCTGTCCTCCCAGTAGTTGTCCTTTCTCAGGAACAGGTGACCACGCCTGCCTAACCACATACATCCCTCTCCTGAGAAAAGTCCACTCTCCAGGACCTTGCTCTAGCTGCTGAGGGCACTCCCTGGAGGATGTGTTTAACTACATCCTCCCAAAAGACAAACTGCAAGCCCAGGAGGGCGATTTCAGCAGGCAAAGTATTCAGGACACAAGAGTAGCCTCTGAGCTTCTTTTCTTCTTTGGCTCCTGGAAACTAAGAATAAGGGAAGAAGTGGACTCAGTGTGGGCAATTTTTAAAAGTTATACATTTAGTTCAGCCTCATAAGAGATGAACTGACTTTTTTTTTTTTTTAAAGGGAATTAATGGTTTGGGCTGGTTGGGCTGTCTGTATCAGACAGAAATGTTTCAATGCAAAGACACAAAGTAAGACTAAAACTCAGGGTAGCCCAAACAAAAAAGCTAATTTATTAGCTTGTACAACTAAAACAGAATTATTGCTGATCCTAGGCACCTCCAGTACCTAGAATGTAATTGTATTTAGAGATAGATCTTTTAAAATGTTACTGAGTTAAAACAGGGTCATTAGGGTGAGACCTAATCCAATATGACTGTGTCCTTATAAGAGGAGGAGATTCAGACACAGGCATACACAGAAGGAATTCCACATGAAGACACAGGGAGAAAAGGAACATCCAGAAGCCAAGGAGAGAGGCCTCAGAAGAAACCAACCCTGCCAACACCTTGATCTCATTCATACTTCTGGCCTCCAGAATTATGAGAAAATGAATGTCTCCTTGTTTAACTCAGTCTGTAGTCCTGTGTTATGGCAGCCCTAGCAGACTAATACTGGGCACTGTCACAGGCTCCGTGGCGGCTTCTCATCAACTCTTACCCTCACCTTTTGGGCTACAAAATAGCATCAGCTGCTTCACACTTTACGATTTCTCACTATATTATCCAAGTGCAGCAAGAGGAAGCTTCTAGTAGCTCTCCATGTTTTAGAATTCCCACTCTTTACCATGCCTTTGTCTGAACAAAGCTGTGGCTTAGGGAACGCAATTTGTGGACTGGCTTAAGCTATCCAGGACACACCACTGAGGGTGGGTGAGGTCAGTTCCATCCAAACCGCATAAGGTGAGGTCCCCAAAGGAAGGTCAAGGTATATTTGTAGAGCATAGCATGGAGATAAGCAACAAAAACCCACAGAAAGTGATCAAATAAATCTACCTGGAAGAGCTGAGCAAAAGTAACCCTGAGGGGAATTAAGGTGGGTCTTGGAGAATAAATAGGTGTTCTGTAGAGAAGGACTCAAAGAATAATACAGACAAAGGAAGCGGCATATATGAGGGAACGGAAGGCACAAAAGAGCCTGTTGTATCTGGTAAGGTAATCAACATGTCCCTGTCTACCTGGAGATTTACAGTTTTAGCCCTGGAAGTCCTGCATCCTGAGAACTCTCTTTGTTCCTGGCAGACACAGTTTGCCCGGAACTGCATCTATTTTAAATGGAAGTCCCACATCCCAAGACCCCCTTAGTCTTGGGTGGTTGGTCACTCTATGTTGGGGGAATTATGAGCAAGGTTTATGAAGCAAATTGGCTGGAGATAAAATTGGAAAGACTGGCTGAAACTAATTGCAAAGGACCTTTCATGCACTCTAGTTTGAAGCACAGAAAAAAATCTGTGGTGTTCCTTTGCCATATTGCAAAGTAAGTTAGTAGGACATTATTCTATGGAGGGTAGAGGAACTCCGTGTTAATCATACAAATGCCATGGACCTTTCACAACTTGACCTGTTTCAGGAGGTTCGTGGAACTTGAGGGCTATGTAGCATTTGGGAGCAGCAGAAAGTTCCAGGCCAACTCTTCTGACTCAGAGACACTGATCCCTGGGGTCAAGGGTCAGCACTCTGCTGGGCACATTGCAAGGCCCCACAAATACTAGTTGATTCTTGGTTAACAAGCTTCCCTTAGTAAGTGGAATTGCCTCTTCAACTATCCTCTCTGCATACCTTCCTCTAAAAGCTGTATCTCTTTTTTCTACCTTTACATGCCTTCATTTCCAATTGCCAACCAGGCGCTTCAAACCCATCATACCTACCACTTAACTGCTCACCTTCCCCCCAACATTACCTCTTCAACCTACTGCTTTCTGTCTGTTGAGGATGCTGCCATTCTCCAGCCACCCACCCTCATGCTGTGGAATACAGTGCAGCCACTGAAAACAAGTGGCTGAAGAAAACGAAGTTGCAAACAATGGGTATTTAGAATGATCTCGTATTCATATAGATTACACATAAGTACTTTCAAATATATATTAACACAAAGGAAAAATCATCTGGAAGTATATATACCAAACTCTTTTTTTTTTTTTTTGAGATGGAGTCTCACTCTGTCGCCCAGGCTGGAGTGCAGTGGTGCAATCTTGGCTCACAGCAACCTCCGCCTCCCTGGTTCAAGCAGTTCTCAGTATACCAAACTCTTAACAGTTACTATTTTGAGAGTGTCTGATGGGAAACGGAAGGGGGATCCTTTTACTTTTTACTTTATATACATCTCTGTTTAAATTTTTAAAGAATAAGCATATGTAATTATTTTTCAAGCAAAGATAATACATGTTCATTGTGGAAAAATTAAATTGATAGTACATGATCATTACAGAAAACTTAAATTGCAGATAAACATAAAGAGCAATATAAAACCATCTGAAGGCTGGGCATGATGGCTCATGCCTGTAATCCTAGCAGTTTGAAAGGCCGAGGTGGGCAGATCACCTGAGGTCAGGGGTTCGAGTCCGGCGTGGCCAACATGGCGAAACCCCATCTCTACTAAAAATACAAAAATTATTTGGGCATGGTGCTGTGCACCTGTAATCCCAACTGCTTGGGAGGCTGAGGCAGGGGAATCACTTGAACCCAGGAGGCGAGGTTGCAGTGAGCCGAGATCGCACCACCACACTCTAGCCTGTGCAACAGAGCAAGACTCCATCTCAAAAAATAAAAAATAATAAAAATAAAACCATCTGAAATGTCACCACCAGAGGTACCATTGTTAGCAGTGTGGGGAACGGCCTGCCAGTCCTCTCTCTGAGCACCATTGCTGATGGAGATACAAAGACTGACCAAAGAGATCTCCCCAGCCTGCCCTGCCGTCCTCCTCACTGACAGTGACCCTTAGCAAGTTGCAAAGCCCTCCCATTTGCTTTGGCATTTGCAGGGCCTCTGGTATCTGTCAGTCTATTTTCATTACCATCACCCTTGTCAAGTCTCTCATTATTTCTCTCCTGCTCTTTGGCAGTCGCCTCCTATCTGGCTCTGACTTATTTTCTCTTCCCCTCCTTGTAACCAATCACCCCACAGCCTCCAGATTAATCATCCTAAAGCCTAGCTCTGATCATGTTATTTCCTTGTTCAGAAACCTTCAGTGACTCCCCATCACCTATAAAAAGTGCCAAACTCCATGATCTGAACTAAAACTAAACTTTTCATTGTTCCTTTGGGAAATTTTCTTCCCCTCAGTTCTTGCTCATATTATTTTCTCCAAGAGAAATACCATTTTATCCAAGCATTGCCATCCATTAAAATTCCTCTTTTTTAGATAATTTAACAGGTATGAGAAAACATTTGCACGAGAATGAAATGTTCATTACTGTCAAGTCTATGATAGGGAAAAATTAAAGCCAACTTAAATGTTTACCAGAAAGCAACTAATTAGGTAAGTATGGTACATGCAGTTGTTCAATGGAATACAGTTCAGCTGTTAAAATGACATATATGTGTACATATATATACATTGTATTTATTATATAGACACAGGGAAAAGTCTATAGAATATTGTCAATCAATATTATATAGACATGGGGAAAGTCTGTAGAAGGTTGTGTAATTTTTTTGTAAATATGTTTTAAAAGTGCATGTATTTGCAGAGCTTTTGGGAAAGACATCATCAAATTATAATAGAGGTAAACTTTAGGTAGTAGAATTTAGTTGATATTTACTTTGTTTTTAGTATTTTCTATTTAATTTGAATTTATTTAAACACAACCACAATGATAGATGTTACCATTTATTGTGGGCTACTTGCCAAGTACTCTGTTTGATATTTTACCTATGGTAATTCATTTAGTTCTGAGGGTCAGGGAAGTGAAGCAGTGTTCCCAGGGTCATAGCACTAGTGAGAGGCAGAGATGGGATTCAAATCTGTTTTTCTGATGCCAAAGCACCTCTTAAGCATTATGTTACATAATACTGAAGTATCATTTTTCCAAAAATACAAGCGAATAAAATATGTGCTGTCAGTCTTACACAGCTGCACTTAATTGCTCTTCTCCCCAAAACCTTCCCTTGTCCACATATCCCCAAGTATGACAACCATAGAAGAGAATAGAATGAGATATAAGATAGACACACATAGCACAAATAAAGGTTCTTAAAATATAAACAGCATTATTTTATATATTACAGTATTCTATGAATTGGTTTACATTTAAAATGTACATTCTATATGTCTTTCCTTGTCTGTAAATATTGATCATGCTCAGTGTATTCAACAGTTTCATAATAATCTATTGTATGGATGTGCTATCATCATTTAACCAGTCCCCCATGGATGATCATTTATGTCATTTGTATATTTTGCTGTTATAAACAATACCAGAATGAACATCTTTGTCTAACTCTATGTCTGTTCCCATGTGAGACTGTCTTTTGCAAGATGGATTTCCAGAAATAGAATTACTAGGTCAAAAAAACATAGGCCTTCTGTATCAGAATTTCTGAAAATTTTAGCAGCAGTGAGAGAATATGATTCAGGAACCAGCTGCTTATATTCTTTTGTGGCCTCGTTTCCTACTCACAGCCTCACCAGCATTGGCAACTGTCTGCACATTTGTCATCCAACATCTCCAAATTGATTTGTAGAAAAAGGTAACTGGGGTATGAATTGTGTGAGTTCTGGTGAGCTCTTGGCCAACGTTGCTATGCACCCTTGCACAATAAATGATGCCACAGGTGACTTCGATTTCTTTTTCTGTAAAATCAGACTTTTCTAGATCTGGCACTAAATGTTTCTTAACTCTAAAGATAAGGATTACATTTTGGTCCTGTGACTTCTTAGATTTTGAAAAATGTATACATACTGTAAAGGGTTATCTTGCCTCATTGAAGGTTCAAATGGTATGGTGATAAGACCATATTAAAAGCATTTATAAAAGGTTCATGGTAAAGAGTTCATTATGGTTGATTAAATCCCTTCATGCTGTTATCCACTTTAGTTACTGTATTTCCTGTAAATGGGATTTACGCCAGGGCCACGTTAACACCATTTCACATTCTGCTGTGCTATTACCCACTGAGCTTGAATCAATTGAATGAAAGAGGCCTTTTCAAGTGTATTGATTTTTATTTATCCAAACTCATCTGTTTGCTTGGCCGCATGCTCATACATGAAAACAGGGCACAGCTAATCTTCTCCATGGTGTTGCTTTTTCCCCTAAGCATTTAATACTAGAATAAACATATGACAGGTATTGGTATAAAAATTGCAGAATATTCACTAGAACTACAGTTTTTTATGGGTGATATAAGGGCCTGGATCTCGTTCTCATGTCAGAAAGAATGTAGCCTAAAGCAAGACACTATAGCCTTCCTTCCTGAATGAAAGCAGTCACCTCCTACTCTTCCAGCCCCCAGAGAGCTCAGTCCAGGGATGCTGTCCTCCTCTCCACAAGTAAAGCAGTGTTGCCTATACAGTGGTTCTTCTAAGAAGTGCAAATTTTTGCTCACAGTAGCTTCCTACTGCTGCTTTCTACAGAAATACTCATTTTTTTGGCCAGGTATCAAACTGAAAATCTGAACAAAAGGAAGTATCCAATTGGGAAAAATAATACTTTTAATGTGCATTGTAATGCTCTTGTTCTACATTCCTACCTTAACGTGTATGATTGTGTGTGTGTGTGTGTGTGTGTGTGTGTGTGTGTGGAAATTAGAGAGAAAGAGAGAGAGAAGGAGAGACCATTTATTTTAATCCACAGTTAGAATTTTGAGATGAAAAGCGTTTTAACAATTTCTATTGAATTGTTGTGTTAGTCACTGGATAATATGTGGCTATGTGGTGGAGGATTAAATGATATGTTCTAGGCTTCCAGTAAATAGATCCTGATTTCTGCTCAGGTAAACACTGAAATATATTTACCTGGGGGATAAATACTGACTAAGGCAAAGCAAAGGTTGGTATTTCCTTTGAGTTGCAATAAATATTTCTATACACTTAAATATTGATTTTATGTTATAGCTTATGATCAAACATTATCCAAAGCTACAGCAGAAAATGTTACTATCAAGCTAATTCTAAGGCATCTTTCTTTTATGCGTAATGCTACAAAGGATAATCACTTTTGGCTTAATTAAGATCTTGGCCTAAATGTTGGCTAAGCCTGAGTCCTTATTGTGACATAGAAGATGAATAGATTCATTTATGAAAAGCTCAAGGTACATAAATATAACAAACATTAAGCATTATTAACTTAAATAAAATGAACAATTAACAAAAGTTTGAATATGATCCTACTTAGTGAATGAGCTAATCATTTTTCCTCCTACTGTGTTATACAATTTTTGAGAAATAATTCATAGAAAGGAGTTTTTTGAAAAAAAATTTCTTTCAAAAGAGAACTATATGTTAGTAACTATAAAACATTTGAGTATCATTTAGCTAGGGGGTAAGAAGTATAGAAATGTATCTTCAAGAAGATTACAATCTAATTGGGGAGAAGAGCAGATACATGGAAATACAGAACTGTGTAGTTGTTAAAAACATGAGATTTTTGTAGTCCCAGCTACCTGGGACTACAAGGGAGGTGGGAAGATCATGATTGCACTACTGCACTGCAGACTGGGTGACAGAGACCCTGTCTCAAGAAAGAAAGAAAAAAAAGAACATGAGATTTGGGATTTTAATGAGTATGAATTCTAGCTCTGGCACTATGACTTCTGACAATGTTTTCTGAGCCTTGGTTTCCAAATGTGTACAATGGCGATAACAGAATTGATTTCATAGGGTAACAGTAAGAACTAAAGGTCTGGAAAGCCCTGAAAATGTACCTATCAAAAGGAGAACACTCCATAAGTGGTAGCTGTTTTGATGATGTATTGCTACAGTGACAGATGAAAATACTTTTATGGAGGTAACTCAAGGAGGTACATATGACTGCATTTGGAATGAAACACTATTTTTAGCTTAATTCCAGAGAAGAGAGCTCTTACAATTGTATTTCATGGTTTGTCAACACTTCAAAAAAGAGATGGGATTTGAACTAGAGGCTGACTGAGGAATAGGGTTTTATTAGTTGTAAAAGAGGAGTGATGAGCATTGCAACTGCCAATAAAAGAGCAGTCATCTGTTCAGCCTGGGCCGAAGCACATCCTCCTTCTAAATATTCTCTCCTAGGTTAATACCAACATTTGCTCCAGGTTTCAAAAGTATTTTTTCAACTATTTCTTCTGGGTTTCCTTTGTTTCTTCCTGTTTGGTTTTAGTCCCCCCAAATGAAAAACCACTTTCAATAATAAATAAATAACATTAAAAATAAAATAAGAAAAATGAAAATAACAAAAAATATCACTTTCCTGTTAATATAAAACCTCCTGTTAATACTTTGCTGAAGGTCCTTAAAAACCTTTCTGTACCTCTGTCTCTGTGTGTGTCTCTCTCTGCGCACACACACACACACACACACACACACACTTGTCCAATCTCATTTCTTCCCTCAAAAATATGCAATATGCCATAAATAACTTTTCACGCCAAGGAAAAACTTCAGTATATTTAAATGAGTATATCACATTTGATTGCATATATATATAACAATTTAATAAACTCTTTAGTGGGCGTTTTAGTTGTTTCCAGTTTTGTAGAAAAAGGTGCCATAGTGCTACAGTGACCATCCTTGTACATTCATTTTGGCCCACTTATATGATTATGGTTATCCCCTTAAGAAAAATAACTAGAAATAGAACAGAGGGACCAAATACACATTTACAATTTTGGTATTTAGAACCAGAAATGACAAGTAAAATCACCACATTTTAATCTTAGAAGACTTTAAAAAAAGAATACAAAGAACTGGCCGGTCTTAACTTTCATGAATAAATAAAACAGCCACTCTTTTAAAATTAATGTTTGAAACCAAAACATGAAAAATAGGAGTACATAGTCAGAAATAGTTATTTTGTATAATTCTATATAAAGCAATGTCTTAACAATAGAAAAAAGAGAGAAAAAATGATCGAATTGCGGTGTTTTTATTGTATAAATTCTTGCCAATTAAACTAACCAAACTTTTTAATTTAAATGTCTAACTACACAATTAAATTAATTGGTTTTCCAGTGCAATTGTCTGACATTTTGATGAGTTATTATAGAATGTTGAACTAAATTGAGTGATTGTAAATCTCTTGTATAGAGGACCTGTGAACTAGTACTAATTTAATCCCTTCTATGCAATTCTCCTTTCCTCTCATTTCTTCTTAGAATATATAGACTAATTTACTTTCATTTAATCATGGGTTGTCTTGTTTTCACATTTGCATATAAAGCCTCCAGTCAATGTGACCTGATTGTTCCAAGTGTGGCTTCTTGATTTCTTGACCTGTTAGTGCTAGTTAATTTTGGAAAATCTGGTTTATTTGTCAAAGTCTATATTATTTTCTTGATGTAATTCTCAGATTTATCATAGTAGGCTGGATTTAATGATTCTGTCCTGTTGAATATGTGTCTGTGTATAACAGACTAATTATTGAACCTTGTAATTTCCTTAAATCATTGTAAAAGTTTTAGAACCAGAAAAATTATGGTTATTTCCCAAAGTTTAGCCCTCAAGGTATATATGTCCCCAGATAATAATGTCATATGTGTTATCCAAAAGTATATATATGAGCAGACATAAGTAAATTTGGGAAATAGATAAACAGCAGGTTTTTCTACTGAAGGACTTTCATGAACCTATATGTGCCAGAATCCTATATTACATGCAACTATTCACGAAGTGATTTGACCTCGTGATTAATTTTTATGAAGTACTCATTAAAACGGTATTATTTGTGTTACTGGTTAGATAAGCACATATTTAATCCAATCTCCTCATTTTACATATGAGTGAACATTCAGAAAGATTAAACAATGTCAATATTCTAAAGAACAATAAACTATTTTAAAATAAAATAATAAAATAAAATTATTCTAAATTGGCTTCATGGTAAGTTATTGCATGTTGAATATGAACTGCCAATCAATAGGGAAATCACGAGTATAATACATACATATATATATATATATATATATATATATATATTTTTTTTTTTTTTTTTTTTTTTGAGACAGAGTCTCACTCTGTCTCCCAGGCTGGAATGCAGTGGTGCCATCTCAGCTCACTGCAAGCTCCACCTCTCAGGTTCATGCCATTCTCCTGCCTCAGCCTCCCAAGTAGCTGGGACTACAGGCGCCCGCCACCACACCCAGCTAATTTTTTGTATTTTTAGTAGAGACGGGGTTTCACCGTATTAGCCTGGATGGTCTCCCTCTCCTGACCTCATGATCTGCCTGCCTTGGCCTCCCAAAGTGCTGGGATTACAGGTGCAAGCCACCGTGCCCGGCCAATCACAAGTATTTTTATTAAGGAAACAGAATTATCAACAACTGTGGTCTATTCATTCACACACAAGACCAATTTTAGGACTTTGCAACCCCTGGGAGCTAACATTATTGGAAAGACATTTAATATTAAGCCAAAATGTGAAAATATAAAGTATTGCCTACATAAAACACAAATAAGAAGGTGAAAGAGGGGAATTTTAAATCCCATGTGTTTTTAAGTAATGATGGAGTATGGCATAATAGAAAAAGCAACCTAGATTGGAATTCTAGTGCTGACACTGCCAAGCTAAAACTAGGCCTTCATCCTAATTTAAACATAATTATTAGCTGAATTCAAAGTGAAATTGGGAAATTTCTTAAATATCCCCTGAGCTTCCATTTCATAGGAGTACAATAATACTCTCCTGAGAAGGTAGCTGTGAGAATATAATGAGATAGTTAATATCAAAAAATGGATAGTACTCATTCGACAAGTATTCATTTATTTCCTTTCTTGGGGACAGAAATATGCAGGAGAAGGTGGGCCTCGGTGGAACTAGGGAACAGGGATATTGGGGAGAACAGCATCTTTAAAAAGCTAGAACTTTTATCAAACAATTTTCTCTCCCTCAGATCAATCCTGAAAAAACTTCTAAATGAGTCCCTGATGAGTTATTTCATTTATTCAAAGAACTAGTGATTGCTACTTTTATCATAAACAGTTCCAGAACAAATCACATGAAAAAGCTACCCAGTACAAACTATGAAGCAAATATAACTAGATAACCCAAAGATGTATCGCAAAAAGTCAATTCCCCTTATTAACATAAATGTTAAAATGTTAAATACTAGCCACGAGAATTCAACAATGTTCATTAAATAATAATGAACATAACCAAGTATGTTTCATTCTAGTAATGCAAGGATAGTTCAATGCAATGAAACTTTTATACATAATACTTCACCAACTTGTTAGACATGAAAATCCACATGATTATCAATAGATGCAAAAAATGATTTTGATAAAATTTAACTTCAGTCTTCCTAAAAACATTAAAAATAATTAAAAGATGCTTAACTTAAATGGTGTTATTACAAACTACCAGATAATATTATATTTCATCATGAACTACTGGTATCATTTTTACTAAAATCAGAAACAAAGCAAAAATGATATGGTCATCATTATTGCATTGAACATAATTTCCAAAGTAATATTAAATCAAAGACATGAAACATAAATAGTTTTATACATGGAGAAGAAGAGAGAGGTGGCATGACTCTATACACAGACTCTCGAAGGTATAAGAAAAAATTTGGCATAATAAATGATTCAGACAAATAGGTGAATGCAAGATGAATATACAAAAATCAATGATATTTCTGTATTCTACAACTGTTTTAGAATATCATTTAAGAAGATTTTGTTCACATTAACAACAGAGCTATAGTGGGCCCAGTAATAATCTCACATTGAAAATGTATGTCCTATTAGAAGAAAACTGTACAGGCACATACACATATACACACATGATAAAATAAAAGAACCATGAATGATTTATTTTCCAGGTTAAGAAGACTAAAATACCAAACCATGTCCTTTCCTTGCCCCTCAAATCTGTCTGTCTACACAGAACACAGGGCACAAATGTCTGTAGAAACATTATTCCATCAACTGTCGAACCAAAACACAAACTGTGGTACATCTACAAACTGCGACTACTACTCATCAATAAAAAGGAATGAAGTATTTATATATATATCTATAATGACAAGGATGCATTTCAAAAGCATTTTACTAAGATAAAGAAACCAGACTCAAAAGACTATCTAATGTATGATTCCATTTATATGACATGCTGGAAAAGGCAAAAGTATAGGGGGAAAAAATCAAACCAGTGGTTGCCTGAGTTGGAGGAGAGGGGAGAAAATGGCTACAAAAGAGCACAAGAGAATATTCTGGGGATGGTGGTGGTTATACGATTCTGTAAGTTTGTCCTAATTTATAGAAGGGTAAACTTTACTGTATGTGTATCATACCTAAATGAACAATAAAACAACACACACACCCCTGTAAAAATAAGAAGTGAACCATTAAAAGTCTGTCCTGGAAAGGAGTTGTTTGCCTTTAGTCCTACAAGAGATTTAAATGTATTTCAAAGCAAAAGAAATAAAGCAGTGGCTTATTTACAAGAGGATAAACAGATCACTGGAACAGAAGATGTGAGCACAAAATCAACCTCATTCTACATGATAATTGAATGTGCAGTAAAAAGCGGCCTCACCAAAATGAGGAAGAGAAAGATTCTTCAGTAAATTGTCATAGAATACTAACTAGTGAACAGCTTTTCCATTTAGATTTATAACTCACACCATAAAATAAAATAAATTTCATATCAACTTTAGATAATCAGTATCAAATCTTAAAAATTAAGTCATTTGCTAGGACTCTAATAAATTTAGAAATATTATAAATGACAAAAATAAATCCAACCATGTAAAATATACATTACCATACAAATAAAATCCAAAGAGAAATAAAAACAATGAGAAGACAATATTCCCAGCAAAAACTGCAAAAAGAGCTATGTTTACTATTGTCCAATGCAATGTAATTAACAAGAAAACATTAAAACTCTGTAATATACTAATTGGGCAAAGGACTTAATCTCACCAGCCATAAAGAAGTAAATGTAACTAGTAAACTCAACTTATGGAACTATTTTAATATGGTAAATATTAAGATGCACGTTATCTTTAATCACAGCATGCTATCCTGTTATGTGTACTGTGACACTGATGAGCTCTTTTCTTGTTGCTGATAGTAAAAAATTGAACATTCAGAAATACATATATGCAGTATAAAAGTATTCCCTTCTCTGATCATTTTTTTTACCTTTATTATTTCAAATAAAGAAAGACAATGTTTACATAAAGATATTCATTGAAACCTTATAGCAGTGGGAAAGTGAGATCAACTTGAATGTTAACTCTTGTACTGGATAGAATAGTATACAGTCATTACTATTTTAATTATACAAACTATAAAACAGCATGGGAAGAAATTGTTATGATCTTGAATGAAACAAGCATAATACAAAATGGTATGCATATTATCTATTCAACTATGAGTTGTGTGTAGAGAAAAAGAAAATACTACTTAAGGATAACGGTAAACGCTCATACAGCTCACACTATGCCACGCGCTGTCCTAAGACCCTGTTGTGTGATAGCTCGTTAAATATTGAACACTCACAACCTCACAACTTCCATTTTGTCAATTAGGAATTTGAGCTACAGAGAGGTTAAGTAACTTGCCCAAGGTCACACAGTGCAATTGCTGGTATTTACATGCAGCAGCCTTTTACCTCTTATGCTATATTGCCTGAGTCAGCTGTGCTCCCTGAATCAGAGAAGTTGATGTAATTATGTTAAGCTGTGGTTGTGTTAATACAACCTGTGACTTATTTTCCAATCTTTCTGTAATATTCTTATTTAAATACACACTTCAAAAATGTTTAAGTAGAAGACATTTAAAGGCCCTCGGCAGAGGGATAAAAAGTATGAAGCACAATGAAGGAATCACAACCACCCATCTATGCCAAAGGAAATTGGCCCGTGTCTTGCCCAGAGGCTATAAAACTTAAGGAGACATCAGTACCGACCTGACCAGCTGAGAAGCTAATGTGTGCTCTGTATGAGTGTATGTGGGGTGAGGGAACCAGAAGGGCTTCCTGTAGTTGAGATTCAGTGGAAGAATCACATATGTGGAGTCACACAGTGGGTTGTGATGCAGTTGAGTCAAATGTTTTTTCTCTAATTCACCCGGGCGCATCTATACCAACACATTAGGTAGCAAGAACCCGGATTTACTAGTCCCAGTGAGTGATCATTATTTTGCATTATATAGAAAAATAAAAAGAATGCTGGATGTGTTTCTGTTTTGTCAATGAACTCAGTTTAAAAAAAGTACAGACTGCCCAGATCCATATGAAACAGTTATAATAGTTGTATGTAAAGCTATATAGCTATAGGCTAAATTACTTATTAAAGTCCATTGGAACAATATTGACTAAAAAAGTTGTATAATTTATCTCTAGTTTTGGAAACAGAAGAGACAATTTGCTGTCAATGCTTTAGGCTGCAATTGGGGAAAAATAAAAATTATAAAAATAGCCCATATTTTTAAAAATATCCCTATGGGAAAAAAAAGCATTGACTCTGTTACTTTGTCATCTAAATATAATGCATGTTTCTTATTTGGCAGAAAAGACAGCAATTCCTGTAATAAAAGTTACCCTAGAGGATATGTAAGAATAAGCTTAGAAAAATGTGAATAAAAGAAATCATAAAGAATTACTTGGAGCTATAGTTGTTGATCATGAGGATTATATATGACAGGAAAATATATCCTTTGGGAAATCCTATTAATTCTTAAAAGAAAATTTGCTATACCCTGTACAATTGTTGCAGAATGTCTGATGCTAAAACCTATTTTTATTGAATTTGGGAAAGAAGGGTTTCTAGTGCCCTGAAATCTACCCTACAGGAAATGTAACTACAAAAAAAAAAAAAAAAAAAAAAAAAAGAAAGAAAGAAAAACAACCAAAACATTAGCAATCTAAGTTTATAAATATTGGATGGACAAAGCATCTAAATTTATAAAAATTTTACTTTTGATTTTTGTACACTGAATTTCAAAAATAAATTATTAAAATCAAGAGGAAACAGGTATGGCTAGTATTTTAAGTGCTAAGTAGTTTACATAACACATCTTGAAAAGATTAACTTTACAAATAATTTGATCCCCTTTTTTTCTCCCACCCCAATTGTCTTTCAATCTTCAGTGAGGAAAGTTTTTTATTCCAAAATGCAGGTTAAATTGTCTCTAAATAAAAAGTGTCTGGTTTCTGATGGACATTTATTCACTCTGAAAACAAGCTATTTCTTGTCTTTTTATTAAGTGTATTGATCTCCTTTGAAGCATTTTTCAATCGTCATTATTCTCCACTATCTGTTTGATGTCCTAGAGTCCTGTTATTATAGATATGAGACCAAAATATCCCAGCTTATAAACAATCTCTAATGCTTCAAATAGTTATTTGGTTTTATGAACATGGTTTCAGCTTTGCCTTGTTTTTGACCATTTCACAGAATCTGTCAAACCACAAACATATTAAGCAAACTTCAAGATTTCTGAAAACAACACAATTAGGGATGATGGACTGTGTCTGCAAGGTGTGTTCCTGTTGGTCTTTGTTCTGAAAGCGTTGACAACTTCTAAAATGGTGTACCAAAACTTGCTAAATTGCCAAAGCAATTTTAAGGTCCTGATTAAATAGGATATCTTATGAATAAGTATATTGGTTAAGTTTTGCATTTCAGAAAGCTTAATCCCCAAAATTTATTATTTCAACATCTCTCTAAACGGTATCCAGATCCATTATTTTATTAATAATAGAAGATATGTAAATACAGAAACAGAAAATATAGATAGGGATCCCAAACACATGCCAACAGGAGCCAGATAGGTAACATAAAGGAGTGAGTCCAGCCAGATGTAAGATTAGGTGGGAAGGGAGCTTAAAGGCACATGAAGAACTGAAGAATTCATATCTCACCTAATAGCCAAACAAAACACATTCACTGGTGAAATTTGGCTCTTGAGGAACCACTAGGCAGGGACCTCCAATGCAGATAAATTGAATATGCCCTGTATCCATCCTTGGATGTTTTTGACAATTACTTTAAAAAGTAAGCTTTGACAACAATGAGATACCACTTAACACCCAGTAGGACAGCTATTATGAAAAAGATGGACAATAACAAGTATTGGTGAACATGTAGAGAAATTAGAACCCTCATACATTACAGGTGGAAATGTAAAATGATGCCATTGCTGTGGCAAGCAGTGGCAGTTCCTCAAAAAATTAAACATAGATTTATCACATCATCCAGCTACTCCACTCCTAAGTATATATCCAAGAGAACTGAAAACATACATCTATATAAAAACTTGTACATGAATGTTCACAGCAGCATTACTCACGGACAGAAAGTTGAAAAAACCCAAATGTGCATCAACTGATGAATGGATAAACAAATTGTGGTATAGCCATACAATGAAATATCATTCAGCCATAAAACAGGAATGAAGTACTGATACATATTACAATATGGATGAACCCTGAAAATTATGCTAAATGAAAGAAGCTGGACACAGAAGACTACATATCGTATAATTCAGTTTATATGAAACGTCTGGAATAGAAAAATCCATAAAGACAAAATGTAGGTTAGTGGTTGCCAGGGGCTGGAGAAAGGGAGAAATGGGAAATGGTTGCTAATAGGTGTAGGGTTTTTTTGGCAGGGAGTGAAGAAGATGGTTGAAATTAGATAGTGGTGATGGTTGCAACTCTGAGACTATACTGAATACTACTGAACTATATGTTTTAAAATAGTGAATTTTATTGTATTTAAATTATATTCCAATAAAAGTAAAGGCTTGGTGTGAGTTTATTTACTTATCTATTTTACTTTTAGCTCAATGCTGAAAACATAGAGCTCCCCTCTTAACCCCAAACCCACTACTAATTTTGAAGTTTCTTGTACTTAAATTTTTCATATATATGATCTCAATTCTGTATCTCTTTTAGGCAACTTCAAAAATTTTCTTCCATTAGCTAGGAGTCACTCCAGTTGGATATAATTAGGAAAAGAAGCATTTGAGAGCTGGGAGTAGAAACAGGAATTAAGGCAAAAGTTATGGCAGGAGTTGAAGGTTTCGTAACGACGTCTTGGGAATAATAGAGGAAACTGTGGGTAAGTAACCCTCAGTTTAGACAAGGATCCACATTTCTGTGTCTGTGAGAAGGCAAATGCTGAGCTGTGTAAACCAGAAACCAGGGGTCTGTGTCTTGAAGCTGCCACTTGGGCCTGGTTAGGATGTAGAAGCCTCTGAAAGTTGACAGCTCAGAGTTGGAAAAACTGAAAAGAATCTTCGGTTGAAGGGCCAGTCACAGAAGAACAACTATGTTTCTTAGTGGGCAGCTCCTCTGTGACCATTCAAAATGACTTTACAGGCATCTTAATGAGACTTCAAGGGAGAATCCAAAATGTTTAAAGTTAGTTAAGGGCTGATAAGGCAAAATCCATTGTATTGTACTCACTAGCATTAATTTATGATACATAGTATGCCACTGATATGATCTTGAGATAATAGTGGGTTGAGTTTATTGCTCACAATATTTATAACACCTTTAATCTGCATTTCTAGCTTTATTTATTCTGTAATGTCTTATATTCTCCAACTTCAGATTATCTTGTAAAAGAATGTTCATTTGTGGTTGAAGAGGTAAGCTGTTGCATTTGGTTGAAGAAGTTCAAAATAGTTAGGTATACCAAACTTTTGTTAAGAGTAGACTCAGTAGTTTTAATTTTTATTTAAGCTATCAGTGTGCACTATGAATAGAATACACAACTAAAAACAAAGCACAATAAAAACTAGACCATTAAAAAATGGAAATACAAATTATGGTAAATTTATATAATGTGATGTGCAGCAATTTCTAAATGTTATTTTATTTTTAATTGGCAAATCATAATTTTATATATTTATGGGCTACAATGTGATGTTTTGATACATACATACAATGTGGAATAAAATCAAGCTAATTAACATATATAGACCCTCATGTATTTACCATTTTGTATAGAGAGACATTTGAAATTTACTCGTTTTGAAAAATACAATATATTTTTATTGATTATTGTCACCATGCTGTGGAATATATCTCAAAACTTATTCTGTCTATCTGAAACTTTGTAACTTTTGCCCAACAATTCCATTCCTTCCTTTCCCCTTCCCCAGCCTCTGGGAACCATCATTCTACTCTACTTCTATGAACTTGACTTTTTTAGATTCCACATGTAAGTGAGATCATGTGGGATTCATCTCTCTGTCCTTGCTTATTTACTTTGCATAATGTCCTCCAGATTCATCCACATTGTCACAAATGACAGAATTTTCTCCTTTGTTAAGGCTGAATAGTGTTCCATAGTGTATATATTCCACATTTTCTTTATTCATTCATTGGTGGACACGTAGGTTGAGTTTATGCCTTGGCTATTGTGAACAATGCTGCTATGAACATCAGAGTGCATGTATCCCTTTGACTTACTGATTTCAATTCTTTTGGATATATAACAAGTAGTAAGATTGCTGAATCATATGATATTTTTAGTTTTCTGACGAACCCCCATACTGTTTTCCATAATAGCTGTACTAATTTCCATTCCCACTGGCAACATACAAGAGTTTCCTTTTCTCTGCACCTTCACCAACACTTACTATCCTTCGTCTTTTTGATTAAAGCTATTCTAACAGGTGTGAGATGGTATCTCCTAGTGGTTTTAATTTGCATTTTGCTAATGATTAGTGATGTTGAGCATTTTGTCCATGTACTTGTTGGCCACTTGCATGTCTTCTTTTGAGAATTGTCTGTTCAAGTCCTTTGCCCATTCTTTAACTGTGTTATTTTTCTTCTTGAGTTCTTTATCTATTTTAGATGTTAACCCCTTATCAAATGTATGATTTGCAAACAACTTTTCCCATTCCGGGGGTTGTCCCTCACTTTGTTAATTGTTTTCCTTGCTGTGCAAAAACTTTTTAGCTTGATATAATCCCATTTGTCTCTTTTTGCCTTTGTCATCTATGCTTCCAGGGTCATATTCAAAAAATTATTGCCCAGATCTACATCATGGAACTTTTTGTGTTTTCTTCTAGTAGTTTTACAGTTTGAGGTCTCATTTTAAATCTTTTTTTTTTCTTTTTGAGATAGAGTCTCGCTCTGTCACCCAGGCTGGAGTGCAAGGGCATGATCTCGGCTCACTGCAACCTCTGTCTCCCGGGTTCAAGTGATTCTCCTGCCTCAGCCGCCAGAGTAGCTGGGATTACAGGCACACACCACCATGCCCAGCTAATTTTTGTATTTTTAGTAGAGATGGGGTTTCACCATATTGGCCAGGATGGTCTCGAACTCCTGACCTCAGGTGGTCCACCCACCTCAGCCTCCCAAAGTGCTGGGATTACAGGCATGAGCCACCATGCCCAGCCTTAAATCTTTAATCTATTTTGAGTTGATCTTTAATATGGTGTAAGATAATCATCCACTCTTATTTTTCTGCACATGGATAACCAGTTTTCCCAACACCATTTGTTGAAGAGACTGTTCTTTCTTCATTGGATGTTCTTGGCACCTTTGTCAAAAGGCAATTCACTGCAAATGCGTGGCCTTTATTTGTGGTCCTTCTATCTTGTTCCTTTGGTCTATGTATCTGTTTTTATGCCAGTACCATGCTGTTTTGATTACAATTGCTCTATAATATGTTTTGAAATCAGGGAGTGCAATGACTCCAGATTTGTTCCTTTTGCTCAAGATCGTTTTGGCCATTCAGGGTCTTTTGTGTTTTCATATGAAGATTTGTATTTTCTATTTCTGTGAAAAAATGGCATTGAAATTTTAATAGAGATAGCATTGAATTTTAGATCACTTTGGGTACTATGGACATTTTCACAATATTAATTTTTCCTGTCCGTGAGCATGAAATATCTTTTTATTTATTTGTGTTTTCTTCAATTTCTTTCATCAGCATATTACAGGTCTTTCACCTCATTGGTTAAATTTACACCTAAGTATTTTGTTGTTGTTCCTATTGTAAATGGGATGGTTTTCTTAATTTTATATTTGGATAGTTTATTACTAGTATTTAGAAACACTACTGAGTTTTTGTATGATGATTTTGTATCCTGCCACTTTACTAAATTTGTTTATCAGTTTTAATAGGTTTTTCTGGTGGAGTCTTTAGGGTTTTCTCTATATAAAATCATGTCATCAGCAAATAAAAACCATTTTACTTCTTCCTTTCCTATAAAAATGTCTTTTCTCTTGCCTAATATGCATCAATTTTTTAAATATTTACAAAGGTTTAAAAAAGCATGAGGAAATTCACATAATATTAAGCCAGAAAAATAGAATGCCAAATTTTGTGTATCATGCAATGTTAATATCAGAAAAAGTTCAGAATAAAGATTAAAATTTTGGCAATGATTATCTCTAGAGAGTGAGATTACTAATGAGTATTATGCTTTTTATATGTTTCTGAATTTTCTAAGTTTTCTTGTGTATACTTTAATATAGAAAAAAACTTCAAACATTCAATCACTGAAATAAAGTTCAAAAAAAATCTAAAAGCCAGGTCTAAGAAAGCTGAAATTCCCAGATGTCATTGTATATGATGGAATATATGCAAGAAGGATAAAACAACATGATTCTGTCTTCAGGATGTAGAATAGCCTTTATGTCATGAGTTTTTCAGTATTCCAAAGGCTGTCAATTTTTTCACATATGGTCAGATCAAAACTTTGTATAATTAGACAAGCTGATTTAGCTTCTAAATAATAAAAACATTTATTTTTCCTAATAGTAGGCAACTAATTGGCTAGTTTTTAATTCAATTTCATTTTGCACTGGGTATTTAGACATATAAGCTGTATCTTAAAAAAAGGATTTCCCTGAATGGAAGGTTAACTCTCCACCCTCTACTCCACCCACATTTACAGATGAGAAAACTGTCACCAAGGAGATATGTAGGAGAGAAAAATGATTACAAGCATTCAAGATTCAGGTCCAAAGTACTCCCAATGGATTTGTTGTTTGTGAACTAATATGCACACATGGAGCCTCTATAATGTGCAGCTGTATGCAAAGCTCTTTTCCTTACATCATCTTGTGGAACCCCCATAACCTCACAGTAATGAAGACGTTATTTCTAGCTATACTTTAGAGTTGGGGAAAATTGTTAGGCTTAGAGGTTATGAGAATTTCTCAGGATCATTTAGCTAGTAAGTAGCCAAACTGGAATTCTCATGTAGACCATTTGACTCTGAAGCCCACCAGCCTTCTAATACATAGAAAACAACAGGTTTTATTGTCTAAGATCATGGCTTTCCACCCTCAATATCCTTGGATATGGCACATTTGCTACCTGCCTCTACTTGCAGCTACTTGAGTGAGTCATGGTCAGAATCCATTTTTCTTTGGTGTTAAAGAATGCTTTTGAAAGGGATAAAGGTGAAAGATACTTCCTGTTTGGTACAGTGTATGAGTATATGGTTATAATAATAATCTCTTGCTCCGCTATTCTCACAAGTTTTTAGAAACTTCTCCCTCAGAAGATGCCATCACTGGTAGTTGATCCTGGGAAGTTGCTCAGTAGTTGTTCCATATGTTCCCTCTATACCAAAACATAGACAAATCCAATTTTCTCACTCTGTTTCTAGGTTGATGTCAATTTGAATCATGGCTTGATAAAAGAGAGTAAAATGATGATGGCTTGGAATAATTTAATCTTACCTCTATATAAAATATAATTTCTTTGGGAATTTTGTGTGTTTTTCTTTTCTTATTGCTTATTCTCTCAGCATTATAAATCCCTTCTCTCAAAACAAAAGAACACTAACGTCTCTCTTGTTTAACAGAAACTGCTTTAAACGTTGCTCTCTCCTTCCTTCCCACCTCCTCTTTGACTAAACCAAGATTTTTCATTGTGAAGGTTTGACTCATGATAACCTAGGCAAAGAAAGGTCACTTTGGTGTCTCTTATGAACAGCAGCATCAGCAACACCTGGGTGTCACACGCGTCTGTGTGAACAGAGTCCACCAAACAGGCTTTGTGTGAGCAACAAGGCTGTTTATTTCACTTGGGTGCAGGCAGGCTGAGTCCGAAAAGAGAGTCAGCGAAGGGAGATAGGGGTGGAGCCGTTTTATAAGATTTGTGTAGGTAGTGGAAAATTACAATCAAAGGGGGTTGTTTCTCTGGTGGGCAGGGGTGGGGGTCACAAGGTGCTCAGTCGGGGAGCTGAGCCAGGAGAAGGAATCTCACAAGGTAATGGTCATCAGTTAAGGCAGGAACTGGCCATGTTTACTTCTTTTGCGATTCTTCAGTTACTTCAGGCCATCTGGATGTGTATACGCAGGCTTGGGCTCAGAGGCCTGACACTGGGGTCTTATTAGAAATGTAAATTATCAGGCTCTAGCCCAGACCTACTAAATCAGAAATTCTGGAGATGTGGACCCAGCCAACTGTGTTTTTAAAGCCCTGCAGATGATCTTGATGTACCATAAGCATGAAAACCATGTCCATATAAATGATTTTCTTTTAAAAAAAAGTTTTAGGTGATACAGTCTACAGCTCTGAAAAGATCACTAAGATAGAGTGAATTAAGTGTTCTATTTATTGATTGTACACTTACTAGTGTTGGCAGATAAAATACAAGATGTTCAGTTGAATTGAAATTTCAAATATACAGCAAATAAAATTTTGGTATCTCCCATAAGATATTTGGGACTTTCACTAAAAAAAGTTGTTTATAGGAAATTCCAATTTTACTAGGTATTCTGCATTTTTATTTGTTAAATCTGGCAACTTGATCACCAACCCATTTTTCTATAAGTGAGTTCTGAGAGGTAGGACTAACTGCCAGTTTGGTGGGACCAGGTAACTTTTCTCGTTTTGACTGTACAGTAGGGCAAGCTGGTAGGAAACACTATGTAATTCCTGCCTGTGTCTTTTATAAGCCCTTTGCTGCATGCTATGATTTGAGAAAATGGTAATTACTATACTTAACATTACTTGTTTATTTTGTATCATGGAAAAAGAGAATGTATTTTCTCCATTTTAACCTTAATAAGAAAACACAAGCTGTCTTCCTCCAGAGAATTTCAGAAAATCGGGCAGAGTGGACAAAATGAAATGGAGGTTGTGGGGTGATTAGAAAAATAATAGAATGGCAGTCAGGAAGCTGGGGCTAATTTTTTGGTCAGTTTGTGTGTTGGGGAGGTGGTATGTGCGTGTGTGTATATGCATGGGTGCATGCATGGATGCGGTATACAAGATTAGAAAACTAATACTTACTGAATTTCTACTGGTGTCAGGCATTGTGCATGGTGCTTTGCATAGCATGTATTTCATCTTGATGTTGTTTCAGAAACATTCCTTGAGAAAGGTATGTTGGAGACAAGGTAGCTTAGCACAGATGTCAATATTGCCCCTCCAATGCTGTGTGTGCTTCTCCAAGAAGCCATTACCTCCACTTTGCCTGCATAGGTAAACGAAGACACCTGTTTATATTTATTGCCCATGCCTTCCCTTCAAGAAGGACGTATGATTACTTTTAGAAGAGAGGGAAAATATGTCCTAAACTGCAAGGAGTTCAATTCTGAGGTTGCCCTGAGGAGAAATCTTCTAACAAGCAGCTATAAAAGCATTGAATGATTCACTGAGATGTAACATGATTCCAGAGAGACTCAGCTGAATTTGGTTCACAAATTTAATCATCCTGTTGAGTACCCTGATCTACAGGTACTAATTATGAAGCACTGTGAAAATGACAACTGCACTTTTTATTAACTAGTTTACATAAATATGTATTTCTCAACCAATAATAGAAATAGTTTGTCTCAATTTTGTTTTTCTAGTATATGTACACTTTAGCTACTAAACAAGAGAGAAATAAACAGCCAAACACCCCTCCCATCTCCTACCTCTGAAATGCAAGAGGATTTCAGATGGGAGAGTAATTATAGGTCAACAGAAACCAAATCGTCCCTTATACTCTCCAACTACCACCTCAGGGTAAGCATGACAGTGGAGAAGAGCCCGCAGTCACATTTCTGGCAATGCCCAACAGTGAGTAGTACATTTTCATTGAATAACAAATGAGCAAATGGCCAGGCAGTGGGGGAACAGAAAGGAGTAAAGAGAGAGTGGGCCCCAGGGGTCTGGACTGGATTTAAGGAAGGGCTGGTCAAAATTCCTAAAACTATTTGTAACTTTCCATAAAATTTAAACCAATATATCTTATCACTCTTCAAAGCAGCCTCCCAACCAATTAGTTTAGCTGCAATTTGGGGATAGCTGACATAGCTCCCACTGTTTTTCACTAGCCATTAACCAAGCAGCTGTTTTGGGAGATTTTTTTTCTAAACGAATTCAAATTTAGGAATCACTTTTATGGGCACTCAAATTGCTCTTATTTCTCCTTCGCGATCAAAGATGCTGGTTTTGTGATTTCTACCCGAAAGACAAGGGATTGCTTGACATAATGATTTCATTTGCTTTACTGGGTCTACGCAGAATTTCATTTAATCCACAGAAAGCAGTGGGAGAAGCGAGAACAATCTAAAGGACAGGAAAGTATGTCTGTCCAATAGTATAGATAAACATTGGCATGTGACATTTGAACTCTGCAGGTATTCACAGTTATTTAACAGATGCTTATTACGTGCTTTATTAAGCCAGGTGCTGAAATGTGGTGCTAAGTAGCCCCTGATAAAATACAGCAGGATATGCATGCCAACATCAGTGACAAAAAAAATACTTTTGATTTGGAGATATTCCATAAACTCAAAGTTTCCAGAAAGATTATAAAATATAACTTACGTTTTAACTTCTTGCATTTTATTAAATCAACACACTATTCAGAATTAAATGGAAATGAAATTTGTGATAAAATTGATCATTTTTAATCTTTAGATATTTGTTTTCTGTATCAATAACAGCCTTGAACTACTATATATGCATGGCTATATACAGATTTCTATGCATATATAAATGCATGTAAATATGTATGCATATATTTTGCAGTGTTCTGGCACAATGTAGTTGCTCAACAGATAGTAACCATTATTATTACTGAGTACAGCAAACCCACATGATGATGTGATAAGTGGAAGTAAAACAAAAATCCAAATATGGAGTTGCTTTGTTGTGCAGTGAATTTAAAAAAACAATATTTTCATCTGGTCTATAATCCCTCAAAAGCCTACAGTATAAATTTAAAAGAGGTATTTACAGACCACAGTGCAAACTAAGAGTTCCAAAGAGGCATTGCTTTCTCCTGCATTTAAAAATGAGAGTAGGGAGGGTACCAGAGCCACCACATGTGAACAGGCATGATCATAGGAGTTTATACTGTACTCTGATTAGTTGAAAATTATGAACATGAATGTTACATGGTAGCTGGTAAACCAGAACTTTCAACTAACCAGTTGCCTCATTTCTCAAACATTTAATATAAATGAAAACGTTACTATGATTTTATTGAAAGTCTATTCTAATTTGTGTTCCTTAGGCTATATCAATATGACATCATTGAAACTAACTGAAAAATGAAAAACTCAATTAAGGGAAAATGTGATATTTTCAGGCAATCTGTGTAGTGGGAACTATCATTGCTTAGATAATTATGGCCAGAGTCGAGTTTCTCATGGTAGTTTAGGGTCCACAAAAATCTCCATGGTATGAATGGGAATGGCCTGTTGACACCAAAAGTTTTTCTAACTCAGGATCAGAATCAAGTGGGTATGTCATTATGTGGCAGGAGAGGACCTCCTCTATATTTTGTCATAACCCAAAGAAAAGTTTCTGTCTTCTTAAATGCAGGCATTTATCTTCTTTGAAAAATCAAACGAGAAATTCTATTTAAATATCAGTCATGTTGCAACTTCTGTGAGGAAAAAAAAACCTGCAAAACAGTTGCCTAGGCTGATTAAAATCACGTATTATATACAAATTAAAACTATTGACCATTTAGGAGAACAATTACAAAGCTCCACAATGCATTGGCACAGAATCCCATCAGTGTTTTCTGTCTGAGCCAAAGCAAAATGACCCTTTTGGTTCCTACAGCTCATTAATTTCCAAGCTGGGTTATTAAGAAAGATAATGTTTAGTTTTTCAGCGTGTTGGATTCTCTTCTTTTTGGTTTTTAAAGAGTAAATGGACATTTTACATTCAGGACATGGATAGTAATTTCATAACTGTCTTTATTACCTTATATATTTGACCTTGAGGAACAGAACATGCGCCAGACTTTTCTACTCTTCTCTTGGTCAAACAGAAGCAGAGTTCTCAAAATCAATGTTTGGTCCTAAGGAAATTTCAGAAAATACTTTCTTCCCTGCTCCCTCATACTTCCTGGATAGCCACACTTTCCCAGAATCATCTCAGAATAGCTTTACTATGTCTAAGAGGCAAGGAGAGGATGAAACAGGCTCAGGAGATGGCCTGCCTGGGGTCAGGTCCGCAGTGGCCCACTTACTTCTCTGAGTGACTTTGAATAATTACTTCATCTCTGATGTTCAGTAAAATAAGATAAACATCTATAAAATAAGAACCACACATAGTACCAAGGCTTATTAAGTAAGCACGTAGCAAATGTCAATGGGGGAAAAACATTCTGGAAATCTCTGAAGGGCAATATTTTGGTGGAGTAGAAAGAGCTGTGCTTTTGGAAATTAAACTGATCGGCTGTGAGATATTGGGCCATCTCTTAGCATTTACTTTCTCCTAGGTAAAATAGGAGAATATAATCATTTTATGGGTATTGTGAGGAGAAAATTAAATATTCTTACGGGAAATATTGTTGAAAGAGCATGGACTTTGGCTTCCAATGGAGGGTTTGAATTCTGGCCCTTCCTCTTATTAGCTTATAATCTTGAGCAATTTGTCTGTTTCCTTATTTGTAAAACAGGCAGCATAATACCTCCATTGCAGAGTTACCAAGAGAATTTAATTTCTATAAAGTTCCTAATGCATAGTAGGGACTTGATAAATGGCAGGTGCATTGTTTGTGAACTATTTTCTTGTCCATGTCACACTATGTAGATATTAGCTACCAACCTCATCACTATTATTTTGCTGTTCTAGAAGTTGGGCCAGTAAGCCTTCTTCCAAACCCCACTTACAACCCTGCAGAAACCTTTATCAGTTCCTGCCTCCCAGGTGCCAGGTGTATGTACCACAAACTTTAGAACTTAAAAGTCTCAAGACTTTTGTTTGAATTTTTATTGAAATTGTACATATTTAAGGTATACAGTGTGACGTTTTGGTATACATGATGAACTTGTTATAGTTCAGCTAATTAACACATCCATCTCTTTATATGGTTACCTTTGTGTGTGTGGTAAGAATACTTAAAATCTATTCTCTCAGCAAATTTCCAGTTTACAATACAGTATTGTTAACTAAAGACTCCATGCTGCACATTAGATCTCCAGAACCTATTCCCTCTAAGTAACTGAAACTTTGTATCCTTTGATAACATTTCCCCATTTCCCCCAACCCTCTTCCTTATGTCCCAGTAAACACCATCCTATTCCCTGCTTCTATGAATTCAAGGTTTTTAGATTCTAATTGTAAATGAGACCATGCAGTATTTTTCTTCTGTGACTGGCTATTTCACTTAGCCTCTAGGTTCATCCATGTTGTCACAAATGGCAGGATTTCCTCCTTTTTTAATATTTCATTGGTAATAGGGAACATTCCTTGATCTGTATGTTTTCTTCTAGGAGTTTTGTGATTTCAGGTCTCATGACTTTTGAAGTCTCAGAATCACTATGTCTTCTGATGCCAAAAGAAGGCACTCCCTCCTCAGGAAAGTGGACTCATTTGTGATACGTTTCTGCAGCAAATATCAGAAATCCAGACTAAATACATGGGGATTTATTTACATCACACAGGAGAAGATACAGGGAAGGCAATCTGAGCTGGTTCAGCAGCTCAGCAGTGCCACCACGGGCATGGGCTCCTTCCATCTACCTGGTGTTGCTTTTTCAGTCTGTAGCTTTTGTCTCTATGGCTGCTGTGCAAACACATTCCATATCTCATAGGCCAGATCTAGGTCACATAGCCACCTCTAGCTGCAAGGGAGTCTGAAAGAAATATTTAATTGGATATATTGTTGCCTCAAATAAAATTAGGATTCTAGGAGCACAAGAGAAGGGGAGAGAAGATATTTTTTGGCAGCTAGCAATGTCTCCATTAGTCTGAACTCCTGGAGAATAGGCTGGTGACAATAAGCTGGTGGCACCTTCAACAGAGCAGAGGTCTGCTCAGGTTGCTTCAGAAGATGGCTTTGCACTAAGAATTCTAGCAATTCTAAGATTCAGGCTGTCTTCTACTATATGGAACAGTATTGCTTTTCCTACTTTCAGGGAATGTGGGTGTGCAATTGAGAGAAGTAGTTCATATCTATGGTGGTTGTTTTGTTGTGATGTGATTGATTTTGATTTGTTTTGGTTTGTGTCATTTTCATTGCTTTAGTTTGTCTTCATTTTTCTATGGTTTGCAACTGCCTCAGGTGTCCAGGCAGACACACTCCTGTATCCCATGGTTTATGGCTGGAGGTTTGTCTCCCTCAGGTACTTTTTGGATGTTCCCCACATTGGTCTGAATCCTCTTTTTAGTTGATAGACACCCTGCCAGGCACAGCACAGCAGTGCAGGAGCAGCCACCCACATTTCACAGTTGGAGCTGCTTTTTTCCATGTGAAGAGGGGAGCACTCTACTGAAATATAAATTCTATCCAAATAAGCTTGGCTCAACTCCACAAAGGCCTGAGGTATTGCTATGAATGCCCTATCTGAGAAGGGAAGATAAATCAAACACATAAAACTGAGATTGGAGCCATAAATACGAAAAATAAATGTTAATGTCCATAGCAGGCTTGTGTGATAGAAGCCCACCTAAGAAAAGTGTCTATTCTTGTTTGCTACAGGAGATCTTAAAGGGAGGCAAAATCACCTTCTTAGTATGAAAGTTCCCTTTACCACAAGGGAAAATAAAAATTGTTCTGCATTCCCTCCAACCCAGTGACTAAAGTTTTTACATTAGTCTTTTAAAGTCTCTGTTAAATTACAGATGCTATTTATGATAAGTGACATGATAATTAGACTTTATCTTCCATAAAACATGATCTTAAATACATTTATCAAATTAACTCTAGAAAATTCCACTGAGTCACAATTTTCCTGGGAGCAGGAATTGTGCTTTTTCCCAGCATCCAAGGACCTGGCATGATACTGGGCACAGATCAGGCATCAAGGAATGCTGGCTGAACGGGCACAGAAAGACAAACTTTATATGTTCTCACTCACATGTGGGGGCAAAAAACTGAAACAAATGAACTCAGAGAGTAGAATGATGGTTACCAGAGGCTGGGAAGGGTAGTGGTGGGGCAGGAGTGGGGATGGTTAATGGACACACAAAAAATAGCTAGAATGAATAAGATCTAGTATTTGATAGTACAACAGAGTGACTACAGTCAATAATTTATTGTACATTTTAAAATAACAGAGAGTATAAATGAATCATTTGTGACACAAAGAAAGGATATATGCTTGAGGTAATGGATACTCCATTTACCCTGATGTGATTGTTACACATTGTATCCCTGTATCAAAATATCTCATGTACCATAAATATATACATCTACTATGTACCCACAAAATTAATGTGTTTAAAAAAAAGAAATATTGGCTGAAGTTACAGAGGGGATGGGACATGGGGACAGAGGGAAAGGTCTGAGGAGGACAGAGCTGAGAGACAGATGGCTCTCTTAGGGGACAGGGGTGAGCACTGGCTGCCAAGAAGAAACTAGACATCCGGGGACAAATTGCACAGAAAGAAGGCCACAGCAGCCCCATAAAAAACAGTCATTCTGTCTTGTGCATTTGGCAAAAGTTATGCTGCCCCTTGGCACCATCAAAGTGGAGATCAGGAACCAACTGTGCAATGTCATAGTTAAAAAAAAAACACTATGGAGAGGATAAATATTTGTCACCAGGTCCAGTTCTGGCATCTGCTTCAAATTTATTTTTAAATAAAGCAGATCTTATTAAAGTAATTAGCCTAGCTGTGAGAATTCTGCTCCTGATTCTGGAATTCCCAAGATAATGGAGCACATGTTGAATCAGATAACTCTAAGCCCCTGTGTTTCTCTAGGGTCTTTTTTTAGTACATGCTTATTGCCCAAATTCGTAAGTGTTGAGCTAACGTAATGTTTTAATTGTTCTTACTCCTCTGTATGCAATGATAGAATGCAAGCCATAGCACTGATTAATTTCAAATTGATTAAGTGATATGAAAGTCCTTTTCATCTTTAATTTAATCATGCAATAGTTTTATGTATCTTCTTTGTAAATTTGGCTTTAAAATGAGGTGCTGATACTCATTTTTTGATTGGTAAAATATTTGCCCTATTCTTCCATTCTGCCCATGTTGACTCCCTCTATCTCTGTGAATTTGTGGCCTACTAAATGAGACCACTAAGCCACAAACATTTATTTATTTAAGAAGACTTTTACTATTAGCCTGATAGAAAGGAGTCAACATCTTGTGCTAATTCATTTCATTACATACACACACTATCCCTCAATTTGTCTAGTAATCCTTGTGATGAGGAGATAAAAACCATCTTTTAATTTAGAGTACAAATGCTTCACTCTGGGCTTTCTAAAACATTATTTGTGAGAGTATAAATAACTGATAAAACAATGTATGTCAACATTTTAAGTATGTATGCTCTTTCACCAGCATTCGTGTCTAGTAATCTGTCCTGCTGAAATACTTGTACATAAGAATTACAATGAATGTTCAATACTGCAGTGTGGATTAAAACAGCCAAAAATTGGGGTAAATGCATGTGTTTATTATGAGCAAAGTGGTCAAATAAACAAGATAGACATATATTTAATTATAGTTAAATTATATTTAATTCTTTAGCATTTTTAAAAGATGATCTATTTGTACAGAACTAATAGAAAGAATTCTAAGACATGTTGATAAACAAGGTGGTGGTGAAACAATGCATATGGTCTGGTGTCTTTTATATTAAAAAAATTATATATTTGTATGTTTTTATATGTATGTAATTTTGTAGAAAGGAGATTGGAAGAATACACACCAAATTATCAGCTCTAGTTACTTCTGGAGAGAAGAGGGGTTGAGTATGAAGAAGGTCCTCAGCATTTTGCTTATATAATTTTATATAATTTGAGTTTTTCACAATGAGAATGTATTCATGTAACTGCTGGGTAATTTATGTTTTTGATTTTGTTTTGTAATTTATACAAATATTTTACAAATATATAAAGTACATGTGGGTAGTTTTTACATGTACAGAATGTGAAATGATCAAGTCAGCGTATTTGGACTATCCATCATCTTGAGTATTTATCATTTTTATATGTTAGTAACATTTCAAGTCCTCTCTTAGTTACTTTGAAATGTTCAAGGCATTGTTGCTAACTATTGTCACCATGCTGCTATGGAATGTTAAGGCTAATTTTTTCTTAGATCTCACCTTCTTCAGGTTTAAAAATGTAACAATGTGCAAATTTTTACTTTCAAATAACCAGGTTCTGTGAGTGCCATGACTTGATGTACAAAGAAGAAAGGATAGCAGGAAGAGAAAACTAGAGTAGTTCAATGAATTTTTATAGCTAGATGTGTCATTACCAAACACACACACTCAACTTCATTCAGTTATCCAAGCAATATTTATTGAGTGCCTACAACTTGTCAAGTGCTAAGATAAATGCCAAAGTACATGCACACAAAACATACAGTGGAGAAATGACGAATCTAAGATTGAATTAACTGATTTCCTATTAAGGTGTACTAAAGCTGTGGATGTAAAATGGAGCCCTCATGTATGGAGAGGAGATAAATTCCAAGATTTACACTGCAAACTCCACAGAAGGAAGCTTTGGGTTGTCCTACAGTGGAGTGAGAGGAATTAACTTTTAGATTTTCACTTGGAAGATAACTGGAAAAATGATTACTTATACAGAGAGATGCCAAGAAGGGAAGGAGAATTGATTCAGTGAGTATGGCTCTACAACAAAAAGTTTAGAATCTGATTTTTAAGATACTTCTCAACTTTACCAAGTAAGATCCTGGCTTGAGTTTCACCTTTAAAGGGTCATTCTATAATAAGATGTCCCATTTAATTTACATGTTTATAAACTCATTAAAATTAGTAGTTTGGACATAGACCTTTTGCAAATTCTGGGCAGGCAGGAAGAGGGTAATATCAGTGCTGAGCTTCAGCTGCCACACATTCAAGACTGAGTCAGATGGTGGGGAGCCAAGATGGCCGAATAGGAACAGCTCCAGTCTACAGCTCCCAGCATGAGCGACACAGAAGATGGGTGATTTCTGCATTTCCAACTGAGGTACCGGGTTCATCTCACTGGTGAGTGCAGGACAGTGGGTGCAGCGCACCGTGCGTGAGCCGAAACAGGGCGAGGCATCGCTCACCCAGGAAGTGCAAGGGGTCAGGGAATTCCCTTTACTAGTCAAAGAAAGGGGTGACAGATGGCACCTGGAAAATTGGGTCACTCTCACCCTAATACTGCGCTTTTCCAACGGGTTTAACAAACAGCACACCAGGAGATTATATCCCGCACCTGGCTTGGAGGGTCCTATGCCCACGGAGCCTGGCTCATTGCTAGCACAGCAGTCTGAGTTCAAACTGCAAGGTGGCAGTGAGGCTGGGGGAGGGTCGCCCGCCATTGCCCAGGCTTGAGTAGGTAAACAAAGCGGCCTAGAAGTTTGAACTGGGTGGAGCCCACCACAGCTCAAGGAGGCCTGCCTGCCTCTGTAGGCTCCACCTCTGGGGGCAGGGCACAGACAAACAAAAGACAGCAATAACCTCTGCAGACTTAAATGTCCCTGTCTGACAGCTTTGAAGAGATTAGTGCTTCTCCCAGCACGCAGCTTGAGATCTGAGAACGGGCAGAGTGGGTCCCTGACCCCCGAGTAGCCTAACTGGGAGGCACCCCCCAGTAGGGGTGGACTGACACCTCACACGGCCGGGTACTCCTCTGAGACAAAACTTCCAGAGGAATGATCAGGCAGCAGCATTTGTGGTTCACCAATATCCACTGTTCTGCAGCCACCACTGCTGATACCCAGGCAAACAGGGTCTGGGGTGGACCTCAAGTAAACTACAACAGACATGCAGTTGAGGGTCCTGACTGTTAGAAGGAAAACTAACAAACAGAAAGGACATCCACACCAAAAACCCATCTGTACATCACCATCATCAAAGACCAAAAGTAGATAAAACCACAAAGATGGGGAAAAAACAGAGAAGAAAAACCAGAAACTCTAAAAATCAGAGTGCCTCTCCTCCTCCAAAGGAACGCAGCTCCTCACCAGCAATGGAGCACAGTGGGACAGAGAATGACTTTGACGAGTTGAGAGAAGAAGGCTTCAGAACATCAAACTACTCCAAGCTAAAGGAGGAAGTTACAGCCAATGGCAAAGAAGTTAAAAACTTTGAAAAAAAATTAGACAAATGGCTAACTAGAATAACCAATACAGATAAGTCCTTAAAGGACCTGATGGAGCTGAAAACCAAGGCACAAGAACTACGTGACGAATGCACAAGACTCAGTAACCGATGCAATCAACTGTAAGAAAGGGTATCAGTGATTGAAGATTAAATGAATGAAATGAAGCATGAAGAGAAGTTTAGAGAAAAAAGAATAAAAAGAAATGAACAAAGCCTCCAAGAAATATGGGACTATGTGAAAACACCAAATCTACGTCTAATTGGTGTACCTGAAAGTGACAGGGGAATGGAACCAAGTTGGAAAACACTCTGCAGGATATTATCCAGGAGAACTTCCCCAACCTAGCAAGGCAAGCCAACATTCAAATTCAGGAAATACAGAGAATGCCACAAAGATACTCTTCGAGAAGAGCAACTCCAAGACACATAATTGCCAGATTCACCAAAGTTGAAATGAAGGAAAAAATGTTAAGGGCAGCCAGAGAGAAAGGTCGGGTTACCCACAAAGGGAAGCCCATCGGACTAACAGTGGATCTGTCAGCAGAAACTCTACAAGCCAGAAGAGAGTGAGGGCCAATATTCAACATTCTTAAAGAAAATAATTTACAAGCCAGAATTTCATGTCCAGCCAAACTAAGCTCCATAAGTGAAGGAGAAATAAAATCCTTTACAGACAAGCAAATGCTGAGAGATTTTGTCACCACCAGGCCTACCCTAAAAGAGCTCCTGAAGGAAGCACTAAGCATGGAAAGGAACAACCAGTACCAGCCACTGCAAAAACATGCCAAATTGTAAAGACCATCAAGGCTAGGAAGAAACTGCATCAACTAATGAGCAAAATAACCAGTTAACATCATAATGACAGAATCAAATTCACATATAAGAATACTAACCTTAAATGTGAATGGGCTAAATGCTCCAATTAAAAGGCACAGACTGGCAAATTGGATAAAGAGTCAAGACCCATCAGTGTGCTGTATTCAGGAAACCCATCTCATATGCAGAGACACACATAGGCTCAGAATAAAGGGATAGAGGAAGATCTACCAAGCAAATGGAAAACAAAAAAAGGCAGGGGTGGCAATCCTAGTCTTGGATAAAACAGACTTTAAACCAACAAAGATCAAAAGAGACAAAGAAGGCCATTACATAATGGCAAAGGGATCAATTCAATGAGAAGAACTAACTATCCTAAATATATATGCACCCAATACAGGAGCACCCAGATTCATAAAGCAAGTCCTTAGTGACCTACAAAGAGACCTAGACTCCCACACAATAATAATGGGAGACTTTAACACCCCACTGTCAACATCAGACAGATCAACGAGACAGAAAGTTAACAAGGATATCCAGGAATTGAACTCAGCTCTGCAACAAGCAGACCTAATAGACATCTACAGAACTCTCCACCCCAAATCAACAGAA
This sequence comes from Nomascus leucogenys, assembly GCF_006542625.1. Classification (NCBI taxonomy): domain Eukaryota; kingdom Metazoa; phylum Chordata; class Mammalia; order Primates; family Hylobatidae; genus Nomascus; species Nomascus leucogenys. The sequence continues at coordinate 81,082,782 of NC_044391.1, forward strand.
TATACATTCTTCTCAGCACCACACCACACCTATTCCAAAATTGACCACATAGTTGGAAGTAAAGCACTCCTGAGCAAATGTAAAAGAACAGAAATTATAACAAACTGTCTCTCAGACCACAGTGCAATCAAACTAGAACTCAGGATTAAGAAACGCACTCAAAACCACTCAACTACAAGGAAACTGAACAACCTGCTCCTGAATGACTACTGGGTACATAACAAAATGAAGGCAGAAATAAGATGTCCTTTGAAACCAATGAGAACAAAGATACAACATACCAGAATCTCTGGGACACATTCAAAGCAGTGTGTAGAGGGAAATTTATAGCACTAAATGCCCACAAGAGAAAGTAGGAAAGATCTAAAATTGACACCCTAACATCACAATTAAAAGAACTAGAGAAGCAAGAGCAAACACATTCAAAAGCTAGCAGAAGGCAAGAAATAACTAAGATCAGAGGAGAACTGAAGGAAATAGAAACACAAAAAAACCTTCAAAAAATCAATTAATCCAGGAGCTGGTGTTTTGAAAAGATCAACAAAATTGATAGACCACCAGCAAGACTAATAAAGAAGAAAAGAGAGAGGAATCAAATAGACGCAATAAAAAATGGCAAAGGGGCCGGGCATGGTGGCTGACACCTGTAATCTCAGCATTTTGGGAGGCCGAGGTGGGTGGATCACGAGGTCAGAAGATCGAGACCATCCTGGCTACTGCGGTGAAATCCCTTCTCTACTAAAAATACAAAAAAATTAGCCGGACGTGGTGGCGGGCGCCTGTAGTCCCAGGTACTCTGGAGGCTGAGGCAGGAGAATGGTGTGAACCCAGGAGGCAGAGCTTGCAGTGAGCTAAGATTGCACCACTGCACTCCAGCCTGGGTGACAGAGCAAGACTCCATCTCAAAAAAAAAAAATGGCAAAGGGGATATCACTACTGATCCCACAGAATGACAAACTACCATCAGAGAATACTATAAACACCTCTACGCAAAAACTAGAAAATCTAGAAGAAATGGATACATTCCTCGACACATATACCCTCGCAAGACTAAACCAGGAAGAAGTTGAATTTCTGAATAGACCAATAACAGGCTCTGAAATTAAGGCAATAATTAATAGCTTACCAACCAAAAAAAGTCCAGGACCAGATGGATTCACAGCCGAATTCTACCAGAGGTACAAGGAGGAGCTGGTACCATTCCTTCTGAAACTATTCTAATCAATAGAAAAAGAGGGAATCCTCCCTAACTCATTTTATGAGGCCAGCATCATCCTGATACCAAAGCCTGGCCTAAAAAAGAGAATTTTAGACCAATATCCCTGATAAACATCGCTGCAAAAATCCTCAGTAAAATACTGGCAAACCAAATCCAGCAACACATCAAAAAGTTTATCCACCATGATCAACTGGGCTTCGTCCCTGGGATGCAAGGCTGGTTCAACATACACAAATCAATAAACATAATCCAGCATATAAACAGAACCAAAGACAAAAACCACATGATTATCTCAATAGATGCAGAAAACGCCTTTGACGAAATTCAACAGCCCTTCATGCCAAAAACTCTCAATAAATTAGGTATTGATGGGATGTATCTCAAAATAATAATAGCTATCTATGACAAACCCACAGCCAATATCATACTGAATGGACAAAAACTGGAAGCATTCCCTTTGAAAACTGGCACAAGACAGGGATGCCCTCTCTCACCACTCCTATTCAAGATAGTGCTGGAGGTTCTGGCCAGGGCAATCAGGCAGGAAGAGGAAATAAAGTACATTCAGTTAGGAAAAGAGGAAGTCAAATTGTCCCTGTTTGCAGATGACATGATTGTATATCTAGAAAACCTCATCGTCTCAGCCCAAAATCTCCTTAAGCTGATAAGCAACTTAAGCAAAGTCTCAGGATGCAAAATCAATGTGAAAAAATCACAAGCATTCTTATACACCAATAAAAGACAAACAGAGAGCCAAATCATGAGTGAACTCCCATTCACAATTGCTTCAAAGAGAATAAAATACCTAGGAATCCAACTTACAAGGGATGTGAAGGACCTCTTCAAGGAGAACTACAAACCACTGCTCAATGAAATAAAAGAGGATACAAACAAATGGAAGAACATTCCATGCTCATGGGTTGGAAGAATCAATATCATGAAAATGGCCATACTGCCCAAGGTAATTTATAGATTCAATGCCATCCCCATCAAGCTACCGATGACTTTCTTCACAGAATTGGAAAAAACTACTTTAAAGTTCATATGGAACCAAAAAAGAGCCTGCATTACCAAGTCAATCCTAAGCCAAAACAACAAAGCTGGAGGCATCACGCTACCTGACTTCAAACTATACTACAAGGCTACAGTAACCAAAACAGCATGATACTGGTACCAAAACAGAGATATAGACCAATGGAAGAGAACAGAGCCCTCAGAAGTAATGTTCTATCTACAACCATCTGATCTTTGACAAACCTGACAAAAACAAGCAATGGGGAAAGGATTCCCTATTTAATAAATGGTGCTGGGAAAACTGGCTAGCCATATGTAGAAAGCTGAAACTGGATCCCTTCCTTACACCTTATACAAAAATTAATTCAAGATGGATTAAAGACTTACATGTTAGACCTAAAACCATAAAAACCCTAGAAGAAAACCTAGGCAATACCATTCAGGACATAGGCATGGGCAAGGACTTCCTGTCTAAAACATCAAAAGCAATGGCAACAAAAGCCAAAATTGAGAAATAGGATCTAATTAAACTAAAGAGCTTCTGTACAGCAAAAGAAACCACCATCAGAGTGAACAGGCAGCCTACAGAATGGGAGAAAATTTTTGCAACCTACTCATCTGACAAAGGGCTAATATCCAGAATCTACAAAGAATTCAAACAAATTTACAAGAAAAAAACAAAAAACTCCATCAAAAACTGGGTGAAGGATATGAACAGACACTTCTCAAAAGAAGACATTTATGCAGCCAAAAAACACATGAACAAAATGCTCATCATCACTGGCCATCAGAGAAATGCAAATCAAAACCACAATGAGATACCATCTCACACCAGTTAGAATGGCGATCATTAAAAAGTCAGAGAACAACAGGTGCTGGAGAGGATGTGGAGAAATAGGAACACTTTTACACTGTTGGTGGGACTGTAAACTAGTTCAACCATTGTGGAAGTTAGTGTGGCGATTCCTCAGGGATCTAGAACTAGAAATACCATTTGACCCAGCCATTCCATTACTGGGTATATGCCCAAAAGATTATAAATCATGCTGCTATAAAGACACATGCACACGTATGTTTATTGTGGCACTATTCACAATAGCAAAGACTTGGAACCAACCCAAATGTCCAACAACGATAGACTGGATTAAGAAAATGTGGCACATATACACCATGGAATACAGTGCAGCCATAAAAAATATGAGTTCATGTCCTTTGCAGGGACATGGATGAAGCTGGAAACCATCATTCTCAACAAACTATCGCAAGAACAAAAACCAAACACCACATGTTCTCACTCATAGGTGGGAATTGAACAATGAGAACACATGGACACAGGAAGGGGAACATCACACACTGGGGACGGTTGTGGGGTGGGGAGAGGGGAAGGGATAGCATTAGGAGATATACCTAATGCTAAATGACAAGTTAATGGGTGCAGCACACCAACATGGCACATGTATACATATGTAACAAACCTGCACATTGTGCACATGTACCCTAAAACTTGAAGTAAAAAAAAAAAAAAACTGAGTCAGACTTACCAAGGTGAGTGCATGCTAACTCCTTCATATTCAAGTTGATACCACTCTTTATCAATAAAGGACCTTGATAAATGTTCTATCACATGTTCTTTCACAGCCACATTATAACAGTTAAGTGTTTATTGAGAGCCTGAGATGTGTCTATGCCACGCCTGCTGCTTTATATGGACCATCTCACTTAATCTTCAAAACCACCCACAAGTATGTATTATTATCACATTACAAGAGAAGAAACTGGGGCCCAGAAGGGCTAGGCAAACTGCCAGTGTCACCACATGGCAGAATTAAGATGCCAATGTTTATCTAATTTTGAAGCCAGTGCGTTGTCTCCTAAAAGAAGATGAATAAGAAGAACAAGAAGCAGAAGCAGAAAGAAGGCAGGAAGGAAGAGAGGGAGGGAAGAGGGAAAGAGGAAGAATGGAAGAAAAGGAGGGAGGGAGGGAAGAAGGAAACACTATTATTGATTTCATTGTTTTACACATTTAAAATTGAATACTGCAGAAGTTAGTTCAGTTTGCCAAGGTCACAACTAGTAAGTAGCAAAATCCAGAACAAAGCTCACATTACCCAAATACCCTCCCTACCCTGCCACTGCCAGCTCTCCGATGTCAAGAAATAACTAAACCACGGCAAATCTAACAATTCATTACGTGCTCATTTTACATCTGTATTTTTTCTCTAAACCATTACTGGAAGGGCAGAAACTTATTTGAAATTTTTTTTCTCTCTCCCTGATAGAAATAGTTTTTCTCAATCAAGCCATAATGCAGAAGTGAACAAACTATGTATTATACATTCAAATTACACAGAGCAATAAATAATTCTCAAAGGAAATAAGCAATGATTTCCAAAAATTCAATTGACATACCCAATTAGATCTACATAAAAAGATCAGCCAATTAACTCTGCCAACAGCTCTTCCTATTTCATTATTCTCACTTGCATTCTAAAATTTTGTTTATATAATTACTTCAGAACCAAAGGGGAAGTAAACTCATTTCTATCTTTTAAGGAATAATTGTCTTGTTCAAAGAGCAGCAATTTTATCCATGAATATGAAAAACATGCAAAAGAAGAACAACCAGTAATTCCTTGTAAGAGAAAATTGCTCTGGGTTACAAGAAAAAGAAAAGGTTAGGCAGATTAACTAAAAATAGTCTAATCATTTTTGTGGATAAATGTCAAAGGAAAAGGAATAGAACTGGTCGTCTCTGTTTTCTCCTTGACTTAAGCAATCACCCACAGAGCTGAGTGGAGGAAGTCTGCCTTAAGGTGGATTCTTTACATGGAAGTTTAGGAATGTCCATTCTTCAACATTAGGGAAAGGGACAATTGTGCTCCCACCTACATATCTTCAAAATCCCTTTTCCTCAAGACTAAGTCAGCCTTTGCCTAAAAAAAAAAAAAAATCAGTTATAGAAAAATATATAGGTACCAAAATGCTCATAGCAGTCCTATTTATGACACCAACCACCAGAAATTACTAACAAAAAGAGAATAACTAAATTATGGTATAAACATATGCCATATTTCTTTGATCCTTAGATGCCATTGATTGCAAGTAGCAATCTTATTTTACAGGCTTCTTTGGGGAAAAAAAATACATCATATATGAAATATTCACCAAATATTTTTAACCAATATTGCCATTTATCTGTGCAGTTATACATTCTTTCAGTCAAGAGTGGAGTCTTCATTGGCTCTTCTAGTAGAAAGTCTCATCTGAGTACCTTGACCCTGGGCAGCTTGTATAGCTCAGGACAGATATGCTGCTTTTCTAACCCAGGCCTTGATTTCAACCCCACCCCATTAACGCCTTTGGGATTAACCATTTAATTTTGAGGCACTTGAAAGAATATCAAAGTTCTGTCTGCATTTCTGCATTGGTTAAACTCATAGTTCTTTTCTCTATTGAATTACTCGTACCATATATTAAATAGTTTCTCTTCAAAGCAGTCTGGAAGTTTTTGACAGAGATGTTTAGTGCCTGAGTCATGGGCCATCACAATTCATGATCAGTCACATCTATTCTCCCAGCTGAAAATACTACGATCTACTCTAAAGAAGCTGGTCATTTCTACTGCCTTTAATTCCATTGCCTAGGGTATAGTAGGCTTTCTTCTGCATACACTGTAACTTTTCCTTTCAAAGCCCCATCATACTGTGATCTTTATGAAGACATTAAGTAGTCATTAGGGATCCACATTTATGTTAAAAGTCAAACATATTTGGTATTGCCAAGTCGACTGAGATGATAATCAAATAGACTGACACTTTCTACTCTTAGGATCACATAGTCTCAGGTATTCATAACTATTTTATTATCAGCATCACCTGGGGATTTGTTAGAAATGCAAATTATCTATCCCCACCTCCAGGTGACTTTGATACATGCTCAAATTCATGAGCTACTGAGATAGTATTCAAAACATCTAGTGCATATTAATAATCATAGCTACCAATTTCTAAATATGTAACAAGTGGAAGGCATTATGCTAGTTGTTTTACATGCCTAGTATTACTTAACTATCACCATACCCCAATCAGGTATCACTACACCCATTTTATAAATGAGGAAACTGAGGCTCAAAGAAGCTAAAGAGCTTAGGTTTATTCCGTAGTCTGGTTTCTCATTTTGAAACATCAGTGTAATAAATCACAGGTTCAATTACTTGGTCAGTCACATGCTTATCAGTCTCAATTAGTTTATCCCCTCATTTTATACATTTTTTTTTAAAAAGTGACTCCCGGAGAAGGAAAGGGACTTGCCAAGACTCAAATAGTTAATGGAAGAGCCTGAAGTAGAACTGAAATATTGAATCTTTCAGTCTGGGCTATTTCCATCACACCACACTGCCACTAAGTCCAGTTTTTTTTGTTTTCATTTTTGATCAAAGGAAACTCTGATTTTAAATAACAATGTATATACACGAAATGTCACTCTCAGGATGTGTGTTTGATTCCTGGAGAAAACACTGTTTTCCCCTGAATACTCATGAATCTCAGATACGTGCCAGGGCATTTCAAATTGTTCTTACCTGTGCCCTCTTAAGATTTGTATTGTTGACATTCCTTAGTTAGCTTAGTTACTGTATCAGAACTTTCTTGTTTTCTAGACAACAGGTATTATTTCATGCCCTTAAAAGAAAAAAGAGACCAGGCTGGGCGTGTTGGCTCACGCCTGTAATCCCAGCACTTTGGGAGGCCGACGCGGAGAGATCACGAGGTCAGGAGATCGAGACCATCCTGGCCAACATGGTGAAACCCCGTCTCTACTACAAATACAAAAAATTAGCTGGGCGTGGTGGCAGGCACCTGTAGTCTCAGCTACTCGGGAGGCTGACACAGGAGAATGACATGAACCTGGGAGGCAGAGCTTGCAGTGAGCCGAGATTAGGCCACTGCCCTCCAGCCTGGCAACAGAGTGAGACTCTGTCTCAAAAAGAAAAAAGAGAGCAAAAATGTTATTGACCCCCATATGCTAATATGTTGCAAATTCTTGGTACCCTTTTAGTATTAGGATATTTGCCTAAGAACCAAACTGTTATTCTGGAACTTTCCCCAACCATATTTTTCATAATTTTATATTATACTTGTATATTGAATTGTCTATTTACCAATTAAAAGCTACTCTACTTAGCACATTATTCTAGTTCCTACTCACAAATTAGGCCTTAATTCTTTTTAATAAATTGCTTTAATCAACACATTAGTGATGCTATACTGTACACTTGTGTGTAGACATATACACAAACAGTTATTATAATAAAAAGTTTTGGAAGTTGCTCAATGCTTTTCTAGAAAATTTCAGCCACCTAGGGCTAGGACAAAGTGATATTTTATACTTGAGCTGGGAAAGAAGCTGAGTTGTTTATTTGGTTTTCGAACCAGAAACTCATGAACTATGACATCTAATTCTGGCTGTGTTCTTATCTATTGCTGTGACTTCTCGCAGGTTATTGGTCCCCAGTTGGGGACATTTATTTCCTCATCTATTAAAAAGGATGGTAAACAGTTGCCTAATTCTAAACTTTGGAAATGAAAGGAATTCTGTAGCTTCACTAATTGAGTGACAGATTTAATTCCTTTACAACTCCTGCCATCTCTAAACCTTTTAATTTTCCCCAAAAGCAAATTTACATTTTATTGCTGGTAAAGAACATGATGGAGACTTGCCTAATTACCACTTGACCAGGATAACCAGATAAACAGTGTCAGGAATTTAAAATATGGCACAAAACTATGGCCTTCCATTTGTGTATTAATAACTCACATGGTATTCTCATGGTATATATAAATCCCGTACACTACTCACCAGGTCTTGGAAGATTCTACTAGTAAACCATGTGTTATAGCAAAGTAATACTTTTTTCTCAAATTATGGTTACTCAATTTCATACATAGCATTTCTAAAACTTGATAGTCACCTATAATAAATAGTATAGTACCTACTATTTTTCCTAGATATATTAATTTATTTGAAAAACTAGTGGCATCACTAATGACTAGTACTTTATGTTATTTAAAGTATTTTCATATACATGATTATTTGGTTCTCATACAAACCAAATGTTGCATTTGGATACATGAGTTCCCATTTTACAGATGAGGAAACTGAATGAGAATCTAACCTGTTCATAGTCATACAGCAACTTTTGACTCAGATCTTCTGATCATTAATCATATGATTTCTCAAACTTCAGCAGTCATCATTAACTCCAAGTCAGGGCAATGAACCTTCCACTAGTTAGTTCCACTGGTAAACTCGATATAGAGAAATTTCAGTTTGTAGAAAGTCAATGAATATGAATTTAAGAAACAAATTTAATAAAGGTGTTAACATGTAATCATAAAAGGGAAAAAGACATCTTCTCACCAACTATAAACCTGGTCTCAAGTTCACTTGAGACAAAGACATACTAACCTTGTCATATTGATTACTTCTGAGGAGGGAGGGAAAACAAATGAGATGCAGGCTTTAGTTTGATCGTAATGTATTGTATGCATTATGTGCATGTGTTGGGGACCTGAGAGAGGCCACTGAATGGGTGTCTGGCACACTGTTTACATAGATGCGCTAATGGGTGATTGTGGTTTTGGGAATGCAGAGAAGGACAACCTTTTATTTTGCTTCCAAATCCAATCGAGTCCTACAGGGCAGACCCACATATAGTGACCAAAATCAGCTCCATTTCTTTTTTTTATTATTATTATACTTTAAGTTCTAGGGTTCATGTGCACAATGTGCAGGTTTGTTACATACGTATACATGTGCCATGTTGGTGTGCTGCACCCATTAACTCATCATTTAGCATTAGGTATATCTCCTAATGCTATCCCTTCCCCCTCCCAGCACCCCACAACAGTACCTGGTGTGTGATGTTCCCCTTCCTGTGTCCATGTGTTCTCATTGTTCAGTTCCCACCTAATCAGCTTCATTTCTGACAGGGTTTGGGTAGGTACACAAGCCTGAAATGTGCAGCCACAATGGCCTTTCTAACGTCTACCTCTTAATTAGACAGATTTGCTTGGCCAAGTGCAGGGGTATTTGAACAATCACAGGTTCCCACACAGGAGCTGACTGGCCCCTGCAGGATTAAGCAAGGAAGGGCAGAAAGCACAAGCAAATGCCTATTTAAAAAAAAGACGCCAAAAGGGGGTAGATTGAACATGGTCAGTTCTTTCTCCAGACCCACCAATCAGATAAGTGATGCCTTCTCTCCCCAGGAGACACTGGAAGTATTCACATACTTTCCCTTTCTGAGGAGCAGACTTTAACATTTGTTCTATGGAGACAGGGAGAAATGGTAGAGGTAAAGTGTGTCTCACTGACATTAATCAAGATCTGAAGACAGGTAAATAGTATCCCTTACAGGTGGCTCCCCCTAGCTTAGTACTATTTGAAGGTGCCTCACTTCATTTGGGAGACATGGTGACATGTCTTTTTTGACAGCTCATAGACTATTTGTTCTTTTCCTTTTCTTTGACCAAGTCCAAGATCAATGCGACAATATTAAACTATGGCCTCTTCCCAGTTTGCTTACATGAAATAGTCTTTGTTTTCCTTTCATCACTCTTACTACACATGGTAAATAATAATACAGACTTCAAGCAGTGGAAGGAAATATTGCTTTCATATTTATACATACTATTTTTTTCAATACATGTACATATCCCTCTGGCAATATGACAAAATGCCAGGGATGGCTATCATTATACTAGGAACCTGACAGTAAAAGCCATGAGGGGGTCTCCCTGGTCTCCTGGACTCAGTTCTTCTGGCTTAGCCACAGCCCATGCCTTTCATATGCTATTCAGAGTATTTAGCCACATGAGTGGCTGTTAATGACATGGCTCTCAGGTAAAAAGGATAATTGAGAATTCTACCAAATGAACTTCCTTTGACCAAATGACACCAATTATACCTTTTCAACATTCAATTAAGAAACATGACATTCTCAATTTGATGTCGCCAACAATCATTCAGAATTTAGAGAAGCCTCCGGAGTCACATAAAAGTAATTAACCTAACATTTACTGAGTAACCCTTAGGTGCCAGGAATCATAGATAAAAGGGGAATAACAGGTTCCTACATTTAAGGAACTCAGAGTCTAGATAGAGAACTGTGAAAGTGAGTAATTATGATAGAGAATGGGAGATCAGGAAGGGAAATTAAGTTTGTGCAAGAAGTGAAGGGCCTTCTGTGCTGCACCAGAAGTTTAGACTTGATCCTTTGGCCAGAGGCTGTTAAGAATAAAAATGACTATTCAGATCTGTTTTTTGGAACTCTATCTCTCAGGCTGTGGAGCACAATTAACAGAGGAGAGAGGACAGAGCACCATCTGGAGGAAAGATGATAAGAGCCCAAACACAGGCAGTGAAAAGATGAAATTATCCCTTCTCTTCTTTTAAAATCCTGTTACAGGAAACATTAAGTTCTGTACTGGAGATTGGAAGTGTCATGAAGAAATGATGTAAAGAGCTAACCAGAAATTATTTTGTCAAAATTCTTCTCCCAGAATATCTTGCATATGAAGCCAGAACCAATTTCAACCTGCTATAGAATTAGGGGTTTTTGTAATTTTAACAGATTATGGTGGTTGCTGAAAATATCAGTGGAATTTTAAAGTATATTTACATTTAAAATGACTTAAAACACCAGAAATTATAGTAAATCTTCATACATTCAACAGGAAACTAATTCCAATAAGTCTGGGAAGGCAGTTTAACACACCAGCATTGCTTATGGTTATCTTCAATCCAATAATTCTTACATTTAGCTTTGTATTACAATTTATACATACAAGTCTGATTAGCCCATTAGAATCTAAGCTCCTTCCCTGAGGGCTTAATTTTTTGTACCCCTCCTCACAAACTGCCTATCACAAGGACTAGCTTTATGTAGAGAATCAATATTCATATTTTCAACAATTATTTTTATTGAGTACCAATCAGGTGCCAGATACAAGGAACCCATTAGTGGTGGAGAAAACTCTATGAACAACATATAATAACCCCCATTTTCATGAGCTGACAGTCCATAGGGGACATAGGAAATTTCCATACCGTGTTAGGCAGCTTACTCCAGGGGAGGCATGGAGGATGCCAGGGATGCCCATAGCATAACAAAGAAACCTTCCCAAAGAAGGAAGATTTAAAAGCCAGTAGGAGTTAGCAAGGTGAGGAGAGCGCAAAGAGTTCTCCAGGTAGAGGGAAGAGCATCTGCAAAGACCAGAAAGACAGAAGAGAGCAAGGTGCATTTGCTCATAGGAAAGAGGTTCCTGATGGCTAGGGTTCAGACAGCCAGACGAGATGTAGCGTGGGAGGGCATGATAAACCAAGCCGGGTCATAAAGTTTCCTGTGTAACTTCAGCACAGGGCCTGGCACAAAGTGAACACTCAAAATTATTGAATAAGTCAATGTACGTCAGCCTGCTTTAACATTTTATCTATCTACCAAAATTAATCTATGAATTCAATGCAATCCAATGGAAATCTCAACATGATTTTCCAAATAATTTAGAAAGATAATCTGAAAATTTATACAGAAAGGAAAAGGAAGCATACTAGCCAAAACAATTATGAAGGAGAACAAGGTTGGGGGACATGTGATATCTGAAATCAAAACTTATTGTTGAGCCATTATAATTTTTTTTTATAATTTTTTATTATACTTTAAGTTCTAGGGTACATGTGCACAACATGCAGGTTTGTTACGTATGTATACATGTGCCATGTTGGTGTGCTGCACTCATTAACTCATCATCTACATTAGATACATCTCCTAATGCTATCCCCCCACCCCCAACACCCTACAACAGGCCCTGGTGTGTGATGTTCCCCTTCCTGTGTCCAAGTGTTCTCATTGTTCAGTTCCCACCTATGAGTGAGAACATGAGGTGTTTGGATTTTTGTCCTTGCAATAGTTTGCTGAGAATGATGGTTTCCAGCTTCATCCATGTCCCTACAAAGGACATGAACTCATCATTTTTTATGGCTGCACTGTATTCCATAGTGTATATGTGTCACATTTTCTTAATCCAGTCTATCACTGTTGGACATTTGGGTTGGTTCCAAGTCTTTGCTATTGTGAATAGTGCCACAATAAACATACGTGTGCATGTTTCTTTATAGCAGCATGATTTATAATCCTTTGGGTAGATACCCAGTAATGGGATTGCTGGGTCAAATGGTATTTCTAGTTCTAGATCTCTGAGGACTCACCACACTGACTTGCACAATGGTTGAACTAGTTTACAGTCCCACCAACAGTGTAAAAGTGTTCCTATTTCTCCACATCCTCTCCAGGACCTGTTGTTCCCTGACTTTTTAATGATTGCCATTCTAACTGGTGTGAGATGGTATCTCATTGTGGTTTTGATTTGCATTTCTCTGATGGCCAGTGATGATGAGCATTTTTTCATGTGTCTTTTGGCTGCATAAATGTCTTTTTTGAGAAGTGTCTGTTCATATCCTTCGCCCACTTTTTGATGGGGTTGTTTTTTCTTGTAAATTTGTTTGAGTTCTTTGTAGATTCTGCATATTAGCCCTTTGTCAGATGAATAGATTGCAAAAATATTCTCCCATTCTGTAGGTTGCCTGTTCACTCTGATGGTAGTTTCTTTTGCTGTGCAGAAGCTCTTTAGTTTAATTAGATCCCATTTGTCAATTTTGGCTTCTGTTGCCATTGCTTTTGATGTTTTAGACAGGAAGTCCTTGCCCATGCCTATGTCCTGAATGGTATTGCCTAGGTTTTCTTCTAGGGTTTTTATGGTTTTTGGTCTAACATTTAAGTCTTTAATCCATCTTGAATTAATTTTTGTATAAGGTGTAAGGAAGTGATCCAGTTTCAGCTTTCTACATATGGCTAGCCAGTTTTCCCAGCACCATTTGTTGAATAGGGAATCCTTTCCCCATTGCTTCTTTTCGTCAGGTTTGTCAAAGATCAGATAGTTGTAGACGTGTGGTATTATTTCTGAGGGCTCTGTTCTGTTCCATTGCTCTATACCTCTGTTTTGGTACCAGTACCAGGTACCAGGCTGTTTTGGTTACTGTAGCCTTGTAGCATAGTTTGAAGTCAGGTAGCGGGATGCCTCCAGCTTTGTTCTTTTGGCTTAGGATTGACTTGGCAATGTGGGCTCTGTTTTGGTTCCATATGAACTTTAAAGTAGTTTTTTCCAATTCTGTAAAGAAAGTCATTGGTAGCCTGATGGGGATAGCATTGAATCTATAAATTACCTTGGGTAGTATGGTCATTTTCATGATATTGATTCTTCCTACCTATGAGCATGGAATGTTCTTCCATTTGTTTATATTCTCTTTTATTTCGTTGAGCAGTGGTTTGTAGTTTTCCTTGAAGAGGTCATTCACATCCCTTGTAAGTTGGATTCCTAGGTATTTTATTCTCTTTGTAGCAATTGTGATTGGGAGTTGACTCATGATTTGGCATTCTGTTTGCCTGTTATTGGTGTATAAGAATACTTGTGATTTTTGCACATTGATTTTGTATCCTGAGACTTTGCTGAAGTTGCTTACCCTCTTAAGGAGATTTTGGGCTGAGACGATGGGGTTTTCTAAATATACAATCATGTCATCTGCAAACAGGGACAATTTGACTTCCTCTTTTCCTAATTGAATGCCCTTTATTTCCTTCTCCTGCCTGATTGCCCTGGCCAGAACTTCCAACACTATGTTGAATAGGAGTGGTGAGAGAGGTCATCACTGTCTTGTGCCAGTTTTCAAAGGGAATGCTTCCAGTTTTTGCCCATTCAGTATGATATTACCTGTGGGTTTGTCATAGACAGCTATTATTATTTTGAGATACGTCCCATCAATACCTAATTTATTGAGAATTTTTGGCATGAAGAGCTGTTGAATTTTGTCAAAGGCGTTTTCTGCATCTATTGAGATAATTATGTGGTTTTTGTCTTTGGTTCTGTTTATATGCCGGATTACATTTATTGATTTGTGTATGTTGAACCAGCCTTGCATCCCAGGGATGAAGCCCACTTGATCATGGTGGATAAACTTCTTGATGTGCTGCTGGATTTGGTTTCCCAGTATTTTATTGAAGATTTTTGCATTGATGTTCATCAGGGATATTGGTCTAAAATTCTCTTTTTTTTTTGGGTCTCTGCCAGGCTTTGGTATCAGGATGATGCTGGCCTCATAAAATGAGTTAGGGAGGATTCCCTCTTTTTCAATTGATTAGAATAGTTTCAGAAGGAATGGTACCAGCTCCTCCTTGTACCTCTGGTAGAATTCGGCTGTGAATCCATCTGGTCCTGGACTTTTTTTGGTTGGTAAGCTATTAATTATTGCCTTAATTTCAGAGCCTGTTATTGGTCTATTCAGAAATTCAACTTCTTCCTGGTTTAGTCTTGGGAGGGTGTATGTGTCCAGGAATTTATCCATTTCTTCTGGATTTTCTAGTTTATTTGCATAGAGGTGTTTAGAGTATTCTCTGATGGTAGTTTGTATTTCTGTGGGATCAGTGGTGATATCCCCTTTATCATTTTTTATTGCATCTATTTGATTCTTCTCTCTTTTCTTATTAGTCTTGCCTAGTGGTCTATCAATTTTGTTGATCTTTTCAAAAAAGCAACTCCTGAATTCATTGATTTTTTGAAGGGTTTTTTGTGTCTCTATTTCCTTCAGTTCTGCTCTGTTCTTAGCTATTTCTTGCCTTCTGCTAGCTTTTGAATGTGTTTGCTCTTGCTTTTCTAGTTCTTTTAATTGTGATGTTAGGGTGTCAATTTTAGATCTTTCCTGCTTTCCCTTGTGGGCATTTAGTGCTGTAAATTTCCCTCTACACACTGCTTTGAATGTGTCCCAGAGATTCTGGTATGTTGTGTCTTTGTTCTCGTTGGTTTCAAAGAACATCTTTATTTCTGCCTTCATTTCGTTATGTACCCAGTAGTCATTCAGGAGCAGGTTGTTCAGTTTCCATGTAGTCGAGCGGTTTTGAGTGAGTCTCTTAATCCTGAGTTCTAGTTTGATTGCGCTGTGTCTGAGGGACAGTTTGTTATAATTTCTGTTCTTTTACATTTGCTGAGGAGTGCTTTACTTCCAAATATGTGGTCAATTTTGGAATAGATGTGGTGTGGTGCTGAAAAGAATGTATATTCTGTTGATTTGGGGTGGAGAGTTCTGTAGATGTCTATTAGGTCCACTTGGTGCAGAGCTGAGTTCAATTCCTGGATATCCTTGTTAACTTTCTGTCTCGTTGATCTGTCTAATGTTGACAGTGGGGTGTTGAAGTCTCCCATTATTATTGTGTGGGAGTCTAGGTCTCTTTGTAGGTTACTAAGGACTTGCTTTATGAATCTGAGTGCTCCTGTATTAGGTGCATATATATTTAGGATAGTTCTTCTTGTTGAATTGATCCCTTTACCATCATGTAATGGCCTTGTCTCTTTTGATCTTTGTTGGTTTAAAGTCTGTTTTATCCAAGACTAGGATTGCCACCCCTGCCTTTTTTTGTTTTCCATTTGCTTGGTAGATCTTCCTCCATCCCTTTATTTTGAGCCTATGTGTGTCTCTGCACATGAGATGGGTTTCCTGAATACAGCACACTGATGGGTCTTGACTCTTTATCCAATTTGCCAGTCTGTGCCTTTTAATTGGAGCATTTAGCCCATTTACATTTAAGGTTAGTGTTCTTATGTGTGAATTTGATCCTGTCATTATGATGTTAGCTGGTTATTTTGCTCGTTAATTGATGCAGTTTCTTCCTAGCCTTGAAGGTCTTTACAATTTGGCATGTTTTTGCAGTGGCTGGTACTGGTTGTTCCTTTCCATGTTTAGTGCTTCCTTCAGGAGCTCTTTTAGGGCAGGCCTGGTGGTGACAAAATCTCTCAGCATTTGCTTGTCTGTAAAGGATTTTATTTCTCCTTCACTTATGAAGCTTAGTTTGGCTGGATATGAAATTCTGGCTTGTAAATTATTTTCTTTAAGAATGTTGAATATTGGCCCTCACTCTCTTCTGGCTTGTAGAGTTTCTGCTGAGAGATCCACTGTTAGTCTGATGGGCTTCCCTTTGTGGGTAACCCGACCTTTCTCTCTGGCTGCCCTTAACATTTTTTCCTTCATTTCAACTTTGGTGAAACTGGCAATTATGTGTCTTGGAGTTGCTCTTCTCGAAGAGTATCTTTGTGGCATTCTCTGTATTTCCTGAATTTGAATGTTGGCCTGCCTTGCTAGGTTGGGGAAATTCTCCTGGATATTATCCTACAGAGTGTTTTCCAACTTGGTTCCATTCCCCCCATCAGTTTCAGGTACACCAATCAGATGTAGATTTGGTCTTTTTACGTAGTCCCATATTTCTTGGAGGCTCTGTTCATTTCTTTTTATTCTTTTTTCTCTAAACTTCTCTTCATGCTTCATTTCATTCATTTGATCTTCAATCACTGATACCCTTTCTTCCAGTTGATCGAATTGGCTACTGAAGCTTGTGCATTCATCACGTAGTTCTCGTGCCATGGTTTTCAGCTCCATCAGGTCCTTTAAGGACTTCTCTGCATTGGTTATTCTAGTTAGCCATTCATCTAATCTTTTTTCAAGGTTTTTAACTTCTTTGCCATGGGTTCGAACTTCCTCCTTTATAGCTCGGAGAAGTTTGATAGTCTGGAGCCTTCTTCTCTCAACTCGTCAAAGTTATTCTCCGTCCAGCTTTGTTCCGTTGCTGGTAAGGAGCTGCGACATTCCTTTGGAGGAGGAGAGGTGCTCTGATTTTTAGAATTTTCAGTTTTTCTGCTCTGTTTCATCCCCATCTTTGTGATTTTATCTACCTTTGGTCTTTGATGATGGTGATGTTCAGATGGGGTTTTGTTGTAGATGTCCTTTCTGTTTGTTAGTTTTCCTTCTAACAGTCAGGATCCTCAGCTTCAGGTCTATTGGAGTTTGCTGGAGGTTCACTCCAGACCCTGTTTGCCTGGGTATCAGCAGCGGAGGCTGCAGAACAGCAAATATTGCTGAACAGCGAATGTTGCTGCCTGATCATTCCTCTGGAAGTTTCATCTCAGAGGGGTACCCGGCCGTGTGAGGTGTCAGTCTGCCCCTGCTGGGGGGTGCCTCCCAGTTAGGGTACTCAGGGGTCAGAGACCCACTTGAGGAGGCAGTCTGTCCATTCTCCGATCTCAAACTCCATGCTGGGAGAACCACTACTCTCTTCAAAGCTGTCAGACAGGGACATTTAAGTCTGCAGAGGTTTCTGCTGCCTTTTGTTCAGCTATGCCCTGCCCCCAGAGGTGGAGTCTACAAAGGCAGGCAGGGCTCCTTGAGCTGCAGTGGGCTTCACCCAGTTTGAGCTTCCCTGCTGCTTTGTTTACCTACTCAAGCCTCAGCAATGGCAGGCACCCCTCCCCCAGCCTCACTGCCACCTTGCAGTTCAATCTCAGACTGCTGTGCTAGCAATGAGTGAGGCTCCGTGGGCATGGGACCCTCTGAGTCAAGCGCGGGATATAGTCTTGTGGTGTGCCGTTTGCTAACACCATTGGAAAAGCGCAGTATTAGGGTGGGAGTGACCTGATTTTCCAGGTGCCTTCCGTCACTGCTTTGCTTGGCTAGGAAAGGGAATTCTCTGACCCCTTGCGCTTCCTGGGTGAGGCAATGACTCGCCCTGCTTCAGCTCACACTCGGTGCACTGCACCCACTGTCCTGCCCCCACTGTCCAATGAGCCCCAGTGAGATGAACTCGGTACCTCAGCTGGAAATGCAGAAATCACCCGTCTTCTGCATCGCTCATGCTGGGAGCTGTAGACTGGAGCTGTTCCTATTCGGCTATCTTGGAACCGCGCCCTGAGCCATTATAATTTTAACAGTGGGGTTTCAGTACAAGGATAGACAGATCAACTGAACAAAATAGAAAATCCTAATGCAAAAGTATGCTTGTATGTGGACATAGCATTTGACAAAACCTGCTTTGCACATCAGAAGAAAGGATATTCTAATAAAGTTTTAAGACTATTGATTTTCTAGAAACAAAAATGGAACTTTATCTCTTACCATACACACAAAATCAATTATACATGAATTAAAAACCAAAACATGAAAAACGAAACTTTAAATCTTTTATTAGGAAAGTATAGTTGAATATATTTATGAATTAGGGCTAGAGAGGAGTTTCTTAACACACCAAAGTAACACAAACTACAAAGGAAAAATATGATAAATTTGACTGCGTTCAATTTGATAACTCTGGGCTTCAAAAGCATCACTAGAAAAATGAAAATGTAAGCAACATATCTGACAAATAATTAGCGTCCAGAACGTAAAAAGAACTCTTACAAATCAACAACAACAAAATATATAGTAAAATAATGGGAGACAGATAGGGAAAGAAAGAAAGTGAGAGGGAGAACTAGTGGGAAGGAGAGAGGGGAAATAAGAAGAATAGAAAGTCTAAATAGACAATAAGCATTTTAAAATGCTAACCTCATTCATCAGGGATGTGCGAATTGAAAACCATAATGAGATAGCACTTTATACCCATTAGACTGGCAGTAATTTAGAATTCTGACAACACCAAGTGTTCTTGAAAATGTGGGGTACCTAAACATTGCTATAGGTAATATAAAGTCTCACAGCCACTTTGGAGGACAATTTGACAATAAAAAGCAAACTTCTTAATATGAGTATTTCATAGCCCAGCAATTTGGTCACTGCCTAAGTGCCTCAAGAGAACCTATCCCACATGAACAAGTTTGTGGATGAAATATTGTTTGTCATAGAAAGAATAGAATATATAAATTGTGGTTTAGTCACACAGTGGAATTCAGCACTTTTTAATTTTTAATTTCTATGGGTACATAGTAGGTGTATATATTTACGGGGTACATGAGATGTTTTGATACAGACATACAAGGTGAAACAAGCACATCATGGAGAATGGGACATACCCTCAAGCATTTATCATTTGAATGACAAACAATCCAATCATACTCTTTAAGTTATTTGAAACTGTGCAATTAAGTTATTATCAACTATAGTCTCCCTGTTGTGCTATCAAATAGTAGGTCTTACTTATTCTATTTTTTTGTGCTCATTAACCATCCTCAACTCCCCACCACTGCCCCCCACTACACTTCCCAGCCTCTGGTAACCATCCTTGTACTCTCTCTGAGTTCAATTGTTTTGATTCTTAAATCCCACAAATCAGTGAGAACATGTGATGTTTATCTTTCTGTGTCTGGTTTATTTCACTTAAAATACAGCAGGTGAATGGATTTAATACTCACAGGTATCAAATTGGGTAACTCTCAAAAATATATTATTGAACAAAGTTTCAGAATCACACAATAAGGTATTTGTTTTAAAGTATGCAAAATTATTGTATGTTATTTATTGATGCTATTTAGAAGTACTTATATACATAATTACATTTTTTAAATATTCATTGAATGGATAAACTCTAAATTCACAATTGTGATTACTCTTACGCAGGGTACAGAGAGAGGAGATTTGATGTGGGGGATACAAAGACAGCTTCTACTATAAATTTATTGTTTTGTTGTGAAGCTGTGGTACACAGATGTTTGTTATATTATTGTTATGCCTTTCTATATGCCTCAAATACCTTGTTACTTTTGTTTAAGAACCTGGATAAGCTTGATTCAGGTATTCTTCTATTTGAACCATAGGTTACTTAACCATAATTATTCACATTTTATATAAAAAGGAATTTCACATTTCTTGTTTTCTTTTGCCTTTTTACTAGCATTATTTTAGATAGGGGACAAAGCTGAGACTTAGATTGTCTTTCCTGAGCCAACTTAATTGAATGACAGAACCAAGACTGAAACCAGCTGGTTGGCCCTCACATGACTTCCTCCAGCCCGGCTGCCACTCAGTGTCAGGGAAAAAATTGGTGCCATGGAGACGGTCTGAAATGGCTTGATTGAAGGGAGAAAGGGGCTCCAAATAGCACTCTCCAGACAGCCGCACAGAAAGCCTGTTTCCACAGCTGATGCTGAGGGTCATGCCGCCCAATCAAGCGACTGCAGAAATGCATTGATAAGGGAGCAGGAGCCTGATCAGCCTCCCTCTTTTCACATTTCAAAGCACTAATTGTAACAGTCCTTGTCACTAGTGCAATGTTCCAAATGCCCACTCAGAGCATGATTAAAGATCGGTTTCTTTAGGTGTAAAATATTGTGTCTGTTGGACAATAGCATCCTATAAAAACAAATTAGGCGATCTTGATAGTAATTCAGGTGCAAGATGTGAAATGAACCTGGCATTAGGCAGAAAGACACAATAATTGTTTTAAAGTGGAATTAACTTACGGACATCTGGAAAGCAGCCCTTTTTTCCAGCCCAAGCACTTTCCACAGGCAAACTGGCTTTCCTCACAGGCAGGCCCAGAACAAAAAGAATTGGAAAACCACCACCATCATGGAAAACTATAAATGTGCATCGGAAAGGCTTTCCATTTTTGTTTAGCAAAGAAACATGCAAAAAAAAATCAACCGATGATACGCTAAAATTATTGTTTGCTGATACATTTTCACAACTATTATTAGGCTTGTGGAATTAGTCACTATAGTGCATTCAGCTGCTTCAAATAAATTCCTGAAAGAAATTACCTATTTGTTTATAAAGTACTTTATAATGAATTACTAACAAGCTTCAGTTCCGTGCATACATAGTTTATTAACAAATTGAGTTCATCCTTCATGAACACAGTCAGCATGGCTATACCTGACAACCCTACCATATTGAATGAATGAACGCGTCAGCTTCATTGCTGATGAAGTGCAGTCAAGCTGTGGCTCACTTTTCTTATTTGATTTCTCCGAGTTTCTTTAGTCGCCAACCTTCTATCGTGAGTAAAAATGAGTGTAGCCAGAATATTTTACATTAAACACTCTTTTTATTGAAAACTAAACTATTTCTTCATAGTTTCTAAATGTAATTGGAATCTCAACCCACTCTTATCACTTCAAATATAATCAATAGGTTGGGCCTCTCCCTGAACTGCAGACTTGGTATCCAGCTGCTTCCTAGCATCTCCACTAAGATGTGCAATTGGTGTCTCAACCTTACTATTTCCAAAACAGATCTGCCCACTCTTACCCCAAAACTGCTTCTTCAGTGATCTTCACCCTAGCAGTAATGACAGCCTCAACCTTTCATTGCTTAGGCCAAAACTTCAGAGCTATCCTAGACTCCTTTTTTCCCTCACATCACAGCCATGTATCCTTATATCCAGTGTATCAGGAAATCCTCTCATATCTATTTTCAAAACACATCAAGAAAATGATCACATCTCAGCACATTCAACACTGTGACCCTGTTTTAATCCACCATAACCCCTGGCTGAGATTATTTTAGTCTCAAAACTTCTGTCTCTCCTTCTGTCTTCCTCCCATTTAGTTTGTTCTCAACACAGCAAAGTGGTTATAAAAAAAAAAGACAAACCAAACACTAAGATCCGGAACTCCTCTTCTCACAATCCTTTAATAATTTTTCATCCCATTCAGCACACAAACAGATCTGGACCCCCATTACCTACTTAACCTCATCTATTTCCGTTTGTCCTTTTGCCAGCATCCTTGAATAAATCCATGAATAAAGGAAGAAAGGAGTCATGTGCTGTATTTTTGGGTCTCAGAGTCAGCCTGGTCCCGTGGGAAGGGCACAGCTTCTGGTTTAAAATCCAGCTCAGTCACTTCATAGTTTATTTAGCCAAATTACTTAAGTTCTTTATTTCTTCATTTGTAAAATGGAAATAATGCATATAATGATTATAAAATAAAATATATAGATTGCTTGCCATACATTTTGTGATCAATGGAGCTGCTTTTATTAGTACCCGTTTTAATGAAAAAATTCTTGTTTATCATAGCATGGTTCTAAGGCATATATAGTGCAATAACTACTTGAAAATCTTTAAACAGCAGCAGGGAACCTGTTGAACATTTCACTCCTCATAAAGCTCTTGGGTTTTGGGATACAATACACTTTTTTAGTTCACTGATTTCTTTTTTCTTTATTGGAAAGCATTTACTGAACACCTACTGTGTACCAGGCACCGGAGATATGGTAGTGAATAAAATAGACAAAAACTCCTGGTCTCACAAAGCTTGAGTGTTAGTGCAAAGCAACAGAAAATAAATAAGATAAATGAGAAAAATACATAGTATTTGAAGGTAAGTGCCTAGTGAAAAATACAAAGCAAGCAAGGGGGAGATAAAGAATTGGGGGGAATTTTTGGATAGGGGTGTGAGGAATGACCACATCTTTACCTCTCAGATCATTTCTGGGTCCCTTTGGTGACTCCTCTCCTTCTTCCTGGATCTTAAACATCAGCAGCCCTCTTCTCCTGTTCCCTGAACTCTCACTGGGTGATTTCAGGCTATCCTTTGATGGCTTCATTTATTTCTTCTAAGTGATAAGCTCCCAAATCTTCACCTGACCAGGGAAGACTCCCACTCCCTTTACTCCCGAACCTGTCTGCATGGACATCAAAAGTCCGTGTGTCTGGAATGAACTCCTTCCTCCACTCCCTTTGGCCAAGTTTCCTCCCGACTCTGCCCCATTAGTGGGGACACCGTCATCTACGAGGCCTCTGAAGATTGACACCTCAGTGTACTTTGACTCCTCCCTCTTCCTCTCCGGTCTTGGAGAATCAGACATACAGCCTGTCAGACTCATGTTCATAAAAATTCCTCAAATTCTTCTCCTTTCATCATTTCTCATGTCCACTAACTCAATATGAAATTGCCCTCTAAAAACCTTTTTCTCTCTTCTCCCCTCTCCAACCCCTCCTTCCATTCTGCAGCTAGATGGATTTCTTAAAAGTGGAGCTTTGATGATACCCTTCATCTATCCCAAGATCTCCTCCTTTGGCCCTTAACATAATTCCTAATCCTGGCAATAAACACCCTCTACAGTCTGACATGAATCTTTTTTTCCATCTTGATCTCACCAGTGCACACTCCTACCCACTGCTTAGACTCCTCCTGTTGTTGTCCCTACTACATATATCATTCATTCCAGCCTGAGCGTCTGCTCACAACTGCTCCCACTAGAAAAGTCCTCACCCCTGCCTTTAGTCTATCCAAAACCCACTCATCATTTCAGCCACTGATCCTCAAGGTAAGGTGTATGCACTACAGGAACTGCACAAGATAATCCATTTGGGGGCAGAAGTAGAATAGAAAATTCTGTTTTTATTTTTTGTACTGAGCTTTATGAATATGTAGTATGCAAACTGATGCTGACATGAATACTGGTGTGTGAAATGCCTTTCTCAGGTGGCGTATCAGACAGCAGGTATTCTGAAGGCGAGAAGACGTTCCCCAGAACAAGAAGTACTGGGCTACTCTCACCCCTTCATGGTTCCAGCATGCTGTGGCAAATTTCACTCTAAAGTGCTGGTTAAGTGGTTTATGGATTATATTTTCAGAAAAAAATATTACTATACTGAGATGAGCAATAATCACAAACTCTTTTTGTCAGACAAAAGTTTGGTATAAAGAGTTGGCAAAATTAAAGCTGAGTTGGCAGTTTTTTCTTTCAAGAAAGATAAGTGTTTCCAAATCTCTGGCCTTTACTGTGAGGAAAAATGACTACTGGGATCCTGCTACCCAGTACATATTTTAAGATATAAAGATAAATACATGCCTTCAAAATAAGGTGACATTTGGATCATGGATGAAAAATTAACTGTTTTTTCAAATAAATTTTGTGATAAAGCAAGCATTTTAAGAAAATAAGTGTAGAAATGCTTTCATTTTTGAGGTGTTTTTACTGATACGATGTGTGTCACCTATTTAAATGCCCAAGCTATATGCTTAAATAACTTGGAATTAAATTTTCTAATCTGCTTAAAAATTTTCTAAAAAACTATTTTTCATTGTTTTTAAAATCTGTATGTATGTGTGTATATAATATATATATATATAGTATATATATAGTATATATCTACCTATTTCTTTATGTATTTTATTGACAGTACACCCTAAAACCTTCTTAATGGTTTCCAAAACCAGCTGATTAACATTCAGTGAAGCTACATATTCAGGGAAAGGAAGCCAATATTTTTAAAAGACAAAACAAACAGCTTTAGCATAACTAGTGGAAGAGATTTTAAAAAGACTTAGTAAGTGTAGCTATCAATGCACTTTTTCCATTTGGAACTACACAGCTTTAAGCAAATATTCAATGGGGTATTATTGTTAATAACACAAAAGGAGAATTAACCTAAATATCCATCACTATGGAAATGGCAAAAAATATGGTCTATTCATATAATGTAATTGTATACAACTGCAAAAATGAGAAACCAGAGCTACATACAATAATATAATTTTCAAAAACATTTTTGAGCAAAGAAAGAAGAAATAAGTTGCAGACGGATGTATAAAGGTTAAGACTATTTGTCATTTTGGAACATATGAAACTATCAAATCTTGAGTTTATTGTTTTAAATACATCCATATGTAATAAAAATAAAAACACATCTATGAAAGTGAGACACAGTGAATTTAGAAAATGATTGCATTTGGAAGAGAGGAGGAAGAATGGGGTTTGGGGCGGCCATTGAAAGGATTTTAATGGTTATTTTTATGTTTGATTACTTACACCGGATGGTGGCTACATAGATTTTTATTTTAGTATCTTCTGTGCCTTTATGTGCACCTGAATTATTTCATAATAAAAAATATTTTTCACTATTGAATATGTTTTTTTAAATCCCTTTGAAGAAATTACAACAATGGAAAATTTGTAGACTTATGTCCATGGCAAAAACATTCTGAGATGCTCTAATAATTTTAGAAAGCTGGCACGGAGTGACTGTGAATTTCTGAAAGTGTGCGCCATGTTTTTCTACCCATTAAGGACACTTTCTCAGAGTGTTAAACATAAAATACTGAATGGCTGAACAACCTAGAGAGCTATAATCTCTAGAATCTAAAAGCAGATAGAAATGTAGGGGTCAGAGGTGGAAGCAGGTCAGTACTGTATTCTCATCTTTGGACTTTAGGCATCTTTCCATATTCCTCCAACAATTTCTAGTATGAAAATATCTTTCTATGCATAAGAAAATCAAACAAAAATGTGTTAAGAAAGATAAAATAATTTATTCTCATTAAATTGTGTCAAGGAAGATTTCAGATTAGATTTTTCCTAGAGACCCAAATAAAAATTAGGTAGAAAATCTACACGTCGAAGCCAAAATAATATTTACACTTATTTAACTTGAGGAAATATTTCTTAATTTATTCAATAGATGACTTCCATTTAAGAAACCAAGCTCTATAATACTAATAATGTATGTCTTAGAACTCAAACAAAGCAATAGTTAATAAAACAAAGCATTACCAACTTACCAGAGGTGGTTCAAGTTTAAAGGCTTATAACTGAATCTCCAACCAAATGATCAGGTTAAAAAAAATGTTTAACATAGATTTAAAGTATATTGAAGTAGCCAAGTTAGTCCCTTTTAAATAAAAGAGAAGAAGCAATTAAAGAAAGCTTTGGGGTATGGTGTTGAGGAGATTTGTGGTCAGAAGAATCCAACTACAGGCTTGATTTGGCCAAGTCATTGTAACTTTTTATAGCTTCACTTTCCTCATTTGTAAAATGAAAATAAGATTATTTTGAGGATCTAGTGAAAGAAGAAAATATGTGACTTCATTATTATATACTAGTACTTGATTTTTTAAAAATGCCAGCTTACTCTAAATGTCTAAAAGATTCCAACATAAGAATTTCACAAGATCCCAACAAGAACTCATTGTAATTTTCCAAACTTCTGCACTCATTTCCAAATTATTTAGGATAAACATTGCAGAAGATTCACTTTCAATACATAAAAACTTAAAAAAAAATTATTTTTGTTGTAAACAACAGCACATTTCCATTAATGGCTCCCCTTTTCTTTTTTTAAAGTAAAATTATGAAAGCATTGAATGTTTCAAGTTTAAGGAAATTATAAAAATATGTTAATGAGTCTCAAGATGGTACAAAACAATATCTTGAGCACTAGCTGTTGGGGGTTAGAAGGAGAGGGTAGTGGATATTCACTCTCTGTAAAGACAGACAGCAGGCCCTCAGGCATTATCAGTCATGAAAAAAATAAATAAATATATATATGTATATATATACATGTATATATATACACGTGTATATATACATATATACGTATATATATGTATATATGTGTATATATGTATATATGTGTATATATGTATATATGTATATATGTGTATATGTGTATATATGTATATATATGTGTATATGTGTGTATATATGTATATATGTGTGTATATATATGTGTATATATGTATATATGTGTGTATATATATGTATATATGTATATATATGTGTGTATATATATGTGTATATATGTATATATATGTGTATATATATATGTGTGTATATATATGTATGTATATGTATATATATGTGTGTATATATATGTATATATATATGTATGTATGTGGAACTGAAAGCCCTTGGGATCCAGGACCACCACATATGGTTGTACAATTGGGGCACAGCACAACCGTCGGTGGCAAAGTTCACAGAGACCATGGCAGGGTGAGTACAGAGGTATTCACTTGTATTGGGTTCCAGACACTATGCTATTGCCAGGATATAAATACCAGGAAGACACAATCTCCCTCATCAAAAAAAAAAAAAGAAAAAAAAAACTCCCAGCTCAGTGGAGAAGGCAGAAACATAAACAGATAAAATTATAACAAGGTGAGAATGCAAAGATGGAGGTAGGCACAGAAGATGAGAACCTGACACTGCATGGAGGAAGAGACTCAGCTAAGGATTTATGAGGAGGTGAAGCCTAAGTTGGACCCAAAAGTGTGAGTAGCAGCTAATGGAGAAAAGGCAGGACAGGGCAGATGAGCAGCAATGACTAAGGTACTGACAAGAAACGGCCTAGTGCATCCATAAAGCTGTGAGCAGTCTTGGGGTACAGGACGCTACAAAGCAAGATATCGGGGAACAAATATGTGACTGCTCAAAAAGCCAAATCTGACTTGTGTGAAGTCTAGCATTACAAGCGCAGCTATGACTATCTGCTTTGGAAGAGCCCAAATCTGAAAAGTTCTGCCTTCCATATATACCTTACAAGATTAAACTACAGCCTGATTACCTGCATACAATCACTTTTGTCTTCTAGTGTGCATTCCATTAGACACATTCGTTCTACTGATTGCTTTGTCTCTGTTTACCTGTATTTCCCTGCATCAAGTGCCATTGACAAATTTCAACTAATTCTCCATCCTAATGAATTAGAACTAGGGCCTCCTTATGTTTCAAAACATGCCATCAATCTACAACTTATTTTTTTCATCTAAAATAGTTGTGTTTACCTAATTACAGAAATTATTACATCATACAGAAGTGATTTCATCATAATTTGGTTTACCAATTTGCTGTCATTAGACATTTTGGTTATTTCAATATTTACTACCATGGTTAATACTGAGATTACAAACCTTATATGAACTGTGATTTTAAACCCATGTGAGTTAACGTCTGTAATTTTCTAAGAATAAATTTATAGAAGTGTAAGTGTTGAGTCAAAGAGAGCATATTAAAATAAAATCTTTTGAAAATATTGCCAACTTGCTTTCTGTAAAAGTTATTCCCATTTACTATCCTGTGAGGAGAGTGCCTGTTTCCCCACCTTCCTAGTTATTTTCAGTCCATAATGCTGAGCTGAATCTATAAAGGGACCTTGGACATGTATAGTCAGCATACAGAGATGGTTAATGGATAAATACTCTTATCCTGATCAGAAGAAATAAATGCATGTATTGAACAGGTAAGCCAGTTGTAGAAATTCTACAGTAGCAAGCCAAGTAGTCAGAGGCAAAATTCTTCTACTGATGTTTATCCTGGATTACTATTTGTTCCATGCAAATAGCAGGTATAATTTCTTTGGCTCACATTTTAAACTCAGAAGAAAAAATCTGAATTTATGGCTTCTTTAGAAATATTGGAACATCTGGAAACACTATGCATGAAAGGTACTACTGACTGGGGCTGAGAGGGGTTGCCCCTTTAGACAGGGAGTTACCTCCAGGTGATCATATATTTCACCCAGTGCCTTCACTCATTTGTATTACCTGCCTGGCCATTGTCAGCATTTGAGTTTGACAGTTTGAATACTCCATGTGCTCCTTCTTCGCTGGAATAACAGTAAAATTATGTTGGAGCAGAATTATAACACAAATTTAGATATGGTGAAAATCAAACCATAACCTCTGAAATATAACAGTATGTTGTGCCCCTGAGTTGGTGAGTCATATCCAGTTCTACATTATAAAGAGATTTTACCATAATATGTTTACATATATCTATACATAATTCATGTGTGAAATATGCATAGCTAAAAATAATATAATTGCTAGTCTATTATTAGAAATATGTGCAACAATAGATTGCAAACATTAAAATACAAGAATTTTGTTCACATGTACTTTCCAATTTAATTCAACCTCAAACTGCAATAAACTTACTTGGAAAAACAGTAGCCAATTAAAAATTTTAAATATCTAGCCTGTGATCAGAGGACAGAATTATATTCATTTCGTTAAGTTCAAAAGTGTAATTAGACATATATCTGTGCATGGTGTCAGAATTCTGCAGGCAGTTAGTTATGCAAGACCAAGTAGAAATTAAAGCCTGTGAAATAGGTGTTATGAAGTTTTTTCAATTGCAACATAAATACAGTCATGCAGAATAAAGATGGCAAAGCCCTCAGGAGAAAATGGAACAAATGATAGAGCATAAACACATACCTTTTTCAGAAGAAATGGGCCTAAGGTTCTATTTTAGTAAATCTTAGTTAAACATATCAAGAGGATTTATGCTAAGGTTTGCAAGTAATAGAGTCCTCGTAAAGCACAAGGCGTGGCTCTCAAGATGTCCTATATAAAGTGATTTACATGACAAATAAGAGAAGGTTTCCAAGGTTTGTTTTATTTAAATGACTTGCAAGATAAAAATAAATGCTTTCTTCACCAAGGCATCTATTGCCCTATGAATATGCATGTACAGTAGCAATAGATTAGATTAATAAAGAATTTAGAAGCCTGTCTACTGTGGTTAACATAAAACACCACTGTGGGCCAGGCACAGTGGCTTACACCTGTAATCCTAGCACTTTAGGAGGCGGAGGCAGGCAGATCACAATGTCAAGAGATTGAGACCATCCTGGCCAACATGGCAAAACTGTGTCTCTACTAAAAATACAAAAATTAGCCGGGTGTGGTGGTGCAAGCCTGTAGTCCCAGCTACATGGGAAGCTGAGGCAGGAGAATCCCTTGAACCTGGGAGGCGGTGCTTGCAGTGAGCCGAGATCCTGCCACTGCACTCCAGCCCGGCAACAGAGCGAGACTCCGTCTCAAAAAAACAAAACAAAACAAAAACCACTGTGTCTGCTATATCAGTTTTCTAGATCTTAATAACCACTTTAGTTTTTTATTTATCAAAGAGAATGTCAAACATATGCAAAAATAGGCCGAGTAATATAAGGAACCTCCATATACCCATTATTTGGCCTCAACAACCATCACATATTGGCCAGTACTGCTATATCCATACTCTCAACCACCTTCACCCCTTCTGTATTAACTTGAAGCAAATCTCAGATATCATAATATTTCATCCATACGTGTTGCAGAATGTATCTCTAAAAAATAAAATAAAATCTATTTTTCTTAAACATAGCCATACTCCCATTATCACACTGGAATAAACTAATTTCTCAATATTTTCAGATATCCTGTTAGTGTTCAAACTTCCAATTGTCTCATAAATGTTATAGTTTTAATAGCTTGTTTTTAACAATCAAGTTTCAAATAAGGTACATTATAATTGTTACTTTTTCATTTATGTTGCATTATTGGGATAGATTCCTCCTCCATCATCTTTTCTTTTTCTTGAAGTTTATTTCTTAAAGAATATTGGGTTCTAAATTATTTAAATGATTGAAAATAAAGTTCAAAGTAGGTTTTTGTCTTTTAAAAAGTAAGTATCTGATTAAAATAGGGAAAGAGGAATCGATGTCTGATAGTGTGTGTCTGTAAATGTGTATATAAGTGTGTGCATGGGTGTGTGTGATATAGTATCATTTTTAGGAACATTTAGCAACACTGTGATTGCTCATTCATGCATGCATTCATTTATTTATGCATCCACCCATCCACTCACTAACACTTTGAGCCCTCTACTTGCCAGCAATCCTTCAACCAGTAGGGCCTACCAAGTAAAATAAGACACTGATCTCTGCCCTCTAGTTGCTTGCACACTCAGGAGTCAGATCTAGAAATAAACACAATGTGACACACACTCCAATTATTCCTACAGCTCAATCACACAGGAAAGAAAGAATTGCCTCCTCAGATTCAGAACTGCATTTCTGAATCAGCTTAATTGCTGAACTCCCCAATAATCTTAGTCAACACAGGCATTCTAGGCCTTGGTGATTATTTCCAGCCCCCACTCAGCATTTCCTGATGCAGAAATATCAGCATCCTCTTATTACAAAACTTTTGATTCCTGAAGGCACAGATCCTGGTCTCAGTGTGTACCTGAATACATGATCACCCTCATCAATTAACTCCTATGTTCGTTAAGGATTCATTGAAATCCGGTTCCCTATGCACCATGTAGAAACGTCCATCTGCCACACGAGGTGGGCATGGGTCGGCATGTACTTGTCCATGCTCTTGGCAGATATTCTGCCATCCTCTTAGGACAAAAGACTGGTTTCACAGTGAGTGCTTATTTCTTCATTAAAAAATGAAAAGCCTCTTCTCTCTCCCTGGATCTATCCTAGAACTGTGTGTAATCCTTTTCTACAACTCACACCTAATTTTGATGCATTCTTACCAAGCCAAGAATGCCTTGTAGCCAAGTCCCCTCTCAAACTTGCTCAGACTTCATCTTGCCCAGATTCCTGTATTGCTCCAATCAAGGGAATCTGCAGTCAGTGAAAATTCTTTCTTCAGCCTCTGCTTAAACATTCAAACCTATCTCAGTAGATCCAAAGACCTGCAGCGTTGTCCTCCAGAAGCCGTATAAATTGCTGCCTTCCTTGAGAATTCTACCCCGTAGACATATAAGCCAGGCTTCTGTAAGAGATAGTGGGAGTCTGGAATAAGCCTCCGAAACATGTGATGTTAGGGATTGTGTAAATAAGAGACTGCTGTACCCAAGAAAAGGGTTAAGTCTCAGATGACCAGAAGAGGGAAGGGCAGATGTGAGCAGTGAAGAGATGTACAGAATCCAGGGAAGCTCAGTAAGCCCATTAGCCATTCTGCACAGAGCTATTCCTCCTTTCACAGTCCATATCAATTACAAATCCTGCAGGCCCCTTTTTCAGAGCATTTCCAGAATCTGAGCACTCCTCATGACCCCTACTGTACACCCCACTCCTAGCCACCATCATGTCTCCCGTAGATGAGTGACATGGCATCCTGGCTGGTTTCCCTGCTTCCACACCAGACACCTTCCCACCTCCAGGCCTTTGCGTTCACAGTTTCTTTCCTCTACTGGGAAGTTCTTCCCCTCGGAACTTCCCAAGGAAATTCCGTACTGGGTGTTCACTCCCCATCTTCTTCAGGTGCTTGTTGAATTGTCACGTTATTCGTGAAACTTTCCCTGACCCCCTTACAATTATAACACACATACAGTAATACCAGTTGTTCCAATGTCATTTCCTTAGTTTATTTTTCTCCAATTTCTAATACACAGTATTTCTTGTTTCTCATTCCCTCACTAGAATGTGAGTTGTACAAGGACAAAGATTTTGTCGATTTTGTTCACTGCTGTACCTTTAGTGCCTAAAACAGAACCTAGCACATAGGTGCCTCCTAAATATTTGCTGAATGAATGAATGAATGAGTGGCTGCTCCCAAAATATTAGGGAGCCCTTTGTGTGACACCAAGTTAGACATAACTATTGCCCTTGAGGTGCTGAAGCACACAATACTTGAATGGTGATAGCAAACACATATCTAATATAGTTATTGAACTAAATTTGAAATGCTAGTGTGTGGGAAGGTGCTTGGTGCCCAGACACAGCATGATGAGGAGAAGATGCTGGAGAGAAGGGCTGCATCATTATATACCATTTGCATTGTCCTTTGATTTAAAATATTCATGGACTGAAGTAGATCTAGGACCTCAGGGCAGCAACAGTCATTAAAGTCAGTCCAGATTTCCTAATGGGCAGGCCGAGGGGGAGGAAGAATAAATGGACAGCCTGGACAGGCTGGTGAGTTGACGCTCCTTAAATGCTTATTTTACACATATTCATTCCACATTCATTTAATAAGCACATGGAAAAAATGTTCTATTAATAAAATTGCAAACTTTTTGTTTAAATTCAATGTAAGGTATTTATTTAATTCCTTGTAGTAACACCATATTTTAATGTATTTGGAATTCTTCACAGTTTTTCTGTCACTCATAACTAGGGTTAGTCATAAAACTCACTGAAAACAAACTTCACTTATATTAGTATGTTCAAAATATATTTAAATTGTGTTTTCTTCTGTCCTTCATGTTGGCAAAATACTTCCCACTTTTCTCTCTTTGATGTTTACATGTTTTTCCTCAAATGAGATAACTTTTTATTTTATTTTATTTTTATTGAGACAGGGTTTTGCTTTATTGCCCAGGCTGAATTGCCTGATGGCTCACTGCAGCCTTGACCTCCTGGGCTCAAGTGATCCTCCCACCTCAGCCTCCCAAGTAGCTGGGACTTTAGGGGTGCACCAGTGTGCCCGGTAATTTTTTTATTTTTTATAGAGACAGGTTTCACCCTATGTTGCCCAGGCTGGTCTCGAACTCTGGGCTCAAGTGATCCTCCCACCTCAGCCTCCTAAAGTGTTGGGAGTACAGGAATGAGCCACCATACCTGGCCTGAGATAACTTATTGAGCGATGTATTAAAGGGTTTAAAGTTGAGTGAGTAGCATAAATCATTTGTTCCTAGGTCTTCATTTGGTTTCTGTTTCTGCTGACTCCAACGCTGACTTGTGCCCATCAAATGATATGTTATAAAATTAGAGATGCAGGCCTAGGTCTCTAACATGCACAGGAGATACAGGTTCCTGTGGAAGGGAAGTAGCTCCTGGTTGTTTTTGTTGTTGTTTTTTAATAGAGTTATTCAACTGATGCTGGACCAGTCAACATCTTGCCATGTCTGAAGGTGAAGCTTGTGGCAATCTGCATTAGCTGGCACTACAGTCAATCACCTTGTGGAGAAAAGTGGCCATTCTGAGCAGCCCTGGTCTCTTTCCCTGCTGACACTGCTGCAAGCACTGCTGCTCAGTGTAGACTGGTGGTCCAGGACAATCTGATACTGTCCCGCCTAGAGTTTGTCAGGGCAGAAAAGGGAACAAAAGGTCGCTTTTCCAGTGTTAAACTATCTTAATCATCTCATGTCA
Organism: Nomascus leucogenys; assembly: GCF_006542625.1. Classification (NCBI taxonomy): domain Eukaryota; kingdom Metazoa; phylum Chordata; class Mammalia; order Primates; family Hylobatidae; genus Nomascus; species Nomascus leucogenys. Next base: position 81,116,489 of record NC_044391.1, read on the forward strand.
CCATGCTCCTGGGTCCCACCTACTATGACATACACACGGTCATATTTTCCTAGTGCTAGGTTTCTAGTTCTGCCTGGAAAATGTAGTCAGAACCAGCCCTTTGGTTCAGATGCCCTCATTCTTAGGGAAAATTCCCTTTCACAACTTTCTGAGATGTTCTCTTGACAGCTGATCTCTCTCAGGGCCACCTTCATGTAAGAGAAATGATCAGCTTCATAACAGTGTATCAAAATATTAATCCCTCTCCTTCAAAAGGATCCCTTATACCCATGCAAATATCCTCTGTTCTCTTCTCATCAAAATTTTATTTTCACAACCAAGGGAGAATGGAAAAACAGGGCCTCTGTCAGGCCAACAAATGTCCCTTCCCAAGAAAGCAACAGTTGCTTTATATATCCAGAACTAAGAGGGACCACTGAAAGGATTCCTTCGGCAGAGAAGATCTCTGCGCCAAGGTGACACTAAGAAACAATTGACTAGACAACCAAACTCTCTTAGTTGTAAGCATTGATGGATTTAGACCTGGAAATTCCCACTGAATTAAATTGTTCGTTACTGCATGCTCTTTGGTGTACCTATTTTATAAAAGTATTAGAGGCTTGTTTTTTGACTTAAAGTATTATCTATTAATAAAGAATTTTTGATAGAATAAGAAGTGCCTGAGTTTATATATGGCCAATTGTTTCCCATCTTAAATGGATCTGAAAATCTATTATGCCAATTTGCATTTGGAGTAGGTAGTTTTTTTGTTTGCAAATTAAGTGGGTTTTAATAGGGGAGGATAAGTGATGTCCAGTGTGATTGATCTTATTAAAAGGATAAATCTTTCATGCATGAAGCCTTAATATTTCAACCATGAGGTTAGCAGTGTTATGTTGCAAACCTCATTTAAATTGTTTGCCAAAGGCTTGAATTAAAAACAATGTATAATATAAAGTTAACGTGGCCAAAAAGTGATGACAGATAACTTTTAGTGAATTTCAGAATAACTGTTCATCCAAAAAAATGGTTTCCAAGTCAAATTTTATATGTCTATTATAGAAAATGCCTAATGATGTGCTAATTACCTTCAGTCTTTTATTACTTTAAAAGATGTTAAAATTAGAGCTAGAGAAGGAACTCCAATTCCTTTGTTGCAATGAATAATGCAAAGGTTTGTTTAAATTCATGCAGCCCTATTTATAAAAGAACACCTGGGTAACTTTATTTTGAGCTTAGAACAAAACATAAAATTGTTGAGAACGGGATATTTAAATGTACTCATTTACATTCTTAGGCAGATCAGCAGTGGTAAAATAGCCTCACTGAGAATATATAAATCTGGATCAGTGAAGCTGTAACAGCCAGTAGCCTTCCATGAAGGGAAAAGAGGAGAATGACACCACCATCAAGATGCTACTCCTGATCCCTTCCGTTCACGAAGGAAAAAGGGCCAGCTGCTGCCTCCCTGCTAGTGATGGAGAGAGACCTGCTGGCGGTGGTGACTCTACTTGTACTCCATTCTTTCTCTGCCTCTCTCATTTACTCACTCCTGGCTTAATTGTGTCGCTTCCTGCACCTTCTTCTCCCCACCACACACATAGCCCAGACCTCTCTCTCTTGAATTCTCCCCCTCAAAGTTTCCTTCCCAGGTTTTGGAGAACAGTTGGTTTCTTGGGCCATATCAGCCTCAGAATGCCCCATACCCTGAGCTGAGTCAAGCACAAGGGTTTGGGCAGCTGCCTGCATCCCTGAACCATAATGGCAAAAGGATGGATCACCGCAGGAAAACATCTGACACGTTTTCACACACAACTCTGTAATCTGCAAAATCTAATTTGGTTCTGCTAATTTGGTTGGCAGAAGAAGAGAGAAATGAAAAGTAGAACCTGCAATAAAAATCCTCACCAGAACACTCCAATCTCTGTTAAATAATTTTTTTCTATGTGCACATGACAATGTGTACATTAGGGGTAGATCACCAACTTGAGACCAGCTACCTGACAGCCTCTGATGTCAGCCATCAAAGTCAATTAAAATTCAAACACTGAATATTGCTGTTTGCCAATAATAAGTCTTAGTAACCATATCTATATACATTTCTGCAGTTATTTTAGAATGTGATGCCAGACACTATTCAGACATGTGTGGTGGAAAAACCATAGAAGTAAAGGGAAATCCAAATGGGTAAAAATAGTGGTAACTTCAGGGCACATAAATCCTTCATTGCATATATACTAGTTTTATTGATAGAAAATAGCTTCTTCCCCTCATTAACTAAACAAATTTTGAACAAATATTGAAAAAATGTTAAGTTAAAAGAAAACCAAATTACTAGCCAGGGAGAGTCCCAAGGCATAAATTAGAAGCCAAGTTGCAAGTCAATGCGATATCTGAGCTATTCAAAAAACTACTCACCTTTGCTGGCTCCTACCTGTTCCCTTTTTTATTGTTTTTAAAGTTATGGATACATAATAGTTATACATATTTATGGCTTACATGTGATACTTTGATACAAGCATACAATGTGTAATGATCAAATCTGGGTAATTGGGATTCCCAGGAGCTCAAATATTTATTATTTCTTTGTATTCGGAACATTCCACATTTTCTCTTCTAGCTATTTTGAAATATAGAGTAAATTATTGTTAATCATAGTCACTCTATTTTGCCATCAAACACTAGGACTTACTCCTTCTGACTGTATTTTTGTGCCCATTAGCCAACCTCTGTTCACCTCCATCTTCCCACCTTCCCAGCCTCTGGTAACCACCATTCTATTCCCTCCTTCCATGAGATCAACTGTTTTAGATCCTACATATGAGGGAGAGCATGCAATATTTGTCTTTCTGTGCCTGGCTTGTTTCACTTAACATAATGTCCTCTAGTTATATCCATATTGCTGCAAATGACAAGATTTCATTCTCTTTGTGGCTGAATAGTATTCTATTCTGAATATATGCCATGTTTTTAAAAATTCACTGATAGACACTTAGGTCAATTCCATATCTTGGCTATCGTGAATAGTGCTGAATTATGAAGCACGGTAATGCAGATATTTGTTCGATATACTGATTTCCTTTTTTTTTTTTGAATAAATACCCAGCAGTGGGATTGCTGGATCATATGGTAGTTCTATTTTCAGTTTTTTGAGGAACCTCCATACTGTTTTCCATAGTGGCTCTTCTAGTTTACATTCCCACCAACAGGGAAGCATTCATCCACCCACTCTCTTGGTCTTCCAGTCTGGAAGCTGCTCCCAGTCATCTGATGACCCAGTATCCTTCCCTTCCCAACTCTCTCTTCACAACACCTGGACCGGCATCCTCAAGTTCAGTCCTGAGGAAGAGCTGCTGAAAGAGCTCTTGCTTGCTTGACCACCATACGGCACCAACAGCCTTCTCGCTACCCTCATTCAAGGTTGAGTGTCAGCCCCTCTTTCCCTTCCCTATACTCCAGCAGATGGCTGGCCTTTTCCTTACTTCTATAATTTCTTCCGCTAGCAGCCCTCCTGATTCCTGGGAATATCCGTCTCCTTTGCTCGTTCAGGCTCACACTTCACCATGGTATGTACTGAGCAGATTTGCACTTGTATTTCACTTTGACCTTCGCTCTACCCTGTGTCCTTGGAGTGCTCCATGAAAATAAGAGTAACGAGCTGGCAGAAGATGTTAACAGAAAACCCATTTCCTGCACTCTCAAACACATCCAACCTGCACAGAATCTCCTGCTGTCCTTTCATGTGTATGCCCTGACTGGGAGGCCTTATTGTCTCTGTCCCTGTCCCCTGTAGGCACTGCCGTGCTCAGAATATTATCAGGTTCTGCTCACAAAATACACATGACCAGGAGGTTGAAATCGAAATGCAAAGAATCAAGAATACCCTTCTGTGTTGCTCAGGGAGTGATGATTTTTAATGTGATAGCCTTAGCCACATTTCTGCCTATAAAAATCCCCAGAAGTAAAACTCTCTTCTGACAGTTCACTGCCATCACCCAGAGCCTCATCACAATTGAACCTATCTGTTGGTTTGTGGGCATATGGCACTTGCATTCACCTCAAGAGACCCTAAAAGATTTAAAACCTTTATGATAACGGAGGTTGGATATTTTTTAATTAATAAAACCTTTATGGAATAATTTTAACTGACACTCATGAGAATCAAACACTACTTATAATCATAGATTATCATTTAAAATACAGTGTGCAGACATACTAGGGGATAACCACATTAATTACTCACTGCAGCCATTCAAATAATTCCTAGGGATGTTTCCTGCATTCTTCAACACCTGGGATGCCTGTCTGCTTTCTCCCTGATAATGTAAGTCCATCATTCCTTACAAGACTCAAGTCTCACCTTTTACAAGGAATCCTTTCCTTCCAGTCCCACTATCACACACCTGCACAGAGGTTGCTTTGCAACTGTTTAAATTCTTTTTAAGTTAACACTGTCTTTTCTCCTTTGTTTTCTTCATGAAACTCAGTAAGACAGCTTACATACAAAAGACCAAACTCTCTGCAGAATACAAGAAACCACACCTACAAGAAACCATACCTACAAAAACTGATGGACCAGTGACTAAATGATCAAGAAAATTAATCTATCAATTAATCAATCAATGCAAAAGTATGTAAGTCTGGAAACCTGATTCAGAAAGTCATGCCCTGAACTTAAGTTTACCAAACAGTATTATCCTTGCCTAAGAGTAAAGATTCAGATTTGGAGTAATGCTATATGAGTTCAAGCTCTGTTTGGCTATTTAACCAAACATTAGATAAGTTATTTTATAGGTCTTAGAAATTGTTTGCCCCATTTTTTAAGCATAATACCAAACCAAAGAGAGAATGAATGAGCAAAAGCCTCATAAATGATGTAAATGTTAGTAATTACCACTATTACTTCAATGAAAGGTGGGGGGGGGGGGGGGAAATCAGGCCCAGGGAAAATCTGTGCAGTAAACTGGGTCAATCTGGAGATTCTGAAATATGCATTTAGAAACAGAACATTACAACCAAACAGAAGTATTGTTTTTCCTTAATATTCAGCATGTTAATATTCTCTAGCTTATTATTTTATAACTGATAGCAAAGCTGTAAATGGCTTTGGGGATTGTTGCATATCTCACATGATTGTCTTGCTGTGGAGTAACAATCAAGTGGAAATGGAAAAAATTTTTTGTCAAAGATTTCTTTCTGTAGGCAAGATGCCGCTTTTTTTCTAAGTATCTTAGCTGTTGAGTATTTTATAATCATTGACATAAATATAAAAATGGTAAACAATATTTATTGTTTGCATACAAGTGAGTCTGAATTGGGGCCTTTTACTGCCAGTCATTCCCAATGCAATCTCAAGAACATAATACGCAATCAGACGGTGATTTATCTGACCCATTACCAAGAAAGAACCAAGAAAAATCTAAACATCATTTGGTTCACTCATGTGTGCACTGCAAATGCAAAACAGTGAATTATCTGAGCTTTGTCATGATTTTCTATGCTATAAACGTATTTAGTATTCAAAAATTTGTTTTTATCTTTATTCTTAATTTTTTTTATTCAATTGCAGGAAAAAATACAGAAACAAAGTAAATGTAATGGAGTTTCATAAAGGAAAAAATATCTAATACACAAAGCAATAGATGCACCAGAAAAATAATACTCTAGGCTTTCTTGGGGTGAGGCGTGTTGTTCCAATGTCATGACCGAATTCCAGCTACAGTGTACTTCAGTCTACACTGCCTATAGGAAATGCCTCCTGTGGTCTGAACAGGATACCAGATTTTGTTGATGACATCACTAGAAATGATGGGAGGGCTCTGCTAAGCAGCTGCCATGTACTTACACTTCAAGTGAAAATGAAGCAGAGTTGTATATTGAGTGAGCTCTAAGTCCCAAAACAAACTCTAAGTCACAAAAGATACTTTTAATTATTTATGAGTATGAACAAGTGTGTTATAAAATTAACTTGAAAAGACAATACAAAGTGTTACACCATATAAAAAATAAGCCACACATTAACTACATTGCTAGTTAGTTTAGTAGTTGATTATGCCTGTCTTATGCAGTCACGGTCTACTGGGTAAAATGTACATTTTCCAAATAATGGCACAGATGAGTCTGCAAACTACAAATTGAGTGAAGTGGTGTAAAGGAAAAAGAGCACATGGCAGAGGAAGCTGACCAAGGCTGCTGGGTCAGAGGAAGTCTGAGTTGAGACTTGGGGTGACAGCAGGTGGGGTCAAGGCAAGGGGTTGGGGAAGGGGACAGGGCATAGCAGGCATGCAATCTCCTCGTGAGAGAGAACAGAGGGAAGCAAAGGAAGGTTGATTTCACCAGAACACACAGGTGAAGGGGAGCAATGGACAAAGTAAGGAAGGCAGTAGGCAAAAGCACACCATTCCAACCCTACAGGGTTGGCAGTGTTCCTAGAAGGTGTTGCCTCTGAGTTTTAATTGTAAAGGTGCTTTAATACATTATTTTGGGTTTTTTTTTCACAGCAACCAATGAGGCTGACATTTTTCCATTCTAGGTATTAAGGGAATCTTTTCAAATTCATAACTAATATGTGGCAGAGAAATAATTCATAACTTAGATGGCCTGACTCCTGCACAAGCCATCTCACTGCTCTGTCTGCCCCCCACATCTCTGTTCTCTGTTCTTTAATACAGAGGCAGTGAGTGGATTGATTTGGTCATAGTTCCAAGGAAACATCCAAGACTCTTCCTTCAGGTCAACAATGGATTCTTAACCCTGCAGTTCTAATCACATGGTTTTCAGTAAACATAGCCAAGGCCAATTAAAATATACCCCTGATTCTGGGGTTTTCTAGCTAAGCAGAGAAGAAAGGAGGGAACTTTTAATTTTTAGGATCTAAGCCAAGAATTGGCCAGAGAAGGCACACTGGAATACCTTTTTAAACAAAACTTTGTGATTAGCAATAGTGCTAAGCCTGAACTTGGAAAGTCCAACCACAGCTTCATGTGAAGAAGCTACCCCTGCTCCTCCTTGTTATTGCAAATGGTTTGGTCATCTTCATTCTTTGCAGATCACAGTCAATTGCAAGTTCCATGAGGGTAAAAGACAACTGGACAACAATATAAAATATTGTTTTTAATAATGTACATTCTGTTTATTTCATTTACTCTATCCTTTTAATACTTCACCTTTTCTAGACATCTCTGGATTACGGTAGAATTCAATCAAGAGTCAGCCTCTTGCCAAGATAAAATTCTCTACTTCTACTTTTTACCCCTTTCCAAAATGAAAGAGCTATATTTATTCATGCTAATAGATGAACAAAGCAAATGTTTATGGTGTTGATATAGAAGTGGACTGGGTGGAGGCTGGGGTGGATGAGTGGCTTTGGTAAGACAATATTGATTGCTATAGCATATAAAACCTGAAATCTCAATAGAATAGAGTTTTGACTCAATAGAAGTTAACTTCTTGCTCTCCAAATCCTGGCAGTGGCAGGAGGTGGAGCGGGTGATTCCATGCATCATTCAGAGACCCAGCATGTTGGAGCCTCTGCCATCTTCAGTGTGTGCTTCTCAAGTTGCCTTTGGTGTTAACATCCAACAAGCAGGTGGGGAAAGAGAGAAAACAGAAGGATGTGTGGGTTCTGTGGCCAGGCCCCAGAGTGGTGTATGTGACTTCCTGACACATTCCATTGACCAGAATTCAGAAACACAGTCACACCTAACTGTGGTCACGTGGTTTCACTGTAAGCCACAAAGGAGAGGGAAACAGATTGGGAATCAAGTAGTCAGTTTCTGTACAAGACGGATTTAGGAGAATTCAGCTTTCTTTTCTAAACCTTGTATTCAGTGGATAATTTGGGATATGAAGAAAATGTAATCCATAGTTTGACATTAAATCCAAGTTTATGTATCCATGAAGGCTTCTCTATTCATCCACTCCCCAACCTAAAATCTGACAAACATTTCACAGTTCTCCCAATTCTCCCTTTCATAAGTTTAGTAACAACACATCCTTTCAGATACAAACAGAAGAAAAGGCAATTGCTGCCTGCTGTTCTGAGTCCCTGTTCCCTCAACTATGAAATGAGTATAATATTTAATTTAATACATTGAGCACCCTTGATGTACCAGGATTCATAGCTGAAACAGGCACCCTATTGAGCATCAGACAATGATAGCATAGTATTATGATTGAGGAAAACAAAATTGCATAATATTTTTGCAAACACCCACGACAGTGTTTAGCATACATTATGATATCCAATGACTCGGTGATTTCTCCTCTTTCATCTCTCATTTTCTCCACTCATTCACCAGCCTATCATTCTTCTACAGGTATATGGAGGGTTTTGTTACTATTCAAAATATCTCTCAGGTCACTATCCTAATCCTGGAAACTGGGCCAGCTTGACTCCTGCCTGTGAACTCAGCCTAGCAGCAATTCTGGCCCAAAGTGACCCTGAGCATCAGCCTTGAGGGCTGGTCCTCAGGTCCTGCTTCCTCCCGGTTCTGCTCAAACCTCCCTCTCTGGTCCCCAGCCATTTGGCTTCTGTCTTGTACCTAGCTTCTCCCTGCTTAGTTCCTGCCTTGTATTACCAACCCAGGACTCCTCTAAGTTAGCTTTGGCCTTCTCAGGGACCTGAGGGTAATAGAGTGAAGACATAGACTAGTTGGATTGTAGACTCTTAGGAAAATTTATTGACCTCATCATAACCACTGTCATTACAGAAGTAGTTAATTACAATGTTTAGAAGAAGGGTCAGCAAACATTGTCTACCAAAGGCCACACAGTAAACATTTTAGGCTTTGCAGGTCACATCCAGTTGCTTTCTCATATTATTTGTGTGTGTGTCTGTGTGTGTGTATTCTCCAACTGTTTATAAATGTAAAATCCATTCTTAGCTCATGGGCTATAGAAAAACAGATGACAGGCTGGATGTGACCTGTGAGCCATACTTTGCAGACTCCTGCTCTAGAGCTGCACTACGCAGTATGGTAGCTATTAGCCACATGTGACTATTTAAATTTAAAATTAAATTATTTAAAGTTATATAAAATTTGATTCCTCAGTTGTGCTAGCTCGGTAGCCATATTTCAATTGCTCAATAGTCACATGGAGCTATTGGCTACTATGTTGAACAGCAAAGACATAGAACACTTCCAACATCACAGAAAATTCAATTATACAACACAGGTCTAGAGCCTGGCTCAAACTAGCAAGTTTTTCATATACGACACAGATCTAGAGCCTGGCTCAAACTAGCAAGTTTTTCACAGAGTTTTCTTTAGATTAATTCCCTGTTCACACTGCAATCCCCTCCCCCACATCTATTCCATTTTCCTCCCAGTTAAATCACCTCCCATCACTATAACAATCCATGCCTTGTCCGTATACGTAGTGGGGACTGTGATCAAGAGAAATGAAGTAGTGAGCTTGCAAACTTGACTTTCATCCCAAGTTGTTTCCTAATGGAAATCAGCCAGTCAGCTTTTGAAAGGCTTCTTCTAGAGCAGAGTCTTACATTTCTTAGTCCTATTTATGCTCTTACCAACTTCTAAATCAATGGGTAATGGAAAAACCAAGATACCCTCTATCTCCCACAGCAAATAGAAGAATGTGAGGAGCCCCAGCTCTGACTATCTACCAACATCCTAATCTACCCAACCCCAAAAGAGACTGTGAAATTTCTAAGGAGAAGGGAAAGAATGTTAGAGAAGACTCCATCCCTCTAGAGGTATCACCTAAGGAGCAAGGGGAGAAGAGAAAGAAGACAAAATAGAGAGGACAGTTCAGGGTGAGCTGGAGCCAGCCCCTACTGGCTCATGAGAACCAATTGTTACATTTTCAGGAATCCTTTAAATTACATAAATACAAAGCTAAGTAAATTATATTAAAAACAAAGGTGATAAATGCATACAACTCATGTCTTCCTAATTATTTCACTGCATTTTACCATCATCTAGCTCTTGAGGTTATTTATGCCTATGGTACATGTGTGGTAGAAATATTATATTGTGGTTTGTTGCTGCACATCCCCTCCCAACTCCATGTTCAATAATGTCATGTTGGTAGTTTAAAATTGGCCATGGTGATTTGTTTTGCTTTTACCCAGACAGCCAGTTGTTAGACATTTACCAGAATACCACTGCTCCTGTACAAGCCAGAAAAAAAGGAATGCAGGATATTAGGCAGCTATAAACCCTCATCACGGAAGGGCAAGAGAAAGGAATTCAGACCAAGGAGGGATGAAATTTCTGCTGATTCTGGACCTCTGCTTCTGAAGCTGAGTGCTGATTGCAGTTCACCCCAGTTCTGAAGGAGCATCGCCCCAAGTAGAATTGCCCCAACACCTTGAACCATCTTGCCTCAGTGGCTTTTCTAACAGATACCTGTTGCCAGGCTTCTTGCATACCAAACACCTGTCTCAGGGCCTCTGAGAATTACTCGCCTTCTCGACTTCCCTTGATTTCCTGTCCCATCACTGGTCTGATATCATGGATGATGAGCCTGTTTCAATCACAGCTAACAATGTTTGTCTCCCTCCAGTCTTCCTCTCCTGGATTAATCTCCTTCCAGAGTTTCTTTCTGATTATAAATTTTTGCTATTCGTATACTAATCATCACCTTGTCATGCTGTACCCCACCTTGCTGAGAGATCAGTCCTCTGACCCTAAGCTTTCTGGTCTGAATAACCCTGCTGATGCCCTCTTTTAATCTACTACATGGGTACAGCTACCCAACCATAGAGCCACAAACATGGCTTCCATGGAAGAGAAAGGTAAGCACAAGATTAACTTTTATGGCTACGTTTACATTTGTTAAAAAGTATTTTTATAAAAAATAGAATGGCATTTTCAAGGGGCTTAGAAGAAATTAACAGAAGTTTTAAACAACCTAATCTAAATATACTTATAAATAGCAGAAAAAATATACATATTATATTAAAGGCAAGTCACAGAAGATCAAATTAAAATGATACATAGTACAGAAGCCAATAGGCACAAACTCATTTAACTCTTGACACAAATTGTTAAACATCGTCGTTTTTTGTAACCTGATCTGTACACTGTGGTGGATCAAGGGAGATTAGCCATGTTGCCAGAGTGAGGAAGGAAACCACGAAAGCAGAGCACATCACTTACGTGTAATTATAATGATTACAATGAGAGCCCTTGGACTCAAAAAGAAAAAACATGTAACGCAAGGAGTTGCTATTTTAAAGAAGGTAATCTAAACATTACCAAAATTGCTAAGAAAAGTGGGGGAGAAGTTTTAGGATACAGCCACAAACAACTCGAGTAGTAAAAAAACAACTGCTGTAACAATTTGATGATGAGAAAGCAATATTTGACTAAAAATTACACTGTTTTTGTCCACTCGTGACTTGAGGAATTGACTTTTATTCCCCTGGTTATTTTCCTTACTTATGAAGTGTTTTAAAAATATTCATTAGCTAAACAAAAAGATATTTTAATGCTTCCTTTCAAATCCTTTGTGTAGAACTGGGACTTGGGAACTTTAAGGGATATGTTTTTTTTTTTCCTAAACACTTAACATCTCCTCTTGTGTGACAGTAGCAATAAGTTACTGTGCATAATGCCTTGCATTAGCCAAGAAGCTAAAGAAATATTTCATAGCTTCAACCTTGACATAGTGAAAGCACAGCCATAAAAAGATAAAAGGAGCATGACAGTAGCCTGAGGTAGTTAAGTTTTAGGAAGCATTGGTTTTGTTTGCCTGTACCTGCCACTGTCTTTAAAGGTTGGGTTTGGTCATCACACTGAAAGCAAACATTTTATATAACTGCCCACAGTTTCATTCATTGACCAGATTATTAAGTAAAAAGTCAACATTATTTTTGCTTTTCTTGGGTTCTCTTTGTCTAACTTGGAATGGCTTATTGGATGCTTCATATTATATTTGTCTTTCTTTTAAAATAATCCTTTGCATATATGCTATCTATGCCTCTATAAGAACATGCTATATACAAACAAAGTAATCTTACAGATAAGAGCCTCTGTCTGCCTTCCCCCTCTCATCAGTGGATGGTTACATAAGTGGATGTACCCTCCCTCCAAACAGTATCTATCCCTACAAATGCCTAATAGTAAGAATAGCCTTGGGTTCAGGCTTTAGGATAAAAATCTTTATCTTGTAATGTAATATGAACCCACAAAGATGGCATATTAGAGAATGTAGTGCCCATTGAAAGTTAAAATTTATGTGAGTCTGTCTACACTCTAGAGATCTTTTTTTGTAACTTTTTGGTAGTCAATAATATGGATCAATTTTCAAAGAACTTAGGGTTATAATTTTTTATTTATAACAATCTTTGATTCAGATGGGATTTAGATTCACACAAAGATGCATGCAAGACAGCATAAATGTTGGAACAAAAATAAATCTGAAAAACAAGGAAAAGAGAAAAAAGAAGAGAAAATAATATGTCATAATTAATTTAGTATATCAAAGTTTAATAACCTCGAATGGACTTGAGATGGAGTTAAGGAATAGGTGGGGAGTGAGGGAAGGGATGAGCAGTGAACCGCTGGATGTTAGTGCAAAATGTTGTGGGTATGCTTGACGCACATTTTTCTGTCCCTTCCCCCTTCATGAATCTTCACCACAATGGCAGATCCTTGAGGCTAAATATACAGTCCTCATGTATCTGTGGAATATCTATACTATGTCCGGGACCACGTGAGCATGACTCAGCAATGATCTCACAATAGGACGTCACTCTCCATTTTGACGGTATCTACTGTATCTACTTCCTTTGTACATTATTTTCTCCTCTGAGTGCTTTCCCCCCATTTTAATCATTACTACATGCTCTAGGTAGTAAAACAAACATGCACACTATTACAGCACTTATACTGCACCAGATAGGAAAACAAATATGTATCTATTTTGGCTAAAAATCTTACAGTGAGAACTATGGACACTCTAAAGAAATAAAGAGATGATTCCTCTTTAGGAAACAGTCATTTCATGTTATTTTAGAGACAGGAGAGTTTCTTTAAAGTTAGGAAAGACATGTTGTTCTCTGCTCTCCCTAAGTTCAAAAGTCTAATTTTTATACAGATATAGGTATAATCTTTCTCTTCTCTCCTTTTCCCATCAGGATTTCTGAAGGATATAAATTAAATGCTATTTCAAAGAAGAAACTCTTAATAGTAGCATATTCACTGTTTGTAGTAATGTCACCTCTAGCTTTTCTGTCTGTTGAATTTTAATGGTGTCTGTGCTATAAAATAAGATATTTTTCAAAAGAGCACAGAATATAACGCATTTCTCTCCAAGAATTGTCAGTGCTTTGGCCATCTTTCCTTCCTTTCATTTTAGGAATGCATGAGAAGTCTTCTTACCCACAGGAATTTTCCTACTTGCTACCTGAAGTAAGGTAATTAAGGGTTAGGCTCTCCTAGGAGCACCGTTGAGGGACCTTTAAACTCTCTGAAAATTGGTTTCACACTCAGTTTCCAAATTTAGTCCCTCTTCCATTTTGCCCCCTCCAGGCGGCTATCTTGAGTTCATTTCAAAGAAGTCCCTAAAATGCTGGGCCTCTCTTAAAATTGCAACCAGGGGAAGTAAGTTGTCAGCAATCCCATTTTCAGAAACTTTTAAAGGAGAAAATCTGTATTATCTTTTCCAAAGAAAAGTTCAAATGCAAATGAAAGAGCTATTTTTTCAACTAAATAATTGGGGAGGAAGGCCAAGAACATGAAATGGTCCTTGTTGTATTGCCTTAGTGTAAATGGCTTGAATATCCAATTTTTGCTTTTCATATAGTGAGTGGCCAGAAGATGCCTGAGTATCTTTTAGGATTGATTGATGGAAGCAGATTGAAGAAACTCTGTAAGCTATCTTAGCCACTTCCTAATTTTGAATGTGTAGATTCTCTAAGCTCAAACTAGAAAAATCATTTTATTTGCTCTAATTTCTTGATAAAAGCTTTCCATAGTCCTGCAAGTGACTCCAGTTGTGTCTATGTCTGTAAACCGTTTTCATTGTTTTAACTCAGATGGTCTGGTTGTTTTTAAAAAATGAATCTTTTTGAGGAGTTCCCATTTGATTTGCACTGCTCATTGTATGGCCTAGCTTCACACATGGGCAGCCACTCATTACCTCCAACTATGGAGTTTCTTTAAAATTGAATTCTTAGATAAAAAATAACTTTAAGCAGGGAACTGAACAGTGGAATCCTCCCCCTAACCCTATCAAGGTATTTCTGCAAAATTGAATATTTTTAAACATGTAAAATGAAACCCCGGAAATACGCAAATAAACATATTAGGCAGTTTATATCAAATTAAATAGTTGTGAGTCAAAGGTCAGTCCATATGTCAAGTTGTAACAGTTTCAGAGGGGACATAGTTTTTGTTCAAAATCTGCTCAAACCTTGTTATAAGTTTTGTTAACAGAAACATAAGAGTGTTTTATTTTGTAAAAAGTTCTATGAATTAAAATTTTTTAAAAAAATTATTTTGTCCCTGCTTTTCCTTTTCTCCCTCTATTACCTCTCCCTTACTCCTTCACTCCCTTCACCCCTTCTGCCTTCCCTTCCTCTTCTCCACTTCCCTTTTACATCTCCTTGACCATTCCGTTGCATTATATCATATCCTTCATCAAAGAGGGAAAGAGGCCCATCTTTTGTACAATATGTAGGCCTGATGTTTTTTTTTTTTAAAAAAAAAAGTTATTTATCTCAAACAAGCCCAGTCATTGCTAAGGGTATAGAAAGGTACTTTCTCTCCTTACATCTGCACATTTTCACTATAGGAAAGGCTATTTAGTGCACTTCTCCAGCAATGTAGCCAAAAAGAGGCTAATGCATTTTAAACATTTAACCATGACCAAAATTTGGAGCTGAAAACTAGTGATGTGATAAAAATATTTTCAACATATTTACAGTATTTTTAACCCCATATGAATCTTTGCTCCGAGGGGATCAAATCTGCCTCCAAGGGGAGGCACTTTTTAAATTATCTATCTTATTTTCAGAAACACAGATAGCCTTCAAGTAACTTACCAAGACCACCATGGCGCCTTTTGGCCTCACCTATATCTCCTGTGCAGAAGAAATAAAACTTTACTTTAATTCCTGGCAACATGACCCGTAGAGGGTTAGAAGAGAATTTTTGCACTAAACTTTTATTTATATATAAGGTGCAGGCATAGACAACTGAATGGAAATAAAGGGGAAGTATAGTTTGGGTAAATATTTACATTTTAATTTTCTCTTAATTTCCTGAGGCCCATTATGTGTTTATCAAGGCACACAACAGCTTTAAGTTAACAATGCAACAATGCATCATTAAATGTATACCAGATGTTCCTATTCTGGCACCTATTACTGAGAGCCCTCAACTTGCCTGTCAAGGGAAAGAAAAAAAATGTGTGTTCTCCTTTAATAACTAACACTAACCCATCAAAACAAGGAGCAATAACAGAAAGACTCTGACACATTGCTTTGATAAAATACTGCCTGGAAACTCATTCGTGTAACAGGCTACAGATGAACCAGCATACCCACTCCTCAGCCATATTCTTGAGGAGCTGAGTAATAAAGACACTCAACAGAAAGTTAAGCCTAAGGATTGAACTGCTGATGCAGTTGGAAATGATGGGCACATCGATTGCCCTTGTGAATCACAAATACAGAGGACTTGGGAGTTAGATGAAATTGACAGCAAAGAGTATCAGCAAGCCCATTCAGAAAACGGGCAATATGTGTTTTGGAGGCTCATAAACTAAAATGATACAAAGAAAGTTACAGCAGATGGCTACAGGGGCATAAACATTCTAAAATGGTTTTTAAAAAGGGAGCTTTTTATGGGAGATGTGCAGTTGGATCTGGGAAAGGATTAAAAGTAGGGAAGTTATAACTAGTTCTTCCCTTTTCTTCTGATTAATTTACCTCCCAGAGAGCAGTTACTTAAATAGGATTTCATAGATCCACTAGTAGCAAATCCTGTGAAAAGGTGACCTATTTCCCTTGTGGCTGATAGATTTATGGATATCTTTCTAGATCAAATCTCAGCCTGGAAAAGTGGCGGGCAATGGGGAGGAAGAGGAAAGAGACTGGATGAGAATAACTGTACATGTAAAATTTCTGTTATTCCTTAATTGAACAAAATTAATTGAGACAAGTCTGCATTCCTGTTTTGTAGGCAATTTTTTAATGATTTTTGGATCACAAATGTATTAGAACTAGAATCAAAACCTTTTCAAATGTTAAAATTAGTCCATGCAGTTTGCCTTGTATGAGGGAATCTGTTCTCTTTTACCTAAACTGATAAACTCAAGGTTCACCCAGGGAGAAAAAATCAGAAATAATAAAGTTTAAGGGAGCTGTAAAATTGCTTTGAAATATGTCGCACACATTTTCAAGGCTGCAGCTTTGCCCAGCTACAATTTATGGATGAAGTTCAGATCTCTGTGATGCTCTAGCATGAAAGTGGCTTCCAGGAACCTTTGGGGATGGGATATTTGGGATTTAATTTATCTTATTTAATTCTACTTTCTTTGTATTTTCCCTTATAAATGAAAACACGGTGTAGCAAAGCTTTGTTAATATTGTATTAGGAAATTGAAGCTCCAAACACAGCAATGAAATGCAGAAATCCTGTTAGATCATTTAAATAGCCTTTCTTATTTCACAGTATTGTTATTTTTAAACAGCATTGTCGAAGTGTAATTGACACACAACAATGTATATAAGATGTACAATTGGATACTTTTGACATATGTATACAATGTGAACCATCATCACAATCAAGATAATGAACATTCTCATTGCCACCAAAAATCTGCACATGCTTGTTGAATATCTCCCCCTAATCCCCAGTAATGACTGATATGCTTTTCATCACTACATATTAACTTGCATTTTCTATTAATAGAGTTGTATATAAGTGGGATTCTACAGTATGTGCTCTGGTGGGTCTGGCCCTTTCACTGAGCACAATCACTTAGAGATTCACCCTTGTGGTTTCACATACCCATATTCATTCCTTTTTATTGCTGAGCAGTATTCCATTGCGTGGATATACAAAGCGCTAGGTGATGCTGGGCCCTCTATTGAAAGGAGTCTAGGAACTGAGTTGGTGATAACAGGAATCCTGCCACCTCCGGGTCCATTCAGCATGAGGCATGATGGGATGCTTAATAAGTTATATCCTCCCACAAAGGAATTTCTGAACCTGCCATTTGAGAGCATGCCATTCAGTTATGATTCCTATAATTGAGGGAATGGAGCTATGCCTCCCACTGAATGATCTGTCGGGCCTTTCAGAACTGAGACCAAAATAAAGAAATTAACATAAATAGTACAGATTGCAAAGTAGTTGTTTCTGCAACAAAATTAATAAAAGCAATGGACCCAGGTGTCTGGGGATCTTTTCCAAATTCTTTTGGTTTGAATGTACTTAAAGGATTACTATTCCAAGCGCCAGGAACTAGGATACTTAAAAAATGACATTAAGTATGTGTGTGTATGTATATATATACATACACACACATGCATATATATACAGACACATATATACACATTTGTGTATACACACATATATACATGTGTGTGTGTGTATATATACATATACATATCACTCATTCTATTTAATGTCATTGAATAGAATGACAAATCATACATAAACTCATAAATCACAAGCAAATAGCTTGATGGATAAAATGAACACAACCATGCAACCACCAATTAGATCTAGAAATAGAACCCTACTGGTATTTAAGAAGCTCTACCAGGTCACTTCCCAGTCATTATCCTCACCTTCATCCACAAAGGTAAACACTAGCCTGACTTCTATCACAATAGATTATTTTGTTTTTGAGTTTTATATACGTACCATCATGCATTATATATACATACATATATATAAAATACGTGTCTATGCGTATATATATATGAACTATTTTAGTCCACATTAATGAGATTACTCCATGTAATCTTTTTAAAAATTTTATGTTAAATTTCATTGAATGAGTATTCTACAATTTATGTATGTTACCAGTGTTGGGGTATTATGAACAATGCTTCAAGAGCATTCCTACACATATTGGACATATACCTAGGAGTGGAGGAGTGAAACTGCTGAGTGGTAGGGTATGCATATGTTCAGCTTTAGCAGATAAAGCCAGTTTTCCAACATGAGTTGTACCAACTCACAGTTCTATCAGCATACTATCAGTGTATGAATTCCTGTTGCTTAACATCGTTGTACAATCAGGTTGTTTAAGTTTGACCATTCTGGTAGGTCTGCAATAATATCTCATCCATTTATTTTCCCTGAAGACTGATGAAGTATCGTTTCATGTTTTCTTAAAATTTGAATATTCTCTTTTATGTAGTCCCTGGTTAAATTCCTTGCCAATATTTCCTAATTTCATTTTCTTTTTCTTACTGATGTGTAGGAATTCATTATATATTCTACATATGTGTCCTTTGTTAGCTATATGTATTGCAGATACCTTCTCCCATAATGTAGATTGCCTTTTCACTTGTTAAATGTGTCTTTAATGAAGAGAAATTTTAAAATTTTTAATGTGGTCAATGCTTCTATCTTTTCATATATGGTATCTTTTGTTTCCTTTTTAAGAAATCTTTGCCCACTTCAAGATCATAAAAATGTTCTCCTATGTTACATTCTAGAAGCTTTAACATTTCACTTTCACATTTAAACAAGTAATCCACCTGAAATTGGTATTTGTAGTGATATTTGTAGATGATCAAGAGACATGCTTCCCAATTGGATATGGATATATAGTTGGCCCAACACCATGGATTGAAGAGATTGTTTTACATAGTGCCAGGCAATGCCTCCTCTGTCATAAATGACCAAACATGTATAGATCTGTTGGGTTATCAGAATTGCTTTAAGTCTTGTGATGGTTAATACTGAGTGTCAACTTGATTGGATTGAAGGATACAAAGTATTGATCCTTGGTGTGTCTGTGATGGTGTTGCCAGAGGAGATTAACATTTGAGTCAGTGGGCTGGGAAAGGCCAACCCAACTTTAATTTGAGTGGGCACAATCTAATCAGCTGCCATAGAGGCTAGAATATAAGCAGGCAGAAAAATGTGAAAAAAGAGACTGGCCTAGCCTCCCAGCCTACATCTTTCTCCAGTGCTGGATGCTTCCTGCCCTCAAACATCAGACTCCATGTTCTTCAGTTTTGGAACTTGGACTGGCTCTCCTTGCTCCTTAGCTTGCAGATGGCCTATTGTGGGGCCTTGGGACCATGTGAGTTAATACTTAATAAACTCCCCTTCATACATATATGTGTGTGTATATATATACATATACACAATATATATACAATATATACAATATACATATATACTATATATAGTATATTGTATTATATAAAATTGTACATCTTTTGTACAATATATTATACATTATATATGTATATATACACACACACATATATATAATATATATATTAGTCCTGTCCATCTGTTGGTTCTGCACTTGCATTAGTTCTGTCCCTCTAGAGAACTGACACAAGTCTATACATCAGTTTAAAAGCAGTTAACATCTTGACAGTATTAAAATTTCCAGTCTGGGGACTGAGCATGTCCCTCCAAGTCTTTTAAAATTTTTTTTCAAAAATATTTTGAATTTTTTTGTGTAGAGGTGTTACACATTTTATAAGATGTATTTATAGGTATTTATTGTTTGTACGCTATTGTGAAAGATATTGTTTACTTGTTTTATCTTATGTTCATTGCATATATATTTGTTTATATGGTAACCTTGATAAAATCACTTTTTAATTCTAATGGTTAATCAGAGTTATTTGTATTTTCTTCATATACAACCATATTATCTGTGAATAATCATAGTTTTATTCCTTCCTTTCCAAACCTTGTACGTTTTATTTTTATTGTCTCATTCTACCTCCAGCAAAATATTGAATCGAGTGGCAATGGTAGGCATAATTTTAATCCAATTTCTGGGGGAAAGGAGTAGTTAAAAGAGGGCAGACATAATATTTTAGCATTAACTGTCATATTTTCTGTATGTTTTTATAGATAACTTTTATTAGGCTAAGAAAGTACCTTTTATTCCTAGTTTGCTAAGTTTTTTTTAAGTTCGGGGATACATGTACAGAACGTGCAGGTGTATGGCACAGGTATACATGTGCCATGGTGGTTTGCTGCACCTCTCAAGCCATCATCTAGGTTTTAAGCCCTGTATGCATTAGGTATTTGTCCTAATGCTATCCCTCCTCTCCCCACCTACCTGCTGACAGGCCTGGGTGTGTGATGTTCCCCTCCCTGTGTCCATGTGTTCTCATTTTTCAACTTCCACTTATGAGTGAGAACATGCGGTGTTTGGTTTTCTGTTCCTGTGTTAATTTGCTGAGAATGATGGTTTTCAGCTTCATCCATGTCCCTTCAAAGGACATGAACTCATTCTTTTTTTGGCTGCATAGTATTCCATGGTATATATGTGCAACATTTTCTTTATCCAGTCTATCATTGATGGACATTTGGTTTGGTTCCAAGTCTTTGCTATTGTAAATAGTGCTGCAATAAACATACATGTGCATGTGTCTTTATAGTAAAATTATTTATAATCCTTTGGGTATATAACCAGTAATGGGATTGCTGGGTCAAATGGTATTGCTGATTCCAGATCCTTGAGGAATCATCACACTGTCTTCCACAATGGCTGAACTAATTTACACTCCCACCAAAAGTGTAAAAGCATTCCTATTTCTCCATATCCTCACCAGCATCTGTTGTTTCCTGACTTTTGAATGGTTGCAGTTCTAACTGGCATGAGTTGGTATCTCATTGTGGTTTTGATTTGCATTTCTCTAATGACCAGTGATGAGCTTTTTTTCATATGTTTGTTGACCGCATTAATGCCTTCTTTTGAAAAGTGTCTGTTCATATCCTTTGCCCACTTGTTGATGGGGCTGTTTTCTTCTTGTAAATTTAAGTTCCTTGTCAATTCTGAATATTAGATCTTTGTCAGATACAGAGATTGCAAAAATTTTCTCCCATTCTGTAGGTTGCCTGTTCACTCTGATGATAGTTTCTTTTGCTGTGCAGAAGCTCTTTAGTTTAATTAGATCCCATTTGTCTATTTTGGCTTTTGTTGTAATTGCTTTTGGTGTTTTAGTTATGAAGGCTTTGCCCGTGCGTATGTCCTGAATGGTATTGCCTAGGTTTTCTTCTAGGGTTTTTATAGTTTTAGGTTTTAGATTTAAGTCTTTAAGCCATTTTGAGTTAATTTTTGTATATGGTGTAAGGAAGGGGTCCAGTTTCAGTTTTCTGCATATGGCTAGCCAGTTTTCTCAGCACCATTTATTAAGTAGGGAATCCTTTCCCCATTGCTGGGGAAGGTTTGTTGAAGATCAGATGGTTGTAGATGTGTGGTGTTATTTCTGAGGCCTCTGTTCTGTTCCACTGGTCTATATATCTGTTTTGGTACCAGTACCATGCTGCTTTGGTTACTGTACTCTTGTAGTATAGTTTGAAGTCAGGTAGCATGATGCCTCCAGCTTTGTTCTTTTTGCTTAGGATTGTCTTGGCTATACAGATGTAGAATTTAACAAATGCTTCTCATTTATCTATTGAAATAAGCATATTATTTTCTCTAACATTCTATTAAAGTGAGGAATTACATCAATTTTTTAATGTTGAACCAATCTTGTATTTCTTAAATAAATTTATCTTTGCTATTTTATATCATTATCCCTTTTATAAATCACTCTATGTAATTTTCTAATATTTTGTTTAGGATTTTTAGATTTATGTTTATGAGTAAGTTTGGCCAGAAATTATGTTTTTTTGTTGTAATATACTTGTAAGTTGTTACTATTATAACAACTATCTTGAATGTTTGTGAGAATGTTAGAGAAGCCATTTTAGCCTGAAGTTTTCTAAAGATTTTTATTTACATATTTATTTATGCATTTAATTTCTATAGTGGTTAGAATTTTATGTAATATTATACACTTTTGTTATTTCTTCTTGAGTTAGTTTTCGTAAGTTATTTTTAGGAATTTGCCTTTTTTCAAAATTATTGTTATGAGTGTCTTATAACATCAGCTCATTCTTTTTCTAAGAGCTATAGAATCTATATTAATAAACTACTTTCTTGCTCATATCGGCTCTCTCTCTCATTCTCCCTTACCAAAATCATTTTTTTCTTTACCTCAATCTCTGTCTTCTTTTAGAACTCCAATGATATATATCTTAACCTTTTGATACTGTCTCACAGATCTCTGAAGCTCTGTTTATATTTAATTTTTTTCTAGTTCTTTCTATTGGATTATTTCTATTGATCTCTCTTAAGTTTATTTATGCTTTCACCTGTCATTTCCCTTCTACTAAGTATATATAGTTTTTAAATTAAAATATTTTTTTAGTTCTGGAATTCCATTATTTAGTTTCTGTTTCTCTACTAAAATTTCTTATCTGTTTAGTCATTGTGAATATGTTTCCTTTTCATCTTTGAGCATAGATATCATGGCTGCTTTAAAATTAGATGCTGCTAATTTTGACATCGACTTATCTCAGGTTTAGTCGCCATTGATTTTCTTTTCTGTTGAGAATGGATCATATTCTCTTGTCTCTTCCTATATTGAAGAAATTTGAATTATATCCTGGACATTGTGATTGTTATGCTGTAAGACCCTGGAATCTGCTATGCTCCTCAGAAGAATATTAATGTTTTTGTTTTAGCAGACCTTTAGCTTAGTTGAACTGAAGTTGCAAACTCTGTCTCTTGAGTGGCAGATCAAAGCTTAGTTTTAACTCTTTTATCATTAGCTGTAGTCTGACCCATGCAATGCATGACCCAGTAAGTCAGCTAGAAATTTGGGTCAAAATTATACATAGAATTTGAGACTTCCCCATTCAGGCATTCTCCTTTCTGGGATTTCCCGTTTAATTTCTAGTAACTCTGGTTGTCCTTAACTCTGTTCTCTGATTCTTCAGGCAAAGGACTGTGAGTTTTCTATTAGAATTATAGCTACCCCGTTGTTATGGTCTAAATGTTTGTGTCCCCCCACAAAATTTATATGTTGAAGACCTAACTTCCTCATGTGGCTTTATTTGGAGATGGGACCTCTAAGGAAGTAATTAAGGTTAAATGAGATCATAAGGGTGAGGCCCTTATCTGATAGGATTAGTGTCCTTTTGAGAAGAAATACCACAGAACTTGCTCTTCCCTCACACACACACAAAGAAGAGGTCATAGGAGCACACAGTGAGATAACAGCCATCTCCAATTTAAGGAGAAAGTTTCACCAGATGCCAACCCTTCTTACACTTTGACACTGGACTTCCAGTCTCCAGAACTGTGAAAAAATTAATTTCTGTTGTATAAGCCACCCAATCTATGGTATTTTGTTATGGCAGCCTGAGAAGACTAATACAACCATGGAGTCCTGATTTGGCCTATTCTCAGGTTAAAAGCCATAAAACCAGGCAACTCACACTGCATCATTCCTTTTCCCAATGTCAACTTCCCTCCAGAATCTGCTTGTTTTTGTTCACTCTCCAACTTCAGGTTGTTGCTTTTGTATTTTGTCCAAAGTTTATATTTATTATCTGGGGAAGAGTCATGTCTGGTAGGAGCTTACTTGGTGATAGAAGTAGAATACATGTTTATCAGTTTTATTTGTATTTTCAATAAACCATCTCTTTGTTTATTCCCTCCACTGTATATTTGTTTTCTGTTCCATTAATTTCTGTTTTTCTCTTAATTATCCTAAGATATCTTAAGAAAATTATCTTAATTATCTTTCTTTTTATATGTGTGTGGGAGGCTTCATTTACTAAGTTTGTATTCGTAACCTGCTGAAATGTACTTAGATCATTGACTTTTTAGCCTTCTTTTTAACACATGAATATTATTAGTTATGCTTTTCAAATCCTTTGTATTAAATTTTTGGACTGTTTATTCTATTATTTACTGAATGAAGTAAGATATCACACTATGCTTATAAAAATGCCTTTCTCCTTTTAGTTCTGATTTTTTGCTATATATATTTTAAGTGTATGTTATTAGATTTAATTGTCCTATAGTCTAGAGAACAGTTCTTTTAATGGTATAAAATACTCCTCTTTATCTCTACTAAGACTTTTTGTTTTAAAGACTATATTGTTTAACATTCTTGTCGATTAGCCCAGCTTCCTTTTGCTTAGTGTTTGCATGGCATTAATTTCATTTCCATATAGAAAGTAAAAGTGTTCTGTTTCCTTATATTCAAGTCTTTTTAAAATAAGATAGAGTTATATTTTTACCTAAATTTGTATCCAACCTATCTTCATCTCATAATTGATTGGCATACTAAGGCAAAATTATAGCAAAATCAATGGAACTCAATTCTGTATTTAGGGTGAACTATAAATAATTGCAGTTGTAGAGACAGATTTAACTATTGCCAGAAAAACTGCTACAACAAAATGGCACCCTAGACCAGACCAGTAAATCATGAGAAATTAATGTCAGCCTCACCATGTAATATTTTTATTTATTGTAACTAATTATTGTGAGTTAACTTTATATTATTTTATTTCACAAATTTATTCTCAATGAGATTTTTTTATTATGCTCTTTAAAATCCTAAAATAAAGAACCACTATAAGTTGTCTAATACACCAAGGATATTAATGTGAAGTCTAGTCTACAGATCCTGCTTTGGTAGCCATGGGTGAGTACCAAATTCTGTGCAGATGGATGGCTAAACATTTTTCTGGGGAGAGGTTCTAAAGCTTTGATCTATTTCTTGAAAAAGTCTATGATCCCCCCAAATTTAAGAACACCTGGTATCCCATCAGTATCTGAATTCAGTTCCCCAGAGTAAATAAAACAGGGAAAGCAATTCCTTTACAGAATCCCGCTTTGACGAGGTTTACTTTTAAGAGTATGCCAAACTATATAATAGAATATAATAATATGCACCACACCAAATCCCATCTGAACTGTTATCTCAAACAAACTGCCTAAAATGGCCTGTTGTGTAGCAGTCTTCTATAAACTTGGGTTCTTTTCCTCCCCCTTTATCACTAGCTTTAGCGCACTGAGAAAAAACGTCAAGATTGAGAGATTGTGATTATAAAGGAAAAACAGATTTCTTCCAGTAGAATCAATATCTATAAAATTGTTATTTCACTGGTAACATTTGAAATTATAATGAACTGTATAATACTTTCATTTTAAGGCCTATGGGTTGCTCAATAAAAATGTTTAAAGCTTATGTATTTTTCAAATATGGCAAATGTTAAGTTTTACCACCATGGAGATTTGGTCTTTATATTCTATATTAAAGTGTTGTTTGTGCTTTTCTAATTCTTTTTCATTAAAAAAAAAAGATTTAGCAAATTTGAATAAAATTGGCTAAAAAGTGATTATGAGATCAAATTGATATGCATTATGTTGGAACATGAAACCACATTAGGGATGCCAGAATTCAGATTGGAGGCAAGTTATCCCCAGTTGATGTTACTAGAATATGGGATTAAGATTTACAAAATCAACTGTTGACTAAATGTTTTGTGATACTTACAAGAGGAGAAATGTGAAATTACCTAATTTGCACTAGCTTGTGCTATGGTAATTTCATGTGAACAGACATTCCTTTAAGCTGCCACATTGTTTTTTTTTTTTTTTTTTTTTTTGAAACAGAGTCTCACTCTGTTGCCCAGGCTGGAATGCACTGGCATGATCTCAGCTCACTGCAGCCTCCACCTCCCAAGTTCAAGCAATTCTCCTGCCTCAGCCCTCAGCCTCCCAAGTAGCTGGGATTACAGGTGCATGCCACCACGCCCAGCTAGTTTTTGTATTTTTAGTAGAGATAGGGTTTCACTATGTTGGCCAGACTGGTCTCCAACTCCCGACCCCAGGTGATCCACCAGCCTCAGCCTCCCCAAGTGCTGGGATTACAGACATGAGCCACTGCACCCGGCCCACATCGCATTTTAATTAGAGTCCATTATTTTTGGACAATGACCACAGAATAACTACTCTGACCTTCAGTTTCTTAATTACTCTCTGGAAATGAATGAATTGACAAAAAAAAAAAAAGTAGTTTAAGTTTCCAAGTCTGAATCTAAAGGTGACATTACTTCCATGTTCTACTGCAGTACATTCAGCTTTAAAAGACTATTTTACAGAATAAGGAATTTGAATAGAAGAAATTTCTAGAAACATTCTTTACATATAAGTCACTGTGTCCCTGAAAAGAAATGCTAGGACACAGGATTTTGTGATCAGTGTTTTTAAAAACACTTAATCCATCTTTCTTGCTTTTCAGTTATTTTTTCAAGGAAAATTACTTTTCTAAACATAAGCAGACACAGGTCTAGAAATATTTGACATGAAATTATAAAGTAGCGTTAAAATTATACCTACAATCAAACCTGAGCTCCTTATGTAACCTTACCATTGATTTGAAGAACTTCCTTTATTACCTGACAAGCTTGCTCATTCTGTACATTTATTTCGATTTTGTTGGGCTTTCAGCCATGCCTATAATGTTGCTGAGGAGTAAAATATCTTTTATAACCAGAATAATAAATCTTTCTTATAACCAAGAGACTATATCTTTATGGCTATAGATATTAGTTACTGTCAAAAAGTGCCATCTTATCACATTACAAATTAGAAAACTGAAAGACAGTGCATGGCTGACAATACCTATTAAGTTTGGTATTGTCAAACCACATAATTTTCCTTTCATTATCAGGCAATATTTCTAATTACAAATATTTTTAGATAACTATAAATTATTTGGATATGTACTTTGGCCAGATTTTGAAAACACGACTAGATTAATGTGAGCAAACAAAATGGGTGTATTTATGAAAAAGTACTCATTCAAATGGAAAAGGTTTAATAAAAAAAGACATGGAAAAGAAAAAAATTGACCCATTTGTTTTATGAGGGGTGAGAGAAAAGTGTTATTTTTATTTCAATTTTTCATGCAAAGGTTTTACACAGATTCAGTAATGAGCTAACTTCCCAGTTTCTTCTTGCCAAGAACAGATGTTATTGTCTAGATGTTCAATGTATGGCCTTTATTGATAGTTTGAAGGTCTGCTCACTATTAAGTTACTCTAGAAGAAAAACAAATAGAAATGTTGATAAATAGAACTTTATTTTAATAACAGGATGTTTAACCTTTTGTTTTACTTAAACTCTTTTCCTGCTCTCAACCTTATGTAATAGTAATTTTATATGTATTTATCTCATAAATAGAAACAGGGTCTTGCTCTGTTGCCCAAGCTGGAGTGCAGTGGCATGGTCATAGCTCACTGCAACCTCAAATTTGGACTCAAGAGATCCTCTCACTTTGGTCTTTCCCACTGTGTTGGGATTACAGGTGTGAGCCACTGTGCCCAGCCAGTAATTTTATACATATTTTTGTGGGGTTTTTTTGTTTTTTGAGACAGTCTCACTCTGTCGCCCAGGCTGGAGTGCAGTGGTGTGATCTCGGCTCACTGCAAGCTCCGCCTCCTGGGTTCACGCCATTCTTCTGCCTCAGCCTCCCGAGTAGCTGGGACTACAACAGGCTCCCACCACCACGCCCAGCTACTTTTTTTTTTTTTTTTTTGTATTTTTAGTAGAGACGGAGTGTCACCATGTTAGCCAGGGTGGTCTCGGTCTCCTGACCTCGTGATCCACCCGCCTTGGCTTCCCAAAGTGCTGGGATTACAGGCGTGAGCCACCTCGCCCAGTCAATATTTTTAAAGCAATTGGTTTCTTAGAATTCATCACATCTACTGTATCCTGATTGTGCTGTTCTGAATGAAAACTGGATACCATAGAAATGCAGAAGTTTAGCCATGAAATTTCATATACTCTGCCTGTCTCCCCTAACATACCTATGCATGGAAAAGTTTTACATAAACTGGTGCTTTAAGTGAGGGCATTAGAAAGAGAAACGGGACTCACCAGCACTTTTGTGCTGTTTGTGTTTTTGGCCTTAGATACATTCCTACCTTCCCCTGCTTTGCTAGGGTGCCGACGCTGAAAAATCGTATTAACAAGGCTCTTTTGCCAACTGGCTTCTAGCTAGGTTTAGTCAATGGGAGATACTGGAAGGAGATAGGATGCAAAAGGAAGTAAGAAGCCATGATATTTCTCCTCCTCTCGCCATGCTTTGATAGCTTTTCTATCAACAGCTTCTCCCCTCCGTGGCTCCAGCTTTCTCTAGGTAGATTCACTATGGTTCTAGCTTCTTCTGAGTGGTCCCTGCTCCAGGCTTTGTTGCCCCTTCTTTCCTTTGTATTGCTAACCCTAAAAGTGGCTCTGGCTTCCTGAAGTTGCTCATCTCTGGGCTGCCTTGTCTTTCCTGCTTGCTCTTTTAGTTCCTCTAACACCTTTGTAGCTAGGGTATATCCAGTTATTTCCCAAGTTGCTGTGGCAAATACCACTAAGCCCACTTTCTTCTATATGCTTCCACCTCCAGTTTGTTTATTAAGCCAAAAGGAGATTGCAGTCTTAGGATGGGAGAGGAAAAGGAAGACACCCAAAATGACATGGATACAGTGTTTAATGAAAAGGGAGAATAAAAGTAAAACTGATACCAGCACCACACACACGTATTAATTTTTTAAAAATTGGCTTTTAATCTCCGCATAATTGGTCTTTCCTGACACTTGCTTTAAGTCAAAAGCTCAAATAGATGGATTCTGGATTGTATTATATTACCATCTTTCTATCTAGGTTCATAGGTAGGGCTAATTCCCCTCTCTGGCTACCAAGAGATACAAGGAGGATCCAGTATTAATAGTGACTCTGGCCCTGGTTGTGGTAGGAGGTTAATGAAACTTAGAATATGTGCTTGGAGAGCCCAAAACTCCCACTGAGAATTAATTTTGTTTGCTCATTTCCTAATGGTCTTTGTGGTCATTAGACTTACTGCTGTTTGGCCCCAGATACATTTTCTTTTTACTTTTGGCTTTTGTTACACAGGGTTCAGAGCTGAAAGCATCTACTTCTTAAAACTACTGAGTGGTTTTCTAACGGTCACAGTATGTGGGAACTGAGCATTCTGCAAAGCGAAATGTCATTTGGTACAAATTATATTGGGTAATTTGTAACCCATCTAACTGCTCTTTCTTGATGAGCAAATTCTCTCTCTCTCGTGTGTGTGTGTGTGTGTTGCATGTATGAATATACCGGGAGTGGGAGTCAGGTATGATTTTTTAAATTTGACTTTCATTCTCTATTAAATGGCATGAATTCACCAGACATTCATAACCATCTTTATAAGAAATAAGTGTACTAAAAACTTTGTTGTAATTCAAATTAGAAAACTAAGAGCATGTTGCTGTAATCTTGGACACGTTTCTATCTCTATGGTGACTGTGTTTTCCAAACCAAAATTTAGGACATGTGTTATGGCAAAGAATTTCCTTGAAAATTGTTCCTAACGCATGGACACAGTGAGGGGAACATCACACACCGGGGCCTGTTGGGGGTGGAGGGCTAGGGGAGGCATAGCATTAGGAGAAATACCTAATGTAGATGACAGGTTGATGGGTGCAGCAAACCACCATGGCACGTGTATACCTATGTAACAAACCTGCATGTTCTGCACATGTATCCCAGAACTTAAAGTATAATTAAAAAAAAAAAAAAAAGATTTTTTTTTTTTTGGAGATGGAGTCTTGCTCTGCCACCCAGACTGGAGTGCAGTGGCACGATCTCAGCTCACCGCAAGCTCCACCTCCCGGGTTCACGCCATTCTCCTGCCTCAGCCTCCCAAGTAGCTGGGACTACATGCATCCGCCACCACACATGGCTAATTTTTTGTATTTTTAGTAGATACGAGGTTTCACCATGTTAGCCAGGATGGTCTCAATCTCCTGACCTCGTGATCCGCCTGCCTCAGCCTCCCAAAAAAAAGATTCTTAATTATAAGGGTTTAAAAATTCAATTACATTTCATGCTCATTTCCTAATTGTATTTTTAAAGAGAAAAATGATTGTAAATAAGAATTAGTCTTAGAAAACCCATGATATTGACTCCTACTATGTCTTCTCATTCTTCCAAGAAATGATCCTATTTGTTGGCCTTATTTCATAATCCATAGAAGGACTACCAAAAAATGGAATAGTCATTGACTCATTCGGAAAACAATAACGTTACTTAGTTATAACACTGGAATAGCAGGTATTTAAGAATCAAAATTTTGGCTGGGCATGCTGGCTCACACTTGTAATCCCATCGTGTTGGGAGGCCAAGGTGGGAGGACTGCTTGAGCCCAGGAGTTTAAGATAAGCCTGGGCAACATAGTGAGACCCTATCTTTAAAAAGTTTTCTTTTAAAAAATAATCAAAATTCACATGCAGATTAAGCTGGAAGCTGAAAATTCGATCCCTTAAAATAGCCCCCTTAATATGTCCTCTTTGTTCTGAGCTGCAGTAATATGCTTCTAAGATTTCAGAAGAAAAATAAATCATAGCAAATAATCTCTTCTCTAGGAAAAAGGTATAAACTAAACTTTCCTCAAAACAAGATTAAAATCAGTTAGAAAAATAACGCAAATCCCATCCAGCTCTTTTGTGCAAACGAGTTTTCCAAGTGAAAAAGTGTAAGGAGGCAGTTCCTGGGTAAGATACAAAGGCTGTTATGAAGGGAATCACTGGCCAGAGAAGGATCCACGGATATAAATTCCCCACCCCATTCAAGAACAATGTTGAGCCTAAATGGGATGCTCATTGTAAGCTCTGAATCTTCATCTGGGATGCTCATGTAGGAAGGTGCCTGTGGAACCAGATTTCAAGAGTCAGAAGACAAGCATCAAAAGCCATAAGGGGGTTTGAGGAACTCTTTCAAGAATAAAACTGGAAGGTACATCTCCATGGTTCCTAAATACCAGCTAGACAGAAAAACAGAAAATATGCATCAGGAACTTTGGCCTAAAGAAGATGTGTGACTTCTTAAACTTTTGTAGCTTTTTCATGTCTATTACCTATTTTTATTTGCATTTCTGACAATAGATAAGCTATTCTCTTTCTTATTGTCCTGGAAACAAGAAGAAGCAGGGAAACAAGAAGCAGCAACCTGCTTCTTCTAGGACAATAAGAGACAATAAGAGAATCCAGGAGAGATTTCTGCTGGATTTTCCGGGACAATAAGAGAATCTGGGGAGAGTACAGCTAACTTGGTGTCCTAGTTGGTGAGAGAAGAATTCTGAGGATTACGGAGGAAAGAAAAATAATAAATCCATGGAGCTGGAGGAAAAGTGCCAAGAAGGGGAGTTATGGACTAAGGACTTGGGAAAGAGAAGGAGCCCAGAAGTTAATCTGGAAGTGGGCACCTTTCCTCACACCAGAGTCTCATCGGTAGCCCCTTACTAGCTCACTTTCCAAGCTCCTTGACTCCACAAATGGTGTAATAGCAGCAGAGTGTATATGAGAAAGCATTTTCTGTCAGCTAGTTGGTTATTAGGTCTTTCAATCTTATTTGCTACCCCACCTCCCGTCTCCATTATAATCCCATTAAGAGCAGAAACTACCCCATTCCTTTCCTTATGACTCTGTATTGTCTATAACTATGACACCCACACACTTTTTATAAATATAGTAATGAGGCCAGGAGTTCAAGATGAGCCTGGGCAACATAGTGAGGGCCTATCTTTAAAAAGTTTTCTTTTAAAAAAGAATCAAAATCCAATGTCTTATGTTGCCCCTTCAGCTCAGTGCCATTCCCAGAAGGAATGAACAAAGGAATGTCCCAAAAGAGCAGAATAATGGAATGGTGACAAGATGGATTGGGATAGCCAAGTGCTTGGTACATTTTTTAAAAAGAAGTTTCTCTCTCAGAACAGAAGTGACTTCTCAAGAGTTAGAGACCCAACTCTGCACAGATAGAGAAAGGCTGCTTGGGTCTCTAACTTGCATTCAAAGCCCAGGTCTTAGCTCAAATTTCTTTCCCATTAGTATACAGAATTATCTTCAGTAGAGTCATTTTCAAGGTGAGCGATTTTTTCATTTTTTTATCCCGACATTTTATTATGAAAAATTTTAAACATACAACATGTATCCACCATCTGAATTATATAATCAGCATATTACTATGCTTGCTTTGCCACAAGTCTATCTAGCCATCAAGTCATTGTTGTACGCATTTCAAAATCCAAACATCATAACAGCCCCCGAAATACTTTAGTATATATATTAGCTAGAACATTTGCTTACAGATTTTAATGCAAAATTTACATGTAATATACAAATCTTAAGTGTATATCTGCTAAGTTTCTTTCATCTGCTGAGTTCTGACAAATATAGCATCTGTGCGATCGTAACTCCTACTAAAATACAGTATTATATATTAGATTCTCTCTAGCATTATCATAGTCCCAGAGAGTTCCCTCATGCCCCTTGCAGTCAATTCCCACCCTTCAATCTCTGCCAGAGTCATCAACTCTGATTTTTTTTCCTAGATGAGAGTATTTTCATGCTTGACAGAGTTGTGCAAATAATGGCTTTAGTGATGAACCTTTGTAGTTGGCCAAACTTTAGGGACATTTGGCTTCAACCCAACAAAAAGTTAACATTCTTAAATGACTGATTATTGTAGATAAATGAGTAAAAGGAGAATTATTCTATTGCATAAGTCATCTTCCTCTCCTGCTCATTCATACCTAATAGCCTAGATAAGAAATAAAGTACACATTGTCTCGCCTGATAAATCAGCAATTTCATTTGTCTCATAATGGAGGGTCAAGGAAGTTCTTCAATTTCTGAATATAGTCATGTGATTACTGGTCTCAGAACACAGAACAAAAGAGAACAGATTTTGATACTACTAACAAGCTCTTTTTGGCCAATTATTCTTCCTTATCAATAATATTAGTATCCTAGAAAAAACGTAAATATGATAACTACATCTTGCCACTCCTGTGTGTAAGTTAAGAATTATGGAAGGCTTATGATTCTTCCTGTAAGCCAATGGGAAGCTGAGTAGGCAGTTACTATTGAATCTTGCTCAGGAATGGTACCTAATGGCTTATGAGAGTGAATCTGACTACTAAAATGGCAACTGCCTGCAGGACGTGGCTTTCCGGCCCATTGTTTTGCAAATTAAGTGGAAAGTTTTTGACCCCTGTGGCATCTTTATGTCCAACACGTGGTCTTTGCAGTGGTCTTTGTTTGGGTTTTCTAATAGCTGGTATCATTCTTCCTCTTTATCCCATTAAGTTAAGTTTCTTTCTGGATTCTCTTTGCTAAGTCCCCTACAGCCCCTCCCCATGTCTCTTTTTCCACACATCATTTCATGTTTTATTCCCATCATTGGACTTGCCATTTCTTCATGTAAATTCCCACCCCTTCCATTCTCCCCCATCACTCTCAAGTTGCCCCCCTTCACTTATTATCCTTTTTGTTTCTCTTTCCTGCTGCTTAATGATTTTTCCTGCTGATGAGCTGTGCTCACAATACTGAGCAGCCTGTAGCACCACTGGGCTTGTTGCTTGCTCATGGGGTGCTCTGAGCAGATAGAAGTAGAATTCAGTCATGCTCATCACAGGACAGCTCTGCGATGGTGTGTGAATCTTGTAACATTCCATCAGGTTTTTCATTAATGAACCTATGTGCTTCCCTTTTTTTATTATTAAATTGGAGTTTGATACTCTGGAAAGCATTTTTCTGTTGAAGACTTATTTTTGGTGCCATATTTCAGAAACAGAAATAATCCTGACGTTTATACACACAGCATACCAGATTCAGTGTTTTTTATATTTGCATAGCTCTATTCTTTGTAAAGTGTATTCTTACACAGTGTCTAATTGAGTCTAATATTAATGATTATCAGACTAGGGTCATTATTTTTATGATTGTCATTTTTAAGTGAAGAATGTCCACAAGGATTACAGTGAGGGAGAATCTCAGAATAACTATGCTTAGCCAGTCAGTACAGAAGCTAATCAGGAGAATACCTCTTTTATAAGAGGCTAATGAAAAATTTGCTTTTCCCCCACCCCGCTGGGTTTTCCTCTACTGAATCAACAGTTAAAATAAAAGCTTTCCCATGAGACTGGGATCTTTCTTAAACACCTTGCAGTAGTCAGGAAGTTACTATTCCAATAATTCATCAGATGCCAATACATAATATGCTGGGACATTTAGCCATATCAGTAACTGTCATGAATATACAGACATTCTGCTCTTGACCTTAAAGATGTGCTCCTAGAAAAAAATTGCATATAGATCAAATTATTGTACATGAAATTGCGTTGTAAAACACACCAGGGTAATTTGCTATTTAAAGAAATCTTGTAGTTTTTCTCGGTGTAAAGAATTCTTTCATGATGCAAATAATCCACATTTTATTTGTAAATTTAGGGCTCTAGGCATGAGTTTGTGTGAAGGACACATCAATTTTAATGGACTTAAGTAGATGGTGGTTTAAGACACTTTTCTGAACCACCCAGGGGATCCCAGCAACTGTTCAGTGAAACAAAGGGACAAATTAGCCCCTCTGGAGCAATAGAACTCTGCCATTATTTAATATGAGTTGATATGAGAATAGGAGGTCCTTTCCCTTCTCCCGCAGTGGTTTTACCTTTCCCAGTAATTGTTTCCTTAGAGTAAACTTGAGCTTTATATTTGTGAAAAGCAGAAGGAATTATTTTCAGCAAACCACATGTGCATCAAATACCCTTGAACTAAGCATACAAGGATATACAAGTGCTTTCCTGGCATTTCCTGAGGTAGAGTTCAGAATGTTACCTTTAAGTCTCTGAATGCTCCTTAAGCAGGCTTTGTAATTCCTAATTTATGCCCTTTGAACCAACCCTAAAGTCCCTCAATCCTTTGCTCTCGTTTTCAGTTCACGGACAAACCACCACCATGCCCTTGGATTATTTACTTCCTCTCTGTTTTCATCAACAATTAAAGAATTTATATCTAACTAATAAACAATTATCCTTGATGAGCAAGGTATTTCTAAGATACTCATTGCTGAGGAAAGTATAGGTTGTAACCAAATTATGTTCCAGAAGATTGTCCCATCTCCACCGTAGGTTAATGTCCTTTCCAAGGAGCCAGTCTCGAGAACTTTAGAGCTGATGTTCTTCAGAGAGGGAGGTACCCACTGGCTACCCATCAGCTGAGTGCAGAAACAACTGAGGGTGAAGTAAATTTGCCTCAGCTACCAGAATCCTTTGACACTATGCCTTCTGGTTTCTGTGGCAAAATCGATCAAGACAGAGACCTTTAAGTGTCCAGATTTTGTTGGCTACATTGAGCTGTATCCCAAGCTATGAGAGTCAAGTAATGCCCTAGACCATGCCCAGGAGGGACTTGCATAAAGTTTTTATAAGTTGCCAACTCTCAGTAACTTCACAAGTCTTTTCCCAATTCATCCTTTCCCAGATGCAACCACATGGGAGACAAATATGAAAATTATACTTAAGGAGATAAAATTAATGAACTGGGTGGTACAATTGGTGCAATTTTTACCTTTTTTTCCCTAGGAAGTCTCTTATCTTGTTCTGTGACCACAACCCAATCTTTGATATTTCAGCTAAACTGTGGCCAAAATCCTTTGCTCTCCATGACAAACTTCTAAAATCCTAAATTCTAGATTTGACAAAACATATAGGAAAGGATGAACATTCTTTACATTTCTCATGGAAACTTATTTTGAAAGGGTGGGGGGTTATAACTGTGTTTGACATCTTTAGATATGTTTGTTTTAGTAGAGATATTACAACTCAGTCAGGAGAGAGGAAAAAGAAAAAGAGGACTGCACCTGCAGATGCCATTCTTCAGAGAATGTCAGCTCCCTGGCAGCAAGTTGGGGTTGGGAAGCATACCAAGCTTGAAGATCAGACCCCTATGAATTTAATACTTATATTTCTTTAATATTATCCCTCCATGTGATTAATATTAATCCTCAATTATGTCTCCACAATTCTCAATATAGACACTTGGAGGCTGCCACAATGTTATATAAGAGGAATGGAGTTAAAAGCCATTTTATTTTTATATACTTTACTATTTTAAAATATTTTCCATAATGAGAGAACAGATACTGTCTATATAAGCTATAGTTATATTTATGTACAAATATAGTATATAAAATACCTAGATATACCTAGATCTATATGTATTTTACTATACTTCAATTTATGTATAAATACAGGTAATATATGCTACATATGTAATTTTTTTTTAATTAAAAATTACTAAAGGAGGGCAGGCATGGTGGCCCATGCCTGTAATCCCAGCACTTTGGAAGGCCAAGGCAGGAGGATCATGTGAGCCCCAGAGTTCGAGACCATCCTGAGCAGTATAGTTAAATCCTGTCTCTACAAAAAAATGAAAACGGCCAGGCATGGTGGTGCACACCTGCAGTCCCAGCTACTCTGAGGCTAAGGCAACAGAATCACGTTAGCCAATGACTCTGAGGTTATAGTGAGCTATGATAGCACACTGCACTCCAGGCCTGAGGGACAGAGTGAGACCCTGTCTCAAAAAAGAAAAAAAAAGTGGAAGGAAAAACAGCAGTCCTCTATTGCATATCAAAATCTAAATATCCTCTTATATATCTCTTACATGAGAACGTACCTTCTCTTTATGTATCTTCAGTGGATTTCTGCTTCAACAAAGCACTTACTGCCTTCTGCCTGCCCCATTCTCCCCGGTTCCTAACATACAAGACACTTATTTTTATCTCCTTTATGCCACTCACATTTCTCAGCCAAATCATGCACTTTCCTAATCTCAATGCTCAAAACTTTATTTTCTTCAACAAATTTTCCTTTATCAGTCCCACCCTAAAATTAATTTTGTCAAACTTCTTTACCCTACACTCACATATACTTGCCTATGTGTTGCATTGTGAATGTAAATATTTTATTGGGGTATAATGTACACACGGACAAGTGCGTAAGTCCTAAGCGTACAGCTGGATGAATTTCACAAAGCAAAATCCAGATCAAGAGCGCGACCAGCAACGCAGCAGCTCTCACCATGCTCCATTTTGGGTACTTTCCTCCTACCTCTACCAAGAGGAACCATTATCTTGATTTCTTTTTTTTAGACAGAGTTTCACTCTCGTTGCCCAGGCTGGAGTGCAATGGTGCAATCTCAGCTGACTGCAACCTCCGCCTCCCAGGTTCAAGTGATTCTCCTGCCTCAGCCTCTTGAGTAGCTGGGATTACAGACATGTGCCACCACGTCTGGCTAATTTTGTATTTTCAGTAGAGACAGGGTTTCTCCATGTTGACCAGGCTTGTCTCAAACTCCCAACCTCAGGTGATCCACCGACCGTGGCCTCCCAAAGTGCTGGGATTACAGGTGTGAGCCACAGTGCCCAGCCCATTATCTTGAATTTTAACACTAGATTATTTTTGCCTGTACAGTGTATACTTTTATATCTGGCTTCTTTCACTCAACATTATGATTTTAAGATTAATCCATTGTTGTTTCATATGGCAATACTTTGTTCATTTTCATTGCTGTGTAATATCCCATTGAATGATTATTCCTGTTCATTTGAATTTTGATGGATATTTGGTTTATTTCCAGTTTGGGGCTATTGTGAATAGTGCTGACAGGAATACTCTCACATATGTCTTTTGGAGAACAGAAGAACATTTTCCTCTTCAGTATATATCTAGGAGTAGAATTGCTGTATCATGTAGGTGCATGTGCTTAGCTTTAGTAAATCATTTCAAATAGTTTTGCAAACATGCAATGTTGTTTTTTTAAAATTATCTCAAGCTGGAGTTCTTTGATGGTCAATCATATGGCAGTTGATGCCAAGCCTGGTGGACAGCCATGTCACCCTGACTCTCAGTGCTCAGCTCATAGGTAGGGAGCCACCCACTCCAAATCCTAAAACCTGGTTAGCATAGCTTACTTTATCTCATTAACCCCATCTAGTGAACAGGAAAGTCATTTTTGTCTGCATGATGTGCTCATAATCAGCCATAAGTCTCTTGTAGACAAGAACATTATACTAAGTCTTTAGCATTTCTCTTCAACTCATCAGCCCCATTTTCCACCTTCCTTGAAGACTACAGCTTTAGACGTTTGTAATGACATGAACACCTGACTCTGGACTTCTGCCTGGGGTATTGGCGCATTTCCTATGTTTCTATCCATCCCTGTTTCTATTTCCTGCCCTAGTGGCAGCATGTCAATTCTGTTTTTCTCTCCGCACTTCTCTCCTTCTCCACAAGGAGAGAGAACAGTTAAGGATACAGGATGGACTGTTCTTAAACGTTTTTACACTAAGAGAACTTCTTTTTGTTTAC
The DNA here is from genome assembly GCF_006542625.1 of Nomascus leucogenys. Taxonomy (NCBI): domain Eukaryota; kingdom Metazoa; phylum Chordata; class Mammalia; order Primates; family Hylobatidae; genus Nomascus; species Nomascus leucogenys. The sequence continues at coordinate 81,154,716 of NC_044391.1, forward strand.
ATCTGCTCATAAGTTCCATTAACAATAATAGCCAGATTTTTTTTGTGGAATATGCAGGCCTCTGCATTTTGTAAGGAAAAGCTGAATTGTATTCTCTTAAATGCATTTTTTCTTTCCTTCATTTTAGGCTTTAAACAAAGTAGAATAGAAAGTCCTTTTAGATAAAATGATATTATATTATGTGATTACAGTAAATGCATGTAATGTACAATATTTATATTCCCAGCATTCTTCACATGCCTCATATAATGAACATCTTACTACTTAAATTCTCACTACTAAAATTCACAGTAGGATAATCACTTACTCTATATATGTCAGGGCAAACATGACTGAGAGCTTTTGCATTCAATTTGGCTTGAAGTAATTCTTATTTATGAAATAAATGGAAAAATTATCTCCAAAGTAATACATGTTCTAGGAGATTACATAATATTTAAGAGAATAAACTGATTTTCCATTCTAACATTTTTTAACTAAAACATTGCAATGTAGAATTTATTCAAGTCAGAGACAGGGCTGCCTTATGTACTTGACACCCAGCTGGACACCTGTCCTGTGAATTTAGCGAAGTTCCTCACCTCTCTGTGTCTCAGTTTCCTCTCAGTGCACAAATGAGAATGTTATTTGTCCTGCTTTATTTCACAAAGGTGAAAAGATTACAAACAATGCTGTCATAAACATTTTATGCACATTTATTCATATAACAAATATTTAATGAGCAACTACTATGGACCAGGTATTGTTCTAGGTACCAGGACACTGCAGTAAACAAAAACAAACCAAAACCCTGCCTTTATGACTGTAAGTTCGTTTATATACATAAATTTACACACAGAAATAAGAAAATAAATAGAATGTACATTATGTTAATGATAAGTGCTAATGTAAAAGAAAGTGAAATTGGGAAGGGAATACAGAATAAAGGAGCAAGGAAGACCTCAATGACAGTTGACATTCAAGTAAAAACTGTAAAGGAATAAGATGTCTAGGGTGCACCTTAAGGAAGAGCATTCCAGGTAGAATAAACAGCCAGTGAAAAGGCCCAGAGGTAGAAATGTGCCCAGTGTGTCCTAGAAACAAGGAGGCCAAAACAGACTAGGAGGAAGAATGGCAGACAACGGCATCAGGGAGGTAACCAGGAGCAGACCACAGAGTGCCATACCTCCCTGAGTACATGTGCTAGTTTCTTCAGGATGTGTACCCAGGAAGTGGCATTGCTGGGTTGTAAGATGGGAACATCTGCAGTTTTGCTAGATATTGCCAAATTGCTCTTCAGTGTACATTTTCACACTTTTATCAGCTTTTGAATTCCTGTTGTTTCACATCTTTCTAATTCTTGACATTTTCAGACTTTTAAATTTTTGGACATCTGATAGATATGAAATGGTATCTATTGTAGTTTCGAGGTATTTGTTAAATGCTTTCTATTGCAGTATTTGGGATATTTCCTCAAATGCTAGTGAGTTTAAAGATCTTTTCATCTGCTTATTGGCCATTCCAGATTTCTCCTTTTATAAATTTTGTTTATATTCTAGTTTTCTATTACATTGTTTTTTTCCTATTGACGTGAAATTTGTACATGTCCTAAATATTACTCCTTTGTTAAACACACTATTCTCCAAGCTTGTGGCTTGTCTACTTTGTTCCTACAGTGTTTACTGATGTATTGAAGTTTTACATTTTAATGTATCAAATTTGTTAATCCTTTCCTTTATGGTTCATCCTTTTTGTCTTGAGAAATACTTCCTTATATACACAAGATATTCACCATCTCTGTTGTTTCTCCTGATGGCCTAACATTTTAGTTTTTATACTTAGGAATTCTGTCTCCCTGGAATGATGTGAGACAGATTTTTTTTCTACATGGTTAACCAACTGTCTCAGTACCTCCTTCCTCTTTAGCAAAAGGACAGCTCTATAATTTGTTAAGCTCCACATATGTGTTTCCTGGATTCTTTAACCTCTCTTGTTGGTCAAATTTTTTTCTCTACAATAGTACTACATCATCTTAATTGCTATAGCTTTATAATTAGTCTTGATAGATAGATATGTGTACATACGCAAATATATATTCCAAACTCGAACAATTTGGACAAGTGGACTTCTCCCACCTTGTTCTTCAAAATTGTCTTAGTTATTCTCGATCCTTTGCTCCCCTATGACTATTTTATAATCCTTGTTTTCAAGTACCATAGGAAAACATTTTGGAATTTTTATTGAAATTGCATTGAATTTAAGAATGTTAATGTCTTTATGATATCGAGTCTACTTATTTACAAATGTGGTATATCTTTTCATTTGTTTAGGTTTTTTAAAAGGTCATTCATTAAAGTTTTGTAATTTTTACCATACACTTCATGTACAAATTTTGTTAGACTTATTTCTAGGAGCCATTTGTGCTGTTGCCACCTTGTAAAGGGCACCTCTTTTTATATTTTTATAGATTGTCACTGTTTGTTCATGATGAATAAGGAATGCAATTTTTTATATTGATCTAATATCCAGTAAGCTTGCTGAGCTCTTAACAACTCTAATAATTTTACTATAGATGCTCTTGGGTTTTCTATGCTGTAAAACATATCATCTGAGAATAACAATTTCATTTTTTCCTTTGTGATGCATAAACATTGTATTTATCACATTTTAATGCGCTGACTAGGCCCCTCCATACTATCTTAAAACAGAGGGCATTTTTTTCTCATTTCTAATTTTAAAAGGAATGTCTAATATTTCACGATTATGTACGTACTATAAAAGCTTTTTATCAATATATTTCACAAACTTAATAAAATTCTTTCTATTCCTAGTTCACTGAGAATTTTTATCATGGATGCTCAATTTTATCAGATGCCTCTCTGCTTTTATTGACATGCTCATACAGTCTTACTTCCTAAATTTATCAGAATAAATTTAACTGTCATGATGCACTTTCTAATGGATTGCTGGAATTGGTTTCCTAATACTTTGCATCAGTTTTCTTTTCAATATTCCATGTTGTTTGAGAAAAAATATGTATTTTCTAATTGGTGAGTGCAAGTCTGTGTATGTGCATGCGTGTGTATGTGTGTCTCCAATAGATCAAGGCTGTTAATTATGTTGTTGTAATTTTCTGTATCCTTAATGAATTCTTGTTTTCTTCATCTATCAATTACTGAGAGTATCATATTCAGATCTCCCTCAACAATTGTGGATTTGTCAATTTCTCATTAGCATGTAAATTTTATCTCTGAATATTTTGTTATTAGACATATACAAGTTAGAAATGTTCTTTCTAGTGAAATGAGACTTTATTATGCAGGTAGAGAAAGACCATTTTATCTCTTCAACTCTGAAAATCCTTTCTGCCCTAAAAACTATTTTACCTAATAATTTACCAACAAAAGCTTCCTTTTGGTTGAAACCTACCCAATGTACTGTTTTGCATTTTTTCCTTTCAACCTTCCTGAGTCCCTGTGTTTTAAATGTGTCCCTAATAAGCAGACTAGATTTGGGTTTCCTATAATCCAATGACTTTTTTTTTTTTTAATGTACTTTAAGTTCTAGGGTACCTGTGCACAATGTGCAGGTTTGATACATAGGTATACTTGTGCCGTGTTGGTTTGCTGCACCTATCAATTCATCATTTACATTAAGTATTTCTCCTAATGCTATTCCTCCCCCAGCACCCCCACACCCCAACAGGCCTCAGTGTGTGATGTTGATCTCATTGTTCAATTCCCACTTATATGTGAGAACATGCAGTGTTTGGTTTTCTGTCTTTGTGATAGTTTGCTGAGAATGGTTTCCAGCTTCATCCATGTCCCTGCAAAGGACATGAACTCATCCTTTTTTATGGCTGCATAGTATTCCATGGTGTATATGTGCCACATTTTGTGTATCTAGTCTATCATTGATGGACATTTGGGTTCGTTCCAAGTCTTTGCTATTGTGAATAGTACTGCAATAAACATACATGTGCACGTGTCTTTATAGTAGCATGATTTATAATCCTTTGGGTATATACCCAATAATGGGATTGCTGGGTCAAATGGCAATTCTAGTTCTAGATCCTTGAGGAATTGCCACATTGTCTTCCACAATGGTTGAACGAATTTACACTCCCACCAACAGTGTAAAAGCTTTCCTATTTCTCCATATCTTCTCCAGCACCTGTTGTTTCCCGACTTTTTAATGATGGCCATTCTAACTGGTGTGAGATGGTATCTCATTGTGGTTTTGATTTGCATTTCTCTGATAACCGGTGATAATGAGCATTTTTTTCATGTGTCTGTTGGCAGCATAGATGTCGTCTTTTGAGAAGTGTCTGTTCATATTCTTTGCCCATTTTTGGATGGGGTTTTTTTTTCTTGTAAATTTGTTTGAGTTCATTGTAGATTCTGGATATTAGCCCTTTGTCAGATGAGTAGATTGCAAAAATTTTCTCCCATTCTGTATGTTGCCTGTTCACTTTGATGGTAGGTTTCTTTTGCTATGCAGAGGCTCTTTAGTTTAATTAGATCCCATTTGTCAATTTTGGCTTTTGTTGCCACTGCTTTTGGTGTTTTAGTCCTGAAGTCCTTGCCCATGCCTATGTCCTAAATGGTGATGCCTAGGTTTTCTTCTAGGGTTTTTATGGTTTTAGGTCTAACATGTAAGTCTTTAATCCATCTTGAATTAATTTTTGTATAAGGTGTAAGGAAGGGATCCAGATTCAGCTTTCTACATATGGCTAGCCAGTTTTCCCAGCACCATTTATTAAGTAGGCAATCCTTTACCCATTTCTTGTTTTTGTCAGGTTTGTCAAAGATCAGATAGTTGTAGATGTGTGGTATTATTTCTGAGGCCTCTGTTCCGTTCCATTGGTCTATATCTCTGTTTTGGTACCAGTGCCATGCTGTTTTGGTTACTGTAGCCTTGTAGTATAGTTTGAAGTCAGGTAGCGTGATGCCTCCAGCTTTGTTCTTTTGGCTTAGGATTGTCTTGGCTATGTGGGCTCTTTTTTGGTTCCATATGAACTTTAAAGTAGTTTTTTCCAATTCTGTGAAGAAAGTCATTGGTTGCTTGATGGGAATGGCATTGAATCTATGAATTACTTTGGGCAGTATGACCATTTTCACGAGTGATTCTTCCTATCCTTGAGCATGGAATGTTCTTCCATTTGTTTGTATCCTCTTTTATTTCATTGAGCAGTGGTTTGTAGTTCTCCTTGAAGAGGTCCTTGACATCCCTTGTAAGTTGGATTCCTAGGTATTTTATTCTCTTTGTAGCAATTGTGAATGGGATTTCACTCATGATTTGGCTCTCTGTCTGTTAATGGTGTGTAGGAATGCTAGTGATTTTTGCACATTGATTTTGTATCCTGAGACATTGCTGAATTTGCTTATCAGCTTAAGGAGATTTTGGGCTGAGACAATGGGGTTTTCTAGATATACAATCATGTCATCTGCAAACAGGGACAATTTGACTTTTTCTTTTCCTAACTGAATACCCTTTCTTTCTCTTGCCTGATTTCTCTGGCCAGAACTTCCAACACTATGTTGAATAGGAGTGGTGAGAGAGGGCATCCTTGTCTTGTTCTGGTTTTTAAGTGAATGCTTCCAGTTTTTGCCCATTCAGTATATTGGCTGTGGGTTTGTCATAAATAGCTCTTAGTATTTTGAGATACGTACCATCAGTACCTAGTTTATTGAGAGTTTTTAGCATGAAGGGCTGTTGAATTTTGTCAAAGACCTTTTCTGCATCTATTGAGATAATCATGTCGTTTTTATCATTGGTTCTGTTTATATGAAGGATTATATTTATTGATTTGCATATGTTGAACCAGCCTTGCATCCCAGGGATGAAGCCCACTTGATCATGATGGATAAGCTTTTTGATGTGCTGCTGGATTTGGCTTGCCAGTATTTTATTGAGGATTTTCACATCAATGTTCATCAGGGATATTGGTCTAAAATTCTTTTTTATTGTGTCTCTGCCAGGTATCAGGATGATGTTGGCCTCATAAAATGGGTTAGGGAGGATTCCCTCTTTGTCTATTGATTGGAATAGTTTCAGAAGGAATGGTACCAGCTCCTCCTTGTACCTCTGGTAGAATTTGGCTGTGAATCTGTCTGGTCCTGGACTTTTTTTGGTTGGTAGGCTATTAATTATTGCCTCAATTTCAGAGCCTGTTATTGGTCTATTCAGCGATTCAACTTCTTCCTGGCTTAGTCCTGGAAGGGTGTATGTGTCCAGGAATTTATCAATTTCTTCTAGATATTCTAGTTTATTTGTATACAGGTGCTTCTAGTATTCTCTGATGGTAGTTTGTATTTCTGTGGGATCAGTGGTGATATCTCCTTTATCATTTTTTATTGTGTCTATTTGATTCTTCTCTTATTAGTCTTGCTAACAAACAGTCTTATCAATTTTGTTAATCTTTTCAAAAAACCAGCTCCTGGATTGATTTTTTTGAAGTGTTTTTTATGTCTCTGTCTCTTTCAGTTCTGCTCTGATCTTAGTTATTTTTTGCCTTCTGCTAGCTTTTGAATGTGTTTGCTCTTACTTCTCTAGTTCTTTTAGTTGTGATTTTAGGGTGGCAATTTTAGATCTTTCCTGCTTTCTCTTGTGGGCATTTAGTGCTACAAATTTCCCTCTAAACACTGCTTTAGCTGTGTCCCAGAGATTCTAGTATGTTGTGTCTTTGTTCTCATTGGTTTCAAAGAACATCTTTATTTCTGCCTTCATTTCATTATTTACCCAGTAGTCATTCAGGAGCAAGTTGTTCAGTTTCCATGTAGTTGTGCGATTTTGACTGAGTTTCTTAATCCTGAGTTCTAATTTGATTGCACTGTGGTCTGAGAGACAGTTTGTTATAATTTCTGTTCTTTTACATTTGCCAGGGAGTGCTTTACTTCCAATTATGTGGTCAATTTTAGAATAAGTGCGATGTGGTGCTGAGAAGAATGTATATTCTGTTGATTTGGGATGGAGAGTTCTGCAGATATGTATTAGGTCTGCTTGTTGCAGAGCTGAGTTCAAGTCCTGGATATCCTTACTAACCTTCTGTCTTGATCTAATATTGACAGTGGGGTGTTAAAGTCTCCCATTATTATTGTGTGGGAGTATAAGTCTCCTTGTAGGTCTCTAAGGACTTGCTTTATGAATCTGTGTGCTCCTGTATTGGGTACATAAATATTTAGGATAGTTAGCTCTTCTTGTTGAATTGATCCCTTCACCATTATGTAATGGCCTTGTCTCTTTTGATCTTTGTTGGTTTAAAGTCTGTTTTATCAGACTAGATTGCAACCTGTGCTTTTTTTTGCTTTCCATTTGCTTGGTAGACCTTCCTCCATCCTTTTATTTTGAGCCTATGTGCATCTTTGCATGTGAAATGGATCTCCTGAATACAGCACACTGATGGTCTTGACTCTATCCAATTTGCCAGTATGTGTCTTTTAACTGGGGCATTTAGCCCATTTACATTTAAGGTTAAATGTGTGAATTTGATCCTGTCATTATGATGTTAACTGGTTATTTTGCTCGTTAATTGATGCAGTTTCTTCCTAGCATCAATGGTCTTTACAATTTGGCATGTTTTTGCAGTGGCTGGTACCAGTTGTTTCTTTCCATGTTTAGTGCTTCCTTCAGGAGCTCTTGTAAGGCAGGTCTGGTGGTGACAAAATCTCTCGGCATTTGCTTGTCTGTAAAGGATTTTATTTCTCCTTCACTTATGAAGCGTAGTTTGGCTGGATATTAAATTCTGGGTTGAAAATTCTTTTAAGAATGTTGAATATTGGCCCCAACTCTCTTCTGGCTTGTAGGGTTTCTGCTGAGACATCCACTCTTCGTCTGATGGGCTTCCTTTTGTGGGTAACTCGACCTTCCTTCTCTGGCTGCCCTTAACACTTTTTCCTTCATTTCATCCTTGATGAATCTGATGATTATGTGTCTTGGGGTTGCTCTTCTCGAGGAATATCTTTGTGGCGTTCTCTGTATTTCCTGAATTTGAATGTTGGCCTGCCTTGCTAGGTTGGGGAATTTCTGCTGGATAATATCCTGAAGAGTGTTTTCCATCTTGGTTCCTTTCTCCCCATCACTTTCAGATAAACCAATGAAACGTAGATTTGGTCTTTTCACATAGTCCCATATTTCTTGGAGGCTTTGTTCGTTTCTTTTTACTCTTTTTTCTCTAACCTTGTTTTCTCACTTTATTTCATTAATTTGATCTTCAATCATGGATACGCTTTCTTCCACTTTATCGAATCGGCTATTGAAGCTTCTGCATGCGTCACGAAGTTCTTGTGCCATGGTTTTCAGCTCCATCAGGTCATTTAAAGTCTTCTCTACACTGTTTATTCTAGTTAGCCATTCATCTAATCTTTTTTCAAGGTTTTTAGCTTCCTTGCGATGGGTTTGAACATCCTCCTTTAGCTCAGAGAAGTTTGTTATTACTGACCTTCTGAAGCCTACTTCTGTCAACTTGTCAAAGTCATTCTCCGTCCAGCTTTGTTTCATTGCTGGCAAGGAGCTGCAATCTTTTGGAGGAGAAGAGTCACTCTGGCTTTTAGAATTTTCAGCTTTTCTGCTCTGATTTCTCCCCATCTTTGTGGTTTTATCTACCTTTGGTCTTTGATGTTGGTGACCCACAGATGGGGTTTTGGTGTAGATGACCTTTTTGTTGATATTGATGCTATTCCTTTCTGTAAGTTTTCCTTCTAACAGTCAGGTCTCTCAGCTGCATGTCTGTTGGAGTTTGCTGGAGGTCCACTCCAGACCTGTTTGCCTAGGTGTCACCAGCAGAGGCTGCAGAACAGCAAATATTTCAGAACAGCAAATATTGCTGCCTGATCCTTCCTCTGGAAGCTTTGTCCCAGAGGGGTAGCTGCCTGTATGAGGTATCTGTCAGCCCCTACTGGGAGGTGTCTGCCAGTTAGGCTACATGGGGGTCAGGGACCCACTTGAGGAGGCAGTCTGTCCATTCTCAGAGCTCAAACGCTGTGCTGGGAGAACCACTGCTCTCTTCAGAGCTGTCAGACAGGGATGTTTAAGTCTGCAGATGTTGACTGCTGCCTTTTGTTTGGCTATGCCCTGTCCACAGAGGTGGAGTCTAGAGGCAGTAGGCCTTGTTGAGCTGCAGTGGGCTCCACCCAGTATGAGTTTCCCAGCCACTTTGTTTACCTACTAAAGACCCAGCAATGGCAGATGCCCCTCCCCCACCAGGCTGCTGCCTTGCAGTTTGATCTCAGACTGCTGCATTAGCAGTGAGCAAGGCTCCATGCGCATGGGACCTGCCAAGCCAGGCACAGCAGAGGATCTCCTTGTCTGCCAGTTGCTAAGACCTTGGGAAAAGTGCAGTATTTGGGCAGGAGTGTCCTGTTTTTCCAGGTAGTCTGTCACGGCTTCCCTTGTGCTTCCAGGGTGAGGCGATGCCCCACCCTCCTTTGGCTCGCCCTCTGTGGGCTGCACCCACTGTCCAACCAGTCCCAACAAGATGAACCAGGTACCTCAGTTGGAAATGCAGAAATCACCCATCTTCTTCATCAATCACACTGGGATCTGCAGACCGGAGCTGTTCCTATTCAGCCATCTTGCGACTGTCTGTCTTTTAACTACCAAGTTTAGACCATGTATATTTGTTAAAATTTTTATTAGAGTACTACCATACTAGTTTTTTGTGCTAGTTTCCCTGAAATTTTCTATACTTTTTTTCCCCAATTCTTTTCTCACCATTTAGATTGAGTTATTTTTATTCTATTTCTTCCTTTTCTCTACTTGCTTACTTGGAAATTGCACACTCTTTATTATCTTTTTTTGAGATGGGGGTCTCACTCTGTCACCCAGGCTGGAGTACAGTGGCACGATCATGGCTCACTGCAGCCTCAGCTTCCCAGGCTCAAGCGATCCTCCTCACTCAACCTCCCAAATAGCTGGGACTACTGGTGTGTGTCACCATGCTTGGCTAATTTTTTAAACATTCTTTACAGACAGGGTCTTGCTGTTTCCCAGACTGATCTGAAACTCTTGGGCTCAAGTGATCCTCCAACCTCAGCCTCCCAATATGCTGGGATTACAGGCATGAGCCACTGTGCCCAGCCACTGTTTTCTTAATTACCTTTAAAATGTTTACTTTTAAAGTCAAAGTTGATCAGTAATTCTACACTCCTAAAAACTTTGATCATCCTCCTTCTTTTTCACTTTGGTATCCGATATTTTTCCACTATTTTCCCCCACCACAGATTAGTTAATATCATTTTGTTACTGATTTTTGCAATTAGTATTTGCTTATGTTTTACATCATGTATTCTAATTACTCTGTTCATTAGTCTTTCTCATATTTCAATGTGTTCTAGGCTCAATTTAATTTTCAGAAAGAATAGCCTTTGGAAGTTCATTCAGTAATTAACAATGGTAACCTCGCTGATGTTTTTTGCCATAAAGTGTGTATTTTCAAAAAGCTAGAAGAGAGGATTTTGAATGTTTGTAACAAAGAATGTTTGAGGTGATGGATATGCTAATTATCCATGCTAATTATCCTGATTTGATTACACATATGCACATTTTGAAATATCACTTCATATCCCATAAACATGTACAATTCTTACATGTCAACTAAAAATTTTAAAGACTATTATGCCATTTTTATTGAATAATGGGTTGACAGATATTTTCTCTTGGCACTCTGAACACAGACTTCTGACTCCTATGTTTACTGTAGAGAATTCTGCTATCAATCTAATTGTTATTTCTTTGAAATAATCCACCTTTTCTCTGTGGCTGCTCTTTTGATCTTTTGTCTTTTGTGTTATGCAGTTATCCTTTAATGTATCTACCTATGGATTTGTTATTTATGTGCTTGGGATTTGTTGTGCTTAATTCGGAGCCTCTAGTCATTTATTAATTCTGCAAAATTGTCAGTATCTTTTTGAATAATTCTCCCACATTCTCTTTATTTTCTCCATCTTGTATTTCCATTAGTGACTTCGTTACCACCATTTGATTGTAGACTGAAGTTTTAGTCTACCCTTTCATTGAAGTGTGATTCTCCTATGATCCTGGCTTTGTGAAGAGGTCCCAGTTTCAACTCCCCAACTTATGCCCACCTCCTGCATGCATCTGTTGAAACACACACTTAGGTTTACTAACCTCCTGCATGCATCTGTTGAAACATACACTTAGTTTTACTAAGATAGGAAACTATCCTGAGAACAGCTGCCTCTATCCACTTACTATTTATATTTTGGTTCTGCCTCTGTATTTCCCTTATATTCCTGTGATCTCAAATACACATTTGAGAAGGTATTTCTTACATTTTATCAACTTATCTAAGCGCTTTGTAGCTTAAAGTTACACATATAAAATCTAGACTGCTGTATTGCCGAAAGCAGTCTATATTTTTTGTTATAATATTTGAATGACTCAGGCTTTTCCATTGTCCTGGTTAGATAATTAAAGAATATAATTTTCATTATCCTAAGGTACTTTTCAAGTATTAAAAAAAGTTAGGAACTTGCTCTTCCCTACTTTAGCTAAAGATTCATTTGTCAAATCCTCCCCTGAACCAAAGGAGAAAATAACAAAGCAAAACAAGACAACAAATCACCAAGCAAAGGATGAAGTGTGGGTCTCATGGAATTTACACTCTGCACTTTATCTTGCACAGTTGCTGAAGTTCATCTGAGGTTTTAAATGGCATTAATTTTGTCAAGTAACATTTTCTGAGCATCCAAATGTATTCATTTTGCTGATGAGCGATCCATCTCAAAGTGTGAATATCACAAAATTCCAGAGAAAAGATGCTGGTTATTGTAAGGAACTTAGAGGAAGTACACCTGCCTTAGCCTTCACATCATTGACAACTCCTTTTTATGTGCATGAATGAACAGCAGGGTGGGAGTGATGCAACTGTACCACAGATTTCCCGTGGACTACCTGTCCACACCATTATGGAAAATCATCAGGCAATTTGTTCTCATGCATGACTGCAGGTCTATTCAGTGGGTGGTAGCACTTTTTGAATAGACTCATTCACCATTTTACCTTGAAGGCAGCTAGAAGGGAGACCAAATTTAATCCCTTTGCAGGTGATTATAGTAGTCACAGTTCTTCACCGTAAAGGAACAGATAAAATGCAGAATTTACCATAGAAAATCCTGGATTTTTCCAGCAATGCTTAACATTTTTCAAAGCAATCACCAGAAAATACTGATCATTTGAGAAAGAGGTGATTGAAACAAAATATTTAAGCAACTTTTCATATGGATAATGCAAGCAAAAAAAAAAAGTTTTATCCATATCTAGAGCAGTGCTTCTCAAAGTTTAATGGGCATTTGAATCACTGCCAGCATTCTTGTTAAAATGAAAATTCTACTCATAGATTGATGGACGGCGGCGGGGGTGGCGGTGGGGGAGGTGGGGGGTGATGCAACCTTAACTAATGAACTCACAGGCGACAATGTTGCTGTTGATGAACCTCATTTTGAGTGACAAGGTCATAAAAGACTCAGGCAAAATGGGTTATACTAGAATAATCTGCATTTGAGCTATCCAATACAGTAGCCACCAGCCTCACATGGCAATTGTGCACTCAAAATGTGGCTAATCCAGATTGCAAGGCACTATAACTGTAAAGTGCACTCTGAATTTTGAAGATTTACTTAAGAAAAAATATATAAAATAAGCCATCTTTTAATCTGACTACATGTTGAAATAATATTTGGGCATATTGGGTTAAACAAAATTTGTTATTAAATATATGTCACTTTATACTTTAATGTGTTTAATGTGACTACTAGAAAACTTAAAATTCCATATGTGGCTCAAATTTTGTTTCTCTATTAGTTTCCTATTGCTGCTGTAACAAATTACTACAAAATCAGTGCCTTAAAGCAACACAAATTTACCATCTTACAATTAGTTCTAGAGATCAGAAATCCTAACATCAAGGTTCAGCAGGAAACTAAGAAAGACTGTTTCCTTATTTTTTCCAACTTTTAGAAGCTACCTTTATTCTTTGGCTATGGCCCCTTTTTCCATCTTCAAAGTCAGCAGAAGCATAGTATCTTCAAGTCTCTGTCTCTGTCTCTTTCTCTCTCTCCTACTTCTGTTATAGTATCTCCTTTTCTTATTCTGATTCTCCCTTCCTCTTATAAGGACCCTGGTGATTACCTTGTATCCACCCAAATAATCCAGGATAATCTCCCCATCTCAAGATCCTTAATTTAATCATATCTACAAATTCCCTTTGCCATGTGAAATAGCATATTCACAGGTTTCAGGGATTAGGATGTGGACATCTTGGCGGGATTTTGTCTACCTCAGTTTCCATTGGACAGCACTGATCTACATAATTCATCCATTTTGCATTACGCCTTAGCTAGCTGTGTACTCTAATCACTATACAAATGGAGTCAGGAATATGAAATATTTTATTATTTGAGTATCGCAATGCCAAATATAGGGTTAAAAAAAGCTGAATGTATTTTTTAATGGAGTCCAATTTCTGAATAGATTCAATGTAATATAAACAGGTTTTGTGATAAGTATTGAAAATAATGCAGAATACTGGATTCACTTTCTAATGTAAGATATTTTTATGGCCCTGAATTCCTTCTATTAATTGGTAGATGAGGGGTAATGAATTTAAATGATTAATGAATATAAAGGATAAAGTCTGGGCAGAAGAGTCAAAATCTGCTTACAGCATAATGTGCCTAAAAGACAGTGTAACTTTCAGAGCTGATTCTCCTAGTAAATTGTTTATAAATTTATTGAAAAATTATTTTGGGGTACTCCTATATGAACACATTTGAGAGAGCTGAAATGTTTTTGGACTCTAGCTGCTCACAACCTAGCAGTGAAATAAGACATCAACACCAATGGCAGATGGCCCAGATAAGGGATGAAAAATATCACCTGGGTGGTGGCGATACTAAGGAGTTGAGAGGAAGGAATAACTGCAGTGTGGCCAGGTCTTAGCTCAAAATGATCCAGGAAGATTGCTTGGAAAAAGCAGACTTTGACCTGAATTTTCAAGAATGGAAATAAATTCAATCTGAATACCTTAAGAATTGAGTTCAACAATTCCATAAGTCTTCTGTTTTGTTTAAGAGGCACATTTTGTAATAAATACTGATGTTGGCAGTATTGAGTTTTTCTCTTTTTTTATTTCTTAAACATTAACCTTGGAAGTTAGATCAGTAGAGGAAGCAAAGGACACAGAAACTGAGGGCAAGGGAAAAACATTTAAAAAATGAAAATTATTGCAGTTTTCTCACCACATACTTCCTATCTTCAATACAAAATAACTTGTGTTCAGATTTCAGAAATATAGCCATAAATCAGCTTGTCAATATAAGAAACTGGCTTATTTTCAGGATATTGTAGGCACATGCTCTAACTTACTATACATTTCAAAACATTTAAGATTCTGTTATGGTCTAAATATACCACCCTTGCAGAAAATTTCCATATTTATAAATTATACATAGACCTACATTATCCTTCTATCTATGTATTCATCCATCCATCTATTAAACAGCAACTTTATCCTGAGGGATCTACCAGGATTCCAATTTGAGGAATCTGCAGGGAGCAGCCTGAAAATCCAAGGCCCTATTTTATCATGGTTATTAATTAAGCATGTCTAAGTGCCAGGCATTTCCAGAGCCTGCACAGACACAGGGCCTCACACTTTGGTTACTACTGGAGCTCACATAGGACTGGACAGCAATTTGTTTCAACTGGAGGAAGAAGCAGGTGAGGCCAGTGCCTGCGTGAGGCATGATCAAGGCAGACAGAGAGAGGTGGCTGCTTCAGACAATCCAGAGCAGTAACTACCATCTCTTTACAAGATTGAAATGTCTCATAAAATATTTATTGGATGAAATACAGAATTTCCCACAAGTGATAGCAAATATTTTATAGCAAAAATAAAATGAGGCTAGAAAAAAGATGCCTGCTTTCATGAAAATTCAGTTTGGTCAAGACACAGCTTCAGCAGACAGTACCCTTTTTCATTTTTCCGAGACCAGCAGAATTTGGCCCCGTTTTCAAAGAACTGAGATACAAGTTGTTAAGTGTCCAGTGCTCTCACATGGCTTCACCAATGATTTAGCATTAGTTGGACCCCTCTAAGAGATGGTTGTCTTTTCTAGAATCAAAATTAGTGGCAGAAAGAGAGTCAAAGCCAGGACTCCTTCCCACGCACTTTCCATGATCCATGCTACTTCTCAGGAACGTGGAACAATTTAGCATTCATAAGGTGGCAGGGCATTCTGAAAAATTGTGTCTCTCTTTAGAACTTCAGCCTACTGCTCTGAAAAACCTGTCTTGGTGTATGCCTCACCCCATCTTTATTACCCCCATTTTACAAGTCACATGGGAAAATAAACAGTGTTGATAGTACTTTCTTGTAGATAAATAATAAAATTTGAGGAAGACGACTTCTGCTTCTGAGAATATGGAATAGACATGTTATCCCTATTCCTCTCTATAAGTGCAACTAAAAATCCTAGGTATTATATATAAAACAGAGAAAATAAGGCAAAATGGCTAGGGACTTCAGGACCCACAGAATGACAGTGTTGAGTTTCCCAGATTTTCTTTTTGTCTCATACATTTCAGACTTGGAGCTGAAGAAGCTGGCAACCAAAAGCCACCAAAGGGTGTGGGCATAGAAAAGGCTCAACGAAAGCTTGTTCTCTCTAGCCAAAAGAACAGCAAACAGTAGCCTATAAGAGAAAACTTTTAGACAATAACCATTCTACTTCAGCCTAATACTATGCCCACCCACGCCAGCAAAGACCAAGTGGGGAGCCAAACGCCAGGGTGGTGTTAGAGGAAGCCAAGTAAGATGCAGTAATTCTCATCCTTGCTAAGAGGTAAATAGCACACCCTTCCCCCGTGATATCAGAGGACACCATGTGAAAAGCCTGACTATCCACACCTCTACAGAGGAGGGGAGAGCAGTCTAAACTTTATATGGAAAGGGAAAAGAATTCAAATATCTAAAACCATTTTTAAAAGGAAAGTAAAGTCTATCTGATTTCAAGACTACAAGTAAAGTCTACCTGATTTCAAGGCTACAGTAATCAGGATATTATTATATTGGCAGAGGGATAAACATATAGACCAATGAATGTGAATCTCCAATTATCTCAAAATGAAAGTTTTAATGAAAAAATTATTCTATAAGCAATATATTCATATAGGTCTCATTTTTTTTATGAAGCTGTGTCTACATAGAAAATATTGCTGAAGAGTTGAGGGGTCTTTTCCCTATACAAGATCTTCACAATTGGAGAAATAATTTTAGTATATAATTAAAACTGAATCATGAGTTATATTTACATAATACTTAGCCTTATATTTTAAAATACTTTGAGTGTTGTTAAGTCAAAATCCAGATACAAAGCCAAAATTCAGTCTATGATCTAGACAGTTTTTTTATGTTGTTGGTTTTCTGTTTGTTGTTGCGTTGTTTTTGTTTTGTTTTGTTTTTGAGACAGGGTCTCACTCTGTTCCCCAGGCGGAAGTGCAGTGGCACGATCATAGCTCACTACAGCCTCAGTCTTCTGGGCTCAAGCAATCCTCCCACCTCCTGAGTAGCTGGGACTACAGGCTTGTGCCACCATGTCTGGCTGATTTATTTAAATTTTTTATTTTTAATAGAAATGATGTCTTACTATGTTGCCAGGGCTGGTCTTGAATTCCTGGACTCAAGTGATCCTCCGGCCTCGGCCTCCCAAAGTGTTAGAGTGGGATGAGCCACCACACCCAGCCATCTGAAGTCTCAGATGATTGTTAGCATTTTTTAGCAATTAAGTATTTTTTTTAATAATTTTACTTTTGCCAGGCAGCCTGAATATGTTTCTAAGCAATAAAGTATTTTGAAATTAAGGTACAAACATTGGGTTTTTTTAAGATATAATGTTATTGTACACTTAATAGACTGCAGTATAAACATAACTTTTATATGCACTGGGAAACCAAAAAAATGTATACAATTAGCTTAATTGTGATATTTCTTTTATTGCAGTGGTCTTGAACCAAACTCAGTATCTCTGAGGTATGCCTGTAAATATAAGACACACAATTGAAATATATATGTGTGTATATATATACACACATACATACGTACATATACACACACTCAAAAATATCCATTATTCTTAACTCATGGAAATTAATTCATGACACCCCACTAAATGCAAATTAGTGTTAATTAATATAGTTGGTAATTGTTCTTTTCTGATACAAGGGCCTATATTCAATTTTAATCAATAAGCACAAAAATTGGTTAACTCAATTTTACTCTTAATATTTTGTTGATCTGTAAGTAGTTCATTTATTTAAAAGCTTTTGTATCCTTCAGCAACATTTCTGAAAAAATGATGTAAATTTCAATCCTCAAATAATAGATAACACTAGTATCAAACACTTGTACTGCACGTTAGGATTTAAAATTAAATTTACACAATCTATCACATTTGACCTTCCAACAACCCCTTAACAGCAATCATTGCACGGATTTCCTAGGGTATGTAGATGACTTTTCTAAGGCAACACAACCGTGAAACCCAACAAAGACTAACTCACATGTCATAGCACCAAGTTTAGCAACATTTCCCTATCGCCAATCTGACTTCCTGTCGGTGAATATTTGAGACCCACAAAGCAGCCGAATTTATTAAATATTGCTTTAACTAGAAAATTATACTCCTATGATTATACTGTTACAAAAGACAATCCTATTTTAAAAGAAGCGCTCCACTATTTATTTTGACAAGGAGAATATCAGCTAAACATTACAGACATTTATTTGAGATGTGGGTTTAACTGAAATGGATAGTATAGAGTCACTTTGACTTCAACTGGAAAAGGGGCACTATCTCCAAACCCAGAGCGTAAGAAAGCACAGAAAATTGAAGACAAACAAGTGTCTGAAAATGACATGGTAATTGCTTCAAAATATGAGCCACTGCTTCATAATTTAAGTCCCTCTAAGGCCAGATATGCCTTAGTCATCTTTGGAAATCAGTATCGTTGAGTCAATGAATCTTTTGGCTGCTTAGCCTTCTCCGTGGTAGGAACAGTAAGTGTCATAAGGCAATGATTACGTTAGTTTTGTGTATGTATTTATTCACTGCCCAGTTGTCCTGTTTTGCTCCTTGGAGCATTTCTGTGTCCTCATCATTTGCATTCTTAACATGCCAATCGGCTCTTTATTCTCTCGCTGAGTACTTATTCTCTGAGGTATCCCAGAAATGCACAATTGCTCTTGTCCAGCCTATAGATCAAACTCCAATCTAATTTGCAAAACCAAGTAAATACAAAGTAGGCTGCACATAATTCAGACCTCATCTTGCACTGATTAAGCTGTCTGATTCCAGCTTTCACATTTCCCTCTTTTCACTTAATGTTCTCCCCACTATCTCTTCACAACAGATACTTGCCGGCTCATTTTTGTTCTTTGAGTGCTGCATTAGCTTCTCTTTAAAAACAGTCAAAAAAAACCCTTTTGTTATTTAGAAGTCTAGGGAATTCGTTGGCTCCTTCTCAATTTATGGGTACCATCCTGAAGAGGATACACTGCGGAACTCCAGGTCTTTAATATTCCCCTCTTGAGACATGGACACAGTCACGTGCTATTTTAGAAGGTAATATGTCAAGCCAATTATGTGCCCTGTGGAAAGGCTTTTAGTGCTTTTTAACGTTATCTTTCAAGAAGCTCAGATTTCTGTTTGTAACAAAGTACTCCACAAATTCTTACTCAGTAGATAGAATAAAACATACATATAGCAAAGCTAAAGAGCCACCATTGTGGTTAAGAAGTTTAATCAGGAACATTATCAGGAATTTTTCTAGCCTAACCTGAGTTACAGGTCAAATACCATGCTTTTTACTAGAAGATTCCTAAACTGCAGTCCAGGACAGACTTTAGTGGCCCAGCAATACCATCAAAACATATGTATCATCGTGTAACTACATATTAGATGAGAGGTTCTCAATGTGTGGTCCCCTAACCAGCAACATCAATATCACCTGGGAATTTGTTAGAAATGTTAGAAACTCTGGGATGGGACCACCACAGCCTGTGTTTCAGTAAACCCTGATGCATGCTGAAATATAGGAATCACTGCTCCAAAGAAAGGATGGATGGCTTTCCTAGGTAGTCTGCTCTCATCTCCTACCACCCCCTGCCTCACTCAGCCCCAGCCACGCTGACCTCCTTGTAACACCCCAGGCATTCCCTGACTTGGGACCTTTGAGCTAACACCTCCCAGACTTCAAACACTCTTCCCTCAGATATGTGTGCAGCCAATTCCCTTACCTTCTTTATATCCTTGCTCAAATGTTACCTTCTCCATGAGTTCTACTCCAGCCACCCTATTTTAAATTACACCCTGCCCCACTGCATCTACCAGCACTTCTGACCCTCTCTCTCCTGCTCTTTTTGTTTTTCTAAAACATGTCACCTCCTGTGTATTAGATAATTGACTTCCGTTTTATGGTTTTTGCTTGTCTAACTCCCTGCCTCTCAGAATATTAGCTCCACAAGGACAACAGTCTTTGCTTTGTTCTGAGTGCCTGGAATAACATTTAGCACAGAGTAGGTACTCACTAAGTAATTATTAAATCAGTGAATGAGTACTCAAAGGAATTCATAACCCTAAAAGGGATAAAAAACACTATCCCAGAGACAATTTGGTAATTTTCTTTCACAGGAGATTCCTTTCTTAGAGCCAATTCGCCTGCTATTTTCATGTTGTTCCATGTGCTACTTGGAAAGATGGAGATAAAAGGTAGAGAAAATGTTTAAGAATGATGTTGGGCAGAAGTTAGAACTGTTTGTGTAAACTCCCTGTTTAATTATATTTTTGCCTTTCAGGTTGTGATTTCTGAGTTTTTCAAATAAATACATATTAACTAATTTAAATCTCCTAAGAAACTTATTAGATACCACACTTATCCATCTTTTATAAATGAGGAATGGGGACACAGAAAGATTAATATTTGCCCAGGTTCACACACAAGATATATGAAAGAGATAGAACTTGAACCTAGCAATCTGACCCTATAGTATAACTCTTAACAGCTATACTATATCTAATAAAACCATTTCACCATTTCAAAGTTAATAAGTCTTACCTATGTATTAGCATTTAGAATGCTTTATCATAATTTTTATAGTTAGATCTTCCCTGCTAGGCTAGAAAAAAATTTTTAAGGGGGAATCCTTTCTTGTTCATCATCCCTACCTACCTAGTGCCTAGCATAATATTATTGGACAGATGGATGAATGGGTGGATGGATGGATGGATGGATGGATGGAGAAGGATGTAAGTTTCAGGCTGGCTGTTACATTCAGCTCTAAGATAATTAAACAGTCCCTTGAAACTCCAGAAATAAATTAATAAGCTTTGGTTTTTCCTCAAATCTGTCAGATAAGCCTGAGGATTTGCAATTGGAAAAAAAAAATGTGTAAGGGATCAGATAAGGGAAACTGAATGATAAGGACATTCGTCCCCAGGTGGTTTTGGCCACAGGGATGTCTATTTCTCCAACTGTCCTGCTCCCTTCCCCAAAAGATAAAGAGCAGCACCAGCAGGGGAGCAAAGGTTGCTGGGCTATGCCCCCTTCCTCTATGTGTGAGGCTGGAAGGATGAACCAGCTTCGCCTCAGTGACTGGACCCTTATTTTCATATGCAATCAGGACCCAACAATAAAAGTAAATTTTTTAAAACGCTATGCTTAGAATTGAAAGAATGCAGAAAGAACGAAATTGCCTTCACGGCTGCCTGACCATCCTAGAGAATCCTTTAACCCTATGCTTTCCTCCTGCTTCTGTCTCATTGTATGAAATACTGTATCCAGAAGACATTTTCTTAATATTTAAACGTAGCATCTTACAAATGGATGGCATCACAGCAGATCCCTGAGGATGCTATAAGGCTCAGCCTCCTTGTCACCCAGGATGGTTTTAACTTGCTTATCTCATTTCCTGCCTCTGCTCCTGGGTTGGCTAGAAAAAGGAAAGATCCAATTTCCATGCTTGGCCTGAGGATGGTCCAAGGCCTTTCTCTGCAGACCCCATGGCTGCTGCCCTCTGCTGGAATGATGAGGCCTGAAGTCCTTCCATCACAGATTCCAAGTGTTCCTTTTAAAATACTTTAGCAACTCTTGTCAATATAAACAAAGCGGCCCAACTAAAGGTTCCATGGCAATTAGGAAATTTACTTGGCAGCAGGTAACTTTAGAAAGGTAGTTATTTATCCTCATTAGGGCTATCATACACGTGTCGGCAGAGAGGGGAAGCTTCTCTCCACACCTGGGAAATCTAAAACTGCACGCGCTGTTTGTTTCTAAGTCTCTGGCTCCTGAATGCCAGTCCAGGGGCAGACGCCACTCAGACTCCATCAGAACCACCTGGGAAGCTTTTCCAAAATACTGACTCCTGGGTCTAGTGATAGAGATTCTGATTCATTAACTAAGAGATAAAACCAGGGAAGCAGTTCGTAATTTTTAAGAGCTCCTCATGTGATTCTGATGGGCAATCAAGTTTAAGAGTTACTAGCAAGACTTTTGAATTATGTATCATCTTGAAATACAATTTTCTTTTTTAAATGAAAGTATCTTTAGTATTTATTATGAAATGTTTTATTCTCATGTTAACACTTCAAAAATCTAGAACAAGATGAATAAAAAACTAAATAATTGCTTTAAAAAAATCTTATTACCCAGAGGCAATCACTGCTAACCTTTTGGAGAAATTTTTCCATACAATTTGAAGTGAATATATAATTTTATTTTTTATTTTTATTATACTTTAAGTTCTAGGATACATGTGCACAACGTGCAGGTTTGTTACATATGTATACATGTGCCATGTTGGTGTGCTGCACTCATTAACTCCTCATTTACATTAGGTATATCTCCTAATGCTATGCCTCCCCCCTCCCCCCACCCCACAACAAGCCCTGGTGTGTGTTCCCTTTCCTGTGTCCAAGTGTTCTCATTGTTCAATTCCCACCTATGAGTGAGAACATGAGGTGTTTGGTTTTCTGTCCCTGCAATAGTTTGCTCAGAATGATGGTTTCCAGCTTCATCCATGTCTCTACAGAAGACATGAACTCATCCTTTTTTGTGGCTGCATAGTATTCCATGGTGTATATGTGCCACATTTTCTTAATCCAGTCTATCATTGATGGACATGGGTTGGTTCCAAGTCTTTGCTATTGTGAATAGTGCCACAATAAACATACGTGTGCATGTGTCTTTATAGCAGCATGTCTTATAATCCTTTGGGTATATACCCAGTAATGGGATTGCAGGGTCAAATGGTATTTCTAGTTCTAGATCCCTGAGGAATTGCCACACTGTCTTCCACAATCATTGAACCAGTTTACAGTCTCACCAACAGTGTAAAAGTGTTCCTATTTCTCCACATCCTCTCCAGCACTTGTTGTTTCCTGACTTTTTAATGATCTCCATTCTAACTGGTGTGAGATGCTATCTCATGGTGGTTTTGATTTGCATTTGTCTGATGGCCAGTGATGATGAACATTTTTTCATGTGTCTGTTGGCTGCATAAATGTCTTCTTTTGAGAAGTGTCTGTTCATATCCTTCACCCACTTTTGGATGTGTTTTTTTTTTTCTTGTAAATTTGTTTGAGTTCTTTGTAGATTCTGGATATTAGTCCTTTGTTAGATAAGTAGATTGCAAAAAATTTCTCCCATTCTGTAGGTTGCCTGTTCACTTTGATGGTAGGTTTCTTTTGCTCTTGAGTTTAATTAGATCCCATTTGTCAATTTTGGCTTTTGTTGCCATTGCTTTTGGTGTTTTAGACATGAAATCCTTGCCCATGCCTATGTCCTGAATGGTATTGCCTAGGTTTTCTTCTAGGGTTTTTATGGTTTTAGGTCTGACATGTAAGTCTTTAATCCATCTTGAATTAATTTTTGTATAAGGTGTAAGGAAGGGATCCAGATTCAGCTTTCTACATATGGCTAGCCAGTTTTCCCAACACCATTTATTAAATAGGGAATCCTTTCCCCATTTCTTGTTTTTGTCAAGTTTGTCAAAGATTGGATGGTTGTAGATGTGTGGTATTATTTCTGAGGGCTCTGTTCTGTTCCATTGGTCTATATCTCTGTTTTGGTACCAGTACCATGCTGTCTTGGTTACTGCAGCCTTGTAGTATAGTTTGAAGTCAGGTAGTTTGGTGCCTCCAGCTTTGTTCTTTTGGCTTAGGATTGTCTTGGCAATGCGGGCTCCTTTTTGCTTCCATGTGAACTTTAAAGTAGTTTTTTCCAATTCTGTGAAGAAAGTCATTGGTAGCTTGATGGGGATGGCATTGAATCTATAAATTACCTTGGGCAGTATGGCCATTTTCACGATACTGATTCTTCCTATCTGTAAGCATGGAATGTTCTTCCATTTGTTTGTGTCCTCTTTTATTTCGCTGAGCAGTGGTTTGTAGTTTTCCTTGAAGAGGTCCTTCACATCCCTTGTAAGTTGGATTCCTAGGTATTTTATTCTCTTTGAAGCAATTGTGAATGGGAGTTCACTCATGATTTGGCTCTGTTTGTCTGTTATTGACATACAGGAATGCTTGTGATTTTTGCACATTGATTTTGTATCCTGAGACTTTGCTGAAGTTGCTTATCAACTTAAGGAGATTTTAGGCTGAGATAATGGGGTTTTCTAAATATACAATCATGTCATCTGCAAACAGGGACAATTTGACTTTCTCTTTTCCTAATCGAATACCCTTTATTTCTTTCTCCTGCCTGATTGCCCTGGCCAGAACTTCCAACACCATGTTGAATAGGAGTGGTGAGAGAGGGCATCCCTATCTTGTGCCAGTTTTCAAAGGGAATGCTTCCAGTTTTTGCCCATTCAGTATGATATTGGCTGTGGTATAATTTTAAATAGATGTCCATTTCCTTAGCTAAACTTTACACATGTGTACTAATCATTCTGTTAAGCAAGAGTATGGATTCTGAGGACAGGCTTTGGCAGAAATTTCATGACAAAATTAGAAATTGTATAAAATTCTCCATAGGACCTGATACAAAAGGGACTATACTGTGAAGAAATGTTTATGTTTACTGAGCGATATTCTATCTCATTAGATGTTAGAATTTTTCAAGTTAGTGCTAGCCCAAATATCGGCAAGTGAACCAAAAACCTTCAAATATGTATACGAGAGTCTGAGAATGGAAGAAAATGAAGGCAAGTGTTAGGAAAAAGTGAGCGAGTGAAAGAGTAGGGTTGCTAGATAAAATACAGATTTCAAATTTAATTTCACATAAATAATTTTTGAATATATGTCCCAATTTGTTTATCTGAAATTCAAGTTTAGTTAGGAATCCTGTGCTTTTCTTTCTAAATCTCACAGCCCTGGGAGGAGGGGCCCCATGCTTTGCTGAAAAGAGTTGGCTCAGGGTAGAAGCAGAGGGTGGGCAGATACATGACTAGACTTCAGGTCAGGAACAAGGTCAAGGCAAAGGTTCACCAGCTCTGACATGTCTCAGAATCTGGCACAGCTCTGCCACATTTCAAAGTCAAACCCTAACCGACCCCACAGCCAAGTGCATGAAAGAACCAAACCGGTAGAGCTTTTCATTCACCTAAAGCAGTCACAGTCCCACCACTTTCGGAGGCCAAGGATGAGGATCACTTAAGGTCAGGAGTTCAAGACCAGCCTGGCCAACATGGTGAAACCCCATTTTTGCTAAAAATACAAAAATTAGCTGGGCATGGTGGCGCACACCTGTAGTCCCAGCTACTTGGGAAGCTGATGCAGAAGAATCGCTTGAACCCAGGAGACAGGGGTTGCAGTGAGCCGAGATTGTGCCACTGCACTCCAGCCTGTGTGACAGAGCAAGACACCATCTTGAAAAAAACGAAAATAAAGCAGTCCCGGTCCTTACCTGCACTCAACTCAATCTCTATGCATGGCGTGTTAAATCCGTCTCCCTGTGTAGCCTTTTCAGCTGCATATCTCAATCAGCTGAAAAAAGTGTTTAGCTCAGGAAAGTTTCCTGTAATGATTACTTTGATTACTCTTTTATTTCTACTCTTACAGTTTACTTGTAAACATAGAGATTTAGGTTGGAGTTCCATTTATTGTCCTCCGTGTTTACAGTTTTCTCGACCTCATTTTTATTTTTCCTTTCTTCTGCATCCTGGGGAAGCTTCCTAAGTTTGTCCAAGACTTGATTTTATCATTTGAACTCAGATGTTACTGTCTCCAATATAAATTTTTATTCTGCCTCCCATTCTTACTTTCCTTGCATTCTTGGCTTCTTTTACTCATAGCCCTTTTTAACCCTCATCCTGTTTTCTTTTAAAACAAAGCCTCTCCTTATGGTTTCTGCTCTTGCTTGTTACAGGATATAGCTTTTTACACCCTACTAAAGACCCCCAAATGATATTCTGAACTTTCTGGTTCCTAGAGCCTGACCTAGTATTTGCCAATAGAAATTCAGCATGTTTTCTAAATATACAGTCATGTCATCTGCAAACAGACAATTTGACTTCCTCTTCTCCTATTTGAATACCCTTTATTTCTTTCTCTTGCCTGATTGCCCTGGCCAGAACTTCCAATACTATGCTTTTACACTGTTGGTGGGAGCGTAAATTGGTTCAACCATTGTGGAAGACAGTGTGGTGACTCCTCAAGTCATCCTTCAACAGAAATACCATTTGACCCAGCAATCCTATTACTGGATATATACCCAAAGGATTACAAATCATTCTACTATAAAGATACATGCACACATATGTTTATTGCAGCACTATTTACAATAGCAAAGACATGGAACCAACCCAAATGCCCATCAATGATAGACTGGATACAGAAAATGTGGCACATATACACCATGGAATAATATGCAGCCATAAAAAAGAATGAGCTCATGTCCTTTTCAGGGACATGGATGAAGCTGAAAGCCATGATTCTCAGCAAACTAACACCAGAACAGAAAACCAAACACCGCATGTTCTCACTCATAAGTGGGAGTTGAACAATGAGAACACATGAACACAGGGAGGGGAACAACACACACCAAGGCCTGTCGGGGGGTTGGGGGCAAGGGGAGGGAGAACATTAGGGCAAATAGCTAATGCATACAGTCCTCAAAACCTAGATGGTGGGTTGAGAGGTGCAGCAAACCACCATGGTACATGTATACCTATGTAACAAACTTGCACATTCTGCACATGTATCCTGGAATTTAAAATAAAAAAATTAAAATTAAAACTAAAAAATGCAGAGGGCCCTCAAAAGAAAAAAAAAAGAAAAGAAATTGAGTGGATTATCTTTGGCCCAGCTTGCTTTTAGTCTGCTTAGGGTCTGGTCAAATCCTTTTCTCACATCTGCAGCAAACACAAGTTGATGTACTCAGCTGCTATCCCAGAGACCTTAAAACAGAATTGTTGCCTTCTATGGGTTCTACTGAACTGAAATGGGATCTTTGTATCCCTCATTTCCCATTCTTTTTTGACTTGAACAGAAGGGATCCATGAAAATCTGTAATCTCCAAGGTATTGTGCTGCCAAGGCTCTCCCTGCTTCTCTGCTTTATTGGGGAAAGTACCTCTGAATATACATTTGCCACAATTTTTCCCCACTTCCTATTCAAATAATAATTCTATCCTGCACTATAAATTATAGATTGGATAAGCCTTCCAACCTTCTTAACACAGCATAAGGCCTTTTCACAGCTGGATTTTTTTCCCTTCCTTCCCCATCCAGTCCTTACAATCTCTACCATGTATCCCCTACCCTGCAGTAACACCAAACCTCTCTTTTCTGTGAACACATCAGGCCCCTTCCTGCCACCTTGCCTTTGCACATGCTATTCTTCTCTGTGCATGCCCTCTGCTTGCCTGTAGTTGGAGGACTCCTACACATTCTGCAGTACCCAAGTCCAATGTTTCTTTCTCTGTGAAATCTTTTCTTGCTCCCCCAGCAGTTTATGGCTCCCTCTACTTTGTTTACGTAACACTTTGTACAGCCAAGTCCTCATAACACAAGTCACGGCCTGTTGTCCTTGTGCAATGCACAATACACACTGGACTAAATGAAGAGAGAGGAAACAATAGGCTGGTGCTTGAGGGTGGGATTCTGCTCATCTAAGTAGCAAAAATTGTCTCTACTGGCCCCTCTGCTCTTCCACAGTGGAAGATCTTGCCTAACCTTATAAAAATAAAAACAGATGACACAAATTAACAGTTATTGAGCATAACAGTTATGCAGAAAGCTCTGCCCTGGAGTAGGGAGAGGGAGGTCCAGATTCTATCACTTTTTAATTGTGTGCCCTCCAGCAACATTTTGACCTTCTGTGAGTTCCAGTTTCCTCATCTGCAGGATGAGAATAGAAATCTCCTTACACAATTGTTGTGAGAATTTAAAAAGACACTATTTCAGGGCTTGTAGAAGAGATCCTGGCACTTAGTAAATATTTAATAAAAATTTGCCATTAATAATAATCAGTTAGAGGAGACAAATTCAATATACAAAAGTAGGTACTTCAGTGGAATCAGAAACAGGCATTTAGCCCAACTCTGGAGTTGAGGAATGACACACCTGAGAAGCCTCAGAGAAGCGCCACTTCTGAACAGGCTGCCCTCTCTATGGGGTACCTCATCCTGACCCAGCCTGACTGGAGGACTCATCTGGTTTAGGCCCCACTTGGCAGAGGTCTGCTGCTCCAACCCAGAATATCACAGTCCCTGAGCAAGAGTGGGGATTCTGCAAGAAGCTGCCTCCATCACCAAGCAGCCATGTGAACCTAGGAAAGTAGCCCAACCTCTCTGGGCCTCCATGGCCTCGTCTGTAATGCCCCTTCTGGTGAGAGATACTGGAGTGATGAGAAGTCCTCAAAAGGCTGCCCTCAAAAGATCAGCTGACCCAATGTAAAGCAAAGATAAATGAGGTCTCTCCTGGACAGAAGGAACCTGACTCTCTCCCCCTGCCACCCATTATAGAAGAAGAGATCTGAAGAAGAAGGGGATCATGTTTGGAACGCTGGGCCCTTCTCAACAAGTGTCCAAATGGAAAAGGCAGACAGGTTGTATTGGAGAATTTGCATAGATCATGCCACTGCAAATGCCGTTTAATTCTTTCTAAAATGTTTCTCTCTGAAGTAGTGTAGGGCAAAAGTCCCCTGGCTGCATCCACAGCTCCTGGCTCAAATGGGAGATGTGATTCTCTCCTGATTGCCTCTGTGATCACCTCTTCTACTGGCCCCATCCCTCACCTGCACAGAGTAGAGAACACCAAGATTATTCACAAATTCACTCTGGAGCTGCTCACAGCATTGCTGTCTGCTAACTCCTGGTTTCCCCTGTGTAGGGAAAGGAACCTTGACACATTTCCAGAAGGCAACAGATGCCCAGGATGCAGCTGCCTTCATCTCTTTGTCAAAGTATGGCTAGATCAATTCACTAGCTTCCTGTGTTTACAAGGCTGAAGAAATGGCAACTTGGTGAAAAAGGAAAGTGGCCAGACAAAAGCTGGAGGCCGGCATTGATGGCTGGGAAATTAATTAACAAGAGAAAATCAGCAAGTAATTTTTCTTGAGCAAATGTGCTTTGTCTTTGAGCTTTTTTTTTTTAATGTTATGTCAGTTGGTTAATTGCCTTCGGACACTGAGTGACAATAAGACATGTTTGCCTGCTAAGATAAAGTTAATTGAAGGAAGTTAGTAATGAAAATATTGGACTCAGTCCATTCCAGGTAACATATGGCACTTGAAATTATAGCCACAGTGACTCCTAAATTTGCACATAATGTCTAAAAGCTTGGCTTCCAATAAACCAGCCATCAGCTATCCAGGGTTCTGTACCCATCACAAATGATGCAGGAATCTATAAACTATCAATCTTGAACATCACTGGAATACAGAAAGCGATGGTTCTCATCTCTAGAAAATCCATTAATAACATCTTCAGCATAGAGGCAAGCCTATTGTTTCTATATTTAACTATAATTTTATTTCTGAATATAAACTCAGATGGCTGGGTACATTCATTTTTAAAATATGTTTACCCCAAATACACAAATTGTTCAGTCTGCTAAGTCCTTCAATGGTGGAAACAGTGCCCAACAAATCAGGAAGCCTGGTTGTTCACTTAATTGACTATTGTATTGTTGGATCTGTAGAGATGAAAACTGGGAAGGATGTCAGGTCTCCAACCCTGCATAGACCCAGAGCCTAATTCTCTTAAAATGGGCCCCAAAGCCTAATTCTCTTAAAATGCCCCAAATCCCCCAATTTCTAAAGAGCTCTTTGGCCAGAATCTGTCATAAATTCAAGGGAAAGACTGCAATCACCTAGCGAGTGACAAAGCAGATGAGATTCAATTAGTCACTGGCTGAGGCATGTTCTGCTAGTGGTGAGAATTGCATGCATGTGAGAACATCTACAAAGACTGGTCCAGGGAGGGCAGACCCCACGCTGCTGATTATATGTGCTTCTGCTAGCAAACACAGAGCAACTCCCATGCCTACTGAGGCCCTGCTTCTCCAACTGTCCTCAAAACAGAGGAACAGGTATCTATAGCTCTCAAATCAAGGAATTGGAGGAGGAGGGCCTATTTAACTGTCCAGAGATGTTTTCTAATCATTCAGTGAAGGTTATTCCTGCTTCAATGGTGAAGGAGGAGAAGCAGCAGCAGCCAGGGAAGGGAAGGGGAGGTGGGGGGTGAAATGACAAGATCAAGGGAGTGGGTGCCATGGCGGCTAGGAAAGGATATAAAAGAGGAGACCCAAGAACATGGGGAAGTAGATGATCAAGGCCTGCCTCTGAAGAGGTCTCTGCCCTTCATGAGCCATGCAAACCTTGATCCCAAAACACAAGACAATGATCAGAGTTCCACCATCAGACACATGGTCAACAGTACCCTTGAGATGAAAACTTTAGATTTTTAAGACTAGATATGATTCCCCTAAATCACCACTATTTAAAAAAATAATACCAGAACTTAAACATAAAAAGATAAACTGCTTTGCTCCTAGCCTAAAGAGGAATATTTATGAGTACTTTTGTAGTAAGGTCGGTATCTACCATGAAAATGCCTGGCATTCATTTGTTGTTCACTGAACTGAACTCATCTGTCCTCAGAATGAACCAAACACAACACAACTGAGAATTCAGAAACCCAGTTAGGTTTCATGGCAGAGTAGAAATGAGCCCTAGGCCAAGGACTTCATGACAAAAACACCAAAAGCAATGGCAACAAAAGCCAAAATTGACAAATGGGATCTAATTAAACTAAAGAGCTTCTGCACAGCAAAAGAAACTACCATCAGAGTGAACAGGCAACCTATGCAATGGGAGAAATTTTTTACCATCTACCCATCTGACAAAGGACTAATATCCAGAATCTACAAAGAACTTAAATTTACAAGAAAAAATCAAACAACCCCATTCAAAAGTGGACAAAGGATATGAACAGACATTTCTCAAAAGAAGACATTTATGCAGCCAACAGACACATGGAAAAATGCTCATTATCACTGGCCATCAGAGAAATGCAAATCAAAACCACAATGAGATACCATCTCACACCAGTTAGAATGGTGATTATTAAAAAGTCAGAAAACAACAGATGCTGGAGAGGATGTGGAGAAATAGAACACTTTTACACTGTTGGTGGGACTGTAAACTAGTTCAACCATTGTAGAAGACAGTGTGGCCATTCCTCAGGGATCTAGAACTAGAAATACCATTTGACCCAGCCATCCCATTAGTGGGTATATACCCAAAGGTTTATAAATCATGCTGCCATAAAAACACATGCACACGTATGTTTATTGTGGCACTATTCACAATAGCAAAGACTTGGAACCAACCCAAATGTCCAACAATGATAGACTGGATTAAGAAAATGTGGCACATATACACCATGGAATACTATGCAGCCATAAAAAAGGATGAGTTCATGTCCTTTGTAGAGACATGGATGAAGCTGGAAACCATCACTCCAAGCAAACTATCACAAGGACAGAAAACCAAACACTGCAGGTTCTCACTTATAGGTGGGAACTGAACAATGAGAACACTTGGACACAGGATGGGGAACATCACACACTGGGGCCTGTCATGGGGTGGGGGGAGGGGGGAGGGATAACATTAGGAGATATACCTAATGTAAATGACGAGTTAACAGGTGCAACACACCAACATGGCACATGTATACATGTGTAACAAACTTGCATGTTGTGCACATGTACCCTAGAACTTAAAGTATAATAATAAAAATAAAGCAGAATAAAAACACCATTTTAAAAAAAGAAAGAAATGAGCCCTAGACTTGAATTACAGAACTTGAATTTAAATCTTGATAAGTCATTTTCTAAACAACTGTGACTTCTCTTACCACCATCAACTCAGTTTCCGACTCCAGAAAATGGGGGAAACGAACAGCCCAGGGCATGCATACCATATAAATTGATTGTGAAAATCAAATGGCATAAGGTTGGGAAATATGAAATATGGAAACTATAAACTAATTATATAGATCTTATTTTTTATTTGTACAAACCTATAGGGTACATGTGAAATTTTGTAATGTATATATAATATGTAATGATAAATTGAGGCTATTTAGGGCGTCCATCACCTGAGTACAATACATTTTTGTAAAGTATAGTCACCCTACTCTGCTATTAAACATTGAATTTATGTGTTCTTTCTTACATAGGTTTGTACCCTTTAACTCATTTCTATTCATGTTCCCCCCACCTCCCAGTCATCCTGTCCACTATCTTTCCACTCTTTACCTACATGTGATCAAGTTTTTAGCTCCCACATATAAGTGAGAACATGTGATATTTGTATTTTTGGACCTGGCTTATTTCACTTAAGATAATGACCACCAGTTCCTGCATGTTGCTGCAAATGACATGATTTCGTTTTTTTAAAAAAAAGGCTGAATAATATTCCATTGTGTATATATACCACATTTTATCCATTCACGCATTGATGGAAATTTAGGTTGTTTCCATATCTTTGCTTTTGTGAAGAGTGCTGCAATAAACACGAAAGTGTGATATCCCTTTGATACATTGATTTCTTTTCCTTTGGGTTGATACTCAGTAATGAGATTGCTGGATTGAATGTGTATTAGCTCGTTTTCACACCGTGAATTACCCATGACTGGGTAATTTATAAACAAAAGAGGTTTCATGGACTCACAGTTTCTCGTGGCTGGAAAGGCCTCAGTAAACTTACAGTCATGGTGGAAGGGAAAGCAGGCACCTTCTTCACAGGAGGGCAGAAGAGAGAATAGTGAGCAGAGGGGAAACTGCCCTTTATAAAACCACCAGATCTGGTGAGACTCACTATCACAAGAACAGCATGGGGAAAACTGGCCCCATGATCCAATCACCTCCCACAAGGTCCCTCCCTCTACGCCTGGGAATTACAATTTGGATTACAATTTAAGATGAGATTTGGGTGGGGACACAGAGTCAAACTGTATTCTGCCCCTGGCCTCTCCCAAATCTTATGTCCGTTTCACATTTCAGAAATCAATCATGCCTTCCCAACAGTCCCCCAAAGTCTTAACTCATTCCATTATTAACCCAAAAGTCCAAGTCCAAAGTCTCATCTGAGGCAAGGCAAGTCCCTTCCACCTATAAGCCTGTAATATCAAAAGCAAGTTAGTTACTTCCAAGATACAATGGGTGTGCAGGCATTGGACAAATGCTCCTGTTCCAGATGGGAGAAATTGGCCAAAACAAAGGGGCTATTGGCTCCATGCGTATCCAAAATCCAGTGGGACAGTGATTAAATCTTAAAGCTCAAAAATGATCTCCGTTGACTCCATGTCTTACATCCAGGACACCTAATGTAAGAAATGGGCTCCCACAGCCTTGGAGAGCTCTGCTTCTGAGGTTTTAGCAGGTACAGCCCCTGCAGCTGCCTTCACAGACTGGTGTTGAGTGCCTGCAGCTCTTCCAGGGGCAAGGTGCAAAATATCAGTGGATCTACCTGTTAAAAGTTCAGCCGAATTAAATTGAAAGGAGTTTAATTAAGCAATAAATGATTCATGAATCAGGCAGCCCCTGAATCACAGCAGATTCAGAGAGACTAGAGCACTGCCATGTAGTGAAAGATGATTTACTAGATCTCTTTAGATCTCGTAATATATGCATTATGAATCTGGATGCTCCAGTGTTGGGTCATATATATTTAGAATTGTTATATCTTCTTCCTGGATTGCTTTTTCATTATATAATGACATGATTACAGAAAAATGACATTCTTTTTTCACTCTTCTTGACTTAAAGTCTATTTTATATAATGTAAGTGTAGCCACTCCTGTTTGCTTTTGGTTCATATTTGAAAAAATATCATATCCTATTCCTTTACTTTCAGTCTATAGGTGACTTTACTGAGAAGATGAGGGGTTTTTGTTTTTGTTTTTAGTCCATTCAGCCATTCTATGTCTTTTAGGTGGAGAATTTAATTCTTCTACATTCAAGGTTATTATTGATATGTAAGGCTTTGTTTCTTTAATATTGTTGTTTTCTGGTTGTTTTATATACTCGTTTTAAACTTTTATTTCAATAGGTTGGTTTGGTTACATGAATAAGTTCTTTAGTGATTTCTGAGATTTTGGTGCACCCATCATTCAAGCAGTATACACTATACCCAATGTGGTGGTGTTTTATCCCTCACCCACCTCCCGCCCTTTCCCCAAAGTCCCCAAAGTATCATTCTTATGCCTTTGCACCCTCATAGCCTAGCTCCCATTTATGACTGAGAACATACAGTATTTGGTTTTCCATTCCTGAGTTATATTACTTAGACTAAGGGTCTCCAATTCCCTGTATGTTGCTTCAAATGCCATTATTTTGTTTCTTTTTGTGGCTGAGAAGTATTCCATGGTATGTATATATACCGTATTTTCTTTTTCCACTCATTGGGAAATTTGGGCTGGTTTCGTGTTTTTGCAGTGCAAATTGTGCTTCTATCAACATGCATATGTAAGTATCTCTTAATCTTATTGTCATTGTGGTCTGGTGGATTTTAGTACTGGTACTGTTTGAGCCTTTCTCATCCTCCTTTGTGTGATTGTTTCATCAGCGAGTTTTATGCTTTCATATGTTTTCATGATGATAGATGTCTCCTTTCACTTCCAGTGTAGGACTCCTTAAGCAGTTCTTGCAGGGTCAGTCTACTGGCAACAAATTTCCTTAGCATTTTCTTGTCTGGAAGACTATTTCTCCTTCATTTATGAAGGACAATTTTGCTGGAGATAGTATCCTTGGTTGATAGCTGTTTTCTTTCAGTTCTTTGAATATATCATCCCATTCTCTTCAGGCCTGTAAGGTTTCTGCTGAGAAATCTGTGGTTAGTCTGATAAGGTTTCCTTTATAGGTGACTAGGCACCTTTTTCATGTTGTTTTTAGGACTCACATTTTATCTTTGACATTAGGGATTCTGATTATAACATACCATAGAGAAGACCTTCTTGCATTGTATCTACCTGGGGATTGTTGAAACTTCTGTATATGAATGTCTAATTATCTGACCAAATGTAAGTTTTCATCTATTTCATATTGTCTAATCCTTTAATTTGCTATTTTCAGGGATATTGATAATTTGTATATTCAGATGCTTTACATTGTCCAACTTGTCATGAAGGCGTTGCTCATACTTTTTTACCAATTTTTGTCCAGATGGGTTGTTTCAAAAGACCTGTCTTCAAGTTCTGAGATTCTTTCTTCTACATGGTCTAGCATATTGTTGAAGCTTTCAAATGTATTTTGCATTTCCTTCAATGAATTCTTCAGTTCTAAAAACTCTGTTTCATTTATTTTACAAAATATTTGTCACTTTAGTAAATTTCTCATATCCCTAATTTTTTGTATTTTTTTCAGAATTATTTTGTATCTCACTAAGCTTATTTAAAAATCAATATTCTGAATTCTTTATTGGGAATTTTGAAGTTTTCTTTTTAAGATTTATTGCTGGAGAATTATTGTTTCTTTGAAGGTGTCATATTTCCTTGCTTTTTTCACATTTCCTGTGCTCTTACATTGACATCTGCACATCTGGTTTAACAATCACATCTCCTATTTCTGAATTTACTTTAGTAGGAAAGGACATTTTCCTGAAGATATATCTGTGATGTTGGTTGGGTAGGGCCCTTTGGCTTTGATTCTGGGTGCATGAAGTAGTATATTCTCTGCATGGTTTATTTAACTATAAACAGTATTAGTGCTTTCTGTTATTTCCTCAGAGGGTTAGTGTGTGGCTATCAGTGATGAAGTTGTGCTGAAGCCTGGAAAGCCAGGTGGGCCAGTCTTTGGGTCCCAAGAGTAGCAGTGGTGGTCTGACCATACCTGTCTTTGTGCCCCAGGGTGGTGTACACTGGCATTTGTGCAGGAAGCTACCAGTGGGATGATTCTTGAGCCTCCAAGTGCCTTGCTCCAGGTGCCTTGCTCATCTGCCCAGCAGTGGGCCCACTTGGGTCTCTGGGCAGCCTGCATGGTGTGGATGATAGCAGTAGCAGTGGTGGGACTACCCTCTGAGTCTTGAGTGGTATGGGCTGGTGTTGACAGTAGTTGCAGTATGGAATCACCCCCAACAACCCCCCATACACTATTATCAGTCTTTTCTGCCCTCTATGGAAGCAGCAACACAGCACCACACAGAAGGGGAGAGAAGCCCTGCTTTAGCATGAAGTCTCAGCACAGAGACCATACTGCCAGTTAGGTTGTAGTTGTTACCACCTCAGACAGGTAGCCCTCCAGCCCACCCACCCTAGCCTTTGGTGGCAGTAGGATCAGGTACGCAGAGGGGGAGGAGGGGTCATATTCTCTATATGAGAGCCTAAGCACAGAGGCTGTTCTGCCAGTGGCAAAGGATGTCACTCTTCATTTGCAAAGCTGAGCACCAGAGTTTGTGCTGCTGCTGAGGATGGAGTCATTTCCCACAGCCCCAGACAGGGAGTTCTTGGGCTCTGGAAAGCAAACACTTTGGTTTTCTTTTTCCCAGGAGCTGCCTTTTGGTGCATTGCACTATCCTTTTCCCACAGTGTAGTACTCCCTGTGGACTAGAGTACTGGGGACTTTGCAGCACCTTTGGCTCTAGCCAGTGGTATGCTGCTGCAGACCTCCAAGTGGTCACTGGGTAATGTCAGCAAGAGCTCCTGGGATGGGGAGATACAGGGGCTATTGTTCCCAGAGCAGGATGCTGTTCCTGTTGGCTTTGCTCCAAAAGTGTACCCTGCCATACCCATTTAGGTCTCATAGGGGAGGGTGAGTAACCCAGAACAAGTTCCTTGTCTGGTTCAATAACCTCATAGGGTTTCCAAATTGCCACCCATCTAGTATCAGGGTTTCATATGGATAGAGGAGCTCTCCCATGGTTCACATCGCAGCAGTCTATGGTAGAAATATGGACCGCTGAAGCCCTCTCACTTAATCTTTTCTTTCCCCTCAATACCACGTTCCTCTAGGCTCCTGGCTGATCTTGGCTGAGCTGGCCACTTGTTTCCTTCTCATCTGTACATTGGGTGTTTCCCATGAGTTTTTTGTTGGACTCTAGTGTTCTCTCCTAGATGTTCTATTTGAGGTGTGATAGTCTGTAATTTTGGCTCTTCTTTCTGGAGACAGCAGGTGCCTGATGTCTCTAGTCAGCCATCTTGAACCAGAATCCAGATCTTATTTAAAATTTAAAAGAAAATATCAGGCAGGTGCAGGCATGGTGGCTCACACTTATAATCCCAGCACTTTGGGAGGCCAAGTCAGGTGTATCATGAGGTCAGGAGTTCGAGACCAGCCTGGCCAACATAGTAAAACCCGGTCTATACTAAAAATACAAAAATAGCTGGGTGTGGTGGCAGGCACCTGTAATCCCAGTTACTCTGGAGGCTGAGGCAGGAGAATTGCTTGAACGTGGGAGGCAGAGGTTACAGTGAGCCAAGATTGCACCACTGCACTGTAGCCTGGGCAACAGAGCTAGAATCCATCTCAAAAAAAAAAAAAAAAAAAAAAGAAAAAGAAAGAAAGAAACAAAACATCAGCCCAAGGTTTGGATTTTCTGAAAATACAGGAATAAACAAACTAAAATTATTTTCCTATACTCTCACTCAACAATCAACATAGAAGACTTCTGTGACCAAATGTGTGGGGTATTTTTCCCCACACCAAGCAAGCAACACTTCCACAGACATCACCTGGGTGTTCCCCGATTCAACTCTGACACTCTCTACCTGGGGATAGCATGATATCTCACAGAATGAGGGCTCAATCCCATAAGATTGTCCCCCACTTTCGATGCCAATCATAAGCCTGAGGGTTTTTTTTTACCTGTGCTTCTGGCTGACTGGCTATAAATCAGAGTCCTTACAAAATGCTATCCTTGGGTTCAGTTTATTTGCTGGAGTGGCTCACAGAATTCAAGGAAACACTTATGTTTATCCATTTATTATAAAGGGTATTACAGAAAAACACAAGTACACATTAAAAAAATGCATAGGTTGAGTTACAGGGGGAAATGACACAGAGCTTCCTTCCATGCCTTCCCTAGGTATGCCACCCTCCAGGAACTTCCATGTATTTGGCTATCCAGAAGCTCACTGAACCCTGTCCTTTTGAAGGATTTATGGAAGCTTCATTACATAGACATGACTGATTAAATCACTGGCTATTGGTGATCAGTTTAACCTTCAAACTCTCTTCCCTACCTGGAGGTTGGTGGCGGGGTGAGGCTGAAAGTCCCAACTCTCTAATCCTGCCTTGTTGTTTCCAGTGAGAAGCCTCCATCCTGAAGCTATCTAGGGGCTGCCAGCCATCAGTGAACTCATTAACATACAAAATGACACATAACTTTGAATGTTTTAAGGATTTTAGAGTGCTACGCCAGGAAACTGGGGAGGAAAACCAAATATATATTTTGCAGTATCAATGATTAGGAAAAGTCTCTATCTTGTTTTAAGGAATTTCCTGATTATTGAATTATTTCTAACCCTATCCAATACCTATAGTCTTAAGTCTTAATCCATTTTCTGTTGCTGTAGCTGAATACCTAGGATTGGGTAATTTATAAAGAAAAGAAATTTATTTTTTACCATTCTTAAGACTGGGAAGTTCAACATCTAGGGGCTGTATCTGGTGAGAGGCTTATAGCTGGTGAGGACTCTGCAGAGTCCTGAGGGAGCGCAGAACATCACATGGTAAGGGGCTCACAAAGATGGCTAAACTGCCTTTTATAACAGACCCACTCTTGCCATCACTAACCCACCCCCTTGATAACCCATTAAGCCGTGAATGGACGAATGAGCCCTCATAACTGAATCACCTCCTAAAGGTCTTTTCAACACTGCTGCATTGGAGATCTAGTTTTCAATACATGAACTTCTGGGGGACACATTCAAGCTAAAGCACCCCATGATCTAGTACAGGGTTGAAGGAGAAAAATTCACCTAAAATGTAAATGTAACTGTGACTCATTTTTTGGCAATTTTCCAGATGCATTTGAGTGAAATCTAAGAATAAACCAACATCTATCTTTGTCTTTTCTGTGCTGTGTGCCTATCCCCAATTTCCTAATGAAGCCATAAGCAGCCTGAGAATTCCAGGTACATTCTTTGATTACGATTATAGTATCTTCCCTTGAGTAAGTCTGCAAACCCAAGAGAATCATTTAGATGAACTTGGCTCACATCTCCCGCTCCTTGCTGTCTCCTCATGCCAAGAACTTGGTCACAAGTGGGCAAAGCACAATACGGGTGACCACAGTGAGATCGCTCATTTAACTGGCATTGCTGAGCGGCTTCTCTGTGCCAGGCACTGTGCCAGGGGCTGGAAATACTGAGATAAGTGAAGGCAGATGACAGTGGCCTGCCCCAGCTCATTCACAGCTTACTAGGGAAGTTATTCAAGTAAACCAGCAATTGAGGGTCACTGTGACCTTTCCGCTATGAACTAAAAACAGGCAAATAAATCAGATCTACATTTAAAGTTGTTTCAATATCTAAATACAATTTAAAGGTAAAAATTTCAGACTTTGTCAGCACGTTTTGCCTATGTTATTGACAGTTCATGTGTTTCTCATAAGAATATTTGGCATGACATGCATCCAACAGGTAATCAGAGTTTTTACATTTAAAATGTTTCATGAAGTCACTTGTACAAAGTATAGACACAGCCCAAGAAACTAATTTCTCATAGATGATCAGCAATAACCTCAAGCCACTAAAATGACCAAATTGTGAAACAAGAAGCAGCTACTAATTGACCCAGGAGATTTTCAATGACATTTGCTAACAGAGCTACCGACTTAATTTGAAATATTACCTTTCTTCTACCAGAGAAAAATAATCAAGGGACATGAGATGAACAAAACATGCACCTACAGGGCTGATCCAAAATGACAAGCAGGAAAGCCCAAGCTAGAAGAGTTGAAATTTAGATGAGGCTGAAACTTGTAGTTCATAATCAGAGACAAGATTTAAAAGGGTGAAGCATTAGAAGGAGGGTGGGCTAGGAAATAATAAATGTAGGGCTTCAGGGAGCATATCTTTTTGACAAGAATGTTAATCATATATGTTACTAATCTGCCAAATTAAATTTCACAGTGGCACATGCACAGACATATATTATAATACTGGCAAAAATGAATTAAAATCCCAGTAATTAATTTATGGGTTTGAACTGGTTTTGAACTCCTGAGTGAACTCAGTGCTGGGAAATAATTGAGGTTTAGATCATGGACTTTTAGAATTGGAAAGAAATGTAGAGATCTTCCTGACCAATCCCATCACCTTCTACGATAGGAAACTGAGTAACTGAGGAGTTAAGGGACTTAGGCAAGGTCACCCAGATAGTTAATGGCAGTGGCAGGTCTACAAAACAATCTGCTCTTGAGGACACACATAAAATCTTGACGTGTCAGTATATGAAATGACAGCTGACCTAAAAATGCAATCAAATGGGTAGAAAAAAACAGCTACATTAAAGTTTGAGATAGTACAATCAAGCTGATGAATAAAAGTTAAGGCTTATTTAAATAATTAATTGGAATCCTTTAATTGAGGACAAAAATTCTTGTCAACTCTGATCATATAAAGAAATTACCTCAGGTGAGTGGGTAGCTAGAGATTCCCAGTGGGGACAACCTAGAGCAGTCTACTTCCTAAGGTATTGGAGACTCACTCTCCTAGAAAAATAGTAAGAGTAATTCCACCCCACGTCCCTACCACAGGCTTGTGAGAAACTCAGATACAAGTACTACCTCACAGGACTCTGCGGCGGAAATCTTAAATCTACGCTACAGCTGCTTCACATAGCAGAAAGCACTCGAACTGTGACATCTAGGGCAGAGTGTTCTTACATGAATCTCCCCAGGTAGTTCTGTTCATAAAATACTGCAGAATTGGCAGTCTCTGTAAATGTCTTTCTGGGGGAATTGATTCATAGAGTCCAGTGGTCCCTCAACTTTCAGATTTTACGGAATAGTATATTTTCAAATAAATTCACAGTGCTCACTGGTAGCTTTTTACTTTGCCAAGCCAGAACATTTTTAAGTATACATTTATATCATAAAAGAAGGATCATTTTCACGTCAAAAAAGTAGGAAGGAGATGTATAATGAAAAAAAAATACAGTACCAATTCAACTTAATGAAAATCTATATTGCCCTTCTTTTTAAAGTTTCATTTCATACTGGACCAGTGAAACCTTTGTCAGGGTTATCTCCAACCAGCCCAGAGACAGCATTTGGAAATCATGATCTTACTGCATCAGAAAATATCTACCACTACAAACATTTATTCAGAATATCTACTAATAGCTTTAAGAAACAGATTCCAACTAAGATAGTTTGAGAAATTTTAGTGAAGGGGCTACTTAAGACGTATGGGCAGAGTTCAGGGAATAAGAAGGATGGCAGGACACCCATGGCAAACATGGGCAGGAAGCTGTTACCACCCAGGTCTGAGGGACTCGAGGAGGAAGCAGGCTAGCCAGGAGAGTTGAAACCACCAGGTAAACAATGTAATCATGCGATAATACAGTTATCTGCAGAAAACACTACCCAGGGTAGGGAAGGAACAGAAAAGGTGTATCTTGACTTCTCCTGTCCTCCAGATTCCTGCTAGACCTTCCATTGGCTGAATCCAACTGAAAGCCAGGAGATGAGAGCCCAGATAATGTGACCCACAAGTGCTTAACCTCCTGGGCCTAAAGCAAAGTGAAGAAGGATGGATCTGGTGACAGGAGGAAGGAGCAGAAAGAAGACTCACACAAAACAAATAATTTCAGAATTATAATAGATGGTCATTCTACTTTTGAACACTTCAGTTCTTAGAAACTTAAAACGCTTTTCACGGGCTAAACTGCAAAAGAACAGTCTTGAGAATGTTTTCATATGCCCACCCTTCTTATACTACCATTTTTTTCTAGTGCCATTTTCCTATTGAAGAGTTCAGTGCTGATGTATGAATTAAATTCTATATACACATACACTTTGCCCTCTAAAAGTTTCTTGTCCTGAGTAAGTTTGGGATTTACTACCATTAGTCATTCAGTTCCAATAATTGTTTACACACCTTATCTTCTTGATTTTTTTCTTAAATCATACATAACAATCTGGCAGAATTTTTTTTTTTTTTTTTTTTTTTTTGCTTAAAACTGCACCTGATTTTAGCTACTTCTGTTGAGGAAGGAGGTAGGTAGCATATTTATATCAGTAGAAAGCTAAATTCCAAAATTATAACAGAGATCGATAAGGGAGGGATAAAGAAGACATTCAACTGTCTAAGCCTCTGTCAGTTGTTCTTGCCGGTAAAATGAGGGGCCTTTCTTTCTCTAAGAACATTAATGAGGCTCTGGGTATCCAAGGGAGAACCAGGGCCACAGAGAATGGCTGCAAAACCTAGCAGCACAAAAATATGAAAGAAACTGAGTTTCCAGAGGTTGTCAAGAGTCAGAAAACAGGAGGAAAGAGGTAGGAAACCTGAGCATAGGAGGACTGAGCAACATGACGTGCAGCCAGAGCTTGAAGAGAACGGGAGCCCCCTGCAAGGTGGCTGGGACGGAGGGCTGTGAAGAATGAGGGATATCTGATGTCAAGTGGTTTTGTGTTCCATAATGTAATGCTTTCTCCATAGACTCAAACCTCAGTCAAGTTTGACATACATATAAATGTCTTACATGGATGGTCTGAGGGAAGGAAAAAAGGCTGAGTGCCACTTGTGGCTTAGCATGAAGCACGGGAAGTCGGCAGTGTGGGAGGAGAGCCCCTAGCACAATTGAGAATCCAGAGGCAGTGGACCCTGGGAGCTGTGAGGGACCAAGAGAACATAAGCCACAGGAATTCACAGGACTCCTGGGGTAGCCATTGGGCTGCCCTCAGAAAGTCAGACGTGGGCTCAAGGCAATGTTATTTAAAGCTCAGCAAGATAATGTGATCGTTATGGACATCTGAGTTAAACACTGAATTCCAGAAAGCCATGATGACGTATCTGCTATTGGTCAAAGAGACCTCAGCGATTCAACTTGCTAACTTTAAGGAATTGAAGTAAAATCTCAATTCACAGATTAAGAGTTTCATGCTATCTCCAATACTGATACTCCACATTTTATAAGCATATCACTTAATATGTATATTCTCAGAAATTAGTCTCAAAACATATACGTGAAAATTGTCATGAGTAAAAAGGAAAAAGTGACATATTTCATTCCTTACTAGGCCACAAACTATTACAATTTTTGGACTAGGACAGTTACTGTTTTGCTGCACACAACACTCTGTCCGTCTGTTCCCTTTTACTCTTTCAGCCAGTAATGTGTCAGACTGTGGCCGAGTTTTAGAGTCTTACTAACTTACCAGAGATTTTTCAAAATGCTGTAAAATAAATCCATCCAACCTCAGTCAGCCAGTTAAGTACTTCAATATTTGCAATCGCACATAAAATTCTTTTTAGAACACTGGGATATAATGGAAGTAGCTCTACAAAGAAAGTTTGGAGACCTCAGCAAGAGTCTAACTCTGCTTTTAGGACCTGAATGACTGCGGATAAGTTTCTTGCCTTTCTGGGCCTCAGTTTCCCCATCTTAAAAAGAACAGATTAAGTATTTGGTTGTTTAAGGATCTGTGAGCAAAAGATAGCTGGTGTCCTAAACAAGTTGATTAATTACTCCAATTAAGTCTCCTAGTTACTTCTGCTTCCATGCACTCTCTCAGTTTACATGTAGTCAGCCATCACTTTCGTAGCAGTTAAAGTGGAATCATTGGCTTGATTTTTCTACTTTTATTTAAACTCCATTCATTCATCATACCTAGATAAATATAAACCAAGCAAATACTAATTTCTAGGGATTCAAAATAAGAATAAAATACAACCCCTACTCTTGAGGAGCTTCCAACCTAGAGAGAAGATGGATCCATAAACAAAGTTCTGCAAGTTATATCGAAATTTCAAGAGAAGATAAGTGCAGTGGCTAAATTTTCCAATGGAGGGAGGGCATTCTCAGCAAACTATCGCAAGGACAAAAAACCAAACACTGCATGTTCTCACTCATAGGTGGGAATTGAACAATGAGAACACATGGGCACAGGAAGGGGAACATCATACACCGGGGACTGTTGTGGGGTGGGGGGAGCGGGGAGGGATAGCATTAGGAGATATACCTAATGCTAAATGACGAGTTAATGGGTGCAGCACACCAACACGGCACATGTATACATATGTAACAAACCTGCACCTTGTGCACATGTACCCTAAAACTTAAAGTATAATAATAATAAAATTTTAATAAAAGGTTCCACAAAGGAAGAGCTATCTAGTTGATCCCTTAGCAATGAGGAGGAACCCACTAGGTGGGTAGGGGGGAAGCACACATGTGCAAAGGAACTGGAGTGAGCAAGCAGGTTGTATATTTGAAGAGTAGTGAGTAGTCCAGTGTTCATAGACCATGAGGTATGTAAAAGGGAGGAAAAGTGAAATAAAGTTAGAAAAATGCTCTATCATGTCACTTTATGTCTCAGCTAATGACAGAGGCTATTAGTTGTTTGTAAATATCCAGGATCCTTTTCTTTAATGAAGTAACTCCTATGTTTTAGCTGAGTGTGTGGCCGCTTAGCTGAAGTATTTCTCGTCGGCCTTCCTGGCAGCTTGATGTGGCCTCATGACTAAGGTTCAGCCAAAAAGATTGTAAGTGATAAGTGCCACTTTCAGAATGTGCCCCCTAAAGAGCCTGATAGGAGTTCCTCTGGCCCTGTCCCTTCCCACTAGCTGGGAGATGGAACCAACAGAAGCAGCCACTTTAAACCTGGAGATAGCAGAGTTGCCCTACGAGCCCTGGATGACTCGCCTCTGAATGTTATGTGAGAGATAAACATCTGTCCTATATAAGCAAGTATATTTTAGGTATTTTTTTCTACAGCACTGATATGACTACATTCTGGAATTTAGAATTTATTTGCTAAATGATGGAAAACCACAGCAAGCAGAGAGGGAAATGATCTAATCAGACATGCATTATGGAAAGCAAGAATTGATGGGAAACGATGAAATGGAGAGACAGGAGTGGAAGGACCTATGCTACGAGGGGCTGCCTGCCCTATGCCACATACTATACTAAGCATTATTTTGCTAAGCATTGTCTCATTTAATCCTCATAACTTGTAAAGATGATATTATTACCATTTTACAGATGAGGAATCCCATGCTCAGACAGGTTTGATACACGTGCTCAGGGTCTCATATCTGGTTGAGTGGCAAAGTTGGAATTCAAATCCAAGTTTGTCTGTCTCTAAAGCTAGTGTTCTCTCCTCTGCACCCAACTTCCCCCTAGATGAGAGATGACATGGGATGGAGGTGGAGTCAGTGGTAAATAGCAGCAAACAATAT
Source organism: Nomascus leucogenys (assembly GCF_006542625.1). Taxonomy (NCBI): domain Eukaryota; kingdom Metazoa; phylum Chordata; class Mammalia; order Primates; family Hylobatidae; genus Nomascus; species Nomascus leucogenys. The sequence goes on from NC_044391.1 coordinate 81,199,566, forward strand.
AAAATACATTTCAGAGGTGGAACTGATAGGAACTGATGGAAAATGAGGAGTTACCTACCTATTCACTTATTCATTTTCCAGGCATGAATCCCAGATTTTGTGGGGGGTGATGTTCTGTCACTGACTTCTTTGGTTTTTTTCCAAGTTGGATTCAGTATTATACTTGTCTTGTTCTTTTCAAAGCTCATTCAGTTTGTTTTCTCAGTTTGAATGCCAAATGTGGTTCAAAGGCCCTCACAGTGGAAGTCTCCAAAGACTTCCTACCTCCCTCTGTTTTCATTAGGGTATCTCTGTTTCCTTTTCCACATCAAACACCTACCCTTTGGAGTTTGAAACAATCTATTGACAACATTCTTGTAAAGCTGGAAAACTGGTCATATTACTCCCTGCTATCATTAGCGTGAAATCGTCTTTTGCTTGGACCAGAGGTCTGGTATAGAATGGCATTAAAAAATCTCTATTGCTCTTCAGAGCTTGCATGGAAGATGGTTTAATTGTGCTGTAACATGGAGGTATAAAATTCTGGTCACTTTTCAGTGAAGAGCTCAATGAAACATCCAGAGGAAGAGTTTGAAAATCAAATTAACCTTCTATTTGTGTATTTGTGTTTTGAAACTCAACTTCCACACATGATAATATCTTATTTTTTATCTAGCAGTTCACAGATTTAAAAATAATTCCATATTATTGTGACATTTTACCCTCTTAATAACTCTAAGAAGCAGACAAAATAAGAAGTATTATCTCCAGATACAGAAGAAGAAATAGGCACAAGCAGTTAGGCGACTTGGCCTTGGACTCTGTGGTATAAAGCCAATACAGGCAGGCAGAAATATAATTCAGAAGCAAAATGCTTCTTCCTATTACAAACTCTGTGTAGATAATTTCATGAACTTCTAGAAAATTAACTCAACTCCTTTAGCACAGTCAAGTCTGGGGAGCCAGGCTTATGATTCCAGTTCTTATGAATGTCAGAGATGAGATAGTTGAGAAGTTGTAGGACACACGGTGCAGCTGATTAAAAATACGAGCTCTTGGAATACTATGCAGCCATAAAAAAGAATGAAGTCATGTTCTTTGTAGGGACATGGATGAAGCTGGAAACCATCATTCTCAGCAAACACACACAGGAACAGAAAACCAAACACTGCATGTTCTCACTCATAAGTGGGAGTTGAACAGTGAGGACACATGGACACAGAGAGGGCAACATCACACACCAGGGCCTGTTGGGGGGGGTGGGGGAGAGAGAACATTAGGACAAATACCTAATGTATGCAGGGCTTAAAATCTAGATGACAGGTTGATGGGTGCAGGAACCCACCATGGCACATATATACCCATATAACAAACCTGCATGTTCTGCCCATGTATCCCAGAACTTAACAAAAAAAGAGCTCTGCCATTACTTTGCCAAAATAGCATAGGTAAACCCACTCTAATTTTTTACATATGAGTAAATTGACCCCAACAGTGAACTGCAGTGAACTGAAGAAGATGCCCATCAAATACACCAGAAGACCTGCTTCTGACCCCACCTGTATTGCTAGGTTTCACTGTCATTCACTCCACTCCTCTCCTTGGTGTCTTTCTCCTTGACCCCCTGTGTATTTCTCAATCTCCCTCTCTTATAAAATTCCATATAATTTTTCCCGTAAGTGGAAATTATAATTTATAAAATTCATTATTAATTATTCCAGGTAAGAATGATTAATATTGCTGTTAAAATCAAAACTTTACAGACATTAAAACTGTACCCAATAAAACTTATTAACTAAAAATTAGTGAAAATATAAAATATTCTTGACAAAATTTAGTTAGGAAAAAACTGACTGAAAAAAACTGTACTTTGTAGAAATAATGGCCATAAGAGAAAAACTCATTATGACCAAAGCTATAATCATTTTTTAAGATAAGTTATCAATGACAAAAATGAATACTGACATAAAATTTAAATGAAAAGAATTGATCCTGGTGAAAATAATTTTAGTAAAATAAAAACGGTAAGGCAAAAATATTAAAAACCATTAAATGTACTCTATAGAAAATTAATCAGGAAATTAAATTGGCCTAGAGGTTTTCACTCCAGAAAATACTTTGTTGAACCAAATAATTCAATGTTGGCATAATTCTGACTGAAATATTTATATTAAGAATTGTCCGGACATGCGTAGTGGCTCACTCCTGTAATCTCAGCACTCTGTGAGGCCAAGGAGGGCAGATTACCCGAGGTCAGGAGTTCAAGACCAGCATGGCCAACGTGGCGAAACTCCGTCTCTACTAAAAGTAGAAAAATTAGCCAGGTGTGGTGGCAGGCACCTGTAATCCCAGCTACTCAGGAGGCTGGGGCAGGAGAATTGCTTGAACCGGGAAGGCGGAGGTTGCAGTGAGCCAAGATCGTGCCATTGCACTCCAGCCTAGGCGACAAGAGCAAGACTCTGTCTCAACACTAAAAATACTTTACCAAACACTTCAGATATCTGAAAGTCTAAAAATTATTTCCTTAGCCAGGAAAATCTCTTCCTTGGACTGGAGTTTTCATCTCTTTCAGATGAAGATGTTGAGATAGATTGTTTTTCCCTTATTTATTTAATCAGATGATTATCCAGATGTAGTTTATTGTGTTTCTATAATTATATGATGAGGTAGATAAGTATTAAATTCTTTAACAATTTTTAAAACTAACTTCCCAGTCCTTATAAATGGAAAGAGATCATGAAAGTCAATCAGAAATAAACCCAGGCAAAACATCATTTTTGGTCACATAATATGAAGACTTAGACAATTACTCATATAAATGAGAGTTAAAGCAATGAAAACACTTTGTCCCTCTGATAAATAACAAAAAATTGATTTACTGTATAAACCAAGACAAAAATCTTCATTTTTCATTTTTGAAATTCTGCAAGATAGAATATGAGAGACACCCTTGAATCTATATGAATAATTGAGTCTGAGGTTAAATCCTCAAAATCTGATTTTTTTATGTCTTATGCTACTGGCCAGACAGAATATTTCAATATTGAAGTAGGCACTTCATTCAGAGCAATCATAAGATAATGAAGCACATTATGGCAATATAAAAACAATCAACCAATGTAAAATTGAGTCAAGTAAATAATAGGTTTATGAATTTATCTTGTCATAATTTGTTTTCTGTAATTTTGCTATGTATATCTGATTTCACTTAAAACTTTAAACATTGTTTAAAATATTCCTGTTTGAAGGCATTTTCACTAATTACAATTTCCTGTTAAGGTGATTGTATGACCTACAGTTTGAACTTAAAATGCATCCAGACAGCCCATAGCAGAACACGCACGGCACTCATTCAAAAGCCACTCTTGTGCAGCAAACCATCTGGCTAGAGAAGCCAACAAGATCTACTACGAAAGGATGGTGAACTTGGTTCAGATAGCTACTGGCTAGTCCTCCCATTCCCAGGCTAGAGGAATTATAGGTCCTCAAAAAGAAGTTAACATGCAAATGTGGCCATTTTTGCTCATTTATCTATGTATATATTTGATTATATAAAACAAAGCATTCCAACAAAAACTTGGATTTCATTCAGAATCATTTGTCTCAGAGATCATTGAGGTTGTATTCCTTGGCATATATAAATTATTACAGCCTTCAATTAATAACAACAATAACGTATATTAACATTTACTGACACACTCGCTGTTCTAAGTGCATACGTATTTAACCTGTACTAAAACCTTATGGGATAGGTGCCATTATTATCTCCACTTTACAGATGAGGAATCTAGGGTTCAGAGAGGTCCTATAACTTGCACCTAGGAAATGTCAGATCTAGGATTTGAATATAAGTAGTGTGGTTCCAAAGCCTATGGAGTTCAGCCTCCCCAGAATAGTGTGGGTTTTGGGAAGAAAATGATTGCATACAGAAATTTAAATTTATTTTCTACAGCAACCAATTGAGAGCTTTAGACATATATTTTCTCTTTAATGTGGAAGGCAATTCCTTTGCAACTGTAAATCTAAAGGCCATAATTTCTTTGGCAAAATTATACTGTGTCCTTTCTAATATGGATTTTATTTTCTCATCTTAAAGTTTCCCTTTCTTTTTTGACTACAATAGCCATTTAGAATTCAGTGTACCTTAAGAATTCTAGGTTAATGTCCTTATCTTGTTTTTTTTCACCCCGTGTGTGGGTCACAGCTGCCTTATCTCTTTAACCTAACCACGGTGCTGTTGTTTTTTCCATTTGCATTTTGGGAAGATCAAGTGAGAGGAGTGATGGAATAACACCAACATACTCAATTATGTTTTCTTCATCCCCCAACCTATCTCAACCCTTCTCAATTCTGGTAAGACTGTGAAAGTCACCAGAAAGGCAATTGCATAGTTTAAACCACTGTGTTTAAATGAAAAGGTGAGAAGGAAGCTTAAATTTAAAATAACTTTGATTTCTGTTAACTTTCACTGGAAAACTATGCACTTGATCCCAAAAAATAAAATGGAACTGACTTTTGTTCATTTATTTAATGGGTATTTAAGAAGAGCCTGCTATCAGCCAGGCACTGTGCTAGGTGCATGCAAGGGACACGAAGTGAAATAAGGCATGACAGACTGTCCTCAAGGAGGTCACAGGATAGCCAGGAGATTCAGACAGGAAGACAAACATGAGAATTAAAAATGCACAGGTGCCGTGATAGTAGGTTCAGTGAGGATGTGAAAGAGAAAGCATAAATTCTCCTTGGTGGTGGTCAGGAAAAGTTTGCTCAAAGGTACAATGCTTTGGCTAACTCTCAAAAGAAAAGTTTCTTTTTTTTTTTTTTTGAGACGGAGTCTTGCTCTTTCACCCAGGCTGGAGTGCAGTGGCGCGATCTCGGCTCACTGCAAGCTCCACCTCCCGGGTTCACGCCATTCTCCTGCCTCAGCCTCTCCGAGTAGCTGGGACTACAGGCGCCCGCCACCACGCCTGGCTAATTTTTTGTATTTTTAGTAGAGACGGGGTTTCACCGTGGTCTCGATCTCCTGACCTCGTGATCCGCCCGCCTCGGCCTCCCAAAGTGCTGGGATTACAAGCGTGAGCCACCGTGCCCGGCCTCAAAAGAAAAGTTTCAAGGCAGCCAGCCCAAGAACGGGGTAGAGGTAGGGGCATTCCAAGAAGAAGGTACAGAGGGACAAGTATCTAGACCCAAAACCACAGGTCCCGTTCAGGGTTCTGCAAGGCATTCAGATCATGTTCAGTGTTGTGAGGAAGAGGGAAGAGCTGGACAGGTAACCAAGCCCTGGAGGCCCTGGGGGCCACACTTAAACAAGTTTGTACTTTCTGACGGGAGTGGGAAGCAATTTGGGATTTTAAGCAAGAGAGTGGAGAGTGCTAATATCAGATTCGTGTTTATAAATTATCACTCTGGTTGTAACTTGAACAGTAGAGGAAAAGACAGCCAGGTGGCTGATTAGGAGACTGTTTCGTTAGAGTGAAAGGTAAGGCAATTGAGAGAGCTACAGTTGGCCTACCACCTTTATGGGATTTAGAAAAAGGCACCTCCTCACCTTGGACTGAGAAGTCCCATTGGCTTGAAGATGACCCTCACCTGCCTCAGCCAGGCTCCTTTGTGTGGGTACCAACTGCTCAGCACATGCAGCATGTCATGACCTTGGCAGATGGTGTGGGGGTGAAGAGGAATAAGGTTCACCTGGCAGAACTGAATAGAATGTGGGAGATGCAGAAACGATGAGTCTAGAATGACTCTGAGATTTCTAATTTGTGTGAATGACAGTACTATTTACAAAGAAAGAAAATTTGATTACAAAAATTGATTTGAAAGAACAGAGAACTATGTCAAAATGAATGCTTTCAATGTACATGTGCTGGAAAATCAAAACATATTTGTCTATCCAGAGAGGCCGCTTGATGATCAGCAGTGCCTAATTCTACTAGGATGTAGCTTTCTCTGTGCCCTGTACAGTTGCCCTATGGCTCCAGAGAATCTATCTGAGGCCTGCACCCCATCCCCCACTCCTTCAAACCTAGAGCTGCTTCTCTTTTCCCAGTCTCAGTGATGGGAATGTGGGGGACAAGTCCTCTCAGAGAGCCAAGTGCACGTTCTTGCCTTTCCTGAGAGCTGGCCTGGAATGCTATGAGTAGAGTTTGGGGCTTACAAGCTCTGGGGCAAGATAGCATTTTTTTTGTTCCCCTGCCTCAGCCTCCTGAGTAGCTGGGATTACAGGCACGTGCCACCACGCCCAACTAATTTTTTTTTGTATTTTTAGTAGAGAGGGGGCTTCACCATGTTGGCCAGGCTGGTCTTGAACTCCTGACCTCAAGTGATCCGCCTGCCTCAGCCTCCCAAAGTGCTGGGATTACAGGAGTGAGCCACCACGCCTAGCCACAAGATGGCATTCTGAGGCTTTCCCTTGTATCCAACTGGGAAAGAGAAGAGGGCCTATTCCTCTTCTGACAGAGCATAACCGTATCAGAAATTACCAACGAAATGATCAACCATATGAGGGCCAGGGACATGGATGATTTCTTTCAGGACCTCCAGGACTAGACACAGTGCCACATAGAAGAGGAATCACTTATTACTGGTTGATAGAAGACTCCTGTCAATGTAATATCTTCCTTCAGATAGTATATCAGAAAGGCTAGGCTAGGCCATGCTGTGGTCACAACCCCAAAATCTTAATAGATTAGAGCAACACAGGCTTGTTTCTCATGCATGGAACATGTCCCTTGCAGGTTGGTTGAGGCTCTCCCTTACTTCATCATTGTCCTCACTCCTGGATTCAGGCTAATGGAACAGCCACCATCTGGAACAGCTGCCATCTAGATCTGCATTGTCCAATATGGTGGTCCCTAGCCACATGTAGCCATTTACATTTTAATTAAAATTAAAAATTTAATTTTTCAGTTATCCCAGCCATATTGCAAGTGCTCAATGCCACATGTAGCCAGTGGGTACTCTACTGGAAAATATAGATGGGGAATATTTCCACCATTACAGAAAGTTCTACTCGACATGCTGAGTTAGAGCATTGAAGCTTTTGGGTTCTTGCACCAGCAATTAAATGTCATGTGGTCCCATCCAACCACTAGGGTCTAAAAAATACAATTCTCCTGTGCTCTGAAAACAGAGAGCTAGAGATATCTGGTAAGCAACATTAACAACTACCTGTTGAGGTAGAGAGAAAGAGACCCCAAAGTATGGTGCTTTGGCATGTTGAGTGTTTTGAATTTAAAGACCTCAGAAATAAGCCTTAGAACCGAGATCTCTTTCTGATCTTTCCCTGCCTCCCTGTCTCTCTGATCCCCTTTCTTTCTGCAAGCAACCAGAAGGGCTTTTTCTGAAGTTTCCTTATCTGATTAAGCAAAGTTTTTCCAGGAGAAATGCAGTTGTCTTAAAACTCCCTCCCTAACAATCTCATTAAATAACCAAGAAAGACTGACCACCAGAGAAGGGAAGAAACTTACAGTCTTCATCACACTCAGATAGACTTTTCATCTCCTCTTTTGTGGGCAGTTCTGAGAGACTACCTGGGAGATTTTATCTGCATAATAAGACAATCTTTGTTCACAGTCAAGTTCCAGCCCTGACCTTCCCACCATCTTCCCCAGAGCTCAGAGGAAATTTGTCCCAGATGATTATTCTTTAGGCTTACTCATTTCTCCTGAAAACTATTTACTACCCCCCTAGGAAGAGGGTATACAGGCTTCAACCATCAGGCCTTTGAGTCTTACATTTTGTACAGCTCCCGTGCTTATGAACAATAAATTTTCTACGCATTTTCTTCCCATTGATCTGTCTACTTTCAGTTCATTTCAATGAACACTTAGTTGGCAGAGGGGAAACTTGACCTTCATACCCATTCATGACTTCAAGAGTTCACCCTTCCCCTTACCTTTATTATAATCCAGGATGTGAACAGGGAGAAAAGAACTCATAATTTGGGCATGTGAAAAACAGAACAGAAAAAAAACTTAGTGTTTTGCTCCAAGATATCACAAAAAGTTGTGAACTAAGAATGTTCACTAGGCTCAACATCTGCATTATGCATCCTATCTTATCTTTAAAATGACCCTGTGTAGGTATGCTGTACTTTCCACCTTAAATATGGGGAAACTGAGGCTCAGAGTGGTTAAGTGACTTGACCAACAGAGGCCTGATTTCAAAGCACTGGAGATGCTCTGTATGGAGAAGGAAAATGCTATTTCCCAGGTTTTTTAAGTTTTACCCTTCAGTTCCATGATATCACTCAAATTCTAACTTCTAATTTTACAGAAAGGCCTTAAAGAAGCTGGGTAGGTATATTTGGCTTAGTTACAAAACTATTCATTTAAAAACCTTTGTAGGCATGAACAGCGATGAACACACAGACAAGAAATGAATCTATTTCATATGCTGAACTGCTTAGAAAACATATATATGTACACATTTATGTTTATGAAACTGATCTGGGTGATTAAGCTCCTTGGAAACCCTGAAAATCTACGGAAGAAAATTTGTGCAAAGCGTTCAACTATGATGAAGAGACTATTAAGTATGTGGCATTTGTCTTGCTCTTTTGCTTTCTTGAAGTAGTCCTTCTACCAACTTTCCATCTTCTTAGATGCAAAACAAAACAAAAGTTAGACTGTCAGTGCGCAGTTCTTGCTTATTTGTTAGCACTGGAGTAGAAACATTGTTTTCCATATAGAGTTGGGGAAACAGTGGCCCTGGCAGCAAGTCCTCCAGCCCTCTGAGTGCTGGCCATAAGCCTTTGACCTGCAACCCTTGTTTCATGAGTCCTGCTTGATATGGGAGTGTGGGGGCCTGCTCCTGGTGGGCTGTTGATTGCATCCCAGAAGCCACATGGCCTAGGCCGTTTTTCCCTCTGATTGGCCAAATAAATCATATCATCTCGCCTCAGTACTCCTCCTCTCTTTCCCTTTGCAGCATTCCTTGGCAGGGTAAACAGCACCATTTCAGCAATTTTAAAGGTGACTTCCAATAAAATATGTATATAGATTTACTTCGGGGCTGGTAGCCTGGGCTATAAATTTATACCAGGTCAACCATGGAAAGCCCTTCAATTAAAAAAGAAGAAAGAAAATACAAAAAAATAAAGTTTCCATCAGCATTTATCTTTGAATTTTAAAAAGCGAATGTATTTCTTTTCTCTTTTTTAATGGAAAAGAAAAAAAGAAAACATCCATGAAGTGCAACTGACTGAAGCATTTCAACAGCCTGGTTCATAAACCTCTCTGGTAATGCCTGGAAATAAAGAGAAATCTTCAGTGTCACCAACGATTGCTTCTCACCAACCCTGTGCTTTCAGCTGCAGACGTGCATGCCTGACAGCCTGTACATCTGGAGTGCAACTGGAGCCATTGCCATTGGTTCCCCCTTGCTTATGAAAACAGAGGGATTAACAGATACTGAAAGAGAAACCCCACTGAGCCACCAGCATCAGTGGGCTTAAACGCTTTTTCCTACTGCCAGCCAGAATCCTTTCAAATCTCAGCACCCATCTCTTTTGAGGAAAACTGTCTTAACATCCCTGTAACCTTTGGCTTCTGCCAAACAAAGGCTGCAGACTGTTTCTATTTATTTGCCAAGAATTTACTGGAGTCCATAAAACAAATTTCTGTAGCTGGGGAAAATGTACCCTTTTTGTTTGTTGTTATTGTTTTTAATCTAGGCTGCAATCCAAAAGTTTGCAGCATGAGTGAACTGTTGTGGTTTGCTTTCTAGTTTTATTTGGCCTAGAAAAAGAAAACAAATGGCAGTGCTTCGTGTAACATCATATATTAGAGGTTTCTAGTGCTTGGTATTTGCCTTATCATTTTCAAAACAGAATCTTAGAAAGGGGGAATGCTAAAACATGAAGTCCATGGTATATAAAGCAGTTCTTTGCCAAGTAGTAAAAGCATTAATAAAATCAAATTTACCTTCATAACAACAGTGTACCTAGGTGAGTGGAAAATACGTTTATCTCATTTTATGGATAGGTATACTGACTCAGTCTAGGACCCATCCCATTCTAAGGTCATTCACTGTAGAAACACAGAATCAGCTGGAGATAGACCAGTGTCTCTGTCACTATCCCAGAGTTCTTACCCTCTGTGCTTGCTTGCTCCCTGCCTTGCAGAATATAAGAGATTCATTTAATTTTGAAGCATAACACTTCATGTGAAGGCCCTATAAAAAAATTTGTGACAAGGCCCTATTAATTTTGTGATACTAAAATGTATCTCTGATGCCACCGAGTGTTACATATTAGAGCTTTTGTTTTGGTCCAAAATGGAAAATGGGAAACAGAGAGGATAAGAAAAATGGCACTAAGAACTACATGATAGGCCATGCATACTTCTGTGGAACGGCATGTTCCTTTGAAAATTTAATTCGTCTGGAAGCTATGACATGCATAAAGCCCAATTTCAACTGGAGAAAGAAATAGACAATGGCATTCATCTGAGTTTTGTGGTGACTGGAAAGAAGTCTGGTAAAGTAACATAGCAACCATGTCCCTTCTTTCTTTTCATGCCCAGACTCTTCAAGTGAACTGACCCCGTAATTCTTGGGAAATAATACACTTTGCAGAACATTGTAAGAAGGCACCACTGGAGGCAGACCAGATGCTGTGGACTGGGTCCCACTCAGCTCTGTCCTCAACCTGGTGCAGTGCCGGGCACATTCTGTGTGATCATGGGTGTGTGGTGCCTGTGTTTGGCTTGTTGGGTGTAGAGATCAGTTGACCACGTAAGGAAACTAACAGAACCACGGGGGATCATGAGTAAAGCCTTTTCTTTTCCTTGAATGTAGCTTCAGGCTTTTTTTAAAGTTGTTTTAATTATTCTTATCATGGCATCCCTTAAACTACCTAATCATGGAATTAGCCTGACAATCGGATTGTAGCTCTAAGTTTGTATTTTCTGGTATTTGCACAAATATGTTAAGCATATAAAAATATCATACTTCGACATGCCTTTTATAAGTAAGCAAATGCCCAGCACCTTTCTGACATCCCGACTGAGTCGTCTATTACTATGATGGGAAGGAAATCAGTGGCAGGCTATGTGATGAGAAACACTGTTGATGTGGTACCATATCACTGTCAGGTGTGCTCCCGTTTTCACCTAAAACCCTGCAGGTTCCTGGGATGCAGAAAGCTGGGAAGAATAGTAAGGTGATGAGTAGACAGGAATCTGCAAGAGTTGTACATGTTTCAAAGAAGCACCAACTCTGTATATGCCAAGTATACTATAAGTACCATCATGGAAGGAAATTCGACAATTTCAAGCTCACATTAAAGACCGCTTCTTTTTCTGAATACTTAGCTGAAGAAACTCAGGGCTTCTGAAGGGCAGAGAAGTTCTTCATAGCCACTAACAGTTTCTAATTTTTGCAATTCTGATATAACTCAAATATCTCCAACTCTTTATCTCACAGTATTCATTTGCATCTCCAGTGCCTACAGTAAAGCCAACTTGGAGTGAAACCATTGTGTTCCCCAACGAGGCTGCTAATCCTTTCATTTTCTAATAACGTAACAACTATATATGCTTCTTTTTTTAAAGGCAGCTGAAGCAGAATGGGTGTGCATGTGTGTGGTTTTTTTTGTTTTTTTTTTGGGGGGGGGGGTTGAGATAGTTTTACTCTTGTCACCCAGGCTGGAGTGCAATGGCATGATCTTGACCCACTGCAATCTCTGCCTCCTGGCTTCAAGTGATTCTCCTGCCTCAGCCTCCCTAGTAGCTGGGATTACAGGTGCCCATCATCATGCCTGGCTAATTTTTGTATTTTTAGCAGAGACGGGGTTTCACCAGGTTGGCCAGGCTGATTTCGAACTCCTGACCTTAGGTGATCTGCCTGCCTTGGCATCCCAAAGCGCTGGGATTACAGGCGTGAGCCACTGTGCTCAGCCCTGCATGTATGTTTTAATAAGGCATCTGTCTCCAAGCTGCAAGGTGCCTGGCAAAACCTCTAACCCTTTCCCTTCAACACAGCAGCATCCCTTTTTATCACAGAAGTGAGGGAGTAAATAGTTCCTGAGATTCACAAGGCAATTCCAAAGCAGCTCTGTTTTCAGTCAGGCTTCCCAGAACCTACTTTGCTTCAGGCTTGGACCTAGCAAGCTGACATCATGTTTCCTAAGCAGGCAAGGTGCAACCAGAACACACAGGCAGGGGCACAGCTGACCAGAAACGAATGGGGCCATGTGAGGCGCAAGTCCAAGACAGCAATGTCAACACATCTGACTGCCAGGAATAGTTACACTCTGGGTTAAAGGGCTCTGCCAATTTCAACTAAGATAATTATATAAACAAATAGCATCTGTAGGCATAAAAGATACATGATCTGAAAAGAAATGCTATTTGTTTCTGATGAATTTTCCCAGAAGCTGAAGGCAGCTTTATTTCATGGAGTAATATACTAGGTTTGCAGTATCACTAGAGTTCTTTTTATCTCAAGATCATAAGGACCTTTGCAATTTCATTAATCCTTACAAGTGAATGCTCAAAAATATTGGCCTCTATACAAATGTTCCCCTTAATAATCCAAATTACAATAATCTTTTGTAAAGAAATAATTTACAGCCGGGCACAGTGGCTCACACCTGTAACCCCAGCACTTTGGGAGGCCGAGGCGGGCGGATCACGAGGTCAGGAGATCGAGCCCATCCCGGCTCACACAGTGAAACGCCGTCTCTACTAAAAATATAAAAAAATTAGCCGAGCGTGGTGGTGGGCACCAGTAGTCCTAGCTACTAGGTAGGCAGAGGCAAGAGAATGGCATAAACCCGGGAGGTGGAGCTTGCAGTGAGCAGAGATTGAGCCACTGCACTCCAGCCTGGGAGACAGAGCAAGACTGTCTCAAAAAAAAAAAAGAAAATAATTTACATGGAGGAAACATGTGCATAGATAGGTGTGCATACACAAATATATATATTCAAAGATGTTTGTTGTAGTGTCATCTGTAGGATTAGCAACAGATTGAATACCTTCTATTTGAAAAACATTGATTGAACCATAGTTAATTCTCTTAAATGAATGATCCTCAGGCAACAGAAATAGACTTACAAGCCATAATAGACTTGAAAATGCTCATCAAGTGGGCATAAGTGTTTTAAAAAGTAAACTGCAAAATTGTATTTATACTATAGATATAATTGTGGAAAAAAATAAATGTATATAGACAAGACCTGAAAGGAAATATTTTTAAAGTGGGGAGAAAAATTTTCACAGGAATGGTAAACTTGAGAAGTATATACCTCTTTTGTGTGTTTAAAGTTGTTATAATGTTGTTTGAGTAACAAGAAAAGTAATTAACAGTTTTCCTTGGGAGGCTGAGGGAGGCGGATCACCTGAGGTTAGGAGTTCGAGACCAGCCTGGCCAACATGGTGAAACCATGTCTCTACTAAAAACACAAAAATTAGCCAGGCATGGTGGCGCATGCCTGTAATCCCAGCTACCAGGGAGGCTGAGGCAAGAGAATTGCTTGAACCTGGGAAGAAGAGGTTGCAGTGAGCTGAGATCATGCCACTGCACTCCAACCTGGGTGACGGAGTGAGACTCCATCTCTAAATAAATAAATAAATAAACAGTTTTCCACTTTACATGGAAACTGCTTCCTACATTACCTTTAGTGGGAAAAGTAAATGTTCAGGTGTAGGCTGTAGGGTACTTGTATAAAATTTGGAAGACTTTGGGTAAAAGAATCCTGTAGAGAGAATGTAGTGTACCCCACAAAACCCTACTGGGATCACATTTAAGCTCTGCCTTAATTTAAAAAGAATCTCTATTTTGCCCATACCCCGCGTTCTCTCTCTCACAAAAGTAGACAACTTGGGAATGCTATGTCCATGATAAAAGGTGTTCCCTACTCCCACTGCCTTCCACCTGAGTCTAAGCCTCTTGATTTTAGGAGGGAGAAAATTCTCCTATGAGGCAGAAATCTGATGTTTCCAAGTTAATGTGCAACTAGTCAATCAAAGAACAAATTGTTACTATTTCATAGGGCAAAGGCATCTTTTGATGTATAGTGCTACATTTTAAGAAAAAAATATATATAATGGTTACTATTTATTGGCCCAGGAATTGTGCTAAGCATTAGATATGCATTATCACATTTGATCCTCACAGCAACCCTCTAAAATGTGTTCCATTAATAGTTCCATATTCCAGATCAAGAACGTGAGATTTGAAAATAAATTCACTGTTAAATGGAACCAGAGTAACCTGTGACGCCAAGCCATACTTTAGTAGACCTATACTCTCCAGCTTTCCAAGTACTCATCCAGGTACTTCTAACATTTTTACATTAAAGCCTATCAGGCTTCCTCTGGACAACTCAGTGATTGCCTTTAACGGACAAAGGTATAATATTCTCCCAGCATGGAGGTGACCTGTATCCAGGACAGACAAATCCTAGAGGTGGAGAAATGCAGGCTAATTAGGGAGAAACTATGCAGAGAACAAGAAGCTAGAAGATAGAATAATAACTGGACCTAGAGATGTGTGTTTTACCCAAAATTCATGGATTATTGGCTCACCCACTTAACAAGTGACACCTAAGGCCATGGAGATTGAGGGTGGAAGGCAGATAGGCATCTACTTGGCTAGAGATTGAAAGGGCAGCTACGAATAATAGCTCAATTTGGGCAAGGAAGCAATCTTGGCCATGGAGATTGGGGGTGGAAGGCAGATAGGCATCTACTTGGCTGGAGATTGAAAGGGCAGCTATGAATATTAGCTCAATTTGGGCCAAGGAAGCAATCTTCAGCTAAGCTAATAAGAATCACCATGACCCAGAGATCCAGGGCCCCAAGGAAGAACTAGAAGAGCCTTCCAACAAAAAGGTTGTGAGTCACAGCACCTGAGGGACTTGTTTGGGACTTTTGGCTTTGGCAACCTCCCTGGATAGCCTGAGCCTAAACTTGTAGCTTCCCTTGTGTGCAAGGTTTATACCCTCTAAAACCCTCACACTGAGATGAAAGTTTGCAATGCACTTGAACCAGCATTATATGTTGAATTTTGGAATAAAAGGAGCCACTACAGGAAAGGAAGAGGCAGTTAGAGAAAGCAAGAACATGGGAACAGGGGTCCTCTGAGGAGAAGCAATGAACAAGAAACTTAAGACAACTCAATGACCTTTGCCTTGGGTCTGTGGAACCAGGGGTCTGTGCAGCACAGTGTGCTGATAAAACCTTGGCCCTTGGAGCTAGAGAAACCAGGTCCACCTCCTAAATCTCCCACTTCCTAACCCTATGGCCTCACTTTGAATCTCTGAGCCTGCATTTCCTCATCTGTAAAATAATGCCAATCACACCTGCCTCCTAGGGGTTTTGGGAGGCATAAATGGCATAAAGCTTGTGAAACAGCCAACACATAATAAGTGTTCAGCTACTTAAGTCCTCTTTCTCTCTTCTGGTCTGAGAGTCACCCTTATTAACCAGGAAGCTTATGGGGACCAGTTCGAATAGCATTACATTTCAAATACGTAGTTCAAGAGCCCAAAGTAACAGCATTGTTCACAGTCCTCTTTCTCAAAGAATATTAAAATGATTAAAATACTAAATTTTTTTTCTCTTCTCTTTATTTCCCTCCTACCTAATGTTGCACTGAATTTTTCTAGCGAGTTTGCTTCACGTTGGTAGTTTGCAATCAGCTGTAGTGGGAATTCTTACACCATGGAACTGGGCAAATGCTACAAATGGGCTCTTTTAAGTTTCCAGAAAGCTGGTTTATCTGCACACCACTGTTCCAACCCACAGCTTCTCCAAAGCTTTTCTCCTTAACTCCCAACTTATCCCCACCCACCTGCCTCTAGAATAAACTCATCCTTCACTCTCAAGCTTCATGGCTTCCCTCCCTTCTGTATTACCCTCCCTATGTCTCAGCAAGTTAATACATAGATCAACTGTGCTTCTCTCTACATGTAGAGGACAGAGAAGAACCCAGCTAGCAAATACAGGGCTAGCTGGTGGAATAGGTAAAAGATGCTGTTAAGCCACTACTGGGTCAACAGTAGCTTTCCCCTCAGGAGGATTTGACATGAACAATGATGGTAGTTGCTCTATACTAAACTTATGGCACCTTCTAAAACTAAGACTGAAGGGCTTCCCACTCTAGAGTCCAGCTCATGTATATATATTTTTACCTTAACCAAAGAACAGGAAAAAAAGGAAGCAAGGTATTTACTTTGGGAATGAGGGCTGGTTGAGTCTATCTTCCTTCACCTCAGGGGCTATATCACTTGCAGCCACCGTCTCAGATGGTACCTGGAGTCCTTCCTGCCCATGTTTCTTGAAGGATCTAATCAGACATGATGTCACCAGTTTCTATACTAGTGGATCTCTGTCTATCAGTGGTCCATCTAGGGTCATCTGGGGCATGAATGACCCATTATATTATACAATGTGATAGTAAACTCAAGAGGTTAAAAAATTTATCCACCAAACAAAGCTTAGCAAACATAACAGTTTGCCTGGTGTAGATAGTAGTTTGCTTTTTCACATTCAGGCCAAACTAACAAGGACCATTCAGTTGTAAGAAGTATCCTTCTCATTTGAAGATTTTACAGGCTGTTATGCGGTTTGTTGTCCCCTGATGCAGTCCCTGAAGAAGCTGATCTCCTAGATTGCATTCCTGCCCTCCCTTTTGTACATGCATTGGGACTGGCAAGTGTCCTAGACAAGACAGTATTATATTGCCAGTCAGCTGCCATTTGACTGCGGCTTTTAAGTACTGGGATACACGTGCAGAATGTGCAGGTTTGTTACATAGCTATTCATGTGCCATGGTGGTTTGCTGCACCTGTCAACCAGTCATCTAGGTTTTAAACCCCCCGTGCATTAGGTATTTGTTCTAATGCTCTCCCTCCCTTTGTCTCCCACCCCAACAGGCCCCGGTGTGGGCTGTTCCACTCCCTGTGTCCATGTGTTCTCATTGTTCAACTCCCACTTATGCATGAGAACATGTGCTATTTGGTTTTCTGTTCCTGTGTTAGTTTGCTGAGAATGATGGTTTTCAGCTTCATCCATGTCCCCGCAAAGACTGTGGCATTTTTGTAATTATTAGTGAAATTACAGACCATAGGCTTCTCTGTGCCACTATGGGAGCAGAGAATCTTTTAAGTTATTCTTAAAAGATTTATTTAAATATTTTATTTTCTTTCAAACTGCATGGTAAGGCAAATATATTTAATCCACAGGAATGGCCCTAGGCAGAGAAAGGACAGGAAAACAACATTTACTTGGCACTGGCTATCTGCCAGACACTATTCTCAGCAAAGTACCTTATTTAATCCTCACCCTATGAGGGAAGTACTATTATAATTCCCATTTTACAGATACACAAAAGAATCAAAGATGTAAAATAATTGCCCAAGAGCTAGAAACTGGTTAGAAACTGGTTAAGCCAGGATTTGCACCTAAGTCTATCTGGCATATTCTTCCCACTAAGTTGTGCTATGTTGCTTATCTGGTAGTTTGTCGCCTAGTGAGATGGCCTAGCCAGGTTGAGCCTATGATGAAGAAAAATATTCATCTGAAGAACAATTTGATAGGCTGAATCAAATTATTTTTAAGTCCACTGGAGGGCTTCTGAGGCTGCCAGGACGTGGAGGCCAAGATCCTGAAGAGAAGAGAAATTTATTGAGGCAATGTCAATATTGTGTGCTTTGCAATGCTTGTAAAGTGTTTGCTGACTCTTACATGGTTTTGGACAGAAGGCAGCTGCTGAAAGGTATATAAAACCCATAGAGCTTTCCATAACCTCATTTGGCTGGAGGAAAGGGTTGGGCTTACTAAAGCAGTCAGAACTTCGGGAACCAAGATCCTAAGAAATAAATTAATGCAGAAAAGTGAACCCATCATTTTAACCAAGTTTTCATCTCAGGATATTTGCTAATTCTTAAGTTTTGAAGAGCAAGAGGCTAAGAAGCTAAACAAAATAACTGAGGAGTCGAGTTTTTAGCAGTCTTGTAGAGCTGTGAGATCAAAGTTGGAGTTCAAGGCTCACCAAAGAGGAGAAGACCTCTAAGCACACAGGGACTTACACTAGAGACCTACACTCAAGAAATGTAGGTGAACAGAAGAAGAAACAACTTACAAAGCTTGGAACAAGCTGTGAGTGATTGAATTGTGGAGGTTTGCTCCTGTCTGACAGAATATAGGATATTTGGGAAAATAGTTAATATCATCCAGAGCATCTTCAATACTTCAAAAGCACAGTGTCTAACATTCATCTAAAGTTACCATGCATGCCAAGAAGTAGGACCAAGAGAAGAAGAAAAACAGGAAATGGAAGCTGACACACAAGTGATGCAGATATTGGATTTTTCAGACATACTTTAAAATAACTATGATTATTAGGTTCAAGAAAACGCAAAACAAGATATAGAATTTCATCAAAGACCTGGAATCTGTAAGAAAGAATTGCACAAACATTCTAGAAATGGAAAAAAATACAAGAATTGAAAGTAAAAGATATGAGAACCCAAAAGTATACCTGTTTATTTAAACCCAGAATTTAGGAAAAGCCAACAATACAGGTAGACACATAGCTATTAACAAGCATTTTCTATGTGTAAAACAAGGGCAATAAAACAATATCAAAAATAACAAATCACAAAATGACCTTATACCATGGCCATAAAATCTGAAATATTAAAGATATCAAAGCAGCACCTGATTATGTTTTAAATATTTTTTTATGTGTAAAAATTTATTAAAAAAATAAAATCATAAAAACATACAGTTGGTGGAGAATAGACAAAGCCCACTCTTTAAGAAAAATTGTCTCTATAAAATACACAAAAGATGGGGTAAAAAAGTGAATCTTCCTTTATTTAGACATTATCCTAAAAATAATAGATGATAAACTCAAAAGAGCACATTCTATCAATTATACATGCTGAAAATACAGTAATGATACTGCATAATATATTCTGTATCTGTAACTCATCAAGTTACTTGTAGTTAAACAAAAAAACACACACACACAACTTGATTACATTATTCTCTTAAGAAGACATTGAGACCCCAGGAGGTCCAGGCTGCAGTGAGCTGTGATCAAGCCACTGCACTCCACTCTGGGTAACAGAAAGAGACCCTGTCTAAAAAAAGAAAAAAGAAAAATAAAAATTGAATTTTCTTTTTCTGGCTAAATCTTCTCTATTTGCTTATTTCAGAAATTTGCTTTTCCAAAGATGAGTTCACCCTGTCCCATTTTGGTACAAAACCTTTCATTTTACCTTTGAGCTTCTGAATTAACACTTTATTCCTACCAAATCTTATTGTTCAGGGGTCAGGCAGTTAGCTTAAAGGATGAATCATGCCTGTCAACAAGCCTGGCAGTTGCAGTCAACAGCAAAGTGTGATTTCCACAATGAAAGTGACTTGTTGCAGGACGACACTTACCAGCATGTGACCTGGGGCAAGTCACAGCCTCCCTGAGCCTCTGCACCTGCAAAGTGGGCTCAATTCCACCTCCTCCACAAGGCTGTTGTAGAGATTAAACAAGATAGACCATGTGAAAGCCCTGGGCCTCATTTATGTTTATAAACAAATCCTGCATTTTTAAAAACAAATTTCCACATTTCCTTCACTCAACCCACATTTATTAAATATCTGCTGTGTTCCAGAATCCCTGACAGGCACTGAGAATACAAAGACCAATAAGGCATGCACTCTGCAGTCAAGGACCTCACAGCCCAGGAGGGAGGACAGACAAGTAAATAAAGTATTGCAAGACACTATTATAAGTGGTGGAACAAAACAGGAACTTATCAACTCTGTTCTAAAAGTCAGGGAAGGCTGGTATTTGAGGGGTAAGAAGGAGATAAGGCAGATGAAGGAAATTGGAAAGAGTGGCAGCCAAAGGGAATGTACAAAGACCCAGAAGCATGAAAGAGCATTACACATTTATGAAACTGTAAAGTTTCAATTTCCCCTTTATTAAAATATGAGATGCACACTGGGAATACCTAAAATGAAGCAGAGACATAATCTTGATCACTGACCTTCGGGGCTCAATCTGATGAAAGAGAAAAACATACATATGATTAATCTCAATGGTTTTGTGGAAAATTAAGAAAAAAATTCCATACCGTATGATCTCATCTATAGAATTTTTTTCTAAAACTATGTATAAAATTGACTAGAAACAAAAGGGAAACAATCCAATTTTTAAATGGGCAAAGATGTTTATAGCAGCACAATTTACAATAGCAAAACTATGGAACCAGCCCAAATGCCCATCAATCAACGAGTGTATGTGGATAAAGAAAATGTGGTATATATATACACCATGGAATACTACTCAGCCATAAAAAGGAACTAAATAATGGCATTTGCAGCAACCTGGATGGAATTGGAGACCCTTATTCTAAGTGAAGTAACTCAGGAATGGAAAACCAAACATCATACATTCTCACTCATAAGAGGAGCTAAGCTATGAGGACACAAAGGTTCTCGCTCGTAAGTGGAACTAAGCTATGAGGACAGAAAGGCATAAGAATGATACATTGGACTTTGGGGACTACAGGGAAAGGGAGGGAGGTGAGGGATAAAAGAGACTACAAATTAGGTACGGTGTACACTGCTTGGGTGATGGGTGCACCAAAATCTCAGAAATCGCCACTAAAGAACTTATTCATGTAACCAAACACCACCTGTTCCCCAAAAGCCTATTGAAATAAAAGAAATTGAATAAAATCTTGAAAAATAATAGTGTTAAATTAGATGTGGTATTCAAACCTCCTGTTTTGGGTAGTGGTGCATTTTCACCCAAAGTTGAATTGCAAGGAAGGTAGCAAAAAAAAGTTAAAATGTGGGAAAGAAGTTGAAAAGATATTTATCCAAAGAACATACAAAGGAGAAATAAGTACATGAAAAGGTGCTCAACATCATTAGTAATTAGGGAAATGCAAATAAAAACCACAATAGGATACTACTTAACACACACTAGGATGGCTATTACAAAACTTTAAAACCAAAAACCCCAGAAAATAGCAAGTATTGGCAACAATATGGAGATAACAAAACCCTCATGCATTGTAGCTGGGAATATAAAATGGTGTGACTACTGTGAAAAACAGTTTGATGGTTTCTCAAAAACTTAAACATAGAATTACTATATGGCCCAAAAATTCCATTTCTAAGTATATACTCAAAAGAATTTAAAACAGGAACTCTGACAGACACTTGAAGACCAATGTTCATAGTGGCATGAGTCACAATAGCCAAAATGTAGAAACAAGTGTTGACCAGTCGATGAACAAAGTAAATACATACAATAAAATATTATTCAAGGATAAAAAGGAATTAAGTTATGGCATACGCTACCCTGTCAATAAACTTTGAAAATATTATGCTAAGTGAAATAAGCCAGAAACAAAAGGCCAATATTGTATGGTTCTACTAATATGAGCTATTTCGAGTAGGCAAATCGACAGAGACAGAAATTAGAATAGAGGTTACCAGGGGCTGGAGGGAATGGGGAATAGGGAGTTATTGCTTAATAGTTACAGAATTTCTGGTTGAGATAATGAAAAACTCTAGATAGTTGTGATGGTTATACAAGATTATGAATGTACTTCATACCACTGAATTTTACACTTAAACATGGTTAAAATAGTAAATGTTATGTTATATTTTACCACAAAAAAAATTTTAATAAGCAGTGGAAAAAAATGAAACATCTCTAAATGTTAACAATGGTTTTTCTGTGTGATATGTGCCTCCCCCACCTCATCTTTCTCCACTTATTTGTATTCTTTTTTCTGTAATGAATATGTATTCTATGTGTTTAAAAACTCTAAATTTTACTTTTCAAAAAGAAAGAACAAAACAAATATGGTAAGATTTTTTAAATCTATGTTTTATCTATGTACAAAGTCCCCTGGGAATGGAGAGGACATCATTTAGATTGTCCTAGGGCTGGCAACAACCTTGCAACCAGCTCGTTTGAGGACTAGAAAAATGTGGGTATGGGTCATCTTGCCCTAGAAAACCTCTCGGAGGAGATGTAGCCTGAATCCTGATTATTGTGAGCCTTCTGCAAAGCTTTAGCTCTGTGCTGCAGCCCCATGTAGGCCTAGACGTCTACAGGCTCCAACTTCAAAGAGACACTTCTCCCTTGGAATGCAGCTGCCCAGCTGGCCTGAAGGACTCTGCAGATATTAGAAGAGTCAGATAACAACTTTCCACTGAATAGGAGGTGGGATGCAAACATCAGCTAGTTTCTTCCTGGGACTCCCTCTCCCTCATCGCGAGGCCAATGGCTGTGTAGGACCAAACACGGGCACCAAGGCTTTTCCCATTTTGGGGAAAGGAGGGAAGCAAATTTTGTTGTATTAGCAACTGACTTCTGGCTCCTGCCCCCCTTCCCTTTGTCAGAGAGAAAGCGCAAATGATATTGTAGCCATGTTTCTCAAACTTGGAACAAATAGTTTTAGAACTGGGCCCTGCCATGGAATTGGATCATCAAGCAAAGACCTAGGGCACTGCTAGTTTGCTCAGGGTTTTGTCTTGAGCTGGTCTGACTGAAGGGCAACTGAACTGCCAGGGGAGAACAGACTATGATGAGCGCCCAGGAAATCTGTCCCTTATGCTGATGATACTCAGGATATTTCAAAAGAAGATAGGTTTAAACCTCAAGGTGGGGAGATGTGGAACCCTAGCTTGAAAGCTCCTTCACTATTAAGGGGCACATGTGTGAGACTTCTAAATAAGGTGCTGAAGATGAAAGTTGCCTTTTCTTCTAGGGTTGTATCAGAAGTTTGACTCTAGAGTTAGTTCAGTTATAGCCCCAGGGAATAAGCACCAACAGTGAAAACCTTCTCTTGTCTGAGAAAACTTACGGCCACACCCTTGAAAACTCAGACCACACCCTGAAATTCCACACCTTGGAATTTCATTCTTTTGCTTTTAAACTCTGCAGTCTCATAATTTCAGAATTGAACTAAGGGTTGGGATACAGATTTTTAACAGAAAATCTTCATTTTCCATGTGTTTTTCTCCTTTGAGATATCACACTCTCTACTGCAGCTATCTATACAGATATAATAAACCTTGAATTTATTCTCTAAGGAAGCTCATCGCACAAGGGACAACAGAAAAGCCAGAGGATGAAAAGTATTAAAGATGTAATATGTAAAAATGCGGCAGACCTGAAAAGCACACGTCTCCGAATTGAAAGGTGCCACCAATGCCCGGCACAATAAATGGAGGTGGGAGAGAGAGAAAGGGCCCCACCCACAGGATACAGCATCTAAATGAAATTGCAGAACACTGGGAGTAAAGAAAAAGTCCTAACAGCTTTCAGAGAAGAAAAGTAAATCACGTACAAAATTCAAAAATTAAAATGACATCAGACTCTTCAATAGCAACACTGGAAGCATGAAAAGAATGGAGTAGTGCCCTGGGAATTCAGAGGGAAGTAATTTTAATATGAAATTTTCTACCAGACATCAAAACTCAAGTGCACAAGAAAAAATATATTTTTCCATATATATGGCTCAAGAAATGTATATCCTATATACTCTTAATTAGGAAGTACATTGAGAATTCATTTTTAGCAAAACAAGACAATAAACCAAAAAGAGTTTCCACTAAAGAAGGGTTAGAACAATCAGATATCTGATGTGATGAAATATTTGGAAAATATTAGTGATGGGCATTAGAGGGTTTTTTGAAATATTTGGAGTAGGGAAAATAATACATACATGGACCTACGCGTAACAGGAGAAAAAGCAATAATTAACTCAAAAAAACCTGAAATCTTAGAACACTAGTCAACTTAGTAGTAATATTTAGTGACAAAAACATAAAGACTGACTATAGATTTAACCAAAGATTATGACATACGAACTGATGGGATATGGGGAAGTTTGGGGGATTTGTTTTTCAAGGATTTTAGGGGGTAGAGAGTTTAGTAACAGAAAATAAAGAGATTATGTTTAAAATTTGTTAAATAAGCAATAGTAATATTAAGATGCTAGTTAGAAATGCAGAGAGAGTGTATATTTTAAAAGAAAAAGTCATTAAGATTTACAGTGGATTGCCTCTGGAGGTAGAAATGAAGAATGGAAGAGGATTAGTTTACTTTTAGTAATGTTTCATACCGTAAAAATAAGAAAAAAAGAAAAAAACTACGTAAATGTATTACTTTGGTTAACAAATATTTTTAAACCAGTGTATCAGATTTCCTCAAAATCTGTAAGAACTCAAGTTTTTCCAGCCAGAATAAACAAATAAGAAATGCTGAACAGTTAGAGGCCCACCTCTCAGTTTAGTAGTTGGTTTCACAAAGGCAAAGAAACCAAATTTATCTTCCTTTTGTTATGACTTCCACACTGATTTTGACAAATTTCCCTTAGTGCCTGTGCTCCGCTACAAATTACTTATTTTCCTGAGTCACTCTTGTCTAGACCGCAGGAGCAGCCCCTGCACGGTGTGTGGCTGATGGGAATTGTAGGTTGTTCTCAGATTTGTTTGTACAGCACTTCCTCCCTTGCCCAAAGTATACATTATATGTGAATGAGGCTCGTCACAGCTCTGCATAATTACCGCATTTGGAGCCATTCTTCTCTTCAGAAGTTTTTCTCCCTTTTTTTTGATTTCTTATATTTTGCAGCAACTGTCATTATTTTGATGCCATGGTTTAACAGCGCCTTCAAATGCAAATTTGACAACACAAGCTGAAAATCATGGGTGGCAAACAAAGCAACTAAACTTCCATGCCTGTGTTTTTTGAGAGCTCCACCTGATCTGTAAATGCACACGTTTTAGTAGCCAGCCCTGCTTACAACCTTCGTCTTTGTATTATAAGAAGAACCAGAATTTTCTGAAGATATTCTGCAAACCCAGGCTGTAAAATGGAGTCTGAATTCCTCTTACTCTGCTTTTCACAATTCTAACTTTGCAGATAGTCAAAATCCATTTGGAGGCTGTTTCCCAATGAAATTGCTCTCTTTGTATCATTTATCCATGAGTGATAAGTCAAATATTTCATAACCACAACTGCCCAGGCATTAGCCAAGCAAGCAGAGGAGCAGTCGGGTGGGAGCTCCTAGCCAGCACAAGCCTTCTACTTTTAGTTGCTGGACCATGGGAGAGGTGGTAGAGATGGGGGGTCTCTAGTCAGGGACCAGAGGGGCAACAATGGTGCTTGGGAGGCCAGAACAGTAGCTGTACCTAATCGACATGGAAGTATTTTAGTGTTTTGACCACTCATAGAGCAGTATCTATGCATAGTGAAATATCATTCCTGTGGGATTCCCATCCTGCCTGTAATATAATTATAATATAGCTTCTTCTTCCTTCTAGTTTGTAAGTTCCTTGAGGGGATATTGAGACTCAGATTCTTCTGTGTGACACCATGTTTCCTCTGGATGAGTATATGAATGAGAAAATGAATGATGAAAGACAAATTATTTCTTCTCCTTTGAGTCTAGCTTCCTTACTCTCGTTTGAAAACATTTAAATGTTTCAGCTTACTCTCATTTCAACATTTCAGCTTACTCTCATTTGAAAGCTTTTCATTTGAAAACATACCAAAACTTAGGTAAAGAAGGACATTTCATAATCACAAATACAGTTCTTTGTGAGGACAAAAGATTTAGAAATAAACATGCAGGAATCAAACTATGCTCTTTTCTTGAAAAAAGTTATCATTGTCGTAATAGATATTTGGGAGAAAGAGGAAAGTATACGCCTTGTACTTTGTTAGTTTTGTAGGCAGGCGTGGAATGCAATGGAAAAGATCTCATGCTAACCATTTTTCTTTTGAAAAAAATGGAGATTTTATTCGCAGTGTTTTAATTTTGCAATATTATTATTTTATTTTATTTTATTATTTTGGAGACAGAGTCCTGCTCTGTTGCCCAGGCTGGAGTGCAGTGGCACAATCTCAGCTCACCGCAGCCTTTGCCTTTTGGGTTCAAGTGATTCTGCCTAGTGCCCAGAGTAGCTGGGACTACAGGCATGTGCCACCATGCTCGGCTAATTTTTGTAGTTTTAGTAGAGATGGAGTTTCACCATGTTGGCCAGGCTGGTCTTGAACTCCTGGCCTGAAGTGATCCACCTGCCTCGGCCTCCCAAAGTGCTGGGATTACAGGTATGAGCCACTGCACCTAGCCTAATTTTGCAATATTTTACATTTAAATTAATACAAGAGAATCAAACCATAAGCACCACACTGGCAACTCTGTTTTCTCTGCTGAAGCTAATTGAAGAACAGAGAGAGAGAGAAATCCGTAAATTGTAAGGAAGAAATTAGATTTTTTTTTAATCAATTTCAGGACCTAAAAGTTATCAAGCTATAAGGATAAGGAATTGTAAAGGAATGTGATTTTTATCTAGGTCATAAAATTTACAGCTGTTTTCCTTTCTTAATTTAAATGTAGAAGTGATAGGCATCTATAATGTGCCAACCCAGCAGGATCTGAAACTTGAATTCATCATAGGTTAAAACATTTATTTTTCATCCAGAAAGAAATTGGCATGAAATAAATTTATCAAGGGACTACACTTTTAAAGCATGCATTGCATGACTGCCTAGGACAAAAAGAGAATTCTAGTATATTAAAGTAATAATTCCTCTTGAACTATAGCTATTAATGTAAGATGATAGAAATAGACCAAAACAAACAATTTTCAAAGAAGAGACTGAGGCCAAAGTATCATCTTGCCTCTCCAATACTTTATTAGTTGTAGTTTTAGCTACTCATGTTCTCAAAACAATTACCTAGAATTCTCTCAGCTCAATCTGAAACTGAGGGGAGTTAACTTACTGATATCACACTACTGATATAAATCAAATGAAGGCTGTTTCTTTCCAAGCAACTGACTGGTTTATTTAATGTAAGAACAGTTGATCATTTGAAGTAAATAGCAAATCACTATAACTAGTATCCATTAGATTTCAGGATATTTTTCATTGTTCTTTAATAAGATTCTGAAACTAATTTGTGTTTCTCTAATAACATGCTTCAGGAACTACCATGTGCTAGAATATCACCACACTGAAAATGTAGACACAAAAAACAATCTGTCATTTTGAAACTCAAGACTTAGGGTGGGGAACAGACAATTCCACGGATAATTTCAGCAAAACCTGAGAAATTTCATAACAAAAGAAATCCCGGCCCCAGCCACACACACACACACACACACACACACACACACACCTGACTCCTCTCTCTGCTAAGGGTGGGAGTAGGAGTAACCAAGAGAAAGTCTCTTAAGCAACCCCTGAGCTTGCTAAGAAAGTTTGTAAGGAAATAGAGACATTAGCCAGGCAGGAAGGACATGCCAGAAAGAGGGAATGAAAACTCGGGAAACGCATGTGGATTGGCAAAAGCATAAACTCAGACTGGAATTCCTTAGAGAAAATCTAGGTTTAAATTAATGAGACACACAGAGGCTCAAAATCTCCTTCTAGAAAAAAGTCATACACAGTGAAATAATTAACATTTTCCTTTTGAGAGTTATCATTGCATTATGTTCTCTGTTGCTTTCAATAAAACATATATGGAAAAATTCCCAAGGATTAGCTATAAAAGTGCTTGGGAAAATGCCAGCATTGGCCATTACAAGATATTTCTATATTTAAAATTTCTGTCCCTGAGAGGGTAAATAAAATACTAAATGCTTATGCCCATAGAATTAAGACTGAATGTGCTATATTTGAATATTTTTAGAAGAGTTACATGTAGTCCATCTATGTATCACAATGTGAACTCTTCAAAATTCTCTCCATAACATAGTTTTCCCTATATAAATCGAGAATTAAAAAACTAACATGATTCATGTGGAATGTGCATTCCTTAAAAAGTAAAATAGTCTCATGTTCTCAAGTACCAAGTCCTCCTTCTGAGCCCAGCTAAGATTTGGACTGGCCTAGAAGATACAGACTGTCCTTGCCTCCTGCATTAATGAGATATACCTACATGATTTCCGTGTACCTCAATTTTTTGCTGTAAAATGAGATGGTAGACTGGATAACCTCTAAGGTCTCTCAGCTCTGACAGTCACTCTATAAGATTTTCATTTCATGCTTGACATCCTAATGAGTTTCCCAACACCAGTCAATGAAACCACTTCTTCGGCAAGAGTCCCAGCTATGGAGATCAAGGGTCTTATTAACTGTAGCTTGCCTTGTCTCACCTGAGTCATAATCGTATTTCTCCACCCCTAAGCGGAGCACATTAGACCAATGCTCTTCCTTTAGGATTTCACCTAGCAAGGGCTGCTCATTCAACTACATCACCCCAAGCCCAAGTCAGAGTGCACAAAGAATATGAAAGACTTCAAGGTGGTAGACACCCAAAGCATTAAAAAACCTTTCTCCAGGCAACCTCCTATGGCCATATTAGAGAGGGGAAAAAACAAAAAAACAAAAAACAGCTAGAGGGGATGCTGCCTCTGCCATTTGATAGCGTTATATTGTCTCCATTGAGCCTGTCCCACTTAGTCTCTCCTGAGTGGGTCTAAAGCGGTGGTCCCGGGGTTTTTTGATCACATACCACCTCATCAATATATAAATACTTATATTGATTTATATATTACATATGCATACTTATTTATGAATATTCACATAATATTGAACTATTAAATCATGTAGATAATAAAACAAACAGAAATAGAATCTTTAAAGTATGAGATTTTTAAAAATAGATGTTGAAGTTCCAATATTCTTTCTGAACTCTTGTGGATTATCTCAAGTGCCCTACTTTGAGACAATTGATTTAAAGTGCTCTTCTGAATGACCTAGACATTTACATCATTTATCTATTATTCTTTAATCTTTTGTAATTCTCAACTGCTTATTAAAAATTATAAAATATTTCTTAAAATCCCCAAGTTTTGTTATTTTTGTGAAAGGCAGTCAGTTTTGCCTTTTTCTGTGAATGAAAGAGGTAAATGAAGGTCAAGTTTAGCAGGCACATATCAGATCAAATCATTATCATTAAAATTATTGATTCATCTCAGCCCTCCAAAATCTCACCCTTAGTCCTCATTTTTCTGTACCATTTATTGGATCTTAAATGTGTTTTTCTTCTTATTGGAAAATCATTTTTTACATGCATGTGAGGCATAAGATAGTAATGCCGGTTTGGTAACAAACACTCCAGGAAGTATAGAATTGCATTTATTTTTATAATCATTTTATTTCCTTTTTTTGGTTTCTTTTTAATTCTGTCACCCATCTTAATTACTCAATTCATTTACTTGATTAAGCCATTAATAATTTTTAACCATTTCCAAAAATCAGACCCATAGAAAAGGTGTGTTTTATGGCTAAACAACAGCAAATATTTAGCATCTTTGGGGCTATTTAAAACAATGTGTGCTAGAGTTCCAGCAGTAAATCCAGAGAGGTTTGACAGCATCTTTAACATCAGTGTATAAACAATTTATACATTAAAGGAACCATATGAGTCTATGGTTTGTAACAATCTATTGTATTTCTTCATAGACCCCACTGCAGATGTTAGCCTCTCCACGTAGTTTGGAAGGTAATGTGGTGTACAGACAGAGGATTTGGAGGACTTTAAACCAGAGTTCATCATTAATTATGTGATGCTGGACAACTGAATTGCTTAACCTCCTAGTCTCAGTTTCTTATTCTGCAAAATAGGACACTACCTCTTAACCTGGTTGTAAAGACTGGGTGTTTATAATGCTTAGTTCTGTGCCGGAAAAGAGCAGATATTAAATGGCAAATGTTTTTGCTATGCTTTTAAATCCTTAAAGATTATGATTTGTATCTTTTTTTCCCGTTTAGTACAAAGCAAGTATCTTATCTGGAGTTAATATTTAGAATTTTTCTATTGACTAATACAAGTAATCTGACACTTTGATAATTTTATTTAACTTTATAGAAGTAAATGATGTTCTGAGGTCCTGTTATATTTTAGAGATTAAAGATAAGATAGTTTGACAATATAACAGTAACAACAAAAAGTCTGTTTGTGCAAGCCTGTCTACTCTTGCAGCATATGGAACATTGATTCCCAGGGTATGAAGTTATCTGAGCTCTGAGGTACAAATGAGAAATTGAGGTGCTCTAATCCTGATTCTACCAGCAAGTGTATGATAGATCTGCAAATCCCTTCTCAGGGTCAATTCCACAATGCAGATCTGAGCGTGGGTGGTCAAATCTAATCCTCTTCATTTGGTGACTTGCGTAATCCTCTGGCCCCCATCTTTGGAGATAAACCTTATCTTATTTCTCGAGGGAAGCAGGGAATGTTGGTTTTTCTATCTATATATGGCCAGATTAGATTCGGTATGAGCGTTTATACATGTACACACAAAAAAGGCAGAGATAGTCAACTTCTTCATCTACAACTCTTTGCCTTAATTTACGAGAAACTGGGCCTGAATTTTAATCATTCGCCCCAAAACAAGAAAGCAGGTTACTGTAAAGGACCAGGCCATGAGAAGGTACAGCGTCACAATCAGATATGCAGAGAGGCTGTCTCCCCAAAACACAGCCCCAACTTTTCTGTTGGTTTCATTACCATTGACTGGCCAGGAAAGCCCACACTGCATGCCACCATGGGGATTGATACTGTGGAAAGATCAGCTTCTGCAGCTGATAGTTCCCTGTGAGCAAAAATGCATATAAGGTTAATCAGCTCTGAAGCAGTTCTTGCCAACATTAGAAAGACAATGATTAAATTTGCATAATCTGGCAGGTGGCATGTCATGGTGGACACACATTTTTGACTTAGAATCAAATGACCTTCGTTGGAATTCTGGTCATTTAATATTTATGTGAGCTGGAAAAGGAAGCCTAAATTAGGGTATCCAACTTTCTCATAAATTTTTGGGGGGAGAACTAATTGAAAGAACAGAAGTTAATAATTATCTAGACCATACCTGGTATGTAATAGCCATTCAATAGGTGTTGAATCTGCATTAAATAATAAAATGAAGTTCTTGTTTGGGTTTATATTCCTCTATCTCATCCCTCCAACATGGAAATTTGACAAAAAAATTTTAAATTCTGCTTGTAGAACAATTTGTTATTGATTTGGATTTGTGTTCTTTTGGATAATTAATAATTCAGTATTAATTATTTTACTGCATCAAAGATAGGTTTTAAAGATTTACCTCTGTGTGAAATTTAATTACATTTGCATAGAGCTATGCTCTGAAAAAGGCACTCCCATTTTCTCATTTGTTCAAAAGTTAGTACAGGTATGCTCTTAAATTTTAACATCAATTTCATGGAGATGAGTTTAAATGGTTTTCTGTGGCTGGATACGAATAGGGCTTTTTATTTTCAAATGTTCATTTGAAAATGGCAACATATCTTATAACCTACTGAGAAATGACACTCAAATAGGGCAGTGTTTCAAAGAAAATTCAGAAAAATTACAAGCATAGATTACAGAACGAATGTCTGATATTTGCCTTGGCTCCTAAGTGAGTGTAATTCACCCAAATGGGTGGCACATGTGCAGTTTACAGCACACTTGGAAATACTCAAAGGCCCACTCTTCACAGTGGATAACTTACCAAGAAACACAAACAAATGGTAGTCTCTAAGAAATAAAATATTGGTGCTGAATTCTTTATGGACGGTTTATT
This sequence comes from Nomascus leucogenys, assembly GCF_006542625.1. Classification (NCBI taxonomy): domain Eukaryota; kingdom Metazoa; phylum Chordata; class Mammalia; order Primates; family Hylobatidae; genus Nomascus; species Nomascus leucogenys. The sequence continues at coordinate 81,231,131 of NC_044391.1, forward strand.
GTAGCACAAAGGAAGTCCACATTAAAGCAGAAGAAGGAAATGATTTTGTTATACTAATACATTAGATGATTTTCATCACTATTGATCTCAACTTGAACTAGATCTTCAAACAGAGTTCATTTTTGCAGGCTTATTGTGTAAGCAGTGCAGCTGAGGGAAAATGTGGAGGAGGAGATTTAGAGCCAGAGGACCTGGTTTTGAATCCTACTCACTTCTCCCACTTATGGACTCTGTGATCAGTGATTAACTTTTTGGAGATTGTTTCCCCATATGTAAAATGGCAAAGCACCACAAAAATTACCTCAACATTTATTAGGATTAATGAGATAATACATATAAATAGCCCTCGATATACTGTAAAGTGCTAAATAAACTTTAATTTCAGTGTAATAATATTAGTATGAGTAGTGATAAGAGTAATACTGATAATGAGATTTTTGTGTTGCCTTGATCTAAGTATGTATGACCCTATTATCCAGTCCAAATCCCCTATCCCTACATAGACAACCACCTCTGCCTCCAGGAAACTTCTATCTGTACTTCCTTCAGGTTCAAGGCATAACGAATGTGACTCCTTATTCACATGCCATAACACCCAATATGTGAAGACTTCAACTACATCCTCCTGTGGCTTCTCATCTCTGTTTAACTTCCTCTAAAATGTTCACAGATTATGCAAATGATATGGTTAATTTATTCATTCCATGAAGAAACACTAGATTAAGGGTTATTATGTGGAAGGTTCTATGAAGGGCACTGCCAGACCACCTCTCCCAGATAAGCTGAGGTTCAAAACTCTAAGGCATAGGCAAAAAATAAAAATCACATCCAACATCTGAGGATATAAAATATTGGGCTGGACACAGGGACAGAGCACCACATGCTCATGGGTTGCAGATTGTGAAGCCAATAGGAAAAATGGTGTTTTGAACCACCTTATAGTCAGCAAGCCAAGGATGCTTGCCAGATAGGAGAGACTATGAGTACAAGGACTCAGAGACAGAAACAAAGGAGAGTGTCAGGTCTACGATGTAGGGGGAGAACAGAGAGATGGCTGCGATTCTATAGAATTTAGACTGTTCTTGGGGAATGAGAGGACATTGTTGGGGAAGGGGTTAGTCCTGCTTTAGTGGGAGGAGGGAGGTAAAGGTGAGTAAGCACTGAACATGAAGAAGAGTGGTAGTCAGATCTAGGGTGGTCAGGAAAGGGCTACTGGTTGGCTGGTGAAACATCTTATGTGCTAGGTATTGTAAATGGCACAAAAAGGAATCAAACTCAGTTCCTCCAAGAAGTCAAGATTTAGTGAAGCAACACCTAAGAATCAAATGACATGTCTGCTACAGGTGTTCACAAGAAGGTTATTGTTCTGATTTCCAGAAAACAGTGAAATTGTCCAAGTACAATGCTGGCTGTTTCCCAAGAATTCTCAGAGAGGTAGAATTTGTTACTTTAGTGAATTTACCATGATCCAGAGTCTGTGGCTCAGCTTTGCAATTTCTAAAACTGGATTCTGTAAGCACATGAAGAGTGGCTCTGACCCTGCAGGACAGATTTGCAGTAGCCAAGCCCATGAGAGACAGAGTGCCAACAGGCTCATTTACAATGGGAGCCATTACTGTCATACATCCCAGAATACTCACATGGCACAACCAGGACATTCTCTCCCTGTAGCAAGCCTATGTGGGAAGTCAATTTGTAACCAGAGGGTAGCTTGGTGGACACAGAATCATGGCATGAGGAAAGAGATGATTTGAATGTTTAATGGCATCAAGCTACAACAGAAGGTTGTATTCATTAATCATAATACAAATGTCCTTGACTATTTGCAAAATTCTGTAACTTTTTTTCTCTTCTGCCCTGGACTAGGCTGGGAAATGGTTGACCATTTTCTCTGACTCATTTTTTTTCCCTATGATCCACCTCAATAATTGATGTTTTCTTCCTTAGACTTGTTTAATGCATAATGAACCTGGCCTAAACTCTCTCTCTTCTCATCCAACATATGTTGACTTTGATGTTTTGACTCTGGGAAGTCCATTTCATTTCCATAATTTCTCTATCTAGGGGCAGAGGTGGGTGGACAGGACAGCGAGCACCATTCATCATCAACCTTCTTTACTGATAACAGATACAGTGAATTTGAACATGCTCTTTGCTTTTCCCCACTCAACATAGAAACATTTGTAGGTTGTCAATGTCCATCTTAAAAAGCTATACCTGGAAGTTAACACAATATTCCAGGTATGTTTTGAGGGGCTCACAGAAACTGCAACCTGCCCACCCATTTTCTTCAGGTGCTATACTTCCAGTAATGTACTCTAATAGAGAATTCGTTAAATAAATCAGCAGCAATACTGCATTGCTGATTTACCTTGAGCTTTAAATAAATCTCTTAAATTGTCTTTTTAAATTAAACTAAATATCTCTAGCTTTTGAGTAGTGTTTTTTATTTACTTCTATTAAATTTCATTTTGCTTGCTTTGACCCATTATTACAGACTATCAAACATGTTAAAATTGGTTTATCACTGATCAGGAACTATGTAAATATCTGGGTACCTATGACAGAATGAATTTCTACAAGGAGTGATTGTTTTCTCGACCCTGTCCAGGCTATCTGTAATTCTAGTGTGATGTAAATACATCAACCACATTTCTTCTTGATCTTTTTCTCTTTATTCTTTTGGAGTTCTGTATGAGTCACTTTTATTTTACATTGGTGACCACAAAAAGATTGAAACAATTAGCTAAAATGCTCATCTCACGTTGATCTATAAGCAGGACCATAAAAGTACTTGTTATTCCAAAAGTAAACAAGGTAGACCACAACTCTGCATATTGAATAATGCCCATGAAATTCAAATGAAAAGCTAACTTCATTATTTTACAAAATCACAAGATTATCCGTTTTGCTTACTTTTTCAAGTACTGTGCTTATCTTGTGGCATTTAATGTATAAGCATTCTGCAACATGGGAAAGAGATTATCAGTCAGACAAGAATATTGAACACCTACCATATGCAGAAATTTTGGGGAATAAAAACTAAAGTAGACAAATATCCTGCCTCCAAGGATCTAACACTCTTGTTTGAGGGAACAAAGGCTGGAATGAGAATATTTAACTAAATATTGATACCCCTTTATACCCCTCTAACTGATCCCTGAAACACAGCTATGCAAGCATCCCCCAGAAGTCTGAGGCAGAGAACATCTGCTTTAACAAAACACAAACAAGTTGCCTTGATTTTGTTTCTTATTTTATCTAATAAACCATTATTCCAGTGGGAAGAAAAGGTCAATGTAGTTGTTTTCACTTTTAGAAATTCTCAAGAAGGCAACACAATCCATGTAAGCCACAGTTGGAGAAGCCACGGCTCTGGCACAAACCTGAGAAAAACCCTCCTTCAATTAAGAACACCTCTTCCCCCAAGCTTGACCCTCTGATCAGGTTTATCTGAAACAAGGCAGGCTGCCTATTACACTCACCAATATATCCAAGCTCCTTGGGGAGCCAATGAGCCAAAAAGTGCTCATCGCATTGACTCCTGCAAGAACAGTGGGTAGAATCTTGCCTTATATCCTACAAGAAAGACAACTCAAAATGTTCTTCTCAGAACAAAGTGATAGGTTACTCTCAGAATAAATTCCATTTACATGCTAGAATGGATAGACTGCTTGCAACCTTCAGAATGACCATTGTAGTCTTTCAATCATCTACACATTCTGCCTGCACCAGGCACCCTCTGCGTGTGTTGGTATCTCCTCTGGCAGGAGTGTGGAGAATGGATTGTGCAGGGTATCCTAAAGGCCAAAACCAGTGAGGGAGACATTGCCATCAAGGGCATCCAGGAAAAAGATGTCCATTTTGTCCATGTCCATAGAGTTGGAGAGGAAAAATAGAGAAATACCACTGAGCAAAAAGAAATAGGACTTGATCATGTATTGGATGTGGTGAATCACCATAGGAAAAAAATCAAAGGGTGGTGCCCAGATTTCAGGCTTGGGTGACTGGGTGAGTGGAGTTGCTGCTTGCTGTGGCAAAGAGAAAGTCTAAATGAAAAGAAAACACATTCAATTTTGATACCAGTGTGTTTAAAGATTCTGTGGATTATAAGAATGAATTTGTCCCTGTCTTAAATTGGGTCCTCCAAAACATATTGTGAGTCAAGATGTCATGTGCAAGTTATTTATTTAAAAATTGCTCCCAGGGGAGATTAGTCAGAAAGTGGGCAAAGCAAGACAGGGAAGAGGAGCAAGCCAAACAAGGCCTTGATCTGAAGCAAAAACTCCACAGAGCACAAGCTTTACTCTGATCCATGGGGGAATTCTGATGGGGGAAGATGCATCTCACCACTCTCCACCTATGGAGCCATGGATGTGAGCAGCTCAGGATGCCCCTCAAGAGAAAACCTTCACAAGGTACAATTACCTATTATCACTTAGCTGTTGGTGCTTTCAGCCTCAGCTTCTAGCTTAGACCACATGCCTCCCAGGCAGCCTCTAGTGAGCAGCTTAGCACAGGGGCGGTGTAATGCCTTACCACTTCTGGCTGTCTACATGCAGTCTTTGCACAGGAACACCCCGTTGGACTGACAGACTTTCTTAGAGCTGCACTGCAGTCTGAGGCTTATTCTTTCTCACCCTCCCTTCCTTCGTCTTCTCCTTTACAGGAATCAGCTCATCATCATGGTCTAAAAGCTTTCTCTGCCTACTCTTGCTCCCTCTCCCCTTAACCTTTCACAGGCCTTACCTTCAGTAACATAGTAATAAGGTAACTTCAAACTCCATCTTGGCATCTGCTTTCTGGCAGACCCAACACAAACCTGAATACAAGGGAGCTGGTCTGTCATACCTTGTACATAACAGTCACTGGCTAATAGCTAACAATGGGACAGATGGGGAAGTTGGGGGGTGGCACACAGGCTCCCAGAGAGCTGCAACTCTCCAGGCACATAGGCAAAAGTGCTCCAGTAATCCAGTAATCCAAGGACAGACTTCTGAAAAAGAGCTGAAAAGGCAGGCCTCATGGCTGAGGAGGAAAATAACCAGGAATACTAAAAGGGACCCAGGGGTACCTAGGCAGTGCACCAGCACTGTCTGCCCCATCTAGTAAGGGAGCTGGATATCCATGTAGATCTGGGACACAGGAGAGAGATATGGGCTAAGGATTGGAAGATAATGGTGTGTGGTTGTCAGGTTAAGACTAGGAGATAAGGTAAACGAGACAGAATACATAAAGAGTGTTAAGGGAACAGAGAAAACAGCCAAGGGAAGAACCAGAAAGTAAATCACCATTTGAAGGAAGACAGAAGAGAGAAGATGTTAGTGCAAAGGGGAAAGGTAGAAAGGCAAAAGGAAAACCAGAAGAGAGTGTCATCGAAAAAGCCGAGGAGAGAGAAATTCAAAAATAAGGAAGTGGTAGGCAATGAGAAATGCTTCCAAGGCCAAGCAAGGCCATGAGTGAAATGAGTTCAGTGGAGAGCATGGGGAGGTGGGAGGAGGAGAGGGTTGAACGGGGAATGAGATAGGGACCCAAAGTCTCCAATGCTCTTTCAAGAATCTTGTCACTGGATTGAAGGAGAAAGACGAGGCTGCAGGGAAGAGGACTGTAGATCCTTCTCAGGTCCTTTGGGGTTAGAGGGACACAATGGGCTCGTGAGAATTTCCAACCATAACGGTAAACTTCATATGGAGAAGCAAGTCCCCATGACAGCTCTGTCCCTGTACCAGCAGTGTCTGTCAGAAGAAATGACTCTGCTAATTGTGTGCCTTCACAGTCATTGCATTTTGTCCTACCCTACAAAGCCATTATCGCTAATATTCTGATGCTTTTTACTTTTACCCACTGGACTGGTCCAAGATAAAACAATTGTTCAGCACTGTTCATTTTCCTTCATCTTGTCTAGAAGCTTAATTGTGTCTACTTGCTGACAGAAACAAAAATGGAAAGCCACGAGAACGAAATACGTATTTCTTCCCATTTGGTTTCTTTAGGAAGCAGAAAAGATTTGAAAATTTTAGAAACATTATGTTTCTTTAAGAAGCTCCCTCCCAAAAATAGGCTTTGTTATTCCAGAGGGTCACGGAGAAACTGATTTTTCTGGAGATCTTGGTCCAGTAGTAAGTTCATAAAACAGGGCAGAGGCAAGCCACTTCTTCCACTAAATCCCACTAAACAAACTAACTGAACCTGCCCATGGCCCAAGTTTTTTTCAGAAACTGGCTACCAAGCCAGCACTGAGGAAGGAGGCTGCAAGAGCTTCCTGAAAGGAACAGAAATAGAAAGTGGAAGACTGAAATTGTCTATCCCAGGCACACTCTTCTCTACTCCCAGCCTCAACTTCCCTTCTCTGAAAGTGACAGGAAAGAGTGTTGGCCTTGCCCTTGACAGAAAGTTAGGGTGAGGCAGCTGCACACCTCTGCCCTGACGTCATGCACATCTGCCTGACATTCAGGCAGGAAATAGCATCATGATTGAGAGCATGACCCTGGGGTCAGGCTAACCTTGTTTAGAGCCCTGTCTCTACCACCTGTTACATAAACTTCAGTGAGTTTCTTTCCAACTCTCAATCTTAGTTTCCTATTTCTTAAATAAGGACAATAATGCCTACCTTAACAGATGGTCATGAGGACTAAGCAAAATACTGCCTGGAATATGTTTAGCACAGTGCTAGACACATAACAACTGTTCAACTAATGGTAGCTAATAATATTATAGAAACTGCTACTTATATTTATTGAACATTGCCTCATCATCTTTTCCTTTTATGCTGGATAATCTCCATTTGCACACACACCCCCAAATCTACTCCCTGCCCTTGTCTGTGCCCTAGGAGTTGACTCCAGTGGACAACTTTACCCAGGCTTCCTTGTTATCTTACTTACACCAAGATTCTGCTAACAGAACATACCAGCAGCCTGGTTCTAGCTGTGGCAGGGCCCCTCTTTCAGGTAGCACCCCTTCCATAGCTCTAGCTCTCAGTGGTCCAAGTAACACTGTTCACTGTCTCTCTCTGGATTTCCTGTATGGGGGAGGGGAGTGGGGAAAGAGAGAGAGAGAGAGAATGTTCTATCTTGTTTAATCTATGGTTAATTTGCATTTCTTGTCACTAGGACCTGAAACTAATCCTATTTAACATACCCACCTCCATTTTCCTGACTTCTTGGAGATGGAAGATACACAGAATGGGACTTGGCTATTCTGGTAAAGAACGTTGATGGAAGGATTTCAGAGAGAGAAGCTAGAGATTAGATATCCGGCTTTTGTTCAACAATAAAACAAGAGGTCTGGGCCCTGCCATTTTGACGGGAGGTAATTTGCCCAATGTCATTTGCTTCGTACTTGTAGATGTTTGGGCCCCTATGTGCGTTCACTTAGCAGTGATGTCTCAGAACTGCAGTCGTTTCACCTTGGGCCTCTCTCTGTCAGTCTCCATTTGCCATTGTTCTCTCTCTACCCCAAAAGTGCTCACAATTTTATCAGGAATTAGCTAGGAGATAAATACAAACCATCAGTCTTTTATTCAAATTTAAAATAAACAATGAATGTTGAGGGTTGAAAACAAACACAAAACTGACAATGACTAAAAATGTAAAAGCGAAGTCAATATTGAATAAAAATAGCAAAAGAACCAAATCATCACAAAATTTAGACCTGCAAAAGTAGGCTCAAAAAATGAACTGAGAAATAATGGCCATCAAAAAAAGTCAGAAGATAAAAATCAGTACAATTGTATATAGATAGAAAACTAATTGAGGAATCAAATCTGTAAAATTTAAGTGGAAAAGAACTTAGGCCAATGCAAATAATTTCAGCAAAATAAAAATGTAAATTGAACAAAATAGGTATGCTGTGACTACATCATACGGAAGATTGATGGAGAGTTTTCCATTGGGTTGAAGTGCCTTTCAAGAATCGTGTCCTCAGTGAAAGTTCATCAATGTTATGGTTCAGATTAAAATGTGTATATTTAAAAGTGTCCTTTGAGTCAAAATAGTAGGACCAAAGTAGAGGGGGATCCAAATATCCTGTGCCCCTAACACAATCCTGAATATGTGACCTCCAGAAAGTTCTGGTTGCTGCCATATTTCCAGAAATTCTATTTTCCCAAGACATGGGTATATTCTATTTGTTTTAATAGCATAGCTACACTTTTTCGTAGAACCACACACAAGCTTTGTGAAATCACAAGCCAGCCTCCTAGAGTCTGTAGCTTTATTTTTATTTTTTAATGCATACTCTCAAAGAATCATTGAGCTGGAAGGGACTTTGAGAGATCATCTGGTATAAACTATCCAGGACAGATGGTATTCTGTCCCCTCTTTGTTCTCCCTGGAGCATGAGAGAGATGGAGGAGAATGAATAAGAAATGAACACTGTTGGCAGGGAAAAACAAATGCTCCATATTTGAAATAATGAAAAAAGGGAAAATTCCAAACTGCTATTTATAATGTCACCATCAAATTAATTTACTTGTGCTAATTATTTTGACTGGCCTACACATTTTCTAGAAATAGCACAGAATATCGAAAACTACAAAATAGAATTGTTGTAAAAGTTACATATTCACAAAATTTATTTTATTTAAAATATTAGGTAGTGAGAAAAGATGTAGAGTGGGTATAGAGAAGAAGTAACCTGATACACTTGTGGTACAGCTATAAATTTCCACAATATTTGGGGAAGATTAATTGGCAGTATCAGGAGCTTAAATGTATATATCCTTTGAACACTCCCCCCATATGAAGTCCGATTCTGAGAAAAACAAAAGTGCAAAGTGCTACAGCATAGGAATTTATGTACAAAGCTGTTTATTGCATTATTGTTTATAACAGCAAAACGTGGAACCCATCTACATGTCCATGACAAGAGAGTAGTGGGACAAAGTATGATACATCCAGGTGACTGAAAGTCATGCAGCAAGAGTATCTTCAATCTATCTTCATTGCACTGGAATGAGGTCGATGATATTTTGTTAGGTATGTGAAAAAATTATGGGAAACGTGTAATACTATCTTCCTTACGTAAACCAACCAGAAAAGCTGAGTGTGAGTGACAGTATAGCTTAGTAATTAGAACTACTGCATTTGAATGTTGTGTCTGCTACACACTGGCAGTGTGACCTTAGGCAAATTATGTTACCTCTCTGTGCCTCATCTTTCTAATCTATACAGTAAGATGAATATTTGTACTATCTCATAGGATCATAGGAATAGTATGCTGTATGTAAAGTCCTTAAAAAACCTGACATATCCTAAGCATTACATAAGTGTTATTTGCTATCATTGTTACTTATGTTTATACAAGCAAAAGAGAAAATATACAATTCATTACCTAAATATCTAGCATCAGTTATTTGAAATGAGTGGAATTAGAGGAGGAAGCAAAACTTATGAATTTTATATAGATACTTTGCTTTTGCTTGAACTCCTGCAACAAATATGTGTTACTTTTGCAATTCAGATGACTGAAACTTAAGAGAAACAGCAAGGAAGATTTTTTAAGTAAAGTTTATCAGGTAAATTTAGAAGTGTCCCCATGCACTTGAATCTCCCATAGGTGAGCAGTGTGGACAGCCAAGCTCCTGGAAGCCTTTTTATGACAAAGACTGTGTCTATCCTTCTCCCATTTGTAAGAGCACAACATCTTCAGCAGTTTTACTACCATTATTACTAACAATATAGTTGTTTGGTTACTGCCTCAATCACATTAAAATGCATTTTTGTTTCTGTAAGTGCACCAAAGTTTTGGTAATTTCCATTAGCACCTCTGTAGAGAGCAGTTGCAAGATAAAAGGCAAATTGTATAATTATGAAAGCATTATACCCAACTTTTCTTATCATTTTCTATTACTTTTTAGTAAGCAAACTTTTTTTACTGAAAACTCTAGCATCAAGTAAGTTTGGAAGCCTAAAGCATTTTATTGTTGAACTGCACAAAATATTACCATAAGTATAGCAAAATTACACATTACAATTTAACTTTAAAAGAATAGGTCCACTTTGGGAGGCTGAGGTGGGCGGATCACGAGGTCAGGAGATCGAGACCATTCTGGATAACACGGTGAAACCCCATCTCTATTAAAAATACCAAAAATTAGCTGGGCGTGGTGGCATGTGCCTGTAGTCCCCGCTACTGGGGAGGCTGAGGCAGGAGAATCATTTGAATCCAGGAGGCAGAGGTTGCAGTGAGCCCAGATTGCGCCACTGCACTCTAGCCTGGCTGACAGAGATTCCATCTCAAAAAAAAAAAATATGTACAATGTGCTTTTGCTATATTTGGCTCATGTTTATGGTCTATAAGCAGTTTGTTCATTATTAAGGCTACCAACTTCATTAGGATTTGTTAGAACACCTTCGATATTTCTTTTTCAACATTATTGGAAGAAAAATTGTATTTTTTTAGTAAGGCATTTTTTGCTACATTTATTATTTCTTGCTAAGGTAGCGATTGGTGGTTTTTAACTTTTAATGTAGTGTTAGACACTGTTAAGTACATAAAGTAGAAGGGAATAAAACCAACAGTCACTAAAATTTTCAGGTTTTGAAAAATTATCTTTACCGAAGCCAATGGGGGACCCAGACCTGCCCTGTGTTTTCCTTGGGTACCTACTCTGCCAGGTGGTTAGCTGGGGTGGTCCCTGGCCCAGTGGAGCTAATGTCCTAATGGGAGACAAACAAGGAAGCAGATATGTAAACAAGACAATTGCAGCCAATAAGTGCCATGAAGGACGTACTAAGAGTGATTATAAAGGAAAGTGACCTCATGGATAAGGTGGGCGGCGGGGTGCAATGAAAACTGTTGAAACGACATCTGAGCTGAAACCTGAAGGGCAGGAGTGAAATAAGCCACATAAGAGGGTGAGGCATTGGAGGCACAATGAGAAAAACAAGGATGAGGTGATCTTTAAAATTGACCATTTAGGACCAGTTTTTAATGATGAATTATTCTCACTTCTTTAAAAATGATCTATTTCTGCAGCAACATGGACGGAACTGGAGATCACTGTGTTAAATAAAATAAGCCAAGCACAAAAAGGCAAAAATTGTGTGTTCTCAGTCATCTCTGGGAGCTAAAAAAGTGGATCTTATAAAATTAGAGAGTAGATTGGTGGTCGACAGAGGCCAGGGCAGGTATGGCGAAGGAGGGGACGAAGAGTTTGATCAAGGGTACAAATATACAGTTTGAGAGGAAATAAGATCTACTGTTTGGATGCTGGCAAGGCTGTGGAGAAATAGGAACACTTTTACACTGTTGGTGAGAGTATAAATTAGTTCAACCATTGTGGAAGACAGTGTGGCGATTCCTCAAGGATCTAGAACCAGAAATACCATCTGACCCAGGAATCCCATTACTGGGAATATACCCAAAGGATTATAAATCATTCTATTATAAAGACACATATACACCTATGTTTATTGCAGCACTATTTACAATAGCAAAGACTTGGGACCAACCCAAATGCTCATCAATGATATACTAGATAAAGAAAATATGGCACATATATACCGTGGAATACTATACAGCCATAAAAATGAGTTCATGTCCTTTGCAGAGACATGGATGAAGCTGGAAGCCATCATTCTCAGCAAACTAACACAGGAACAGAAAACCAAACACCTCACATTCTCACTCATAAGTGGGAGTTGAACAATGAGAACACATGGACACAGGGAGGGGAACATCATGTACGGGGGCCTGTTGGGGGGTGGGGGTTAAGGGAAGGGAGAGCATTAGGACAAATACCTAATGCATGAAGGGATTAAAACCTAGATGATAGGTGCGGCAAAGCACCATGGCACATGTATACCTATGTAACAAACCTGCACATTCTGCACATGTATCCAAGAACTTAAAGTAAAAAAAAAAAAAGATTTGATCAGTAGGTGAATCTAGTTTACATTCATCTACTGTATATTTCAAAAGAGGTAGAAGAGAGTAATTTGAAGGTTTCTAGCACAAATACAAATATTTAAGGTGATGAATATCCCAATTACACCAATCTCATCTTTACAAATTATATGACGGTATTCAATTATCTCATGCACTCCCCCAAAATGATCAGTTTAAGAATCTAGTCTCAGATTTTGCTATCTAAAATATACCATCATGAATTCTGGGGGAAATTGCCTTTAATACTTGGTGTCAGTCACTATTTCCTGCTTTTTATCTTTTTAAATACAGATTTTTTTCTTTTAATTGCTTACTTACAAATAATTAGGAAGATATTCTCATGCAAATTGCATAAAGATGTCAGAGAAACTCCCTAGTCCAGCTTCCTCCAAGATACTCTTCTGAGTTGCAGAATTTTAACATTAATAAAAAATGAACCACTTTTTAAAACTCTGGTACCATGCTCTTTCCCTCTTGCAACCTCACTCATTCTCTCTCCTGCTCATCACTAGTTCATTTTTCCCTACTCTCTATCAGATTTGGCACTCACTTTTTATTTACCATTTGACTCTGCAGACCCATTTAATTTGCTGAGTCACCTTGGACCTCAGTTTCTGCACCTATAAAATTATGTGACTGGCCTAGATTATCTATAAAGTCTTTTTCAAGTCTAACATTTTTCTGGTCTACAATTCACTATCTACAAACCCCCCACTTACATATATTGTCAGTTATCTCTCCACCTCCTTAACTCCCTGAGTGCATTGGCCTGCATGTGTCTGGTGCCTGTAATCTGAAGATATGAGTCTGTGTGAAGAAGATGATGAAAGCAGGTGGAAGGAGGGTGTTGAGTGTACATGAGCTCCACGGAGGTGGCAGGGCAGCAGGGAGTCAGTAGGGGCCCATGCAGAATTGGGGTGTCAGCATGGATGGAGCTACGGGACACTTCAATTGCAATTACTACCTCCTTGAGAAATGAAGCTACTTTACAACATGATCTATGACTTTAAGTTAAAAAAAATCCTCACAAATCATGCAAAGACAATCTGTACACATTCAAAGTGACATACTGATTTGTCACCAGCTGGTTGACAGTGAGCAGTGCTGACCAGAAATGGGACTGGCTACCCTGAGGCCCTTCATGTCACCTTAGTGTCTGCTGCCCATGAACTGCCTCCCTTCATAAAACAGGAAGGCTGTGCTGCCAGTCACTTATAGTCCCTGTTCAGCACAGTACAGTATAGTCATTAAGAGGATGAGTTCTGGGTTCAACTCCCAGCTCTACCATTTATTTGTTGTATGACCTTAACCAAGTTACTCGAATTCTCTAAACTTACTTCATAGGTTTTATGAAAATTGAATATAAAATATCTGGCATATAGCAAGTGTTTAATATGCTACCAGTTACTACTATTGTATAGTTGATAAGACTTTGGTGTTAATTAACTTGCATTTGCATCTCTAAGTATGAAATGAAAGTCTGAACAATTTTCAGATGTCAACAAGTAGGTGGAAAGATATTTTGGGGCAGAAGATTCTGAAGCATGCCACAATGGTAGCAGTAGTAGTAGTAGTAGTGATGATGATGATGATGATGATGATGATAGCTACCACTTATTAAGAACTAATAAGGGGCCAGGCACTATGAGGCTGGCTGGAATGCTTAGCTCTCTCAGGTAGGACAACACTTAAGTCCCTGGTCATTCTCAGTGTTGAGTGATGTATCCGAAGCTGGAGATAGGAACGTTACCAACAGCGAAGGGGACATAGAACCAACGAGAAAGAAACAGCACGCCGAGCACGGTGGCTCATGCCTGTAATCCCAGCAGTTTGGGAGGCTGAAGCAGGAGAATCATGAGGTCAGGCATTCGAGACCAGCCTAGCCAACGTGGTGAAACCATGTCTCTACTAAAAATACAAAAAATTAGCTAGGCATAGTGGAAGGTGCCTGTAATCCTAGCTACTCAGGAGGCTGAGGCAGGAGAATTCCTTGAACCCAGGAGGCGGAGGTTGCAGTGAGCTGAGATTGTGCCACTGCACTCCAGCCTGGGCAACAGAGTGAGACTCCATCTCAGGAGAAAAAAAAATAAAAGAAACTGCAAAGCATTAGAGTGGATGCTTTGACAGTTAATGGACTAGTTCTTCAGGGATGAATGAGAGTTTTCCAGAAGGAAAGATGGGGTAACACTATTTCCAGCAAAGGGAACAGCAGTCCCAAGGCAAAAAGTTGTGGATGGCCTGGCTGTTCAGGGAAGAACAGATGTTTCGTTGTGTAGCATAGACTTCAGAGACCTGAGGACAGATCTGGTAAGGAGAATCTTCTATGGTAAGCAAATGGGAAGGGGATGAATTCACATTAAATGAGTACCTACAATCTGTCAGGTGCTCTGGGTACTTCACATGCATGAACTCAGTAATCCCTAAACATCCTATGAGTAGGAATCATGATCCAAGTTCAATAAAGGTTGATATTTCCAGAATCTCACAGTTACTTGGTGCAGAACTGGTGTTATACCCTTCGATGTTCCTGAGTCCTAAACCCCTGTTCTTCTTGCTGCCCCCACAAGCTCCTCTTGTACCTTAGAGAGTTCCTGAAGAAAGGTGAGCCCACTTGGCTTCTCCTGCTCTTCCCAGGTGGCAACTGACTGATCTATTGATAATAATGTTAGCAATCTTAAATATCCTATACAACAGCATGGTGTTCTGTAGATTACAAATCATTTTTGGTGTGTGGCTTTAGGCAAGTTATTCATCTACTCTGTGCCTCTGTTTTCTCATCTGAATTACATGGTACCCACCTTATGTGATTTCCTTGAGAAAAAATTAAGTCATACGAATAAAGTGCTTAGAAAGCCCCCGAACATAGTTCTGTAAATGTTGGTTCCTGAGTTGCCACTAGTTTCAGCAGCTCATTCGGGTTCTATATATAAGGTACTTTCTCCATTTTACAGATGAAAAAACAGGCTCAGAGAAGTTTGTAAACTGCCCAGACACACTGCTTCAGAGTGACAAGGAAAGGATTCCAAGCCAGGTCTTCCGTCTCCCCTCTACCCATCCTCTTCTGTTGTAATAGTGTATGTCCACCTGTTCACCTACTTCCCTCAAGTGACATCCAGGGGCATTTGAGGTCACATACCTGTGTTCAGAGTGTGTGATGAGCAGGGGTCCCTCCTCATGCACACTGCCAACCTTGAATGCACACACCAAATAAATGGCTAGAAACATAATGGGTTTCCCCTGTACTACCACATGTGCTACTCTAAATCTACACATACTAAAATAGCCAGAAGCATTATATTAATTATTTTGTTTAAAATAAGCTTCCAGGAGAGACAAAATCACGAAGAAATAGATGCAAAGTGACCATCTTCCAACAGAGATGGTGCTAATAAATGATGTGAGACACAGATCAGTGACCTCTTCAATTACCCCAGCTCCACCTGAAAAGTCCAAGTCAGCTGCCAAAGCACATTTATGGCTCTCTCTGGACTTGTGCAGTTACTGTCATGTTCATTTACTTTAGCTTTTATATAATTAGCCCACAGATAGTATTAGATGGCGATAATGTACACGTGCATCACACTCCATTTACAGGCTTGTAGTGAAGGCTGTTAGTCACACTCCATGTGACTACAACCACATCTGTCACAAAGTCTAAACTGACCAATAAATCCATGTCAAGTGCAGAGAATAATTTACGTGATAATAAAAGGCAACCGGTTTAGATTTTGATCTTATTGGCACAAGTTTCCTGCTGCCTAAATGTCATTTAACTCTTGAGGGAACAGCGATGAGGGCCCTGAACCTTCCAGGCATAAGTGCAACAGTGGGGATTAAAAGAGATGTTAGCCTCCTGAAGATAAGCTAATTGTTAGATCCAATTTTAAATTAATAAGTGCCATCAATGGCAGAGAAGCAACAGATAGGATTTGAGGGATCCTTGGAGGTGCATTCTGTGGATGCAGTTGCTATGGTGATGGGTTTGTTCTCCAGGAGACAGAAGCTGGAACACAGGATGCTTGGAAGTAGGATGTCTTTGTCCACATGAAGCCCACCCTGACTTATAGCTATGAAGCTTCCAGGGTCCCACCAAAGGCGGTTTTGCTTCCAGCACTGCCTTGGCAGAAGCAGCAGCTTGTGGGCTAATGCCATTGATGTCCGGCAAATGTTCCAGGAGTGGCGCCCAGCCCAGCTTCTCCCTCTGTTAGGTACTAGAAAGAGCAGAAAATTGCCTGTGCATATGGAGAGGAAGAATGGGTGAACAGGAGCCCTGACGTTGTGATGAGATGCGTGAATTCATTTCATAAAATTCGTTCTGAACACTGATCAGAACACACATCAGAAGAACTGATGTTCTTCCCAATTCAAAGACAAAACATGATATCTGGCTTTTTCGCCAGTCCCCATTCTGTGTTTATGATATCCAGGTGATAGTATCATGGAGTCACTTCCAAATCTGAGGCTGGGGAGCAGTGGTTAGATTCTTAAGTCAGTGAGAAAGGGAACAATGGCAGATATTTAAAATAATGGTTGGAAACCCCTGAGTTTGCAAGTCAGATACAATACACCCAGTTTTTTACATACTGTTCAGATATTCTTATGCATATTAAAGTTTGAGAACCTGAGAAAAATTAAAGAAAGGACTGTGGTCCTACTTTTACTTGTGTCCAGGATACCCCATTCCCAATGCCCCTGCTGGATCCTTCTTATCTCTACAATTCTGTAGGTTGGACTGTCCCTAGCTCAGACATTGAGCCTCAGTTCTCATCTGTTTATACTCACTCCCTTGGGCAATCTAATCAAGTCTCACAGCCTTAAGCCCATCCAAAACCCATTCACATCCTGATCACTTTTAAATAGGCATCTTTAGCCGGGACATGCCACCCAAATACCACATTTCTATATCCAACTCTGTATTCAACACCTCCACCTGGATGTCTACCTGCCATGTCAGGCAAGCCCAAAACTGAATCTCTAATATTTCCCCCTACAATCCTGTTCTTCCAGTCTCCTACCTCTCACTAAATAATTCCATCTTAGTTGTAGGAGCCAAAAACCTCGGAGTCATTCTCAACTCTTATGCCCCACATCTAATCCAACAAATGTTTTTTACTCTGTTTTCCCAAAATATACCAACATGTGTACCTGTCGGCTCAACAATTCATTCCCCTAGACATATGCCTCTCTCACTTAATGAATATTATTAGGTGCATTTGTTGTGTTGTGGATTAAATGAGATTATATTTGTGAATGTTGTTTGGGACCCGGCACATAGTACATACTTGAAAATATTGGCTGGATTTGAATCTGAATTTTGCTGATCAGACTCACATTCATCCGCAGTATTTTTGAAAAGCTTCAGAGAAGCCCTTAGCTGTTGTTCCTAGTTGGCATGTCTTTGGGCTTGGTTTCAGGACCCTTGATGCTGTGGTGATCCGACTGATCATGAAATCTCCATGAGGACAGAGACCATGCCTGCTGTGCTCTCTGTTGTGCCAGCACAAGGTGGCCAGGTACAAGGCTCACTAGAGAAGGAAGATTGCTTGTGAATGTGTGAGAATCACTGGGATGAGAATGAGCCCTCAGCATCTCTAAATGGTGTGCCTTTATGATTATGAGAATGTCAGGAGTGGATGAGATATTTACCTGCATGGCACTGCTACAAGAACCATCAAACCATGCAGCTTCATTTCCAAGTGCCACTGTGAGTCTGGCAGGATTGCTTACGACAGCTCCCTGGAGGTGTACAATCTTCAGTGCCACCTCAAACATTTAGCACTTCTAGAATTGTGCTAAGAAGACTGAAAATACTGAACTAAAAATATAAATATAATATCCTTGTTAATGAATCATAATACCTTTTTGCGGTGATTCTCCGTTTAAAAAAACCTGAGAAAGCTAGACGAAGCAAAGTCATGACATATTAATGATTTCAAATGTGTCTTGGAATTGGCAGAACAGAAAGTGGCATGAATAATTCAAATAAGACACCGATTTTTTTTCCCCTTCTTGCAAAAGGTTAAAGCATGAAAAATAGGGG
This sequence comes from Nomascus leucogenys, assembly GCF_006542625.1. Taxonomy (NCBI): domain Eukaryota; kingdom Metazoa; phylum Chordata; class Mammalia; order Primates; family Hylobatidae; genus Nomascus; species Nomascus leucogenys. The sequence goes on from NC_044391.1 coordinate 81,249,063, forward strand.
AGGGGGCTTCTGGAAAGACAGGCAGATCTATTGTGTATTCTGGCGATCTCCTTGCATTTGGAGGGTTAACAGAAGTTCAAGCAACATAGGACACCATCGAGTCATTTTGAGGGGATTATATTGAAATCTTTTGACACCATATTTAGTTCCTTCTGACTCCGGCAGCTGCTGAGGAGAGTTAAGACTGAATGTTTGATGCCCAGTGAATTAGAGTCTATTTTTGAACTCAAATCTCCAAATCCTGAAGGAATGGCCACTGAGAAGAAAGGAAAGCAGGAAAGAGCGCTGGGGGCAGTTGGTTTAGTGCCCTCTCTCCTTATCTCTACCACGCAAATGATGATGGGAGTCGGATATGAAATGGCCTGAAAGGAAGCTTCGAGTATAGATGATGTCTATGAGTAGGCCACAAATAAAAGCCAATAGAGCTACCTTTTGCTTTAATACCTTTTCTTCATTGTCTTTTCCCCTGAAACTACTTTTAAAAGCATAGCTATAGTGTTCCAAATGAAAGCAGAGTTTATTTTAGCTGTGCATAGATTGTCATGGGTTAATATTCATGAGTAAGATTGAATTTCTATCAGATGCACATAATGTAGATCTGTGTGTGTGTACATATATATATACACATATATACACATACAGATCTAATGTGTGTGGGTATATTTTATACACACGCATACACATATACATATAACATATGCACACATACAAAGAATATATTTGAACAGTGCAGCAAAGAATGTTTTTTAAAAAAACTACGATGAGAGTGCTCAAGGCTCAAATTAATAAAGAATGAGGATTTAAGTGATTAGGGCAAGACTGAACCTCAGGAAGACTATGAATTTAAAGTTCTCTTTCAGAGGTTCAGCAGAGAAAATAAATCAATAGGTACTTGAGTCAATCCATAAATTTTCTGTTGCAGGTTGTCTTTTAGAAGCTGGCCCAAAGGGATTAGAACAAAGGGAAAAGTAAAGAAATCAGCCCACAGAATCAGGCAGCAGTCTGCAGCTGGGAAAATGACAGTCCATCCATCTATCCATCCATCCACCCACCTGTCCATCTGTTTATATACTGAGTGTATACGAACGCCAGGCACTATGCAAGGTACTGTGGATATGAAATAAAAAACCAGAACCCTTCACTCCACTGAGTTCTGAGCCCAGTGGGTGAGAGAAACAAGGAAACCTGGGATTTGATTATCATATGCTGAGCTATGATAAGGGAGTAGCAGTCTCTGGGTATGCAAAGAGGGGGCAATAATTATTCATCACAAAGCTATCTAAGATTCCAGACTTTTAGGAGTCAGAAAGCAACTCCTTTCTGTGAAGATTAAGCTACATGAAAGCTGAATTTCCTATTTTGTTTATTTATACCATATAACTTATATAATTATTTATAATGTTTTAGAGGCATTTTCCATGTATCTCTCCATATACTAAGAACTGACATAAATGACTTTTCCTGCTCAATCACAGCTATGTATAGACCATTCCCATAATCAAATACTTGCAGATTTTTATTTGAGCCCCTACCATGTGCCAACCCTTGTGCTAGGAAGCTATCTTACCCTCACAATGTGTACTACAAATACATACATTTTATCCACTAATATCGTGCAACGTAGGACGCACGATTGGTAGGGTTAGCCTAGAAATTAAAGAGTGTCTAATTCATGGTGGCCTGCAAGTGAAATGTGCCCAAAACACATAGTGTTTTGCTTAGTTTGATTTAAATGTTTATCTTAGGTGTGTATGGGGAGAGTGGGGTTAAGGCTTCACATCTAGTGTTTTCCAGGGCACCCTCTCGTGGCCTTGTCCAAAGACTTTGAGTTAATAATCCCTGAATCCTGGTGCAAGTCCGTCCTTTTCCAAGGAAGGAAAAGGAGGCTGGAAGAAATTAATTTACTTCCCAAAGTCAGTGCCCAGTGGTCCTTGCCCTCCAGGACTTTGGCATCTAGACATTGTTGGATACAGTGGGTTCTAGATTTCTCTTCAAAGAATCAGTATGTCAGTATATTCAGTTCTTTGTCCCCCATTTTGAAGTTTAACTTCCTCGTAGTTTCAGTAAACAATCCTTTCCACCAGTTTTAAGCAGTTCACATCTGTTCCCCTGGTCACCTGCTCCATCCTGACTCATCATGGTCACCTTCTTTGACCTGAGTCACCCCTGGTCACCTGCTCTGACCTAAGTCACCTTTAGTTACCTGTTCCATAACCATCTTTCCCGCCAAACTGCTCACCCCGCCACCCTGGCTCATACCCCTGCACTCTTTAAAATAGCCAATTGGAATTAGCTTAGACTATGTGGTCCAACCCTAGCCAATAGGGGAATGACACAGCAGTAGGGGCTACCTGTGTCTGGAATAAGAACCCCTTCCCCTCTATTGTTCAGGTGTGCTCTCGCTATTGCTCCATCGCAAGCTGCACCTTTCTGTAGAAGTAAAATTACCTTGCTGAGAAAATTAATGTTTGAGTGCTATTTCTTTGCAGCACTGAGGAATGAGCATTTCTAACAACATGGAAACAATTTAACCCATGTGAACCACTCCAAATGCCACATGAGGAAGTCCTATTGGGTTCCACACCCAGCCACATCAGAATCAACTAAGAATCAACTACAAATCAACTACACCAAATACGTCCTATCTGATGTCATATCAGAATCAACTAAGCTACTTTTGCTTAATTGGTTGTTTTGTGTATACTTTTAAAACTGTTTTTTTGGGGGGGAAAGAACAAGAATATATGCACGTTTTAAAAGAATCAAACCACTCCAAGGGGTATATAATCAAAATTCCTAGTCTCCTATCCTCTAGGCCAAACCCATTAATAATTGTTATGTATCCCTCTGCAACACACCCAAGATCATGCAGCTTATAAGAGGCAGAGCCAAGATATGAACTCAGCTCCACTTTAGGGTCTGTGTTAAGTTATTCTAAACTGCCTCTTTGGGTATCTTAGTCTGTTTAATCAGGTGGTCAATTTAATTTTTTAAAAAAGGTGGAACGACCTAGACAATAGAATGTTTAATTTTCATTGAATTGTGTTGTTTTAATCTAGATGTAGCATCAGTGGATATCCTTCCTGCCATCAACAGCATTGGAGCTATGTTCTGGGGGATGTGTGTCTTGGGTAGAAAGATCATAATCACTTTCAGATGACATTTTCCTCAGATCTCTTGGAAGTTTAGAATGGGAAGTGGGTTTTGTCACTCTGATATTCTTGGTCAGAAAGACCTTATCTAACCTCCAAGAATTCTAGGTCTCCAGGGACATGTATAGCTCAGGACCTAATCCATAGAGATGGTCCCTCCTGGTGTGAGTGTAAATGAATGTCCTTGAGGCCATTCACTTAATTTAACTCAGGTCTGAGGCAGGACTTTGAAAAGCCTGAGTAACCCTTGGAGTGAGTGTGAACCTAAGTGTGCCTGTTGGTAGGACAGGTGAGGAGGGTTCCGGGTGAAGTTCTGAGGTGAGCTCCCATAAGAAGCAGAAGACAGATGACTGACAGAGTGGCTCAGTAAGAAGAATCTGTTTTTTCACATGGTTGAGGAAACACATCCTGCACCTGGATGGGGTCTCTAGGATCCATTGTATGTCTAACTCCTCGATAGTCCTCAAGTTCCAATTTAGTGTCTGCTCCAGAAAGCAGACCTTCAATTTCCTCATGTGTAAAATGGGGATAATAACAGTACCTACCTCAGTGTTTTGTGAAGCTTAAATGAGGGACTATATGTGTAGGTGTGTAGATATCACTTAGAAAAATGACACATTAATAACTGCTATATGCAGAAGCTAGTTACGTTGTTTGGACAAAGTCTTTCAAATATTATTTATTTCAAATTGTTTTTCCTAGATGGACAAGCCCCAGGACAGAAAAATTAAAGCCAGTTGTATTGTAACAGGAGGGGTATATATGATATACATTAATTGCATTTATCCTGCAGTTCCTCACTCACAAAAAGCACATCAAAATTGTTCAACACAATATAGTAGGATATAAGGTATAAAATAATTACTTTGGGCCTCAATTTTGACAGACCTTCTAAGAATCTTTCTTACTTTTAAAATGGATAACTCGGTGTGAAAAATAAAAACAAAGTTTAAATTGAACACTATCTCATATTCCTTCATTTGAGATTTGTTTCTTTCTATTTGGTCCTTTTGACAGGATTTAATGGAAGCAATGGAAGCCAAGAAGGGTCATAAGGCACTAACTGACCAGGAAAACTTGCACAGAAAATTGTAGGAGCAAAGGGCATTTCATTCATCTCTTCCCACTCGGCACAGTGCCCTTTCCCCAGAGGTAAAGTCACTGTGAGAGAAATGAGTCTCTGCCTGGTGTGGGCAGAGGGTGGAGAGACCCAGAATCTACTTCATATTTACACCGATATATACTCACTCAATGTCACATCTGTGATTCTACTATTAATAATATAGCAGTTATATTCCCTTATTCATTGCTTTAAGACTATGGATTTTTTTTAAAGCATATAGTGGCTATTTTAAAATGTATTAAAGCATCTCAAGTGTTTTTTAAAAATGAACAGGCATAGTTTATTTATTTATTTCAATTTAGGAAATAAAAGCTTATTTAATAAAAAAAGTTGTAAAAGTGTACATATTAACATCATAAGTTCAACAGAATTTTCCTAATTTATGTTACTGCAGGAACTCTAATGCCAATTAGTAAAAATTATGGGGTCTTAATGAAATGTGTGTTGCCACATCGGAAGGTGTTGCAGGCAAAGGGAAGGTGTGTTCAGAGGCCTATAGGGTAGAGAGAGCACCATGTATTTATAAGAGGCATATAAGATGTTCTGGATGGACTGAACAGAGTGTGAAAAAGGCAGGAGGCAAGAACTGAGGCTGGAGCGAACACCTATCTTGATGGTCAGTCACTCTCTGTACAAGTGGCCCTCAAAATGTGACCCAGAACCAGCAGTGCCAGCACCATCTGAGAACTTTTGAGAAATGCAGATTCTCTGCCCCATCTCAGATCTACTGAATAAAAACTCTGAAGGCCCAGCAATTTGTGCTTTAACAAGCCCTCCAGGTGATTCTAATGCTTTGGTTCCAAAGGCCTGAAAACCAGGAGTGTAGACCGAGCTGAAAGATTTCTCCTGCACATTACAATCACCGGGGAGACTTTGAATACAGACATCTGAGCTCCGCCCAAGCCAGTTAAATCTGAGAGATGGGCTCTAGCATTGGTATTTTCTGAAAGTTCACTAGATAATTTCAATTTAGGACCAGGTTTAGAACCACTGGTTCAGACTAAAGTTTCATAATCTGTAACACCATTGGGATATAGTGTGTGCCAAAATAGCACTCAGACCCTCTCTTTCCCAAAACTGGAGCCAATTTTAAAATTATTTTTCTTCAGTGGGGTCATTTTACCTGCACTTCGTTGCCAGTAACAACAAACGTTTTCTCAGCAATTATGAACCCAGCAAGATTATTGAGGCCAGTGATATGGGATCAAGCAGAACTTGGTCTCTTCTCTCCCGGAGCATGGGCCCCCGCACCCTTTTCTAATAGCAGCACTCAGACGAGCCCATTCCCATTTCATACTGGTCAAACATACTCTATATATGTTTGTTTTTTGTTGTGGTGATTTTTTGTTTTGGGGGTTCTGTGTGTGTGTGTGTGTGTGTGTGTTTAAGGCCATACAGCCAACACACTTTATAAAATCCCCTCCATCCCCTGCCCAGTGGTCTCCAGATAGGGGAGCCCAGTAGGCACAGGACTTCCCTTGCCACTGACAGCCCATACATGCAAGCACCCCAAAGTGAGGTTCTGGAGGAAGAAGCAGTGGAGGATGCCAATAGTGTGAAAAGTTGTCTCATTTCTTTTCAGCATCCCCAGGCTTAGCTGGAACCTTCTTTCCTTTCTAGTAAGAAAACAGACTCTGAAGGGGCAGGCATTTCCAATTAGTGCCCAAAATAAAGCCAGAAGAAATGCAGGAGAGGTTTTCAGATGATTGATTGCCTGCTCAGTTTAGCGTCTCCTTGGGCTTCTTCCCCTCCTCTTCCTGCCTCCCAGCCTCCATGCTACTCTGCAGAGGGAAAAGCTCTCGTTATCGTCTACATTTCCTGGGACTTTAATCCAGAGCAGAGAGGAATATGTTTACCTGGGAAAAGGAGCAATGGAATACCTTCCTGCTTTACAGCCACCTCCCCTCCAAATAATGAACTCCAATCCCAGTCAGTAGTTAATGAAACGTGGTATGAGCCCAATTAAACCCTTAGAGCTCCTGCACATAGTTGTACAGGTTGCACACTGAGCAACTCCATAGATTGCAAAGTGAATAGCACCTTGAAGTTGTGCAGCACATAATCTGCACAGCTATATGTGACAGCCCTGCCAACTAACACTGAGGCTTTGCTCAGGCAAATAATAAAGGGTAATACTGTACATTCACTTTTTCCAAGACAAAGTAGGAATAGAAGACCCTGCTATACAAGATTTTCTATAATGATGCTATCAAGACTTCTTTTAAGTTATTCAAATTCTCATCTGCTCAAGAAAATCAGATGTCTTTCTGAATAAATAGAATGCTTATTTCTTTCCTTGTTACAAATCTGAGGTGGTTTGTAGTTATATTTATATATGTACATATGTTCACATAAATAGAATTGAAAGATTGAAGCAGTGAAAAGGATAAAGAAATTATGCTAACCATGGAATTAACACACTTACTATAAACATTATGTTTAAATTTAATTAAGTCTTCTGGAAGCAAAGGCAAAATAGAGAAATACCATAATTACATAATTCATAGGTAATAGATGAAAACATATGAAAACTTTAAGAGCATAACTCCTTTTCCTGACTCTCAATCATTAAAGAAATGTATCACCATGAAGCTAATGTACTTTCCCATCTTGGCCAGAGGGCAATGGTGAGACTGGTGGGAGGGCAGAACTTTGATACCTATGTCTACCAAACCTGCCCGATGTAGAGGTCAAGGTTTCAGGCATTTAAGCCAGCCAGTTAGGTTCAAATCCCAGCTGTCCTTGGACCAACTGCTTAGCATGGCTTCAGTTTTCTGGCCTGTAAAATGGAGGTAAAATGTTACCCACCTTATGGTCTGCCTGTGAGAGTGCATGAAATAATGGCAATGATGTGTGTGTGTTAACACAGCATCTGTTCCACAGTAAGCCCTCAGTATATGTTCTCATTGTTGAAGCTTGGGATAGTAGAGGGGGAGTGAGAGCTTGTAGCTCAGATCAGATGCTAGAGTTATATACCAAGATGCCCAAAGCAGACAAGAATCTTTTAAAATCAAAGGACACATGAGACAACAGGGCAAAGAAGCCAGAGTGAGGAGCCTTTTGGGGGAATCCTGAGATGACCAGCCTTTGTACCCAAGACTTTCAATAAGGCCCCGGTTCCACCCCTCAGGAAATCCTTTGCTTTTCTTTAAAGCATCACTTTGCAACCAGTGGGTGACATGGAGAAGAAATAACTATTAGGTTAGCAATAGCTTTGCTACAAATGTGAAAGGAACGTGTACATGTTGTGGGTTCTTGAGTCATTCCTGAGTGATGATCAGGGCATCCAGTGATCTGGCCAGGCCGGAGACTCAGGCCACAGCCTGGTGTGCATGGTGGGTGACAGGATGAGGGAGGCTGACACAGGTAGTGGGCATGGGGTGCACAGGAGCCATAGTCCTAGTACTAAATCAGTTGGCCTCTGGAAGGAAAGAGCGTTTGAAACACTGAGTCCAAGTAGTAGGCACAAAGCCAGAACAATCCCCACAGGGAAATATCTTTTATGGGAGCTGACAAGAAAAAAAGTCAGGAAGTAGAGGACAGAGAGCTCTCTCAATTATTTGTCCAACTTTTCAGCCCATAATCTATAATGAGAAATATATTCTACATCACATCCCAGTACATACATACACATAGAACTAAACAAGAGTTCCACCAAACAGTTCTTAGTCTCACCACGGATGCTGCATTCTGACATTATCATACCCATTCTATTTTTTTAATGCTGTTTTATTTCAGTTTTGAAAATAGTGCTTTAAGGAAAAAGTTGGAGAAAGGCCCATTTTTGGGGACCCTTGGTCCAAGCCAGTGTAAGAGAAGTTTCATTAGAACAGACACTTAGCAACAGCCAAGGGCCTCACCCTGTAGTGTGACTGCAAATCAGGTTAAAGAGTGAGTCCTGGCCAGGCACGGTGGCTCACGCCTGTAATCCCAGCACTTTGGGAGGCTGAGGCAGGTGGATCACGAGGTCAGGAGATCGAGACCATCCTGGCTAACACAGTGAAACCCCGTCTCTACTAAAAATATCAAAAAAAAAAAAAAAAATTAGCCGGGCATGGTGGCAGGCGCCTGTAGTCCCAGCTACTTGGGAAGCTGAGGCAGGAGAATGGCGTGAACCCGGGAGGTGGAGCTTGCAGTGAGCAGAGAGTACGCCACTGCACTCCAGCCTGGGTGACAGAGCAAGACACCGTCTCAAAAAAAAAAAAAAAAAAAAAAAAAAAAAAAAAAAAAAAAAAAAAAAAAAGAGCGAGTCCCATGAAGGACTTGAGTCCCACATGCATAATACACAGTAGGCATTCAAGAAACCTGGAGGTGTGTACCTACTGTGTACCCACAAAAATTAAAAATTTTAAAAAACAGAAAAAGGAAACCTGGAGGACCAGGTGGATGGTGTGTCTCATCACCTTCACCTGGGATTTTGCAAGTTCTTAACAACAGAGTCAAGGTCACATGTTCTGTTGGGACCTGGCACACCGGGCCTCTCTGAAGATATTCTAAGGATGTTCAGAGTCCAGGTTCCCATCAGCTGGAAAGAGCCGAACAACTATTAATAATTGTTCAGACATTACATGAATTTTCTAGAAGTGCTTTCCCTTCGACTCTTTCCTCTTTCTGTAGTATAGAACTTTCCTCATTTTCCTCACTTCATGCCCTTAGACTTTTCAAATAAAAGTGTTATGGTATTTTTTTTTTATTGTACTTTAGGTTTTAGGGTACATGTGCACAATGTGCAGGTTTGTTACATATGTATCCATGTGCCACGTTGATTTCCTGCACCCATTAACTCGTCATTTAGCATTAGGTATATCTCCTAATGCTGTCCCTCCCCCCTCCCCCACCCCACAACAGTCCCCGGAGTGTGATGTTCCCCTTCCTGTGTCCATGAGTTCTCATTGTTCAATTCCCACCTATGAGTGAGAACATGCGGTGTTTGGTTTTTTGTCCTTGCGATAGTTTACTGAGAATGATGTTTTCCAGTTTCATCCATGTCTCTACAAAGGATATGAACTCATCCTTTTTTATGGCTGCATAGTATTCCATGGTGTATATGTGCCACATTTTCTTTTTTTCACAGGCAAGTAAGTGCTCTGGCTATTCCAGAATGCTAATGCTTATCTAAAAGGAAAAAAAAAAATTATGACACAGTTCTACCTCACATCTGCAATTTCCATTTGAAGCAATGCAGTCTCTTTTTCCCTCAGGCCCTTTTCCCCTAGTGCTCCCAGAGTAGGTGCTACAAAAGACCAGAATTTTCATTTAAGGGAGGGCTGCATGGGTGTTTAGGAGCAAGCCATGCCTGAACTCCAGCTCCACCCCCGGGTCAAGTTACTCAACTTTTTGACATTCCATTTCTTTTTCTGGAAAAGTATATTAATAAGTAACTTGTGGTGGTGTTGTAGAGGTAAAGAACAACGTACATAAAGCAAAGGAGAGGGCCAGGCACACGAAGGTGCTGAAAAGTCATCTGAGGAAAAGGAGGAGCTGTTGTCATAGTCGTAAGTTTCCTTTTAGGTAGACCCAAAGAAAGCCCAGCCCATTTCAACAGCAACCAAATAGGAAATGGATCATGATTGTCGTCATCATTTATGAAGTATTTATGAGGCAGTCTACTATTCACGTCACTATATAAACATCATTAGACCCAGTGCCTATCCAATAGAAAGGCTTTTAAGATGGATAACATGGATGTGACGTGATAGGATTCTGTGTGAAAACGTAAAATTAGCAGTTTACAGGAAGTGGGATCTAGACAACTGGCTTCACTGGTACAGATTTTATGCAGAGATCTTTTCTGTTCTGCTAGATTAAGAGCCCTCCCACCTCACTCCAGGTCACAGACTGTTTTCATTTGTCTTCAAGTTTTCCCCAACCCCTCAACTTACCTCTGCTCCCTGTACTTAGAAGGTATTAATATTTAGCAAAACTTTCTTAGATGGATAAATATTAGACCATTCTATGACACTGAATACAAAACCTAGGTTATGCTTTAAGTTGGTGATTCGGGATAAAGAGCAAATGCCGAGGCCCTTTCCAGAGACAACCCACTGTGTTCTGCCCACAAGCCCTAGTAGGAAGCTATGTGATGAATCGTTTTTTCAAGTCAAAGCTGGTAGGAGGCATATGTGAGAAAGACAGGGCCTGAGCCTGTCATCAGGGAGCTGCGTGAGTCAGTGTCTATTGTGAGCAACAAGCTTCTTGGTAAGGGGCTCTCTCATGAAATGAGATTTGCCAGGCCACGATTTCTGGACAGCTAAAGAAGAATCCACCTTGAGGGATGATGTCAACCAAAACTCTTAAGAAAATGATCTGTTGTAGGGAACATTTGTATCCTGAAAAGGGACTTTATGTTCTGCTTGCAGGCAAAATCTTGGTTATATAAATGTATCTGTTTGCTTTTTGGCTGGATTAGACCATTCAAGGTGTTGAGATTGTAAAGTTTGACTTAAGCAGAATAAACAAACCCATCAAGAAGAAATATTCAAATGGCTTCTTCTAACTAATGTTCAATGTTAAAGTTAAATCTCAGAGCCTGTGTATCTAGTTGTTTTCAATTAGTTATCTTCCAACTAATCACAAGTAAAAGAGCTCTTTCATTGCACTTTTACAAAGTATATCAATGTTTAGTTGAATTTAAACAGCCCAGAAAAATTCTTTGAACTGAAAACACACCAGCCAGGCAAGGTGAATGCTTCCTTTTGCTGTCTGAAATTCAATCTGAGGGTATATGAAAACTCATCATGAACCGTATTTTTGCCATTCTAATACACACTTTTCTTTTTGTTGCACAATGCAATATTTACTAAATCAGTATAGGTCAGATATTCTATATGGACAATTAATGTGTTTACTTTTCTATGAAAAAAGAGGCTGTCACCAAGCCAATGAGAGTAATATTTGATGGTATCTTAGAATTTTTTTAAAAAGGTACTTCATTGCTTTCCTCTAAGAATTCTGTGCATTACTACTGAGCTTCCTCCCAACCCCCATCCTCCCTGGGGTCCTGGAATAATGTAGATGTGGCACATCACAAAGGTATATCCAGATAGTGTTCTCCCTCTCTTGCTTTCTCTTTCTCTCTGTGGGTGGATGGGTGGGTGTGCGGGTGTGTGGGTAAGTAATCGGGACCAGTTATATAATTTGCAAAGCCCAGTGCAAAATGAAAATGTAGGACCCTTGCTCAAAAATTAAGGATTTCAAGATAGCAACAGAACAATTAAACCAAGTATAGGACTCTTCTGAGCACAGAGCCCTGTGCAGCTGCACGGGTCACATACCTATGAACCTGGCCCTGCTGCTGATGAACAGAGCAGTTGGTCCTGAGCTTCAAATGCCACACAAGTCCTCATATGCTCCAGAAGCCCTCCCTCACTGATACTTCAGCTTTCCTCAATACCGTCCCCCAGCTAAGTCACACCACACATTTTTGCACAACCTATTCTATATATACTCAAGTAATCTATTGTGTCTTGTGAAAGGCAGGGCAAGTCCCTTGTGAGCATAGTGAAGCCTCAGGAGATCTCCTGACATGGATCTGGGTGATATAGTCCCCACTCTGAGCCCTGGACAGTGTAGCTTTTCTTCATTGATTCTTCTTTCTGGTCACCTTTGTCATTCTCAGTCCAGGTGTCTTCTGCTTTAGAATTAGTATCTCTCTGCCTCACTCCCAAGGCTCTTTCTCCCCATCCCTTGTTCAAATCGTTGTATCTCATAAACCCAACAGTACACTCAATAAAGATTTTTATCATGATTGCTTGATCTGTAAGTCAGAAGTCTTGTCTATGTGAACCATAATATGGATCAGTTTATTGTCAAGTTATTAGACTGGCTTCTGGGTCAGCCTGTCATTTATTGGCAGTGTGGTGCAGATGCCTAAGCTGTCTTCTGCTGGCATTATTCTTTAATTTCTCCCCCTAAAATGATCACTATGAAGTCATTGGTTTAACTCAAACTAATGAGTTCACGATATTTTTTTCCTGAGACTGTGACTTTGATTTAAAAAACACTTTCAAAACCCATGGCACTTTAGGGGAGACAGTATTAAGGAACAAAGAGTCTGAGAAATGTGAGAATCCAGTTCTGAACGAATCCCATTTTCCCAAAAGCCTCCATGTATTTCCCCAAACAAGGAGTGACCTGCAATTCCACACCAGGAGAGCACTTGGTACTAAAAAGAATGTGTGACCATATTAACTGATATACTCCATGAAAATTGCTCAAAACAATCCTTTGACAGAGCAAGTTGGGGATAATTGGAACCTCAAATGTCACTAAAATCTGATATCTCACAAGGACTCCAGAATTGAACTTTGAAAAACTATTAGTCATTACAGAATGTCCTCCTGCTGCTGCAGTGGCAAAGTTTTCTTTTCTGAATCTATTTTATTATCTACTGAGGCTGCTGGCTTATCATTCTTCACAAGGTATGGAGATAATTAAATGTGCACATGAGTATAGTAAGTGCTTGGCACAATTCTTGGAACACAGTAAGCACTCAATAAATGTTAGCTCTTATTACTACATATTCCCTTATTTTGAAATGACATTAACTACTGTGACAACTAAAGTAGATCAGGCTCATTCTGCTGCCATGCAAGGCAGTCTCTTCGCATGGGTGCTGCTATTTACACCATCTACATGCTACTTTAGTTTCTAGCTAAGCCAAGAAAAAAGATTGAAATTTAAAGCCCAGGTCAGCCACTTACTCTACAATGAGTAATGATTCTTAACTGAAGCAATTTTGCGCCCCTACCCAGGACATTTGGCAATGTCTTGAGATATTTTTGGTTGTCATACTTAATAGGTATTCTACCAGCATACACAGAAGCCAGGGATTCTAAACATCCTACAATGCACAGGACAGCCCCTCACCTCACAAAAACAACAACCATTTAATCCCAAGTGTCATTACTGCCAAGGTTGAGAATTTTTGCTCTATGAGAGATCTTGCTGGAATATTTAGTCTCACTGGTCCTCAGTCTCATCTCTAGAAAGGAGAAAAAATAACATCCTACTTGTAAGCTTGTTGTAAACAAAATAGAAGTAAAGGTAAATGAAAAGTTGCACCGTGGAGTCTCTGGCACAGAAAACCCTGATGGTTAGACTAGTAGAATAGAAGTAGTGGTGGCGAGTACTGCAGTTTCTAATACAACATGCCCCTCCCTATTCACACCACAGGAATGACAGAGTCTCTGAAACCATGTAAGCTCTTTTTGTTATCCAAATAAGAAAAAAAGTTACCGAAATCTGTTTTCTTCTTTTGTTTCTTGTATTGGCCTTTTAGAGGTTTCTAAAAAGGCTCCTCAATATTTCCTGCCTCCTCCAATACACAAAAATCCCAGTTGTCCAGTGACACAGCCTTGAAACAATGTTTCTGTCCTGTTAGTTATTTCGTTATCATTGACACTGGGTCTCTGCCTTAATTAAGCTAATACCTTCACAGAAAAAACATGCAACAGTGAGGTACAAAGTCTCAGCTGTGCAGAGCCTGGTGAGCAGTCTGCATGGCCCTGCTCTGGAGTTACTTCTCCAGCACTTCAAAGAAAATGCACTGTTCCTGTATCCTGCTGAACTATAGCCATGTATGTCTATGACTTCTTGATACTGCTATAGACTATTTCTTCAGTATGCAGATATCATTGCTTTGGAATGTGTTGATTAAATTGATCAAAAAGGCATAGCTGAGGCTGATTTGGCAATCTCTCACCTGATTCCATATCTCTTGTCAGTAATATTAGACAACAGGTTCCTGGAGGAAAGAACTTCAGAAAGTTCTCATGTGAGTAGCTATACAGGCCCAGTGATTGGAGTTTTCCTCTGGGATGCAAATAAGCCTTACCGCAAATCCTTCTAGGTCCCCTGAAAAGAGGTCCCCTGAAAAGAGGTCCCCATTTATCTCTAGAAATGTATAAGCCAGCTTGCCCTTTGTCAGAGGGGAGAGTTGAAGGAGAAAGTTACTTGCTATCTCTAATATGTTGTTTCCCACCAGGAAATGGCAAAAAAAAAAAAAAAAAAAAAAAAAAAAAAAAAAAAAAAAAAAACAAAAAAAAAAACATGTGCAGCCTCATTTAAATTCATTCAATGACAGTATGTTTACCAAATGCCAACCATGTTTGGGACACTGTGCTGGGTCCAGGATACAAAAATGAACAAGCCAGTCACTGCCATCAAGATGTTCCCAGTATGCTGCTCTCTCCTCTTGCAGTTCCTTCTACCCTGGTACCCCTTGTTGTGAAAGTGTTTACCCAATCCTTTCCGTGGAGCTTATCCAACCTACCTGAAACTGTCTCTTTACATATTTTTATCAGAATACTTCCTTTGTTCTTCAAAATTATTTCCAAATATAACTCATCTGCAAAACCTGCACCAGGTAGTGGGCACACTCCATTTATCCCACAAACTTTCACTCTCTTCATCAATCCCTTGCCATCTCCTTCATATATTTATAAAATGTAACTTACAAATTCTTTTAAAATTGGGCCTATTTGTGACATTAATTAAGCACAAGTCATAATCGTTGATCCCCAACAAACTGTGCCTAGAAGGGTCAGGGAGAGGGGCACCAAGCTAAGTCCCCAGCACTGGTTGAAGAGGGCCTGGAGAGGACTGGCCCAGTTACAGAAAGTGCCCCTGAGAGGGCATCTGGACAGCCCATGCAGAGTGCCCAGGGGCCTAAATTCCAGTGTCTGTTGCTAGCATATCCAGCAGGTGAACCAGATACAACAACTGGGAGTCCCGGCAGTCTTTGAAAGATCAAGGTTAGACATGTGGCAGTGGTCTTTGGAGGAAACCTGCCCATGCATAGCAGGATTTTGATCCACTGTTCTTACATATAGGGTCAGGATTTAAATTAAAAAAAAAAAAAGCTGGGAAAAGCTAGCCCTAGAAAAATAGATTTGAATTAAAAGTAGGATAAGAAGGGAGGCAAGGTGTATATAAGCAAGGCCACTGCTCGCTAAGTGAGAACCTAGAAAAAATATGCAATCCCAAAGGCAAGGCCAGTTCCAATTAGGATGTGACTCAGTAGTACCTGGACCCACTGGGCACACCTCTTGAGTATATGGGCAAATATCTCCTTGGAAACCATAACTCATGAAATAGAAGCAGGGATCGGGGAGAGATGGTGAAGAGCCCTACAACGGCAGCAGGATCTACAGAGCTCAAGGTTGGGAGCAACTTTGTGCCAACCCCAGCACCAGGGACAAGGCTGCCATTGATGTACACCCTACATTGGACCAGGAAGGCTCAGAACGGAGCCCAGGCCACAGACTGGTTTGTGCTCTCGGTTTTCTGTGCTTCAGTCTAGCTTCAGGGCTTGACAAAGGCAGAAGTAGAGGTGGAGAAAACAGCAGACAGGTAGCTGGTTTGTATGGTTTTAGACATTCAGAGGCAGAAGTGTTGAACTTGTTGGTTTGACATGCCAGTGAATCTCCTGTACAAGTCTGAAAGGCTTGTAGTTTACAGGCACAACTTCTCTATGCTTTGGAAAATCCCATGTTTGCTATGGCTGATAATGCTAGTGAAGAGGAAAATGCATATATTAAATTACACAGTCCCTGGAAATTAAGAAAAAATATAGCTACAGATGTATTCTAATGCTTCTCTGAAACACACATATCGATGAGTCGTGAAGGTTGACACCATCCCCAACTGTGCATGATGAGTAAATTAATTGAATGTCAAATCAGGGGGGTCTTTGTTTTTCACACTCTAAAAATAGTCACCTTAGTAGAAAGAACACAATGTGCATCACTATGAAATCTTTGGGGATGGTTCCATTAAAAGGCCAGGAAACTGCCTTCCAGGCCTGCATGAGCTTGGTCTGCACAAAGTGTTTAGAGAGAATTATGTGTTTAAGAAGCTCTGGTGAGGGTAGTTCAGGAACGCTGACAGCCCTAAGCAGCTTCACTTATTAGGCCAGTTTTACTTTCATAAAAACCCTCCCTGGCATACCCGAAAGTAAAAATCCCTCCTACTTGGAAATTGAAATCTATGCAAAGAAAAGTGGTGTCTCCCCATCTTTGTCCATGACAGAAAACTTGGAGTCATGTTTGGGCTCAGAAGTGTGTGTTAATATTTATATATGAGGCCAGGCGCAGTGGTTCACGCCTGTAATCCCAGCACTTTGGGAGGCTGAGGCGAGCGGATCACCTGAGGTTGGGAGTTCAAGATTAGCCTGACCAACATGGAGAAACTCCGTCTCTATTAAAAATACAAAATTAGCCAGGCATGGTGGCAGGTGTCTGTAATCCCAGCTACTCAGGAGGCTGAAGCAGGAGAATTGCTTGAACCTGTGAGGCAGAGGTTGCAGTGAGCTGAGATTGCACCCCTGCACTCCAGCCTGAGTGACGGTGCAAGACTCCATCTCAAAAAAATATTTACATATGAAATCTATGGGCTTCTTCAGATATGGAAGGGGTACTGGACTTCTGAAGGGTTTATACTTCATAGTTCTTTTCAAAAATATTCTTCCTAAGGAAACAGATGGTAGGTAGCTTCCTCTATCTACATCAAAGTTCGAGCGCAGTCAATTACTCAGATTATGCTGAAGATAAACAGTGTTATTCTGTTCGGTTCTTGAAATAATCTTCCATTTAAATCATAGCTAATTACTATTTGGCTAATTAAACTCATTGAGTACTTCAAAAATGTCTATTTCACTGTCAGAATGAATGCTCTAGGGATCCCCTGTTGTGAGGAGCTTTATTTTCATTACGTAGAATACTGAGTTGGCCTGAATCTGTGACAAAGAAGTTTTTTTAAAGACCCCTTAAACAACACAAAGAATATTTGAAACTTCAAGTCTTCTACATTCCTTCAGCACACGGAGTTTCTGGGGTAAACAGACCTTGAGCAGTCTCTCTAGCTGTGGACTAACCCTCAAAACCCACATGTCTGGAGGATAGGAGAGGAGAAGTGGGACAGACTGCTGCCCCTGCCAGCTGGAGTAGTCTATGACTGAGCAGCTCCTCCCAAGAGGGCTGCCACCTGGGCTGTATGCTCCAAGCTCCATGAACATCCAACCACCATTATCATCCAACCACCCAACCTCCCTGCAACCCAAAGGAAGTCTTTCTACTCAGGATTTTATAGAGACAATAATAGTTTCTTGAAAAGAAATAAATCCACATTATGGAGTGAAATATATTTAGTAAACAATTATTATGTCTAAAGCAAACACATTACACACAGTAGAGGCAGAACTACTGTGGAGTTATGCCTACTAACAGCACCGCTCTTAGGCCCCTCCAAGTAAAGGTCACATGTTTTACAGAACCATCTCTGGCCATCCTAGAGCCACATTCTCAGACACATCTTCCATCCCCTAAAGAGTTCAAGGGGCCAAAAGGTCTTGCCCACCTGGAACCCAAGCCTTCCCCTTCTAGGCAATGATCCAGGTACGCAATACCCTAGAATTCCCTATTCATTTGAGGGAATTTTATTACAAGCCTACAACCCTGACCTACACAGCCTTCTACCTCACATCCTCTCTTCCAAGAAGAGACTGTGCCACTAGTATGCACACTCAGAGGCCCAAGGAGTGGCCAGTGGAGGGGGGCTGTTGATGTTGAGTATGAATGGAACTTGGACATGTAGTAAGGGGTTGGAGGTGTTCACATACATGCAGACACGGCCCCATGGTTCAGGGATAGGAAGAGAAGGGAGTTGGACTGCAGGCTGAGAATCAGGAAGCCAGCTGTTCTTGCACTGCCATGTTCTGCTGTGGACCCAAAAAGTCTGAGGATCCTAAATTTGAACCTAATCCTCCAGGTAGATATGAAGGTACATTTGTTAGGTTAGGAGGATAGATCATTTTAACAATTTACTAGCTTAATTGACAACTTCTAAATATTTACACATGGCAGATGAACCTCCATCTGTACCCCTGTCCTGGGGTCCACCAATGTTAGGGAAATGAAAGTGGCCAGGGAGATCTCTAGCTCTGGGGGGGATCCGTTGTTTCTAGTATCACCTGGCTCTGCAAGACCAGCTGAGCTGCCTCTTGATTACACCTCAGTTCAACAGTTTTAATGAACACAGAGAATTCTCACTACTCACATCTATAGTTGCTCATCTTTTTTGTTTTGTTTTGGAGACACGGTCTCACTCTGTCACCCAGGCTGGGGTGCAGTGATGCGATCATAGCTCACTATAACCTCGAAGTCATGGCCTCAAGCAGTCCTCCCACCTCAGCCACCCCAAAGTGCTGGAATTACAGGCATGAGCCATTGTGCTTGGCCTCAAGCCCATCTTCAAAACAACCTTTATCAGATCTGTGTCCACTATTCTAGTTATTTCACAAACCTGTGAAAGCTCTAGTAATTGGGGCAGGAATATTCCAAATAAATCTTATCTGTCTGTTGTGTTTATTTCATCTCCTCTTTCGAATCCATAGTTTTTGTGCTATTCTCAAGCTATCCAATATTTCCACTCACCCAGGTCTGAACTCCCTTAAATTGTCCTATTTTTCACTTTCTCTACAAGTCTGTTACAAGTCCCATTTCCTCATTGAAGATTATTTCATCCAAGTGAAAGAAAAGCAGTCTTCAGAGACTAATTCACACTGAGAAATGAATGATTGATAGTCCCCTTCTTACTATTTCAAGTACAATTGACTATTTCAAAAAGCTCTGGTTAAACCAAGTGAGTAATTTCAGCTGCCAGCCCTAGTAGACACATTTTGAGAACAAGGCAGGTGTTTTTACTTTTATCAGTAAAGTTTTTAGAGCAAAAACTTATTAACATTGATAAAATATACTTTTAATTTTACGATTTATTTATAACTAAGACTAATATAACAAAATATTCCGTATAATATCTCAATAAAAGAATGTAAACTAATTAAACTTAATTGGTTATGTATTGGATCAATGGCACTAGCTGGAAAAGTAGAAGGGAAACTTACTATATTAGTCCATTCTTACACTGCTCTAAGGAACTGCCTGAGTAACTTATAAAGGAAAGAGATTTAATTGACTTACAGTTCCACATGGCTAGGGAGGCCGCAGAAAACTTACAATCATGGTGGAAGGCACCTCTTCACAGGGTAGCAGAAGAGAGAATGAGTATAAGGGAAGGCGAGGGAAGCCCCTTATAAAACCATTAGATCTCGTGAGAACTCATTCACTATCACGAGAACAGTATAGGGAATATCGCCCTTTGATTCAATTATCTCTACCTGGTCCCACATTTGACACGTGGAGATTATTACAATTCAAGGTGAGATTTGGGTGGAGACCCAGAGCCGAACCACATCACTTACTTTCTCAATATTGAATAATGCCCAAAGGATTCGACTGATGAACTATCTCCTCTACCTCCCAATTTAATTCTCACAAAGCATGACTTTAGAATTTAGTAATTAAATTTGAATCATGACTGTCTCTGCTCTTCAAGCCCATGTGAAGGTGATTTCAACCCAAGAGAATTACTTTAAAATTTAGAGAGGGTTGTTGTCAAACGTGTTATGAAGAAAAAAAAAATCTCCCTCAAATGGGTTTATAATACAGCTACTACCATGTTCAAAGACAAACACGGAACAAGGAAGGAAATTAATTTTGTTTTCCCAGTTGCATTCAGGAGATCACAGATCTGAAGTTGAGAGCATCTCGACAGGTTATTTCACCTCAGACTTATGGGGAAGAGTAAACAAGTTGTAGATGAAGTAATTTTACAGTGGGAATTTCTATCCATCATACACAGGCAGCATCTAGCTAATTTCAGCAGGACAAATAGTTTAGCTAATCACTTTTTAGACAAAGGGAGATTTGGAGGATCCATGTCTGGCCTTGTCATGGGTAAACAGAGGTATCATCCTCGAGTCTTATCTAAATTACATAGGGAAGAGTGATTCTTTATAGTCACCTGTGTCATAATAAAAAAAGGGAGGGGGATTTTTTAACTGTCAGTTTTCCAGGAGCACAAGGCTCTGGGGAAGCTCTCCATGGTGGCCCCGGGTAGAAAGTGTGCCCACTGGCGCACCTCCTGCTGTCCCCTCCACACCCCTGAGAGCAGTACTGTGTTCACCGTCCTCTGCTTGACGCCCCTTATCACTGTCACTGGCCTCTGCGCTCTCTCTACACTCATCTGCTGTTACAACAGACACATTCAGCCCAGGGCCTTTGCCCCCATTGGTCCCTCTTCCTGGAGTGTTCCACTCCAGACATCCAAGAGCACCCTCCTTCAGATATTTCTCTCAAATGCCCCCTTTTCTGTGAGACTGTCCCTGCTGCATTGCTAAGCTCCCTGCTGTGCTTTATTTATCTCAGTACTTCCCACTGAGAAACACACTACGTGCGTTACTTCTTATCCAGTTCATTAGGTCTCTTCCCATTAGAATATAACCTCTGTGAGGACAGAGAGTTTTCACCACCATATCCCTAGCACCTGGAACACAATATGCATGCAAAAAATGTTTCTAAATAAATATGTTAGAACATTTATTAATAGTATATGCGGGGCCAGGCACGGTGGCTAACGCCTGTAATCCCAGCACTGTGGGAGGCTGAGGTGGGCAGATCACGAGGTCAAGAGATCGAGACCATCCTGGACAACATGGTGAAACCTCGTCTCTACTAAAAATACAAAAATTAGCTGGGTGTGGTGGGGTGTGCTTGTAATCCCAGCTACTCGGGAGGCTGAGGCAGGAGAACCGCTTGAACCTGGGAGGCGGAGGTTGCAGTGAGCCGAGATCATGCCACTGCACTCCAGCCTGGTGACAGAGCAAGAACTTGTCTCAAAAAAATATATATATATAAAAAATATATGTGTATATATAATATATATGTATATATAATATATACATAATATATGCATATATAATATATGTATATATAATATATAATATATGCATATATAATATATATAATATGTATATGTATAATATACATATTATATATAATATATGTATATTAATATACACATATAATATATATTATATGTGTATATACACATATAATATATATTATATGTGTATATACACATATATAATGTATATATAATATATGTGTATATATTAATATATATACA
The DNA here is from genome assembly GCF_006542625.1 of Nomascus leucogenys. Lineage (NCBI taxonomy): Eukaryota > Metazoa > Chordata > Mammalia > Primates > Hylobatidae > Nomascus > Nomascus leucogenys. The sequence continues at coordinate 81,270,363 of NC_044391.1, forward strand.
CATATAATATATATATTATATATACATATATACATATATAATATATATATAATATATGTGTATATATATATACACATATATAATATATGCTTTGCCTCCTCACCTATGGGTAAAGTTATTTATTACAATAGTTAATATTCTTTGGGGTTTTACCCAAAATAGCATGAATAGCATGATCTGTGATGAATAGTATGCCTGGTTATTTTTTGAATGTTTAGTCTAAAAATATAAATTTTTAAACTTTTATTTTGTATCAATATGACTGAAAATCCTAAAACTGGTATATTGCTACATATGCTTCGAATATCAACTTTTGGAAACTTGGCTTTGTAATTTACTTATCTTTGATTTATCTGAAAGAAGGCAGCAGAATATTGTGTATATCAAGAATTGGCTACTGACTGGCTCCTCTGTGAACTACAGGTGCCATGTTTTAATCATATGCCACACATGGTCTTGGTATGTGGCTGTTAATCTCTCTGCAGCAAGTGAGGGATACACAACGTATTCAGAAGGTTCTTCTTTGGTGGGAAGGGATAAGAGGTGGGAGTGAGTGAGCACAGCCACAGTTTCCAGAATTTATTATTATCCTGCAGAAGATTTGGATTTCCAGAAGAGGAGAAATGGGGGGGAAAAAAAGAGAGACTAATGAAAAAGAAAGGAGAATTAAATTCTCAAGCAACGTTCCTTTATTTTTACTTTTTATTGTAAAACTAACATCATCACAAGTAATAGAATTCTTTAAAGTCTTTGCTGAGACTATGACCCTAATAAAGATTTGTTTTCATTATTACATATTTCTCTCCAGTTCCTGCTCACATGCATTTGTAATTTTTCATTTCATTGCAATCATAGCATGGATAAAAGTTTGTATCCTTAAGGTTTGTTCCCTGAATAATTATATTCTATAAACATTACCCATATTACCTTAGCATTTTCAAAATTATATTTTTGTGCCTGAATAATAGTCCATTGAGTCAGTGATGTACCACAGAGTTCACATGTTCAGGAGAGGTTTCCCTTTTTCCTGGGCTATTTTCCTCATCTTTTCTTTTCATTGGACCTCTTATCAGTTGTACTTTGACCAAAATCTTCCAGTGTAGATTAACTTGGGTTAACTCAATGTTAACTTAGGTTAACTTGGGTTAACTCAATGTTACCTTAGGTTAGCTTGGGTTAACTCAGTTTAACTTGGGTTAACTCAATGTTACCCAAACCACATTCCACAGACCTTCCCATGAGATACTAACAAGTGCTATGTGCTATGTGCAGGAGGGATGATAAGGGAGAAGCCCTGTCCTCAAATGTATTTGGGGAGTATTTAACACATATCTTACTTATCTTTTACTACTTGTCCTTTCTGAGGTTTAATATCCTCATCTTTCCCCCAAATGAGATAACATATTTAGAAGGTCTAACACATAGTAAGCACTCAATAAATATTAATTTCTTCCTCTTCCCTTTTTCTGTCCTGTGTTAAGTAAATATCAAGTGTCTAAAGAAGACAACTGTTAAGGTTCAATAATTACTGCCAGAAAAACCAATTGAGCATAAATGACTCGAGAAAAGGACTCAGCTTCAACTAAGTAGCACGGGAAGGTGGCTGGTACACCTACTCAAAGTTTGGCTGCTGAATTATATCATGCCTATTTACATATTGGGTACAGTGATATCAGTGAACTATAAATTTCAGAAAGAGCTTAAATGAGTAGATGATAAGTACAAAATGGGAAATGATTGAGGTACCTGCTAAATCTTTGAAAACTCTAAATCTGGAAGGAAACTGTGTACTTCTCCTAGAAGTCTCCTGAGGACATTATTATAGAAAAATTACTGGAATTGACAGACCATCTGGTGACCTAAGCACACAAGATGAAATGTGGAATCTGAGCTTGGCCCTACTTCATCTAGGTCCCTTGGCAGCTGGGGTTATTTCTACCAACATGCAAAAACAACAAAATTTTATTCGGGCTCAAGTTTCACAGCTGACATTCAAACCATTGTTTCATTTGTATATTCCACTGATGCCTTCAATGTAATGTAGTGTTGAATTAAGTAGTTTTTCCTTATTCCTGATAAACTTTTAACTGTGACCTTGATAAGGAGGATGAAAGTGAGAAATATTCAGCTGTAAGAGTATTTCTCTGAGTTTGATCTTCAGACAACTTACATCAGAATTATTAGGGATGGTGTTAAAAATTCAGATTCCTAAGCTCCATCTCAAACCGATTGACTCAGAATTTCTGGGAGAAGGATTTAGGAATCTGCATTTTGTTTTATTTTATTTTATTTTTGAGACGAAGTCTTGCTCTGTTGCCCAGGCTGGAGTGCAACCTCCACCTCCCAGGTTCAAGCAATTCTTCTGTCTCAGCACCCCTGAGTAGCTGAGATTACAGGTGCGCACCACCAGGCCCAACTCATTTTTGTATTTTTTAGTAGAGATGGGGGTTCACCATGTTGGCCAGGCTGGCCTCGAACTCCTGACCTCAAGTGATCTGCCCACCTCGACCTCCCAAAGTGCTAGGATAAAAGCCTGAGCCACTGCGCCCGGCCCAGGCATCTGCATTTTAAATGTGCTATCTAGATTTTTCACATGAACACTAAAGTTCAGATCCTTAGCTGGTGTTCTTGCTCCATTGTGTTTGTTTTTCCAATCGTTTTTGTAATATTCTTTCTCAGGTTCTAGATTTTTCATGCCATTCTTTCAATAAGAACCTGGCATGTCTCTTTTCAATCACCTCATTCTGTTTAGACCTATCCCTTGATGGTGAGAGGCCTTCCCTCTGTCTTTCCAATGCCATCTCACTATCTCACTAGGCCTGTTCCCAACTCATCAGTTGTCCACTTGGGTTAACATAAGATGCCCTCAAAGTGTGCTCAGCAGAGCTTTCGAGTTTCCATAGAGGAACATCAGGGCTACCATTGTGGGAGACAGGGTGGGAGATGGAGTTTTTAGGACCCTCTGTTTCCATTCCAACCAGAGCTCCACTTGTGCTTCCATATAAAGTTTATTTGAAGGTAAGATTCTAAAATCTTCTAAAAAGCATCATCCTAGATTAAATTTACTATGCCCCTTTCCTGTCTGCAAAGACTTTATTTCCTTTGTGTAAAACTTCTCTCCCTCTGTATTAATCATGGTTTTAATTTTCTGTATCTTAAAGATGTTTTGGTGTCTTAAAAATCTTGCTGGCCAGGGAGAGACTGCCTTTCCCAGGGCTATGAAGCTCTTAGAGGTAACAAAGGGCTCTGCTGGGCTTTGAGCACACCTTTTATATATAAAACCAACCAATCTGAGTCTACATCCCCAAACCTACACCTCTTAATCTAACTGTCACTGATTGAGCCAATATTTCTCTTGCTCTAAGGCAGCCTAGCAGCCAGGTAGCAGATTAGAGACCACCCCTACATTCCAGAACTCGCTGATGTTATTCAAACTAGCCAGTCCTAAACTGTTCACTCCACCCTGCCTTCTGTTCACTCTGCCCTGCCTTGTCTTTCCTTCAAAAACCCTAATAAGGGCTCTGGCTTAGGCTTTCTCCTTACTCCTTGCTGTCTCCTGACAACATTGGTGGTTTCTCACTGTGGCCAGGTGTAGTGTGTTTGCCCCCTTCTCTTGGGAAATGTGAGTAATACATTCTTCTTTCAATGGCATTAGCCTTTCCATGTTACAGTCAGTCATACCTCTATAAATTAAGTCTCAGGTAGATTTAAAAACATCCTCGGCAGGGTGCAGTGGCTCATGCCTGTAATCCCAGCACTTTGGGAGGCAAAGGCGGGTGGATCATGAAGTCAGGAGATCGAGACCATCCTGGCCAACATGATGAAACCCCATCTCTACTAAAAATACAAAAATTAGCCAGGTGTGGTGGCATGCAACTGTAATCCCAGCTACTCGGGAGGCTGAGGCAGGAGAATTGCTTGAATCCAGGGGGTGGAGTTTGCAGTGAGCCGAGGTTATGCCACTGCACTCTGGCCTGAGCAGCAGAGTGAGACTCTGTTGCAAAAACAAAAAAAAAGCATCCTCTCTCTCTTTTATGGCTTCCTTGGCAACAATCAATAATTACCAATCAAACTTCAAAACGTTCCTTGAGATGCAGCTGGATCCTGCTTAACCTGCCAGCCTCCAGATTGTCTTTAACATCCTGAGCTCAGGTAACCTCACTGCAAGTTCAGCCCTAAATTCTTAAATTATACTTGTCTCAGTTATTTATTTCATTTATTCAACAAATATTTATTGACCCACCACTATGTACCAGAACCTGCATTTGTCCCCAGAAACATAGTCTTGAACAAAATAGACAAAAATCCCTGCTGCCCAAGGAACTTATATCTTTGTGTGCATGACTTCCCCAAAGAGATTGTAAATTCCACAATAGGAAGTTGTTCTCCTACTTGTTTTGCATTTTCCCATAGGACTTATTAAAGTAATTAATTACATTCATTACAGAAAACATAACATAAATGTTTATGACAAAGCCTTTTCATGTCTTACTGTCAAAACTCAGAGTAAAAGGTTTTTATTTTCTGGCTATTTAAAAAACAATTATGAACAACACTTTCTGTAACTGCTTCCTGCCCATATCTCAGATTCTGTTTAGAATCGAAAACCCAAAATTTAAAGAGAAAGAATAAACAACAATTATTTAAAACTCTTTAATTCTGTAATGAGAATGATGTAATTAAATTTTTCTCATACTTTCTTCTTAAATATCTCTACAACCCTTATAAGAAGAGCTTGCCTACATTCCCAGATTTACCCAACAATTTATTTTACTTGCAAAAAGCACAAAGAGCTTTAAAAGGGGGAAATGTTACTCTCTCAGTTTCCCTCTTCCTCTTCTTGAGTTCAGAACACTTTTTTTTCTTACCTCACTGTCAGTATACTGAACATGAATTTTACCCACACATAACTCAGACATGACTTCAGAAGTCCAGCAATGATGGGCTAACTTATTCAGACCAATTCTCTCACTGAAAATTACTAAAAATACTGAATAAAATATGTTTTAATCTTTATTTAAAACATCAATACGCCAAAACATAAGTAAGGCACTATCAGGCCAAAACCAAGAATAAATGAGAGCCCAGAAAAGTAGGCCAACCACTAGAAGCTGTTTCTGTTCCAAGGGCATTTGCCTATTTGGACTGTGAAACTGAGCTATGGCTACAATGGATTCCTGGGGTGAGGCAGATGGAAATCATATCCCAAGGCCCACCAAAAGTGGAGAATATAACAGGACAACCCCATATTAAACTGGAAAACAAAAGGCTACACCAGAGGTAAGCCCATTACCTCCCTTCAGGCTCAGACAACTACAGAAAGAGTTGTTTTAGCTCAGCACAAAGCAGGGCAGAAGGAAAAAAAAAAAGGAAATCCAGCCCTGAGAGGCTGTAACCATAGGAATTATTTGAAGCCCAGATGTGCAGCCCCAAATTTGTACTACTGCCAAAAATCAAGTTTAGAGTACCAGAATGATATTATACCTAATTCTCTAAAAGAAGAAAATACAAACCTCTTCCAGAGGAAGGTATCTTCCTATTAGTAGGTCTTTGAGAATCCTCAGAAATACGTTTTCAAGTGCTACGAGTAACACAGAATCAAAGAGAGCCAAGCACACAAAGAAACAAGGCACCATGAGCAAGAACCAGCAGACAGCAGAATCAGACATTTGCAGACTTAAGATACTGGAATTACCACACGCAGATTATTAAAGAAAAATGTTTATTATATTGAAAGGAATTTTTAAAGCTTGAAGATACAGAAAGGCACAAGAATCTATAAAAATTGTCAAAGCAATTCTTAAAAAGGGGCAAATAGCTCTAGAAACTAAAAACATAATAATCCATATGAGAAATTTTTTTCTATAATTGAACTTAGCTCCTGAGTCCTTATTTCTGCTGATAATGGAAATTACAAATGTATTCATGATTAAAGGTAACTCAGTCACCTCCAGATTAAACTCTCTTTTGGGTAAATGATAACTTAGTAGGCAGTAACTTAGAACTAATCTAAGTTCCAGGGTCTGGCACATCCTTGGAGGGCAGTTTGGTTTGGGAGGTCTCCTGTTCTCTGCTCTGTACTAACACTGCTTTCTTTCATTTATTGTCCTCTTTCCTCACTGCACCCACTACAGAAGTGCCCACACTCCCTTGATAACTCCTGTCAATCTCAACTATAAGACTTCATGTCCTTTGATTTGTATCTAAGTCCCAGCCTGTACTTCTAGAAAACAGAAAATTTTCACTGGCTGGGCTACCCTCTGGAGCCGCAGCATGTACTGCCTCAGGTCATAAATCCCCATCTAGGAAGCTATATTTTCTCAGACAGAAAGTAGGAGAAAAATTCCCTCTACAATCAGATCCACAAACTTATCTGTGTGTTTTTTCTTTCACAATCCCACTCCTCTCCCCACCAAGACTCAACCAAAATAGGAAAAAAGAGCTCTTTTTCTTCTCCTCTCCCTCTCTGTCAAGCTTCTTACCCATCTCAGAAATGATTTTGTCCCCTCTCTGAATGGCAAGAAAATATTCTATGTTTACTGAAGAATTCTTTCTGTTTTATGTTTATTGTATAAACTATGCTCTGATACCTGCAGGCTTTGTTTTGATATTCAAGATTTTGGAACAAAAAACAAACAAACAAATAATAACCTCCCCCACTCCCCCAAAAAATTTCTCTTATTCAGAACTTTGCTCTCAGAGTTGAAAGATCTCACTTTGAAAACCCCTTCTTTTTTGTCTATTTTTTATGTACTGTAAGTTCTGGGATACATGTGCAGAACACGCAGGTTTGTTACACAGGTATACACGTGCCATGGTGGCTTGCTGCACCCATCAACCCATCAATTACATTAGGTATTTATCCTAGTGCTATCCCTCCCCTTGCCCCTCACTTTCTGACAAGCCCCAGTGTGTGATGTTCCCCTTCCTGTGCCCATATGTTCTCGTTGTTCAACTTCCACTTATGAATGAGAACATTTGGTGTTTGGTTTTCTGTTTCTGTGTTAGTTTGCTGAGAATGACGGTTTCCAGCTTCATCCATGTCCCTGCAAAGGACAGGAACTCATTCTTTTTTATGGCTGCATAGTATTCCATGGTGTATATGTGCCACATTTTCTTTATTCAGTCTAACATTGATGGGCTTTTGGATTGGTTCCAAGTCTTTGCTATCGTGAATAGTGCTGTAGTAAACGTATGTGTGCATGTGTCTTTATAGTAGAATGATTTATAATCCTTTGGGTGTAATCCCAGTAATGGGATTGCTGGGTCAAATGGTATTTCCAGTTCCAGATCCTTGAGGAATCACCACACTGTCAACCACAATGGTTGAACTAACTTACACTCCCACCAACAGTGTAAAAGTGTTCCTATTTCTCCACATCCTCTCCAGCACCTGTTGTTTCCTGACTTTTTAATGATTGCCATTCTAACTGGCGTGAGTTGGTATCTCATTGTGGTTTTGATTTGCATTTCTCTAATGACCAGTGATGATGAGCTTTTTTTCATAGGTTTGTTGGCCACATAAATGTCTTCTTTTGAGAAGTGTCTGTTCATATCCTTTGCCGGCTTTTTGATGGAATTGTTTTTTTCTTGTAAATTTCTTTAAGTTCCTTGTAGATTCTGGATATTAGCCGTTTGTCAGATGGGTAGATTGCAAAAATTGTCTCCCATTCTGTAGGTTGCCTGTTCACTCTGATGATAGTTTCTTTTGCTGTGCAGAAGCTCTTTTGTTTAATTAGATCCCATTTGTCAATTTTGGCTTTTGTTGCCATTGCTTTTGGTGTTTTAGTCATGAAGCCTTTGCCCATGCCTATGTCCTGAATGGTATTGTCTAGGTTTTTTTATAGGGTTTTTATGGTTTTGGGTATCATGTTAAAATCTTTAATCCATCTTGAGTTAATTTTTGTATAATGTGTAAGGAAGGGGTCCAGTTCCAGTTTTTTGCATATGGCTAGCCAGTTTTCCCAACATCATTTATTAAATAGGGAATCCTTTCTTCATTGCTTGTATTTGTCAGGTTTGTCAAAGATCAGATGGTTGTAGATGTGTGGTGTTATTTCTGAGGCCTCTGTTCTCTTCCATTGGTCTACATATCTGTTTTGGTACCAGTACTATGCTGTTTTGGTTACTGTAGCCTTGTAGTATAGTTTGAAGGTAGGTAACGTCATGCTTCCAGCTTTGTTCTTTTTGCTTAGGATTATCTTGGCTGTATGGGCTCTTTTTTGGTTCCATATGAAATTTAAAGTAGTTTTTTCTAATTCTGTGAAGAAAGTCATTGGTAGCTTGCTGGGAATACCACTGAATCTATAAATTACTTTGGACAGTATGGCCAATTTTCACGATATTGATTTTTCCTATTCATGAGCATGGAATGTTTTTCCATTTGTTTGTGTCCTCTCTTATTTCCTTGAACAGTGGTTTGTAGTTCTCTTTGAAGAGGTCTTCACATCCTTTGTAAGTTGTATTTCTATGTATTTTATTCTCTTTGTAGCTAGTGTGAACGGGAGTTTGCTAATGATTTGGCTCTCTGTCTATCATTGGTGTATAGGAATGCTTGTGATTTTTGCACATTGATTTTTTTATCCTGAGACTTTGCTGAAGTTGCTTATTGGCTTAAGGAGTTTTGGGGCTGAGATGATAGGATTTTCTAAATATACAATCATGTCATCTGCAAACAGAGATAATTTGACTTCCTCTCTTCCTATTTGAATATGCTTTATTTCTTTCTCTTGCCTGATTGCCCTGGCCAGAACTTCCAATATTATGTTCAATAGGAGTGGTGAGAGAGGGCATCCTTGTCTTGTGCTAGTTTTCAAAGAGAATGCTTCCAGCTTTTGCCCATTCAGTATGATATTGGCTGTGGATTTGTCATAAATAGCTCTTATTATTTTGAGCTATGTTCCATCAATGCCTAGTTTATTGTTTTTAGCATGAAAGGGTGTTGAATTTTACTGAAGGCCTTTTCTATATCTATTGAGATAATCATGTGGTTTTTGTCTTTGGGTCTGTTTATGTGATGGATTACGCTTATTGATTTGCATATGTTTAATCAGCCTTGCCTCCCAGGGATGAAGCCCACTTGATCATGGTGGATAAGCTTTTTGATGTGCTGCTGGATTTGGTTTGCCAGTATTTTATTGAGGATTTTCGCATAGATGTTCATCAGGGATATTGGCCTGAAATTTTCTTTTTTTGTTGTGTCTCTGCCAGGTTTTGGTATCAGGATGATGCTGGCCTCAAAAAATGAGTTAGGGAAGAGACCCTCTTTTTCTATTGTTTGGAATAGTTTCAGAAGAAATGGTACCAGCTCCTCTTTCTACCTCTGGTAGAATTCGGCTGTGAATCTGTATGGTCCTGGACTTTTTTTGGTTGGTAGGCTATTAATTACTGCCTCAATTTCAGAACTTGTTATTGGTCTATTCGGGGATTTGACTTCTTCCTGGTTTAGTCTTGGGAGGGCTTATGTCTCCAGGAATTTATCCATTTCTTCTAGATTTTCTAGTTTATTTGCATAGAGGTGTTTATAGTATTCTCTGATGGTAGTTTGTATTTCTGTGGGGTCAGTGGTGATATCCCCTTTATCATTTTTTATTGTGTCTATTTGATTCTTCTCTCTCTTCTCCTTTATTAGTCTGGCTAGCAGTCTATCTATTTTGTTAATCTTTTCAAAAAACCAACTTCTGGATTCATTGATTTTTTGAAAGGTTTTTCGTACCTCTATATCCTTCAGTTCTGCTCTGATTCTAGTTATTTCTTGTCTTCTACTAGGTTTTGAATTTGTTTGCTCTTGCATCTCTAGTTCATTTAATTGTGATGTTAGGGTGTCAATTTTAGATCTCTCCCGCTTTCTCCTGTGGGCATTTAGTGCTATAAATTTCCCTCTAAACACTGCTTTAGATGTGTCCCAGAGATTCTGGTATGTTGTGTCTTTGTTCTTGTTGGCTTCAAAGAACTTATTTATTTCTGCCTTAATTTCATTATCTGCCCAGTAGTCATTCAGGGGCAGGTTGTTAAGTTTCCATTTAGTTGTGCAGTTTTGTTTGAGTTTATTAATCTTGAGTGCTAATTTGATTGCACTGTGGTCTAAGAGACTGTTATGATTTCCATTCTTTTGCATTTGCTGAGGAGTGTTTTACTTCCAATTATGTGGTCAATTTTAGAATAAGTGCTATGTGGTGCTGAGAAGAATGTATATTCTGCTGATTTGGGGTGGAGAGTTCTGTAGATGTCTATTAGGTCTGCTTGGTCCGGAGCTGAGTTCAAGTCCTAAATATCCTGGTAAATTTTCTGTCTCATTGATCTAATATTGAGAGTGGAGTGTTAAAGTCTCCCACTATTATTGTGTGGGGGTCTAAGTCTCTTTGTAGGTCTCTAAGAACTTGCTTTATGAATCTGGGTGCTCCTGTATTAGGTGCATATATATTTAGGATAGTTAGCTCTTCTTGTTGCATTTATCCCTTTACCATTATGTAATGCCATTCTGTCTTTTTTGATCTTTGTTGGTTTAAAGTCTGTTTTATCAGAGACTAGGATTGCAACCCCTGCTTTTTTTTTTTTTTTTTTTTTTTTTTTGCTTTCCATTTGCTTGGTAAATATTCCTCCATCCCCTTATTTTGAGCCTATGTGTGTCTTTGCACATGAGATGTGTCTTCTGAATACAGCACACCAATGGGTCTTGACTCTTTTTTCAATTTGCCAGTCTGTGTCTTTTAATTGGGCCATTTAGCCCATTTACATTTAAAGGTAATATTGTTATGTGTGAATTTGATCCTGTCATAATGATTCTAGCTGGTTATTTTGCCCATTAGTTGCTGCAGTTTCTTCATAGTGTCAATGGTCTTTACATTTTGGTTTGTTTTTGCAGTGTCTGGTACCAGTTTTTCCTTCCCATATTTACTGCTTCCTTCAGGAACTCTTGTAAGGTAGACCTGGTGGTGACAAAATCCCTCAGCATTTGCTTGTCTGGAAATGATTTTATTTCTCCTTCATTTACGAAGCTTAGTTTAGCTGGATATGAAATTCTGGGTTGAAAATTCTTTTCTTTAAGAATGTTCAATATTGGCCCCCACTCTCTTCTGGCTTGTAAGGTTTCTGCAGAGAGATCTGCTCTTAGTCTGATGGACTTCCCTTTGTGGGTAACCCGACCTTTCTCTCTGGCTGCCCTTAACATTTTTTCCTTCATTTCATCCTTGGTGAATCTGATGATTATGTGTCTTGAGGTTGCTCCTCTCGAGGAGTATCTTTGTGGTTTCTCTGTATTTCCTGAATTTGAATGTTGGCCTGTCTTGCTAGGTTGGGGAAGTTCTGCTGGATAATATCCAGAACAGTGTTTTCCAACTTGGTTCCAGTCTCCCTGTCACTTTCAGGTACACAAATCAAATGTAGGTTTTGTCTTTTCACATAGTCCCATATTTCTTGGAGGCTTTGTTCATTCCTTCTTGTTCTTTTTTCTCTAATCTTGTCTTCACACTTTATTTCATTAAGTTGATCTTCAATCTCTGATATCCTTTCTTCTGCTTGATCAATTTGGCTACTGATATTTGTTTATGCTTCACGAAGTTCTTGTGCTGTGTTTTTCAGCTCCATCAGGTCATTTATGTTCTTCTCTAAACTGGTTATTCTAGTTAGCAACTCCTCTAAACTTTTGTCAAGATTCTTAGCTTCCTTGCATTGGAAAACCCTCTTTTAAAACTCAAAGCTAAGAGTCTGACAGTTCTCACTGTTCTGTTTGTATTTCTCTCAGGCTGATGGCAAAGGGAGACTACTAAGAAGGAAAAATACGTCCAATAATATTTCAAAATATTATTCTGCTGCATGAACAACTTTTTATCTAGTTCCTACAAAAAGAAAACATATTTAACAAAAATATTTGTTGTAACAAAATCATCCTGGGACAAAAAGAAATATGGGACCCATAGAGTTTTGTTATATAAGGATTTCATCAGTTCATAGGTTTCAAGAGCAGGTCACTGGCAAACTGAATTAATTTACTATGCACTTCTCACAGGTCAGAAATAGTGTTATTGCAATAATTGTAGATTTTGAATAAAGACATATTTACCTTGACTAGTAGCTATAAAGATAGAATGAAACCTTTTTAAATCTCAAAATTAAGAGTGCTCTACTGGCACCAGCAAGGGTGATTATATCATCCATGAATATCAGTAAGGAGGGGCTGTTTTTAATAAGAACTGATGCCATAAATTGACAATTCAAAAATGACTCAGCATTGAGAAATAGTACAATATCTAATATTATTAAGAATAGTTTTAGTTTCATTGATGCAGAAACTGTTTTCACACAAAAGAATGCAAATTCTAAGATCTCTCTTTCTTCCAAGGATAAAATATACACACACACATATATATGCAAAGAGAGTAAATGAAATCTGCCAACTTTGTATTTGGAAGGAAATTCAGAGACGATTTTCCTGCCAGCAGTCTTGGGTGTAGACCAAGTAGATAAAGTTATCAGAAAGGATTAATTGGATCCTGATCCATATGTAATTGAGCTTCCACTTTGGTACACTGGCTATTAATGTTTTAGATGGGAGAGTATAGTGTCTCTTTCAGCTAGAATTGAAATGTCTGTAAGACAAACTGGAGAAAGCATTAAGAAAACGCCAAGACACACAGGAATTTGCATATTCCTGATTGTGACTATAGGTAGAGTTCACATCAGTTCTATGAAATCAGCATTTATTTTGTACACCCGCCTAGGAAGCAAACAACAATGAAAATTCTCCAATTTCCAGGATTTAAGTATGTAGAAAAATTCACCTAGAGCTGAAATTTACAAAAGCAAAACTATAGAGCCTTCTTATTTTTTAAGATTTCAGTTAATAAGTTTTAGAAATTGTTTCAAAAAGTAAATATCCATTATTAAGTCATTTCTAGAATGGTAGAGCTGAGCATACGTGTGTCGTGAAGATCAGTGCTATGGTTTCCACAGCAACTACAGCTCTGTCTGCTTGAATCCTCGCTTTGTACTTTATTCAGCCTGTGCTAGTAAATTTAGGCCCGTGGTGAGCACCTGTAGGTGAATATAGGTATGCACTAACCTATCTGTGATATTCTGTGTATTTCTCATAGGAACTAAGGTTTCCTTCTTATCATGTCATGATCTACTTAACATTTAAGCTTGGAATAAACAAAGCCTTATCTGGCCTTTCAAATCCCATGAGGTATACTAAAATATTTTTGTAACAGAGATTGTAGGCCAGGTGTGGTGGCTCATGCCTGTAATCCCAGCATTTTGGGAGGCCGAGGCGGGCAGATCACCTGACGTCAGGAGTTCAAGACTAGCCTGGCCAACATGGTGAAACCCCGTCTCTACCAAAAATACAATAATTAGCTGGGCATGGTGGCAGATGCCTGTAATCCCAGCCATTCGGGAGGCTGAGGCAGGAGAATCACTTCAACCAGGAGGCGGAGGTTACAGTGAGCCAAGATTGTGCCGCTGTACTTCAGCCTGGCTGATAAGAGCAAAACTCTGCCAAAAAAAAAAGAAAGAGAAAGAAAGAAAGGAAGGGAGGGAGGGAGGGAGGGAGGAAGGAAGGGAAAGAAAGAGAAAGAAAGAAAAAAAGAAAGAAAGAAAGAAAGAAAAAAGAAAGAAAGTTATGACAATGACATATTTTAAAAAATTAAAGGATTGCATATTGGAATAATCCAAATCCCCTAAATTTACAACTGAGCAACAACTCTGTCACTGATTCAAGAAAGGTCTTCTCTTGGGCTCATTAATTCCAGAAACTGGGCTAATAGAATAAGGAAATATTTCAGCTCAGTTTGCCTTAAAACTACATATCTGGGGTTCCTGAAGCAGCACTTCAGTCCCTTCCAACTGAGCATCTCAATTACCTTATGATTCTCAGTAAATTGGTTGATTGGGCTCAATGTATCTATCATACCAGGTCCCAATGCTTGACTGATTGCTGAGTAGTGCAATTAGCGGGCTGAGTTGTTTAGAAGACTTCTCCCCACCATGGAAGACAAGCTCCACCCCAGCTACTCTAGAGCTTCTTGCTCCAGTGTTTTCTATGGCAAGATTTTCTTCTGAATGAAATCATCATCTGTACATTTGGTGTTCATTTATTAATAGATCCAACAAATATTTATAGAGTGCCTACCATGTGCAGGGGGCTGGGCTGTCACTAGAGGTCTTATGCTGACCCCGTAACTAAACACCTTGAATGGCTTCTAATAAGGACCGATAGCCTAGTGAACAGTGTTAGAGAAGATTTTCAATCAGGTCATTCTCAGTGACCAAAACCCTTAATATGGCTATCAAATGCCCACCGCCAGGTTTTCCTCTTCTGTTACAGGCTTTCATCTTATATTCCAAGATCCTGCCCTACGATTGACCCTTCCTCTTATGTCTTCCCTACTCTCTTCTTGCATTGCTGATAGCATACAAATTGCCACTCGATCCCCACTGTCACTCCAATCCTGCGTTCTACCTTCTGACTCCTAGAACCACTTAGCTGCTCCATCTCATAGCTAGTTACTTTTTTCTCCACCTTCATCTCTCTTCTCACTGAGGATTTTGAAGTGGTCAAGACTCAGGGAGAATCAAAGCACCATGTGGCTTTTGTCTTTGAACAGTTCAGGGCCTAATAGGGTACAATAAATCCTTTTGGGACTTGGATTTGCACCTTGGCTACATACTGGTTAAAAAGGCTTTGTAGTACTACTGTGAGGATCTAGTTACTATTTGTCCCATTGCTTCTAGTGGTAAATGTTTCCATATTCCAGACAGCCTGTTTACCTTCTTCATTTTCCCCCTAAGCCAGCCTGAATTCTCAGTGAAGAGACCACTATCCATATAATCACCTGAACCAGAAACCTAGAGTTGATCCAAGGCCCTTCCTGCTCACTAACCTTCCTCATCCACTCCTTCACCAAGTCTTATGGGTTTATCTTCACTGTCACTGCCTTATGTAGGTTCTTATCACTTCTGGCCTGACTTATGGCCCTACCCCACCCCCCGCCAACTCATTGAGTAGTCAAACCTACCAACACCCATCACCAAACATCACATTGCTGCCGCCACTGGTACCCATCAAATTCATCTCTCCCTATGCAACTTATCACATTTTTTTCCCAAAGCATATGTCACTTCATGTTCTGAATCTCCTTAGCTTTCAGAATAACGTTCAAACTCCTTGGTTTATAACAAATGGTTTACAATCAGGTCCTGCTCACATTTGTGGCTTCCTTTTCCACCAACCTACCTTCCATCCGTGCAATCTCTATGTCACCCATATAGAACAGTGTGTAGCTCCTGCAACCCCTGCTGCTGATTCACACTTCCATTATTTCACATACACTGACTGTTTTCTCTACTTGGAATGCCCTTCTTCCTGTGAATAGTGAAGTTAACTCTTACTGCTCTTATTAGTCCCTTAAACTCAGTTTGCCATGTGTCACCCACTGTGCTGAGAGCAGTACATGTATTCCTTGAACCCCAACTCCAACTTAGGTGCCCTTCATTTGGGTTCCATAGCTCTCTAAATACCTCTACTAGAGCACTTGCCATAAATAACATATTTATTTTGTCAGTTTCATTTATTCATTCAACAAATATTTATTACTATGTGTCCTACAATAGTGGGCAACTTAGACAAGTTTTCTACTCTCTGATTCTTACAGGCTAGCAGGGAGAAAGACAATTGAGAAGTAACAATAATGGATCCATAGGTGGTAAAGTAGAAGACTCTGTGGGTGTCAGGGTTCTTAATACAATCCAGGAGGTCAGGAAAGGCTTCCTAAGGAAGCCATCCTTCGGTTGAGCCTGAGATATGTACCAGGAAAAGAGATCAGCCCATTAAAGGCTTAGAAATGGGAGAGCACACGCATGGGGCCTCTCTTTAGGTAAGTGAAATAAGTTCATTATTAATGGAGAAAGGTAGGGCACTGGCAAGACAGCAAGATGGAGCGGTGACAGCAGTGCTGGCTAGTGGAAGGCTGTAAAAGCCTTGTCTAAGGAAGTCAGATTTGTTTATCCCTAAAACAATGGAGAGGCCATTGAATGATTTTAAGGGTAGTGACATGGTCAGACATGCCTTGTAGAGTGGTCACTGTGGCTGCCCATTAAAGATGCAGGGAGGCTAACTGGGACGCTGTTACTAATCCAAGTGAGAGATGCTAGTGGGCTGGACTAGATAGTACCAGTAGGAAAGAATAAATGTAGACAAACTTTAGAGCTGCCTACAAGGTAGAATTAACAGGATTTGTTGACTTATTAGGAAAAAGACATGAGGGAGAAGAAAGACTAAAGTATAATCCCAAATATTTAGATTTAGGTTGTTTTGGGTGCCATTCCTGTAACTGGAAATTTTTGGATGGAGAGAGAGGCAGTTTTGAGAGAAAGATGATAAGCTCAGTGGACACAATAGAGGCAGGTCTGGAAATTTGGAAGTCATTATCATATAGATTGTAATTAAGGCCAAGGGGATGGATATAATCCCATTAAGCTATAGGTCTAGTGAGGCAAGGACCATACATTATTTACCTCTGTATCTCCAGGGTCTGATACTGTTTCTGGAACAGAGTAGGTGCTTTGGTAATTTTATTGAGTTTAATGAATATTAGTTAATTAACTGTGTGAAATACAATCACATTTAATTTGAAAATCTTCTTTAATATAAAATATTGGAATACAAAAATTGTGGTGGTATTGATATGCATCAACAATTGAGAAGTAACAATAATAGATCATAGATAGTTTTCAGAAAAGTGATATTGAAATGGATAATCTAAAAAAAAATGTTGGGCTGAATAATATCTACTTTGAAGACAAATGAAATGCATTTCACTTGTACAAATTAAAGCATAGTTACAGTCCAAAAATTACCAAAGCAGATTGCAAGTGCTATTTTATCATTTGTACAGTGTGATGGAGCAATTAAAATTTGATACATGTATTTGTCTATGCATAATAATTAGCAAGAGACAAAGAGATTAAAAGGATAGTTAAAGAAAAACCAAAAATGAGCATCCTTTCAGCCATGCATTTGGCACCACACACATCTGCTTTCAGCAACAGCCTGTCATGGTGGCTTGCTTTTGATTTTCCACTAGTTCCCCTCACAGAACTTATATGTGGGGATGCAACAAAACTCTTCTTGTGTATTATCATGATAAATTTATAATTATATTCAAAGGAAATTCTTTGAATCTTTTAATTCTTTTATTGGAAATAACATTTAAATGTGGGAATACATTCCCTGAGACCAGTGTCTCCCAGCAATGGTAATAAATATCAGTCCCACCCTTCAAAGAAAGGATATGTTCCCCAGTATTTTTCAAGCATGTCTTTTTTTCCCCTCTCTCGAATAAATTTTTGTTGATTCTTTCATTTCATCAAAATATCTAGAAAGTACAAGTACCACTCAGAAATTTTTCTTTTGAATTTTGGCATGTAATCCATCATTTGTGCAAGGCCAAAAGATAAATTTCAAGTGAGTCATTACTACCAATGCATTGTGGCAGAAAACATCCTGGCCAAAGGCAGACATGGGTTCGCATTGCAATGCACTTGCTTGATAGGTAGAGAAGATCCCTCAACCTCTCTAGGTCTTATTTGTCTCAACTGTAAAATAAGGAATTGAACTTACTTAGTTCCTTTTTTTTTTTTTTTTTTCTTGAGGCAGGGTCTTGCTCAGTCACCCAGGCTGGAGTGCAGTGGCATGGTCTCGGCTCACTGCAACCTCCACCTCCTGGGTTCAAGCAATTCTCGTGCTTCAGTCTCCCAAGTAGCTGGGATTACAGGCTACAGGCGTGCACCACCATGACTGGCTAATTTTTGTGTTTTTGGTAGAGATGGGGTTGCTCCATGTTGGCCAGGCTGGTCTCAAACTTCTGGCCTCAAGTGATCTGCCTGCCTCGGCCTCCCAAAATGCTGGGATTACAGGTGTAAGCCACCGCACTGGTCTGGGTTTAGTTACTTCTAAGACCACTTCTAGCTCTATGATCTTATTCTATCCTCAAAAACATTTTATTACTTTGTGTAGACTTTATTAAATTTGACTTTGCTTTATTATTTTATTTTCTCTATTAATTACCAAGATTTTATATACTACATCCCTGTGCCCAGTGGAAGCTAAAGATCTAGGAACATAGCATGAGTATGGGAATATGCTAACACTCATAATAATGTTTCTATTCTTTGGGCATTTACCACACGTCAGTCATTGACCTAGGCATTTGCTCTATTATATTTAATCTTCACGACAACCTTATATAATAAATATTAATATCCCCATTTTACAAACTATGAAATTGGGACTCGTATATGTTGGTAACTTGACAGAAAGTGCTATTGGTGAATTTCAACCCTAGATCCACCAGCTCCAGAGCCTGTGCTTTTAACCATTATGTTATATCTGGATTTCTGGCTGGGTCTTTCTCTGAGGGCTGGAGTGAACCCAGTAGAAGCAGGTAACACCCAGGAAGGAGTGTTGAGTGAAGTCATCTGGGATGTTTATCCACAAAATGCAGACTTGAGAGATGAGCAAGGAAGTGAGAGCCAAGATTATGCTGGAGGGCTGTGCGAACTCCGGTTGTAAGGCTGTGGGAAGTATCACATCCACACAGGGAGAAGCAAGGATGGACATGGGAAGATGAGCAGAGACATTGGTAGTCTGGAGAATCTTAGCTTCTTAGTACTGGATCTTAGCAGAATTCTCTCCAAGTCTTCATCACTAAGATGAGGTATGACAGGATTATGTGAAAATTCTCCTTCAAACATTACCTAGTGATGGCATAGGCAAATAGACTGAGAGTATCTTTAAGATACTCTTTAAGAAACAGGTGGCAGGCCGGGCACAGTGGCTCACGCCTGTAATCCCAGCACTTTGGGAGGCCGAGGCGGGCAGATCACAAGGTCAGGAGATCGAGACCATCCTGGCTAACATGGTGAAACCCTGTCTCTATTAAAAATACAAAAAATTAGCCGGGCGAGGTGGCGGGCGCCTGTAGTCCCAGCTATGCGGGACGCTGAGGCAGGAGAATGGCGTGAACCCCAGGGGTCGGAGCCTGCAGTGAGCCGAGATCTCGCCACTGCACTCCAGCCTGGGTGACAGAGCGAGACTCCTTCTCAAAAAAAAAAAAAGAAGAAGAAGAAGAAGAAACAGGTGGCAAGTAGTTTGTGCTAGAGCTTCTCCCAGTGACTCATGAAAGGCACAATAGAAAGGCTTTCCAAGTTAGGCAAAGAAGGAAAGGAGAGGTGGAGAAGGTATACTAGGAAGAGATCTCATGTGCCTGAAAATTATAACTAGGAAGATACAATGGGTGCAATTGGTGCTAATGTTCTATAATGCCAGGCCATCCCATTTCACAGGGTGCAGACCTCAGAGGTAACCATACCCACCATTTAGAAAGTTTTGTACCTTAATAAAATGGGATGTTGTCACATCAGAAGTACATGAATTGCTTTCACCAGACACAATTGACTCTTATCCTGAAAGATTGAATCTACACCTAATCTAACCTCCACATAATGATCAGTTTACAGTATACACAGGGGATAGAGAAACAAGCCAAGTGACACACAAATTAAGTACTCAGGCAAATCCTGAGTGATGGACAAGTGATACAGTTTCTCCAAAAATAAATTACCCAGTTTCTCCAGCAAATTAATGGCATGAAATAAGGGGAGATAGATTATAGAATAAAATATGCTTAACAGATGTTAATGTAAAAATCAATAGTTGGTGTAATAATACAACTTCTAGTAATTTCTCCTAAGTAAACAATTAGAGAAGAGAGTACAGATGTATGTAGGTGAGTGTTCACTGCTTTATTGTTTGTAATGGTAGAAAATGATGCAGTTTGGGCTGGGCATGGTGGCTCGTGCCTGTAATCCCAGCACTTTGGGAGGCCGAGGCTGGTGGGTCACCTAAGGTCAGGAGTTCGAGACCAGCCTGACCAATATGGTGAAACTCCGTCTCTACTAAAAATATGAAAATTAGCTAGGCGTGGTGGCATGTGCCTGTAGTCCCAGCTACTCAGGCGGCTAAGACAGGAGAATTGCTTGAACCCAGGAGGCAGAGGTTGCAGTGAGCCAAGATTGTGCCACTGCACTCCAGCCTGGGGTGACAGAGTGAGACTCCATCTCAAAAAAAAAAAAAGAGATGCAGTTCTGAAACAGAAAAATAAATTAAGGTGGGGGGAAAGGAAAGCAAGTTACAGGCAGTAGGTATGTATGTCATGTCATGGCATGGTGTGATGTGGTGTGGTATGGTAATCAGAAAACCTAGATTTTAACATGCTTGGGCAAATTAACCTCTATGAGACTCAATTTCCTCATCTTAAAATGAGGATGATTAGAGTTCCTATCTGATAGGGATGTTATGAGATTAAATACGATAATATTAAGCACAAGGCCTGGCAGAGTAAACATTCAATATATCCTTCCAGAATATACACCAAACTTTCGAGAATGATCATCTCTATCTACAGAAGGAACTAGGGTAAACTTTTTTACCCTTTCTGTTTTAAATTGCCTTTCATTGTCATTCAACTCTAACATTTTTGTCATTTTCATTATGAGTGTATGTGCATCCTTTTTTATAGTTAATAAACTTTATTTTTTAGAGCAGTTTTGTGTTCATAGCAAAACTGAGCACAAAGTACAGAGTTCCTATATACCCCTGCCCCCTACACACACAACCTTCCCTACTATCAACAGTATATCCTTTTTAAACCATGAGTTTTTAGGTGTGGTTTTAAATTTTCAAAGAAATAGGTACTTTTAACTGCTAATTTGATATTTAATTGCATAGTCATCAAAGAAAATGATTTGTATGATCTTGATTCTTTAATAACTTATATTTAAACATTTATTTTCCTTTATAACCTAATACATGGTAAATACTTGAAAAGAAAGCTTATTTTCTGTATACTGGGTTCTATATATTTTCTATGTGATCTGTTGTTTTTTACATATACTTTTAAATATTGGATCACAATCATGTATTTGTCCATTTTCCTTGTAATTTGCCTTATAATTTTCTTAGATTTTCAAGGCTATGTAGTGGCCCTCTTAATCCTCAGTGACCTTTTTTTTTCCTTTGCCTTATATTCTATTTTCTCATGCAAATAGTTTACATGAGGAAAAAGGCACCATGAGGGAAAGAGTAATAGGAGACATTGGGCAGACTTCAAGCAATATGAGTCAGAATAGTGTAGGGGTTACTAGCATGTTCTTTGAATGACGACTGATCTACATTGAAGTCCAAGCTCCAAAGCTTAGTCTCAATTTACTCATCTGTAAAATGTAGATGATGATCATTTTACCTACCCCAATACAAATCTACACTTTTGAGGTACCCTGGGGTATAGGTTGGGGCATTGCAGAATCCTGACAAATTTCCTGAAAGTTCTAACTGGGAAATAAATCCATTTTGACATTGAATAATACACGAGCTTGAGAGAGTTTACTTACTTGTAGTAATGAAAAGGGAATTATTTTCAAAACTTTTCTAGTTAAAATAAAATCTCCAGTTGGCATAGTGTAATTGGTCATTGTTCCTGAATCACTGCTTCATCACCCCAGTTTTCAGGGGCACTAAACGAGATGGAGATAAAGAAGAAATCCCCCAAATTCTTCATTTCATTACATGTTCCAAAGGCAGAAGGAAATTTCTCCTCAGTTATCATTTTGTGAGTAAATTTTGACTAAACCAAAGTAATCTATTAAGTCACTCATAATATTCCTAATACCCCAAGAAACTATTAATTGTCAAAATTATAACAGAAATTTACTCAATGCCTGTTCCTTTCACTTTCCTATGTAAATTAAGATCCTCTGGCCATCTCTTTTTCCATGACAGTTCATAAAGCCAAGCCTAATCTTCTCCTGACAAAATACATCTAAAGAAGTGAGCTTCAAAATCTAAGCTAAGAGCAAGAAGCTAAGATGAATTCTGAAAAGAAAAAATGCACTCTGAAAATAACTTGTCCAGATTCCTCCTAGCAGGTTAATTTAGGATCTGATATTAGTTTCTCACTGAAATTTTCAGAAAATCAGTGAAGCATTTGAAACAGAAAGTGCAATTGTACTCATGCACTTAATTTTCCAAGGTTCAACTATACCAACTTTATTATACAAGGTTTGTACGTTTCAAAACTTTAAAATATTTTTTTCCAGTTCAATGAAACGGCTATTTTCAAGACCAAGAAATAGCAAAAGTTTGTGATGACCTTTTGAAACAAGTAGACCTATCAGTTAAAAGGTCAATGATGTCCTTTTACTTGCATTTACATTTATAAAATTGGCAATTCTTCCCTAAATAATTGTCAGTATAATTGACATAGTACATACATTTATTCTTTATCTACTAGTCATCCTCTGAGTGCTGAGGTGTAAAGGAGGAGGCTGTTATTTGGGATCTTGAGCTGAATTCATAGCATTGATCTTAATTCAGCCGAGTGATTAGAAGCCAATGTGGTACCTTTCTGTTTAGACTGAAGCAGGTAAGAAGGGTCAGTCACAAAGAATCAAATGATTCAAGAACTTCATTCGCAGTACCAAGGAGCATCCCAGGGCACTTATAGATTAAATAAATAAAAACTCCATCAACCACTTACATTGCAGAAAACTGTTTTTCCAAACTGTCTTCCATAAATGTTCAATTTTCAAAAGCATTTCCTCTTATTAACCTAAGAACACAAGGTAGAGGAAAAGTTGAAGTCATGCTTGACAGTAAGTGATATCTACCAAAGCCTGGTATGGGTTTTTCCCAGGATTTGTAGCTGATATACCATAGAGATATGGGTAAATTGTGTCACAAAAAACTGCAGAATTGAACTAGAGGTCCCACAGCAGGACATACCATAATATTTTAGGGAAAAAAAAATAGATTCCCAAGCAATCTCACTTCTGGAACCAACCCCTGACACTTCTCTGCTTTCTAGTGTGCTGAAGCATTTCTGAGGCACCAGTTTCTCTCAGCATGATACAGTTCATTCATATCAGCAAGCACGTGGATGGCTTCCACTTAAGCTGTCAAATTTTTATTCCTGTTAAGAAAGAAGGAACACAGGGATTCAGAGAACTTAAGTTCTTTCTTACGTGATGAACTATATTTGGACAAAAGTCATTCTGCTTGGTCTACAGGTTGTCATTCTCCAAACATACTCTTCATTCTTTTGCCTCTGTGTTTTGCAAGTTCTGAAGCCTCTATCTCATATTTCCTCACTTAATAAACTCACTCTCATCCCCACAATTAAAGCCCAAGGCTCACATCCTCGGAGAAGTCCTCCTTGACTCAAGGCCTTCTTTGTCTGCATCAAATAACCTTAAAGACTCTTTAAAGTAATTATTGTCTTATTTATCTATTTTGTCCACTACAGTTGAGTACAGGTGCCGTGTCTTTCCTACGCTGAGTGCCAAAGGCTAAGCTGGGGCTCAGAAAACATGTTGAATGAATACATGAATATATCCATACTAAAATTGCACTAGGCCGGGCACAGTGGCTCACGCCTGTAATCCTAGCACTTTGGGAGGCCAAGGCGGGTGGATTGCCTGAGTTCAGGAGTTCAAGGTCAGCCTGGGAAACACGGTGAAACTCTGTCTCTACTAAAATACAAAAAATTAGCTGGGCGTGCTGGCGTGCACCTATAGTCCCAGCTACTCGAGAGGCTGAGACAGGAGAATCGCTTGAACCTGGGAGGTGGAGGTTGTAGTGAGCCGAGATGGTGCCATTGCACTCCAGCAATTTTTTCTAAAAAAAAAAAAAAAAAAAAAAAAAATTGCACTAGAAGATTAGTCCATTAGAACAAAGACTATCTTGTTCATTATCAGAGTATATAGATTCTGATAATTCCCAGGCACATGCTTTTTAAATAAGGAAAGTAGAAAAGCAAACATCCTGGCATCTAGCAGTCACTTAATAAATGGTTCTTGAATAAATGAGCATTTTTAATGAAAGACTATATCTCATATTAGGCAATTCCATTGAAAATTAAAATGGGAATTTCCTTTAAACAAAATAATCTCTTCAACACCAAGAAAACCTCTATTCAAGTGTTCAGATTATGTTATTGAGGCCAAAAGAATTCATGGCACAAATACAGATATAGCTTAGCAGCAACACAATTGTAATAATACAATATTTTCTTTCTTTCTTTCTTTCTCTTTCTTTCTTTCTTCTTTTCTTCTTCCTTCCTTTCTCTCTTTCTTTTTCTTTCCTTCTTTCTTTCTTCTTCTTTCTTTCTTTTTTTACTTTTTTCTTTTCTTTTTTAAAGGGAGTCTCCCTCTTGTTGCCCAGGCTGGACTGCAATGGTACGATCTTGGCTCACTGCAACCTCCGCCTCCCGTGTTCAAGCGATCTTCCTGCCTCAGCCTCCTGAGTAGCTGAGATTACAGGCATGCGCCACCATGCCCGGCTAATTTTCGTATTTTTAGTAGAGACAGGGTTTCACCATGTTGGTCAGGCTTGTCTTGAACTCCTGACTTCAGGTGATCCACCTGCCTCAGCCTCCCAAAGTGCTGGGATTACAGGCATAAGCCATGGTGCCTGGCCAACAATACAAAATTTTCAAAAATTAATTTTGGGTTTTTCTTTTCCAGCTTCTTTCTATGTGACCACATTGTCTTCAGGAAAGTAGGATGGTTACATTGACAATAAAAGAGAATAAATGGTACATGTTTGGCTTTGTGACTCTGAAGTATGCTTTTGAGAACCAAAGCAGCATCTTGAGGGTCCCCAGAGATCACGACATAGAAATAGAAAGAGATTAGATGAAGGGCCAAGACCTCAGCTTCCCCTCAAGAAGAAGTGGCAGATATAGAGAGAGAACAGCACTTGGAGTCAAGGATGGAGGAGAGGAGAACCTGACCAGGAGTCACTCAGGGAAGAGGTCTGGTGAAGGTGAAGATGGTCAACATCAGAAGACCACGCAGAACTGTTGGAGTTCAGTAGCAGGATGGATGTGAGGATGCTGCTCTAAGGATATGACTCTATGACTCTTTTTTTTTTTTTTTTTTTGAGATGGAGTCTGTCTCTGTCACCCAGGCTGGAGTGCGGTAGCGCGATCTTGGTTCACTGCAAGCTCCACCTCCCAGGTTCAAGCAACTCTCCTACCTCAGCCTCCTAAGTAGCTGGGACTACAGGCATGCGCCACCACGTCCAGCTAATTTTTGTATTTTTAGTAGAGATAGGGTTTCACCATCTTGGCCAGGCTGCTCTCAAACTCCTGACCTCGTGATCCACCTGCCTCGGCCTCCGAGACTGCTGGGATTACAGGTGTGAGCCACCGCACTGGGCCTTAGGATATGATTCTTGATCAGGGATCCAAAGAATGCACAGGAGCTTCATGGGAAGCTGAGATAACTAATTATAGCTTGAAAGAACACTACACACAACATGGGTAGAGGGGCTATTTTGCTCTTCCTTCTATCAGTAGGTGTTCTCATGCCATCTGTGGTTTTTTCAGCCTAAGAACATTCACCTGTATCCCAAGACTTTTTTTTAACTCCACCTATACTGCCCCATATGAATATTCCCCATTTCTCAATTGTCCAGGATACCCTTAAGCCTCTTGCCAATCCTTTAAATAGGGTGAATGACAATTTTTGGCTTCCAGTATGTCAAGGGGAACAGAGTGGTGTGGAAGAGAGAGGCACAGCACAGGTACCTAGGAAACACTGAGCAGTGATCAAACTACCTCCATTATACATATTTTAAATGGAAGTTGAAGTTGTCTGCAAACTCTGTATAAATTAGTGGTGAGATTAAATTAGCAGAATATCACTTCAGAATCTAATAAATCTGGTCAGACCATATCTAATGTAGAGATCTTTTCCCTAAATACCAAACATGAGGCCCACACATTCAGGAGAATACAGATAGAATGATCCTAGGAGAGTAGTCTAAAGCAATGGGAACACACAGTCTAAAGAAGAAAAAACTTGGGTGAAGTCTTTCATGAGTTGTAGGGTAAGGGAGAGCACTGGAGCTCATTACTATACTCCCCCGAACAGTGGCTGCCACTGGCAGTCAGACCCATCCAAAAATGGAGTGTTCAAGATCAGTTGGTTGACCAGTTGGTTAAAATGGTGCCAAAGGACCTCTAAAGGGTGAGTGGGATGGGGTGACTTCTGACTCTAAGAATCCTTAATTCTATGAAATAAAGACAAAGGATTCATTTAATCAATTAACAAACATTTATTCAGCACTCGTTATGTGTCAGGCACTGTCTTAAGTGCTGGAGATGTAATGGAACAAAATGAGACATGGCCTCTCTCATGCAGCTCACAGTCTAGAGGAGAGAAGGTAGACAAAATAATCACACAAGCAAATAAAATTTCAATGGTGGCAAGTGTTACAAAGGAGGAATGCACAGTGCTATGATAACTTTTATTTGGGGTATACCTGGGCAGGAACATGAGGATGGCTCTTTAAGTATATGATTCTTGATCAGAGATCCAAAGGATGTGTGGGAGCTACCCAGGAGAAAAGGGAAGAGCGGTCAAGATCATTGAATAAAATATGCCTCATCAAAAGGCAATATGGCATAATCATTAAAAGATAGAGCTGAATTCCATACCTTCCACATATGAGTTGTGTGTCCTTAGGTAAGTTATTTAAGCTCTCAGCACTTAAGAGTTCTTAACTGCAAAATTAGGAAAATATATATTTCACAGGGTTAAGATAAATGAAATAGGGGTGCAAAATCATTAGCCCAAGCCAATGTGTAGTGTTTATTAAACTTTAGTGATAATCCATAAATGGACATGAAATGACAATGGCAAGTTATTCATTGAAGGTAGAACAAGAACATTTTAAACTACAAAACAGTCCATTCTTGGATCCTGAAAATCTCAGCATTAAGGCTGGGATTATCAAATCATTAATAGTAGATAGTGTGAACCATGGTCCACAAATCTGTTATGAATAAAATCCCATAATTTTTCATTTTTCTTTGAACCTAATTAAATATTACTCTTGCCTAGATCAGGGAAATTTTTCTGTAGATCAAAGAATTGTTCTAGATTGAGGAATGCAATCTTAATGATTATTGTATTCCTTTGTCCCCCCTAATTTTCAGTTCATCAAAGTGGTGCCTGATAAATTCATTTTCCAAGATAGCTTCACCCCTTGACAGCAGGCAACTCACCTGACCAAGGTTTCTGTCCCTTTTCTCATCTGAAGCACTCTCTTCTCTCTGGTATTTCTTCTCCTCTTCCTCTTTTTTCTTCTCTTTCTCCCTCCCACTTCTTTCTCTCCTTCTATTCTTCTTCCCTCTCTTCAAAATATCTGTCTCTCCCTATATTCCAGAACACAAAGCCAGTGTCTTTGATGACCTAGGCTAGAACAGTGCCTGATACAAAGTGGGCCTGAGTCTTCCCAAAACTCCTGAGTCAGGAGACACAAAAAGCCTGGGTCCATTCTGGCAAAGGGGAGAGGGGAAAGCACAGAGAAGAAAGCACAAGACAAGAGTTCAACACATAACCTACACACTCACTCCAAATGTAGGCAATTGTGGTGAGACAAATGGGTCCTACATTTAAGATGAGTCTCCAGAGATGACCTGTTGGATCCTTTCCTCCAAGGCCAAGGAAGAGAGATGGTAAGACAAAAGGCTAAGTTGGAGGTCCCCCAGGAGAAAGCCTAAATTGCTTAGATGTAGCATTTGAAGTTAGGACAGTGGTCAAGAAGATAAAACGAAGAGGGATGGACAGAAGAAAAGAGAGAGGATGAATTTTTTTTAACTTGCATAGATGAATGGAAATAGGCATGAATAAAAGTTTCTCTCTCTTAAAAGCTTTAAACCAAGGGCAGATGTTTTTAAACCAATCCTTAGAATCACTCCATCAATGAGGACTTGACAGGCACCAATGGCCCACTCAAAGAGTTTGGTTGAGAAAGGTTTTATGAAACCTTCACACATTTACAGAGGTATGGGCAGGGTTAAGGAAACCAGTGTGAGATGGTGAGGTACACAGGAACTAGCAAGCATGGAGAGCTGTCACCCTTAGGCCTAAAAGGCAATGAACCAAGTGACCTGAGTCTAAAGAGAACCTCAAGCCATGGAAGTAGGACCCCCTAACTGGAGCTGCAATCTTCCAACACAGCTAATGTAGCCAGTGCCCTAATCATGATAAGGAATTGGAGTAGGGAGGTGCACAGGGGGATGAATACTCTTACATCTCTCTTCTCCCACTCCCTCCATTTTCTGCGAGTTCCTTCAACAGCTGAACCCAGTTGGAAGCCAGTGAACAGGGAGCCTGGGTCATGTGATCCTCAAAGATCAGCCTTCTCAGGCATAGAGTAGGTTAGAGAAGAGCAAATAATGGGTCAACATGGGGAAAGGGTGCTGGTAAGTGTAGTGTACTTACTGGTGATGAACATTTATGCCAGCCAAAGAGATTGGCTCATTCTTGAAACTTAAAAAGTATACAAATGAAGAAAATATTAGTGGTTGCCAGGGATTGAAGAGGGGGTGGGGTTGGTGGGGAAGGGAATATGGCTATAAAAGAGCAACATGAGGGATTCTTGTGAGGATGAAAATATTCTGTATCTTGACTGTATCTCTATAAATATCTTAGCTGTGATATTGTTCTAGTTTTGTAAGATATTTCCTTATGGGAAACTGGGTAAGAGTTATACAAAAGCTCTTGTATTATTCTTACAATAGCATGTAAATTATAATTATTTCAAAATAAAATATTTAATACAAAAAGGAAAAAACAGGTTAGCTTAGGATCAGATGCTGGATATTTCTCAGTCTTACGTCATCAAAAGAAGTATAATTATTTGCTTCCCAAAAAAACTGAGTCTTCCATTTGATTTACACAGAAATCTGTAGCTCCTGCAATTGTTAGCAATAATCACTGAACGAATTGATTTCTGCTGAAAGTTTCTCACTCTTTGACTTGACCATATCTTTAGAATATTTGTTAGATTGCAAAACCCCAAACACAACCATGAATAGCCTTTGTCTGTTAAGACACTGGAGGAAATGCATGCTTGAGCACAGGGAAGCAGAGAGAACTAAGGAAGAGATGTCTATTAGAAATAATCAAAGAAATAGAGCAGGGGAAGTGAAGGCGGTTTATTAAAATATTCATTCTCCATCTTGTTACAAGATTTAATAGGGGTATTAAACATAGTACAATAAAAACCGCATGCCTTGTAGAATGGCTATTATCAAAAAGATGAGATATAAACATTGGCAAAGATGTGGAGAAAAGGGAACCCTTGCACACTATTGGTGGGAATGTAAATTAGTAGTACAGTCATTTTGGAAAATAATATGGAGATTTCTCCAAAAACTAAGAATAGTATTACCATATGATCCAGCAATCTCACTTCTGGGTATACATCCAAAAGAATGAAATCTGTATGTTGAAGAGATGTTCGCACTTCCATGTTCACTGCAGTTCTATTCACAACAGCCAAGATATGGAACCAACCTAAGTGACCATCCACAGATGAATCGCTTTTTTTTTTAATATGCTAGATATACCTAATGAAATAACATGCAGCCTTAAAAAAAAACAAAATTTTGTCATTTGAGACAACATAGTGGAATCCAGATAACATGCCTCTAAGTGAAATAAGCCAGGCACAGAAAAAAACTGCATGATCTCTCTGGTACCAGAGGCTGGTCGGGGAGGGGAAGGCAGCAGGCAGAGCGAGGGGAAGTGTTAATCAAAGGGTACAAAGTTTCGGTTAGATGGAGAGACAAGTTCTGATGATCTATTGCACAAGGTGACTACAGTTAAAATAATGTAATGTATATTTCAAAATTCCTAAAAGTGGATTTTAAATGTTCTTACCGCAAAGAAATGATAAGTATGTGAGGGGACAGATATGTTAATGAGTCTAATTTGTTTATTCCACAATGTATACATGTACTAAGACATCATATTTTGCCCCATAAATATGTAATTATTTGTCAATATGAAACAAAAATTAAATTTAAAGAAATCAACTCAAAATGGGTTAAAGTCTTAAATGTAAGATCTGAAACTATAAAACTAAAAGAATTTTAATGGCATGTTTTAAAAATATGAATACGATGGAATTTTTTTAAAAAATATGAATAAATCTGCTAAAGAGAAAAACAGGATAGTAACCATGAGACTCAGTCAGGAGTAGGGCTAGTACACAACATAAAAGCCTAAATAAAGCCATGTACAGTGTCAGAAGTCAGCCCTTCAGGTAGCCTCTGGCCCTAACTTTCTAACAGCCAATGCAAAAAGCAAGTGTGACCTATTACGTGATTATAAGATAAAACTTGACTTGAAAGAAATCTCTTTGTTGTGTCCCTATAGAGGTGACATTACAGTTTCCTCAACAACACCCTTAGGATTAATAACACTAGTTCCATTGTTCAGTAAAAACACTTTTAACTGGGGCCTAAATAATGCAGTTTAGGTGTCCAGTTTTCTGGCTTTAATTAGGGGACATTTTGGAGTATGTTCAAAATGAAAGAATTATATTCTTTAAGAAATTTTAAAAAAAGTGTTTTCCACCAAGCTTCGGGTAGGTATTAGTAAGGATTCAAACTCAAATCCCTACAGAGTGCAAGAAGGTAAAACAATGAAGAGAAATGGATGTCTGTTAAAAACAAACACTAAAAAATACAATGATAAAATAGCATTTGAAAAATGGTCTCCATTTGGGGGTTACAATAAGGTGTGGTAGGGACTATGCAACCTAGAGCCTATTGCTCATAACCAGCCTATTGTTATCAGAACTGAAATAGGGCCAGATGTTGCTAGGTCTCTTATTTTTCCAGTGTATTAGAGTTCTATTACAGAAAACAGAAACCACTCTAGCTATTTTAAGCATAAAGGGCAAAGGGCTTCAACACAGGGAATTAGGTGCTTACAGTGTGTTGAGGCCAGGCCTCCAGGACTTGCTGACAGGGAACAATGAAGAATCAGCCCTGAAGGAAACTGCCAACCCTGCTTGAGTCAGAGGACCGGAAATCGGTAAGCTTCCCCCAAACGGTTTGCTCCAGGAACGACCTAGGGATTAGGAAGATATTGCTGCTGCTGCTGCTGCTGCTGCTGCTGTTGCTGCTGGTTCCAGACCCATGCTTCACCCATCCAGGGTCACACTAACAACAAAAATAACAACAGCTTAAAGATGCTGCTGACACCATCCACCTATTGACCCTTACAAAGCTGGTGGCAGGAACGCTGCTACAAAAAACCCCAAAGAGGGCTTGATCTGATCATGCCTACCACCAGGAGCAGCCAGGACTGGTGCCTTTTAAATCTCACTTGAATGCATCTCGTTGGTCAAAGTTAAAGCTAAATCACATCTGACTGCCCAGCTTAGAAATGTCCCTTTCAGCTGTCCATCCTCTGGGGGCAGGGAGTGACAATATGTAGAATGTATGCAAAGTAAAAATCCATTTTATTCACCATATTGTATTTTTATGCAAAGATCATCTGAGCTTTTTAATGCTGGCAATTAATTCAATTTTTTAAAATTAATGAATGGGCAGGCCAATAATGTAGATGTCATTAAAGTTCATATGGAACCATAAAAGAGCCCGCATGGCCAAGTCAATCCTAAGCCAAAAGAACAAAGCTGGAGGCATCATGCTACCTGACTTCAAACTATACTACAAGGCTACAGTAACCAAAACAGCAGGGTACTGGTACCAAAACAGAGATGTAGACCAATGGAACAGAACAGAGCCCTCAGAAATAATACCACACATCTACAACCATCCAATCTTTGACAAACCTGACAAAAACAAGAAATTTGGAAAGGATTCCCTATTTAATAAATGGTGTTGGGAAAACTGGCTAGCCATATGTAGAAAGCTGAAACTGGATCCCTTCATTACACCTTATACAAAAATTAATTCAAGATGGATTAAAGACTTACATGTCAGACCTAAAACCATAAAAACCCTAGAAGAAAACCTAGGCAATACCATTCAGGACATAGGCATGGGCAAGGACTTTATGTCTAAAACACCAAAAGCAATGGCAACAAAAGCCAAAATTGAGAAATGGGATCTAAGTAAACTAAAGAGCTTCTCCACAGCAAAAGAAACTAC
The DNA here is from genome assembly GCF_006542625.1 of Nomascus leucogenys. NCBI lineage: Eukaryota > Metazoa > Chordata > Mammalia > Primates > Hylobatidae > Nomascus > Nomascus leucogenys. The sequence continues at coordinate 81,302,399 of NC_044391.1, forward strand.
CATCAGAGTGAACAGGCAACCTACAGAATGGGAGAAAATTTTTGCAGTCTACTCATCTGACAAAGGGCTAATATCCAGAATCTACAAAGAACTTAAACAAATTTACAAGAAAAAATCAAACAACCCCATCCAAAAGTGGGTGAAGGATATGAACAGACACTTCTCAAAAGAAGACATTTATGCAGCCAACAGACACATGAAAAAATGTTCATCATCACTGGCCATCAGAGAAATGCAAACCAAAACCACAATGAGATACCATCTCACACCAGTTAGAATGGTGGTCATTAAAAAGTTAGGAAACAATAGGTGCTGGAGAGGATGTGGAGAAATAGGAACACTTTACACTGTTGGTGGGACTGTAAACTAGTTCAACCATTGTGGAAGACAGTGTGGGATTCCTCAAGGATCTAGAACTTGAAATACCATTTGATCCAGCAATCCCATTACTGGGTATATACCCAAAGGATTATAAATCATGCTGCTATAAAGACACATGCACGCGTATGTTTATTGTGGCACTTCACAACAGCAAAGACTTGGAACCAACCTAAATGTCCATCAATGACAGACTGGATTAAGAAAATGTGGCACATATACACCATGGAATACTATGCAGCCATAAAAAAGGATGAGTTTATGTCCTTTGTAGGGACATGGATGAAGCTAGAAACCATCATTCTGAGCAAACTATCGCAAGGACAGAAAACCAGACACCACATGTTCTCACTCACAGGTGGGAATTAAACAGTGAGAACACTTGGACACAGGGTGGGGAACATCACACACCAGGGCCTGTCGTGGGGTGGGAGGTGGGGGGAGGGATAGCATTAGGAGAAATACCTAATGTAAATGACAAGTTAACGGGTGCAGCACACCAACATGGCACATGTATACATATGTAACAAACCTGCACATTGTGCAGATGTACCCTAGAACTTAAAGTATAAAAAAAATTAAAAATAAATAAATAAATAAAAATTGAATAACTTAGAGAACATCTTGCCCTTCTCAGTAAACATTAGAAGGAGCTATAATTTATTATATTCTAAACACTACAGTAAAATATTTAAATTTAAATAAGACCTTCGTTCCCCTAGCTTATCTTTCAGCAATGTTTCTTGTTTATTTTGCTCTTGTTTTCTTTTTTCTCTTCTTGAGGCAGAGTGTTACTTTGCCACCCAGGCTGGAGTACAGTGGCATCATCTCAGCTCACTGCAACCTCTGCCTGCCGAGTTCAAGCAATCCTCCCGCCTCTGCCTCCCAAGTAGCTAGGATTACAGGCACCTGCGAGCCAGCCCAGCTAATTTTTGTATTTTTGAGACGGGGTTTTGCCATGTTGGCCAGACTGGTTGCAAACTCCTGACCTCCGGTGATCCTCCCACCTCTGCCTACCAAAGTGCTGGGATTACAGGTGTGAGCCACCATGCCCAGCCTATTTAGCTCCTGTTTTCAGCAGAAAGTAAACATTCTTTATCTTTCATTTTTTAAATTCATTTTGTATTTAATAATTAAATTCTAAAAGTGATAAAAATATATACAGTTTTGCTTTTTCTTTCTTAATAAAAAACTTCGTAAAAGTTAGAAAATACCAGTATTCCTTCGAATACTGATATTCTAGTATTTTTCTGCTATCAGCTAGACCCACTCTAAACAATGAAGGATCAATTTCTGAACCCATTTCAAATATGTGAAAGTAGAAGACGTGATTGCACATATAATGATAAAAGCACAGTCTAAAGGGTATTATTAATAGCATACCATGGACACATAGTTGCTTCCTCCTGACCAAGAACAAATGTTAAGAGAAAGCCAATAAGTACATTTACAAACAGGATTTAGTGCCCACAAGAATAGAGTTTGCTTTTAAATAGGAAATCTATGCACTGCTTTATTTCAAAAAGTTACAAATTTAGTGCTTCAAAAATCCAGCAGGTAAGCAGCAGGAGTAAGAGAGTCTGTATTTGGAACTGTCTAATGGCAAAACAGCATGCTTCTATCCAGGAAGCATTTTTCCATGAAAGGGATGAAGAGAGAAAGAACTGGTATTTACATTCCATTCTACACATCTCAGTACTGCCTGTTCATCTTCTTGAACTTCTCATAGTGATAGTCATCAGGGGCCTTCTCATTAACAGGATGCTTGCCATTTGGAAAGGACTTCTCAGGCTCTGGCTTCTCCCTGTCACCTGCTTTCAAGGCTCTTCTTTGTTTCTGTGTATGAGGCTGTTGAGCACCTAATGATAAAAATCGGTTGTGCAGCACATATTCACAGCCACGTTGGTAGGCACGAAGGACGTCTCACTGTCTTTCTTCTTGTTCTGCTGTTCTTCGCCAGTTGGGCTTTGGCATCCTCCATGGAAACGATATTATTTTTTATTTTAGCACTGATGCTGAGGTCCACCTTGGGTATGCCTCTCAGCATCTGGCTAGAAAGAATCTCCTCTGTCTTCTTTGCGGAGGAAACACAAATGTTTTCTTGAAGTTCATAAAGGCAGTCCTCTGTGTTCTTCAGCTTGACTTTCTGTTCCTTATGTTCCATAATCTCTTTCCTCTTCTTCAGCTCTGTCTCAACGTACTTTATTATGCCTGCATTCTCATCCCTTCACTTGGTTTCTGCAGAAAACAATGTCCCCAGGGTCTTCCTCTTCACTGATTTTATCTTTGTCCCTTTCGTTTAGTTTCTTTAGGAAACTATGGTGGATACCCGTATGGTGGATACCAGACCACCTGTTTTCGTATGAAAGGGATCATCCACTAGAGTGGTCTCTTCTTGTACCTTCTCTTCCACCAGCAGGGCCACAGCACTCAGCCTGTTGGGCCTCTTCCTCAAGTTCTGCACCCTCTTGTCTCTTCCATTTTTAGTCAAACTTCCTCTGAGTCCTGCTCATCCTCTTCTGACTCTGAGTTGGCCTGGCACCAACAGAAAGTCTTCTCTTTCTATCTTATAGAGAGAATAATAATCGGCACTTCTCAAAGTATTCAGGTCAACAAGACATTTTCTTCTCGAGGCATCTCATCAAATCCACAGGATCTGTAGTTTCATTTACATTTAGCCAAGGTCTAATCAAGGATTTAGGTTTTTAATTTTTATTTCCCCAATTGTTTAATGTATACATTTGAGACGCAATATTTTGTGTGTGTGCATGTGTGTGTATGTGTATGTGTGTGTATAGAGAGGGTGTGTGTGTGAGAGAGAAGCATGTATGTGTGCTTGTATGCATATCATTTTTTCAAGTAGTTTCACATATTGTCTCGTTAAATTGTTGAAACAACTATATGAATAAACAGGTTGCCTATCATTTTCTCCATTTTACTGTGGCTCAAAGAGGTTTAGTGGCTTCATGACGATTAACTAGTAAAGTATCAGAACAGATTTGAATCCTCTGTTTCGGAGTGCAATTTTCTTTGCCCTAAGCTACATGTCTTCATATAGAAATCATAAAATATAGCTGAAGGGATTTAGAATTCCTGGAGAAAAGTGGGGAGCAGGAAGACTAGATGTGGGGACTCCTCTCTGTGGCATCTCTTCCTCCCCTGGCTATAGCAATTGGACCCTGCTGTTGCTGCTGAGCAGAGCCCATGTGTGCTCAGTGCTTCCAGGAGATGGGTAGGTGTTTTGCAGCCTGTTGTCTGAATCCATGAGCAGAACCTAATTATTAATAGCTCATCCAAAATTTGAGATCCACTTTGTTTCTTTTCAGTCCTCTTAGAGATTGGAGAACTCTTGCTGAATCTTAATGTTGTCTTTCTTGTCAAAATACTTATACATGTTAACTGTAATTAAGTTAGAAAATAATGGTTTCATAAAGATAAGAAATTAATAACAGCTGGTAATCCCACCATCCACAGATTTCTATTACTACAGTTTTGCTATATATTGTTTCTTTACAAATATAAGAATTTTTAAATGAATTATACTATATATTTTTTGCAATGTTTCTGTGTTTTCTCTAGAAATAGAAAAGTATCACAAGTCTAGTCCCATGATATTAAGTAGTCTTCTATAAGAACATTTTTAGTAACTATCTCACTGCGTGATGTCAGTGTTCTTCCATAAGAACATTTTTAATGACTGTCTCATTTCATGATGTCAGAGTTTGCTTCACATACTAGGTCAGAATTTTAAATTAGTTCTGTTCTTCATCACTTTAGATATGCTATGTTTATTTTGTTTCCTGCTTATTATGAAGAACCCAGCCCTAACCCCATATAGTACCTGGAAGAAGCAACCCTATACATCATAAGACGCCTCTTCTCCCAAACAGCTCCTAGGATGAGGCTAATCTATTGGCACTCAGCAAGCAATCAGTCCAAATCAATCAAGAATTTTTAACTAAGAGACTCAGCAAAAGCAGTAGAGAAGAGGCATTGCAAATGAAGGATACTTTGCAACCTAATACTTACAACCAAAAGAACCTTGACCGAAACACTGTGATAAAGCTTGAGGCTAAATCTTCATTTTCCATATTCATAATTTGTTAGAATAATTCTTAGAATTGGGATTGCTAGCTCAATTTTATACGTTTTAATATGTTTGATGCATATTGCCAAATTGCTGCCTGGAAGAGTTGAACCAGTTTATTTTCCTCCTAACCACCACAGACGTTCATGTATTTTTTCCAATTTGATTTCCAAAATGGTATTTCATTGTCTTAAGTTGCATATCTATGATTTCTGAGTGAGTTTTAATATTTTCTATAGGGATTGACCATTTGTATTTCTTCTCTTGTTGATTGCCTTTTCACATCATTTGCTCATCTTTTTTGTTGGAGTAATCATACTTTTCTCATTGATTTAAAATAACTCCTTATATGTTACAGATTTTAATCCTGGCCAGGACCTTTTTTACTGGACGCTAATGTGAGTTAGGAGGAAGGGCAGGGAAAGACGGGCCAAGGGTCTGGGTGAAGGTCTGCAGCCAAAGGAGGATTAGGTCAGGAGACACTGCAGCTCCTGACTCCTCTCCCTCTTACCTAGACCAGTGTCTTTTTCCCCAGGGCATTCATAGAGACTTTCAAAGGGTATATCAATATAGACAGTATTTAGGGAATTAATTTATGGATTTTCAAATTTCATATAACTTGTTCATAAAATTGACTGCCTGAGAAATCTTTACCCACCTCCTTTTTCCAGTGGTTTTCTCCCATTTTACAAAATCTTGCTATGGTGATTTGCAATGGGATATAAAGCACTCTGGAGCTCCAAAAAAGTGATAATTTGAAATATCGGGGAGGATGTCAAGAAAATGAGTGACTCAAATCCCTGGGTAAAAAAATTCCTTTGCAAGTCAAGTGGTTGCTAAATCTTTGCCTTCAATAAAATTTAAAGAAGACACAATTCAGTTGTCAGTTGAGAGATTATTAAAAATTTTTTCTTATAAATCACCTTGTGCATACAACTCAATGGGAATTGAGTGACATTGCTATAGCTGCCTTCATTCTCATCTACACAAACAAGATTTCTCAATGTTTTTATTGAGATGCATTTTAAGAGTTTGATTTTTTTATCTTAATAATTACCTGTCTAAAGTTGTAATATATTCATGTTGTTTTCATCAGTTATGCCCCATAATCATCAGGACAGTATAAGCTACCTAACTGTAATAAGTAAACCTGAAACATCAATGATTTAACACAACAAACTTGATTGCTCATTCATCTCACAGTTTGATGCAGATGAGGAGCCCTTCTTGGGGACTCTCTTCCAAGGGTGACCGAGATACCTCTGTTTCCATCTTGTATCTCTGCCACCAGAGTTTCTAGTTCCACTTGGGAAAATGAGAGAGAGAAACTCAATCCACTTTTTCTTTTCTTTTCCTTTCTTTTCTTTTCTTTCTTTTTTTTTTTTTTTAGACAGAATCTCCCTCTGTCACCTAGGTTGGAGTGCAGTGGCGCAATCTCAGCTCACTGCAACCTCTGCCTCCTGGGTTCAAGAGATTCTCCCACCTCAGCCTCCAAGTAGCTGGGACTACAGGCGCACGCCACTGCACCCAGCTAATTTTTGTATTTTTAGTAGAGACGGGGTTTCATCATCTTGGTCAGGTCTCGAACTCCTGGCCTCAAGGGATCCGCCCGCCTCTGCCTCCCAAAGTGCTGCGATTACAGGCGTGAGCCACCGCACCTGGCCTCAATACACTTTTAACTGCCTAGGATTGGAAACAAGACTTCGTTTCTGCCCACTCTCCCAGTGGAAAACTATGAAATAAAAACTTCCTGGACTTTCAAGAAGAAAAAGGTGTGGTGAGCACAGAGTACTGTCTCTGCCACAGGTACCACCAGCAGTAATCGCAATGACAGCTCCATCCAGATGCATTGTCTTTTAACAGGGCCAATGGTCACAGGAAAGAAACAAATTGTAATTTCACTGTATATTTATTATAGAAAACTAAGGTATAATTATACTAAGGTAAAATGTAAATACTCCTAAGCACAGAAAGATCTTTTATTAGAATAAAATTTTGTAAAAGAATGGAAATAAGGATTCAAAGGGAAAAAGTAATGATGTAAAATTCCTACCTCTTACCAAGTGGATGATGGTGGGTGTCATGATGCTATACTACTTATATTCCATTAGATATATTATAACAAGCTGAGTAGTAGTATTACTTTTGAAAGCCAATATTTACAACAGACCATATATTATACCCTTTGCAACCATTTAAGTTTTGATGAAAACTTTTAGATTGTAGCATAAAACTGAATGAAGGTATATAGTTTTTCAAAATTCCCTTAGGAGATATTGAACAAAAATGTTGAAGCCCAGTGTCTTTAAGGAAATACTAAGTTTGATTTCATTATTTAAAAGCTAACAAAAAAAATCAACTGTTAGTAGGAAGGCTTCTGCTGTACTGGATTTGTAGCTCCATGGGTTGCAAACCACTGTCTTTTAGGACACCAATTTCTCAGGAAGTCTAGGGATAAAGAATTCCAGGTACAGAAATGCTGCATTTTTTGGCAGAGTTCATAGATGAAGGTAACAAGCAGAGCCGCAGGCTGACATGCTCTGCTTAGCTTTGTGGTCAAGCTACCTTAGGGTTTAAGTCTTCTGCTCTGAAGTCTGTGAATTCTTACTGCCTTGCTCATCAGCTGATCATATTGAACCACTCTCCCAGTGAAATAAAAATCCTACCAATTTCCAGAAGAATCTAAAGCAGGCTGTCTTTTTGACTGCTGAAGATGGCAGTTTTAGACAGGGGTCTAGCTCTCCTCCCTAAAAAGGCCCATTGACCTTTATTGCAAGTGAAATAGCTTATGGGAACAGTAAATGGCTAACCTTACTGTACTATAAAATAGGGCTCCCTGCAGCCTCTCCTGTCTCTCAGTTCTACTGAGAGGCTTATAATAGCATTTCTCATAAAAGCCTCTGCGCCATTTCCCAGGTGCAAACCTTTACAGAAGTACAACTAGAGAGTTTCCAAAATTGCTCGAAGAGAAGATTGTCTAAGGATAATGCCAAGTATTTAGCAGGTGTTTCTTGACTGGAATTTGAGATCACTTTATTTTTTGCATTTGCTTTTATGTAACCTATATAAGTGGCAATTGGCGATATGCTGGAAACATAGGAGAGGAAGCTTACATTAAAAGTCCATTGAGGACACCACCTGATTTAGAGATCAAAAAACAAATCCTCTATGAACTAATGTAGTTAAAGCCATGAAAAAGAAACTTTGGTCAGACTCCAAAATATATTTTTTAAACCATCCTATAATGCTTGTTGAGCATCAATCATTTGCAAGGTGAACTGGTTGGTAGATGCTGCAGAATCTTTTCTAAAAAGAAAGATGTGAGCAGCTTAAAATTCAAGAATTCCGAGTTTTTTCCTAATCTACACCCAGTCACCTCTTTCATGTATCCTATTTTATCTTCATCACAGAATTAATTACTACCTGACATTTTCTTTTTTATTTATTTACTGGTCTGCCTCCATGAGTATTATGATTTTGCCTATTTTTTTCCACTGCTGTATCCCTGGGGTTCTGAAGAGCCCAGCGTGTTGTAGACTGTCAACAAATCTTGTCAAATGACTGAATAAATTCCCACCCTAAGAAGGTGCATAAACTCACAAGGGTTGGAAAATGAAGCCCCAAATATCAATAATATTCATTAACATATTTTTTCAATTTTTTAAAAGTGCTTAAGCATGGTAATAAAGGCCTTGGAGGATTGAGGGATGTTATCTTATAGGATGAATCAAGTTTCCTAGAGGAAGTGATTAGGTTGGACTTTGATTTCCTGAGCTAGTGTGGGTCTGGGGAACAAAGCAAAGGGTAGCCAACACACAGGGAGTATATGTTTGGTTCCATGCCTGTATTTTTATGTGAAACAAAGGTCTGCTAGCAAAGCCTTCATGATAGTCAACAAATTAATAAGCCCCTGTTCAGTATATCTAGGCTGCCTCATGCACTGGTCAGTCCTTCCTCTAAATGGGTGTCCAGATGATTCCTGTTTCTGCTCTTTCAGGCTCCAAAAAACTTTTTTTTGTTGTTTTTGTTTGTTTGTTTGTTTGTTTGCTTTTTGGTCACAGCCATGGCATCATCAAATTTAAAAATCCTGTCTTTAAAAAAAAAAAAGGCAATCTGTAATTTAAGAGTAACTTTAATAAATCTGGACCCATTGTTATCTCCGCAGGGCACATTTAAAATATGTAAGCTGCATGATGTCAGATTATGCTGTGATTGTCTTACTAGTGCCTTAAGGACAGACCATATGCCAGTGGGTGGGTACATGAGTACCTCTTAGAACGAAATGGATCTTTTCACTATCATTCTGGGAGTTGATCACACCTAGGCAGGGGATAAAGTCTAAGGAAGTGGGCCTTACATTTATGTCTGGATTATCCTTCTCCTCTCTCTGGGTAGGTGGCCAATATTGTCTAAGCTCCAAAAGGCAGAAATTCTCTTGACATCTGAAGGAGGATGGAGAATGAGGCAGGTAACCAGCTTCACAGGCGACCCTAAGACCAGTCTAGAGTGTGCTATACTACTTCTCCCCAACTCACTGCCAACTTCCAATAATGTCTTATTAAGTTGGTTCCATGCCTAAGTAATGTCTTATTAAATTGGTTCCTGGCATCAGCTGTCTTATGAGATAAAGGGAAGACTCTGTCTCACATTGGTTGGAGAAACAAAAGGAAGAGGAGCTCCCCTTTCCCTCTCTTTCCCAGTGAGGCTGGGATGGGTTACCTGTAGTGGTCACAGCAGAGCAATGGTATGCTCAGAAGCATCTTGTGAAAGTCACTTGCAGTAGTAGCAGCAGGGTAGAGAGAACAAACCAGACTTGGGAAAGCTCAGGTGAACTCTGAGAGGCCCTGGATCCCTGGAGAAGTAGTGGGGGACAGTTAGAAGCAGAATTATTCCTGGCAGTCAGGCCAGGGGGTTTTGAAGCTATCAAGTTTACTCATTAAAAATAGATGTGTTCTGGCCAGGCACGGTGGCTCATGCCTGTAATACCACCATTTTGGGAGGCCAAGGCAGGCAGATCACCTGAGGTCAGGAATTCAAGACCAGCCTGCCCAACATAGTGAAACCCCATCTCTACTAAAAGTATAAAATCATCTGGGCGTGGTGGTGCATGCCTGTAGGCCCAGCTACTTGGGAAGCTGAGGCAGGAGAATCACTTGAACCCAGGAGGCAGAGGTTGCAGTGAGCTGAGATCACACCACTGCACTCCAGCCTAGGAGACAGGCGAGACTCTGTCTAAAAAAAAAGAAAAGAAAAGACAAAAAGAAAAGAAAGAAAATAGAAGTGTTCCAGATAAAACTTTCTTTATAATATTGTGGTAGTGGTAAAAAAAATTACCTATTTTTTCCAAGGCAGCATGTTGTTTAATGATGAAATACAAAAAGCCTTCCCAATAATGTGAGGAAATGGTGACATTGTTTAACATATTTAACTAATATTGTTTAAGTACTACCCAATTAAATAAGAGGAAATAGATGTATAAAACAATGAAAAGGACGAGCCAAAGTGATGATTATTTGCAGATGATATGATCGCATAGCTAAAAGAGAGTCACATAGAAAATTATTGGAAACAATAAGATAATCCACTGCAAAAGCTGGTTATTAAATGCAATAATCAATAACTTTTCTGTATAAAAACAAGTTAGAAAACATAATGAAAAAGTTCCCATTTAAAATAGCTTCTAGAATAATAAAATACATTAGAATGAAAATAACAATAAACATGCATACTATATGTAACTGAATCTTGATAAAATGAAATGGCATCCCTATGTTTAGATAAAAAGACTAAATATCATAAAGAAGTCAACTTTCCCTAAATTGAATTATTAATTGAATGTAATACCGATAAAAATAAGATTGGTTATTGTTGAAATCACATATGGCAAATAAAGATATTCATTACACAATTACTTTAGCTGCAATAGACTAGAAATAGTCTGAATGTACATCAATAGGACATTGGTTAAATTATGGTATATTCCCAGAAGACAGCCTTGTATTTTGCCATTTAAAAAGTAAAGGAGATCTGCAGGCCTGGATATGGAGTAATATCCAAGATATGTTGTTGAATAAAAATATCACAATTTATATCTACACTATATCTATCTATATAAAATAAATGGCATCATAATATATCTATAAATATGTATGTCCATATAAATTAGCATGTTTACTTATTTGTACATAGTTTTCATAATTGTTATCTTTAATGGCTATATGAAGTGGA